>NC_052515.1:23940814-25217064 GCF_014356525.2 Nilaparvata lugens
AACACGATGGAATAATTGATCAGTGGCTTTAAACGCAATCAATGTGGTTAATTTCTAGTTTAAGGCTCCAGCTGTTTAAATTCAGATTAAGCTTTGACTGCGCAAACGGCCCTAAAAAGACTATTGTACTAATATAAATCAGTGTTTGATCTCCAAAAAGCTGACCTTTACGGAGAATAGAATATTAAATTTCTGACAGCCATTTATGCAACCGGTTATAAAGTAAAAACTGGAACTTCAGGAAAGATTGAATTTAGTTGCTAAGCCCGGTTGCACAAAA
Organism: Nilaparvata lugens; assembly: GCF_014356525.2. Taxonomy (NCBI): domain Eukaryota; kingdom Metazoa; phylum Arthropoda; class Insecta; order Hemiptera; family Delphacidae; genus Nilaparvata; species Nilaparvata lugens. Next base: position 23,941,095 of record NC_052515.1, read on the forward strand.
GCCTGTTGAATTTTAATCATGTCACGAGAATCAACCAGATAAGGCTTTTCGAGAAGAAGTATTTTCTTGTCAATTTCAAGTAGAGCCAGGACTGATCAAAAAGTCTTGTAGAATTGTGTAAGAATAATCAATTTATAAGTGTTTTGTAGAATATTTTTGTGAGATTGAACTGACCTTCATGGATAAAATGACAACTTCCTGGTGCTTTTTGACAGCCTCGTGTGACAGTTCTGAGGTGGCGAGAGAGCACATCGATTCCAGCGCCAGGTACCGCAGGTTCGTCTCTCTGTTGGACAGGAACTGACCCAGCTGATTGCAAGCGCGGACTAGTAGCTGGGGCTCACTAAACAAAAAACAAGTTTCAAAATTAATTTCCAGAAACATGGAAAATAATAACAGTTTTCAACAGAAAAATAAATGAGTAACAACTGATCGGACAATGATTTTTCGCCACGCTGGAACATAATGAGCTGTTTTCGGACCTCGAAAGTCTATGGGGTTAAGGAGGTCGAAAGAGAACAGTTTCTCACGAGATCAGCTGGAGGCCAGAAAATGTTCACTTTCGGCCCTAGGGCAGAGAATGAAATGACCTTGACTAACAGCTGATAGTGCCCGATCAAGCGAATTCAAATTCGTCAAGTTCTCATTTTGTCAATTATCCAATTCGTGAAGTTTCCAGTTCATCTAGTTTTCAGTTCATCAAGATTTCAGTACGTCAAGTTTTCGGTTTGTTTCTGCGATGTGGGGAAACAAAGCGTTCGCAACTCAGGCAAAAATGTTTAGCCGATTCTCGAAAACGTTAGGTCCGATTGGACCTAATTCTAAAAACGTACTACGTTCTAACACTTTATGAGAAGACCAATCTCCTTAATAGATTGAAAACACACAGATGGAAGAAATATATCAATAGAGTATAATAGAATTTTATTTTTTTAGTTATAACAAGAAGACAGTACGGCAAAACAAACAAGAAAGTAATTAACTGATTTTCACCCACCTGTCATTATGTATAATTAGACTGATTGCTTCAAAGAGTACAGCATTTTTCGCATTGGAATGTTGAACTTTTTTTGATTTGGGTGGTTCTTGCGCCTTGTTCAGAATCGTTTCCAAGCACTCATTCAGACGACCTCTAACCCCCGGATCATCTAGAAAAAAGATATAGAAAATAAAATCACTGTATGAAATAGAGAAAATAATTGTACGATAAACAGAGGAGAAAATAAGTTCATCAATATGCACTCACAATAATGAGAATAGTTTAATCTGAATCTAGAAATGTTTTACAAGTAAGACAAGTAAAAGATAGAAAAAATTACTGAACGAATAGAGAAGATAATTGTACGATAAACAGAGGATAAAATACGTTCATTAATATGGACTAACAATCATTAGAACAGTTAAATCTGAATCTAGAAATAGCTACTAGTTATTATGTTTTACTAGTAATTTGTTAATACTGTACTATCATTGAAAAAATGTTGAGATTAGATTCAATCATTCTTGCTCTACTCAGTTCTATTCTATTCAATAAAATCAGTAATAAATAATTGATTGAATGGTTGATGTTAAATTGTTTAATGAGAAACGGAATATCACAGCTATGAATGAACATAATAGGCTACTACTAATTAAGTTGAATACAACTTACCTGGTGGAGTATAATTTTGTAATAATCTCAATAATTTAACAGATAACCATGGTGCAGGAACAAAATAATACGTGTAATCTTGAAGATCTGTATAGCTTGCTGTCACAATCTGAAACCAAAATAAAATAGAGTTGTATAACATTGTATGTCCAATTTTAAAGTGAAATAAAATTATTTTCAAAGCAATTGGAAATTTCCCCAAAAATCCAGTTTGTTCTGGAGATTGACATCATGAACATACCCTTACAGACGTTGACAGCATTTAGATTTAATAAGTGTTCCAGAATCCGGGCCTTAATCCTGTTCATTCTCTTCCAATCATTGGCTCGATCATATGTTTGTGAATAGGAATAAACCAACTGGACATAACCTGCTAGGCCGTGATAATACTTAAGAATTGGGAATACACCTCAATTCTCAATAAATGTATCTTCTCATCATACCCTGCTAAGCCGTGATACTAATAATTGAGAATCCACCTAATTTCTTAATATTGAGTCTTATAAACATACCCTGCTAAGCCGTGATACTGATATGTGGGAAACCACCTTGATTCTAAATAATGAAATCTTAATTCTTTTACTAAGAATTATCGAGGGATCCATTTCATTTTTATTTCACCACCTACATCATAAGGATGAGGGGCACGTCAAGGAGAGAATGAAAGTCGCTATTTGTCAATCACACTCTTCACTGGAAATTCCTTCAGTGAATAGAGTGGATTGTCTAAAAGGTATTTTTTAGAGCTTGCTTAAATGGTTTAGGCTCTTTTATACTTTTTATATCGTGTGGCAGGAAATTATGAAAGCGGAGACACTGTGTTTGTGGCGTTTGCGTCTGCGTTTTCAGCTGTCTACTATATGGGAGGTCGAAATCGTTTTCCCTCTTGTATCATGTTCATGTATATTGTGTCTACATGGCATAAGCGTTACATACTTTTTTATACATAGAATTGTCTTGTAGATATAGAGGGATACTACTGTAAAGATTCTGTCCCTTCTGAAATAAGGTCTGCAGAGAGCATCATATGGCAAACAGTTCATAATCATTATTGATTTCTTTTGTAATATCAGTATTTGTTCTATGTATGTGTGCGGTGCGCTTCCCCAGGCTATTATGCCAAAACTGATGTGTGAAGCAAATAGTGAATGATAGTCCATCATTGCAGTGCTTTTATTTGCTATTCTCCTTATTCTTCTTATCCCATAGAGTGATGTGGATAGTTTGCTACACATTGATTCAATGTGCTCCTGCCATGTTAAGTTTCTATCCAGTATTATGCCCAGGAATCTTGCTGAAACCGAAATCTCCTCCTCAGTACTCAACGGCCTACCAGCAGCCAGAAATCATTGCACCGAAATAAATTGCTTTACTATGAAGTATGCAGGGTTTCCAAGAGACCGAGCTTCCACTAAGAATTATAGAGGATTACGTATTGTAGTATTGTAGAGGTTTACGAATTATAGATGTACGAATCATCGAGGTTTTACTGTGATGGATTCTTCTCAACATACCCTGCTAAGCCTTGACACGGCAAGACTAATACAGCCCTTGTACTCGTCGGGGTTGCGTTTGACGAGGGCGTCGATGAGGGAGGCGGCGGCCGTGACGACGCCCAGGTGTTGGTCGTTGAGTAGGTGCACAATGCGTGACGTCCACTCGCCGCCCGGGATGATCTCCTGCGAGGTGCGGAACAGACGCAGTAGACAGAGGGCAGCCGACTGCTTCACTACGTCCATCGTGTCGCTACAATCCAAACAAACATTCACTTTATCAAAACACAATAGTTCAAATAGTTTTCAAAATCAATATCAAATCAAATAGTTTTATTATTTGTTCTTGAGCAAGTAATCATACAAATAAGAGTCGCTATCCTAATCAGATACATAATAAATTCTTGATTAACAGAAAAAATGATCAAAACACGAACATTACAAAAAATATAATAACAATATTCAAAATTAACATTAGAAATTACAAAAAATACACAAATAGTTTGAAAAAAATTCGATAGAAATTTCCAAATATAGCAATATCAAAATTAACCGACAGTTATCGAACTGGATTGTTCATGTCGTATTGTTGAAGTTCGTGCATTGAAATGAATGTTGAACGAGCGTAGAGAGTTTATACTTGAGGCTCGAGTCGTTTTCCGTTTGAGGATGTGTTTGTTTGTTCGACGATAACCTTCGAAGGCTTCCATCAATCAACTTCAAATTTTCAACACATATTATTTGAACTATTACACAGACAGAGTTCGTTGGACAATAAGAATGACTATCTCATATTATCATTTATAGGGCGAGAAAGGATATCTGCTCAATAACATGGAACAATATAATATGGAGGAAAAATTAATAAAAGCAATATAAAACTTGTAGTACCCTTTTATAAAAACTTTTTCACTTTTTTTAGGTTTTAATAAAAGGTTACTACAAGTTTTATATTGTTTTTATTAATTTGAATAAAGTAGCCCATATAAGTGAAGTGATTTTATGGAGGGAAAATAGCCCAACCTACTTTTTGGACTGTATCATCACATAAATTTGGAAGAAAAGTAACACAAGAATTGCATAAGAATTTTATCCAACAATGTTATTACATCAGTGTCATTTATGAATAAATATAATGTACGCTATAAATAGAATCAATAATCACGAGAAGGAAAAATAATATAGAAGTAATGAAGAATATTGTAATCGACTCCATTCCAACAGATTTCAAATAAAACAGCTGATAGAATATCAGCGGCATTTTGAGCAAGTTCTACAGCCCGGAGGGCTCACTAGTTTAATATGTTTTCAGCGTGAGGAATAGAAAATTATATAACTTAAAGTATGAACTTTGGTAGAAGTATAAAAGTTTTATGTGCAAGTTTTCTCATTTTCCAATAATTCATACAAAAGTTGGAATCTTGATTGTTATATTAAAGAGTCAAATAATTAAAGTACGGTGGTCCATTAAAAAAGTAGGTTAAGTGCACTTACCCTGAGACAAGAAGCTTTGGAATGTCGTAGCCGAAAGCTTCAGCCATCTCTTTGCTTCCAATGTTGGCGATGCATTGCATTGCCAGGTTCACGTGAATCGGGTTTCTGAAATAAATGCAACACATATGAATTAGAAATGAAGCAAAATTTGGATTATTTGTGTAAAAAATCTGGTGTGGTACACTCACACAACTTTCCTTGATCATTGAACTGTAAGCCTCATTCTCAAACAAGAATAATTTAGGGGAATAACATAATGACGATTGGCGGTATATTTCATAAACTGCTCTACCTTCCTACCTCACGTACGAGAAGGAGGTTACAAAGTACATTTATCTAGGATGGGGTGGACCCCCATTAGTTTCTCAGGAAGGAGACGCATGCCAGTTGATAGAGTTGATAAATAACTATACAGGGTATGAATTTGAAAAAATCGTCAAGTCATTTTTGAGAAAATCGTGAAAAACATGGTTTCTTAGTAATTATCCGCCATTTTTCTTAAGAATATTACGGAACTCCTGCAATTTTCCCAGAAATGAGACTTATGTCAGTTTATAGGGCTTATAAATAGCTATCCATGATATAAATTTGAAGAGAATCGTTAGAGCCGTTTTTGAGAAAACCGTGAAAAACATGGTTTTTTAGTAATTATCCGCCATTTTTTCCGCCATCTTGAATTTAATTTTATTGAATTTCTTATTGTCGGATCCTCATGGTATAAGGACCTTAAGTTTAAAATTTCAAGTCAATCGGTTAATTAGGAATGGAGTTATGGTGTTCACAGACATACACACACACACACACACACAGACCAATACCCAAAACTCATGTTCTTGGACTCAGGGGACCTTGAAACGTATAGAAAACTTGAAATTAGGGTACCTTAATTTTTTTTAGAAAGCAATACTTTCCTTACCTGTAGTAATAGGGTAAGGAAAGTATAAAGAATGGATAAAAATAAGCATGGACATGAATTTATTATGGATGACATGAAATGTTCTTCAATGAAGAAATATTTTGTAGAGAGAAAAAAAATAAGATGTGCTAACAAGAGAAGATGAATCTCAATATTAATTTCAAAGCTTTGTTTGTTTTCTTTTAAAATAGGGAATAGAAAGTAAACTAAAGTCCGTGAGATATTACTTTTAACATGAAGACGAGAAACCCATTTCTCCTTCCACAGTTTGTAGCATAGACAGAGACGGTCATCCTGCGCACAATTGGATGCACCGTGTCACTTCGCTTTACGTTCTTGTGATGAACACATCTCCATAATCACACACACCAATATACCTGCTGACCAGTAAACGATTTTGGAACAATACCAGGCAATAACTGGAGGGGAGTGTTGGCGCGACGCGTTAGAATGCTGCTAGGTAGTGGGAGTGATTAGTGGAGGATAGAGCATCGGACCTCTCTGTCTTCGAGAAAGAACCGTGTTAAAAGTAATATCTCACAGACTTTAGTTACAATGTTTTATTCCACAAAAGGTATTAAGTTTGCACTGTACAGCATAATTGATTCATTATTAATACTTTATATTGCATAGTTTTCCAATAGATGATATTCAATAGGGAAGAAGCCTAGTTCAAAAACATTCTATTCTAACAAAGTAGGTTTAAAATCATAAAAATAAATAATAGTGAAGAATAAATTATGTAGATAATCATCTATCCAAAAAGTCTTTATAAATTTAGTTCATACTTTGCAAAATGAATAGAAATGATTTACCTGGATGCAAGATCATTCTTGATGCTTTGAATGATCAATTTGATCAGATCGCTGTTAGTGTTCACCAAAACGGATATGAACAGGTAACCCTGTGAAAATCAACGAATTTCAGTTAGTTCAGTAAAAGATTCAACAAATTCACCAAAAACACAAACAAATCAAGTGGTTCTCCTGACTATTCAAGACTCTTAATCAGTATTCGAAATGAACCTGCCGATACACAAAACCCACAAAACCAACAGTCCTTCTCAGGACTTGCCGACAAGAAATATTGGACCATCAGTCCAAATTTGCCACTTGAATATAGAAAGCATAAGTTATTCTAAGAGTCAGTACTTATCTAAGATTTTAAAAAGAGACAATATTGATCTGGTTGCACTTCAAGAAACTCACTGTGACACTGAGGAGCAATTGAAAAATAGAGGCAAGATACCCGGATATGACTTACTTGGTGCCACATATCATCAAGCATATGGAGTAGCGACTTACGTGAGACATGATATAGAAAATGCTTCTCTTATCTCCACTTCCTCAGATAATGAAATCCATAGTGTGGTCGTCAAAATAGGAAGCATTACTGTAACCAATATTTATAAGCCGCCGGCTGTGGCATGGCCAAGCACAGTAATCCAAACACAACCTAACCCTGCTGTATACTTGGGTGACTTCAACAGCCATCATGAACAGTGGAAATACAGACACTGTGATGCAAATGGGGAAGCTGTAGTGAGATGGGCCGAGGATGAAAACTTAAACCTTGTTTATGACGCCAAGGACAGATTCACATTCAGCTCGGCTGCTTGGAGACAGGGATACAACCCAGATTTATGTTTTGCATCAACTGATGAGAGAGGCAAACCTCTACCAGTCAGCCGCAGAGTTCTTTGTGACTTCCCCCACAGTCAACACAGGCCAGTTATAATAAGGTTGGGCATCCAAATCCCATTAGTAACCTCCATACCTCGTCCTCGGTGGAACTTCAGAAAAGCTAATTGGGAACTCTTCTCAAATGAGTTGGACAAATGCCTGGGATGGATCCCACCTACCAGCAAAAACTGTAGCAGGTTTATTGGAGCAGTGATTAGCACTGCTAAGAAATGCATTCCCAGGGGGTATCGCAGGGAATATGTTCCAGGCTGGTCTCAAGATAGTGAGGAACTCTACCATTGCTTTAATGAGACTGGTGATCAGGAGGTGGCAGACCAACTTCTCCAAAGCCTTGACTCTGCAAGAAAACAAAAATGGATGGAAACAGTAGAAAGTCTCAACTTCCAGACCTCAAGCCGCCAAGCCTGGACTTTGCTGAGGAAATTGGGCAGTGCAGCACCTGCCCAGAGACCAAAGACAGGTGTCAGTCCAAATGATGTAGCATCTCATATAACAGCCACATCCAGAGTACCAAAAGATAAGGAACATTCAATTAAGATTAAGCATGAACTGAAAAAGCTGAAAAATGAAGCAATGGCAACAGAATATGGTCAGCCTTTTTCACCTGAAGAAATTGGATTTGCACTCAGGGACACAAAGCCTGGTAAAGCACCAGGATTTGATAACATAAATCCAGAATTCCTTATCAACTGTGGAAAATATGCTAAAGTATGGCTGGCAAGATTTTTCACTGATATTATGCAGACAGGTAACATACCAAAGGAATTGAAGCAATCAAAAATAATAGCAATTTTGAAGCCTGGAAAACCTGCAGACTTGCCAGCAAGCTATAGGCCTATAGCATTACTATCAGTACTCTTCAAATTACTGGAAAGGCTAATCTACAACAGAATTTGTCAGAAGATCTTTGATGTAATACCAATTGAACAGGCTGGTTTTAGACCAAAGCGAAGCACCTGTGATCAAGTTCTGTCACTTACCACATTCATTGAAAGAGGATTCCAGGAGAGGCTTAAAACCTCCGCTGCTTTCATCGACTTGTCTGCAGCCTATGACACAGTTTGGAGGGAGGGTATGATATATAAGTTTCTTCAGGTAATCCCATGTAAACTGACAGCTCGTCTTCTAAACAACATGCTGAGTGATCGTACATTCCAAGTCATCATGGGTGCCAACAAGAGTACACAAAGAAAACTGAAAAATGGCCTGCCACAAGGCTCAGTCCTTGCACCTTTGCTCTTCAGTCTTTACATTGCTGACTTGCCAGAGACTCAGTCTAAAAAGTTTGGCTATGCTGATGATTGGGTACTAGCAACTGGGTCTAAATCATTTGAAGAAGCAGAGGAAGTCTTAACTCAAGATCTGGAAAAACTTGGAAGATATTTTCGACAATGGCGCTTGAAGCCAAACGCCAGCAAGACAGAGGTTTCATGCTTCCACCTAAACAACAAACTTGCCAAGAAAGAACTCAAAATTCAATTTGAGAACACATTGCTCCTCCATAACAGCACTCCTAAATACCTCGGCGTAACACTCGATAGAACTCTCTCCTTCAAAGCCCACTTAACAAAAACAGCGGAAAAGTTGAGGACCAGGAATAATGTTGTTCAAAAGCTTTGTGGAACTAGCTGGGGGGCTTCAGCTTCAACCCTGCGCTCAACAGCTCTGAGTCTTGTATTTTCTGCTGCTGAATATTGTGCACCTGTGTGGCTAAACAGTCCTCACACACACAGAATAGATGCCCAACTCAACAATACAATGAGAATGATTAGTGGAGTCATCAAATCAACACCTACTGAATGGCTTCCAGTTCTAAGCCACATACCACCACCAAACCTGCGTCGTAAAAATGCTCTCATCAGAGAATTTGAAAAAATTTCAAATAACCCAGACCTGAGAATACATGAGGATATTGAAAATGCAAATAAAACCCGCTTGCGATCAAGAAAGCCACCAACAAAAACTGCAATCGATACTGCTACAGAACAGAACTTCAATTTGATCAGATCGCTGTTAGTGTTCACCAAAACGGATATGAACAGGTAACCCTGTGAAAATCAACGAATTTCAGTTAGTTCAGTAAAAGATTCAACAAATTCACCAAAAGACACAAATATTTTATTCAAAATTAATCAAATGAACAAGAGCATATTTTGGATGTCTTCAAACGCTTTGAAGTAATAAGAATAGCAAATACAATGTTAATCATATACTGCCATTAAAACGTGGACCTGACTATGGAAATCACTGTTACTTGAAATTATTTGTTTTTCAGAGACTTTAGGTTATGTTATAACACATTGTTACTGGTCACGTAAGTTTTTAAAATTATTTCATTTAGTTTTATAAAAAAAATGTAAAAATGTTGTGTATATCACGAGTGAAAAATGCTTTTTCTCCCTCAGGGAAATTGGCTTCGCCTCGGGCATCAATCTTTCCCTTCAGGGAGAAAAATTGGCATTTTTCACTCTAGATATACAAATAACTATAGTAGATCTAGTCACTCCTCACAATTTGAGAATATTTAAAAAAATGAACAAACAATGGTTGATTTTGCAATGAATATTATGTATTATTATTATTATTATTATTATTATTATTATTATTATTATTACTAATATTTAGTATCGCTTTATCCAAAGTTGGTTCAACTATTAGACCCATTTAATCAATTTAAGGTCGCATTTATTATTATATGGTTTAATTGAGTCTGCTGATGGTTTAAACTAGAATTTCAGTTCAACTTTTTGGATAGAGTGACCCTTAATATTATATATTTCAAACTTACAATTTGTTTTTCGGAGTATTTATTGGAGGAGAGCAGGTTGACAGCCTCCATATGGCCAAAGTCGATGTCATGACCCAACAGAAATATGAACAGCAGCTTGCAAACATACTTCTTCTTCTGGTAACCGTCGAGGGTTTTGTCGCCTTTGAACTTGCTCCGTATATTGGCCAGCTCCTTGTTGATTCGCTTTATCTCAGCTTCTTTGCTCTTGCCTGCAACACACAAAGATACAACAATTGAGTTAAGAGTTAATAATATGAAATATTTCTTCTATGTTTGGTTTTGAAGCATCTAAATTTAAACATTTACTTAGTGAAAATAATCAAGGACTGAGAAACTTTGTGTAGTGAACAACTACAAGACTTGACCTATTTCGGACTATGTGTAACCTTATCTAAATTTGGGAGAGGAATAGCACAAAGTTACCTTATTTTTTCTCTCCCTATCATTTTGATGTGCTTATTGTATGAACCAATCAATAAAGAATATTATGTAAAAAAAAGTAAGATTCCCTAGCATGAAACACACAGGACGATCAATTTAGAAAATCTGATTTAAATTTAATTACTGTAAAAAATTGTTTACAAAGAGAGATAACGAAAATGTATACAGAAGAGTGAAATAAAAATTGAGTAGATTTTGTGAATACAGATTTATTTGTCATCGAAAAAATCGTTTAAACGAAAATCATACAAGAATGTAAAACTATACAGAAGAGAGAACCAAAAATTGAGTAAATTTGGTGTATATAGAGTATCATTTGTCGTCCAAAAATCATTTACAACGAGAACCATACAAGAAAGTCAACAAAAGTTCATACAAAAGAGAGAAATAAAAATTGAGTAAATTTGGTAAATTAACATCTATTTGTCATCAAAAGAAATAGTAACAAAAATCATACAAGAAAAATTATTATTAGACGAAATTCCAATTAAATGCTGTAATTTAATGCAACTTCCAATTTATTTCCATCTGTCATACAAGAAAGTTAATAAAAATGTATAAAACACGGGAAACACTTATCAACTAACGTTTAAAACTTCACAAGTATTTTTAAAAGAAAGAATAAAACTTCGAATTGCAGTGAGCTGCTGAAGCAACTCATCCATTCAAGTGAAAACTGAAGAAAACATTCAAGACTGGCTGTAAACTTACAATGAACTAAGATTTTTATCATTCGAATAGTGCTACTGTATTGTCTTGTGGAGTAACTTTATATTTACATTGAGTAAAAAACTTGAATCACAAAATAGCAAATAAAGTCTCTTAAGCAAAATAATTTATTACTCAGACAAGTATGAAGTTTCTCGACGTATCGCTTGCAGTCAATGGAAACTCAGAAATCAGTAAATAACATAGTAGGCCTACATTTTAGGTATCATTGAATGATATTTGACTTGAATGAAAGAGCTTTCAGAAAAGATATGATTATTTATCGTTGAAAGATGAGACGTATCAAAATTCTTGCTCTGTAATTTCCTGCAACCTAAAAATTATTCTTCTTTAAGAGGTTGACGACAAAAATGTATATGAAACCGAAATGAATAACGATTCAAGTAAAATCCCAGGAAAACCATTCAAGACTTTATTGATTCATACAATAAGTAGCCTACATCATCAAAAATGATAGGAAGAGAAAAATAAGATAACCTTATGCTATTCCTCTGCCAAATTTAGATAAGGTTACACATAGCCCGAAATAGGTTAAGTATGTCTGTAAAGTTATAATTAATGCATTATAAATCGATTACAATTTGATTAGATTATCAGTTACGATGGGATGTAAAGACAAAACATGGTGGAATAAGACGTTGATGTTGTCAATAACACTATATTTGTTCAACATCAATTTAAATTAGTACCATGTTGATGTAACTTGAATTGATTTTGAACAAATATAGTGGTATTGACAACATTAACGTTTTATTCTTTCAATTATGGAGAAATACATACAATCAAATTACAAAATATGAAGCTAGTTTTATTATGCTCTAGGCTATATATTATGTGGTTGTACCAACTGGGAGCAATCAATCTTAATCTAAGATTAGTAGCGGATACTATATGTTAAGTAGTTATGATTATCTGATTCAACATGAGATAATTGTGTTCACCAATAAGACACAAGTTAGAAAAAAATCTAATTTTATTTTAGAATAAAAACGACCTAGTAAGTTCTTGGTCTAGCAAATGTACTTCAATTGACTAATCCCTATTGATTTCTATTTACAAACAAGAGCGAGAGAGAGAGCAAAGGTCGTAGACATTGAGACAGCAGGATAAATGTGAATGATTCAATTGTGTCCTATTATAGCGAGTCTCACTTCAAACTGCCAGCATCCCTCATAAATAGCATCAATGCATCCCATTGCTTCCCAATGCTGACAGTTTAAAGTGAGAGCTGCACATCAGAGACGGCTAAGGCTACTATAATACATTATGACAGGATGACAATAAGTTCTCATTGTATAATGGTCCATCAATTCTCTCTCTCGCTCATGATATGGACAAGATGGATATCTTCGGTAAGGGTGGAGGATTATATCTCTTTCTCTCATGATATGGACAAGATGGATATCTTCGATAAAGGGTGAAGGATTATCTCTCTTTCATGATATGGACAGGATGAATATCTTCGATGAAAGGTGCCGGATGATTATTTAACTCAAGTTCATCCCCGTCTCAATAATAAGATCTTATAAAAATATTATGGTATCATTATAAATTATTGTAAATCATACATCTCAATCGTGCCTGGTTCGACTATGAATTTATTATTATTAGAATTGCAAAATTTGTATGATTTTGGGAGATGAAAAGTTATTTTCAAGAATTATTCAATTTCATATAATATCACTTTTATTCATTCACTGTAAATTTGATGTTTTATTAAAACGATAGGCTATGATCCTCTTGTGGTTCATTACTATCTAGGTATTTGATTAATGTAATTTATTTCATCTCAAATATTTTATTATAAGCTTCAAATGTAGGAGGCACAAATTTGTCCTTTTACTTGATCTTTTTTGCGAAAATTAGAAACTCATTTACTATCGATTCAATTTGTATTGTCGACTATATTTATTTAATTTGTGAATCAATCTTCATGTATATTATTTTTCCCAATGTAATCCTTGAGTTTTGAATTGTTAGAAATTCATTTACTATTGATTCGATTTGTATTGTCGACTAAATTTGATTTGCGAATCAATCTTCTTGTATATGATTACAATGTAATCCTTGTGTTTTGAATTGTTAGAAATTCATTTACTATTGGTTCAATTTGTATTGTCGACTATATTAATTTGTGAATCAATCTTCATGTATATGTTTCCAATGTGATCCTTGTGTTTTTAATTGTTAGAAATTCAATTACTATTGAGTATTGATTCAATTTGCATTGTTGACTATATTTAATTTGTGAATAAATATTCTAGTTTATGATTCTAATTTAATCCTTGAATTATTGTTCGATTAAATTCAAGTGATCATCAATAGAACTCAAACACCTAAAATACATTGGTCACACTGAATTTGATAGTATTTCTAACGGAAAAAAATCTGGTGTGGCGCACTCACACAACTTTCCTTGCCGTTATTAGAATTGATCACCTGACGCTAGTGTTCACGCGCATCACAAGTCTACTTATAAACAAAGATCTAAGCCAGCTGGTGACAGAACAATAAAGCTGGAGACATACGAGGTCTGATATCTCTTCATAGTGAATGATTTAATAGAATCAACAGTTTGCAATTGGATAATCACATTTTCTCGAATTTCGAGCTTAATTTCAATTTTAGGTGAAAATGTTACTCAACATTAATTGTAGAGATTTTTATGCTCAATTTTCTCCACTAGAATTTTTTTGTTTAAATTGTATCTGAAGCCTGATAATTGGGAATCTGAAATCCAACATTGCATAGATGGGGCGGAGTTCCTGAAATTTTTACAGATATGGGACTTGTGGCAATTGATAGAGCTTATCAATGACTATTCCAGGTATGAATTTAATCAATATCGTTGGAGCCATTTTCGAGGAAATCGCAAAAAACCCTGTTTTTGACAACATTTTCTCCATTTTAGCCGCCATCTTGAATCGCATTTGATCGAAATTGTTCGTGTCGGATACTTAGCATAAGGACCTTAAGTTCCATTTTTCAAGTCATTCCGTTAATTGGGAGATGAGATATCGTGTACACAGACGCACATACACTCACACATATATAACACACACACACACACACATATATATATATATATATATATATATATATATATATATATATATATATATATATATATATATATATATATATATATATATAGGGGACTCAGGGGACCTTGAAACGTATAGAAATTTAGAAATTGGGGTACCTTAATTTTTTTTGGAAAGCAATACTTTCCTTACCTATGGTAATAGGACAAGGAAAGTAATAATAAAGTAGGAAATTAATCAATTAATGTCTAAAATAAACGATATTGAAAAACGTTGGCCAGTTACAGAAGGAAGATAATTGATAATACAGTACTATTATTTTTTCTTAGAATACTCTCAAAATGACCATGGGTCAAATGTATGGACGAGGTCAAATTAGTAATTGATAAATAATTTGATTGATTTGTTTTTGTTTGAGGAGTAGTAAGCTCTGTTTGGCCCCTTTTCCAACTGATTGTGACAGTTTTCATTCTATTGTACGAAATTATTTATAGGTACTGCATAATAAATTATTTATTTTTGCGATATAACTTAACACTAACATTATTTTCAATAATCTACATCTCAGAATAAGCTTTTGTAGTACAATATGTACTGCATATACTATGTACCTACATACAATATGTATGTACTTTGTAGTAATTTTATCATACAATATGGAGTGTTTGTGAATTTACTCGGAAAAATTGAGTATAATGAGTCAATAGTCTAAAAATAGAATACACACTTTAGCAGAAGCTTATCTTAAATAATAGTGTGAAGATTTCAAGTCAGCTCAATATAAAATCAGAGACATGGCTGAGAGATATTACAATTTTATTTTTAAAAAATCTAATTAATTACTTCACATTGTAATAACACTGATAGCGAGGTCTAGCTAATTCCGGGAAATCCGGAAATTTTCAACTTTTCAATACAATTGGTTTTGATTTCTTCTTATCTCTGAAATATTCATAATTCAGCTATTTATTCATTATTTCATATTTGAAAAATGCTTTCCTCTGGTAAGTTTAAAATCTTCAACTGTTGAGAGTTGAGAGTAGGCCTAATGGAACTCATTTTTGTTTCTAATAGATCTCCAATCTATGTAGGCCTAAATGTTTGGGTTCTTTGTGAATTCACTCAAGAAAATAAATAATGAATCAATATTCTAAAAATAGAAGACACACTACAGCAGGAGCTTATCTTGATTAATAGTGTGAAGATTGTATTAAAAAATTGAAAATTCCCGAACTAGATCTCGCAATCAATGTTAGTGTAATGTGAATAGGTTATTTATTTATTTACAATGCAAATAATAAATGTTTATTTATTATTTGATAAACAGACAAGATATTATTCCTTATCAACAAGAATTCGAGTTAACAGTTATCAGTAAACGAGTAGACAAAATATTGTTATCATCATCTTTAAAGTAATAAGTTTTCAATCAAACACATTTAACAAATCGATCATCGATGAAAAGTGAAACAGAATTCCCCAGAGCAACAACTGTTCAATCAAAATGTATCACCTATTGAATAACAGATGGAGGGAGGGGAGGAGGAATTGATCACAACCCCCTCCCTCCCTACCACAATTACTACAACCTATCACAAGTCTGAATGTAATAATGGAACAAAGCCAGACCCCCATACATGTCAGCCAAATACAATCAACGACCCATTGCATGCTTCTCAATTTAGATTCAATAAAACCACTTGATAATGGCTTCATTTATTTGCAAATAAATAGTTGTTCGTCGCTATTATAATTACACCTCAATATTGTTTTTGATATAAATCGGTTCCAATTAACAAAGTAATGTTCAGAGTAATTATTGTGGATAGCTTTTCAAAAACTGAACAAGTTTAATTCAATTTAGATCGATTCAAATGAAATTTAGTTCTATTTAATCGATCATTGAATTCACATGATTATTTCAACATACATTAATAAATGTATTCGCATGTTTGGTGAAATTTATATTTTTCTACACTTCGTCAATAATCATATATGCAATAAATCATTAAGCTTAAATATTTCCCGAGTCTGGTTTGATTGACAATTTTGATATTTGGATAAATTATAAGACATATCATATAAATTTAAATCAACGCAGAGACTTCAAGCTCAGAATATTCCTCTTAATATTAGTAAATAAATCAAATGAAGAGCGACATTCTCAATTTATGAAATATTTTCACTCAAGAACCAGAAACTCATGTATTCTAGCTCACTGAACGTATTTGATGTGAAATATGTATGAATTTCTTGATAATATAAGTTTAAAATTTAAGGAAAATTGTTAAAAGCATAGATACTGTGGGCTAAATGTTGAGATTCAAAAGTTGATTTTTCTTTAATTGCTTCTTATAGCCTAACGATAAATTTTCATCGCCAATTTGAATTTGTTCAAATTTCTGATGAGATTGATTTGTTCAAATTTTGTAAATTTATATTCAGACTGTTGTTTTCAATAATAAGTAAATCTATAGCAAAATCGGTAACGACTTTACGTTAAAATTATTTTTCAGGAGCGAAAAACAAAATCATAAATGAAAAAACCAGACACGAACATAGACTATCCTCCCACATTTGTTATCAATGAACAGCCGCCTTATCAGTACAAAACTGGGATCGTTCTCCTCTATACAATAGAAACAGCACAGACAGAGTTCAAAATACGACACTTTTCAGTATTTTGCAAGCGACATGTTGAACGAGGGAGGAGCACATGTTGCACTAGATTGGAGCACATGTTGCACGCGATATGTTGCACTAGATTGGAGCATGTTGCATGCGACTTATCCAACGTTTTTGCCTTGCTTCAATCAGCTTGAGGTAAAAGAACAACTTGAAGTAATGTGGTGGATGCCAGCTGATTTTCTTGAAACATGACTTGGCCAATACCTACTATTACTTCAGTAATAGTAGGAAGTAATAGTAGGTATTGACTTGACCCACTACCTCCGTAAACAAAGCCGTAGTGCATTCGTGTGACGTCAGCACAGGTAGGGCTCCTACACCAATAAAAATTCGTTGATCTCAGCTGATCTATATCAGCTAGTGTTTTTATTGGTGTAGGAGCCCTACCTGTTCTGACGTCATCAGAGTGCACTACGGAATTGTTTGCGGAGGTAGTGCTTGACCACCTCAAAAACGCCAATGACGCAACAGAGAAAATACAGTATATCAAAAATGCAGTGTATTTGTAGTGTACAGAACTAATTTATTATTCTCAATTTACCGGGAAAATTGGAAGTAATTCGTTGTTTGCAGTAATTGAGGCGAATTTTATAACTGCAGGGGGAAAAATGAATATGGCAAACAATAATCTAATCTGATAAAAAACACGATTGTATTTATCTTTATCACGAAAAATATTGGATATATTCCAGTCGCACTGAAAATAAAAAGACACTTTTGGATGGACGGTTTTATAGATGGATCCAAATCCAAACCTAACTTGTCTCAAATCATTTGCTGGAAGGGTCAAATTCTATATTTAAAAATCCTGAAGATTTAGGATGTTTTTGCGGATGATGCCCGCATGAACTTGTGAGTGGGTAATGAAAAATATGTTTCACTTGAAAGTATAAGCCAGTAGGAACTTTTAGCCGAGTAAAGTAGAGCCGATATTTGATAAGTAAACGAGTGAAATAACTATTTGATTTAATCTGATTAATACAATCTGTCAATAAGATGATAGTAATTGGATTTTACTTACAATTTCTGATATCAGAAATGAAGACAGCGAGTCCTCGCATGCCATCTCCGCGCACCGCAGGCATTTTGCCCTCTTTTCTGTAAAAAAACACAAAATTATTAAAAATGGAATAAATTAATCATAAATGCTGGAATCATTCCACATATAAATTTTATCAATAGTATGAATGGTATTTGATATTTCACGCTTATTATATTTCGATTGAAAGATTAGCCTACTATTGACTCTTATTAGAGTCAAACATTTTATGATAGAGATTAGGCAAGGTATTATATATTTGAAGTCTTTATCGTTAGCCAGGTGTTCCCGGATAGATCGCGTCAAAATAGATGCTAGTCATACGAGCATCACCGAGAGTTTCGCCGAGTTGCTTGCCAAATGACCAACACAAGCGGCTCGCGTTCGTCTTGTCACCCACACTGCATTGTGTGACCAGAAGACGAATTCCTTGTCAAGATCAGCGGTAGCGAGCCACTCGCCTTCCCTTGTCTCCTTCGATCTCGTCGCGTCTCGTCAAAAATCGTAGCGAAGCCGAGCCCAACGGAGTTAAGCACTACCTCCGTTAACGGAGCTGAGTGAGTTGAAGACCAGCGGTGACATATTGAAGAGAGTGAAGCGCCGGCATAAAAGGAATACGTTTTTGAATGAATGTGTACAGCAGAAAAAGCTGCATAGCTACTATGTTTTGAAGCTGCCCAATATCCAATTTCTCGATCGAAGACCAGGTTTATTCCTGGATAGATGGCGTCAGTCAAAGCTGCAGAAAAGCTTTATGAAGAAAATAGTGCGACGAAGAACAAAACTGAAAATCAATACAGTACATCAAGTTAACACGAAAACAACTGAATACTCTAACTGAAACTCATGTTTTTATTCCTTGGAATCAGGTATTTATAAGTTATAGCAGAACCAAAATAATAACACTCTATTAGGAATTCAATTGAATTGAAATTGGTTTCAATATAATCATTATCTGTTACTTGAGATATGAGTTACTTGCTGATCAATTTATATTATATCTTTTGGTACACTGGCATGCTGTAAAGTAGATAAATATTCTTATTACAATCAGGAAAGTTTGCATCTCAAATATGATAAGTTATGACTTCACATTCAGAGACATTCCAATTCCAATTAAGTTAGTACAAACATGATTTCAATTCAATGAAGAAATTCAATTGAAAATGAAATGCAAACATACATTAGTCCAGCGGCCGGTCTTGTTGGATGATAAAACAGTCAAAAAGCATAAAATTCTGAAAAATCCACAGGAAAAGTAATCTAATGGAATCAACTCACAGAATTGAGTCCATTTTAAGAATATGAGTAGAATACCTAAAACGAGAAAAATTAGTTTTTGTTTATCAAATTATAGTATGTTTTGCATGGTAAAACAGAAATAAAAACCTGACCGACAAGAGAATCAAATTAAGTTAAATAATAAAATAGTTGCATTAAACACCAGATATGTCACCTCAAATCAGTTTGAACTTATTCTATCAATGAATGGGATTCTATTCAAACTATTATCATGAGGAGATCAGTTAATGTTGAATTAGCAGGGAATGAGCATATTTCATCAATTCTATAATCAATGCCTAAGAGAATTTTGAAATTTCAAAATATTCTCATAAGAATATCCTCATTCAACGAAGTTTATCAAGATAGTAGACCTAGTTTAGTAGTTACTATCACATACCTGTGTAAAGTTAAAACAAGTTAAGCAGAATGGGTTCTAAAGTTAAATTAAAATTAAGCAGGTTATTGAAATTGCCCTGATAAAAATCAGTCTGTTTACACTTACAGCACCAACTGTGCTGAAGTTAGATAGGAAAATACTATGGTCTTTTCAAAGAAACCCTATTACAACTTTAGAATAAATGTTTCAAACTGGGGATGTATAAGCTTTATGGATATATGTAAGGCACTTTAAAAGCAAATATAGATTTGAGACGGATTAGAAATCCTGATAAAAGTTGAAATTATGTCGGCAAAAGTCCAACACGTACCCTGACCCTCCCAATTTTAGACACGAATTTGGAACTCATGACTATTGAATAAGTTGAGATAGATAATAATTAAACATACTTACAATGTATAAGTTCAACAATCACAATATAAACAGAATAAAACGTCACTTTTTTAACCAACCGAGAACCGACAGCCAACAGAATTGGCAGACGCCATTAGCAAATGATGATACTGACGTTGGGCCCGTTGGGCTGGGAAAAGTGAAGAGGTTAAAACTGAGAACATTCATTTATCGAACGCTTACGTGAAAATTGAATAATCATTTCTAAAATAATGTTATTATGAATGAAAGATTATTCTAAGTGAGACTAATACAAATTTGTTGATGATTATGGTTGAATACTTCGAAGTCAAATGATCAAATCGATAGTTTTCATTATAAACGGAAAACTACTCCAAATTCATAAATTCTCAATGAAAAAATGCCTAATTGTAGTTATTAGATGATATTATTCTTTATTATCCCATATGAATTGACATTTTTAAAGTAGGAGCTTCATACTAAAATATTTGTATGTTGGCAATGCTCGTGCAAAAGCGCGAACTTTTAAACTTGCGTCACAGCTTGCGTCTCATGCACACTTTTCATAATATTCAGCTTTTACTATTTTACTGTAATCCTCTTTCAAATTAAAATATTATTGGAAATAAAATTATTTAAGTTTTTATTAATTGCAGAATTTATTCACTTTATTTCAATAACCGACTATGGAATGTAATAATTATATTTATTTTAAGTTATACCTTTGGTACTTAGGTGTCTCCAATGTTGAATAATATTATGGAAATCAATGATTTTGACAAAATGCATTCTATTCAAGACTTGAACATTAGTTATAAGAATCTATTAAATAAAAATGCATTCCATTCAAGACTTGAACATTAGTTATAAGAATCTATTGAAGAAGAATGCATTCCATTATAAACCTTTGTAGTAGTATTTCTGCTAATACGGTACCGTAACACTGGTAACACCAATAACCTTTAGACAGAGTCTTCATTTATAAAGACCAAATTTTTATATTGGACTGCATAAAATTTCTGTCTCTTAGCAATCTTGTTAAAGCAAAAATTAATAAGTATTGAAAATAAAATCTTAGTGGTTTGCTATGAAAACAATAATTATTTAGGCAAGTCTCGAATAACTGATTTTGTACGGTAGTGAATACTTAGGTGCTTGTTCTCTATTTTTTTATGTGTGCACAGTTTGCAAAAAAATAAGAATTAATACTTGTAAAAAATCATGAAAAAACTGTAGAATTTGGAACACTCATTAGGAAAATTAGAACAGTTTTCATCACGACATAGTACACTGATAGCAGAGGTGCAGTACATTTATCCTTCATCATTGTAAATATCAACAAATCATCTATTAAAAAATTAAAAGCACCTTGTACTTTTCACTTTAAATAAAAATAATTATGAAATGAGTCAACATTCAGTTACAGTTCATTACTGCTTTAATTGTAACAAAGATATCGGCATAAAATGGATTAATGGATCCATAAACTTATCCAAATATCCAGAGAAAATCTTTGAAAAATTGAGTCTCCATATTGATTATTCATTCAATGAATTTGATTGTAGAGAATCTTAATTGAATCAAACTGAGGTTATGATTACTTGAATTCAAGTAAACAATTGGCTAAATTCTTTCAATAAAGAAAGAATTTCATTAATTGTAATTCATTCTCAATTCTTCTAAATGAAGAGACTTCATTCAGAAATTAATCTGAGGAAACATCTCCAACTATAAAAAGTAGAAGAAGAAGAACCGTTGCTGAAGCTAGAACCCTATAAAGTTAGTGGGATACAAAAAAATTTTAATGTTTTTCTTTGTTCAAAGATATTTGAAAATTTTCTCTCTCCTCAAGGTATCGAGCTTTCAGAAGATACTCGATTGCGTTGTCGCTGCCTTTGAAACTGTACATCATTGCTGCGCGTTGCCAATGTAACAGAGAAAAGCAAATCGATTCAAACTGTTGGAGTTTACTGTCAACTTCGAACTTATCCAGGATAGGAGCAATTAGGCCGTTCAGTTTTGATTCGATTGATGTCGATTCACAACTATCAGAGTTGCAATTTTGTGATTCATCTTGAATTTTCCTGAAAAACCGACAAAATTGTTATAGTGAGGTCCACGTTATAATGACAGTATTTGATCAATTTTGTTTTTGCTATCCTTGTCTATCTTTCGACAAAGCCGGTGGTACTATCCTTTTCTAGGTCCACAACGGTGCCAATTATGTTTTTGACAGTGTAGAAATATGATTAATTAATGCTGAGAATCGGCATCGCTATTCTTCTATCTTTATCCACTGTCATTATAACGTGGACCTCACTAAAGTCTCATTCACTTACAGTAATGAACTAAACTACAAAATAGAATAAGAATAGAGAAGTTCATTGCTATATCATAATACGTTTTTCTGGAGTACCTACTATGTTTTCTCTATGGCATACATTAAGAATTTTTTACCTTTTAATCTCTGAAACACATATTTCTCATGCAGCAACCTTAATAAAGGATCCTCTTGAAATAAAATCCAATAGTAAATTATATCATGGTCATTCAATGAATTTGATTGTAGAGAATCTTAATAACAATTGGCTAAATTATTTCAATAAAGAGAGAATTTCATTCATTGTAATTCATTCTCAAATCTTCTACAAGAAGATACTTCATTTAGAAATTAATCTGAGGAAACATCTCCAACTATAAAAAGTAGAAGAAGAAGAACCGTTGCTGAAGCTAGAGCCCTATAAAGTTAGTAGGCTACATAACAATTTCAATGTTTCTCTTTGTTCAAAGATATTTGAAAATTTTCTCTCTCCTCAAGGTATCGAGCTTTCAGAAGATACTCGATTGCGTTGTCGCTGCCTTTGAAACTGTACATCATTGCTGCGCGTTGCCAATGTAACAGAGAAAAGCAAATCGATTCAAACTGTTGGAGTTTACTGTCAACTTCGAACTTATCCAGGATAGGAGCAATTAGGCCGTTCAGTTTTGATTCGATTGATGTCGATTCACAACTATCAGAGTTGCAATTTTGTGTTTCATCTTGAATTTTCCTGAAAAACCGACAAAATTGTTAGTCTCATTCACAAACAGTAATGAACTACACTATAAAATAGATAAGTTTATTGCTATCATAATATGTTTTTCTGGAGTACCTACTATGTTTTCTCTATGACATACATTAAGAATTATTTGTTACCTTTTAATTTCTGAAACACATATTTCCCATGCAGCAGCCTTAATGAAGAACCCTCTTGAAATGAAATCCAATGGTAAATTAATCATCTTATGGTCGTTCATTGATACATTTTGAAATATAACATCTAGCGCCGGTTGAACAAAAGCCGGACAAGTTTTAATCGTGGCTAATTCTACGAGGACCAATCAGAGAAGCCTTCTTTTCAAAGAAGCCTCGTAGAATTAACCACGATTGAAACTTGACCGGCTTTTGTTCAACCGGCATTAAATGTTCCTAAATTAATAAGAACAGTGAAATTGAATGTCAGATTTTCTCTTCAATAAACATCAACAATAGAAAATTAAATTTTCCAAAATGAATAAATGTAAAATTCATCCTGATTTATATTCAGTTTGATGAAATAATAGAGTTGAATACCTATTGAAATATTATTTGAATCATACAAACATAGTTAAATAAATAAAATTCAACAAACCTTTCATTCTTCTCGTTGTTCTCCAAATTGCTTTCAGAACGTTGGAATCTGAATGCCGAAAATATTCTTCTAATCGAACTTGGCACCACCTTTCGTCTGTTACAAGATAAAATGAAGTACTTTATATGATATTAATACCGTAATATAAATATTTATTCAACACAGCTTAAGAATAAAATGCACAGAGATTTAATTGCCTATTACACAGTCAAAAATATTTGATCAAGGATATTGCCTACTCTACTATTTAATATGTTTTTATAATGTGATCAAAGAAATATGACCTATCACAGCGTCCAAGATATATTTTATCAAACATCAAAACCTTGTGCAACACTTTCATATATTTGATGGAAGATGACCTGTTACGCCATCAAAGATCTTGGACCACATATTTGATAAATAAAACATCGGAATTGAATGTGGCAAGCCTCACCTGTCCGTCGTATGATCTGTTCCACCACCAACCCTCCACCTCATACAAAAATCGGAAATGAGTCAAATTGGAATGCTGCATGACAAGTATGTTCCAGGCTTACCTCGACACATAAATTAATTATATAGTGGGGTATCATGTTTGAAAAATAATAATTAGCCTTTTAAAAATGTTGGAAGTAAATTTAATTTATAATGTAAAATGTTGGAAATATGTAATTTATTATGTCATGTTTCTGCCTTTGATATTATTTGACATTTCTATTCGTGACGAAACACTTTATAATAATTATGTTGTAGTTTAGACACTATTGTTTCCAAGATCTAGGAAACATTTAAAAAAATTCTCCTTGATTTTGTTAATGAGGCCCAAAGTTATCAGTTATGTAACTTACTGATTATGTGCCTTTAGGGCCTGCAAAGTCTCCTGTTTTCGGGACACTGACTTTGAATAGTATCTTCTGAGCAGTTGGTTGAAACTGTATTTTAAGTAAACTTTGAATAGTGTCTTCTGAGCAATTGGTTGAAACTGTGTTTTAAGTAAACATTTAGAAAGCATCTCATTGATTTCTTTAATTAGGCCCGAAGTTATTAGTTGTGTTACTTACTGATTATGTGCCTTCAGAGCCTGCAAAGTCTCCTGCTTTCGGGTCGTTGCCTTCGAACAGTGTCTTCTGAGCAGAGTGTCGGGATAGTCTTCGATGCGGTTGAGCAGAAGTGTCATCACGTGAGCAACCGAAGGCAGGAATGGAGGGCTGGCAGCGCCGTCGGTGAAAATCAGCTGCGAGGTTGGCAAGCGTGCGTCGCGGAACTGCTGACACATCTCGATCATGCGACGGTTGGTACTACTGTGGTGGTGGCGCAGGTAGGCCCAGGTTTTTGTTAACCTTAAAAAAAAATATATTTAAAAAATCAACTTTTCAAATTCAAAATTGGATTCAATTTAAAAAACAAATACGCCTGCTTTGCTGAAATGTTGTATCAAGGTACTTATCAAACGTATCCAGTGTACTTTAATAATTCCAAGCCGTTTTCAAAAAGCCACAAGATATACGCGTACGCGGTAGCTGATAGAAAATTGCCACCATTCAATTTTATTTATTTAAAAATTCGACCCAATTTTTCAGAACACAAATAAAACCTGATGAGCTTACATGAAGGGTCATTACCATTGTTTTGGTGCAAATCACATTTAATTTGGTTCAGTATAACGTTTACAGTGACTGTAAATTTTTTCAGTGTATTTTTTCAGAAAAATTTCCAGTTTGTAAAAATCTTCAAGAGTTTTGGCAGATGGCAGTTAGTCTCTTGAAGTGCTTATAAATTTGAATAATTTATTGTTTTTTTCTAAGAGGGAAGGTGATGAGGTAAGAGAATAAATGATACTCGACAGAACGAGAGTTCAAAAATAAATGAAAATATTGAGAAACTCCGTAGGAGATAATCACACCCGGTGATGTATAAATTAAGGTCTGTAATGATAAGAATGGTAACGGACATTGGTGAAAAATTCTTGATAGCCTATAAGAATTTTCAAACAGATTATATTTTTCATCGTTTTTTTTTCATTTCCAATCAAATTAATATGAATACATCATATCTCTAATCAATTCAAGTAAAAAATTATCTGCCATTTAAATGAGAAACCGTAGACTAGATGATACACCGTGCTCTAGTTATATTTTTGTTCTACAAATGAATATGAATTTGATTATGAAAACTACAATTTTTTCAGTATAATATCTATATCATTTCAATGATAACTATGATTTTAACGTACCTGTAAATAGGAGGACTGCAAAGACCATACAATATACTCTGTGTGGACTGGAAGTTCTTCCACCGCAAGCACACGTCAGCAATATCAACAAATCTGGCAATAGAGCGCGCTCGCATATGCACAGTCTGCTCCTTCAGAACTTCAGTTGTCACAAGACACGATATGCGATGCGAAAATGCAACCAATGCACTTATATTCGGTGCATTCCTACTGCACTGCTGCACAATTAATGCACCCAATTCACGAACTGAAACCCGCAGGAAAAGATTCCTGTCAATCATTGTCAGTTGGTGTGCGAGGATTTGTGTGGGGAAGTCCCACATTGTGAAATTTTGTTTAAGTTTCAAGATTTGTCTCAAAAACGACACAGGACATGTGGGGGAGTTTGGTTTTTTGGTTGAGAAGTAGTCATTTTGTGTGGAACAAGTATTTTTCACTCTCGACGAGTTTTTAGTATGTGAGATCATTGAAGAGCTCCCACCAGTTTTGCCACACGCACAGAACTCCAGCTCAGAATCTATTGTACAACTGGTGGACGACAATTTCCTCATCTTCTCCGTCCCTACATCCACCGCTTCCACTATTTTTGTATCATCAGATCTTCTCAACCTCCCCCGTACACCTCTAACTTTTCTCCTAACTTGTTTCTGTGTTTTGTTCCCCTTATCCTGCAACTTTTTCAAACTTTCCAGATGGTTTCTGAGTTCACCATAGGCGGCGGAGGCTGACTGAGGCCGGTACCAGTAGTTTGTAGTCCAGAAAAATACGACGGGACTAGTGGGGCTCAGGATTTTTGAATCCATGCAAAACGAATGGTTCTGTTCAGGCATAACGTGCAGCGCCTCACAGGAAATAGTGTTGGTGAGTTGTCGTTTAGATACATTGACATGTAGAGATTTGTCGGATGGTTGACGTTGGATATTTACCAACGACACAGACCGTTTGACTTGCACAGAGTATGTGTCACCTTTCGACAGCTTCCAAGGTCCCAAACCGTGTAAAAAATGTGGCTTAGGAGAAAACGCGTATCTTCTCAGATGTTTCTTCTTTTTTAAACCGCTTTCCCACAGCTGTATCGAGGATTCAATCAGTTCATAGAAATCCAAACTCTCATAGATGCTACTTGAATCCCAAGTATTTCTAACGTCCACATCAAATTCTGATTCCAAAGCAACACCCAAACTCTCATCACTTAGAAACTTCTCATACAAACTTGCAGAAGACTTGCAAACTCTAGTGTAATCTTCCAATTTTCCCATAATTTTCTTCTTGTGGTAATCTAGGTCTTGTCTAGATCTAAACGATGATGATGTATCTGCAGTACTTTTACTAAATGACTGTTTGTTCCTGTGGTCCAAGTTTGTGTCGCTTTTGAAACTTGAAATTCTTTTTCCAAAACTCACAGCAGGTTCATGATTGTAATAGCAGAGCAACTGAGCCCGTCCAGGTTCCATCACATTCAGTTGACTACCCACAATGTAGAGTGTGCTAGTGCTCGCAGTGGACCCTCCACACGACTCCGAACTAACCGAGCTGTGGTCGTTATCAGGCGATAGGAAGTTGATCCGCTCCAACCAGAGATTCCAGAACATGTTGCGTTTCTCACTGCCGCTGAGTTCGAAGTACAAAATGGTGTCGTTGCAGAAATGCGCTTTCAGAGTGTGGCGGGTTTTACGATGGTAGACTGAGAGGTTGACCACCTCGACTGGGAACAGTGACACCAGTTCTAAACTCTCGATTTCAGGGTCGATTCCAATGCGACCGGCTTCCAAACAGTAGGCGAATGACGTTCCATTGTTGTCATAGCTTTTTATGATGTCAGTAGCTAGTATTAGCTTGGTGGTGGTAAGGCCTGAAATGAGAAAATAAAATGAATATCAATGAGAACAGAAATCAACCAATTTGAAATTTGAAATGGCATAAGTGCTTGTAACTAACTAGTCGTGTTTAGATGAAAATATAACAAAAGGGAACCAGTATTTTTCTATAGTTGAACATCCAAGTAGCCATATTAAAATACTTTATCTTATTAAATAATATAGTAATTATTTGATTCAACTTACTTTGGTTTTCATCAATAAATTATTTTTTTCAGGAATGATGAAAACCAAAGTAAGTTAAATCAAATAAATTACTATATTATGTAATAATATATTCGGGTGTAATATAGAAGCTCATTTCTTTAATAATGTTGCGATCTGATTTTGAGACTATTATTGGACTTATTCATACTTAAATAAAAACACACATATGTTGTTAAATTCTACACAGTTTTATTCGGTAAGCTAAAGCTTAACCTTTTAGCTTTAGTCAACTTGAAAATGTGACCTGTGTGGTCACGAAACCATGGTCGTATACCAAATAAAACTGTGTAGAATTTGATAACTTATGTGTGTTTTAATTTAATTATGGAACGGTTCTACAATATTGACAATGACTCAGTCGAATTTTTAAACTTATTTATCTCATCCTATAACTTGAATTTAAATTAAAATTTATAATTAGAAAAACAATAATAATTTAGAGCTCAAGGATCCTTCTAGGATAATCTTGATAGAATTATAATATTCACCTTTTTATACTAAACATACTAAGAACTTAGTGGCAACTATTTTATAGAATACTCAAAGAAATTAAAAATATACTAAAATATAGATTATTTTTGAAAATTAAAAACACTTCATTTCCTATGCATTTTAATTTTTAGAGCAAGTCCAGTGAATAACAGGATCTACTTTATTGATTTTTATTTACTTATGCATGGAATTTTAGTTTCAGTATAAATATATATAAAAATTTATGAATTTATTATAACGCTATAGAACTGCTTTAATAGCCTACGTTACGAGTCTCAAGAGCATTAGCGACCTAGTGTGACAATATTGTTACTAAATAAAATGTAATTGAATAAATAATGCATTGAGCATACCCATTTGCACTTGTCTCAGTCCTCTCCCATCCTCACTTGTTTCTGTAAATGGACTCTCAAGAAGAACAACGTCCTCAAAATCTGAATACTCATTAAAAAGTAGTTTTTGGATGCGATTTGTGTTCATTTTCAGACACTGAAATTGTAGTTTGTTGATTATTTTAGAGAGGAAAAGTTAAAGTTGTAAAATTTAAACCTAACCATACTTTAGGTTATTTCTTTATTTTGTGCTTATAACATCATGTTATCATAACATGTGTGCATGTAGACATAATATGATAGGCAGCATACATTGTTTTCTGAAAAAATCTGGTGTGGCGCACTCACACAACTTTCCTTGATGTTATGAAAATTGATCACCTGACGCTAGTTTTTACGCGCATCTCAAGTCTACTATTCAAAGATCCAAGCCAGCTGGAAACAGGACAATAACGCTGGAGACACACGAGGTCTGCTATCTACTCATAGTGAATGATTGAATAGAATCAACAGTTTGCAATTGAATAATAACATTTTCTCAAATTTCGAGCTTATTTTCAATTTTAGGTGAAAATGTTACTGAACTTTAATTGTAGAGATTTTCATGCTCAATCTTTTCCACTTGAAATTTATTGTTTAAATTGTATCTGAAGCCTGATAATTGGGAATCTAAAACCAAATTTTGCATAAATGGGGCGGAGCTTCTAAAATTTTTACAGATATGGCACTTATGTCAGTTGATAG
The DNA here is from genome assembly GCF_014356525.2 of Nilaparvata lugens. NCBI lineage: Eukaryota > Metazoa > Arthropoda > Insecta > Hemiptera > Delphacidae > Nilaparvata > Nilaparvata lugens. Next base: position 23,970,657 of record NC_052515.1, read on the forward strand.
AGCTTATCAATGACTATTTTAGGTATAAATTTGATCAAAATCGTTGGAGCCGTTTTTGAGAAAATCACGAAAAACACTGTTTTTGACATTTTCGTTATTTTAGCCGCCATCTTAAATGGCATTTGATCGAAATTGTTCATGTCGGATCCTTATAGTGAAAGAGTCTTAAGTTCCAAATTTCAAGTTATTCCGTTAATTGGGAGATGAGATATCGTGTACACAGACACACACATACAGACCAATACCCAAAAAACACTTTTTTGGACTCAGCGGACCTTGAAACGTATAGAAATTTAGAAATTGGGGTACCTTAATTTTTTTTGGAAAACAATACTTTCCTTACCTATGGTAATAGGCCAAGGAAAGTAAAAATATCAGTTGAATCAATGTATCTAAAATGTATTCTAGGTACCCTGAGTTGAATAGAGTTTATTTTTTTTTTAATAAAGAGTGCTATAAGATTTAATATTGTTCTATTAATTTAAAAAGTAGACCATGTTAATGAAGTGTTTTTTAGCTATCTTTATGTATGGATGAGCCTTTAACCATAGTTCCACAATCGTACAGTAGCATTATCAAGCAATTATCCATTGATTACGTTTCATCTTCAAATATTTTAGATAATAAAAACGTCTATTCTTTACCATTATTTACAAATACAGGAGCATGTTAATTATTTCATTGATAAATAATCTTAACATAATATATCTCACACATTCTTTTATTAACATACAAAAATATCAATGCCACAGTATCCAATGTTCACAATCATCCACTGCTTTCTGCTTAGAACTATGTTTAACAAAAATAGAAAACAGAATTTAGAAAAATAAAATTTTGAAAATTATTTTCATAAAATAAAACTATATAGTCGAGATTTAGGAGTTGTATGAAAATATACAGACCTAAGTACATTGGATGAGTATTATGTGCATTTCGAGATGAATGCACTTCTTGAAAATAAAATATATTGTTATCTTAATATTATTGATTACAATTTGGCTTATCTAGCTTTTGAGAGTACTTGAGTACAATTTATGGCCTAATATTACTAAAGTTGCAAGGTATTACGAGTAACTTGGTGAATGATAATCTGAAAAAGTTTGATATTTTAACTCAATTAACTATTGCACAAATAAACTGATTCTATAAATCAATATTTTTTTACAATTATTTGGATAACAATGGAATAAGAACTGTATCAAAGTAAAATAATATGGAATACCATGATACATTGAAAAGAGTGTGTTAAATATAAAATTATTTGGTGGAGTATATAATCATATAATCATTCTCAGATGGAGAATAATAAAAATAATATTGATTCTAATGAACAGTTAAGCATTCAAGAATGAAAATATGATAACGATTCATAAAGAGAAAAATAAAAGTTTGAAGATATGTTTCATTGAACAAAATGTAGCTAAGGTTTTGAAGGTATTTATGAAAAATAATATAAATGAAAATATCAAAGCTAGTACTTAACACTATGAATGTTAATGGCATCTAAAACTAATGGTAGGTAAGTATAAAGTCTTACACATTAAACCATGTAAACTAATGTAAATCAAGGAGATTAATGAAAATTGCAAAGTGCAACAAAATCAAATTGGCAGGAACAACTACACTAAAAGCAAATAAATTGTTTAATTAGATTCAACTAGAAGAAAATATAAAAGAAAAAATGAAACTATTTGTGCTATTAATATCTGTGGTGACGTAAATAAAATATCTACTTCATATAATCAAATTTGATATCATAGAAGAAAAATTATGATAGCCTACCGTGTTTATGGCTACAAAACTCATAGAGGAATCACAATTTAATAATTTCGTTGTTATGAGTAAAGTTTTGTTTGAAATAGAGATGCTGATTTGGTATTGATCGACAATTTATGAAACCTTATAAAAGTAGTTTGTAAAGAGAATACAATACATAGAAAAAGAAAAAAGTAAGAAAAAAAACATTAAATATATTATACACTTTGTAAGTAATTGGATAACTTTGAAATATGATTTCATTTTTAATTATATTCTCAATAATTTTTATTTGATAGATAAATGAACTTAACGCTGTAATAAAGCTAAAACATGACACATGATAAAAATATCTAATGCCAATACTTGAAAAAATTTACAATATTTTTATTGCACAAGATAATATCTCAATCTTTAGTAACAGTAAAAAGAGAGTCTTAAGGAAACTGTTTGTTCCGACCTCAAACGTATTTAAATGGGGTTATGCATTTCAGTATTGGTGAAATGTTTTCCAAAGATATAACAACATATGAATTAAACTCACTTTACTAATAATTTCATTAAATCAAATTATTCAATATACAGTAGAACGTCGATAATTCGGACGTCAAAAATCTGGATTCGTTTCTGGCAAGAAATAAAATTTTCGTACCTTCTGTCCTCGGCGCTAAGCTCCTTACTTTAGAGCGGGCGACGGGAGAATGGCGCGAAGCGAGGAGAAATTTTTAATGTATATACCTTATACTCTACCTACCAATAATTGAATACTGTATATGCAATTTTAACAGCTTAGTTTCTTGAATAGTGCGTGCTGACCTTTTTTTAACGTAATTTCGATAATCCGGATAATTTGACAATCCGGATGGGGTCCGGTCCCAATTAATCCGGATTATTGACGTTCTACTGTATTATGAAAATCTTTCATACAATCATGTAGATTGCAATGGTTTGATGGAACAAACTAAAATAACATTCATACAGCTCTCAAAGTTGCTTAAACAAGCCTACAATCATCTTGGAATAAGTAGATTCCAATATTTATTATTATAAAATAATACACAAATCACAGCATCCAAGTATTGTGAGATTAACTAACGCACACTACTTTCATTAAGCTCCTAATGTAGGAGATACCAGAACTTCTGGTAAAAAATGTCAATTTATAAAAAATGTTAAAGAAAAATAAACTTCTAGGATGTCCTTACGACCCTAGAAACTCTGGAGATTTGATTCCAGGAGACTGTACAAAGGTAACATATATATAAAGAACTGAGTTTTAGTAGTTTTCAGAACTTCTTCAATAAAAAGTATTAAATTAGAAAATTAGGTAGAACGTTTTTGGCAAACCCGGTTATTTTCCCTGAAACCCACAAGAAGTTTTCAACTGGAATTAGAGAATATTTTTATAAACCTTGCTACTCCTGAGACCCCTAGAACATTCCCAACTAAAAATTAAGTCTTGAAGATAAGAAGTCCCAGAAAATTGGATTCCTGCAGTTTCTAGAACTGGTAACTAATGTGCTAAGTAAATCATATTTTAGTTCCAGACTTCTTGGAAGTAATCTGTTGGATTTCCGAACAATTATGTTGGGAAATAGGTAATACAGGCACCACCCAATTATCCCAGGGTTTCGCGTAACTTACCACTGATCAAATATTAGGACAATAGGATACTAACGTAGAATTATTATTTATCAACAAGTGAGAATGTTTTTTCCCAGCTATGAAATCCCGGAATTTTCAAGCAAAAAAGCCCGTTCACCAAAGTACTTAATTGAATAAACAAAAACATTTCATAAAATAGTATGACAAAAAAATTTTAGGGATTCCTGAAAATTCAATGTCATATTCAATTACTAAAAGATTGCAAATACTATAAAATCTCCAGAATAAAATTCCAGGACTTTCTAAAAGAACTATGTAATATAATAAATTTAGATAAACTCTTGAAGATAAAAAAATATCAAGTTTAAAAACTCTTAAGATTGGAAATCTATGTAATATCGTAGGTAATCATAGTAAACATGTCTTACTAATAGAAGAGACTTAAAATTATGAGGTCAACTCATGCCTTTCTAACATCAAAGTTATGGGACCAATTCAAAATGTCTTACTAACATTTTAACTAACAAGTTATAGAATCCTACAGCGTCAACACCAGAGGACAGGCACAGATATAATTTAAAACAAAGTTTAATGAATCTTACTTAATTGAATTCAATACGTTTTTAAGTGGTCTAATAAGCGAGTTATGGGTTTTTGAAGTGCTAAACTCCGTTTTCTTTCCAGATCATAAACGGTTTCGAATTTTCCATTGGAGTTTTTTTTAATGCATTCAGTATATCATTGGCTTTGATTAATGCCAAAATAAACAAGTTATAGAATTTACAAAAAATGTTACTTTTTTATTCATGAACGATATGGGGAATAAAATGTTTTATTTTGGAAAGATACATTTTTGAATTTTTAAGAGAAGTTCTAATAATATAGTCGAAGCAGTTTATGATCTGGAAAGAAAACGGAATCTGGAAAGTTGCACTTTAACAACCCATAACTCGCTTATTAGACCACTTAAAAATTTCAGTTGCCACTTTTTCTCATTCTTATAATGATCTTAACAATTATATTGAAAAAGATTATCCAATTTAAATAATAAAAAAGTGTATCAAACAGCATTAAGTGTTCATTGTACCAACTACTTGGGAAACACAGATAATTATTTCAAACAAAGTTTAATCAATCTTAATTGAATTCAATAATAACTGAATTGGATAGTAATCCAATTATTGGATCGGATTCTAGAATATAATTAACAAACAATGAATCCTTCATTCAAGTGTAGATGATACCAACTACTTAGGAAAGACATATATAAGTGAAAAATCAGTTAATAGCTGTACTTCTAGCGATTTCATGAGCCTACAGCATTCCTGGACATAGAATAAACAATCTTATAGGATATCTTGTATAATTGAATGAAAAAGACTAAGAAATTGTCAAAAACCACAGATTTCAAATGTGTGGAATTTAAATCTGTGGTTTTTGACAATTTCTTAGTCTTTTTCATTCAATATGAATAATTACCACAATATCAACTTCTCAACTACACAAAAAGTATCTTGTATAAGTTTTATCTGTCTTGGAGAATTTTAATAACTAACAATGGATCCTTGTGCTGATATTACGAACTACTAAGGACAGGCACAGATAAATTAGAACTCAGAAGCTTTATCTCCTAGCGATTTCATGAGCCTACAGCACTCCTGGAGCATATTAATATTAATAGATCCTTCAGGTGCTGATGGAACCAACTCTTCAAGACAGGCACAGATAAATTCGAACTCAGTTAGTAGCTGTAGCTCCGAGTGATTTCATGAGCCGATAGCACTCCTGCAGTCGCTTGCGATCCCCAATCCGTTCGAGGGTCTTGGCGGCCTCAGCAAGCATGCCCGAGTGTTCGCCAGGGAAGCAGAGCACAGGTGTGGGCAGGTGGCGACATGCCATGTACAGCGCAGTTGCGTGTTCACGGTCCCCGCCGCAGTCTTGCTGCGATTTGTCTGCCGAAACGAAACATTTATTTATTAACTGGATGAATAAATAAATAAATTTTACTGTCATAAACCAACATAGGCAATTGACAAAGTCACAAAGTAAACAGAATATGAAACACAAAATACATTAATTCAGGTTTGAAACAAACCTCTACAAATTTTAAAAATGAGGAAACAGGCTATTGCCAAAAACTATTAGCTATTGATTAAAACTTCAAGCGATGCAATGAATAAAATGAAACTACTACTACATTTTATTTAGTCTCAAATAGTCCAAAAAGTAGTTTAACTATCAATTTCAGAAGAAATGTGTTATAAGAGAAACACATATTCTATTTTTAGGGCTACTGAAATTATTATTGAAACAAAATAGAAACTATCAAGTACCCTTTATTTTATCACAACTAGTTTTAACTCTTCAAGTGCTATTTCCAAGTGTAAATAAATAACCAAGTACCCTTAAATTTATCACAACACAACTAGTTACAACTCTTCAAGTGTAAATTAAACTTGGAAATAGCTAGTAGTTGTGATAAAATGAAAGGTACTTGATAATTTTCACTTTGTTTTGAGAAACACAATCATAGTCTGAAGCTTAGTGTAAATTCATGTTCATTTGACACCAAAAAGTATGTGAAGTGTAAAAGACTATTTTGAAGTGAAGTGTTACTTATGTTTAATTGAAATTAAGTGAAATGAAAGATTTTATTGAAGTGTAAAATTCAATCTTCCCAATAGAATTATGTGGATTGTGGAATAATACAACATTAATGTATACATGTTTAAATAACCAAATACAATATAATAATTGACCGAAGCGAAGCTGAGGTCTTAGTTTCGACTCGATCGGTTTTTCTTTGTTTGTTTGTACCGCAGTTACAGTCGCAGTTATTGTCCGATTTGGATGAAATTTGGTATGCAAGTTCTTTGAAACAAGGCGCAGAAACGTATGTGTAACGATTTTTTGTAAGACCTCCGTTTTTTTTGTAATATTTAAAAAACCGTAAACTAACCTAAAAATTTACTTCTTCCTATCTTTGAAGATACAGCAATTCATGTTCCTACTTTTTCGCATCCACTGTTAAATGGGCATGGTGTCCAAGACGGTTAGAGCGTAGTTTGACACACTGTGGGACCCAGGTTCAAATCTCGTTCCGATCAGTTTTTTTTGCAGACGATACTAATTGTTTTATTATTTAGTTTTATTTTAGTTATCAGGTACAATAATATTATTTTATTGTATGTTTTTTTGTGCATTTTTGTGTCGCTCTACAGTGTCTTTTGTTTTCCTTTAGGTATGAGATCGGAAACCGATTTGTGAGTATTAACATTCTGCATAGGCATAACAAGCCATAACATTGAATCCACTTTTCATGAAAAACATCATTAGCAACCTCCTGTCATTGTCACCAACAAACTCATCTTATTTAGAATCATTTTCCATCTCACCATCGTCTGTGAGACGATTCATCATCTAAATTGCCTACTGCATATTACATTTTTCCGTCAGTTGACCGATTTCTTATAATTAATTATTAGAAAAGTTGTAATATATGTTTATATTGTAAATATGGAGACGATATAAAGGTACCTCCTTGATAAGTCCGGTGTCCCTGCAAACAGTGTCTCTAGCACTTTCAATGGAGAAAATAATAGATGACATGGCTAAATCTTCACAATATACTGTACTTACTGTACTGACCCTTCTCATTAGATTGAAAGTTGTATTCATGAGCGAGGTCTACTGTTCGCAGAACTACTAGTAATTACTGGGGATGTTGTAATAAAAAACGATCTGGGAATGTTGTGGTGGTAGAAAAGTATAGCGCTATCTGCTTTGTCGAATGATAGACAAGGATAGCAACACCAATGTTAATCAAATACTGTCATTATAACGTGGACCTCACCATAGTTGTCGGGGACTTTGGTGAGTATTTTACTGTAGGACATGACAAAGAAGAAGGTAGCGTTAATTTGAATTGATTTACCTTTGCCGCCACAGATGATGGAGGTGCGACTGGAGCGATGTCGCAGACACCTGTCGAGCAGTTGCCTTGTGCGACCGGGAGCCGCGCCAGCCATCAGCCGAGCCGTCGCCTCGTACAGGAACACACGGGCCAGGGCCGACTAAAACACAACATCTAATCAATTCCTGTAGCCTATACAACCTTCGATATCAGATCGAATCAATTTAACCTATGTAATTTTTGAATAGATAAATTATTTAGTTAGAAATAGGGGATGTCAAGTGAAACGGAATTAAGTGATAGATGATTCATTTATTAATCTACTAACGGTTCATTGACAGGGTGGCCACCCATTTCAAAATAAAAAAATCATGAGAAATTCCCAATTTTCCAGGTAGAGTATCCGCGGTATTTGAGGAACAAGATACATTCATAGAGAATTTATTATGGAAATCTTCAGTTTGATCTTCCATGAAGAATTGCATATAGCATATTTGAATTTCCAAATATATTGAACATTTTTGACATGACAAGAATATCGGTGTTTTTAGAATGTTTATTTTATGTAGTTCACAAATTTTCACAATCATTTGTAACATCAATCAACATTGAATGAATTTGAACGAATTTTATTATTTTCAGTTACAAAATGATTTCTTATAGGTTGAATTTTTAGATTCTTATAGATTGATACCGCGGATCTTCACTATCTAACCTTTACAATTGAAGAGCTCGTTTCCAAAACCCACTAAGTCCAATATTATCAAAATTGAGTTATCATATGATTCTGATCTCATTTTTTGAGAGCTATCTATCTATCCTACTGTTATTTTCCTAATCCCACTATTTACATTGTTATAAGAGTATAAAAAGTAGAATTTTTTCCAAACCCAAGCTTAGTCCACGAACAATGTTTTCCAAATGCCACTGTGTGAAGAGCAATGGTTCTACGCATGCGCGCCGCCATCACGCATGCGCACCAGACCAAATAGCACACAACGCCTATAGTGAGGTCCACGTTATAATGACAGTATTTGATCAACTTTGGTTTTGCTATCCTTGTCTATCATTCGACAAAGCCGGAGGTACTATCCTTTTCCAGGTTCACAACGATGCCAATTATGTTTTTGACAGTATAGAAAAAATATAATTAATTAATGCAGAGAATCGGCATCGTTATTCTCCTATCTTTATCTACTGTCATTATAACGTGGACCTCACTAAACAGCATAGCACAAACCACTCGATGATGAAGAAGAGCCCTTCCTGTAAATTTCATTTGAATAAATTTTTATATTTGGACTTTATCGTTTTCCTCTTCGATTCACTCACTCTTCAAAATATTATTTTTCTTTCAGTATTATTTTTCATTTTTAAAAAAATAAAACTTATTGTCTTTAATTTTCAAAGATAGCAGAAATATTCTGATTCATTCTGCATCATTCTGCAACATTCAAGATTTTACACAAACGGTATAAATATTATGAAGAAGAGCCCTTCCTGTAATTTTTTTATATATTTAGACTTTATCAGTTCGCTTGATAATCAATTCACTTTTCAAAACTATTTTTTGTTCACTATTATTTTTTATGTTTTTGAAATAAAACTAATTGTCTTTCATTGTACTTATTTATTGTAGCTCTACACTATCCTGATTTTTGATAATGATGATTCATGTGAAAAAATCTATTTTAGTCCTTTTTCATAGATTAACTCTCAAGATATATTATTTTTCTGTCATTTGGAGTGGGTTATGAGGAATTTGTATGTCTTAAAACCCTCAATAAAAATTATTCTTAAAAGTCTTGTTCATTTGCAATGCATTAAGAGTCCATGAAAGAGTGTCTTATGTTTTCCAAACTCATCTAAGTCCAAACATTTTTTCCTAACTCCACTACGTCCATGGACTTAGTTGGTGTTTGGAAAAAAACCGTTGCAAATTTATTAATATCTCATTTAAAATTTAAGTCATTCATATATTTTTATGTTTATTATCATAAGGAACATAGTTGGTAATAGAAAAAAGCTACTTCCTAGAATAATATGAATTGGAACAAAAAATCGTTCTACTGAAAAATTGTGATTTTGGACATAGTGGTTTTTGGAAACGACCTCTTCAATTGTGAAGAAACAAGTACACAAGAAAATTTAACACAGTAGTCTACTGTGAATAATACTTTTAGTTCATCTTGTATTTTTATTTAGAGTTTACTGAGTAAAATCCGAGAAGATAATCTATAACATGGATAAAAACAAGACAGAAAATTCCCATATACTTCAACTATAAGAATGTATAGACTCGGATTTATTGATATAATATTCATTCATAAGAATGTTAAATAGAAGAATATAAAATGTTCATTCAGTTATCCTGCCTCAATTGAAATTTTAGCAAATAAAAACAATAATATTGAAATTATAATGGCATTACAAAAATAAGCCCTCTTAAAAATAGCTTTAAATAAAAATTTAAAATTTTTAGTTTAGTTATTAGTTTGAAGTGTAAATTGGACTTTTTGGAGTGAAAAGTGAAATCTAACCTCATTCTTTTTTGAAACTTTTATTTGTAACAATTTGGGAGAAGACAGTTTTGGGCTATGCCTGTTGTCTTCTCCCAATCATATTTTAATTATGATTTGTGATTGTGAATAAAATAGATAGAATAGATAGAATAGATAGATAATAAATAATAAATTACAAACAATAATGAAACAAAAATAATCGAAAGATTTTTACGAAAAAAAGTTCTAAATAACAAAGGAACTGTTATCTTCCATGATAATGAGATAATTGTGTTTAAAAGATAGTTTCTTTTACGAAGAGATAACAACCTAGTACCACAGACAAACAAATAGACAATAGTTATTTGTATATCTAGAGTGAAAAGTACTGTTTTTCTCCCTGAGGGAAAAGATTGAAGCCCGAGGCGATGCCGAGGGCAACAATAATTTTCCTGAGGGAGAAAAAGCATTTTTCACTCGTGATATACACAACATTTTTCCTCCACCTACATTTTTATAAAAACTGCAAATAAAATAATTTTTTAAAACGTACTTGACCAAACAATCTGTTACAACAAAATCTAAAAAGTAAACAGAAACAGCTGGCTTGTAATCACAGTTCTCCGCCGACAGCGCTATGTGCTATTGTTGGCAAAAGTTGTAACAACAATAGCCGCCACAACTACAGCTATGATGAAGTTCCCGTTTCAAATTTGATTAGTTAATGAGGAATATTCGTTGGCTGGTATTTTGAATAACATGGAATAAAAAAAAAATTATACATTGTTTTAGTATAGTGATATGAAGTTTGTAATAATTTTAGCATACAAACATAAATTTCATTTATATTGATCAAATGTCTGGTTGAGGTATTGAATTTAGTTGATTTAATGACTACTCTATAAGCTTTCTCATCTAAGCTTAAGGTGCGTACAGATTTACGCGCCGCGAACATGAGCAATTCACTTTTAATCAGCTGATGCCAAGCTTTTTATATCTGTATCTTACCGTTTCTGTAAAAATACAGGTATAGTCAGCTGATTAAAAGTGAATTGCTCATGTTCGCGGCGTGTAAATCTGTACGCACCTTTAGACCTTCTAACCTATTTCAAATGTACGTTTTTAAAATAGAGATGCTTCCCATGTTATTTAAATTGAGTTACTTTTCCTCCCTAGGGAGTTTTTCTGTTTTTTAGCACCGAGAGCGAAAAAGTGTTATGTTCCAGGGAGTAAAGTAAGTACTTTAGACAGTAGGTGGAGGAAAAGTATTGTTAGATACTGTAGTATTGTTAGATAAGATAGCTTATCCTTTCTTTATGCTAGTACATAGAATATACAGGTAGTAATAACAGTATATAATTAGAGTATTTTAATCAGTAGAGTAATAATAGTAATTGTATAAAACATAGTCCAAAAGTCTGCGATGTGTTTCCCAAAAATCAAAGTAAGCTCCATCCTTTTCAGAAGAAATTCTTCGACACAGAATGTACACAGTAGAACCACCATACACTGGCTGTGCATTGCAAATGAATTGCACAATTTCGATACAATTGCAATGCAATTACAATGCAAGTCAATGTATGGAACCTCATCTTCGTAGTTGCGGATTTCTAGACAGTCTTGAAGAATCGTAGCCATTAGCTTCCGATTGTAGATGCATTCAAATAAAATAAAACTAGAATACAGTTCAGAATACCATCTATTCATTCATTAACAATAATTATCGAATATTGTTAACAAATCTGTTTGTATCCCTAATTTAAATAATAAAAAAGAGTCTAGAATTGTTCATAATGTTAATAGTATTCTAGAGTGTATCAAGTTTAGTGAAGAGTATCTAATAGAGTGATTGTGTTCATGGGAGGTTGCGGTGCATGTACGGCTTCGGCGAAGTGAGCAGTAACCAGAAACAACGATTGTGTTCATGGGAGGTTGCGGTGCATGTACGGCTTCGGCGAAGTGAGCAGTAACCAGAAACCACGTGACTGGTGCACCACTACTTGATCCCACCGAACGAAAATCGAATTCTGGTTCAGCGTTTTTGGCGCGTACTTTTGAAATTAATCGTGTACAGATCGGTGTTGACAAAATAATAAAGGTGTTTTCAATATGAACATTTCAGCAATTATTTATTATTGAATCAATAATAATTATTAATTTATAATTTGAAAAAATATATATTGTAATCATGTTTTTCCTTATAAAGTTTTTTTTTTAATAATTAATGATGGCTCGTGCTGTCATCAATGAACATTTGACTACTTTTTCTATGCAATAAGTGTTCATGAACAACACGTTTTATGGAATATTAGCAAAATGTTAATAATTGAAGTTTCTTGATTCATGTCTACTATCCAGACATTTATCTGGATAGATCCTGGCCTAGAAATAAATCAACAAAATATAGTATTCCGACTAATAGATAAACACATCTTAGTATAATAGAATAGTCGATAAAGCTAAAAAATAATAAACTTACCAGCCAATAATGTATGAATTTCTTGCTTTTCGACTATTCTGTAATTGATTCCATCAATGGAATTAAATATACTTCGTACGCCTCATCCTTTTTAGTCTATAGATTCTGGATGTGAAGACATAACCTAACAGAACAGCTGCAGACAACCAACGCTTTAACTCTCGACCAATACGAAGCGTTTATCCTGGTACCGGTTTTGTGGAACATACTTTTCGAGCGGTGCAAGTGAGCATGTACGCGGTGCAAGGGAGCATGCACCACTCCACTCTGTTCCAAGATGGCGACCGATACCTGAACTGTCAAAAGCTCCCACCGAACGCATTTCTGTGTCCTTGGTCGAAATCGTACATGTACCGCAACCTCCCATGAACACAATCAGTGATTAAGTATTCTAGAGGTGTTCAAACAAGTTTGAGTTTTTCTCCAAATAAATTCGTGGTACTTGACAAAATCTTAGGGTTTTCATCAATAATAAATATTACCACAACTCACCAAACACTATGTCAATACAAGACACTCAAACACTATATTGATAGATTTTTTAAAGTTATTTCATTATTTATGTTACAAATTACACTAATGTAATAACAAAAAAAGGCAACCATTGTGTTATTTTTTCTTCCAAATTTAGGTGATGACACTGTCCAAAAAATAGTTGAGCTGTGTATATCTTACTTGTCGAATTTTCAATGCAAACACTTCACATTCTGAATTTAGATAGATTGAAAACCAAAGTAAATAGCCTAACGAATTTAATATACATTATTTAATATACATTGATACTTACAATATCATTCTTAATGATGAGTTATTAGGAAATGAACAACAGGATTGAAGCCCAAAACTGATCCTTTCCCGAATGTAGATAGAAATTGTCCATAAATAGACTCAATAAACACGAAAAACTGTAAATATTGAGCTACTTTGAAAAATAACTCAAAGTCGATAACTTAAATCACAATGTGAATAATTAAATGACGTGCTAAATGGGTATAATACCCCAAACAGACCAGATTATAATATAAACGGTCATAATAGTAGGTTATTTGAACAAATACATAATTAATTATATTGGGAGGAAATTTGGCTACCTGGTTTTCTAAAAAGTACTGACAGTAAGAAAAATTTCAAAAAATATTTGAAAAAGTTCTGTATAGTGTACAAGGCTTCCTCTCAGACTCGAATTAGTGTTAACTTGAAGAACTATTGAATAGCATTTTTTACCTATCAAAATCAAAAATTCTTTATTGGTTCTTCAATAAAATACAAAAAAAAACTTTCAGCAAAATATAAGAAACCAATCACCTGCAAAGAAAATCATGTGCGCAGGTGAGAGTTGCTAATACAATTCAATATAGTATTTAGATCCAAAAATTACTTATAACAATGTATTGCCAGATGGAATGATTAACACTAAAATGTTGATCCAAAAATAACACATAACAATGTTTTGCCAGGTGAAATGATTAACAGCTCTGTGATAAGTTCTAAATAGTGTGTTTGTCTTTTCTGTCCCAAAATTTTATAGTTTTTTCAAAGTTTGGAATTTTTCAATTATTTGTAATTAATTTAATTCAATTTAGAAGTATTTTTTCAATTTATAAATGATTTTTGTGGGTATGGATTTTGAATTGAGTGTGTAATTGAAGAATTTTGAAGTGACACATAACCTCTAGCTACATTTGGACTGTTGTAACCGTTTTGGACGTAAGTTAGCCTGTGGTACTTCTCTTCAAGTTGTATATTTCTGAATGTTGTAAATAAATAACACTCACCAAGACCTTGGCATGAGGCTTGTGGCAGTTGTTGAGCGACAAACTGCTATGCAGCAGCTCAGAAGCGGCGTCACACAGTTTGAAGACCACGTTGCGCTGTATCCGCCGCTGGCTGACAACGGCACGCTTCACGCGGAACGCGGCTTGCACGGCGCGTGCCAGCGTGTGCGGCGCGGATGTTGCTCGTGCGTCCGTGTGTGGCGGCAGTGCGTCCACACGCGCATACATGCGTTCGGCTGATGCGTCGTCGCCCAGCAGCCAATGGGCGGCCACGCCGATGACGGCTGACCACCAGCGGGCCGTTTCGTCCTCGCAGTCTGTCGACCGAAAGTGGGTTTATCAATGAGCACAAGCACTATATATTGACGGTTGAGCAACTGTATATAAAGAATTTAATTATTCACATTAATAAACATAGAGAGCTTTTCAACCTTTGTATATCGCCTCACAATCTCCGTCCCTCAACCTTTGAACTACACAATGCAGTTCTATCCATTTTTAGAAGACAGTTTGATTATATTGTTCATAAGCTTATAAATGTGATACCTGCTCTTTTTATAACAGATAATTTGAATGGACGACTTCTGAGAGAGATAGATTTATGGATTGCTTCTTCACATCCTAGTTACATTTGTAACTAGGATAAGTTCACAATCATTCAAGAATGTCTGCTTTTTATTCTATTATCTCGTATTTTCTTAATTTTTTGTTTTTTTTTACTTTCCTTCTTTGTATTTTTTTTCAAATTGGCATGTTAATAGGAATCCACTAATTTTATTTATCTTAGAAATAATTTTGTTTTTAGTAACACTCGGCCCCTGCGCTCGCTCAGGTTTTCAACCTTTTCAGGGACTTTCCGTATTTAATGAAAATACTATTTTACTTTTAACTTATTTTGTTAATTGCCAATTGTATTTATGTAATTATAGATAAATTTTCTGAATTATTTCGAAATATTATGTTTTTATTTTACTGTTTTGTAACTCTCACCAGCGGGCAGAGTTTCTTTTTGCTGGTGATGCCTAGATTTTATTTAAGTATATGTATGAATAATTATGTTTATTCATTTATATTTTTAATTGTATGTCATATTATAAAGAGTTTGTAATATGTCTCAAATAGACATTCATGTATGCATTGTATGAAGGAAAAATAAACTATTGATTGATTGACTATAATTTATTTATAAATGACATAGACACGTAATCATATAATGATTGGAAATGTAAAAAGTGGATTAACCCTAATACAGCATCTACACATGTTGAACCAGTCGCTGACCCAATTTGGTAACCCAACTTCGGTCAATGGCAAAACACCCATTCAAAACTGGCGCTGGCCGACATTTACCTTCACTGGGTTAAATTCTGTCACACTGACTTAGCCAGTGTTACATTTATTGTATTATGGGCTAAATAAAAAAATAATCGGAGTACTTTTATGTTTATTTAGTCGATGTTGAGGAATATAGCAAAAGTATGTTTATTTCAAAATTGAAGCACTATTTACTACAAAAACCTTATTATACAATCTCGGAATATTTTCAAGAACTACATCTGCATTCAAGATAGTCCTTTTGAGGTTTAAGCGCTATGATCAGTTGATCATTTTTTGGTCACCCCAGAGAACCATATTATGGGTGAAGCATAATCTGACAATTCCCCAGTAGACTGTGGCGAAGAATAAAATTAACTAAGCCTTTTCCCAGAATATATATATTTGTTTATTCAATTCAATACTTCTTCAATTCTTTGTGTAATAGTAAAGGTTA
This sequence comes from Nilaparvata lugens, assembly GCF_014356525.2. NCBI lineage: Eukaryota > Metazoa > Arthropoda > Insecta > Hemiptera > Delphacidae > Nilaparvata > Nilaparvata lugens. The sequence goes on from NC_052515.1 coordinate 23,986,459, forward strand.
TATTGTGGAAAGTATAATTCACATTATTATTTTTTTTAGGATATTCCTATAGAAAATAAATGAACTCAACTTATTCAACAAAGTTTAAAGCATTTCCATATCTAACAAGGAACAATAGAATTTGAAAGAAGAAACTGCAATAGCAGGTTGTGAAATTTAAAATAGAAGTTAAATGATGATTATAAAAAAGGGATGGCTCTAAAGCAATAACAGAATACTCACAAGCATTGTTCCTGCTGTCAGCACTTGTAGCATTGTCAATTAGCAGTTGGACATAGGTGAGGACATCAGGTGTTTGAGTGCGTCTCACTGGTTCATCATCATTGGCTGTCGTTAGCTGAGCTCCTGGAGCCACAAGTGTTTGAAGTGCTTTCTCTAGCAGATGTTCACGGTACACCTGAAATATAATTCAATAATAAACATCGTTCCTTCGTGTCAGATGATTCTGTATGCCAATTTTTAAATAATAATGCACTGTTTTAGCAGACATAATAGCATACAGAAATGATAGTTGATAAAATATATCTCATGGAATAGGGCACTCAGTGCCAGATTTGACTGTAAAGGTGCATTTTTGTTTATGTGTAAATTTCCGCAGTCGACGACGACAAGCATTGTTGATATTCATATTGTCCAAATTTTAAGTGTGCTAAAACAGCTGATCAAATAACCTTTCATTATTTGCCTTTATTATTAAAGGATTAAACATTTCTAATAATATCAACATATTGCCATTTAAAAGTATAAGATCAACCTGCCCCATTAAAACATAATTGAACATAATCTTTTAGGTTATGTAGACAAATTGAAATCCACCCAATCTGAGATTCTCTTCTTGTCGTGGTCAATGACGGCATTTACGCACAAACGAAACCCCAGTTTAACTTCAAGACAGCAAAAGTCCACGTAGCTCTCTTACTCAAAGCTATGTGATGATGCTAGAGTCTCACCGTTTAAACAAGTACATTTTTCAGGCACCAATTCAAGTACTACAAAGTCATCAACAGATATACAGAGTCGTCAACGCTAGCGGCGGTTCAATATCAATTCTTAACATCTCTAATATTATTATATAGTATAGCCTATACTCATTAATAAGACATAGAAAAACAAAATATGAAAAGGTAATAGAAAACTAGAGGATGAATTTGTAACTGATATCATAGAGAAAAGATAGCATAAGAGGATAGTTCATGATGTAGGTTGTTCATGTTTCAAATTTCAAACCGATTTTTTGTTAACTCAATTCGATTACTGTCGACTACTGTTTTGTTGGGATGAGAGTATAAGAACGGCACAGTATGAGAGACTACCAGCGTCACGTACCTTCAATAAAAATAACTTATAGATTACTCTGTTGCATATCCATACTTTGTACATCCACACAAAACAGTTTCCCAACAGTCTCCTAAGGGCCGGTTTCCGAGCTCGGGATTTAGCTAAATTCTAGACTTTAAACAGCTGGAGTCAGAAAATTGGCTTTCCAAAACGGGGCGTAGTCGCAGTAAATAGTTGCGGCAAAACAAATCTTTATTTTCTCATTTCTATAATTGGAAACGTTTTTCCTTGACGAAATGAAACATTCCCAAATAATTCAACATAGCTGAAACTCTACACTATTCTCTCTTTATTTTATTTTGTGTTCAATTTTCTAGTTTTTCGAAATTTAATTTAAACGTGACTTTGACTATGACTACGACTACGCCCCGTTTTGGAAAGCCAATTTTCTGACTCCAGCTGTTTAAAGTCTAGAACTTACCCAAATCCTTAGCTCAGAAACCGGCCCTAAATGATCAAATAATTTTCTCCTCCCACACACTCTTTGACAAAATAGTCCACAATTCAATTATAGTGTTTTTAAAATTTAAGTTCAACTTCTAGAGCTTTCAGGCTTGAGTTAGCAGTGAAATATACAACGGGATGTCTTCTTATGCTATCTTTTCACTATGCTGATATTTACCCTGCTAACGTAAGCCAGAGGATCGGAGTTGTCTGTTAGCCGAGTGAATATCTCGGGACTGGATGCATCGTAGACCCACCGATGTGACAGAAAGAAGCGGTGACCATAAGGTGTGAGCAACCATTGCAGTTTGGGACATGGCTGACGGCTGTATGCTTTTCTAGCCAGAGACAAGTACACTCTGTCAAACGAAAAAATCAATAAATTATTATAATGATAATTATGTGATTTTTATTTACAATGAATATGTCTGGAATGTATCGTATCAAGTATTACAGGAACTCTGGTATAAAAAACATATAATACCTATTTTGATAAAACTGACAGTTCAAAGTAAAGCCCACTTTAGATTTCGGCAACTGATCTGCAATATAAATTATGCACAAATTATGAAAGATCAAGGTCAATCAAACTATACTGTCCTGCAAAACTGAAAATAAACTTTTCCTACAGTTACGTTGAAAAGTGGCCATTGCTGCACTGATCACAGAACGCAAAGAATCACTTTTCCGCTCTAGTGCGGGAAAAATTTTTCTGCACTCCAGATTTGCAACATGGCAACGCAAAATACTTAGTAGGTTATATGGAGCAACAGTGCAGCAAAATCAAAATGAAGTTGGTAACAGTGACTGGGCTGCTATAGTGAGCAGAGGTGCAACGAAGCACAACGCGCAAATTATTAGTATTAGATATTATAGCCAAGGACAACATTTTTATTCAATTTGACAATAAATTAAGGTTTTTATCAATAATAAAATTACACAGAAAAACATTTGATGCATTTCAGGCAATTTTACCCATAATTACCCACTTTTCATATTCAATGGTAACTGTAGGAAAAACTTAATGTGAAATACGTGCGCAAAGTTCCTCTGCTGCACTCAACAAACCATTCCGCCCTCGCCTACGGCTCGGGCGTAAACGTTTCTTTCGGTGCAGCAAACTGTCACTTTGCGCACTAGTTGCACAAATAACTATTAATAATTCCTTAACATTGATTCACTATTCTGGTAAGGGCTGCTGCTCGTATTTATGTAAAAATGAAAAATAAAAAATCAAAGTACTGTGCCCTTATTTGAAATTTAGTTTGTTGTGTTGAAACATGTTTCAAAATATCAATGCCATTTCCAAATGAGTGAGTAAAATAATTAATTCTTTAACCTTGTTACGGGGAACAATCATCGACTTTCATTTCATCACGTTGTCAGTTGATCACGAATTAGCTTGGTGGGAGCGTCTCAGTTTATCGAGATCGCAGTTCCTCAAGTTCCCGTTGCTTTCAGAAAGTCCAGTTGATACAATATCATAAAGGTATTCAAATAAGACATTTAGAATAATACCAGCATTATGTCATTAAAATTGAAAAACCTAACCCCTAACCTACTCTTTTACTTTTGAAACATTAATAAACTAGATTCTTATAGGTTATGGTACAATATTGGTAATTGATCCACGTCAGAACTGATTAGCTCCCTGTGTATCAGCCTGCAAAGTGAATAATACTAGCATTATGCCATTAAAAATGACATACCTTACCCTTAACCCCTAATCTACTCTTTTACTTTTGAAAAATTAATTAATTTGAACTTGTAGGTTATGCTATAATTGATAGTTGATCTACGTCAGAACTGATTAACTCCCTGTGTATCAGCCTTCAAAGTGGACATGATGCCGTAAGATTCGACCAACTTAACGGCTCAACACTTGTTTCAGTTTCTCAATAAATGGTTAGAATGGGCACTTGATAAACTGAGATCGTGAAGAACTGAAACCCGTCCATTAATACTTCCCGTTTAACCAATTCCAAGGCTAGGCGCACACCAGTTAGTCAAGACAAGACATGATCAGACACGTTTAGTCAAATACTTCACATAGCTGCTTGTGACGCAACTCACACAATTATACATGTATTCCTAAGCAACTGTAATATTACATTTTTCTTCTCACATTTAAATCGAATCTTCAATTCGAGATCTATGGAACTTTATAGTAAATGTCAGAGTTATCAATAGACGGATAAACTTTTTGACGGAGAATTTATTATCGTAAATGTTTGTTGCATTGTTCCATAATGTCACCGAGGTAGGGTTAACAAATTACTAAATAAATCGTTTATTTGAATAGAATATATGTATAAAAATTTAAAATAACATTTTCAAATTAAAGTTTTATTGAGAACAGATGTAGAATGTGAATTCTAAACTTATAAGTTATAATTTTGTGTTGACGTGTCTGTAAAGATCGATATTGAACAGGGCGTTGTCTTTCGTGACTGGCAACTTGTGTCTTTTTCCTGTGGGTCCTTCTTCTGAATATATGGCTGGCTGTTGCTTGTATAATTTTGTGCTCTGAATTATTGTCTGTTTAAGTAAATTTATTAATGTTTTAAATTGAGTTTTATATAAATTTTTGTGCATAATTTGCTGTTTGTATAGTAAAGCCAATAGCCACTGTGTTTCAACTGTAAACTAGATAAGTATTTTTTTTTTGTAATAACTCTGAAATCATTAGGCTTGTAAGTTATTGTTCGTTTTATATTTCTGTGTTTTTGCCAAAATTTTCATCTGAAGATTATAAGTTAATTTGCTCTGAAAACTGGATTTCTCATTCATAGGCAATAGATCCATTCACGGTTTATCAAGTATCTATTTTATTGGAGCCGACAACTTTCCTTAGTGTGATAGGTGTTATATGCTATTCCAACCGTTTAAAGGAAAAATTGGTAGCACGGCAAATGGTACCCCTGGTGGGACCGAATTACAAAATAAATATGTCCCAAATGGTACACCATGAAATCCCTGGTTATAGAAATTATTAGTGGATAGATATCTTGATGGGTTGTGAATGGTTTGTTGCTGAGTGGGAAATCGGTTCAAGAGAGATCAAGTCCTAATGTATATATTATCTGTGCAGACTAGCAAAATGGCATACAATATGAAAAATATTAAAGTTGATGATGAGTTAATAGCTGCCTTAACACAACTGTTTGATAAGCAAGATGCTAAGTTAGACCAAATGTTTAAAAATCAAAATGCTAGGTTTGATGAGTTAAATGCTAGATTTGATGAGCAAAATGCTAAATTTGATAAGCAAAATGCTAAGTTAGACCAAATGTTTAAAAATCAAAATGCTAGGTTTGATGATATGAAGCAAGAATGTACTAGTATAAGACTAGAGCAGGTTAGTATAAACCTTCTATTGAAAAGTGCACATGAAACATTGAAAGATGAAGATGAAGATGAAAACAAATTGAAGCAGGATGATAGTAGTGTTAAGTTACAAGATCAACTCATTCAAGTTTCTGAAAATGTAGGCCTAGTTACTGTTGTTGAAAAAGTCAACCATAGTGAAAGTGTAGAATTGAATAAAGAAGTAGGTAGGGAGTTGTCTTCACTGAAAGTCAACTATCATGAAAGTAATATTGCTACATTGAAGGTTAGGAAAACTATAAACAAAGTGAATGATTACATGAGACAGGTTTCTGTGGAGGTTAGGAATAATGTAAACAAAATGAATCTTGCTTTGAGTCAAGTTGATGAGTTCAACTTTCAACTGAGAATTGAAAAGGTGTATGCTATGCATTCTCAAGTGAACATGACTAACTTTTGTAGGCAAAATGGCTTTGTTGAAACAAATGAACCCATGAATAAAATCATGCTATTGAAGAAAACAAAACGCAAAGTTTCCATTGATGTATTAGTATTCAAAGGTTGTTTCAAGTTGCTTATTTACAAGATGATGACAGTGAGTCACATGATGAAAGGGTATTCCCCAACACACAATGATTAGGAATCCTGTGTTATGCCGGGATTCAGAATAGCATAATCGCTACACAGTGTATGGTAAGAGTCCATAATTGTGTCTTTTTTCTTTCCTATAGCCTATTTTTCTTGGCCCTTGATCTTTTCAAATTTCAATTCTTTCCTGTCTTTGTGTAATATTCAGTAAATTTCTTCTATGAAGCATATCTTAACCAATCTTGTCCATAGTCATTTAAATTTGTATTTTTTCTGAAATAATATTAGAAGTTAAAATAGTAGCTTATTTTCCTAATCTTTAAATTGTTGATAAAACTTAACTTTTCTAAAATCTATCCATTTTAGTGTAAATAATTGTTTGCTTGTGGTATATTTTTTCATCATGTATCACTTATGTGAAGTGTATCAATTTTGTGTGTATTGTTTTAGGGAATTTATTTACCCAATTTTCTTTTCCTCTTGTTTGTATTTTTTAGGGAACTTATTTACCCAGTATTTCATCTTGATCATCTTTGTATCATAATCTTGAAATGTTTATACTTATTATACAGTCTTTAAATTTTAAATTATTTTAAAAATAATTGGTTTAATTTAAAACGTTGTGTTATATTATCAATTGAAATGAGTTAAAGGCTAAAATTTTTCTAAAGTGTTTTGTAATTGATATTTTTTTTTAATTTTAAAACTGTTTGTTCTATAAATTTTGATATGATTGATTATCGTTTGAAATGGATGCTGGAGTGTATGTAGAATTTTTAGTGGGGTTTGTTGATTAGAATTTTGCTGGTATGTGATTGTTTTTTTTTTTTGAGATGGAAACCCATTATTGCCTAAAGAAGGAATAACAGAGGTTATGACTTAGAGAGGCAGTAATGAGATAATATTTTTTGTGTTGATTATTTATGTTGATTGCCATAGATGCAAAAATTAATGATTAATAATGTTGATTGCCATAGATGCAAAATGATGATTAATTATGAATATTGTTTGCCTTTGAAGCAAAATATTATTGATGTTTTGAATGGTTTCTTGTTAATGATTGATAGTAAAGTTTTGTCATGAAATGTAGTTTGTGTTTAGAACATTGAAGAGTCGAAATAAACTATAGTATCCAACAAACGATGATTAATAATATTAAATAATTTGCTTTTTATACAATTTTTGAACAAAATTAAAACTAAATAATTTTGAAACCCTGAATGATAAATCATAAATGTGAAATGAACATGCTATAAATGAAATGTTATATTAAATAATAATGAAATGCAAATATATTATGAAATGATTGAATAGAAAACCAAATGTCTGAAATTATTGAAATATGTATTGAAATTAAATTTTTGTTGTGTTGTTATGATGTTTGTTTTTTACAATTTTGATAATGATACAGGGTGTTATGAAATTATATTTCTATTTTGAAGAATGGATTAAAATTTGATATTTGAACAGTGAATAGATGAAAATGAATGATTTTTTTTTTAAATTTATCATTGATATGTCCATATTTTACAATTTATGTATTGCTGACTGTATAATAAGATGTTAACAAATTTCAATTTCATAGATACTTAAAATAATTTTTATGTGTATTAGATTGTATTGATAGCCTAATCAAGTTTTTCTTCTTAGTTTATAAGCATTTTAAGATAACAGGTACAGCACAGACATTAACATTGAAATAGTTATCATGTGAATCTCGAAATCAGTAACAAGTGAACGCCATGAAGAGTGTTAAGAACATTTGGGTGATTTTCGAACTAGTGTGACATATCTACGCCAAAATCAACGTTGCGGCCTACACCAATAACTACGCCAAAATCTACGCCGATGCCTGTGCTGATGCCAACGCCAATATCTACGCCGATGCCTGCGCCGAAGCCAATATCTGCGCCAATGCTGATGCCAAAATCTGCGCCAATGCTGATGCCAAAATCTGCGCCAATGCTGATGCCAACAACAAAAATCAATGCCGATGCCTGCGCAAATGCCAATAGCTACGCCAATGCCAAAAATCTGCGCCAACGCTGATGCCAACAACAAAAATCAATGCCAATGCCTGCGCCAACACTAATAACTACGCCAAAATGCAAAAATCTGCGCCAATGCCAACAACAAAAATCAATGCAAATAGCTACGCCAATGCCTGCGCCAATGCTGATACCAAAATCAACGCCGATGCCTGTGCTGATGTCAATGCCTGCGCCAATGCCAATGCCAATGCCTGCGCCAATGCCAATATTAACGCCGATGCCAAAGCCGACACCAAAGCATACGCCAATAGCAATGCCAATGCTTATTGCTGACTCTGTATCTCAAACTTCAACACTACTGCGTTACCTGGAGGTAATTGCCATCCATGTTCACATTCACAACTTTGAATTCAGAAGAACAGTCACAGTATCATGAAAGAATTGATTCAAAAAATCCTCTCCTAAATTATTCCTGTATGCAGAACTCTAAACCTTGAAAGCTGAAAATATCAAAAAACCAAACTTTACCTAAATTAATCCTCACCTAAATTAATCCTGTATGCAGCGTCTATCTCTTTTCCAAAAAACAAATTACATTGTCATTTCAAGCCTGAAATGTACATTGTACAATTACAAATATGATACAAAATTTATGTGACTCTGTATTAAATTTGGAATGCAGCCGTCTACTACAAACATGAAGCAATGCTAACTGAGATGTCACCGGTATCAAGTTTGGAATGCAGCCGTCTACTACAAACATGAAGAAATGCTAACAGAGATGTCACCTGTATCGAGTTTGGTATGCAGCAGTCGACTACAAGTATCAGCCCAACACTACGTGCATCCAGATCAGCCCAACACTTAACGTCATCACATTGGAGTCACACTTAACTGAAAATCATACTGAGTGCCTTAACGGACTGTTTTCCAAAATGTGCATCAATAAAATCAACCGCGTCAATAGTGAAAGAAATGAACATTTTTTGATTTATTGAAATTTTATGTGAAAATTAAATGTAACAATTCATCAATTCATTTAAAAAAAAAAAAAAAAAAAAAAATAATAATAATAATAATAAATTTTTTTATTCAACATACTAAAATTTTTTTTATGCAATAAAAATTAATTTTTCTATCTATTAAATTTATGTGCAATTTCAAAAAAAAAAAAAACTATTCTTTACATATTAAACTTTCTGTTGAGATATTTTTCTTTAAATTATAAAGCTAAATCAAAAGTAATATTGATATTCTATATTTCGAGATATTGTTTGGAAACATATAACAAACGCTATTGATGAATTTTTATAATAATTTTCAATATTTTTGGATGACATGTAATGTTTTTCTAGAAAAAATTGTTACTGTTCTCAAATTTAAATTTCAACAATTTTCATTAGGGTCAATGTAAATTTTTTCTTTGAATTTTCAAACAGTAAAATTTTTTTATGTCAAGAGGGGGGTATTTGTAATATTACATTTTTCTTCTCACATTTAAATCGAATCTTCAATTCGAGATCTATGGAACTTTATAGTAAATGTCAGAGTTATCAATAGACGGATAAACTTTTTGACGGAGAATTTATTATCGTAAATGTTTGTTGCATTGTTCCATAATGTCACCGAGGTAGGGTTAACAAATTACTAAATAAATCGTTTATTTGAATAGAATATATGTATAAAAATTTAAAATAACATTTTCAAATTAAAGTTTTATTGAGAACAGATGTAGAATGTGAATTCTAAACTTATAAGTTATAATTTTGTGTTGACGTGTCTGTAAAGATCGATATTGAACAGGGCGTTGTCTTTCGTGACTGGCAACTTGTGTCTTTTTCCTGTGGGTCCTTCTTCTGAATATATGGCTGGCTGTTGCTTGTATAATTTTGTGCTCTGATTATTGTCTGTTTAAGTAAATTTATTAATGTTTTAAATTGAGTTTTATATAAATTTTTGTGCATAATTTGCTGTTTGTATAGTAAAGCCAATAGCCACTGTGTTTCAACTGTAAACTAGATAAGTATTTTTTAGTTCGTAATAACTCTGAAATCATTAGGCTTGTAAGTTATTGTTCGTTTTATATTTCTGTGTTTTTGCCAAAATTTTCATCTGAAGATTATAAGTTAATTTGCTCTGAAAACTGGATTTCTCATTCATAGGCAATAGATCCATTCACGGTTTATCAAGTATCTATTTTATTGGAGCCGACAACTTTCCTTAGTGTGATAGGTGTTATATGCTATTCCAACCGTTTAAAGGAAAAATTGGTAGCACGGCACAACTAAGTGAAGTATTGTGACTAAACGTGACTAGTCTTGTCTTGACTAACCGGTGTACGCCCAGCCTAACAGTTCAAATAAAACATAGATAACTCCAAGTCAACTAAATGTGACAGTTTCAAGTGAATCACACCATACTGACCGGCAGAAGAACTGTAGGAACTGCGGGAAGGACTGCTTGATCTGTAGGGCGACGGCTACATACAGGTGTGCCAACTGCTTGTCAGTGACGGCGGCAACTTCGGCCAGGTTGGCAGCACTGAGTGCCAGCATGAGACCGCCGCTGGTTTGTGCGCCGTCCACCAGGTGGAGTTGGTGCAGTCGGTGGTAGATCATTGCCAGCTCCTTTGCCGACGTCACTGCTTCTTTCCGCGTGTGTCTGCGATCCAAAACAAACAAAATATTTGAATCCATTGAATGAATGAATGAAATTTATGAATGAAGACAAATGAGATGAATGATAACGGCAATAAACGAAAATGAAGCAACAATAGTATTATAAAATTTATAAACTTACTACCCTATAATATATAACCCTAACTAATAGGACTATAACTAAACTGAGAAATAAACAAATAATATCGGATGAACTGGTTGACTCAGGCTGGACCTCCTGAATAACAGGTAGAACAACAAATAGGAGGTCTGGAATGATACTAATAATTCTGAATAATTGAGAGTTTCTAGCCAAAAAAATAGAAAATTATCAACTAAAATAGCATAATACTATAGAGAAAAAAGCATAATTATATGCTATGATAATGCTCTAAATACTCGATAGTAATTCTCTATGATAATACTGCAAACTGAAATATTACTGATAAATTATACCGAATCATGTAGTAGCAAAACTAGGGTGAAACAAAATTTTTATTGTGGTTTTTAGTGAAATGTTCTATATTTTTTGCAATTATGATGGACGTTTTTTGTTTTTATTCGTTTTTAGAAATTAACTGATCTGTAAATTCCACATTTTATTGGATACATTTTTTTTGGACACAAAATTGTTTGTGAATTTAGTGTGAACTTGATCATCTCTACATAACCTCTAGGCTGTGTATTCAAGGTTTTAAGCAGTTTAAGGTGAATGCCTATTGTTTTTGTCTGAATTGTATAATGTATATGAATAAATGAATATGAATTAATACTCGGCTATGAATAGTTTAGTTTAAAAAACAATCTATGATGTCTAATGAGAATATCTTTCTATTAGAAAATAGATACAGCTTTTTTCATTTTCAAATCAATGATAGATAAAAAATATACTTCATAGATATAGAGCGAATAATCGTATGAGCAAGTTGAAAGTTGTACTTTTTTTGGTCATCATGATATCCACATGAGTTCTAGATTTGTATGAACAATCGATTACACGATATCTCCAATTTGTCAGTGAAAGATAAAACAATATTTAATCAGAACAGTGAAGGATAAAGCAATATTTAATCAGAACAGTGAAGGATAAAACAATATTGAATCAGAACAGTAAAAGAATGATATTAAATCAGATTTGAAAAATCGGTTTACTCACTGGCTGGCGAAAAATCCGCCGATATACCTCGAAGACAGCCATCTCCCGATCCATATTCTATGCAGGAATTGACGCAAAACTTGCCACAGCGTTGATATAACCAGTTCTGTCCGGGTCACAGGCAAAGTACTTGAGAAAATATTCAAACAATCGGAGAGTTCCCGCTTTCCCGCTCCAATGTCACCCTACAATAAAAGTCGAATTATTTTAGAGCTTTATGAATGGAATCCTACAATACAAGATATGTCACCCTAAAATAAAAATAATAATTCGAATTAGTTTAGAGCTTTATGAATGAAACCTCCTACAATGAACGATAATTGGAATAATTTTAGAATTATGAATGGAACAAAGCCAAATAGCGTTAATAGATAATATATTAAGAGAGCAAACAATAACTCTCGGTTGTAGAGTACTAGTAGCATGCAATACTAAAATATTAATTGAGTCATGCAAAGAAATAAAATACTCAGAAAAATAAAAACGCTATTGCCAAAACTTCTATTTTTTAATCTTTATCAAATAGATATTGATATCAAATTTAAATCGAACACCAATTATTAATAACATACAGTACAGATTGAACATTTTACCAACGTATTATTCGTGGAATTTACAAGTCTATTGATTCATAATCAAATGATTACTGTATTAAAAATTGATAATGGAAATAAAAAGCTGACTCAGCATGACACGATATGAAGAGTGATGATTTGAACAGTCAAAGATCAAGTACGATACTTTTTTGAACCAGTTCGAGCGGATATAACAAACTGTGAGATCATAGTTTGGTATCAAATTATAAAAATTATCATACACATTTGATTTGATATATTTAATTTATCGAATGAGCTATGAATCGAATAGAATTAGGCCTACACAGAACAGCGACTTCCTATAATATTCAAGGACATATCACGTAAACAAAAAGAAGAGGAACTATTAAAATAGCTACTAGAAAAATTCTAAAAGAGAAAGATTGATTTTGTATAAATCAAATTCTTTAAGCTTACTTCATCTAGATTCGCACTTGTTTTTAATATTTAGTAGAGGGCAAGTTAGACCCAAAAGCCACTTGTTTTTTCTCAAGCATTCAATAATTCATTAATAATTCCGACTCAGATGCCGTTCCAAGACTTACCGATTACCTAGGTTTTGCTGGCCTTGTAAGATTGAAAACATGTTATTTTTAGTTCAAGAATTGATGTGTTGATTGGAATATTAGTGTGTATTTATTAAACTTGAATTAAAAAAAAAACACTTATGCAACAGAGTATTTATTATTTATTTCTTCTCATAAGAAACTTTCTTCACAGCCTTTTCCCACTCAGGAGGGGTCGGCGTTATCTATAACTTATCTATTATCTATAAAACATACATTACATTCATTTTATGTATTGTTTTTAATTTGATAAAAATGAATTTGAATTAAATTTGTAGGCCGACATTCATCGTTACGACACCCAGAATGTCCTCCGATTGGCTGAGAATCAGCTGTTGATAATAATTAGCCAATCAGAGAAGATTCTGTACGTCGTGCCGATAAGTATCGGCCGACAATAGACAAGTGTAAAAACTGCCATTCAAACTCTAAACTGTTCGATATTTATCACTTATCGATGTGAAGTTGAAAAAACATCATGTTCAAAACATCGATGTTTTGTCTTTCGATACCCATCCCTAGTGGATAGGTGGTTTACCAGCGCTGGCCTTCATTTGCTCAAATTGGGTTACCAGGCTGGGCCAACATGTAGACGCGGTATAATAATTTGAAAAGTTTGTGAATGAATAAAGCATGGAGAATACCTTTTTAATGTCGAAATCAGCTTGCTTCCTATGTCTCCAGAATGCCACCGATGCTTTCGAGTCACTGCTCAAGACTGGATCGCCATAGACGAGCATCTTTATCAGACACACGGCCAGAATTAACGAGTTGACAAGCCACATCATGAGAGATGAGCCAAAAGTCCAGCCCCATAAGTTATTCTCGTCACCTGAAACAAAACACCATTCACATAAAAATATATTTTATTGCTATAAACTAAATGTTATCTTGTCATGGACTACCTCACTAGAGAAATTCAGCATCCACCACCTTGGGACATTCTTTATGCGGATGACATTGTTCTCATAAGAAAAACGCCAGAAGAATTACAACAGTCTCTTGATCTGTGGCGTAACAGCCTGGAAGCAGCTGGCCTAAGAATTAGCAGAGAGAAGACGGTCTATATGCACTGCAGCTTTGGTGACAATGATGATCAGGCGCAGGCACACATACAATTGCAAGGTACTCCACTCCCAATAGTTACTCAATGCAAATATTTAGGCTCCATAATCAGCCATGATGGAAGCATAGATGCTGACATCTCAAGCCGAATAAACACAGGTTGGATTAAATGGAGAGAGCTAACTGGGGTACTTTGCGACAAAAGAATGCCTGTGCCCATCAAGGGAAAAGTGTATAAAGCTGCAGTGCGACCAGCAATGCTATATGGAAGTGAGTGTTGGCCCCTGAAAAAACAGCAAGAAGATAGACTCCATTCCGCTGAAATGAAAATGCTGAGATGGGCAGGGGGTGTGACTAGACTGGACCACATTCGGAACACACATGTTCGGGGCAGTTTCCGGGTGGCACCAGTCTATGAGAAGATAATGGAAGGAAGATTGCGCTGGTATGGACATGTAAATAGACGTTCACCCAATCACATGACAAGGAAGGTACTTGATATGGAGACACAGCCGAGGGGCAGAGGCAGACCCCGTCTCACATGGCTAGGTTTAGTTCATAGAAATATGAAGCAGTTGGACCTGACAAATCAGACGACCCAGGATCGTTCGAACTGGAGACTGAGATCAAGGAGAGCCGACCCCAAATAATGGGAAAAAGGCAAGGAGGAAGAAGAAGAAGAAGAAGAAACTAAATGTTATCTTTTTTCGTACTACAGATTACAAAATGTAATATTTTAGAATAAGAAGTATAACTTTTTAATATACATAATAATAATTTAACATAATAATATACTAATTCGGCGAAACCAGCAAAACCACAGTTTGAGTGCCGGTGACGATTACCAAAACAGAAAACGATACTATTACTTCCAATAAAAAACTTTGATTCAACAAGGTAAGCTAAACTATAATATTATAACTATACAATTCAATCATGGTGAAAGTGGGGAAAACACATATTTATACTGTATGTAAGAAGTTTGATGGCAATACTAGAGAAAAAATCAAATTGTGTTTTGAATTAGGTGAAAAACATTTGTTAATTTAATCCAATCAATTATTTTTCAGTACTTGAATTAGTGATGCTATCTAAAATTTAATTTTCGGGTAACAGGTTAATCAATTTATTTACTACATAGGGGAACTGTCTACGGCATACTATTAGGTCTGTCCTGGAAACACGGTAATTTGATGGCGATCTGAAATTGTAAGCTGGAATGTATGGATTGAATGTATTTTTGGATCTATTGATATAAAGTATTAAATTTACTGTATTCACAGTATTGATTTACTGTATTCAATATTTTACTTTGCCTATTGTTCTAAGAATTAAAAGGCAATAAAATCATATCTAGGCCTATTTATTTATTGATCACACGTTAACCTTTGATTACGTTTACCTTAATTTATACATCAGATTAAGACCCGATTTGTAAGACACTTATTGAATTTAATAGGTCATTAAACATACTGATTCAATTGGAGTTGGTAGTTGAGACCCTTTCCTAAGGCACTTATAAAATCTAATCGACCATTAAATCTATGGGTTCAATGGTTCATTAAAATCGATAAATGTCCTAGAAAACGGGCCTCAAACTATCACTCACTCCAAATGTAAACAAATTGAATTATGTGGACGAATTGTATGAATGAATGAATTTGATATTTTATGGAATATGAATAATTGGATGAATTAATGTATTTTAAATAAGGATGAATAACAATAATCATATTGGTGAAGATTGAAACTATGACTCACTGCAGCTGTAAAAAATTGAATAATTTATACATTGAGTCATAAATTACAGTAGCGGAATGAAAAAACAAGCTTAACCCAAAACTAAATGACTAAAATGTTTTTTTACCCACTTACTTGCTCAACTTTTCAATTATAGTACATTGTTATTTTGCCATTATGATGTTTCAACTTGGCCTGTATGTGTATTTTTTTGGCCCAATAAAATGAATTTGAACTTCTTCTATAACTAAATTTAATGAAGTAAGGCTCAACTCACACTTACGCGACTCAGGTCGAGAAGAGACTCGACTCTAGTTGAGAGCATGTGTTTCCAAATGGTGACACTCAGACCAGTCGACTCTAGTCTCCACGGTGACTGGTCTGAGTGTCACCATTTGGAAACACATGCTCTCGACTAGAGTCGAGTCTCTTCTCGACCTGAGTCGCGTAAGTGTGAGTTGAGCCTAAAATGACCAAAGTTTGGTCATGTTCACATCACAATAGTTTTCACTTCAGAATGAAGAACTGGTTTGACTGAATAATTATAATTTCCTGACTAAAAGTAAATTCGTATGGCTTTTGTTGGTGGGGAGTCCCTTGCGGGAAGGTCCCAACGCCTGAATATATCATTTAAGCCGTCAATGGGCCTTACGACTGTCATACTTCAGCCGGGACCGACAGTTTAACATGCCCATCCGATAACACGGGAGTGATCTGGTTAAAAAACTTTTGGTTGTGAGAGGGTTTTGAACCCGGGATCTCTATGCTGCTACGCAAGCACTCTATCCACTAGACCACGGATCACTCCATTTCCTGACTAATTTGAATTGATAGATAAATTCAGAAGCTAAAAACCAATATACACATACACATTATTTGAATGAATAATTGTATGAGTAGATAAATTATGATATAATAGAATAATTGGATAAATTGTATTTTAAATAAGGATGAATAACAATAATCATATTGGTGAAGATTGAAACTATGACTCACTGCAGCTGTAAAAAAATTGAATAATTTATACATTGAGTCATAAATTACAGTAGCGGAATGAAAAAACAGGCTTAACCCAAAACTAAATGACTAAAATGTTTTTTACCCACTTACTTGCTCAACTTTTCAATTATAGTACATTGTTATTTTGCCATTATGATGTTTCAACTTGGCCTGTATGTGTATTTTTTGGCCCAATAAAATGAATTTGAACTTCTTCTATAACTAAATTTAATGAAGTAAGGCTCAACTCACACTTACGCGACTCAGATCGAGAAGAGACTCGACTCTAGTCGAGCACATGTGTTTTCAAATGGTGACACTCAGACCAGTCGACTCTAGTCTCCACGGTGACTGGTCTGAGTGTCACCATTTGGAAACACATGCTCTCGACTAGAGTCGAGTCTCTTCTCGACCTGAGTCGCGTAAGTGTGAGTTGAGCCTAAAATGACCAAAGTTTGGTCATGTTCACATCACATTAATTTTCACTTCAGAATGAAGAACTGGTTTGACTGAATAATTATAATTTCCTGACTAAAAGTAAATTCGTATGGCTTTTGTTGGTGGGGAGTCCCTTGCGGGAAGGTCCCAACGCCTGAATATATCATTTAAGCCGTCAATGGGCCTTACGACTGTCATACTTCAGCCGGGACCGACAGTTTAACATGCCCATCCGATAACACGGGAGTGATCTGGTTAAAAAACTTTTGGTTGTGAGAGGGTTTTGAACCCGGGATCTCTATGCTGCTACGCAAGCACTCTATCCACTAGACCACGGATCACTCCATTTCCTGACTAATTTGAATTGATAGATAAATTCAGAAGCTAAAAACCAATATACACATACACATTATTTGAATAAATAATTGTATGAGTAGATAAATTATGATACAATATGAATAATTGGATGAATTGTATTCTGAATAAGTATGAATAAGTGTAATAATCTTACCGGTGAAATTCAAAATAGTGCGTCCTGCGCCACTAGACGAAGCGAATCCATCATCAAACATGGAACTACTGCTCTGCAGTCTGTCCACCACTTTACCCAGCGGATTGAAAACAATCACTGACAACATGAACATGCACAGCGTCATCCTCGTGTGGTCCAGCATTCCTTTCAGGGCGCCTTCTGGTTCTTCCTTCATCTGTCGACAAATAATACATTGTGAGTTAGAGAAGGAACAACACGGACAGAGAAGAGGAAAACAGAAAATTGGTTTGACTAACAGATTAGTTTGTTATTGAAGAGAGAAGTGAAATAGAAGAAGAAAATAAAAATGTTAACTGAAGTTGAAATGTGAATATAGTGTTGTTTTAAGACATATAAATTAATCAGAGAAATACAGAAAATATAAGGAAGGCTAGTAATTTTTCAAAGATCATACATGCATCATATTTCCAATGTAAAGCCCACAAGTTCTGTACATGTAATTGGAAAGTTGCTGATGAAATATTGATGGAACTACAATTTGAAATGGGCTCTAAAACCCGGGAAATGACACTGAAAGAAAATAATTCTATTATATTTCAGTGGACTGACGGTGGGACATGAGTGATAAACATGCATGATACGCATGTCGTGAGGCATTTGTGCGTCATCACAGCGAAAGGCTTCCAGCAAAATTTTTGAGGTTAGGTTTCTGCAACTCCAATTTCTTGTTGTTCATTTTTTGCTCGCTTCTCTATTTGAGGTAAAATTATTTTTCTATCATTATAATTTTTAATTTTTCAGTGACTTATTTCTTGTTATTGGTTGTTTATTTTATGTTAGAAGCCTCTCGCTGATGACAGCTGTGATGAACAACAATGAAAGTCGACTGTGTATGTGCATGCATGTTCTACCGTTTGTGGCCAGCCATAGGTTAGCTTGAAACACAAAACTGAACGTATATATGTTGTTAAGACTTCTAACCTCTTGTGGCAGATAGAGTGACTTGTACAATGTACTGATTGACATACCTCTTGTGAGAGATAGAGCGACTCCTCAGGCGACGCGGGCTGCGAGCTGTCGGTGTGAGGAGGCGACGAGGAGGGATCCGACCGCGGCGGAGTGATGGCGCCTACACTGATTGCCTCCTCCTTGTGGTGCGCATGCGCAACAGAGTACGGTGCCAACAGGTCACGCAGCGACTGGCGTTTGGCGTTCATTTTCAGCGACATGTTTTCCTCCCGCAGCTTCTCGTTTGAAGACTTCAGGAAACAGATGTAGTCGATCGCTTTCTTCAGGATCGCTGATTTGTTCAACTGTGAACAGTGGCAAGAATATTTAGTTAATACTAACTCAAATATAATGCCGCATGTACATGTTGACCCAGCCTGCAATGTGACCAGTGCCCAATGAAGGCTAGCATTGGCAAACCACCCTTCCACACACTGGCGCTGGTCGAAATTGGCCTTCATTGGGCCAACATGTAGATGCGGCATTAGGGAATATAAAAGGGAAATATAAAAATAAAAGGGAAGCTTCAAAATAAAAGGGAAATATAAAAGCAAATGTTTCTTCAATTAGCTAAAGTGTTATTAGCTAAGATGACACCCCAGTTTCAGTTCAGTTTCAGTTTTTTAGGTCTTCACCGCAGTCAATAGACCGGGGAATTGTCAAATATTAATAGTCTAATTGTTTAATACTGATAATCCGACTCCGCAAATGTTGATACGTGTATGTTCCTCTGTGTATTCAGAGACTGTATAGTATGGCCTTACAATCAAATATTTTTTTGGCATTTCATCTCAATAGGTTTGTGATGTAGTGGGAGAAGGTTGGAGAAACGTGATTCCACCAGCTTGAAATCAGTTAGCTACAATAGTGTTTCAGGCATATGAACTAATGTAAAACATCATAATAACCTCACTGGTGATACTGAGAACGAGGTATAGAGGTTAGAAAGCAATATAGCCACAGTTTTAACAAAAATAGCAGAAGATAACACGATTTAACGCACTCAAACCGGCGTTACTTGCTAACTCGGTTGCTATTTGTTTTTAATGTACTTCTGCTATCTAGACAACACAGATAGTTCGACTCAACTGGTTAAGTTGAAGATCGTAAATACCCCTCAAGAATTACAAGAAGAATATGTGGCTTAGCTTGCCAATAAAAAGTTCTAAATTGAAAATATCCAAGTCCAGTTGTAACCAAATCACTACTGCTAGAGAAGCAACCACAGTCTTCAATACGGCAATACGTTCATGACAAGCTCTATTGGGACTCTATTTTTGACAATTCCTATACTCTGATAAAAGTCTCAAGAAAGCTATTGAAAAGCTTTTTTTGTAATGCCGTCATATGACATGGATCTGGCCACGACAAGCTTTAACACCACACCTCCAAGTGGGCACCTGTTGTTCGCATATCCCGTGAGGTGTGACAGGCGAACTACTACCCAACGGTACTGCCAAGTCGGTAGTCTGCATTGAGTGGAACCACCACTATACAGTTCCGGCGGTCTTATGGGAGTTTCACATGCCTGCTACTTCCATAGACGAGGGTACCTGAGTCTGGTACTTCACTGGCTAACCCCGAAACTCTCCCGGATTCTTCACTGTGCCCAGCTACTCCCAGAGACGGAGAGTTCTGGCGACTCGGTCAAGCCATGAATCTCCCATAGTCTAGAGCCTTCACCCAGCCGTACTGGTATAAGCCAGACTACTTCCAAGGACGAAGCACGTGTGCTATGGTTCCCCCCTGGTTAGCATTATATCGTCATAGGACAATATTATGGTATGGAATAGATAGATAGATAGGCTGCCTTTATTTTAACCTGGAGGGCGAAGTTAGGGCGCAGCCGGCCCTCTCTCCCACTTAACCATCCTATACAATTCTAATGCATCTACATCACAACATAAGGAAATAATATCTTAAATAGAATAATAAGAGTAATATGATAAAAAAATGTAAAAATCAATAATTGAAAAAAAATTAATTTAATTTAGTAGAATATATTTTAGACTGAAAAAATGAAAAAAAAAAAATAGAAAATAGAGTTATATAAAGTTTTTTCTAAGCAAGAAACAATAAAATTTCACGCAAACTCACACCTTTCACACACGCAAACACACCACGCACACACACCTCCTCATCCTATGAAAATTTTCATTCAAAATTGTACAGATAATAACTTACTTTTGCTGTTGGTCCACAAACGATATCCTTGAGTTCAATGATTTTATCATTGATGCTAGTTCTGTAACGTCGTTCAATGGCATTATGGGAACTCTTTTTTGGCTTTTTTTCTTGCTTAGCATGGAAATCTTTTATTGCTATCTTGTCTGGGTCCAGAACCAAAGGTATGCCTAGAGGGAAAAGAAAATGTGAGTTATATCACACAATATTTAAAATTTATTCACAATCCAATCATTAAAAATAATGTATGGAACGTAACAACTTGAATAAAACATATCGTCAACTGATCAGAATAAATGGAATCATATAACTTGATAGAAACTTGGAATTCTCTTAGTAGTATCTTGGAGAAACTAAATCAGGCGAGACTTGACTCGCTAAAAAATCAGTACATATAATTACTTCTGTCTAGCTTGAGGCTGAAATTCACAATTACTCAGTCGTATATAGTGCTCTAATTTGAAGAAATTACAAATAAAAATTAGAGTTCCGGTTCACTTGTCAAACTGAAATTTCAAAAACTCATTAAATTTAGAAGATACGACTACACCATACAAAAGTATTGACTATTGATAAAATTTTCACTTTTTGTGTAGTTGAGAAGTTGACATTGTGGTAATTATTCATATTGAATGAAAAAGACAAAAGAAATTGTCAAAAAACCACAGATTTATTGATACTTAGAAAGACCGGTTTCGGTTATTACACCATTGTCAATCTCTGATGAACTCCCTCATTGTCAGTTTATCAGAGATTGACAATAATGGTGTAATAACCGAAACCGGTCTTTCTAAGTATCAATAAATCTGTGGTTTTTTGACAATTTCTTAGTCTTTTTCATTCAATTGATAAAATTTGTAGAATACGTCATATTAAAGCTGTGAAACTTTTCAAGAAGTGTGAGCTTTGAATACCGATTGTATTGCCAATCAACTTTCTCTATAGTCCTGTAAGTAAAATAGTGAGTTAAGTGGTATTGACTTTACAATCAGTGATCTCAATTATTGCATCTTGCATAAAAAGGGGGAAAAGGTCAGTTTTTTCTTTTAGTTTTTGATTTCATTCTCCAGCATCCTACTGACCGCTTATAGGGTTATATGAAATGGTCAAAAGCATGTGTATGGATTTGTCAGTCTGCACGTTTACCTGTAGTAAGTAGCGTATTATTCAAAGTGGCGAATCCTTTCTCTTGGGAAATCATTTTGTCGGTTGTGGTTGAAGAAGGCAGGAAATTGGGGAGCTGTGGCGCAGTAGTGGCGTACATAACTGTCGGCTGTTTAACCGGACTCTTGTCAGAATTCATCAACTGAGCTTGCAGGAGAACCTACAAAATGTAAATAGACATGCATTTATCGAAAGAAAAATTGCACAATGTTCAATGTCTATATGATTTGTTCTCTATTTTTTGGAAATCCTTGTGTAACTTATTATCAAAACTTGTAAATTTAATTGAAAATTTAGCGAGACACTAGTTTCAGTTGTTACACCATTATCAATCTCTAGTGAATCTCATTTATTTCAGCGAACCAACCTGTTTCATCTGATCAGACGGCACATGAATCTGTCCAACAGTGATGTACGGTTGGCTTGCTCGTTTGCTACCCGCTTTCCGCTTTGGCTGCAGCGTAGCACCAGCATACACCGCCTGTTGTCCGCTCGGCGCATGCGCAGTCACCAGCTGTCCTTGCGGCGCATGTGCAGTCACCAGCTGTCCGTGCGGCGCATGCGCAGTCACCACATTGCTGGTCTGAATGATCTGCAGCGGTTGGCTCTGGTATGATGAGGCAGGGAAAATGAAACCGGGAGGCAGCACTACGGTAGGGGTGGAAGTGGGGGTATCAGGGACGGTCTGATGGATTAGTGAGGGGGTTGGGGCAGAGGAGGACTGTAGTGTGGGGCGGTCAGGGACGGTCTGATGGATGAGCGGTACAGTCGTCGACGGTTGCACGCTCAACACTGGTGTGGATGTGCCCGAAGCTAGCTGCAAACTGAGATAGAACTACTGGTTGGTAAATTTCAAAGGCAAATGAGAAAAAAAGCAGAAACAATTGTCAAATAATACATAAATAATCTCAGATGTAGCACAATATTTATAATAATGTTTGGTTTTAAAATTTTTGTTGCTCCTAAGTTTGATATCTTCGATTGATTTAATTCGTTTTTCAAGTATTATTAATTTTTTTTTTGGTACACACCAACTATCTATATTTCGACTGTTGTATAAATAATATGTGAAAACATATTGGAATTGTAACTGTGGTACTTCTATGGAAGTTGTATAATTCTATATGATTGAATTTAAAAAAATAATACCTGAAAAACAAGTAATATTTACATAATATAGATTTTTTATGTGTTTTTCTATGGTGAATATATCTAAGTACGGTTCTGTTAATGAAAAATGTCATCTTGTTTTGTTTATCTCTAAAATTACGTAACCTACAAATTGTTCAACATAAATTGGACAATGGATACTTGAATAAGTGTTTTTGACATAAACTACACATCAACCCAAGGATCTAGAATAATTCTAAATTCATAGAATACAATCTAGATCTAAAATGTACAATAGATTCCTTTCATCGACGTATATGACAAGGACCAAGTCAGATATACAGAGTGTTCCATTTTTTCTCAGTGGTATACAATCAATCCAGATTCAAGATTCCAGTCATAAAGAAGAGAGAAATTTTGAATTTATCAATGAGGTTAAAATTGTAAAAGAAAATTAATAACTCTATCTAGGAACCAATTTAATAACATTACTTACGGTATTTATCAAATAGAAAAACTCTACTTAACGATGCAGCACCTCCTCACGAATAACTATGTAAGTTCAGAAAGAGATATGGATTATTCTGTTTCCATCTCCAATACAAGAGAGGAAAACGTATTTCAACTGGTATAAAAAGACAACACTAATTATGAAATATTAACCACACCAAGTCCAAGACCTCACTTCTCACTTATTTCAATGTACGTAGCTCAACTTGACCATCAAAAACTAGAAACGTATATAGTAGCTGACAAGAAGTGGTCAGAATGAGACATAAGCTCGCGATCATCCAATGTTTACTGACTGATAATTTTATCTAGATTTTTTATTGACTGTTCTGAAATCTGCCTGCAGCTTTTGTTCCAAGATAAAACAAATAGTATCATTTAAGCTATAAAAAACAAATGTTGTGATAAACATGAAACAAAAAAGTTTTGCTTCAACAGCGAATTGATAACAGAAATTATTCAAATATGACGTTTACAAATTTATGAATAAGATTAGCCTATTTTTTTATCATATGAAGAATAAGCCTATTCAAGAGTAAATTTGGATGAATTTCAAGAAGCGTAAAACTTACTTTTTGCTCATATGATTTGAAGTGGTATTCTGGGGCGCCAGTCCCACTGGAAAAGGCTCTTCCAGCGACTTCCGAGGAATTGAATCCGGCTGCGTTGCATTTCTTATGGTGTTTGGCAAACTCAAAAAATCATAGTCATAGTATTCTTTATCTAACGGCATAGAGTTTTCCAAGAGATAATCATCTTGAAATAGGGTTTCGTCTTTCGAGAACAGCAGCTCTGACTCATAGTTTGACATTATGTCTGAAGAAAAGTAAAAATTAATTAGCAATGAAAACAAAAATTTTACAATAATTACTGAATGACTCAGAACCATTGTATGAAAAGACGTGAAATATTGCTGTCTGAAAAGTTATTAGATGTAGTTTATGTTAAATAGCAATATTTTTAAAATTCTTATAACATAAACAGTGGTGCCTATGATTTAAAACTTATGCATTAGTAGCAAATGGATAAACTATTTACTAATTTCATGAATCATAGAATTATAAATAATATTTTGAATTATTAGAAAGAGTGACAAGAGAGTTGCATCATCCTTCACTTATTACATCAGTCCCCTTAGGGTAAGGTAAAGCCCAACGAACTGGGTTCAATTAAGAGTTAAAAACAATCATGACCTTAAATGAATAATAGTTTTATCACGTTCAACTCATGGGAGATGGAAATGTTTAATATTACCTAAATAAACTATTTGCTCAACAAGTATCTAACAAAGTTAATGCCTGAGAACTACTAATGATTAAAAGCATGTCATTCCAATCTTCCTGCACAAAATTGAATATGTTGATCAACTATACAAAGTTGAGAGGAAGATAATACTTTTTAAAGATTAATAATCGAAAAAACTTGAAATAAATTCATTGTCATTAGAGTTTGAAATCATTTGATAAGATGCTGTTCAATAAACTGAACTAGTGAGGAATCAAAACAATTACCGTCAAGTCCTGAAACTGATAATCCCAAGTCATTGTCGTTGAAGTAATCCTGTCCGTCAATTTTAAAATCAGCCTCCATTCCACTATCATTAGAATTAAAACTTTTCCAACCTTCAGAATTTGATTCTGCCATAATGTATACAATTTTCACTCCTCAACTTCATCACCATACATGCAAAACTAACCAATAGAAAACTGAAGAAAGATCATACGATATTACGTCACATGTGGGACAACCGCTTTAGCTTAGAAGCAATAAATTATGTAGAGTACTCAACTATCAAACTGAAAAAAATGTTCATATACATGCATCTGAATAATTAATGATGGAATTAGAAGATTATCGACAAAAAATCGAATAACTGATTTTTTTCATCGTAATAAATATATTTATCCGAGAACTCCGAAATAAACATAATATATTATTCTCATTTCTGGTTGAAAAATTTATATTCGGGAAGGTTGAATAGTATTTCTTGTGTATTTTTGTTACATTGAATTTATCATCGATATTCAATAATTTTTTCTTCAAATAAAAATGAAAAAAATTTCCAACTCAGCTTTCACCTCAATTCTCAAAAACTTCAGCAAGGCATCCCGCCATTTTAGATGCTTGGCTTTCTTCCTCGTTGTGTAGCCGGTGTTCTTTGTGTTTTTAGTTTGTAAGTTTTATTATTTTCTCTAATTCAGTTGCAAATAACTTTACTGTAAGTAGAAGATATGGCTAGTCAAACAAACGGTGTCAGTACTACTCCTGGAAGTGATGATGATCGGAAGTTATTTGTTGGTGGCCTAGGACGAAGCATAGGCGAAGCTGAAATTCGTGAATATTTTGGAAAGTTTGGAGAAGTAGAGAGTGTTAACATAAAACTGGATCAATATACTGGACAATCTCGTGGGTTTGCATTTGTTACATTTAAAGACTCTCAAGTGATTAATGAACTTTTGTCCAGAAGTACACATTTCATTGGTAATAGAAAAATCGATCCAAAGAAGGTAGCTCAACGTCAAATGCCTCTCAATTGCAAGATCTTTGTAGGAGGACTGACTCCCGAGCTCACAGACTCTGCAATCAAAGAATATTTCTCTAAGTTTGGAAACATCGTAGAATTTCAAGCTCCTCTCGACAAGAAAACAAAGCAAAGAAAAGGATTTTGTTTCATCACTTTTGCCAGCAGGGACATTGTTTTCAAGGCTTTGAAAGTTCCACGACAAACAATAAACGGCAAGGATGTCGATGTGAAGAAAGTGAAATTCAACCCTGAGACCATGAGCTCGCCACTTCGAGGTGGAAGAATGGACTTTCCGTGGGATGCCTACTCCGCACAAGGATACAACCAAGCTGGCTATGGAAGCGTCTACCCTGCCGATCCCTACGGGTACGATGGATTCTATGGAGGTTATGGCGATTACAACTACGGCGGATACGGCTACGATAACGTTGCAGGGTATGGTTACCAGGGCGGTTACGGAGGAGGTGGTAAGTTCAGAGAAACACAATACAACCGTCAACAACCCTACTAATTTGAAGTATGTGGACGTCCATTTATTTTTGGGCCACAATCTCAAAGCAAGGTACCTAACTTGATTAGGCTACAGACTATAATCGTTCCATCCTGTCAGTAATAAAAGTATAACTCATGTATGGTAAATCCTGCTCACGAAGCAACCATCAATAATATTAGAAAGGCAATAAATAAAGTATTTTTTTCAAGAAGTGCACTCCTCTTTTAGCGTTGGCTGTTCGTCTTGGAAATATCTTGCAACAATAATTTTTGATCATTTTTGTTTTCTATTGTTATGCATCAATAGGCATACTGTAGGTACTGGTTTTACCTACTAGCAATTTTAAATCTTAATCACGTTAATGTGTTAGAGATACTTTCAGTATACCAACAGCCATTACGTGTATATTCAGTGTTACATTATTTTAAATTGTCCTTTATATAAAATGATAAATGTATACAGATCACTCTTATCAAGGTATCCATTTTATTTTTGAGATGTCATTCAATCATTGAATAAATTTTCTTTGTCAAATTTCACAACAAAATGCAAGAAGAAATTGGGTAGCTGACGTGTTGGATGTTTGTAATCTTGTCTTATATCAAGATCCAATTGAATATATGATTCCCATCAATTAGATATGTAGAACGCATATCTACCACAAATCTATTTTGTGTAGAATAATTACCGAGGATTATACATTTTTAGATGTGCTGTTAATTTCTCAAACTAAGTTTGAGTAAGCCTATAGTAATACTGTAATAATTATGTATCAGGTGAAGAATGTATTTGCACTGCCTTGCTCTAGATTAAAAACTGAATCAAGGTTTAGTATGTAGGTAGGTAGTGTAATTTAAACAATTCTCAGGGATCTTGATTTCTCTAGAATTTGTAATATTACAGTATTATTCATGTAATCAGATTTTTATATTAAATTAATATATTTGGAAAATCCACCAGAAAATTCTCAAGGTAATAAATTTTGCTCTACAATCCCGGCAAGAAATTGAAGTTACGACTTTTTTAATGATGTATTCCACGCTAGTTATTCCGTAGCTATCTAATTTTAAAGTCTTGTTATAATTGGGGCTTTGATATAATTTTCCTCTTATGAGTAGAATATTTTGTACGATGATGTGAATGGCTCAAAATAAAGTTCAAATTATTCTTAATCTTTAACTCCTCATAGACCAACAATATTTCAAAATTTAGTCTTCTATATCATTTAAACTTACTTAAGCGCATTTTTTCAACTGGATTGTAACGTGAATTTGGAAAAGTATAGGCCTATTGAGAAAATGTGAAAATGAACTGGATAATTCTAAAAATCATGTACATATTCCTGAAAATTAATTCTCACCTGTTATTTTTCTAGAAAGACAACAGTAACTAACAAGGTGGGGGAGGCTCTTCAAAAATGGCGATAAAAAAGGTGTGTGTAATAGAGAATGAAATAAAATAAAGGTGTCAAAATATACTATGTCTATGTCATACTATGACATATATTGACACCCCCAAACTTCCTTCTACATTATAAACCATTAGGAAATAAAATGATAGTTTCTAGCTTTCATAGTTATAATCATAGGCTTTCATCTTTTTTTATGATGCCTTATTCTATCATTTATTTCTCATTGCACTAGGAATTACTGTCATTTTATGATCTCCCACTCTCATACTATTCTTATTTGACTCACTATTTCTACAGTACTATTCTTTGAATTTCAAATTTATATTTCAAAAATTACAAAGTTATCCAGGGTGACTGATTAGTGATTGCAATTTGACACAATTTCTCCTAGCTTGTTGTTTCGTGTTTGAATTAGATTGATTGCTCAAATTTTATGCCTCCAAGGCCCGCAAATAATTCCTCTGTTCATTATTAATTCATATCTTGCAGAGTCAATCATGTTTAGAGTATATGACACAGTTTAAAGTTATTTTTGTCATGATTTCGATTCAAAATTATATCGATTCTCTCATTCTTGGTATCTCTCATCATCACGAACCAGAAAGATGAATGTTATCAGACGTGTTTTGATTAAAGGTATATATAATGCCCTTTGATTCGAATTCTTAGTTTGTTGATTGTGTTTGAGTCAGAATTTGGAAAATTTTATCTCATAGAAAATGTTAAGCAGCTATGCTATTTTTGTGATTCAATCATTTTTCACTTATATCTGGTTTTGGAATATGTGTTTTTTTAAACTGTTAATGATGGTATGAATTTATAACTGTTGGTGATATTAGTTTTAACCAGAATATATTCGATAAATTTTCCTAAAAACTATCATGCATCAATCACACCTTGCAAAAATATCCCCAAAAATACTCTTCATAATGGACGTTAATTATAATCCCACATTTACATGTACAATATTTTGTATAAAGTAGTTAATTTATCACGTTTTTGAAAATTTTTAGGTATTATAAAAGGATTATTGAGTGAAACACTAATATTTATTATTTTTAACCACATGTAGAAATAGAAACATTTAGGATAGTATAAGTAGGACAGTAGTTGTATTGTAGTGCCATAAGGTGGTTCGTTCCATCTTATTTTTCATTATTGTAATGTATATATTTATCATGTGAGAAAATAGAGACACATTTGCGATAAAGAACTGATAGGTTATTATTCTTCTAGCCTGAGAGAAGAATCTTAGAAAGCTGTTGAATTAGATGAGTCATAGTCGATGTGTCTCAATAGTTCTAGAGTGGATTAAGATTAATCGCTGTGAAGGATATCAGGTGAAAAGTAGATTACAGAACATTCAGTTTGTTAATATTTTTCAATCAGATTGAAAAAACTAGAAAATTGTGATGATTTATCTTGTATAATCTGGCTAGAAAAAAGTAAAGTTCTCATTTTGAAATTGAATAACTAATTAGAAACGGGCTGCTAATTATATCCTGATTTTCTCAATTTATTGTCCTTGCACAAGAGCTTTATTACACTTTATCAAAGCATGTTTTATGCCTTGAAATTGTTAGTTTTTGAAACTTGTATTTTGGGATATCACTTTGAAAATGAGAATTTCACTTCTATGTTAGATTGAAGGAGTTGAAATAGTAGAGGAATTTTCACATTTTTCTTGTCATTGAAGATTAACAAAAATGTTATTACTCAAGAAAGATAATCGATACAATGCTTTTTTCGCAAAAAATATATTATATATTTTGAAGTTGCCCTATGGGCACAGGGTTTGATATACAAGAAGTAAAATTCACTTTTTGATAAAAATCTTTGAATTGTGATCACAATTCCAGAAGAGGTACAAAAAAGTATCTCTCACATCTTATAAGCAATTATTCACTCTACAATAAATTCATTGATACTGAAAAAACGCCGAGTTAATGAATATCTTGTTGTTCTTCCAAAAAATGTAAGAAATAATATTTTTTCTATTTTCCATAACATTTTATGGGACCAAATCTGTTATGAATAATTTTGTGAGAGTGATTTAAACTAAATTCAATTTCAGTAAGCATTGTTTGAAACATAATTTTTTATTACTCATTTTTCAATCAAAATTGAATAAGGTTTTATTGGTAACAGCTTATCAAAGTTGATTAATCACCCTGAAGGTCATGAAGTTCATCGATAAATTTGTCTATCGACATTTACAGCAAATTTGTCATGCACATTTTTAGTTATTCTTGATTTTTCGATAAACATCGTATTGTTTTCAGTAATAATAGATTTACATTCACTTACATTTTGCTTCATTGGTGTTAGATTTTCAGCATTTTAAAATTACTTGTTTAATATTATTATTAATCTTATTATAAGTTACTAAATGTGTGTACTATCCAATCCTTTAATTAGCTTACATTTACAGTGTATAAAAACGCGGAATATAATCTCCACATCAATATTTAAAAAAAATTGTTTTCCATATTACCGGTACACAAATAATAGAGATAGATTTCGAAAGGGGACAATAATATTCACAGCTTGAAATTGAACATCATTTATAAGAAGTTTATTTTATTCAAGCTTAGTGCCGGTTGCACAAAATCCTGTTGAATTTTAATACCGATTAATTACAAGAGAGAATCAGAGAAGCCGTCTTTTCAAAAAGGTCTTCTCTTATTGGTTCTCGTGAATTAATCACGATTAAAATTTAACCGGCTATTGTGCAACCGGGCCTTAGAGTTTTACTTTGAAAGCTGTAAATATTTCATCAAAATTATCATTGTCCTTTACTATTTTCAATAGTTTTGACTATTCATATTTTAATGATTTGAGACTGTTCCTTACTTTATTGACATTTCATCTTCCATTTTGTTTAGTTTAGAAATGTGAGAGTTTATAGATACAGATTATGTATTTCCCCGCATATATGTGGGGATTCTAGTTATGTTCCTCATATATATCAATAACTATGTAAAAATGTTTGCAAAATATATTATAACTCATTGCTGTTATATATTCGGTTTTTTAATTCATAAATACCCAATCGCACATCCATGAGTAAAACTATTTTTTTAAGAGTTGGGAAAATAATAAGGATTGTATAGTCATGGATGGTTCATTCACGAGAAAAGGTTGGCTAGTGTGTTTGGCTGCCCTGCCGGCTAGTGCAGAATTATAGAGATTGCGAGAGAAACGACGCATGCGCTGTACTCATCCCCTCACCCTAAAATTTCCACCTTTATCTTTTTCTTGTGACTAAACCATCAATGTTAGGAGGTTGTGTATTAGAATAGAAGATCACACTCTATTAGTGCCTTTATATGTAAATATAGTATGGATGGATCTACATAGTATTGAAAGATCCTATAATGGTCACATTGTACATGTGCAGTTCATATACTGGATTGTAATGAATTATTTTAATAAGGCTAGTTGAATTCTTGAATATTATAGAAATATCTAGTACCCTTTAAAAACTGTTTTACGTAAACACTACTAGTTTCAGCATTCATGCTTTTTTCAACTGTACTTTTTGAAAAAGTTTGAGTGCTGAAACTAGAAGTGTTTATGTAAAAATGTTAAAAAAGGCCACTAGTTATTTCTATAATTACTTGATTATTATGAACCAATCATTTTTTTTAAAAACGCCCAATTTCTACAATAATTCTTCAGCAATTTCAGTCTTTGAGCTCTAGATACAAAAATGACTATTTATTGTAGATACTAATGTCGGATAGGTGTGAAATTACAGTCTCAAAAGGTCATGCAGATACTACTGATTACGTTTCTGACGATAGAAAGTGACAACAACGAGCCCATCTCGGATAAGGGCGGAAACATGGCGGAGCGGCGAAGGTAGCTTGAAGTGAGTGTTGAATATGTATGTAATGCATGCAGGACCCTATTCAAATGGAGGCACACGTAGTGCTCCACTGTATGCCACCATCTAATTATACATGCATTAAATGCAATACTCTCAAGCTGGAAGCTACCTTCGCCGCTCTACCCTGAGGATTTCACAAGGCCAGCACATGTTCCAACACCCCCAATCAGTATTATCCCATTTGAAAAGTTTGGTTTTGCTGTTTCTGCAGTGTTACAAGCTCAGGAGAGCGCTTACAGGGCCGAGTATCGTCGCGTCGAGACACTGCCAGCTGTACTCTGTCATTAGGTCATGGGTGCAAATATAGTGGAGCGGAGAAGGTAGCTTGACGCTCGAGTGTTGAATGCAATGCATGGAGGCGTATATTCATATTTATTTACTTGTCAGGAACCTTAATAGTTATTTTATAATATAGACAATAAATTGTGATACAATGTATTAAAAACATTTTGCGCCACCTTATTACACATGCATTACATTCAATATTCTCAAGCTTAACGCTTCCTTCGCAGCTCCACTATATTTGCACCCAGCTATGGGTGCAAACCTAGTGGACCAATAATATTTGGTGCACCAATAGTATTATATTCACTCCCTTCAGAGAATATAAACTAGTAGTGATTATCACGGTATATAGAAGACGGTAGGTGTCACGCGCATGTTTGTGCTAAATTTCCGGTGTAGCTGACGTCATTTTATATCCAATCATCTGTTTTTAACAAATAAGTTTCATAAAATAGTGTTAAAAACCTCGGTTGGTGGCGATGACGCAATCTAGCTGGCTGGCCACTGCGCACACATTTCATGACCCCAACCGTTTTCATCTAAATACCGTGGTTATTTTAATACTTGAATCTCGATGTTATGAAACTTTAAACTCATAATTCAGAACTTCACTTGGCAACAGTCAAATTTCAACTGAAAGATTGCATAATAATCGCATCAGTGACAATGACTGCAACGATTATGGCCAAACGATGATATTCCATCGATAAACGATTCAACGATTATCGCCATATTCCACCGATAATTGTTCAACGACTATCGTTTCAGCCGCACCAGAGACAACGTACCTTTAGTGTCTCTTCACACTTAGCTACGCTACGCTGAAATACGGTATTATCTCCCAATGTTAAGTCCAAGCTATGAATGTGAACAAGAAACATATTAAATGAATTTTTCAAGGTTTCTAGTAATCTATTTTATGTCTGTAATTCAAGTGCTCAGTGACTTTCCTTAAAAGAGATCAGTGGCTCCTTATACAATAATATTATTTTTCAAATTTCTATCTAGGGTCCGGTCTGCTCAGGAATTAAAATGAAGCACACACGTGTCGGGCCACATCTTGTGATCGAGGTTGTGAATAAGGAGGAGAGACTACACAATGCTGGGGTACAAATAGGAGTCAATGAAGAATTGAAATGCTTTTTGAAAGACATTCCCAGAAACTTGCTTTTCAAAAATATCAATTTCATTTTGAGAGGAGCTGTTGGTTTTATACCACCAAATAGAGATACCGATGTTGGCCATTACCGGGGGTATGTACTAAGAGGAAATGGAGCTTGGGAGATGCATGATGATTTAAGAGACACAGTTATAAATATTGATGGAAATGTAAAAATTAACGTGCATGTCCTCATTTATACTATTTAAAATGTGAAAGTCTTAGAATATTTTTTCTTAAAGAATTCATATCTACATTGTACTACCAAAAACATAATCGGTAACTAATATGAAATCACAATAAATTTATTCTGCAAGTAAACTACAGTTGATGAAATAATGTGACAAAATAGCAAATTTTCTTATCATTTTGTGAATCATAAACAAATCGTATTATCCATCATTGAATCAAATTATTCATATGTATGATAATAATAATAATATGATACAATAATTAGCTGAACAAATTCTAAATGTGAATGATATGTATATATGTATTTAAATGCTCCACTTTGTCATAATTTATTGTGAAAGGTTTCATTTTTGATGAGCAAACAGTGGAGCTGGTCTACTGAAAACTGAGAACTCACAGATACTATAGATAAATAAATATATATATATTTTTGACAATATAGGTAGTGAGTAATATAGTAGTACTGTGATCTTGTTGAAGGAAAGCAGGGATTAATCTGTTCTGTTCAGCCTTTGGAATTGCAATAATGTTAAAAAACTTAATTTTATACCTACCTTGCCAATTTTGTAATTTTGGAATAATGAATATGATGAGTGTTTTCTCTTATGTTTTGATTGGAAATAAGATCTAAATTAGATTCTATTTCTCTTGAAAAGTTCAAACTTTGAAATGGACACATGAAATATGTCATTCGAGCAGTGTAATTTATTGAAATTTTAATTATAATACTCTGTACAGTAATAATCTACAATAATCAATATTCATAACTGGACAAATTTCAATTATAAACATAAATCCAATTCACCACTTGAAATACTTTGATTGATATCGAGGATTTGTGGATTGTTCACAAGCCTAGTGATAAGATCTTTTAAATTAAATACTTGTTCGAATATGTAAACTGGAGGACAAGTCTTATCTTTTCAAATAGAATGAAGTTTTTTTGGCACTCATATCAAAAAAGTTCTTCTTTGAAATTAGTATAGTTTTATTATCGTACACAAAACAGTAATACAACAGTCCTGTTGTAACCTGTACACATTAAACGCCTTTCAAATGTTTTTATATACAGAGTGAGTTATATGTACGGGAGCACTTCAATAGGTCGGGGATTGTTGTAGATATAATACTGTAACTTCCAGGATAAGCTATTGGTCGAATACTCTATTTTTTGATATATAGCAGAATTTCAACCTCTAATAAGGTGGTGACTTGAGGGTTGTAACTCGAATATTTTTTTAATGTAAACACTCATTGTGTGATACATCATTTCAAATGCCTTCTTGAAACAAGAAAATGACATCAATAAAATTGTTCTATGATACTTATATCCAAAATTACGGCTGATTGAAGTTTTAGGCCTTGGCCTTGGAAGGATTGAATAAACTTCAGCCGCAATATTGGATACAAGTATCTTAGAACATTTTTATTGATATTATTTTCTTGTTTCAAGAAGGCATTTGAAATGATGTATCACACAATGGGTGTTTACATTGAAAAAATATTCGAGCTACAACCCCTAAGTCACCCCCTTATCAGGGGTTGAAATTCAGTTGTATGTCAAAAGGTAGAGTATTCGACCAATAACTTATCCTGAAAGTTACAGTATTATATCAATAACAGTCCCCAACCCCAACATACATATGACTAACTCTATATAAATAGTTACCGTATGCTTTATCACGGTAACCACATACTGATTATAAAAATTCCTTTTTACTTTCCTTGCCCTATTACCATAGGTAAGGAAAGTATTGCTTTCCAAAAAAATTAAGGACCCTAATTTCAAGTTTTCTATACGTTTCAAGGTCCCCTTAGCCAAAAACATGATTTTTGGGTGTTGGTCTGTGTGTGTGTGTGTGTGTGTTGTGTGTGTGTGTGTGTGTGTGTGTGTGTGTGTGTGTGTGTGTGTGTGTGTGTGTGTGTGTGTATGTGTGTATGTCTGTGAACACGATAACTCCATTCCTAATTAACCGATTGATTTGAAATTTTAAACTTAAGGTCCTTATGCCAAGAGGATCTGACAATAAGAAATTGAATAAAATTGAATTCAAAATGGCGGATAATTACTAAAAAACACATGTTTTTCACGGTTTTCTCGAAAACGGCTCTAAAGATTTTCTTCAAATTTATACCATGGATAGCTATTTATAAGCCCTATCAACTGAAATGAGTCTCATTTCTGGGAAAATTTCAGGAGCTCCGTAATATTCTTGAGAAAAATGGCGGATAATGACTAAAAAGCCTTGGTTTTCTCGAAAACGGCTCTAACGATTTTCTTCAAATTTATACCATGGATAGCTATTTATAAGCCCTATCAACTGACACGAGTCTCATTTCTGGGAAAATTGCAGGAGCTCCGTAATATTCTTGAGAGAAATGGCGGATAATTAGTAAAAAATCATGTTTTTCACGATTTTCTCAAAAATAACTTGACCGATTTTTTTCAAATTCATCCCCTGTATAGTTATTTATCAGCTCTATCAACTGGCATTAGTCTTCTTTCTGGGAAACTAATGGGGGGGGGGGTCCACCCCATCCTTGAGAAATAAACTTAGTAACCTCCTTCTCATGCATGAGGTAGGTAGGTAGCGCAGTTCATAAAAAGAACACATAGTCGAGTTATTTCATCTGTAGAACAGCTGTTTTGACGACTTTAAAAAAATGACGACTAAAAAATCATCGAATTTCACAGTTTACACAAAGGAAAAGTACTCTGAAACTATTATTTATACACATGTACAGAAGTCTGATCATAGTTTCAGATATGAGCAAGGAAAGTTGTGTGAGTGTACCACACCAGATTTTTTTACATATTATACATGTTCATTTTAATGTTTTTGCGCGTCCTTCATAGCCACTATAAAATGATACACTCCAGCATACTTTCTCATCAAAATTCCTGTATTTTTTACCGATAATTTAAACAAAATTATTTCTGAAAAAATTTATTGTTATATTATTTCTATTTTTCTGATACCACTTAGTTTAAAAACTATTCCTGTATCAGTTTTAAAATATATTCTTTTTGGTCCTCGCCTTCAATACTGGAGTGTATTGAATTGATTTTTTTTTGTATAAAATGTAATGATAGGTTACTCACATAGATTTAGATGAGAGTCATTAATGTATGCTGTTATGTAATACTAATGGAAAAAGTATTACGGGGCTCTGTTATAATACCCAACGGAGAATATATTTATGGAAAATATTTAGAACACTAATGCATTATTTCAAACAGGGACTGATGGAATAGATATGAAAATCAAACTCAAGTGATTCCAAAATGACTCTTCCAGTTGCAAAACTCTCTATCTTCTATTCTAAAAAAAATCAGGATAGGCAAAAAACTGTACACAAAATGGAATCAGGAGAAACCATGAGTCACATAATTAAAAAATCATGTGATAAATTAATAACAATGCCAATTCCATAGTTCAAAAGATATTGATCCATATTTAGGGAGTTTTGGGGTGGTTGTATTCTTGACATGACGACTGGATTATGATAGGGATATCGAGTTTTGCTGCATTAAAAATGATATAATTGAATTAACTGTGTGTACAAACTCATGTTAAACTAATGAAATGTTAAAAATTACAATTCAATAGTGTATAATTGTTTACAATTTTTACATGTCCATGTGAAATGTTATAAAGTTCGTCAAATGTATTGATTCAATATTTGTTTTTCACTAATACTATTGAAATAACCTTCCTGCTAAAGTGAAAGAGTTTTAAGGAAGAAATTATTGTTGAAACAGGTTAATTGAAGAAAACTTTTATTGATTACGAGCAGGTGTAACCTTTGCTCCGCAAGGGTCTGTTGAAAGCACAAATAGATCAAGTCTAACTTCGATAATTCCATTCTAAAAATTGAATGTAGGTATCATTCTATAAATTCGATACGATAACAATAGAAATTTCAAATTAATCAGTTCGATTGTCTCTTTAGGAGTGATGATGTGTCAAGCATTAATTCCCTATTCTGTGAATGTTAATTTACATTCATTATTTTATTTATATAAATGATTACAGTATTTATTTCTTTTCTCTACAAAAATTTTACAAATTGCTTCAATACAATAACAGGAACAAAATACACAAAGGTATACTTTGAATATTTGAAGGAATCTGAGTAAATACAGGATTGAATCTTTTTATTACAATAAATAAGTACAAGACTCACGGAAATAATTTGAAAACTCAATTAAAGATTTATTCATGAACTCGATTTCCTTATAGTATTTTTTATGTGTGTATATTTAAAATTATGATTTCAATGTGAATTAAATATATATATTGGGAATAATTGTATAATAAAGTTTATAATTTTGTAAAATACAAATACAATTTTTTGTAAATATTATTAAGTAAATAAAACCTTTTTCATTTCATAAAGAATCTTCCTATTATTTGTGTTCCATTCATCCTCACTTCAAAAAGGCAGAATTATTTTACATTTCAAGCTAGTTTCCACTTGAGATAAAGATAAAATAGGGTTTCCTGTTTTTTAAAGTGGCAGCTAGAGTGATCAAGAAGCCTTTCTGGTTTTAACAGCAAGATTGAGACCTGCATAGCCGGCGGAACATCCTCTATCTTTTCGAAGTAGGTAAAAGTAGATCATGGAAATTTAATTATAATTTGTAACCTTCTATGTGATTGGGTTATAATGAATCATTATAATATTGCTCACTTTGATAATTAATCCTACTATTGAAGAATTTCCACTAAGGCACTGAGTATCAATGCATAGAAAAGGTGAAATTTAATGAATATATTTTTTTATTTCAAGAGCAGTATTTTATTATATTTGATTTTCTGAATTTTAAACAGCTTGAAATTTATTTACTTAGAACAACTTTATTTTTTCAACAATTTTCAATGGAACAAGAAATTTTTTTACTAGAAAAACATTGAAGATTGAATGCCTTCAGAAGATCGAGTTTAGTATAGCACTTTCAAAATTGAGAAAATGTCAGATATCATGTTTTATAATTTGCCGACGATAAAATATATTGGAATATATGATGAAATGCTTTGTCTAAATACAAACAAGCATCCACCATGTAACTTCAGAAACTCAACTAATTCCAAAGTCATGCATTTGGCACATTTTTTAAAAACTGCATATTCTTGTAAGAAATAACGAGCACATTTATTCGAAACCTTGTTCTTAGGATTTGTTCCACTAGAAGCTATGATATAAGGCTTGGAATGTTCACCACCACTCCCCCCACAGCATAATTTGAGAAACTCGTCCAATTTCAATGTAATGGAGAGGAGCACATTTTCTAAAAACTGCATATTCTGAAAATGCATAACGAACACATTCATTTGATACCTTCTTCTTAAGATTTGTTCCACTAGAAGCCATGATATAAGGCTTGGAATGTTCAATACCACTACCCCCGCGATATAACTTGAGGAACTTGTCCAATTTCAATGTAATGGAGATGAGCACATTTTTTTAAAACTGCATATTCTTGTAAAGCATAACGAGCACATTTATTTGATACCTTGATCTCAAGATTTTATTAAGTAGTAGCCATGATATAAGGCTTGGAATGTTCAACACCACTCCCCCCACAGCATAATTTGAGAAACTCGTCCAATTTCAATGTAATGGAGATGAGCACATTTTTTAAAAACTGCATATTCTGAAAATGCATAACGAGCACAATTATTTGATATCTTGTTCTTGAGATTTGTTCCACTAGAAGCCATGATATAAGGCTTGGAATGTTCACCACCACTCCCCCCGCGCCATAATTTGAGAAACTCGTCCAATTTCAATGTAATGGAGATGAGAACATTTTTTAAAAACTGCATATTCTGAAAATGCATAACGAGCACAATTATTTGATACCTTGTTCTTGAGATTTGTTCCACTAGAAGTCATGATATAAGGCTTGGAATGTTCACCACCACTCCCCCCGCGCTTGAATTTGAGAAACTCGTCCAATTTCAATGTAATGGAGATGAGCACATTTTTTGAAAACTGCATTTTCTGAGAATGCATAACAAGCACATTCATTTGATACCTTGTTCTTGAGAATTGTTCCACTAGAAGTCATGAAATAAGGCTTGGAATGTTCACCACCACTCCCCCCGCGCCATAATTTGAGAAACTCGTCCAATTTCAATGTAATGGAGATGAGCACATTTTTTGAAAACTGCATTTTCTGAGAATGCATAACAAGCACATTCATTTGATACCTTGTTCTTGAGAATTGTTCCACTAGAAGTCATGAAATAAGGCTTGGAATGTTCACCACCACTCCCCCCGCGCCATAATTTGAGAAACTCGTCCAATTTCAATGTAATGGAGATGAGCACATTTTTTGAAAACTGCATTTTCTGAGAATGCATAACAAGCACATTCATTTGATACCTTGTTCTTGAGATTTGTTCCACTAGAAGCCATGATATAAGGCTTGGAATGTTCACCACCACTCCCCCCGCGCTTGAACTTGAGAATCTCGTCAAATTTCAATGTAATGGAGATGAGTACATTTTTTCAAAAATGCATATTCTGAATATTTTTTTCTGAAAGTGCATATTCTAAAAACACATTTTTAGCACATTTTTTCTATACCACTCTCAAATTATTTGCTTCAGTGGGTGGGGCTGGCATGAAGCTGGCCCTACCCACTAAATGTGCTTTTTTTAGGACAAGGGAATGAGCACATTTTTTTTAAAGTGTATATTCTAAGAGCACATTTTTAGCACATTTTTTTGGTATCATTCTCAAATCATTCCCTTGAGTGGGTGGGGCTGGCGTGAAGCTGGCCCCACCCACTAAATGTGTTTTTTTAGGACAGGGGAATGAGCACATTTTTTTTAAAGTGGGTATTCTGAGAGCACATTTTTAGCACATTTCTTTGGTATCATTCTCAAATCATTCCCTTGAGTGGGTGGGGCTGGCGTGAAGCTGGCCCCACCCACTAAATGTGCTTTTTTTAGGACAAGGGAATGAGCACATTTTTTTCAAAGATGATATTCTAAGAGCACATTTTCAGCACATTTTTTTGGTATCATTTTGAAAGAATTCGGTTGAGTGGGTGGCAAGCTTAACGCTTCCTTCGCAGCTCCACTATATTTGCACCCAGCTATGGGTGCAAACCTAGTGGACCAATAATATTTGGTGCACCAATAGTATTATATTCACTCCCTTCAGAGAATATAAACTAGTAGTGATTATCACGGTATATAGAAGACGGTAGGTGTCACGCGCATGTTTGTGCTAAATTTCCGGTGTAGCTGACGTCATTATATATCCAATCATCTGTTTTTAACAAATAAGTTTCATAAAATAGTGTTAAAAACCTCGGTTGGTGGCGATAACGCAATCTAGCTGGCTGGCCACTGCGAACACATTTCATGACCCCTACCGTTTTCATCTAAATACCGTGGTGATTTTAATACTTGAATCTCGATGTTATGAAACTTTAGACCCATAATTCTGAACTTCACTTGGCAACAGTAAAATTTCAACTGAAAGATTGTATAATAATCGCATCAGGGACAATGACTGCAACGATTATGGCCAAACGATGATATTCCATCGATAATCATTCAACGATTATCGCCATATTCCACCGATAATTGTTCAACGACTATCGTTTCAGCCGCACCAGAGACAACGTACCTTTAGGGTCTCTTCACACTTAGCTACGCTACGCTGAAATACGGTATTATCTCCCAATGTTAAATCCAAGCTATGAATGTGAACGAAACAAATTCGTAGCTTGGATTTAACATTGGTAGATAAGACGTATTTCTGCCTAGTCAAGTGTGAAGAGACCCTTAAGCGCCGAAATAAATGGTCGAAATTCGTAAGCTACCGTAACTTCATTAATTTCCATCTAGACAGATGATTTGTTAATTTATAATGGAAATTGATGGAAAGTGCCAAATTGAAAAGTACTAGCTGCCAGTAACTTCCCGTCTCTACATTCCCAGTCCATAAGCAGCTTTACACTGTGTAAACGATCTTCAGTTTGACTGATTTCATTCTAAAAATATTTATATTGTAAGTAATGAGGCATAAACTTATTTTACAAGCTACTTTATACTTAAATTTCTACAACAAAAGTACATCGCACATAATAATCCACAAGTTTATTAATCATTCATAATACTAACAACACTCAAAGAGAGAACAATGTTGAAAACAAGTAATTATCGAATAGTGAATCTTTGAATAGTAAGCGAGACTTTACCTAAAGCCTCAGATTATAGGATGATTTTAAAAATTCTTAGCTGATAGAGAAAAATGCGTTAAATAGATAGCAATTTACAATAATTTGACAATGGATAGATATTGTCAAGAGGAAAAATAATATCAATCACAATCAACCGTAGCCAATCAGACCGTCACATTCAGGATAAACAAAAAATATCACTAGAACGCCGTTATGCTAATTGTACAGCGTACATCTCACTATTTCAAGTCTTTCCTACATTTTTGTGTTTTTCTATTAAATAGTAGCGCGTTGTGGTGCGTGGCTTTAAAAGGAGGTTTACACTGTCGAGAAAGGTGGCATGCGATTTTAGGTATGGCCTAAAATAGACGTTGACCAATTTAAACAAATATTATTCTTAGCCTCTGTGTTTACACAATCCAAAAAATGTACACGACATCATACAATAATGAATTTAATAGCAAGCGACTTTTGTCGACTATGTAAACCCCCCTTATGCTACAAAATCGCAACCCATGCTACAAGTTGAAGATGCACGTTCTAAAAAGTGGTTGTTTGCCTAAATTTGTGTGCGACTGTTTCAGTTTTTGTGAATGTTGAACAATTTCGCCACCTCGTTCAAATCTTCGAACTTCCTTTCCTCTTTCAGAACCTGTAGGAAAAATAATTAAATTAGTAAAACGTTTCAAAGTGAGTTGTAAGAATAGTTACACCTGGTTGCACAAAAATCTC
Organism: Nilaparvata lugens; assembly: GCF_014356525.2. Lineage (NCBI taxonomy): Eukaryota > Metazoa > Arthropoda > Insecta > Hemiptera > Delphacidae > Nilaparvata > Nilaparvata lugens. The sequence continues at coordinate 24,028,727 of NC_052515.1, forward strand.
AACTTTTAATTCTGATTTAATACCACGAGAGCCAATCAGAGAAGCCTCTCCTCAGAAAATCCTTCTGATTGGTTCTCGTAGAATTTAACCATGTGTGGAATTCAACAGGCTTTTCTGCAACCGGGCCCCTAGAATTATTTAGTTGAAAATTTCAAGTATTCGCGATTATAATTCACACATCAACTCCAAGTTGCACGTATCTCCTTATAAATTCAACAGCGGTTAAATGAAGTCATCTAATGAATACAAAGGTACGAGAATCAATAATCAACAATGCAATGACTCCATTTAACCACGGTTAAATTTAACATACGAGTAACCGGGCCTTAAAAGTTTATTTCACCAATTTATGACAAATTTATATATTACACAAAAAATTATGCATGCAAGTTGTCGCAGGTGTAAAACCTCAAATAGAAACATGAATATTGAAACAAAATATTGTAAAATTGATGAGGTGTGATTTATAGCTGCGTAGAGCTGGGTTTTCGTTTGTGCCGTAAATGCCGTCATCGACCACGACAGGGTGAGGATCTCAGATTGGGTAGATTTCAATTTCTAAATAACCTAAAAGATTATGTTCAATTATGTTTTAATGGGGGAGGTTGAGTTTATACTTTTCATACGTTTAAATGGCAATATGTTAATATTATTAGAAATGTTTGATTCTTGAATAATAAACACAAATTTATTCGTGAAAGTTATTTGATCAGCTGTTTTAGCACATTGAAATTTGGACAATATGAATGTCAACAATGCTTGCCGTCGTCGACTGTGAAAATTTAAGCACAAACGAAAATGCACCTTAAAATGCATACTGCTGCAGCATGAAGTGGAGAAGTAGTAGAATAGAAAATATTCATTCGCGTATGTTCCTTTGAATAAAGTTGGTGTGCAATCAATTCTTGAGACAGATTTATAGTTGAATATTAGAATAGGATCAGCAGAATGCTAAAATTTTTCAAAACCTACAACGTATATTAATTTATGAATGTACCACTAGTATCAATTTTAAATGGGCTATTTGAGAAATGAATTAATTTGAAAAAAGTTGAAGCACAATTTAGTAAGTCACTTACTTGTCTCGCAATAGACATACGATTGAAAACGTTCCACAACAAAATACCGACGACTATGTCGTTTCTGAGGTAGAATATGACGCCTTTTCCATAATCCTCGTCATCTGCCTTCGTGTTTTTCAACAGATTCTCAGTGGTTGCCTTTTCAGGAACAACGTCTTTCACGTCCTGAAACAATCAAAAGTAGTCAACATCACAAAGTTGAATCGAAATAAACGTTTCAACTTGATAACATCACATCTCAACAACAATAACCTATCACAGCTGCAGCCTAATGAAAAACAGCAGCTAATGATGATTCAGTCAAGAAGATGGCCGTTTTCTCACTCACCGTTTTTCCAACGACACGACTCACAGAAAGTCTTCCGATTGGCACGACAGGACACGAAGCTCTCCGATTGGCTGACATTCAATTCGTCAACCCAATCGGAGAGCTTCCTGTCCTGTCTTGCCGTGCCGTGTCGTCCCGGAATCGGTAAGAGTGAAAACGGCCAATAATGGTTCATTCACCAGAATGGTCGTTTTCACACTCATTGACACGACACCAAGAAGTTTTCCAAAACACTATTAAGTTGAAATAATACAATCGAAAAAACGTTTAAACTTGATAAGGCCACACCTCAACAACAATGATCACAGCTGAATCCTAATGAAAAACAGCTAATGGTCGTTTTCACACTAAACGATTCCGGGACGATACGACAGGACAAGAGGCTCTCCGATTGGCTGATTCTCGATACGCCAACTCAATCAGCCAATCAGCATATATATCGGATATATCCTTATATATCATTCGATAAAACAGCGCTATCCTTTTCTAGCTCCGCAACGTTGCCAGATCGGTTTTTAATATGTAGAAAAATAATTAGCAACATATTCAATCAACATTATGGATATTCATCATTTAATTATTGAAAAATGTATCTTCTTGACGAATAAAATTATTATATTAAACTAGAGTAAACAGTTGATAATACATCAGATATACCGGTATCAGCTACATATAGTAGAGAATCGACAATGCTGTTGTCCTATCTTTCTCCACTGCCATTATAACGTGCACCTCACTATATCTGATTAGGGCTGTTTGGTACAGCTTTTTATTTTTATTTAAATTGGATAATCTTTTTCAATATAATTGTTAAGATCATTATAAGAGTGAGAAAAAGTGGCAATTGAAATTTGTAAGTGGTCTAATAAGTGAGTTATGGGTTGTTGAAGTGCTAAACTCAGTTTTTTTCCAGATCATAAACGGTTTAGAATTTTCCATTGGAGTTTTTTTAATACATTCAGTATATCATTGGCTTTGTTCTAATATCCTTTTTTTCTCGATTAATGCCAAAATAAAAAGTTATCGAATTTACAAAAAATGTTACTTTTTTATTTATGAACGATATGGGGAATAAAATGTTTTAGTTTGGAAAGATACATTTTTTTAATTTTTAGAGAAGTTCTAATAATATAGTCGAAACCGTTTATGATCTGGAAAGTTAGCACTTCTACAACCCATAACTAGCTTATTAGACCACTTGAAAATTTCAGTTGCCACTTTTTCTCTTATAATGATCTTAACAATTAAATATTGAAAAAGATTATCCAATTTAAATAATAAAAAAGTGTACTGATCAGCCTTAATCTCTATGACAGACAAGGTGAGCAAACCATTGTTAATCAGGTGCTGACATTAAACACGTGAATCTCACAATAGTACTCTTATTTGCATTTTATGAACACGTCACTACTTGTATATTATTTATCTGGAGTCTTGTGATATAAATGATACAGAATCAAAAGTGGAATAGAGAATTAGAAGTGGTGAAAACTAGGAGGAGGCTGACTGACCTCTTCGGTCTCAGATCTCATTCCATCTCCGACGGCAGTCGACAGCGATTTGGGTTATCTTTCTTGGTCACTTTGGCGTAGACGCCGACCGTCGGCAGATCAGAGTCAACGATGCCGATCGCCTCGAAACCAACGTCCGGTCCCAGGTCCGACCAGAACATCGACTGGTGTGTGTACGCCTTTCCTGAAATAACACAAATTTAATAATCAATAATTGAAATGAATAGATTATTTACCTGAAAACTGGTTACCAACTATACAATCTAACATGCATTTCGTGATAGAAACAGAAATAAATTGTGTATTTGTTTCAATGAAAATCCAATTATATTATGCGAGCAATTTCTGTATATCTGTTTATATTTTTATATCTAGTTATTATGTTCAACGAAACTCGAAAACGGCTCTAACGATTTTCACGAAATTTGGAATATAGTAGGTTTATGATATAAAAATTCGATTGCACTAGGTCTCATCCCTGGGAAAACTCGCTGAAGGACATGAAAAGAATAATTCATCCTTGGAAAAACAGATGATAATTTTGTCGTCTGTCGATAACAGAAGATGCAAGTGACTGTGTGGGAGATCAGCTGCTTAATCAATTAGCTTATCGTATCTCGCGAGAAATCTGGAATTTTAACTCGATCAAAATAATCTGATTTGTTGACATGAGATGGTAAATATCATAATATTCAAAGTTAATTAGTATTTTACAGTTCTAAGTGATTAGTGAGTGTTATTTTGTTATTTAATTTGATATGTAAACAATCTAAATCAGAACTTTTATGTTTTTAATTATTTGGACTGAAAATTTGACCTGAATTCAAGTGTATGGAACATAACCTACTTTCTTGACTATTTATAGTGTATAAATCAAAATTCGGGGAAGAAACAGTTTTGGGGTGTGCCTGTTAGTCCTTCCCCAATCATTTTAAATAATTGAGTTCTGTTTATCAATAAATAAATAACGAGCGAAGCTCGGTGCCCCGATATTTAAAATAAATAGATTACCTGGAAAATGGTTACCATACAATCTAAACCATGCATTTCGTGAAAGAAACAGAAATAAATTATTGTGTACTTGTTTCAATGAAAATTTAATCTATACCACGCATATCGTGAAAGAAACAAAAATTGTGTAGGCCTTCTACTCCTTTCAATTCAATTGTAACACAATCATTCAAATAATTACCAGCAAACTATTCACCACAAAAATATAATCTGAAACCTGCATTCCGTGAAGAAAACACAAGTCATGTAAGCCTTCTAGGTTCAATGAAGAATTCAACCCAATTGTTCAAAATGATGAAAGCTATTCTATTCCTCAATATTGTTACACTACATGAACATTTTGCAAGCCAAACCTTGCTTGCAGTAAAAGACAAAAACATTGTGTTTCATACTTGCTTCAAATGTGAAATTAAACTAAATTTCAACACAATCTTCCAACCTTATGAAAACATTTCTATTCCTGAAAAAAACCGCTAAAAATACATATCAACCCCGCTTACAGTAAAGCAGATCAAAAATTGTGCACTTGCTCAAGAAGAAAATTTAAAACTCAGTTTCAAATAATCTTTCAATCTTAGTGAGAAGTGTTGATAATCTAAAAACAACGTGCAGGAAAGGAATTAATAATTTATAATGTAAGTACGTTCCTCAACTTCATTTAATGGGAAATTTAATTCACTTCCCAGTCGTGGACACCTAAAACTGAAGAATGTTTTTTCAACCTTAATCATTTCTCACATTACGCTTATAAAACTAAATATAGTGAAAATGTAGGAACCCAATGTTTCCACTCTTCTGTTTTCATCGCCTTCTGCAATTCAAGTTATAACGGTATATCCGACATTAATATAAATATTAATTGTTAATTATTTTAATAATAGTCTAATCAGTAGATAAGTATAAGAAACCAATGTAACTTTAATCAAGTGCTGACTTTATAACGTGAATCTCACTATACAGACCTTAAGGGCATCATCATTCATTAAAAATATCTGTAATTAATTGTTAAAACCTTATAAAACAAGGGCATCTTCAGGAAAGTGTATCTTACCTGCTCCAGTCATATTTTCTCCAGCTAATCTTCCAGAAACAACGGCGTGGTCATGATGCTCCACGCGACGTCTTCCCAGTTTTGAGTCGAAAAAGCAAGCACAATCACCAGCCTAAACAAATTATCCAAACAATAAAATTAAGGCTTCAATAAAAATAAAGAATAAACCCAATTTTAATTGACTTGATAAAATCAATTTGTAACGATTAAATTTTTGTACATTTCATTTCGACTACAGGGAGATTTCACAACATGTGTCATTAATTAAGGTTGTAATAAATTCAAGATTGCAGGAATTTTCAGGGTCTCCACCAAAAAAATAAAGCTTATAGCTGATAGTCACATCCGGAAGAGATCACTTAAACAAGTTTTTAACCAGATCACTCCCGTGTTATCGGATGGGCACGTTACTTGTCGGTCCCGGCTGAAGTATGACAGTCGTAAGGACCATTGACGGCTTAAATTATATATTCAAGCGGTGGGACCTTCCCGAAAGGGACTCCCCACCAACAAAAGCCATACGAATTTACTTACTCTTACTTAAACAAGAATAAATTTGTTCACAATTTGATCATACTGTTCCAAAGGCCGTTTTCACACTCACCAATTTTGTTGGCACATATTTATCGCCCGACACTCAGAATTTATTGTCCTCTTATTTGCTGAGAATCAGTTGTTAGTGAGAAGCCATGGCCGTTTTCACACTGGCTTATTGAGGTTGACAAATGACAATCAAAGAACTTTCTGTCCTGTCGTGTGAAATTAGTAAGTGTGAAACGGTCATTCGGAGGACAATTCTGAGTGTCGGACGATAAATATGTCGGCCGACAATCGGTAAGTAAGAAAACTGCTTTTGCTGTAAAAACGCTGGAAGTCTATAGGAACTTTTCATTGAAAAGTGAATTACAGAATTTGAAATAGACAGATAATAAACATGGACAGTAAAGAAATCGAGCCATCATGATTTACAGAAACTATTGCATCTTGTATCCATGCTATTTTCTCAATATTCTACTTGTTTTGTGATAGTAATGTAAAGGAGACAAAATGGGGTTACCTGTTGTCTCCATGGGTAAATAGATAAATAATTATAGGAAAATAGATTTACTAGATTATTATCAAAATACAAATATTATTCTAATTGAATCTATCATAAAAATTATGAATAAGTGAAGATATGAGGCCAATAAAGGTATTGAATTCCTAGTGCCCTCAAGCATTAATTCTTGTCAAATAAATATATAAATCAATAAAAACAATTCTTACCACATAGAGATTAGACCTGGCCTGCAGTTCTGAGTTGACCAGGAAGCCTCCCAGCTTCTTATCGGTTTCCAAATCGGAGGTTTTCGCTAAATCTGTGTTCGGCTCCACACCAACTGCCAGCACCACGTGATCAACACGCAACTGAAACAATAAAAAGTTAGATTGTAGTTAGATTTTTTCAAGGTTACTTCCTGAAGACTTCAGTTGTAGAGCGTTCTAAGACAAATTAATAATAAAGAGTATTTTGGCTTCACTTTTCTGAAATACCTGCCAAATTTGTTTCAAGTTCTTTGGGATTTATCAAGTGCGTTCAAAGACAAAATAATATTATAGTATGAAGAGTAGTTTGACTTTACTTTTCTGAAATACCTACCGATTTTTCTTCAAGTTTTCATTGATTTATCAAGTTTTATATTAATTTCTTATTCAGTGCTTCATCCTTCCAAATTCCAAATTTCTTCATTTTAGACATACAATTGGACTCAAATTCTTGGAAGTGAAAATATAACCAATTTTTTATAACCATATACTTGTACACACTTTTTACACTTTCAAGTTCAATTGGTAGTTTTTGTTACATATTATATTAAATATAAGAGGTGTGGCTATAAAAAAACGGGACTGATATTGTAAAAAATGTTATTTTCATTTTATACATGATTACTTATTATCACCTTCAATATACACCCCTTCTTTATCCCTGCAACGCTCTATACGAATTTTCCATAGTTGGAAACAGTGCTGGAAGTCATCTTCAGTGAATTATTTCAGCACTCTTGCCGCTTTCTCTTGAACAGCTTCTATGGATTCAAATTTCGTACCTTTTAATGCAGATTTCACCTCAGGAAAAAAATAAAAGTCAAATGATGCTAGGTCTGGTGAGTAAGATGAATATTCTAACACCGGGATGCTACACTTGGTCAGGAACCGCTTAACAGATAACACGAAATGGGCTGGCGCATTGTCTTGTGCAAAATCCATGATCTGTCCTTTCACATTTCGGGTCGTTTTTTTCTTACTCTTTCACGTAGAGTTCGCCTACAGATCCAGCAACTGCACAAATACTCAATCGCCGGTCAGATTGAATCAAATTAGCAACTTTTCGACATTATCATCTGTTTTTTATGTTGAAGGACGACCTGGGCGCGAATTACCTTCAACGTCTTTTCGACCATCTTGAAAAACCTTAAACCATTCAAAAACATTAGTCCGCGATAAACATTTACAGCTATACAATTCTTTTAGTGAATTATAGGTTTTGGTAGCGGTGTTTCCAAGTTTGAAGTGAAATTTAATAATAATTCGTTGCTATATTTTTCCGGCAAAACAAAATAACAACACTAACGTAAATGAAGGTTATGAGTGAACGAAGTTGTTTATAGAAACGAGACTGATTGCATTCGGAAGAGGAAGTCTCAAACCAAACGACTGTTGGTCAATGTTGGTTGGCGCATGCACACTCATTCCACTGCTGCGTCAGTCCCGTTATTTAATAGCCACACCTCGTAATATAAATGATTATTATTTATATATAATTGATAAATTTTAACAATCAATAAGTGAATATCATAGCAGCAACTGACCTCCTTGCCGTTGTTGAGACTGAGCACAACTTTGCCCTTGTCAAGGTCGATGTCTTCTACCTTGGTGGATGCGATGATCCTGACTCCTTCGTTGGTGACCTTGTTGGTCGTCCACCGACTCAGGTAGTCGGGCAGGATCCGTCCCATGCTGCCTCCCTCCTTGAACACCTGCACCACCTCCAAGCTCTGGTTGCGTCCTGAGATAACACATCAATCATTCAAATTTATTTATTCATAAAAAACAAATTTACAAAATAGAAGTAAAATGATGAATATATGTGGATGATTTGTTCTTGTGTAGGAGGAGTCGAAATAAAGCAGACTGGAAAAATAAACTAGAAAATAATCTAGATCATCTTAAATCTTCTTCTTGGCCTTCTCTTTATCCTCTTTCTTCATTGCTATAAGTTACCTGTCTGTCATTAGACAAAGCGAAGCATCGGCTTTTTTCTTTTCTACCTCCACAAACCGCATCTTTCTTTTTCTCTTTCTTTATTGCTACGCTTGTCTGACATTAGACAAAGCTGATGGCTCTATCCTTTTCTACCTCCACAAACCGCATCTTTCTTTTTCTCTTTCTTTATTGCTATGCTTGGTTGTCATTATACAGAGCTGATGGCTCTATCCTTTTCTACCTCCACAAACCGCATCTTTCTTTTTCTCTTTCCTTATTGCTATGCTTGTCTGTCATAGGACAAAGCTGATGGCTCTATCCTTTTCTACCTCCACAAACCGTAACGTTGCCAAATCGTTAGTGTAGGCTACCAGTATATTTAATCTCAGTTAAAATTTATTAATAAAATCACATAAATATAATGTTTTCTTGATCACTGAATCTCCTATAAAAATAAACTTGATAAATGAATTAATAAAAGAACAATAAAAATGGCGAACCTCTTCTTGCAAGGGCGCAGGCAAGTTCACTGCCCAGGAAACTGCCCCCAATGACAGCAATCGACTTGGCTCCATCCTCGATTATGCCAGACAGCTCCTCGTAATCGATTATGTTTCTGTATAGAGACACCTGCAAACAAAAATGGGTTAATGATTGACTTACATATACATAGTTACATTACATATATAGTAAAGTTGGATTCCGGACCACCGGGAATCTATTTTTAAACTCAAATTGTATTTAGAGGAGTCGGCTCTTCAATTGGTCACCCTTGCAAACATTAAGAATAAGAATACCTTATCGCCATTAAATCACTGATACTATGATATGAATTGGTCCACAGTTGAGTGTGCAGATTTCAGTGTTCACCTTCTTAATTTACTTATTGCTTCATCAAAGTTGATAAGAGATGAATGGATCACAGTGCTCACCTTCTCCTTGAGATCGTTGTCAAGGTCGGCGAACACAGGATGCGTCTTGGGTCGTGCGCCGGTGGCGATGAGGCACTTGTCGTATGCGATCACCTTGCCGTCATCCAGCACTGCCTGTCGCTTGTCAGCGTCGATGCGTGTCACAGTCCAGCCTCGGGCAATCGCCACGCCCCCGTTCTCCTGGCCTGTCAACTCGTCGCACGGCGTGTAGAAGTCTTCCGGCTCGAAGAAAATACTAAAAAACAACAGAAATAGCTCACTCAATAGAACATCAACTTTCATATAGTATTATTTGATGAAAATTTACAATTCAGTATTATTACGATACAGATCAGGAAGAGGGTCTCAGTTCAAATACCAACCAACAAATATCAATTGGCGATTGGAATAGCGAATACCAATCAACAAAAATTGAGAGCAAATAGCTCTCAAAACACCTCAAGGGACTTTCAGCAAATAAACTCTCAATACCATTCAATAGAGCTTCAACTTCAATTTTTACAATATTCCCTATTATACAGAATGGTTCAGAGCAAACGCATGTTTTTCGAACCACTAGTACTCCGCGTCAGGAGGGGGTACTGACCTTGAAAAAATGTTGGCAGACGGCCCATACCACAGAATACAATACAGAATGGAAAGTCGGCTAGTATCCTGACGCAAAAATCCGCCATCTTGAAAGAAAGTTCAGCATTGTAATAGTATAGATGGGAGGTTCGGATCACTTTACTGATCCGGGTCAATCGGCCTCGTTCACTGCCACGAGCCAATCAAAAGACCCGGATAGCAGTAATTTCAATTTCTAACAAGATGGCACAGTCACGTGACGTGGTCTTGGTGCACTCAAGTATTGGCGACATGTAAAAAGCATTGGTTGGATAGGTGTTTGATTGATACTTTCCATTCTGTATGTATTCTGTGCCCAGACTATGCTTTTTCAGTCGCTATGGAGCGTTGGAACGTACAACATCGTGTGTTTGATGTTGAGCAGTTTTTTAGAAAAATGAATCTGTAGTCACAGTGCAACGTCTTTTCCATAAATATTTTACAGTTGAACGTCTAGGTGCAGTGCCTGAACGAAATACTGTACTCCGATTGGTTGCAGCGTTTAGAAGTACTGGTTCTGTGTTGAAAAATAAACAACCTGGTCTTCGTCGTTCAGTTTGTACTCCGGAAAATGAGGATAGATCAGAATATTGACGGAAAAGACTTTGCACTGTGACTACAGATTCATTGTTTCTAAAACCTGCTCAACAGCGACAACACACGATGCAATACAGATTGAGAAGAGGGTCTCAGTTCATCAAGTAGGCTACCTATTTTGTCAAATTCTTGAAATAATGGAACAAATGGAAAGCTTGGAAAAATCATGCAAACCAATAAACTCTTAAGAAAGGCGAATAGAATTTCGATTTTTAAAATTTTCTATTATCATGATATGGATTCAGGGGTGGGTCTCAGTTCGTCCAGTTCTCAGGTAATCAAGTGCCAATTTTGACCATTTCTTGATAATGAAACAAATGGGAAGTTGAGCCGATCAGTTCGTCAAGTTTCACAGTTCATTAGAATTTCAATTTTTACAATTCCCTTATATCATTATTACCTAATTTTTCAAAGTAACAAGTAAATTCGTAAGTTATTTAGTAAATTATTAAGTAAATTATTACCTAATTTTTCAAAGTAACAAGTAAATTCGTAAGGCTTTTGTTAGTCGAGAGTCCCTTGCGGGGAGGTTCCACCTCGCCTGAATATATCATTAAAGCCGTCAATGTGCATTACGACTGTCATACTTCAAAATAGCTCAATATTTTAAAGTTTTTAGTGAAAATTGAGAGTAATTTGGTTATTTGATTTGGTTTTAATCTATCTAGATTCAAAATTTTATGTTTGTAAGTGTTTGCACTGTAAATTGAACAAGTAGAAGAAACATATCCTAAACTAACCGAAAATCAAGTGACGAAGCAGTGTGTGATTACATAACCTTAAATTTTGGACAACATTAACATTTTTGGAGAGAAATAATACAGGCTCAACCTAGTTTTTCCTCCAATGTCATAATTGTATTATGAATATAGTGTTTTATAAATTAACAAATAAATAAAAAAATAAATTACTTTTTGGACTCAAGTATATGAATACTAATTCGGGGAAGGAACAGTTTTGGGCTGTGCCGGTTAGTCCTCCCCTAATCATTCACATGAATTGTGAATCAATAAATCTAAAATGAATTACAATACGGATTAGCCAGTTTAAATGAGAGCATACTTGTCACATTTATTTTTCTCGTTTCATTCAGCCCAGCCACACAGAGATCGATCTGCGATCCTATAGGTTTCTATATCTGAAATATAAGATATAAAAAACAATAAGATCGCAGAACAATGTCTGTTGTGGCCGGACATGAACTGTACTGTGATAAAAGTCATCCCGGTACATAAATTCGATATAATATCAGTCGTTGATTCTAGTTACGACAAAATCTCAAAATATATTAAATTCATAAAATAAATTAAATAGTACAAATACAAGAGTTACTAAGTAGAACAGTGAAAGCTGTAGTGAGGTCCACGTTATAATGGCAGTGGAGAAAGATAGGAGAACAACGTTGTTGATCCTCAGTGTTGTCAATTCCCTCTATAGACGGTAGCTGATACAGGTTCTATTAATGTAATATTAACTGTACATTCTCGTTTAAAATAATCAATTATATTTTATCAAGTGACGTGGTTTTAATGGCGCGAAATGCTAACTGCATAACTACTTTTCCAGCTTGGAAAGCGAGGCACAAAAAATGGGGTTGCAGGTTAATAATGGAAAAACAAAATATATGAGAATGTCCGCAGTGAACGCTAGAAGAAAAACGATTGACTTGGAGGTGGGAGAGAGAGTACTTATTAGAAGGGGTGAATGAGTTTAAGTACTTTGGCACTATCCTCAATGCTGGAAACAATATGACAGATGAAATTCAGAAACGTATTATGAGTGGGAACAGAGCATACTATATAAATAAGAGACTAATGGCATCAAAAGTATTAGGTAAAAATAGTAAAATGAGGCTTTACAAAACTCTGATCAGACCTATTGTATGCTATGGTTCTGAGCCATGGACAATGACTAAGAAAGACGAAGAGGCATTGAGGATATTTGAGAGAGGAATTGTGAGGAAGAGTTTTGGTGCGGTAAGGGTAGCAGCGGATACATGGAGGAGAAGGAGCAATGCATAGGTGGAGGAAGCACTGCAGGGTGAGAATATTGTTAGATTTGTCAAGGCCCAGAGAATAAGATGGCTTGGCCATGTGTGTAGAATGGATAGTAGTGAGAGGCTTCCAAGAGCGACACTGAATGGAAAAATAGATGGACCTAGAAGGAGAGGTCGTCCAAGAAAGAGATGGATAGATGGTGTAGAGACGGACCTTAGAGTGATGGGAGTGAGAAACTGGAGAGAGTTGTGTCAGGATCGACCGAGATGGAGGAGAATCGTAGCGGAGGCCAAGGCCCACAGAGGGATATAGCGCCATTGGTATATTTGATCAAGCAATAAATTATATTTTTAATAATTTCATAATTAATTTACACAATTAAGATGAAATATTCTGTTTGTTATTTCTACATTGTTAAAAAACGATCTGGCAACAGAGCAAAGCGAGAAAGAGATAGCGCTATCCGCTTTGTTGAATGATAGACAAGGATGGCAATACCATTGCTAATAAACCACTGCCATTATATAACGTGGACCTCACTATAGTAAACGTAAGGTAAGCACGAATTTAAACGTGAGTACAACCGACTTTGGTAAGTAATGCTAAAACACTGTACTCAGCATTCAGCATTACAACGATTACTCCGATAGTTCACACAACTCGACTGGATGCAATTCTTTTCTAATTTGAAGGTTTCTTTTGAACCTGCAACGAAAATTTGAATTCTTTTGATGACTGACCTTCGTTCGGTGCCGTTCCACTGCTTGAAATGCAATTTCTTGACAGTACTCGGGTCATAGCTGTAGAACATCTCCTTTGAGAGCGGAGGCCTCAGGTAAGGAAAGTACGGTTCATTGCCGATAAAAAGTACCTAGAAGTATAAAAGTTGAACATAAAACATTATCTTGTAACACAAGATTAATCTCAAAAAATAAACAATAAATCACAGCTATTACTAGTAGAATCAATAACACTTAATTCAACTACTTATAGTTATAATTAATTCAACTACTTATACTTTATTTCAACTAGTAATAGTAACTAGTTAAATTGAATTGAATTATAGTGCTTGCATAGCAGCCTAGAGGTCCCGGTTTCAAAACCAGATGTGATCGTTTCTATCCAGGTCACTGCCGTGTTATCGGATGGGAACAATCAACTAACGGTCCCGGCTAAAGTATGACAGTCGTTACGCTCATTGATGGCTAAAATTATATAGACAGGCGAGGTAAGATCTTCACGCAAGGGACTCTCCACCAACAAAAAGCCATACGATTTTACTATGAGTATTTTTATCTAATGAGTATAAAAAACAATATTGTAGATAGAAATGCAAGAAACCTAGCCTTTAGTTACTGACGGTGACATGATTAATAATAATAATAATGTAGGTAGCCACATGGACATGTGGAGCAGTCACTCTGGTAAAATCGCTTGTCACTCTCTTTTGGAGTTGGTAGCCCTGGGGAAGAGTGGTCAAGCAAAACCTCAAACAGGAAAAATAATAATGTAGGAAGCCTACATTACAAAAAGGGTAAATGATTGACTCACTTGCGCTTTGGGGTCCCTGGATTTGATGGCACGAAAGGCGGCAAAAGAGGCCGTACCGCCCCCAACCAATAAGTACTGCACCTCACTCGGAATTAGCTTCGAGCTCGAAGGGGTCTTTGGTATTGTCAGAGGTCGTCTGCCTAAAAAGTTAAAATTGTCACAAATTAGTGGAATTTTAATCAAAGATCGACTGAGTCAAAACATAGTGGAGTACCAAAAGTAGGGGTAGAAGGTGGGAGGAAGCGGAGACATTGGGTCAATTGAATAAAATCTAGAAATTTCTAGTTCTAAGTAATTTTTAAGCAAATGCTAGACACTGAGTCGACTGTAGGTATAATCTTAATTTTATAAGCTAGCTAGAACAAATGACTAGTTGCTAGTCAATAGATTCTAGTTTTCATTCAATCGACCCATTAAGATAACATGCATTATTCAAACATTCTTCTCTAGTTTTAATACTGAAAATAAATTGGGGTGTGTGCATAAAGAGAGCGGTCAGAGCAGTTAAGAGGATATAGATAAAAATATAAATGTACATATGGGCCTATACTCTTGAGACAGCTGCAACTCGAAACGCCTTGCAGCTCTCTGAGTGTAATCATCTGAAATTATAGGACAGGTCTTTTCTTGTGTAGGCCTACCGTTGAATGTAATAATTTTATAGTATAATTTCCACTTACTTTTTCTCTTAACCTTCTTCGGCTCTTTCGGGTCATCGTTCTTCAGTATAGGAATTGAAACAATGTCAATATTCTGCTTGTATACCTGGAGATAAAATATTAAAATAGATATAGGATAAAATTTCCTTCATCTTAGCTACAAGGAAGTCAATGTACAAAATATTACGATGAAGAAAGATTCATTAAACTCAAGATACCAAGAATTCAATAAAAATTATAGATAATTTCGACAATGTGAGAACACTTTCATAAAAACCAATAGCATTCTTTTTTCCGACTGGGCAGAATTCATTCTGCACCCCCAAAATAAATGGTTGAGTGGTAGTTGATGTCACGAGCTATCCTCTTATGTTTATGCTAAATTATTAAGGGTGTTTCTACCCTAAAATATTCAAAATAGAAATGATTGAACAATTAGATTACTCGATATAGAAATTAACAAATAATATGCAGTAGAGAAAGGAGAAACATCTGACAAGATATTTTTTTTATTTAGCACTAAGCCTACAGCTCGGATATAGAAATTAACAAATAATATGTAGGAAGTAGAGAAAGGAGAAACATCTGACAATATATTTTTCTATTTAGCAGTACAGCTTAATATGAGCCTTAACCTCCTTTACAACACAGCTTTTCTGCCCTCTGTATTCTGTCTCCTCACTCTACATCCCATTTTTTGGAGGTTGTCTCTCTCTTCATCTTCTCCTGCCAATTACTTCAATAATTCTATGCAATGCAATATTAAATAGATATTGCTGACAATAATTTACTTACAAGAAACCCACTGGCGCTCAGTAATAAAGCGCCCAAAGCAAGGATTAAATTTTTCTTTCCCGACTTCCTTTTGACTTCCTCGTCCCAAGGAGCAGTGGGTTTTGGCAGTTGGTCCATAAGGCTTGGTTTCGGCTTTGAAGGAGGTGGACATGTCAAAGGAATTTCTGCTTTTGACGGTTTTGTTCTACTATCTGGAGGTCGTTTGGCTGTTGACAAATGTCTACACAATACTCCTGTCTTAATATCTGCAAAAAGAAAAATAGATTATTGTTAAAAACTTTGAAAGTTATTTAAAGACCTATCAAAAGTGCTATCTCAATAGCATTATAATTAATAATATCTCAATTTTTTTTAAAGACTTTTAAGGACTGCCTTTTAATCTCAAGTAACCAGCATAACCTACTTCAACTCAGTAAATAAATTAACCAACTTTATAAATGGTAAAAAAAACTTATACAAACAATAAAAATCAACTTCATTCTTAATTTTTTAAATTTAGTTTAATACATATTTTTTGTAACAATAAAAAATGATTATGGCTTTATCGAAGGTACGGTACTCATAATGCCGGGTTCAAACAATGGCATTTTAGTCGAGAGTCTAAAAAATGTAGGGTTTTAGAGTAAAAAGCATTCAAATTTGCAAATATAATCAAATAGCAAGAGTAATTGTACAAAAAATCAATGAAAGCATGGCCTACGTGCCAAGATGCAGGATTACAATGAACATAACCTAGTTCCTGATGGTGATGTCCTACATCGCAGTTTTACAGACCGTACTTGAAATAAAAGTTAGAATGAAAGTGATAATATGGATTAAAATTAATAGTTACATACCTCTCAATCGACATTTTCTGAACTGTTTGTTTTGGTTTATCAATAATGAAAAAACATTTCCACAGGATCTGTAGTTATTGAACATTTTTACGATTTGCTCACCGGTCTAGCTCCAGAGAGCGCTGCAACCACTGCAACTCGCTTTGATCGGTATTGGAGTGGCAAATTCAAAAAACACGGATTTCTACAATAAGGAAAGCTTTTTATCATAGCAATGTTCTTCCTGCTACAAAATCTCGGGTGGATCACAAAGTAACTATTTAAATTTATCCATCAATTAAATTCCTTGTAAAAACAATATTGACAAGTTGTCAAGCAAAAAGTAAACAAGATCAATTTGTTATAAGAATTCAATTTGTTCTTCTTTTTCAAATCACAGGTGTTGAACTTTGTGAAGTATTTATAGAACTGTAACTTTTTTAATATTTAGTTATAATGAGAATTTCAAGTATAAAGGATCTATATTATTTAACTAATTATTATTTCATGTGGAATATTATTGAGCTGTAAACTTTAAGACCAATGAAGCTATCTTTTATTTTATAAGGCCAGTGATAAGGCATACCGTACTACTCCATGAAGGAGTTTTGGGAGGACAGTGACCACCAGATGATTGGATGAGGCAAATGAAGGCTATAGAATTTAATATTAGGTCAGCCTTCTGTGGGTTGGGGGAGCTTTGAGTCGATCATCGTACTCAAGAATGTGTTGAAAACCAGAATTCACCCACAGCATCCATGCTTAATTATTGTCGTAGGAGGCGACTATAATGGACCTCAAGGCAACTCCAGAAGGTTGCCTTGCCTTCAAACCCACGATATCTGCCCCATCATGGCAGTTTCGGAGGGGCAAAAGGAAAACCCAAGAGACCAGAGATGGGTGAAACTCCGGGCACAAATGTAGGTCAAGAGGCTAAGTCGAGGGTGACCAGGTGCCTTAGAGGCAATTTGGCGGCCCCTGCTTCAGCACAAGGACCTACAAAGAAGCCAGGAGTAGAACTCACGTACGGTTGGTCACGAGTTTGGGGGTGAGACCAAAACTCACCATTGTTCAGAGAAGTGCGGCCATTCAGGCAAAACTTCTTGGGAGAGGTGAGGTTTTTGACCCTGCAGATTTTCGGGGGGGCAAAAAGAAAAACCCAAGAGACCAGAGATAAGTGAAACTCCGGGCACAAATGTAGGTCAAGAGGTCAAGTCGAGGGTGACCAGGTGCCCTAGAGGCAATTTGGCGGCCTCTCCTTCAGCGCAAGGACCTACAAAGAAGCCAGGAGTGGAACTCACGTAGGTCACGAGTTTGGGGGTGGGACCAAAACTCACCATTGCTCAGAAGGGCGGCCATTCAGGCAATACTTCTTGGGAGAGGTGAGGTTGTTGTCCAACAGGATATAGGACAGTGGATCACTACAAGAAGTATAGAAGTAAGTGAGTAAGTCTAGAGCTCGATGTGGACTATAATCAGGATCTCCTATACTATAATCTAACTATTTCTAGCATTTAAAATACAGTAGTACCAAGCTAGGACAAAATACCTACCGTATTAAATTTTCCTATTTCATGAATAGGCCTATAAGGAGTTTTTCAAGTTTTTACAACATATATTTTATCTTTAATGAAAAAGCTTATAATACAAGTTTTAACAAATTGCAGCTGATTTTCGAATTGCGAGAATTTTCTTTATCCTATACTATTAAACGAGCAACTTCTGTTTATATGTTTAGATGATTGGATGTTTAGATGTTTGTATTTCACCGGATTTCGAAACAGCTCTAATGATTTTCACGAAAATCCCTGAGAAAACTCGCTGAAGGACATTAAATGGATAATTATTATTCATTTTTGGAAAAAGCAGATGATAATAATTATTTCGTCGTCTGTTGGTGATGGAAGTGAGTGAGCAAGTTCATGTGTGTTGGACTGTGTCAAAATTCTGACTCAGCTGTTAAACTTTTGTAATCATTCAATCAGGTACTTAGTGCCGGATGCAAAAAAGCCGGGCTATTTGCAATCCTGATTAATTCCAGTAGATCAATCTTTTTGAAATGGTCTTCTCTGATTTGGTTCACGTGAAGTTAATCAGGATTAAAATTTACCCGGTTTTTGTGCAATTGGGCCTTTGTGAGGTAAATTTTCGCATTCCTCTGGGAATTAATCTCAATTTACTGTGATTAGATAGAACATTTCATGTATGAATGTTATTATAACTTCTTCTTTCGTAATACATTTTTTATGCTTTTTTACTCAAGAGCGAAGCTCGGTCCCCGATATTTAACTGATACCGTAACCAAAAACTTTTACATTTATAATTTTTAAATTAATACATTTCCTGCACCTCCTCTCCAAGATAATATTAAAAATAATAAACCTATGTACAACCATAAAAGGAGGATATAATTCCATTTATAAAATTTTTAAAGTGAAAAACATAAATAATATATTATAGGATACTCTCTAAAGCCTAATTGGAAGAACTAAGAAGTGAAACATTTCTCACACTTTCATTATCAAACGTATTGTCTATTTACAAACAATATTATATGACTTATTTTCATGTGGACGATATTTGAAATTAATGTAAACATTCTCATATAAAACTTTTAGTTTCAACCACACAATAGTGGAATATTTCATTTGCAAAGCTCTTGTTATAACAACTTTACGAAACAATCATTCTATAGGAGAACTCTCCTTTTTTCGAAGCAATAAAAAAGATTGTTATCCTCTTGAGTTGAAGTGACTTTATCAGTACGGTATCTATCGAAATGTGTACCTTGATTTTGTGGCAACAAGTTCACACACACGCAAGCTCACCGACGTATCACTATAACCACGTTTATTTTATCTTTGACGTTTTTCCGGCGACGGAAACTTAAGTCGTCTACTCAAGCAGTTTGTGATAGAATTATCAATACCGCATACGATTTTCTACGACTCTGTGTGATCCGCAGATTATTTTTATATTCTCACAATTGAACCTCACATTACAATATTGAATAATATGTAGAAACAACCCTGAGAAAAATAATATTATTTATTTATTCATAGACAATATTGTGAATTAAGTCTCGGTTGAAATAAAGAGTGCTTCAAATAATGTAAGAGTGAATGTGAAGAGTGTATTTTCTTTCTATGTGGTGGTGAATAGTTGTCTATATGTTGAAGATTTTTCTAGAAGTATATTGAATGAGTCGTCAATGGTTCAATAATTAGTTTCAATTTAAAAATGTAGTTTTGTGGATGGAGAATCAGGAATCCATCATGTAAGTGTCTATATTTTTGTCTAATTTTTCTATTTGACATTTTTTGTGTCAACATGGAATTAAAGTGATTGCTCAATGATAACAAACTGTTTTCAATTCATAGTTTAGTTTACTGTTATGAAATACAGTAAATATAATAATATATCAATTTCTATTTAAGAGTAGCCCTACCGAAAAAATATGAAAATATGTCAATTATGGGAAGTTATTATTGTGCTGTAGAAAAGTACTGTATTTTAAAACTACATAATTATCTGCTATCTCCAAAAAATATAGTGAATAGATAAGTATAAAAAATATTTTCAATCTTGATAATTAGAAAAATATTTCGACTCGGTTATTGTTCATATTAATATATCCAGTTCCCTTAGGTCGGTTTTATGGAAATTCAGAATGATATAATTATGAGGAAATACTATTAAATATTCATAAGTTTCAGATATAGGCTAATGCTTATTGAATGAGAATTTATAATGTACGGTTTTTTTTTAGGATAAGTACTCAATATTTTTATAATTAATTAACAACTGGTGCCCTCTTAGTTAGGCCTATCTTTTGATAAATACAGCATGCTAAGGCTCATTATTATTTAGCTAATTTTCAGCTCAAATGACTTTTTCAAATTCATTTTTAACTTATTAGATCATTCTTTCAAATAAAATGACCTAATGAGTCAAAACATGTTGAGTGTACAAAAAATATAAGTAGAAGAGAAGACCTATTAGTTATTTCATTGAAAAATAATTTCAAAATGAAAGTGCATTTGGAAATAAATAGGACTTTTTCAAATTCATTTTCAACTCATTCGGTCATTAAAAAAAAAATAAAAAATCTGGTGTGGTACACTCACACAACTTTCCTTGCTCATATTCGAAACTACGATCAGACTTTCGTATATGTGTATATATAATTGTTTTCAGAGTACTTTTTCCTTTGTGTAAATTGTGAAATTCAATGATTTTTCTTAGTCGTCATATTTTTAAAGTCGTCAAAACAGCTGTTCTACAGATGAAATATCTCGACTCTGTGTTCTTTTTATGAACTGCTCTACCTACCTACCTCATGCACGAGAAGGAGGTTACAAAGTCCATTTCTCAAGGATGGGGTGGACCCCCCATTAGTTTCCCAGAAAGGAGACTCATGCCAGTTAATAGAGCTGATAAATAACTATACAGAGTATGAATTTGAAAAAAATCGGTCAAGTTATTTTGAAAAAATCGTGAAAAACATGGTTTTTTAGTAATTATCCGCCATTTTTCTCAAGAATATTACGGAGCTCCTGCAATTTTCCAAGTAAAAAACTCATGTCATTTGATAGGACTTATGAATAGCTACCCATGGCTTGAATTTGAAGAAAATCGTTAGAGCCGTTTTCGAGAAAACCGTGAAAAACATGGTTTTTTAGTAATTATCCGCCATTTTTCTCAAGAATATTACGGAGCTCCTGCAATTTTCCAAGGAAAAAACTCATGTCATTTGATAGGACTTATGAATAGCTACCCATGGCTTGAATTTGAAGAAAATCGTTAGAGCCATTTTCGAGAAAAACGTGAAAAACATGGTTTTTTAGTAATTATCCGCCATTTTTCTCAAGAATATTACGGAGCTCCTGCAATTTTCCAAGTAAAAAACTCATGTCATTTGATAGGACTTATGAATAGCTACCCATGGCTTGAATTTGAAGAAAATCGTTAGAGCCGTTTTCGAGAAAACCGTGAAAAACATGGTTTTTTAGTCATTTTCCGCCATTTTTCTCAAGAATATTACGGAGCTCCTGCAATTTTCCAAGTAAAAAACTCATGTCATTTGATAGGACTTATGAATAGCTACCCATGGCTTGAATTTGAAGAAAATCGTTAGAGCCATTTTCGAGAAAAACGTGAAAAACATGGTTTTTTAGTAATTATCCGCCATTTTTCTCAAGAATATTACGGAGCTCCTGAAATTTTCCCAGAAATGAGACTTATGCTAGTTGATAGGGCTTAAAAATAGCTATCCATGGTATAAATTTGAAGAAAATTTTTAGAGCCATCTTCGAAAAACACGTGAAAAACATGGTTTTTCAGTAATTTCCCGCCATTTTTCTCAAGAATATTGCGGAGCTCCTGAAATTTTCCCAGAAATGAGACTCATGCCAGTTGATAGTGCTTATGAATATCCATCCATGGTATGAATTTGAAGTAAATCGTTAGAGCAGTTTTCGAGAAAACTGTGAAAAACATGGATTTTTAGTCATTATCCGCCATTTTTCTCAAGAATATTACGGAGCTCATGGAATTTTCCCAGAAATGAGACTCATGCCAGTTGATAGTGCTTATGAATATCCATCCATGGTATGAATTTGAAGTAAATCGTTAGAGCAGTTTTCGAGAAAACTGTGAAAAACATGGATTTTTAGTCATTATCCGCCATTTTTCTCAAGAATATTACGGAGCTCCTGAAATTTTCCCAGAAATGAGACTTATGCCAGTTGATAGGGCTTAAAAATAGCTATCCATGGTATAAATTTGAAGAAAATCGTTGGAGCCGTTTTCGAGAAAACCGTGAAAAACATGGTTTTTTAGTCATTTTCCGCCACTTTTCTCAAGAATATTACGGAGCTCCTGAAATTTTCCCAGAAATGAGACTTATGCTAGTTGATAGGGCTTATAAATAGCTATCCATAATATAAATTTGAAGAAAATCGTTAGAGCCATTTTCGAGAAAAACGTGAAAAACATGGTTTTTTAGTAATTATCCGCCATTTTTTCCGCCATCTTGAATTGAATTTATTGAATTTCTTATTGTCGGGTCCTCATGGTATAGGGACCTTAAGTTTAAAATTTCAAGTCGATCGGTTAATTAGGAATGGAGTTATCGTGTTCACAGACATACACACACACACACATACACACATACACACACACAGACCAATACCCAAAAATCATGTTTTTGGACTCAGGGGACCTTGAAACGTATAGAAAACTTGAAATTGGGGTACCTTAATTTTTTTTGGAAAGCAATACTTTCCTTACCTATGGTAGTAGGGCAAGGAAAGTAATAAAATGACGTGTAATGAGTCAAAAAATGTTGAGTCTACAAAACATATAAGTAGAAGAGTAGGCCTATTAGTTATTTAATTGAAAAATGATTTTAAAATGAATGTGAATTCGGAAATAAATAAAATATTGTATCATATCATAACATCAATATTAACTTTATATCATGATATACAAATACCTACTAAACAGAAAAATAATAGTTATGAAAATTTTTAATTATATGAAGATAAACAATTAATCTACGCTCTACTGCAAGATAATATTTCCACTGTAGGAGCACCGGAAACAAAAATATGCAATAATTGCGAATTGTTGAATAATTTTATGCTCGCTGCTTTTTATCATCTTTCCTTTGTAAGATAGGCAGAATGATTTGCTGGAAATGTCACAGATTTTCACAACTTGTGCCAACCGTTTATGATAAGAATAATTGAATCAGATGAATATTATTTGGGATTGACCGTTTCCTTTGCATTTAACTCAAGTGGGTGTAGTAAGCTACGTTGTAGTCATAGCCTATTGTTGGTAAGCTGAATTTTGAGCTTATTTACAATTAATATAACTTTTTTGCATAAGTGTCGAGGGTTTATTAATTCAAGTATTCTGAGAAACGTTATTTTACATTGAGTAATTTGTAAGGAACGTGGGAGGCTAATTCTATAGAAAAAACAGAATTTTATACAGGAGCAATAGGCTAGTTCTATAGTTCTATACTTCACCGTTTGTGTATTGCATACAGAACTATGAAAAATGGTAACCAGACTATTTTTATATCTATTCAGTTTTGATCAGATGTTGCACCAATAATTTTTTATTATTGCTTGCAATTGAAATAATATTTTGTGAAAATTTTCTTTATTTCTTTGGATGGAGTGAAATCATTGTAAAAATTATTAATAATATTACTGTAGATAATGTGAAAAATAATTCAAATGTTGATGTTTTTCATGGTTTCAAGATTGACCTTTTTTCAATTTCAATTCATTTATTTCAAAATACAATTTCAATAAAATCAGTATACATATTTTTTAAATCCTTTTAGTTATTTGAGGGTTTATTCATTCAAGTATTTTTTAGTTGCTATTGTATTTTATATAAAAAAGTTTTTTAAAAGGGTACAATGGAATTATTTTTCAACAAACAACAAACATATTTTTTATATCAAAAACTTTTATTGAACATTATTTACTTTTCTTTTCAAATTATGTCCTCCAATACTCACTTCTTCAATAACTTTATTTCATGCTCGTTAGCAAAAGTTGGAAATCAAGACATTATTTGTCATATAATTTGAAAGTGAAATAAAATGATCAGATAATAATTTCTCTTCACAGATACGAGTGGACAGAAAAATCATGAAAATTCTTATCCTTTCCGTGATATTACTTATTTCTGTTATTTTGTTTGCTGTGAAAACCAATGCGATTGGCTGGGAAGTCAAGCCTTGTCCGGGTGAGTAAGAAAACAATATTAAGGTACTTTCAAATTAATTTTCATTTCAAAAATCTTGAAAATAAAAAAACTTCAATTATTGTAATGCAATGTATTACAATGATTGTGTATTATCACATTATTGTTCTAAAAATAGTCTGTTTGATCTGCATTTGTTTTCTTGTCTTTCTTCTTTTTAAAATATTGGAAAACTACGAAAAAATGGTTTAGGGATTCATGAACAACTCTAAAGAATTACCTTAGTCAATCATAATAGTTAAACCAGCTACCTACTAGAACCGTTCTGATTGGTTACTTTTTTCTAGAGGGTAAATGTCATTGTAACATTGAGGAGGGGTCACTAGAAAAAAATAATCTACTAATTTACATACAGTATTAAATTGCATGAATTTGTCAAATATGTGCAAACCTTTCATTTTAATAACTTGGTTTTTCGAGTCATTCCTCATGGCTTCTCTAGCATGCTTTTTATAAAATAATCAATTCATTATAAAAATTTAAAATCAAAGTATAATACCACGGTAGGTACCCTTTTAGCATTTATTTTTTATTTTCACACAATATGTTTAGAACATTCAATCCATTTTCAAGAAGTGTGAAACACACACAAAATGACTCGAAATTACTAAACATGTTCTATAAAAAATAAATGTGAGAAGGGTAAATTACGGTATAGCCTACTTTATTTTTTATTTTTATGTGCATACAAGCATTCCTAAACAAGTGAGTGAATAATAATTTATCAATTTGCTTTCAGCTGATGGGTTTACATTGAAGAAAATCACGAATAATGGAATTGCTCTCTCTTCTTCTATGAATAGTAGCAGTTTAGGCAAATGCCAGTATAGAAAGGTAGTCGCTCAAATAAATGTTGTGTCAGATAATCAAGGAGCAGTGATCCAAGGCAGGTTGAAATATACTGGATACCATGGCAATGACGATGTGATGTAAGTCAAACAAATTTAATCTTATACTAAGATTTTAGACATCAACCACACCAACATGTTTGAGATGTAATAGTGAGGAATTGTATCTATATCTTATTACCAATTCCTAATTGTACGCGTTAACAATTTTATCAAAACTTTCAATTCTGGATACTACGGTGAAAACGATGTGATGTAAGCCAAATAAAAATAATCATATACAAAGTTCTATTAGACATTATAACTAGGTATTTACCAATACAAACTATATTACAATGGATATAAAAAATAACCATACCATAACATATTCGAGATCTTATGAGAAATTGTCACTTTAGAGGCTATTTTAAAATCAATTTTTAATTATTATCAAACGATAATCCAAAGTTAAATGCTGTAACTTTCAATTGTATGAACGTCAACAATATGTAATTTTCAATTGTGCTACAGTTATTTTATGCCAGAAATTAATACTTTGTGAAGGAATATTTCTTCCGAAGTCTATTCAGTTTTAGTGTTTTCACGTTTTTTTCTGTTCGCAGACTCACTGATGATTCTAAAATAGAGAAAGAGTTGTCTTTTTATGGACAAATGAAATTATTCGCTTGTGTTGAGTACAAAATTTATCTAGATCTTTTAACAAGAAAGTGTGATAATGTTCTCAAGTTCAAATGTTCCGACAAAGAGTTAAAATATGATAAAATTGTTGATTCAACCATCATCACTGCACATTTGTATAATGGTCAGTATCTTATGCTCTTTTTTTGTCTTTTCATTCTTATTCTCTTCTTCATTTTGGAACTTTCAGTAGCTTTCCTTCCATTAGACGAAGCTGTTAATAGTAGTAAAGTCATCGATACTGTACCGGCACATTAATTTGTCTTTTACTTTGTTTTCTGTAATTAACAAATTTTATTTCTGCCTCAAGTTTTCAGATTCTGTGTATAATAATTTCTATAATACTAACAGGTGTTAAATACAGTAAGTTGATTTTTTTCTTGTAATAATGTTTTGAGGAATGAGGTTTCATATTGCTTTTAATTTTTAGATGATAATATGATTCATCTTCTATTTATAATTATTCTTCATTTTAGGACTATCACCTTATTTAAAAAACTTTTAAATATCTAAAAACAACTTTCATTCCACTTTGTAATGAAACAATAGTTTAATTCCTATTAAATAATCTGAAACCTTCAATAATGTAAATAATCAAATATGATCCAATAAATGATATAGGTACTTACATTCAATTAAAGTTGCGTTTGCACCAAAATCCTTATAGATTATATTAGCTTGACAAACACATATGATCATCATGAGTATGATAAGTTATGTTCAATCTAATAGAATCTATAAGGATTAAGTTATTAACATTTTGTTAATAACTTTGGTGTAAAAGCAGCTTAGCTGTAAATAGGTACATATATAAAGGAACCGTATAAATTTCAACTTTTCTCTAATTTTTTATCATCTTAAATTATCAAAAGAGATTATCTCTTTTGTGATTATCATCACTGATTATCTTATTAATAATTCACTGACTTATTTATTATCTGATCTATTTTTGTACATTTTTTACAATATCCCTGATTAAAACTTCTAGTCCCGGGTCCCTGGCAATTCTTATTGTTTTAGTTATAGTTTTGCTTTACTGTCTATTGTGACCCATGTAAATTCATGTCAGTGAACACTTAAACTCGATGTAGAGTGTAAGTGCTCTGTGACTTGTTGTTTTCTTGAAATTACGTTTCTGGGTCCCAGGGACCCAAAGGTCACGACTAACGTAACTTTTTTCATTTTTTTCAAATGCACATTTTTATGCAATCGTGATTGAATTCAAGCAGTCAATATGTTTATTTTGAACAGAGACTTCGAAGAATGTACAAGTTGACTTCTAGATCTCTATTTCAATGACATTTAGTGAGGCTAAAAATAAATTCATAGTTCAAGATAAGAATACTGACCCTGAGTGGGATGATAGTGAAACCAATGAACTTCAGGTGATCCCAGGAATACTAAACCTCCCCTTAAAGTGGACTTTATGAGACCTTATGAATTTTTAATGTTTCTAGTAGTGTTTCATGTAGGTTTTAGGATTTATAATAGTATTCATCACTATAATTTCATAATTGCATAAGTCTTGCAAAGATTGTGCAACATGAAATTGAGGGTAGGGTAAAAACTACCCTAAGAGTGAATTATTACTTTCCATTTTTTTACTATCTTTCTAGTAGTGTTGCATGTAAGATCCATCATAGTATTCATCACTATAATTTTTTGTTCACTTCATATAAAATAATAACCAAACGTTACTTTTCACTACCCTAAAAATGCGAGGTTTCACAAATTTATTTTTATAATTATAATAAAGATCGATTTATGCTTCACAAAAATGCGAGGTTTCACAAATTTATTTTTATAATTATAATAAAGATCGATTTATGCTTCACATAAGTGCTCAATGCGTTCATCAATAACCCTTGCACATATTAGAATCTTAGAATAACATTATATCTTGAAATATGTTGAAATATTCAATATTAAAGAAGTGGGTTCCTGAGACCCAGGGTCACGACTAACGTCAGAAAAAAATAGGGTCACGACTAGAAGGTTAACATTTAAGTTATAGGTTGAAACATTTGTATTCTCCACTGTGTGTAATATATTCAAAATGTTGTGTTACAGTTAAACTGATTGATTCTATGGTCTTCAATCATCAAAATTATGGAAACTTCACACGTTTTTATATCTCCATTTCACCTGACTTGCAATTCTGTGATCCAGTTTTCAATTTTACAATTTATGCAACTAAGAATGGAAGTGACATTGAAATGGTCTATGAAACTGCATTAGCCAAGTCTGAAATTGTGGATGTGCCAGATCTTATTGAAAGCGTGAATTACACTGCGTTAATGAGTTTGCAAATCAACAGAACTTCCGAAGTCACCTATATTAATCAGTCGATTCCATTCAGTTTAGATGCTACTTCTTCCAAAAATGGTTAGTAGGCCTACCGGTATATCATTTTTCAAAACTCAATTCAGGTGAGACAGTTATTGTAAAATACAATGTGAATACTAGTCTTGATTTTAACAATCATGTTAATAGAGGAATGATTATTGGATAATTTGACATACAATAAATAATGTGTGATGAACTATTTAGGTTAATATTCATTGTAATCAACTGTACTTAAATTACAACTAATTATCAACTATTCAATAAACTGATGATGATTGCCTTAATTTCTCTCATTTGAGGTATAAAATCAATTTAAGAAATAATATAAAAGATAAAATATAAAATATAAATTTTATGTAAGTGACTATTTAAAATATTGTTTAAAGTTTAAGGGAATTAATAATTCTCGCATTAATTATGCACCACTATGCTCCTTCGATTAATTTGTCAAAACATTAATTTTTCCATTCCAAAAGGCGAACTTCAATTTTTCTATTACTCAGATTTTATAAAGGCTTATTCAACCATAGTACCTATTAAATATGTTGCAAAGAATATGTTTCATTTGAATACCTAAATTATTCTACTTTTTCTCTATAATAATTTTTTACATTAGGCTACATTATACAATGTAAGAGTACCGTATTCAATTCGTGATGATTTTAAATATGTGATAATGTGAAAAGTATTGAATATGCTGCAAAAATCCATTAAAATTCCCAAATTATTCTATCTCAAATTTAAATTCCAAAATTGTTCTACTTTTCTTCTCTATAGTAATTTTACCGGTACATTAGGCTACGATTGTTCAAAGTAAGAAAATCCAATTCGTGATTAAAATATGCCATTTAATAAAGACTTCTAAATTACTCTGATTTCAAGAATCACAGTGGAATAAGATGAAATAGTAAGCTACACATGGCTGCAGTAGATGTATATTGTAATTTATAATCTTTGGTAGACTATAGTGATATAATGGTACTACTACTGCTTATCTATTTCACTCGGCTACAGTATATATTGAAATAATTTATAATTTTGGGTAGACTCTTCAATAATATTATGGTGGCCTACTGTTTACTGTTTATCTATTTCACACGGCTACAGCATATTGAAATAATTTACAATCTTGGGTAGAATTTATAATTTTGGGTAGACTCTTTAATAATATTATTGTACTGTTCATCTATTTCACACGGCTACAGCATATTTGAAATTTATAATCTTGGGTGTAGAATTTTGACTTCACTAATAATATTATCATATTATCTATCTATGTTAGTTTTTTCATCGTCATTATTCCAGATAATGATATTTTTCTCCACCAAGAAGCCCTTAAATCGAACATGTTCTTTTTTGCAGTCACCGATTGGAATGTAGAGGACTTTCATGTATATGATAAAGGAGCAACCTGGGCAGGTTTGGCATGGAAACCTCCTGGTCAACCGTACACAGTTGAGAGT
Source organism: Nilaparvata lugens (assembly GCF_014356525.2). Taxonomy (NCBI): domain Eukaryota; kingdom Metazoa; phylum Arthropoda; class Insecta; order Hemiptera; family Delphacidae; genus Nilaparvata; species Nilaparvata lugens. The sequence continues at coordinate 24,058,028 of NC_052515.1, forward strand.
TATATTCTTGAGATTTATTCAGAAAATGGCACGCCGATCACAAATAGACAACTGTCGAAATATGCAACCATCTTCAATGTGACAGACTCTTTAGAGCCGTGTTCGGAATACAGAATCGATCTGTCAACCATTTCAAAGGATCTCATTGCATTCAGTACAGTAAATTTTCGGACTAATGTAACAGGTTAGTAATTCTATTATAATACAATAGAATAGAATATAATTTATTGAATCACAATAAACACTACATAATGCAGGATTGCTCAGTATAGTATGTGACATGTCAAAAACGTTTTATATAATTATATAAAAACAAAGTCTCTATCATGATAAAACAAAATAAAGTCCATGATTCAAAAGTCGAATTATTCATTTAAACAACTAGAAACACTCATCAATGGTATAGGGTTCAGCTATTGAACCAATATCTCCTTCAACCTCCACCTGAACCGTCTTCCGTCATCGATGATTCGATTCTAGAATTTAAATAAAAATAACAGCAAGGTACCCCTTTTAAATAATTCATTAATGCATAAATATGATATGTTTCAGCTCATTAGTCATTATCAAAATGCATTTTTCAATGCTAAATAAATTCTACAATTGAAATATATACAGTAAATGTTCAGACTAAAGTAACAGGTTAGAGAAATTATTATAAAAAACTAATAATAACTAAAATATATCAGGTTATTGAACTTATTATAATGAAATGCTAAAATTAAAATAATAACATCAAGGTACGGTACCCCTTTCATTTCATTAGCAAGCTGTGCAAAGAATGAGCTATTTCAGCTTATAAACCATAATCAACATGCATTTATCAATGCTAAATAAATTCTAGAATTGAAATAATATATACAGTAAATTTTCAGACTAAAGTAACAGGTTAGAGAAATTATTATTAAAAAAATCCACAATATTGTTATATACAGTAGTGTTCAGAATAATGTATCAGGTTAGTGATATTTAATTATATTGATGTTAATTAATATTATATAAATATTAATATATTTAATAATTCATTCTTGAATCATTGATCGATGATTTGCATTTGATAAGGTTATTATTATTATTATACAAAAATACATATGACTCTACGAATGGAAATATTAATCTAAATATTAAAATTTCCATCTAGCTGTTTACCTTGTCAATATTTACAGCAGCAGCAGCAGAAGTCTTCGGGGTGATTTACAGCATTCAACTTGGATTTTTGTTTATTATACATATGGCTCTAATAAACTGAAAAATGTCATCACAGAATACAGCAGTAGTTAAGAGTTTAGTATTATAGAAGTTTTCTCTGATGTCATGTATTAATGGAATATACGGTATAATGAAAAGTATACCTTGATGCTACTTTTATTTCAATAGAAGTAGACCTATCAAAGAAGTTAATTAATGCATTACATCAGAGACTGAAAAAAGATCTGTAAATGCTACCCCTGATCAACCCTTACCTCCGTGAACAAAGCCATGGTGCATTCTGGTGACGTCAGCACTGGTAGGGCTACTCATACCATCTCCTACACTAGCTGATATAGCACTATTAACACTAATAATAGCTAGACTAATACCGTAGAGAAACGATAGCATAAGTAGATATCCTATGGTAAAGGGCGTTTAGGTCGCAACTTTTACTGTTAGCCTATCCCAAGCCGATAGTTCACTTAATTCTTTCCCATGAAGCTGTGTGACGCTGGTAGTCTCTCAAATTGTGCCGTTCATACACTCTCACCCCAACAAAACAGTAAAAAATTACAGTAATCGGCTTGAGATAACAGCAAAAGTTGCGACATAAATTCCCTATACCATGGGATATCTACTTACGCTAAATTTTCTCTATACTAATACTAGATATAGCTAATAGCTGATACAACACTTATAAAAACACTACGGTAGCTGATGTAGATCAGTTGAAATCAACAAATGCGGGTTAGTGTTTTTATTGGTGTAGGAGGTGGTGAGTAGCCCTACCTGTGCTGACGTCACCAGAATTCACTATGGCTTTGTTTACTGAGGTAGTGGATCAGCTCGGGAGTAGCCCTGAGTAGCCCTCCATAACAAGTTGAATAGAATTGTACAATGTACTGTTTATTGATAAAAAATACTGCAATAGAATCACTCCAAACTGAAGAAAACAAATTTCAATATTACTGTATTCAATAATTGATATTTCACTAAATTTTTGCCATTTCTTACAGTACCGTTACTACCAGCTCCCGATGAAGGCCATGTGTTAGAAATCGGTGCCACTATGGCCGTGCTAAGTTGGCAAGTGGCCTTCACACTGGACAGCGAGTGTTCGGTCATGGACGTGTTGACGGCGCACTGCTACAGCAAGGCGGGCAAAGTGTTGGAGTTCAACAGCACTGAACGCAGTCCGAACGGAACCGTGTTGGTCGACTGTGTGGGTCTCGAGCCGTTCACAGAATACAGCTGCAATGCTGTGGCGCTTAATGAGGCAGGCGAGTCCAACGCTAGTCTGCCGCTCGTCTTCTCCACTCTGCAGGATGGTGAGTGAGGTCCACGTTGCACAGAGTGTTTCATTATTAAGTATGAGAACCAGGTGAATGTAGTCTATCTATAGTGAGGTCCACGTTATAATGGTAGTGTTTGATTAGCAATGGTAATGCTATCCTTGTCTATCATTCAAGAAAGCGGATAGCGCTATCTCTTTCTCACTTTGCTCTGTTGCCAGATCGTCTTTCAACTATATGAAGTATTAATAACTAATTAAAAAAATATTTCATCTTAATAATTATTATGAATATTCATTATTGAAAAATATATTATTATTATTAGCGTATGGCTTTGAATAGTGGGGAGACCGAAGGGTAGTTCCACCTCGCCGCGATATAGTCCAAAGTTCCCCAATGGCAAATCGGAAACTAAGGTGAGCACAATACTTTAAATTTACACTTTTCACTACGGAATAAAGTTCATTTCTATGTTAAAAAGTCCAAATATATACAAAACCGAAACAAAACACAAAACCACTAAGCCAAATTTAGAAAATATTGAATTTAGACAATAAATTCAGAGCCGAAAATTTATAGCATGTTACAATTTTGTAACAATATATAAAATGTTATATATACAATCTTACAAGAAAATTATATTGAAAAATATAATGTCCTGCTTGATAAAATATAATTGATTATTTTAAACGAGAATGAACAGTTAATATTACATCAATAAACTCCCATCAACACTTCACTCCCATGGGCTACTTTTTAACAAATTAATAAAAAACTATCAAAATCTTGTAGTAGGTACCCTTTATTTTTGTATTATTGTTGAATAATACCCTTTTTTATTTTTGTTGAACTATTTTAGAGTTTTAAGAAATAAAGGGTACTACAAGATTTTTATACTGTTTTTATTAATCAATAAACCTGTAGCTACCATAGGCATTGACAAGACAGAGGATCAGCAACGTTTTTCTTCTATCTTTCTTCACTGCCATTATAACGTGGACCTCACTATAAAGTCAAAACTTGTTTTCCAAATCAAATCTCCATTAAAATTGAAAAAGCATTAAGTTACCTACTTTTAAAGCTAGGAGATTCCCACATACGGTATCAGAATCAGTGAAAGATTCTGGTACATAGTGAAAAGATTATTCCCATGGGTTCTAATATTTGGACTATTAATTTATTTATACATTGATAGATACAATATATCATTCTAAACTATTCGCACTCTGACAAGCCGAACTGAGCTGCTTGAATAGTCCCATTAACAATTATTTGAAGCTCAGTTTTTGCAGGCCGGACACAGCAATGTCTCCCGGCTACATAGGCCAAACATGTTATTCACTCTTTGAATGTTTTCAATTTTTGTATTGACCTATAAGTTTATATGCATATACAATAACAATTATAATGGAAACTCTAATAATTGGACTAGTCCTACTCAGGCAAGCCGAACTGGAGCTGATTAAATAGTCCCATTGAAATGTATCATGGAATTAATAAGTTATTTCCACTGTACCAGACATTCTCACAGATATGTGGGAATGTTGCTTGAATTTATTCAATAATGCTTTTCAAATCTTAGATTTAATATGAAAAAATATCGCCAAAAATAGCAAAATTAGTTGATGTTGCTTTCAATGACGAAACACTATATAATAATAACTTTGTTTTAGTTTTGACACTTTGTATCTTTGTAAATATTTAAAATGTTTCCCTGATGAAGCTCCTCCACAGGAGTGAAATGCATACCTCATCTCATCACAAAAAGTAAGTGGGCTTTCAAATATACACAGTATCTAAACTTCCACAAAGTTAACAAAATTATTTATAAAATAGAATTATAGTACCCTTTGAAATTAATAAAATAAAAATAATAATAATAATATCGTGTGACCTGTCTGGCTCAGGTCTGGTGTCAGAGTTTTCAAGGTCGCAACTGATCAATTTCAGGGCCTCTGACATGACCTAATGACTGCTTTTTAGGCAGCCGGGACCGACGGCTTAACGTGTCCATTCGAAACACGGGAGTGGCCCGAGATAAATATATTGCCCGGGCCGGGATTTGAACCCGGGCCTCTGAATCATAAAGCCAGCATCTGATCCACTCGACTACGGCCACTCACCTATTTTATTAATAAAATAATAGAATATAAGAATACAAATTATACAAGTTGAGGATGGTGTGAACACTGAAACTAGTTGTTATGATTTGTATTCTTAATCTAGCCTATTATTTAATTAATTTCAAATGGTACCTACTATAATACTATTTTATGAATAAAAGAAAGTAGCCCTGAATTCAAACATTTTAAGAAGGTATATTAACAAAATTAGCTTACATATTTCGTTAGCTTCCAATTAGCTTACTTGTTTATGGTACAATAGAAAAAAACAATGCAAGTAAAAAAATGTAAGCTAATTTGTTAACTTTGTGGAAGTTTAGACACTGTATATTTCAAAAAACCACTTACTTTTTGTGATGAGATGAGGTAAGCATTTCACTTGAGGAGGAGTTTCATTAGGGAAACATTTAAAATATTTATAAAGATACAAAGTGTCAAAACTACAACAAAGTTATTATACAGTATTTCGTCATGGGAGGCAACATTAATTTTATTAAATTTAATAATAATCCAAATAAAATATAATAATATAATAATTATTATTATTGACCATCTTGAGTGTTTAAATTTTGTTATGAGTGCATATGCATATATATTTTTTACGCAATTCATTCAATTATAGTTAATACAGAAAATTGGAAAAAGAAGTATGGTATATATATTATGTAAATTTTAAAGCTGAAATGTTGTGTTTACAGTGCCCAGTTCTCCGAACTCTCTAGAAGTGAGAGAGAAGGCAAGTGACAGCATCCTCGTGTCCTGGAGTGAACCACTTCTAATCCCCGGCATTCTCACCTACTACACGGTGACAATTAGCAGTGTAGGTCCAGCCTACTCAATACCTAATGATTGCAAAGCAATTAGCCCATGGCAGGAACGCAATCTGACTGTCCCCGCCCCTGTCATGTTAGCCTTGATAGACGATTTGCTGCCTTACTATCAGTACAGTTTCACAGTAGTGGCCTCCACAGGAGCTGGGTATGGTGAACCAAGTGATGAGGTCAGAACTATCACTTTGCCCAATGGTGAGTCGCAAATAATTTTTAGTTGAAGCTATTCAAACACAATGAAATATATATCAAGTACCTTTTTATTCTATCACAACACACAATATAGTGATGTCCACGTTATAATGGCAGTGTGTGATTTGCAATGGTGTTATCATTGCAATGGCTATACTAGTCTATCATTAAAAAAAACAGATGGCGCTATCTCTTTCACGCTTTGCGATGTTGCCACATCGTTTATCAACAATGTAGAAATTCAACTAATTGACAAAATATTTAATCTCAATCATGAAAACTTATTACTTTAAAAATATATTTTCTTGACAACTAAAATATGATTATAACTATTTTCAACAATAATGACCATGAACAATAGAAGAAAAAATAATTAAGAAAACTGAGAAACGTTCATTGATGCTGCCAATTCTATGGCAGATAAAGTAGATAAATAAATTTATTGAAATAAAGGTTTGGACTGTGTGTTGTTTAGGAATAGGAACAGTTTTGGGCTTGAGCCTATTGATCATTTCCGCAAGTGATTGTAGGCCTACTTATAAATAATAAATAAAAAATATCTATGAATAAAAATAGTATTAGCATCAAACAAATTTATTCTCGCACTATTTGATAGAATTATTTAATTCATAAAATAGAATATTATAATAAAGCTTACAATTTTTTTTGAAATTTATAAAATAATAGATTAAAAATACAAATAACTTGTTATTATTATTTATTAATTTCAAAAAAGGGTACTATAATTCTATTTTATAAAATAAGTAGCCACGAATTCATACATTCTTAAGAAGATATAAGGAACTACCAAGAATTATTCAACTATTTAAGCAGTTTCACAAAAATTTTCTCAAGTGCATTATGTTTTATTTCAGTGTCAGAAACAGTTCGGAATGTGACCATAAATGTGCATTATAACGAGAGTGTGGTAACGTGGCGTCCACCGTGCATCACTAATGGTAAAATCGTAAATTTTTCACTGAAATTGACAGGCAGTCGTCAAGGGTTTGGACCTTTACCTTCCAAACATTGGAATATCTCTCGAGACGAGGTGAGTGCTAGTAACAACATATTAATATGATAAAATTTCTTATCACAATTTACAAAATACGATGCTGTAAGTAGCCTATAATAGAATTAATTTTGCAAGCTTGAGTGTTCGACGTTAATAAAAGAAGACAAGAACCATCAAGGCGTTTTTAAAAGGAAAATTCTGAGAAAAATTTATGGTCCAGTTTAAGAAGGAGAAGAAGAACCAATTAAGAGCTCCAGGCATTGATAAAAAGCCGAAATATTGTAAAATGTATAAAGGCGCAACGGCTTAGGTGGTTTGGACATATCTGTAGAATGAATGAGGACAGAATGTCTAAAATAATATTCAAAGAGAGGATCAATTCAAGAAGGAAGAAAGGGAGACCGTGAATAAGGTGGGAGGATGAAGTGAGAGACGATCTCCAAAAAATGGAATGTAGAGGATGGAAACGAATGACAGAGGACCGAGAAGAGTGGAGAGCTGTAGTGGAGGCGGCCAAAGCTCATATTGGGCTGTAGTGCTAAATAAAGCTTGATTGTTCTTACTTAAATGAACTATTCTCATACAATCATTATATGGAATGCTCAATCCATTTGAAGCTGATATACACTATTCTATACCGTAAATTCTTGAGGAAAAAATATTACCATTTGAAATTATTATTTTCAAAACTCAGTACCGTAGTGAAGATTTTTCAGTGAAGGGCAGAGAGTGTGATGTTTCAAAACATTATAATTTTTAAAATATTAATTGGCATTAATTGCACTATTCAAATGTTGAGAGCTTGATTCAAAAGCCTTTAAGCCATAACAGCTTTCCAGAAAACAACAGATTATTTTCTGATGAAGAAAAAAGACTACACTTTTTTAATATTCAATGAGAGGAAAATTTGAACTTTCTGGAATCGTTGGCTATTACCCACTACAAATAATTCTAACCAGCTTCTCTACTGAACAGGTAAAAAAATTCAACATATTTTTCTAGAACAAAATTTTTTTCTATTCAAGGACAGAGAATGAAAACTGTTTTTTAAATTATTTTTCTAGAAATATGGGACTATTTAAGGGACCCAACCAGCTTCTTTACTGAACAGAGAATAAAATTTGATTTTTTTTTCTAGAACTGGTTCTATTTAAGGGACCTCCTACCTGAAGCGACTTATAAGCTAAGCATTTCTGTGATAGTTGAAGATGTTGATGAAGAAAATCCACTTGTTAAAGAGTTCACTAGCTCTGCCAGGGGTAAGATATCATATATTATTATAAGATCTATTAATATATCTGATTAATATTTAGGCCTATTATTTTTTATTCTTTATTGATTCATAAAAGTACATCATCAAAAATGATAGAGAGAGAAAAAATAAGGTAAACTTGTGCTATATTCCTCTTCCAAATTTAGAAAAGGTTACACATAGTCCGAAATAGGGTATTTCTTGTAGTTAGTTGTTCACTTCACAAAAATTGCAGTTCTCAATTATTTTCACAAATATCAGGGGTAATAATATTATTTTAATAATGTTGCACCTGATACTGTAATAATCTTATTGATTATGTATAAAAAATGGAAGATAAAATATAGGTAAATTGAATAAAATATGATAAACATAACATATTTGATAGGACATAGGTATGAGATTATACACAAGTTATTCTCTTATTGCGGAGGGTATTATACGGTATGTTTATATATTGCAGTTTATACTCTGCTACAGGCTCTGCTCTATCATCTTGTGAATGTATCCCACAACTCTAGTAAGGTATCAAGTATGTAAAATATGGAACACAAAAAATAATCTAAATATTTAAAAATTATATTCTACTTGAGAAAAATAAATTGCTCAATATTCATTATTTTTCTATTCTCTATATCTCATCCTTTATTATCCTTTTTAGACCTCTAGTACCAAAATATGTACGAACATAAATTCTTGAAATGTATGAATTCAGGGCTACTTATTTTCATGTTATTATTTTTTTAATGATATAATATAATTTGTATTTCTAATATATTATTTTATTAATTCCAAAAAAGGGTACTACAATATAATTATATTTCATAAATGAACATAAATCTATAAAAGCTCGAAAGGGGATAAATGTATGAACATAAGAATATTTATATATTTTTCAATTGTTTCCAATTCATTAGTTTCTATTTCAGGATAAATTTACATACCATTACATACCATATCATTATTTACCGGTAGTAATAATGTAGATATGCTTATACCGGGGTATATGACTTTGATTTTATTTTTTCAATCCATGATACACAATTATGTTCTTAAATAGTAAGTAGATATTTTTTCTGAATATATTTTTTGCATTTGCAGTACTGAACCACAAGATCATCCAAAATAATCACAGATCTGGTTGATGTCAATTCCAAGCTTTTTTACTACCGTATATATTTTTTACGACCTTCTTAAAATGTATGAATTCAGGGCTACTTATTTTTATTTGTAAAAAAATAGAATTTTAGTACCCTTTTTGAAATTGATAAAATAATAGATTAAAAATACCAATTTTTACAACCAATTTCAGTGATCCACACCATCTTCAGGTTTTAAAAAATTAATAAATAGGTATAATGTTTTTAACCTAAAGATGGCGTGGATCACTGAAACTGGTTGTTATAATTGGTATTATTTTATTAGTTTGAGAAAGGGTACTATAATTCTATTTTATAATTTTTTACGATATTTTTCATATTACATTTTCTTGCAGTACCAGAAGTACCCTCCAAAATAACCTCAGATCTGGTTGATGTCGATCCCAAGCTAAGTACGAAGCCCTCAAGCGAAGCCGTGGTGCTTATTAAAAGATCGTTCTTCAACTATGACAATGGAGAGATACGTTACCTCGCTCTGCTGGTGTCGGAGAATCACATGATTGGCGAAGCTAGGTCGGGAATTACTTTCAACAGAAGTTGGCCGCATATGACAACTTGGGCGGTGGCTTCCAGTAGTCAGCATGTCATCATGTATCAAGCCACTCCTAAGTGGTGGAATCCTATGCAAGGTATGTAATTCTTCATGTAAATATTATTTCTCCTTCTTCTTCTTCTTCTTTCTTCTTCTTCTTCTTCTTCTTCTTCTACTTCTTCTTCGATGGCACTACAGCCCAAATCGAGCCCTGGCCTCCTCAATACTGCGCCTCCATCCATCACGATCTCTTGCCTTCATTCTCCAATTCCATGATTCCTTCATTCTCCAAATGCGAAGAAGTTCCATGTAAATATTTACCGTAATTGATTTGCAAATACATTGATTCTTAAACAACTTAAACAAGCCTATTTATCAATAAAAGATGGAGAAAAAAATTACTGTGTCCATTTACACAAAATACAGTCACTTCCAAGTGGTAGCATACTCTGCAATGTATGTATTTTTACGTTAAGGCTACTCTTGAATAGAAATAACTCAGTACCTATATTGTAAGTAAACAATTTTGAAAAAGGGTACTTAGATTTTTATTTTTTATTCCTGCAAGGTATGTATAATTTTTCGACAACAATTATTTTTATTCACTTTTACATTGATTCTTCAAGTAGCCTATTTATCCATTCAGGTGCATAAGTTTATCCATTTCTTGTCAGAGAATCGCTCACTATCCAATTTATTCATTTACTTATCAGAGAAAAAGTACTGTATCCATTTATACAAAGTACAACCACTTTCAAAGGGTTGGTATTTACTGCAAGGTATGTAATTCTTCGACAAAAATTTCAAGTAATTTGTAATATACCTGTGGACTCCTCAAGTAGCCTATTTATCAATTAGATACACAAGTTTTCCATTTACTCTTCAGAGAATCACACGTCATTTACTCATCAGAGAGAAAGTACTGTATCCATCTCTTTCCTGTATAGGGCTGTTTGTAATATAAATGTAAAGAAAATAAATAAAATCTCAGTACCCTTTTTTTAAAATATTTTATCACAACATGTTTCGGTCATTTATGCCATTTTCAAGACTTCAAGACTTGAAAATGGCATAAATGACCGAAACATGTTGTGATAAAATATTTTAAAAAAAGGGTACTGAGATTTTTATTTATTTTCTCTACATTTATAGTACTGTATCCATTTATACAGAGTACAGCCTGTGGTAGAATACATTCTAGCAAGATATGTGATTCTTGGTCAATAATTTTAATTTTTTTGTACATAAATTCTCAAAGTAGTCTATTTATTCATTTATACAAGTATTTACTCAGTAGAGAAAATACCCCATATTTACACAAGTATTTACTCAGTAGAGAAAAAACCTAATATTTACATAAATTTTAATTTATTTGTACATAAATTCTCAAAGTAGGCAGTCTATTTATTCATTTATACAAGTATTTACTCAGTAGAGAAAAGACCTAATATTTATACAAGTATTTACTCAGTAGAGAAAAAACCTAATATTTACACAAAGTACACAGTCACATCCAAGTGGTGCAATACACTTTAGCAAGGTATGTAGTTCTTCGTGGCAATTTCAATTTATTTTCTACATTGATTCTTTAAGTAGCCTATTTATCCATTTAGATACATAAGTTTATTATCCATTCACTCATCAGTGTGTAACAATTAAAACACCTTGCTCAATTTCATCAATCATAAGAATAGCGGAGTCCTCAGGCCACCGAATCTGAATTTTGAACGGGTAGGCTGAGAGTGAGATGCTAGAGAAAGATTGTGTGGGAGAATTCGTATTAGAAATATGTGATTAAGTGTTTAGTATGCTCAGGAGAAGGAGAAAGAGAATTTTGTGAACATAATGAAATTTATTAAGAATAAGAATGATTTTTATTCCTTTAGTGCATACAAACAATGCTATCGGAAACGTCAAATTATACATTATAAATACATCATAGTAAAATAACAGAATAGTAGAATAAAAGTTTCATTCCATTCAGGATACAAAAAATGTTATTGGAAACCTCTATTAACCCCTCACTGCACAATTTATATTTGTTTAATGAAAAATAATATATGTGTTGGAATTCAGTCAGAATTCAGTCAGATATTCAACACAAGAAAATAATAAAAAATGGACTCAGCAGTTTCAGCCCCCTTGGTCAAAAAGTGGTTTGGGTCCAACATGGAACTTTACTCATTAATGTATATCGCCAGTGGCATATAATGATGATATAAAATTCAAGTTCCAGTGTTTCAATTTATCAAAACAAATTACCTTAGTAAAACATCTTTTTGTTTCAACATCGAGTGCTGATAATGTATTTTAAAAAATCCGAAAGCGCTCCACACGTAAGTACTAAATTTTTAAAAAAAATAAATATTGCCTTATTCAAAAACTAGACTGCAGTGTCGCCAAAATAGTTTAAAACCAGAACATCTTTGTTAGACTTTAAATTCAATTCAATTGATACAAGATACTTTGTGTTTGGCAGTGAGACATGAGACAGAAAAGGATTGATCCGCTATATACTCGAGCAAGATGTGTATTTACTTTGTACAAAAATACTATGTACATAAAAATATAAATCTGAGTACCCTTTAAAATTGTTTGGTCACAAAATAATTTAAAGGGGTACTAAGATTTATATTTTCATTTATTTATTTGGTCACAAAATAATTTAAAAGGGTACTCAGATTTATATTTTTATTTATTTATTTTTTGTCACAAAATAATTTGAAAGGGTACTCAGATTTATATTTTTATTTATATTAAAAGTAGCCATACAGAAAAGAGACAAAAATACTATGATTTCTTTTGAAATCTCGCATCTCGCATAAATCAATGAGTTATTTGAACATTTTAGCTACATTACAATTCAATTGATACAATATACTTTGTCAGGCAGTGAGTCTGAAGGAGTGATTCGCTACACACTGGGACAAGAGGTGTGTTCTGAAATGGACATCCATAGCTACTGCAATGGTCCACTCTTGGCCAACACTCTCTATGCATTGAGAATTAGGGTCTTCACCTCGGCTGGATTTCGAGACTCACCTCCAATCCGGTTCAAAACTGGTGAGTTACATAGAAATTGAATCAACATGTAATCTGTCACTCAAGAACTAAATACAAGTCACCGTATAATTATTCTATTATACAGTAATAATATTCCAGCAGTTGGTTAAAATGGAATTTCTAATTATATCTTCCATCTTTGAAAACTCACCGTATTTTTGTAATAGGCTATATTGATTGATTGATTGATTGTAATATAATAGATTAAATGAAAAACGACTTGATGTTTCAAGACAAATTAGATTCACGGTATATTAAATTAGACGATCAATATTGGATTTTATTATTTTTATTTGATAGCATTCAATTATTATTTATCTGATTTTTGCATTCATTGGCTCTTCATTTGTTGCATTGATAATTTTTTGTTATTCCCATTCAAGGAACTTTTTACTTTCCTTGCTGATATGATAAACCTATTACCATAGGTAAGGAAAGTATTGCTTTCCGAAAAAAATTAAGGTACCCCAATTTCTAAATTTCTATACGTTTCAAGGTCCCCTGAGTCCGAAAAAGTGGTTTTTTGGTATTGGTCTGTATGTGTGTGTGTGTGTGTGTGTGTGTGTGTGTGTGTGTGTGTGTGTGTGTGTGTGTGTGTGTGTGTGTGTGTGTGTGTGTGTGTGTGTGTGTGTGTGTGTGTGTGTGTGTGTATGAGTGTATGTGCGTCTGTGTACACGATATCTCATCTCCCAATTAACGGAATGACTTGAAATTTGGAACTTAAGGTCCTTACGATTATAAGTATCCGACATGAACAATTTCGATCTGATGCAATTCAAAATGGCTGCTAAAATGACGAAAATGTTGTCAAAAACAGGGTTTTTTGCAATTTTCTCGAAAACGGCTCCAACGGTTTTGATTAAATTCATACCTAAAATAGTCATCGATAAGCTCTATCAACTGCCTCAAGTCCCATATCTGTAAAAATTTCAGGAGCTTTGCCCCATCAATGCAGATAGATTCCCAATTATCAGGCTTCAGATACAATTGAAACGAAAAAAATCAAGTGGAGTAGATTGAGCATGAAAATCTCTACAATTAATGTTCAGTACCTAACATTTTCACCTAAAATTGAAAATAAGCTAGGGAAAATGTGATTATTCAATTGCAAATTATTGTTGATTCTATTAAATCATTCACTATGAAGAGATAGCAGACCTCATGTGTGACTGTGTGTCTCCAGCGTTATTGCCCTGTCACCAGCTGGCTCAAATCTTCGAATAGTAGAATTGAGATGCGCGGGAACACTAGCGTCAGGTGATCAATTTTCATAACGGCAAGGAAAGTTGTGTGAGTGCGCCACACCAGATTTTTGTTTGTAGTTTTTAATACATATACAATTTATTTCAGATTTTGGTTTTTCATACGACTTTCTCATGAGTTTGTTTTTGGGATTTTTTGTTGTTACAACGGCAGTGATTATAATTGGTTACTTCGTGCTGAGTAAACGTCAGTGGTGAGTATTATAAATATAAACTAGAGAGTTCAGAAAATAATGATGGTATTCAATGCTTATTCCTAGTTTACATAATTATATTTTGGACATAATTATAATTGGACAAAGCTTTTGAAGTGATAAACATAACCTATTTTTGGACAATTTCTATCCAAATTTGGGAAAGGAACAGTTTTGTTGTTCCTTTCCCAATCATTCATAGTTGAGTGACATTGTATCTATAATTGTATAAATAAATAAATAATAATAATAATATTGATATTTATAATGGAATTGATAAACTCCAATCCAAAACACAAGAAACAGAGATAACTCCTCTAAAATAAATAGAGGAGAATTGGGCATTTAAGGTAATAAAAATGAGAGCAGCTCAATATCATGAAATTGAAATTCTCAAATACGAAATTCAATGAATTAAAGTATAGTGAACAATAATTATTATAATTCTCCTCTTTATTCTATATATTCATGCGATTCACACCAGTTTTTTTATTTCTTGGAGAAGTAGGTAGACTTTGAATTTCTATGAAAAATTCAATCGTAAGATTTTACGGTTTTTCTCAAGAAAATAAAAGTAACAAAAATCGAAAAATAAATTAAAATAGTGAAGTGACTCAGGTTCATTCTCTTAGGCAAATCTGTATATTAAACATTAATTTATTCATATATTTCCCTAAAAAATTCCTAATCAATCCGCTAAAATATGAAGCATTATTTCCAATTGATGGAATGTATATTAGATCTTAAAACAAAATAATATTTCAATAAAACACAATATAGTAAGAGAATTCATATGAATATTATATGCTGAGATATAAGTTCTCGAATAGTAATATCAACTTATTTGGTACGGTACTTCATCAAATAAAACGTTTTTTTCACTTTTTGTGTAGTTGAGAAGTTGATATTGTGGTAATTATTCATATTAAATGAAAAAGACTAAGAAATTGTCATCTTTTTCATTTAAAATAAAAAGTTGATTAAACATAAAAATAAAGAGAAGGTGATCGAATGAAAGTAATTATTATACATTGGAATATTTTTTTAAAGTCAATCATCAGCGTGAGCGAATAGTGAATAATTTTAAATAATAATTGATGACCTTCTAATTTGAATAATGATTGTTTCCTTATGAAAAGTGTGAAAGGAAACCGTAGATTCACTATCTACCACTAACATTGATAGAACGAGTATTTCCATCTTCATTTTACGCATGTAGGTATCTTTACTGATGTACTCATTCTGTAAGTCACAATAATATTTGATCTATCTTCCTTTTTGCTCACCCATTCAAGATCAGTTCTAATCAATCTAGCTCAAATATAATCTCTAGTAATAACTTCTAGTAATAATCTCTACTATTCGTGTGACTTCAATTGCTCTATCTCTAGTAATTGTTTACGCTCAAACTCTTATGTTAGGATATTGTGAATAAATTATTATAAAAGTGGAGAAAACGAATAAGAAGTTGCAGAAATAAATTCAATTATCTGCAAGCTTCATACACGAAACAAACGTTACAATTCATTTAGTTAGCAAGTTTCTTATCAGTAGAAGCTTCGAATATCACCTTTGTTGTAACAAATTACCATAAAATACACACGACTGTGTCATTTTCTTCAGTTGACTTTGACATATTCGATAAACAGTTTCATGTGAACGGTGCGGTTATTAATAATTAGTATGATGTCGTCTCTGAAAAATCTTATTCATCGGTCTGAACTCTAGTACAGTATAGTGTTGAACATTTAAAAGTTTAAATGTTTTCATGGTATGTGTCTAGCTTGTATATGTGTGTATGTATTTTTCAAATATTTATTCATTTAATTGTTTTATTGAGACAAATTATTCAGATGTTTTGTAGAATAGTGTAGCATTTCACAGGTTCTGTTCAAATATAATCTAAAAATTTTCAGTGATGATAAAGTTTTTAAACAAAAATGCTGTGAGTGGATTGAGCGTATTTCTAAGGATTCTAGAGGATATTAATTTTTTATAATTCTACATAGAAAATAGAGTGGAAGTTAAAAGCTATCAGCTTTAATTTTTTTGAAATTTCATTATTCACAAAAACTTTTTTGTTGAAGTGAAGTTTTTGTGTAGTTGAGAATTTGATATTGTGGTAATTATTCATATTTTGACATTTCTTAGAATTTTTATTTAATTTGAAGTGACGTTGTATAGTAATAGTTAATCTGCAACTAACCAAAACAAACCACTCTCAACTCAAAAAACAAAATTTTGTAGCCATTTTCGTTTCTGAAGAATTTACCTTGAATCACAGTGATTAGTGACGATAGGGAAAATAAATAACTTATCAGCTCTTAATCTGTGATGGTCACTACACATTAATTCCGATTAATTTTTTCCATGTAGTACTTGATCAAAAATTTCACAATATTGAGATTGATAATCTTGGGTAAATTTTTAATTACGATAGCTCCAATTTTGAAAATCTTTACCTGGGCTAATAAAACGTTCGGTCAAATGTTTTCAAGGTTTTTCAAATTTTATTATTATATATGATTAGATTTAGAGTTTATCACTTTATTTCATATACACTATGTCTGATGGTTAAGTGTAAGATAGGGCCGACTGCGCCCTAACTTCGCCCTCCTAGGTCAAAAATAAAGGAAGTCATTCTATTCTATTCTGAGAAACTGTGATTTTCCATTTCTAGAGGTCACTAATGTATTGCTATAGGTACTGTTATATTTTTATAATCCTATATATTTTGTGGGATTAAGAAAATTTCTGCATGATAAAAACAATTCTGGAAATCAGTTCATCATTAATGCTCACCATGATTACACTAAAAATCCAGAATCTAAACTATTCCACAGATTTGATTTCTTTCAAAGTGTTTAATCTTCTAGTAAGTTGTAATATTAAAAGTGTTTGTAGAAGTGAATGTAGATGTAACTCGAATACAAATGTGAAAATTTGATACGATATTATTAATCATTCTTTATTAATATTCTTTATATAACTTACATACAACTTGAAAAAAATTCAAAGTTCCTCCACACTCCATAACACCCTTTAAGTCTGAGTGTCCCATAAAAATGCCCCTAAAATTCCCATTGTATACTGGGATAATTGACTGAGTAGCAATACGAAATCGTTCTCATTAAATTGTTCTTGGATTTGGTTGCATTTTGTACTTGAGCTTTTTAGAGATAAAAGGTTTATAAACAATCGCTAATCCAGGAAGTATTGATATGGAAACACTAGTTAAACCTATTATTGTCAAAATATTATTGAACCACTATAAGTTATTTCAATACCGTACCTAAAGTATGTACTGTATTGTTTCAACACAAAATGTTATTGATATTATCAGTACAGCTACCTGCATAGAATATTCATTAATACGTGATCTGAATGTGAGTGGCAAATTCGAAACATGTTTTATTGTCAAATATACTGTCGATGACCTTCGATTGACGATGATTATCATTATAGTATTGGCTAAATGGCAACAGGAAAATGAGCATCATCATAGAATAGTAGGAAGTAACAATACTAATAATAGTGAACAATATTTTACTCTAAAATAGGTGGAGCTGGTTGTCAGAAAACGTAATCTATGATAAAACATCAAAATAGCCTGATTAAATTTTAGTTGTTGTATAGTACCTGAAGGATTTTTTCATTATTATTGACAAGTATATATGATAGACATCAGATTTTATATTTTAAACTATCTATTAAATTGTCTAATTAAATTTTAGTTTGTCGTATGGTACCTCTAAGATTTTTTCATTATTATTGACAAAAGTATCTTAGATATCAATTTGTCGGTCTTTCTAGCCTAATAATTATTGATTCCATTATTCCTGCTGAATATTAAATTTTTCTGCAGGAAAACTGGTTTGAAAGAGCTTGAGTACCGTACTCATATTTTAAATATTAATGCTGTACACGAGATATTTTTTATTTATTTTTCCACGTAGGAAATGTTCAATGAACGAATAATGTGGAGTACCTTTTCCTGAAATACGAGTGAATTCTGACTATTACAGCACTCTATATTAATTGATCATATTTTATTTTCTCTTGCACTAATACTTTTTTACTCTAGATATACAAATAACTACCGTATTTCTAACTCATGTACGAAAAATGTTTTGTAAAATCACAAGTACCAATTTTGGAAATAGATTTACCTGTACTGTTTAATCTTCCATATTGAAAATAGATTTAAATTATTTCTGAATAAATATAATTAATGGATCAATAAAAATAAATAATCAAGTAAAAAATAATCAATTTATTTGACTCAATTTTTTTCTCATTTTTAATTAATTTGTTCATGCATAAACAGTTCAATGAAAACCCTCCAGTTCCTATTTTGAAAATGAATGCTCGTTATTTCAGTCTAACGAATGATCATATTATTTATCTGATTTTTTTCTGAGTTTAATTCTATATTTTCTGTTAGGAAAACTAGCAGGACGGAGCACAAGTATCTGGAAGAACTGCCGGCTAAGAAGGTGCTGGCTCACGCCAATGCGGTGCTGGAGCACAAAAACCTGATGCACTCAGAATTCCTGCATCTGTCCGGCTTGAGTGATACGCTCGATATAAGCAGCGATGCTGCCAAATTTCCAGCCAACATGCCCAAAAACCGATACACCAATATCTTACCATGTGAGTCAGGGTGTGAGCACACAGACAGTGGTCATTAACAATATTATTTTATGGAATCAGTCAGATCGAAAAATGCAATATTTTTTGTAGAGATTTTTGAAAAACTATGACTAATTAAATTTTCAGCAGCTGAGGTGCAATTATTTGATATTTTGAAAATATATATTTGAACATTTCTTCTGGAGATGCAAATATATAGGCATGTGTATTTAGATATTCGATATCGCGTATATTTCATCGATATACGGTAGCCTATTTTCAGCTCGTAAAAAGAAGGTATTATCATAGAGAAACAATAGCGTGAGTAGATATCCCATGGTATAGGGCGTTTATGTCGCAACTTTTACTGTTATCTCAAGCCGATTACTGTCGATTATTGTCGATTTTCACTGTTATGGCCGGGTAAGAGTGTATGAACGGCACAATATCAGAGACTTCCAGCGTCATGAAGCTTCACGGGAAAGAACTACGTGGACTATAGGCTTGATATAACAGTAAAAATTTCGACATAAACGCCCTATACCATGGGATATCTATTTACGCTATTGTTTCTCTATAGTATTATTCTACCATGGTCTATATAGAATGGTCTTTCTGTAGAGACCTATGATTCAAAAGATCACTAGTTATTGCAAAAATACTAATAATTTTTCAGGGTTTTTTTAATGTTATTATTATTTTTATTTAAAATTTGTAAATAATTCCTTGGTACATTCCACAGATGACTTCAACCGGGTTGTACTTGAAGGGGACGAAGTGAATGAATACATAAATGCATCATACATCGCTGTAAGTTCGATTCCACCTAATTTTTCAAATATGATTAGAAACTACAACCTAAATTGTGCAATAAAAGTTTTTTGAATGCTTCAATTTTAAATGGTTCAACAGTTTAAGACGAATTTAAAAGATTCAATCCAAAATTATTTGTTTCTGATGTTGTTTTTGAGTGAAAAAGGACTAAATTTCAGAGAATTGGAATCATAACCTCGTTTCGGTCTTTAAAATGTAATCTAAATTTGGGAGAGAAATAGTATAAGGAGTATCCTTAGTTTCTCTCTCCCATTCAGTGCTTCCTTGTGAAAATGAAAACAAGAATTAAAAATAAAAATAAATTATGTGATAATGACCTCCTCAAAGTTTTGAATAGTTTTAGAAGTTGTGTGACACTTGATTTATGTTTATTGCTCTGTAGGAACATTTAATCTCCTTGTAATTTTATTACGATCTTGGAATGTAATTCTAGTTTTCATCTGCATTCTTGTCAAGGATTCAACACTTGAAGACTCAATATTTGAAATTTAGAACAGGTCAAACAGGTCTAGTGAGCTAATACTAAATTGGCATTCCATTTTATTTTCCCATGTTGTAAAATTTGTATTGCTTTTATTATGTATTTCTAAGATGTTGTATTTTTTTATCTGCCAATAAAAACATTTTCAAAAAAAATTGAATTTTTAATTTTTGGAATTGCAGGATGATACTCTCAAAAATGAAGTTGAATATGTGGCATGTCAAGCACCGAAAGAAAGCACGGTTCGTGATTTCTGGAGGATGATTGTACAGTGCAGTATACGAGCCATTGTTATGCTGTGTAACCTTACAGAAAACAACAAGGTAAGGTGAATTAATTCGTTAATATAGTACAAGATGATCTTACAAAATGTAATAAGAATAAAAATAAAATGACTTGGCCTGTACAGGTCAGGTGTTTAATTTTTCCAGTCACATCTAATTGTGAAATTATTAAAACATTAGGTAACAATATTTCTTGACAATTATGAAGCAGGTGGGAGAGTGCCCACAGAAAAAAAAGGTTTGAAGATTCTTCTCACATAAATCCTAAGCTTGTCCAAGGGGGTTGTAGAGGAGAGATAATATTGGAAGATATAAATGGACGCGTAGGTTTAACGACTTTGGTCTACAATAACTACCGCAGACTAAACTTAAATATAAAAGTACCCAATTTAATATTTGTAATATAGAATACTGTATTCAGTCTTCTTTTCGTCACAAAAATCATCAATTAATAAAATTGAAATTGAAATATATTCATAACACTGACAATTTACAAACAAAAATGAATGAACTATTAAAACAAAACAGTACAATAATTTTGAACAAGATAATAAACTAAAATACATCATAAAACATTATCTTCTAATTCAACTTATATGAATGAAAATAATTCAAAACTAACAAAGACATTACTAACGTCAGAGTTATTATTAAGGTAGGCTACTTCATTAACTATTTGCTGAGTTGAAGTTACCTACTCTGAAAATTAAACTATTTTGACCTTTGCAAGAGACAGAAGCCTCAAAAAATTTTTCAACAGAAACTCTTTGTCTATTTACAGAAAACGAATTGGAAGGAGTGAACATTAGAAGGAGGGAAGTTATTTGTAGAAACCAAAAAATATACCATAATACAATTCTTTAAATATATGAAATAGATGAATCAATACAGTACAATACACGATTGAAGTTATATTTTCTATACGATTTGTTTTGTTTTTTTGCTAGACTAGGTTTCTTGGTATTATTTTCTAATGAAGAGGTTCAACTAATACATTTTTTATCGATCAAAAACTTGACGAAAATCAAATTAATGTTGTGTTACATGAATGTATAATATTAAGATACTTTTTCATTCATCCCCGTTGACAGGATAAATGCTACTGGTATTTCCCTGAGGAATCTGAAACACTGGAGTTTGGAGACATTGCTATACACTGTTTGAAGAAAATCACGAATGAGGCATTTATTCAAAGATTTCTAGTCATAAAAACGGTGAGTAGACCTAGTTTCATCTTTGTAATATTTGTGTGAAACAGTAGCCTATATAGTTTTTACTCTTTTCTCTAATCTTATGAGCAGTTAATTATTTGTTTCAATACTACCGGTACTCATTATATGTTCTTAATTTGGAATTTGACATCAATGTTTTTTATTGAATGTATTTCAAAATGCATTTAATGTTGATGCTCATATATATTATCAATCGTTAAGTATTTTTATTTTATATTATCAAAATTTATTCCTCTTATGGTTAACTGGAAAAGTTAGCGATTCCAACACTGCTAAATACATTTCTGATATGTTCATTACAAGATGTAAATTTTTGTTAACAAGATCCAATTTTAGTTAGCCTACTTTTGAAATATTACTAATTTGAAATGCAATAATACAATACGCCTATGTTGTAAAAATGTTTTATTTTTACAAAGCCCAGGGCTTCAATGATCAAGGGTTTTGTGATAAGAAAACATTTTCAGTAAAAAAGATAGCATACTATTGTATTCTTATTTCATCATGAAAAATTCTACAACATACATTTCTCTGAATAGTACTGTATTCAAGTTATAACTTATTTAGGTGAAACAAAGTAATGTATTCAGTTAAAAAGTGACAATATCGCTTTTGTTTCACCTTAATATGGAGAAATCCACAACATCTCGGTTCATACTGTAATTAACTTATTTATCTCAGTCAATACAATACAATAAGTACATCATCAAAATGATAGGTAGGCTATAGTAAAAACAAAGTAGCCTTGTGCTATTCCTCTCCCAAATTTAGACATGGTTAAACATAATCTGAAAAAGGTCAAGTCTTGTAGTTCTTCACTTCTCAAAAATTTCAGTCCTTAATTATTTTCACAAAGTAGATTTTTAAATTTAGATGCTTACATATAATATCAGAGTATTATTTTTTGAGACAGGTTTCACTAGTTCAAATACATGGATAAACTAATTTATTTTATCATTAATAAAGTTATAATATCATTTCAGAAAAATCAAGGAGATATGAAGGTGGACCACTATCATTTTGTGAACTGGCCGGACTTCGAGGCCCCTGAGGAGGCCATCCCTATGATAAAGCTTTGTCAAGCCGTCAGAGCCGATGTTGGATTGGCTACCATTGCTGTGCATTGCAGGTTAAATTCTAATTTCAAAATTCACATTTTTTCTAAATAAAATAATTTTTTATTAAAACATTGAGAAATATTTTAAGGTCGATGATGACTACTAAATTCTATGACTTATTCATTATATTGGTACAATCTAGACTTCTATACTCAAGACTCAAGTTCAAGAGTTGAGAGAATCACGATACAATAAATGCGAGACTAAAATAAGGCAAACTAATTTTTTGTTTTTTGAATGCATTTGTCATAGTTCATAAAATTCTTTCAAGAGTAGAATATTAGTAGACATCATAGCCATAATAATAAAATTGAGACGACAGAAGAAATTTATATCAACAGAGTTATTACTTTTTTTTTTTAAAAGAATTACTGGAACCCTTCTTATTTTGAAATATTTGAATATCCATTCACAAGGAATAAATATAGCAATGGAGAATTATAGGAGAAAAACGTTGCCGATCCTCTGTCTTGTCAATGGATTCTATAGACGGTGGCTGATACAGGTTTATTGATGTAATATTAACGGTTCATTCTCGTTTAAAATACTCAATTATATTTTATTGAGCAAGAAATTATATTTTTCAATAAGTTCATAATGAGTTTTCATAATTAAGATGAAATATTTCAATAATTATTTATTCTACATTGTTAAAAGACGATCTGGCAACAGAGCAAAGTGAGAAAAAGATAGCGCTATCCGCTTTGTTGAATGATAGACAAGGATGCAATGCCATTGCTAATCGAACACTATAGTAATTCTATAAAAAGTCATTAGTTTCTAATTTATTTGGTTATTCCATGTTATCAAGGTCCATATGCACCATCTCGGTTTAATGGGAGATGTATCAACTGATATGGTTCAAACCTGGAATGAATACATTATTTATAATGCAACCGTGCATTCATTTAATCGTGGATTAGCGTATAGTTTGAGAATATTGTGCACATAGGTAATTATATTGTTGGAAATTCAATGAAGGTACGTTATGTTTTTATTGTTGCAGTGCTGGAGTGGGGAGGACAGGCACGTATATAGCTGTAGATATGCTACTGCGACATTTGAATCACAGAAAAAAAGTGAGTGTCTTCCGAACAGTGCTGAAGCTGAGAGGACAAAGAGCCAATATGGTGCAGAACGAGGTGAGCTATTTTATTTATTCGTCATAACATTACACAAAATCTATAGACTGAAATATACATACGCTTCAATAAAATGAAATAATTTTACAGAATAAAACATTAGGAACTACTTCTCCAAAAGAGCTTGAGCACGAGCTTGATTGATTGATTGATTGAGTACTTTATTTATGTAGATTACAATATATACTGGCTTATACACTTATATACAATACAGCAAAATTATACATGAATTTACAAAATATAAATTAAGAAAATAATTATTGAGCTGTATATGATATGAAAAAAGCAATTTGTAATAAATATAGATAAAATAGATAATAATATTGTTATGCATCTACATAAATAGGCGGAGCTTTGGACATACCAATGTCCATTCTTCGGAAAGAATATTCGAAGTATCCTTCCCATTAAGGCGGGATGCACACCGGAGAAACGCGTTTCGTGAAATAAGTTTCAGGAAACGTGAAACGAAATTTGCTCGCAATTGACTGATAAGATTAAGCAGGGAACGTTTCTTTTGTATGCATAAGCGGGTGAAACGGATTGCATGAAACAAGTTTCATGAAAGAGGGCTTCACGAAATGCGTTTCTCCGGTGTGCATCCCGCCTTAATCTCTACCAAACCGAGCTTAAGAGATATTGAGAATTTTCTTCTCAATAATTGCCAGAAAATATGGTATAAAAATTGAATTTTTGTAGTGCGCTACCTTTTAGTTTTAAAATTGGGGTTTGAAATAGTTTTGGTTCGAGAGCATAGGACCCTCACAAGTTGTGATGATCATGCATCAATACAATGTGAGTCTTATAGATATTAATAAACGATCGTGAAGTCTTGAAGTTATTGATCCATCACGAACTGCTATTGAGTTTTTATACTAGAATGGCGACTTAGGCTATAGACTGAATTTTATATTTAGCACTGCAGCCCCACTACATGACCTTTCGCTTCCTCCACAACAGCTCTCCACGCTTTTCGGTACCGGTACTCTGTCTTTTGTCTCCACCCTCTACATCCCTTTTTTTGGAGATCGTTTCTTAATTCATCCTCCAGCCTCATTCCCAGTCTTCCTCTCATCCTCCTTTCTACAGACTGAATTAATTGTGAAAAATATAATATATTTACTCATTAATTGTGGAGCATGCTTTCCAATCTGTTGAGAATGAATTCCATGCGATTCAAAAGCATGCTTCACAGTTATTGAGCAAATATTTTATATTTTCCACTATATAAAAATTATTGATTTTAATTAATAATTTTACTATCAATTATTATTAATTCAGTCTGCAAGTCGACATTTTAGTATGAAAACTTGAAATAATAATGATACCCAAATGCAGCTTTCATAGATTCAACAAATCAATTGGATTCTTGATTAATAATTACAGTATCTAATTCACCCTAATTCTTGAGATTGTAATTTTGAGTACTGAATTTATTCTTCTTCTATAAATGTGATATTTTTGTTGATACAGGTGCAATATACTTACATCTATAAGGTCCTCAAACATACTCTTGACAATTCAACATTATTTTTCAGAAAAGGTAAGCTTTTTAACGGTCCTTCTATATCCGTTATTTGCAGCATAGATTCATTATTTTTGAAAATAGAAAACTACAATCGGGAATTTTGTTGTATTCCTCCCATTTTATGATATTGTTATTAAACGGATAAATGAATGGAGCTGATTATATTACAACAGAGGAATCAAGAAAATTTTCTTCTATAACTCATTTTACTTTTTTTGTTCATATTGCTCAAATTCAATTCATTTACAAAAAAGTACAAATTTATGCTATACTCCTACTATTTTTTTATTCCTATACAATTCTTACTCTTATACTCTCTGTGATTAATAGGAGGAGTAGATATTACACTGCTCAAACTTCGCCAAGTCAAAATAAGGTCGTTAAAATTTATTTACTTGTTTCCGGTTTTTATAATGTCAACTATCTATTACTACAATAGGTACTTGTTTATCAATTGTATTTTTTATTAATTGTATTATTATTTATTGAGCACTTTATGTTTCAAAGGTTTTTATGAATTCTCGCATTATTATATCATCATCACTTTTTTAAATTGATTGTTTTTCATTTTTTCTAGGATCCAGACTCTTTCAATTGTCGAGAAGTACATCAACAAATTTAGATGAAGGCTCTTTACTTTCATTGAAAGTGCGATCATAATATATTGACAAAATCTATTCTAACCTGTGTTAATAGTAAGCTGTGAATAAATGCAAAAACATTCTATTTCAAGTGATATTACTGTAAGTTTTAAATCTAGTCTTGAAAATAAATACAAAGCTTTGATTTGACATTGATTTGTTTTATTTCCTTTGTTTGTGATTGAAACTATCATTGGCATCATTCTACAGAAAAATTACTTTTTACAAGAATATAGCATTTTTCTCAAAAAATAAAAACTCGTGATATTTGACTATACTTACTTCTGTGTGTTTTCATTATAAATAATGTACAGCATTGATTTTGTAAGATGAATTGTTCATTTATGATTATTTATACCAAAAGAAATTGGATAGTGCTCTACATAGCCCTAGGAGTGTGGGTGACTAAATTTATTCTGAAGCAGCAGAACTTTTCTCAAGTAGATAACCGTCCAACGGGTGAACCCAGAGCATGTAGAGCATGACGGTTATTCCATGTGAATGAATGATTCTGTCTGTTAGGATAAACACTACTTATCAAGTTTGGGCAGAAATGCACGAAAAATAATATTAGCGTCTAATTCTAATAAACTTATGTATATTACTGAAATTTATCGCTCAGTCTCCCTTTTCTCCTTCTTCTTCTTCTTCTTCTCCTCCTCATCCTCCATCTTGGTATTCTTTCTTATTTTCCTTCTCCTCTGAATACTTCTTTCTCTTCTCTAACTCTTCTTCTCCACCCTCATAATCTCTATTTTAAAATCTACCTATATAATTCCTTATAAAAAAATACTATTCTTTTTAGTCAATCAATTTTGACAGTTTGAAGTTATTATATAATATCGAGTAACCTGGCTGGCTCAGGTCTGGTGTGAAAGTTTTCAGGTCGCACCTGATCGATTTCAGGGCTTCTGATGAGACCTATCGACTGTTTCTAGGCAGCCGGGACCGACGACTTTAATTTGTCTATCCAAAGTCAATCTCACTATATAGCAATTTATGCTAAGCATGTATCTAGCGTAGCCTATGAGACAAACACCTCTAGGCTTTACGGCCGCAAAAAGGCATAAGAGTAACCACATAGTAAGGAGGTATCGTAGAGATAGAGGTAGAAGGAGTGGCAGAAATCGAGGTAAAAGTACAGTACCTCAATATAATTACAGAGAAAAAAGGACATCCTATATAATTCTATTCTTCTCTATGTAAAGGTGCGTACAGATTTACGCGCCGCGAACATGAGCAATTCACTTTTAATCAGCTGATGCCAAGCTTTTTATATCTGTATCTTACCGTTTCTGTAAAAATACAGATATAATCAGCTGATTAAAAGTATATCTGTACGCACCTTATCAGACACATTTTGAAGTCGAGGTAGAGGTACAGTACCTAAATGTGATTACACAGGAAAAAGTATATCATGTAACTCTTATTCTTCTTTGAAATGTAACACAAATACATTTTGTGTTATGGACGCCCGCATGGTAAAGAGGTACCACTACATCAACCTTGACCTCTTTCTCTACTTCTAGCCTAGTCCTCATAATGCGGTAACCCTAAGGTACATTGCCTTGAAGATAAAAATTTCTCATTGCCTTGAGACCTTTGGTAAAGCCTCGGACCTGTCAAAGAATAAACAATAAAATGATCATGTAAAGTTTAGTGTATGTGCATCAGTTTTCTTCAATAAAAGTCACAAAATAATAAATGTACCTAGATATATAAAGAATCAATAATCAATGTATTCTAGGTACATTGAAAATAATTACAAAACTCGATGTACCGTAACAGATTTTTGTAATAAAATAAAAAACTTTCAGCTGCAGTACCAAGAAATGTGTTCTTTTTCTAAATAGCTTACCCAATCAATCTTTTCCCGAACCATATGTGACATCTGTAATTTTTTCAAGTATGGTGAATGATATAAAGTCTAATCTCAATGTTTTTTCGAATGTGTACAATTAATTCAAAATATGAAACAAAAATTTTTCAAAAAATATGTGAATTTTAAAGCTTTTTACCCAGTATAATGCTTGTAATTTGGATAGGCCTTCTATTTGGTAAGTAGCCTAAAGTAGTCATTCAAGTAAAGTAACATCAAGTATGAAGCTCAATATGCAAGTATCTTTTTAGAAAATAAATGATGGTGATAACGTTTTGGTAATTTGAATGAGAGTTTTGATGTATTAGTGTCCTGGAACTCCTTAAAACGTTCTATAAAGAATAATCAAAATTTACACTAGAACCAGAGATGTGAAATTTCTTCATATTAAGGTGGAATGAAAGAGATGTTGTCCGTTCCACATAATTGGAAAACTCCACAAATTATGTTAAACCAACATTTATTTTGATTCGCCTTAATAATGTGTATCTCAAACTAGTATGATACCTTTTTACATAAATATAATAATTTATATTATGGAAAAACATTCAGGATAAATTATTTTCCCACTGACAACAACATAATGCTACTTGGTAAATATAGGTAGCAGTTCATGTGAAATATTAAAGAACATTTCAATTTTTGAATAACATACTATGAAAATCATCAAATTTGAAATAAGATTTTCAAACTTTATATCAACAAATTTTACCGGATAGAATACTTGAGTTCAAATAAGTTCAAACTTATTTTGCTATAGTCTTTTTTATATGGTAAGTTTTCAAAATTAAAGAAAAGTCAATTATTGCTACAAGTTAATACTACAGTTCATGTGATTACAAAACATTTTTTTAAAGTGTGAAAGGCTAATAAATGATTTTTTACATCAGTGGAGAATAATATTTAAAAAAATGAATTAGTGATAAATGAATGTTTAGTGATAAAGGCCTAGTCATAGTGATCATAGTTTAGTGAAACAATAGCTTAGTGGAAGATTTGATTATATTTTAAGCGCAGATTCATCATTTTATAATTGTACAAATTTTACAGGTAACTTCCTCCAAATCTGCAGATGTGGCACAAATGAGATTAGCTGGTCAACACAGAAAACTGCGCCATCCTTGGAAGAAAAAGCGAATATTTCCAGTAACTTCTCACAAAATTTAGAAATCAGTGATATACAAACTGAGAAACTGGTAAGCTTACAACAACTTGAAGGAAGTGCTAAAAATGTAGAAAATTCTTTGAATGAGAATAATACGTTGGTCAGGAGTGATGTTGAATCAACACTTGGGGGAAATCAAAACATTGTGGAAAATACATCGAATGTGGAACCTATAAATGGGATCACACTTGGAGAAAATCAGAGCTTGATGGAAAATCCCTTAAATGGAAACATTACTAAGTTGGTTAAAAGAAATATAGAACGGGTGGATGGTTATTCCACATTTGGGAGAAATCAAGGAAGTGATTTCAACCCTTACAAGTTGGGAAGAAGAGAAGAGAATTTAGACGGTGGAACAGGTTATGAAGAAGATTTGGGTGAAGGAAATTTCGAGAAAATTCTCGGTGATTCATCATTGGATGAGAACGATGGAGGTGAGAGAGTAGCATCAAATTTTGCGCCATTTTATCAACCTGCAGGGAGGAGTTATTTAGGGGAACTCAGTCACAAAGTGACCAAACTCTTTGGATGTGGAGAAAGTCAAGATTATTATGAAAGACCGTTTGGTTCAGAGAATAGTTTTAGTAAATTTCGACGTCATGAAGAAAACTTGAACAATGCACTGACGTTCAGAGACATTGTTGAGGGTAATCAGCAGGCAGCGATAAGAAAGGATGCTAATAGTGTAGGAAGTGATTTGAGCTCAAATTTCCAGGAAAAAAGGAGCAGTAATGATGACAATGATGATAATTGGCTGATGAGCTCTATGGCATCTGATAAGTCAATAGTAGATGATGATCAATCATCAAACATCATTAGCGATGATGAGGAATATTTGGCAGAGAACAAAGGGTCAATGTTGAATAATGTGATCAATGATCGTAGATCAAGACAAACCCAGGAAAGGCCTACCGAAAAAATGAGCAGTCTGTAGATAAACAAGATAAAGGATCACAGGGAGATGTCAACATGATCAATGCTGAAAGTGGCGAGTCCATTTTACAGGAATCTGGGAATTTAATGGAGAATCCGAGTCCAAGTTCTAGCTTTCAAGAAAACTTTGTTCTGAAAGTTGGAGACACTTTAAACGCATCTCTCCTCACACTTCAAGAAAATTCTGGTGAACTGAGTCAGGTATCGGGAAGCAACAATAGGAAAAGAGAAGTGAACATCCTAGAAGATAGTTCTGCAGATGGAGAGTGTGAAATAATTGACAGTGATATCTCAGAGTTGGATGGAACAAGATTGGAAGATCCCAAAGTTAGTGAGGAATTTGATAAAAATCAGAGTGTTTCTTTACAAGAATCTCAGAATTCTGCTAATGATTTATTATCCAGCAATGATGGAGCTTTGGACCAAAAAAGTGTTTCAGATGAGAATCTTGATTCAGATTCTAAACCAACCAATAAACATAAGAGAAATGAAGTGCATAGATTTAAAAAGAAAATGAAAGGCCTGATAAAGAAAACATTGGAAAATGTTTTTCCCCTGAAGATGGATGATAGTTTTAGTGAACAGTCACAACCAATTCCATCAATTGACAATGGAGGAGGTATACTTTTAAAGGACTTGGATTTCAAAAATGATGAAAAAATCCCAGATACTAATGAAAAAAACAATTCGAAATCTTCCTCAAGTGTGAATGATTACAGAAACAAAGATAAAAATCTTGTTTCAAATAACGAGGATCCCAAATCACCATTGCTAGATTATTTGAAGGATTCTGTAGAAACAGAGGTTGATGTTTCAAGTTCTAACAATGTCAATGAAGCCAAATTGATTCAGGATCCTTCTGGAGAGTCAATCATGGAGTCAATAGATGGTGTCAAAACACTGAAGCTATCATCAGTGAATTTTAAAGCTGATGATTCAGAGTCAAATTTTGTTAGTGATCAATCAAGCATGGACAAAAAATTAGTAAAGAAACAAAAATCACACAATGCTGTCTCAAGACATCCTATGAGATTGAGTCACAAAAACAGACACAAAAAGGTGAATAGTGCAAAAGGGAAAATAGTTTCATCATACAATAGAAATGGTCTTCTGAAAACAACTTCTCCATCCTCAGTTCTTGATTCTGAAGGAAATAGTGGTGGTTTATTCAGTTCAAAATTGTTCATTCATGGAAAGAAAAGTCCATCAAAGAACAAACCGCCTTTCAACACCAGCAAGAAGGGATTAAAGGGGAAAGAAGATAAACTTGAAGGATTCTACCCATATGAAACCACAACAAAAACCATGAAGGTACATAATATGAAGAAAAATGATAACAAAAATAAATCAAGTATAGCAGGTAAAAAGATGGTCAAGGTGAAACTGAGTGTTTCCCCCTGTCAATTCAACAAGGATAAATATTTGATAAAAAATAAATCTGCTTCAAAAGCAAATGCCCCAAAGATTTTGAGTTCCCGCAGTGTTAAACAGGACGTAAAGCATGTGAACAAAAACGCAACAGAGTCAAGTAACAAATTGAACACAACTACCTCAAAGATGACATCAGAGAACAAATTTGATGTAACAACTCAAAAACTGATCAAGCAAGAAAAGGAAACAAACCCATCAAAAGAGAAAAAATCAGGAAATGCCTTGGAAAATGCAAATTTCTTTGACAAGACCACACTTCTATCAACAGAGTCATCAAATAATGGACAAAAGGAGAATAGCAAGAAAACTTCTGAGACAAAAGATGGACAATCAAACACTAGTTCAACAACTCTAACTTCCGTTCCTCAGAAGGAAATCAAGGATGCTTCAATCCCTAGTTCAAGGAAATCTGGTCCAGCACTGAGTAAACATCCAACGAGTGGACATCTAACAGGCAAAAAGCAAGATAGTGCAAGCTTGAAAGAAGACAGGTGTGAAGGTGATGATGATGACAATGATGATGACGAGTATGCAGATACTTGTGAAAAAAGCACAAAGACAGTTTGTAAGTCACAAACTCCAAAGGAATGTTCCACAACAGAAACTCCATGTAAGTCAACAGAAAGTAATGATGATGACGATGTATGTGACCCTTTGGAGGACGATGGAAAAGGCAATAATGAGCCAGAAGGTCCGTGTGAACCTGAAGAGGATGAAATTGACACAAAAAAATCGCCCTGTGGCACTACTGAAAAGGTTTGTGAAACAACTGAAGATTCTTGTAAAAGTACTGAGGAACCATGTGGAACAACTGCACCTCCTTGTGAAACTACTAAAGCTCCATGTGACACTACTGAGCCTCCTTGTGAAACATCTGAAGATCCTTGTAAAACCACTGAAGCTCCATGTGACACTACTGAAGCTCCTTGTGAAACAACTGTAGATCCTTGTAAAACTACTGAAGAACCATGTGAAACTACTGTAAATCCTTGTAAAATTACTGAAGAACCATGTGACACAACTGAAACTACTGTAGATCCTTGTAAAGCCTCTGAAGAACCAAGTGAAACAACTGTACCTCCTTGTGAAGAACCGACTGAAGCTCCATGTGAAACTACTGAAGCTCCTTGCACTACTCCTGCAGCTCCAGATCCCTGTACAACCCCTTGTTCTTCCAACACTGAGAGTGCTGATGAAGAAATGGAAACAGATCCACCCTGCCAGACCACACCACTATGCAAAACAGCATCCAAAAAAGGCAATTCCACCTCTGAAGTAGATAAGGGATATGTTGACAGAAATGAGGATCAAGATGACGATGACGATGATAATGAATATGATTATGAAAATGAGTGAGCAGTTTATGATACGTTAAAAAAATAATAGTGTATAGATAGAACTGCCGGTTCCTTGAAAGAAGCTCAGGACTTGCTGATCTGATTATGAATTGCCGAAGCCAAAAGTAATGGAAAGATCAGACTAGATATTATCAAGGATATACCTAGGTGAACTTCAATAGCTTCTCTAGACAAGCTTTGAGAAGAAATTTAATTTCATGAGTATCACAAAAGACAGAAATTGAGCAAAATATGGATTATTATATTTGACATATGATATGATTAATAAATTATTATTTCTCTCGTCTTCTTGTTGTTGGAATTTGAAAAAGGTTTACAGGTCTGATTATGAATTGCCAAAGCCAAAAATAATGAAAAGATCAGTCTAGATATTATCAAGTATATACCTAGGTGAACTATCATCTTCAATAGCTTCTCTAGACAAGCTTTCAGAAGCAATTTAATTTCATGAATATTACAAAAGACAAAAATTGAGAAAAATATGGATTATTATAATTATTGACATAATGATGAATAAATTATTATTTCTCTCGTCTTCTTGTTGTTGGAATTTGAAAAAGGTAAAATGTCTGGATATAAGTTGTGTAGTTGGATTTTTTTCTAATAAAGATTCAAATTAAATTAATGATAACTAAACGAATTGAAATCATGTCAAGTTGAACCCAGAAAACGAATCATCATTTTTAATATAATTAAATAAATATCTCAATGAACTCATGAGCTGTAATTCTTATCTAATAATAGGGTTAGAAGTATCAATCATTCAATACATAATCTATAAATGAAGATTTACTTAATATTCTGGCAGCATCCCTTATAGACTACATCAACGATTCCCATTGTAACAATGCTGACCGTTTAAAGTAGATTTCACTTCACAAATATATGAATCAGCATCTGAAACCTTTCTGTCGGTAATTAACAATTTGTTAAATCAATTTTTGGGGAATATTTTTCATTTAGATCCAGTAATATAATTAGTACCTGGAGATTTGAAAAATTAGAAAATCCTGAAAGAGGTTTAGTTTAATCTGTCACAAATCTTTCTCTAAACAGTTTCCAGAAATGTTTTCTAGTTTCAGATAATTATGGAGAGTACAGTTGTTAATTCTCTAACATAGAGAATTGACTGCTTTCTCTAGCATAGAGAAAACATAATATGCTTATTCTATAAGATTCTTTACTAAAATATTATTTTGCCGGAGGCAAAATCACACAGAAAGGAAACAACTCATACATAAATAATATTTTTATTAAGTATTTAACACAATATTCAACATAAGTACAATAATTTAACAGTATATATTCATGAATTCCACAGAACTTGTTACTAATTAATTATCATTTTCGATTTTCTATAACACAGCCGTTCAATCTGCAATAATATGCTTTGATATTTGACTTTAATATCAGTTTCAACAGACAATTGCAAATGAAGTTTGAATGAAAAATGGGAATGTATTGTACAAGATGTGGTACAGCAATATTATTTGATTATTTCATACTACTTATAAAATATTGATACGCAAGTTCTATGAATACTGGAAAACTGGTTGATAGTTTAAAAAGAGCCATAAATTAACTGAAAACATTCTCTATAATAATTTAGAATTTCATATTGCTTTCAAGCGTGTTTACAGTTTATTCACATTCAACTGTAAAGATTATCAGTGATATAACAATAAATTATTTTACTAAATACATACATGAGCTTCAATAAGTTCAATGTCAAGTAACGAATCGTTTTATTTCAATAGAAGCTTGAAGTAAGGATACTCAAATTTTTAAGTTTGCATCATTGTTAGAATTTACAAGGAACAAAGGTACATTGAGATTTGAGTTACTCTAGTTATCTGACAATATCACTACCATAGTTTATTATACTCAACAAATCTACAAAAATATTGCAAGTTCATGATTTTTAAAAGTTGATTCTTTCGATATTTTCTTTGATAGATTTAAAGATATTTACAGTGTTTATTGAAACATACAGTTCATGCAGACACTCAATCACTATTACGTGTTTGAATATGTTTTGAATCCACATCATTAGAAGTCAACTACTTATTCGTAAATATTACCAATAATGAATTATTGCATATTTTTAATTGAAAGATTGAGAATTATAGAGAAGAATTACACAAGAACATATAAATACTCAAATAAGTTCTCATGAGTACTTATGAAACACATTCAGTTTGATCTCAACATGATTTATATTTCAAGTCTTTTAAATCAACCAGAGCTTCTCTATTTTCAGCTATACTTCCAAGTCCAATAAATGCTTTATAATTGCTTCATAGTTTTGAATAAAAAAGTCAAAAAATTAATCATTGGAATCAAAGTTGTGGTTTAATTCCATTTAAGGTGTGAAAAATAAATTTTATATTAATACAAGAATGAATTTGTTAAATGTATGTTTAATATATCAACATATGTAAATAATATTATTGAAAATATAAAATAAAATTATTGTAATTTCCACAAATTTTAATCTAGTTATCTGGACTTCTTTCTAATTGGAGAACACAGAGATAATATGCATAATTTGGTAGAACAAAATGTTTATTTTCATTATAAGAAATAATTTTGATTGGGTTCATCAATCACGTGACTTTGAAATTAGAGGAATTTTGTAGGTTTGTTGAATAACTATCGACACACAATAGAAACAAAGAAGGTGAAAACCCAATAGTATTGATTGTCAAAAAATTGTGCATTATAGAAAATATACATGCCGACAATTTTTAAGACACACTTCAGTATAAAATATATACAGCACCACTTCAAGAAGAAATTGAGCAGGATAAAATTAGGAATTTCATATATTCATTAATTGTTAGAACGTTCATAAAATAACAATTTCCCAATGTTCAATATAAGCGTTAAGCGATTTTTAAGTACGCTTTTTATTGCAGTGGAAAGTATTGAGTAATTTTCAAAATTATTGCAAATTTATATTTTTTATTGCAGTTTATTATTGAATTTGTTAATTACATTAATAACAACATCATATCACAACCAGTCCTGATTTTACCATTGACTTTTCATATCATACAGTTGAATAGTATACAGGTCAATCAAGGGAAATGTTAACATCATTAAACTATTGCTTCATCGAATATTATTTTCTATGATAGGATTTAAATTGGAAACAATTCAAGATAAAAATAATATTAAATTATTTCTCTTAGAAATTGATCACTATATACATTATTAAATGATACATTGCAGTGTATTAATTGAGAGTTAACATGAATTAAATAAAAATCAAATTATCATACAAGAATAATCTGAATCATTAACACTGAGTTCCATAATTGAAATAGTTTTAAATAATGATGTATGATGCAAATAGTTGAAATTTCAAGATTTTTGTAGGATCTTTCAAGTGATAAATAAATGAAACTGATAAATAAATAATATTGTAGTGGATTTGAGTACAACTTAAATATATTGAATAGTTTTTTAAATGTGCACCATAATCATTAGATATACTAGTTGAACAATCAATTTCAAGAATACTCTTATCAAATAACTAGACTAGAATTAACATTTCTTACTTTCATTAAAAATATTACTACTAAACCTAATCAAGTATCATTAAATTCAACAACACATATATTTAAAAAACACAGCACAATTTTGAAATGTATTTACAAAATTTACTGGCCAGCCAGTAAAGGATAGAAGACAGAATGTAATAACACTTAGCTATTATTTAGAATAATTCATATTACATATTAATGATAATAATATTATGAAAACATCTACTGTATAATATAATATTAGTAACGATAATAATGATAGTTATTGTATATTTATAAAATAATGAAATCTGAATGAAATATATGCTTATAAAAATATTAGAATATTACGAATAGTCTTGGATAATGAATATGTGTACTCAAGCTTGAAAAGAATACAGACAGAATCGAACAATACATGGCTTCAAATTGATAGAGGATTTTATAAAAATGTTGTAACCATTCAAACAGAACAAATTAGAATTTGTATGAGAATCATCTGAATACTACAAATGTCTGTAATAATATTAACATAATGTATTTAAAGAAAAGTATTAATAAATTTGAGGAATTTATGAAGAAATGGTCAAGTACGGTAGTAGACCGGTACACATAAAAGATTGGTGATACAGTGAATATTATGCTAATATGTAATACTGCAACAAATGATAGATTTTCTTGTATTAGATAGGAAATCTATAGTCTTGAAATATGTTGAACCAATCCTCTAAATTGCAATTTGCAATTGGGAAAATTTATTGAGAAAGTCAAAAATAATGACAGAAATTTGGATGTGTTTGAAAGTATATAGGTCTGCCTACTCGAATAATTTGAAGTCGAAAATTTCAATGAAAATTGAAAAATGGTAAATGCTTTTACATACGTATATCAGCAATATGCAAGAGAAAGAGTGAGATAATAAACGGTTCAGAAGAAATTAAATTATCATTGAAATCCTGAAGTAAGAGTCTGGTTGAAAATCTGTACCAAATAGTGGTGTAGACTGATCGTATGACTCTTATTTATGGTACCGTAATTGATTTTTGAAAATTATGAAATTTCATCAAAACTTCCCAGTGTATATGTTGTAACTTATTATATAATAATTGGTTCACTTTAAATTATAAAAAAACTCATGTTGGATTAGGCTACAATGATTATTTGAAATACTGTACTTTGAATAATATATAATGTATATAATGAATAGTATATAATGTTTCATTAGAAAAGTTGATAATATTATATGAACAGGATAAAATATTGCTTTCACAGGGTAGATTGAAGAAAAGCGCGTAATCTACGCTACTTATACATTATCAACAATCAATATACATTATAATTACAACAACATTAAAATAATTTTATTCAAACTCCATTCCATATAATGGTCTACTATTATTATCAAACAAATACTATGTCTGATTTTCAGTTTATACTTTCTGTACAAAATATCATTGTTAGTATTTTTCTTTTATTATGTCACTGGAGTAAATAGATTTCAATTCTCACACACTAACACATGCACACTTCGAACGGATTATTACACTCATAATCATTCAAACGTAGGTAAGATTGAGTTCACTATGAGGTAAAAAATAGAATGTAATGCCATGAGTATAATACTACAGAGAAAATATAGCATAAGATTTATATTAAGATGATATATTTTCTCTATGGAAGTTCTTACTACAAAATTAAATAGATACTACAAAATGAGTTAGATTGATACAAGTTTTGACGATTTAGAAATAGGAAGCCAGGTTTAAATCTCTAAGTGCCGGTTGCACAAAAGCCGGTTAAATTTTAATCGTGATAAATTCCACGAGAAACAATCAGTAAAGCCGTCTTTTCAAAAATGCCTTCTCTGATTGGTACTCGTAAAATTAAAATTAATTGCGATTAAAATTTAATCGGCTTCTGTGCAACCGGGCCTAAGAAATTTTTGAAAATTGATTGAATACGAGGGTCATTCAATAAGAAAAATTACTAATTTTTAAAAACGGCTGAATTGATCCATATAAGACTTTCAGGACATTAAGTTGGCAACCTTGCGATGACATCTGATCAGTTGTTCCACCGTATTTCGTAAAAACATAATAGCAAATTGACACAGTTAACAATGGCGAATCCGCTTGAGAATAGCACCGTGGTCGAACAACGTCCTGTGATCAGATTTTTAGACGCAGAAGGTGAGAAAAGTAGTTGAGTCCACAAAATAATGTTAAAAGTGTACGGAGACCATTGTTTGTATAGTTTAAATGTTTACAAATGGGTAGAACAGTTTCAAAATAGCCGTACAAAAGTTTGTAACAATCAACGCAGTGTGTGATCAATCAAAGTTGGGACTTCCACTCTCGAATCTCGAATTTATTCGTTAATTCGTGACAATAGGCGTATCACTAATGAATTTATAAGTGAAAAAGTAAACATAAGTGTTGGAAATGTCCATAACATTATTTACAACAAGCTGCAGAAGACAGATGGGTGCCTAGACAACTCACGGACACTCACAAAGAAACCAGGCTTCAAATCAGTAAAAAATTGAAAAATCGGTATGCGACTTAAAGCTGCGTACACATATTCGCGCTTCCAACCAGCACCGAGCACGCTCCTCCCTCGTACCACCATCGAACCACAGTCGCTCCGCCCACGCACCCATCATGAACGTTACGGAAGATGTTAGATCTTCTCGCGTTCCCCGGTCGAACGACTCTTGCTCGCCGGTCGATCATCAATCGCTCTGCTGGAGTGACGTTCGGTTGCGGAGCAGAGCGAGAGTCTGTACGCACCTTTATATATATTTTTTTAAATTGTAATGTATGATGAAACATGGATCCACCACTATGAGCCAGAGTCAAAACGACAGACAATCAAATCTGATCACGGCACGTCGCTGTTCATCCACGGTGCAATTCTCAAGCGGGCTCGCCATTGTTAACTGAGTCAATTTGCGATTATGTTTACGAAATATGATAGAACAACTGATCAGATGTCATCACAAGGTCACCAACTTCATGTCCTGAAAGTTTCATATGGATCAATTTAGCCGTTTTTGAAAATAATGTGATTTTAAGAGATTCTAATTGAAATTCGCATATTTTTAATTTTTTCCTATTTCTTTAGGGTTTTTAAAAGAATTTGAAAATGCCTCCCGAATTTTCCCACCAGTTTTGTAGCCGCAGAATGTTTTTGTAGTTGGTACTACTGGCAAGATGGCTACTGAGCGGTGAAAGGATTTAGGAGCGTGGAAGGTAAGCAGCTCTTTCATTCTACCATAAATCTGTTATTTCTAATAATTTTACGGCGTGGTAACGTTTTTACATTGAGAAAAACAAGGGCTTTCAATTGGCATTACAAGTTTCAATTTATTTGCATATTTAATGAAAAAAATGACATGGTCGGCTACTGGAACCATAATGTTGGGGGTTTGCCAGTTACCGACCAACTGGTCGGGTATTGGGTATGACTGTACTTCTTTCTCTGTTGCTGTTATTGTACTGTATTTGATATAGAAAACATAATGGTTCCATTATGGCTTTATTATATAGCTTGGTTCCAATATCCGACCACTGGTTGGTTATTGGTACAAGATGCTGGTCGGGTACTGGTTCATTCAATCTATTATCAAAATATTATTGTTTTCAGATGCCCAAAAAATATACTCGTGATGATGTTGCAAATGCCATCAATGAGATACGGAATGGTGCCAGAATTCGAGAGACAGAAAGAAAATATAACATACCCCACGCAACCATGATGGATAAATTGAAAGAAAGGAGTTCATTGGATGCTAGAAAAGGGCCTCCAACGATTTTAACACAAAATGTAAGTGAAAATCATTTGTAATATTTTGAGTGTTGTTGCTGTATAGAAATTAAGCCTACTACTTTTTCAAGTCATAATTTATCTTAGAACTTCTTCTTATAAAACCTATTGTTAATTAATCATAATCTAAATTAAGCCTATAAGCAACTCAAGATAAAGCATATTGCTTATTTTGGATAGAAAACATCTGATGATTAAAAAACGCCTGTCCTAGTAGAGGCTAACACATTTTCAAAAATGTACCTAATAGTAAGATAAAATGATTTAGGCCTAGATAAATTCAAATGCCCAAAAACTATTTCTGCAACCCCTAAAATGCAAAATAATACCAGAATTTGGGTACAGTACCAGTAGTCATATTATATTTTGGGGGATGATAGGCCTATTCTCTCTCTTACCTATAGTTATAGCCATTGTAGGGCTTCAAATAGAACTGGCAGCTCAGTGTCTAGGTGTCATGTCTTAAGCCCACGTTCAAATTTTTCTTCAAATTCCTTCAAATCTCTTTTAAGACTAAAAGAATTTAAAAGAAAGGATTTGAAGCTCTTTTATTTGAAGGAATTTGATAAAAAATTTGAATGTGGACACAGGGCTTAGGAGTTAGCTGATTTTCAAGGGTGACTCATAGCCTATTATTAAACAACTGATATGGTTTATAATCAGGCCTATTAGGCTACTACATTATTATATTAAACTTTGAGTTTCTTTTCAAGTTCATGTGTAGTAATAAGATTAATATATTAACAAGTCACTTCTCTTAAATGACAATTCCATGATCAAAATCCATTTTATAGGCTAGGATATATTATCTATATTGATTAAAAATAGATGTTCAATCAATATAGATAAGATTAATATTCTATTTGGATTAGCTGGAAGAGTAAATGAGTGACTAGTGGATTTTCTGTCCTCAATGAGAATCTAATCTTTGTTTTTATTTCACAGGAGGAGGAGCTTCTATGTTTATGGCTGAAAGCAATGGCTAAAAAAGGGATTCCAGTTGAGCCACGGCAGCTTCTTGATGCTGTAGAGGAGATCATGAAGAAAGATGGTAGACAAAACCCATTCAATGAAGGAAGGCCTGGAAGAAAATGGATTGATCTCTTCTTCAAACGACATCCAGATATTTCACTTCGAAAGCCTGAAGCTCTTGGAATTGGACGATCATTGGTTACAGAAAAATCCATTAGGAAATGGCATGATGACTTGAAGCAGTACATCATTGAGGTAACAGGGAATACTGATTTGCTTGACGACCCCAAGAGAATCTTAAATGGGGATGAATCAGGGTTTCAAACAAACCCTGTAACATCTCTAGTGATAGGGCCTAAAGGGTTTAAAGACTTATACGAAGTGCGAGGCAGTAACAAAGAGTGTATAACTGTTATGGTTACATTTAATGCAGCTGGAGACATGGCACCTCCTTGCATTGTTCTCCCATATGAAAGAATACCAGCTGATATAAGTCATAATGTCAATCCTAACTGGTCATTAGGGAAATCCAAAACTGGGTGGATGACTTCTCAAGTATTTTACGGATATGTTGCCAACAGTCTTCTGCCATTTTTGAGAAAT
This sequence comes from Nilaparvata lugens, assembly GCF_014356525.2. Lineage (NCBI taxonomy): Eukaryota > Metazoa > Arthropoda > Insecta > Hemiptera > Delphacidae > Nilaparvata > Nilaparvata lugens. Next base: position 24,099,719 of record NC_052515.1, read on the forward strand.
ATGAATTGCACTTTTCCAATTTTGTACTTGATTGATGGTCACAAATCTCATATCAGCTATGAAGTTGCAACACTCTGCAAAGATAATAATATAATTTTGTACTCATTGCTGCCAAATGCTACCCATATATTGCAGCCAGCTGATGTGTCTGTTTTTCGACCAATAAAATGTCGTTGGAAGAAGATTGTTTCAGACTGGCAGAAAAAAACAGGCAATAGAATAGTAACTAAAGCTAATTTTGCGCCATTGGTAGAAGATGCTCTTCAAGCAGCTACAATTGAAATTTTACAGAAAGGATTTCGAAAGTGTGGAATTTATCCATTCAATAAAGATAATATTGACTTCAACAAATGCTTGAGCCATAGTTCCAGAGTGGTTGAAAAACCATGTCAGTTCAAGACTGAACATCTATTGTTTTTAGAATCAATGTCATCCTCTTCTCGAATTCGAGAGTTCCGCAACAGTGGTGAAGAATGGCAAGGAGATGATTCTGCTAAGGAATTATTTTATGTATGGAAGAAGATAAAGAACTATATTATGCAACAAGAAAAATCTCAGACGATTGAGTGCTCCAGCTCTGACAACAACAATAATTGTAGGCCTACTACAAATGCAATTACAAAAAGTCTTGATGCTCCATCTTGCAGTCACCACTCTGTCTTGCCTCAAGAAGAGCTGAATAGAGATCCTGACCCAGACAATTTTGAAAAGCCAACTCTAAGCCAATCAACATCCAACTCTTCCAATTTGACACAAGGAGCTCCTGTACTCTCCGCCTCAAACAATCTCAATGTATTATCCAACAACAAGGATTCAACAGGATTCAGCTATTTACAAGATGCATCTCAATTGGATGACACTGATACACCTGAAGAAAATAATCCTAACTTATCAGTAAATAGCAGCGATCCCGATCTTATCAGAATAGTAGACTTTTTACAAGATGAAGGCGAATCTTTTGTATTGGATATTAGTATGAATAATATGACAACTGAGGAACCTTGCAACACCAAATCAATCTCACCTACTCAAGCTAATCAATGTGTCACACCCACATCAAATAAACTTTTGAGTGAAACAATCAGTCCAGCCTTTGGTGACTGCTTACTATGGCCCACTGAGTCTCCTGTAAAAAAGGGAGGCAAACTTAGAAAGAAGCTGAAACTTCCGGATGCTGTAGGGGCTGGAGCATGGAAGGATTATTGGGAGAAGCAAAAACGTATGAAGATTATCAAAGAGGAAAACAAGGCCAGGAGACTTCAAAGGAAGAAAGAGAAGGAAGAAGAATTGGAAAAAAAGAGAACCCAGAAAAATAACAAACAGGTGGGCCGACAAATGAGAAAGAAAAAAAGAAATTCAGAAGCTTTCACATCATCATCAGAGGAGGAAAAAGACGAAGTTATGGAATTTGAAGACAAATCTGATGAAATGGAACTCTCTTTATCAAGAACTCCAACACCAACCGAGGAAATCAAACGGGAACCAAGGGAAGGGGATCATGTTCTTGTGAAATTTCCTTTTGATGGGGTGGAAAAAGAAGCAAACTATGTAGGGAAAATTCTAAGTATTGGAAAAAGTGGAATCTCAGTGTCATGTATGCGGAAAAGTAAAAGATATGAGAACAAATTTATTTTTCCTCAGGTCCAAGATACCGCCACTATCAACGAGGACCAAATAATTCACATTCTGAAACCTACAATAATGAAAGGCACAAGGAGACAACAATCATATATTTCATTTGATGTTGATCTTGATAATTTCAATATCAACTAGCCTGATTCACACAAGAAACTCCAATTCATGAAAAAGAAACCTGTATTAGGCCTATATCCTTTTTCAAGAAAGCATTGCCAGTTTTTGAATTTATATTTTTCATCCAGTTAATAAATTTATATTTTTAACATCCAGTTTTTTTATAAAATGAGAATTGTGTTTTGTCTTAACATTGTGTGAATATTAGCTAAAAGCTGGAATGAATTGGATAAATATTATGATGACAAGATTAACAATGAAGGATAGAGATTAAAAAATCATATTGGAAGAGAGAGGAAGTATGGTAGCCAATGCACCAATGAGATCATCAATGTACTTAAAAGTTAGGCGTTTGGTGATTGGTTTTGCAAGTTATTTTAAATATTGAAATTTATTTATAATTATTGAATAAATGTACTTAACAAAAGGATTTCAAGTGAAACGTGGACTATTTATTGGTTATTATTTATGAATGTGATATGAATTAAATTGAATAAATGTCTAAATCAATATCAACCGTTACTGATGATAGTTTTTCCATGGTAGACATGGAAAAATACCATAATTATTAATTTTTATTCTAAGGGAGAGATCTAATAGAGAAGAAAAAAGTACAGATGGGTAGAGGAGGGTTTAGATTACGTTTCAATAATAATTATGTTTGAAATCATAAGTATCATGACAAAAGGATTAGAAGAGAGAATGCATTTCTTTATCAAAACTGCATGTAAATGAATCTTACATCATACCATCGTATCACTAGGATTTTCTAAAGACTAGTTGTTACATAATTAATGTGGTCCAAGTATCACTTGATATCATCTTCACTAATATTTACAACTTACAATAAAATGATTGGGAATTATAAGTTAGTATTGATGTAGGATATAAGTAATTATAAATATTGTATATAAGAGAAAGTTCTACCCTATCATTTCTCAACTTGAATAAAAAGAATAGTTGGAAGGGTTGATAAACTTCCTGTTCAATTATAAGATAAAAGCAGACATTTTTGAAAATGGAGAGAATGTTGAATTCATTACTACTTCAATACTACTAGGGATGGTGAAAAAGGCTTTTATGTGACAACGGATACATAGAAAACTCTATTTCCTCCGTAAAAAGCGGGATTTCCTATTTATTTCATTTCCTATTTAAATAATAAGTTGAAGATTGAATACATTCAAGATTCAGAATCTAATTTCCAACAAGTTACCAGGAAGCAAATGGTTTTTAATCTCAAGGAATTATTAGGTTTTAGAAAATGATTGTTCATAACAGAAAAAATAAATATCATTCTGCAGGCGGGGAATTGGATAATATTTGCTAAGATCAATAATTGAATACACCTCTGAACTATTTGATTAATGAATTATTTCTACAAAAACTGTACATTAAAGGGATGGTTCACACTCATCAAACAACTGACAGATATTCCACACACACGCATAACTTCTGAGCGATAAGTTTACATTCATTTCAGACTAAAATACTGTTCCCTCTCGTATCATGCGAATTATCTAGTCAAAATTAGATAAAATGTTCTTAAACTACAAGAACATGCATATAGTATAGATATAGGATTGATTGTAACATTATAGGAACCCTGAACCTCCATTAAAGAGTTTTCAGGTAAAGACTAGGGGGTTGAAAACCCACAAAAAAATTAAATGAAATATTTTGTTCAAGAATTGGACAGAAATTGTTGTCATTTTGAAAAAATTGACAGTTTATTTTGCACAAAATTAGAAATTTTGGACAATAGTTTCTTATTAATTTATGAATATTGTATTTGTTTGCTTCATCCAATAGATAGAGGAGAATTGAATTCAAAGAAGGAAAAGCTAATAAAATTAGGAATGCTTCTATGAATAGTTAAATAATAACTTTCAATGAAAAACGTTATAACATTAATTTGAAAAAGAAATCTTTGTTTCCAACATAATTCATTTTCTTAATCATTTTTAAATGTATAAAAACCGTACCACTAGTTCATTTGAATGGAAATAATAGGCTACAGGATTTTAAACGAAGATTACCTATACATTGGATGCATAGAGAAATGACAGCAAATTTTGTCCAATAATTATCAAATCCTATCATCTCTCTTTTAAAATCATCAACCACGGAAATGTTCTTTGTGAAATGTATGCTCAGTTTTTAATGCTCAGTTCAATAACAACCGTATACTTAGTTTAGAGATTTGAAAAGTAACTTGCTGTCAAAATAAGTTTTAGAAGCTTCCCAAAATTTGAATTAGTATGTTCCACATTTCAAACTGAAGGAATGTCAAAAAGCTTCCATTTATAATTATGATTGCCAGTTTACAGTCTTACTTGAACCAGAAAATTTGACCAATAATTTTAGATAAACTTATTTGAATATTCATACGCTTTGAAAAATCATGTTGGGTTTGAGTTATAATTTCATAAATTATCAGCTATAGAATTGGAAGTTTGTTCCGATTTTCTTAAAATTTATTGTTATATTTCAATAATCGCTGGTTCTGTCTTCGAAATAAATGAGAGAAAAACCATAGATGTTCATAGAATAATTTACATCATGGCTATGGCTTTCATCCTAGAATTTCAAGATCTAGAATTTCCTAGAAAATATTATCTCTTCTTGAAGAATTGACTTTTTCTAGAACGTCTTGAAAAGGGTTTAGGAGTTTTATTATAAAATACACTCAACAACGTTCATCAAGATTTCTAGAATAGGTCTAGGCTGGACATATATTTATCATATTAGAATAAAACTATCATCATGTGATTATAGAATTTCCAGAGTTGATGATTTTCCTTTGAGCTGAGAGTAAGAAAGGACTTGTTTTGATTTAAATGGCTGTGCCATTGGAAAGTACTTGGTAGAAAGTCTATTTTTACAATATTTGCTTGTTGATAGAATAATTGATATTTTAAACAACAAAAATTAAAAAAAAAAATCAACAGAAATACAAGTTTACCCGTTAGAAGAATGAGCTTGCAAGCATCGGGTTTGATGTGTGCCAATCTGAAATTCAGAAATTATTTTGCTATTTAGGTACCACAACTACAACGATGTAGTTACTATTCAGTTTTCTAATTAACTTATCTATTAACTTAATGCCATTAGGCCAGATCAAGAACATTGTTGGAACAACAAGTAGTTGTTCTCTAGAAAAGACGAAATCCCTGTATTTCATCTATATATATATAAGCTAAATGGCACTCACTCACTGACTGACTCACTCACTCGCAGAACTAAAAATCTACCGGACCAAAAACGTTCAAATTTGGTAGGTATGTTCAGTTGGCCCTTTAAAGGCGCAATGAGAACTGATTTGGAAAACATTCCAAAGATACGCCCAATATCTGCGTTTTTCCAGCGTTTTTTATCGTTTTCTCAGCTTTATCGAGAACAAATTAACAGAAAATGTTCAACTTTAGTACAGAAGCTCAGCTAGGGTGTAATAATGTTGTGTTAGAAGGAATTTGCAATAACGTCAAAGATAAGCCCAAAATTAGCGTTTTTCCAGCATTTTTTTGCTTTTTCTCAGATTTATCGTGAACAAATGAACAGAAGTTGTTAAAATTTACTACAGAAGCTCAGCTGGGGTGTAATAATGTTGTGTTGGAAGGAATTTGAAATAACGCCGAAGATACGCCCAAAATTAGCGTTTTTGCGTTTTCTCAGATCTTTCATCAAGTAATAGACAGGAAATGTTCAAATTTGGTACAGAGGTTTAGCAAAAAATTTTGTGATGAGGTGACTTTAATATTTCATCAAAGATACACCCAAAATCAGCGTTTTTCTCAGCTTTTCTGCGTTTTCTCAGTACTTCGACTTTCTGATGGAATGAAGCATGCTCAAATGAAAAATTCAGGCGAGCGAAGCGAGCCCGCTGATCTTATTTTTGGACGATCCAGTCGGGGGTCCAGGGGGCGGAGCCCCCCTGGCTAGACGGATATGGCGAGCGAAGCGAGCCTGACGGCTAGTATTATATATTTCTATTTTATATTCTATATTACTGTATTTTGATAAAGAAATGAGTTTTACAATATCAATGTTGTAATGTGGAATGTGGTAAATAGACCCCATTCAACTAATGCTGACAGTAGTGAGTCAATATCACTATAGTATGTTCTGTTTGAAATCTGGTGTAAAGTCTTCAGATTAATGCTGGATTCTCACACAAAAGTGACAGTGAACAATGAAATAATAGTTCCTACGAATTCTAATTAGACTATTTCCACTCAGCCCGACTGAGTGAGTATGAATAATCCCATTAGAACTCATGTAAATTATATTTTCACTGTTCCCCGTCACTGTTATGTGGGAATTACTCGTATTTATGTATTTATTAGACTCACCTATGAGCAGATAGGACAGACAAGCGCCCGTTTGGCGGCCTTGAGACAGACCAGATGGAAGACGTGTTCACACCGGAACGCACGTAGCCGGCCGTCTGACAGTTGCGGAGTGCGCATGCTCAGCGAGCACAGTGCGCATGCGCCGTGCGCCTCCACACATACGCCCCACGCATGCGCATTGCTGCTCCTGCCGCTCTGCAAACGCTCCTCCCAACAGCTGACTGCTTCACCTGTGTCAAGGGCCAGCGCTGAGAGCAGTTCGGATCCCACCTAGAAAGCAACATAGAGAAATAACACTGAGCAGCCAAATAGTTTGAGAGAGAGATAACATTTATATATTTGTAATCTGTAGATTGTTTGAGAGAAACCACATTGGGGAATGAATTCAATCTGATTGTATTGGATAGTTCTCAAAATAACAAAGATAACACCTATTAATTCATCCAACAAATCGTTTATACAATATTCCGGCAGTCACAAACTCTAGCAGCATGCAACATCTCATGAGAATCGAGATACTTTGAGAGAAATAACATTGGCCAGCCAAATAGTCTGAGAGAGAGATAACATTGAGAGCTGAATTCAATCACATTGCATTGGATAGTATTCTCAAAATAACAAGAAAAGAAAGAAATACACATTCTTTTACTCAAAAATTACTCGAGATAAAAATAATATTTGAGAGAGAACTGAATTGGTCAGCCGGGTTGTAAGTGGTAAGGAGTGCAGCAAACTTTGGTCTGCTAACACCACCTGGTTCGTGGGTTTGAATCCCGCCGATGGCATGGACGTTTGATCATCTTATCAATACACAAATGCACTTCCCATTACCCACGCACAAGCAAAAAACTCATGTGGGCTTCACCCGCAATAAATATTTAAAAACAATACTTAATTGTATTGAATAGTATTCTAAAGAACAGAAATACACATTCTTTTACTAAAAGATTACTCAAGATAATTTGAGAGGAATAACATTGAAAACTGGATTGAATTGAACAGTATTGGATAGTATTCTCAAAATACAAGTAAAGAAAGAATGCACATAATTTTATGCAAAGTAATGTTATACAACGTAAGTGCTCAATGTAGATTCAAGAAACTGGAGATACAGTATTGAGTTCATCATTAGTAAAAGCAAATTTGTATGGATTTTGTTGGTGGGGAATCCCTCGTGTGAAGGTCCCATCTCGCCTGAATAATTATTATATAATTTAATCCGCCAATGAGCCTTAGAACTGTAACTTCAATTCTTGACAACAATAACAAAAAATAGATGATAATCAACTTATCGTTATTCCTATAACAGACTAGCTCCAGCCAGAACCGAAGGTTTAACGTACCCATCATATAACACGGTAGTGACCTGGTCAAAAACTTTTGGTGATAAGTGGATTTGAGACCGGGATCTCTAGGCTGCTAAGCAAGCACTCTATCCACTAGACCACGGATTACTCCACTTCATCCTTATTTGTCTAGCAATGTTTAATTCTTGACAACAATAACAATCAATAGAGAATAATCAACTTATTATCCTATAACCGATTAACTTATATAATAATGAAGTTCCAAGTTTTCAGTGTTTGAGATAAAGAAGTTTTGGGCTAGCGCCTGCCCTTTCTTCCCTTTCAATATTGTAATGTGTTTGATCGAATGAATATTAATACTGTATAAGTAGTAATAACTTACAGAACTTGATAGCGGGAACGTTGAGTTAGCGTTCATCACTTGGTCGACCACTTGTTTTCTGCAGCCTTCAACTCTCGAGTCAACCAAGCCTGACAATATACATGCTTGGTAGAATCTGCAACAAATAGAATAACAATAGAAATTTCAACTCATTTATATAAATGCACAGTCACATAGTGAAATGGGAAATCACTCCACAGCGACTCCATATTGACAAGCAAAACACCATGAAAATGAATACTTCTGACACAATGTTATCCAAATAAAATTTGTGGTAGTTGACTAAATCTTTGTGTTTTTGAAAATGAAGCTTGGGTGCTTAATGTTGAAGAGTAAAACACGCAGTTGAAGAATATATTGATAATAATAGCAGAAACTCCATAATGTTCATGAATTTAAAAATGAATTGAGTATTTGATTACGGTACCTAAATACATGCTGTTTCAAAGGAAAGCTGTGAAATTTAATTAATTGATTCATTTGAAATGTATTGGGGAATTGAAATATTTCTAGTAATTTAAGATTTGACAAATTAAGTATTCATTCAAAAAAATAGTGCTATAGCGGAGAATTATTTTAATATTTTTTCTATATTACGTTTCTGTCACATTTTTATATAAATGGCATGTCATGTCATTTAATTTTTCTAGACTGTGTACAAATTAAGTATTCGTTTGAACAAATAGAGCTATAGCGGAGAATTTTTTCAATATTACGTTTCTGTCACATTTGTATATGAATGGCATGTTTCATGCCATTTTATTTCTAGACTTTCTACCTACTTCTCTTTTACTGCCAATATCCTATACTATTAAACGAGCAATTTCTGTTTAATATATGTTTAGATGTTTGGATGTTTATGTTTGTATTTCACCGGATCTCGAAAACGGCTCTAACGATTCTCAAACGAATCTAACGATTGTAACGAAAATCAGAACATAGTAGGTTTATAATATAAAAATTCGATTGCATTAGTTATCATCCCTGGGAAAACTCGCTGAAGGACATTTAAAAGATAATTATTATTCATCCTTGAAAAAACAGCTGATAATAATTATTTCGTCGTATGTTGATGATGGAAGTGAGTGAGCGAGTCATGTGTGTGGGACTGTGTCAAAATTATGACTCAGCTGTTGAACTTTTGTAATCATTCAATCAGGCACTTAGTGCCGGTTGCAAAAAAGCCGGGTTATTTTCAATCCTGATTAATTCCAGTAGATCCATCTTTTTAAAATTGTCTTTTCTGATTTAGTTCACGTGAAATTAATCAGGATTAAAATTTAACCGGCTTTTGTGCTACCGGGCCTTTGCGAGGAAAATTTTTGCATTCCTCTGGGAATTAATCTCAATTTACTGTGATTAGATAGAGCATTTCTGTATGAACTATGAATGTTATTATAATTTCTTCTTTCGTAATAAGTTTGTTATGCTTTTGTACTCCCGAGCGAAGCTCGGTCTCCGATATTTTTATAATTATTCACTACAGTCTACAGTCACGGCCTCAAAACTTGATCCCTGGACCGATTTACCGCTTCCGCAGCATCCAGACGATACAATGCATAGCAATCACATTTGATCAACCAGCTGAGTTGAATCTAGCTATTTGAATCAACAAGCCGTAATTTTATAATTAGTTTACTTACTTCATCTTCCATCTCCCCCCCCCCGTACCGAAAAACTGGAGATCTTCTTATTACGCTGGCCATTAACGGTAGAACATGCATGACAGACATGCACACACACAGACATGTTCATCATGCATTTTTTGTCATTAGCGACAGGCTTCTGACATAAAAAAACAACCTATAACAATATTGTAAACTATGTTTATCTATTTATATTTTAAAGGATATGTCATATTATAAAGAGTTTGTAATATGTCTTGAATATTCTAAATTGGCAATAAATGAAATTGTAACAGATAAAAGAACTCAGCTGGATACTAACCTCAAAAATTTATGCTCGAAGCCTTCCACTGTAATGACTCTACAATGTATGACGTGATGTTTATAGCCACCTCTAATACAAGGCCCCGGCCTACGATATTGCAACGTCGCAGTGTAGGCCTAGAATCTAATACATGATTGGTGAAAAATATTTAATACCAGCTGATCTTTTTCACTAATCATGTATTAGATTCTAGGCCTACGCTGCGACGTTGCAATATCGTAGGCCCGGGCCTTGTATTAGAGGTGGCTATGATATTATGCATGCTCTACCGTTAGTGACCAGCCTTAAACTACATCTGTAGATTAGAAGACTCGTAATAACTTTTTTAAACTACTACTAACTAAGCGGTTTAAACTATATTATTAAATGATTAAAAGTAGAAAAAATGTGACTCACTGTTTGTTGAGCATAAAATGCGGCACATCAGACACGTGCTGACGCAGTATCGCCATGCTGTGACTGGGTCCGAGCGACTTGAGCATCGCGATCGCCAGTCGACTGCCGTCTTCTGCCAGACTGACCAGTTCGGCGGAGCTCTGCAACCTCCGCCCGCAGAAGCAGCACTCTCCGCGACCCATCTTGCCGTACAGCTCGACGATCTGTGACCAGCGACCTGGGTCGTTACGGTGGTCCAGTTCCTCCAAGGCGCCCAACTGCAGAATCAGCACAGTCTTGATGTTGAACAACGCTGCAGACCTTGTATTCTCCCTCAACTTCTCACTGAGAAACCACAACAACAACGGAGGTACCACGGAACAGATCCTCTTCACATGTTCGATACTCTCTGATACTCTCAACACTTGACCTTCACTCCCATCACCATCCAAACTCCCCATCAAACTCCAGAAATTCTCGTCATCCTGTTCCCCATTCATCTTACACAACTCCTTGATCCCATCTGTATGAGATATCAGGTCTGGTTTTACATGACCTGGTTCATCCCGTTTTTCCCAAAACTTTGCCAACAAAACCTTCCCGATCTCTGGGTACCTTGTGCCGTTCAGTTTCCTCCAACCTTTCCTCGCCAGCTTATTCGAGGGGGGTTTAGGGAAACCACACCTACAAACCGAATACTCCAGCTCCTTATTCACCAGTATCAAACACTTCTCAAGATGCGACAACATCCCACGATCGTTTAAATCAACCTTCTCCAAAGGTTCCTTATCACAGAATTTCGCAACGTACGACAAAAACATATTGCTGCATTTCTTTTCTACCTCTTCTTCAGACATCCCTGGAGATTGAGCCAGATGCGAGTTTAGTTTCAGAATCACGTGGGACACTGAGTGGATGGGGACGTTGCCTTGACGTCCCATCTCAACCGCTGGATCAACTTGGTCGAGTCTCAGCAGCAGAAACATGGCGTTCAACAATAAAGGTAACGGCCAATCCCGACATCCCACATTCACGCTATTCGATGACGATTCCTTGGTGAAATACTGGAGAGCTCCTTCCTGGAATCTATCCATCACTGCACACCATGACAAATATCTACAGGGAAAATCAGCTAACCCATCCAAGTCCTGGAGTATCGTGTAAGGATCCAGTATCTCCGAAAATATCACTAATATCTGACTGAATATCGCGTCGGCTTGTAAAACATGTACGGGATACACCTCACTGAATACTTGGGGATGTTTCAAATCCTGAACTGACAGAGCAGATAGACAACTAGTATTGTGAAACGAAGCAACCCTCTTTATCACTTCTCCAGATCTCAACGAATTCTGAAACACACTTTGAACAACCCCTACATACTTTTCGGGGAGAAATTGATTGAACGGGAAATATTTGACGTCAGGTTTGTTTTTCCGACTGTTGTTGGAGACAAACTCGATGTACCGGTTGTAAGTGGTGAGGACTGTTTCGAAAAACTTGTCCAGAGATTGATTATCGATGCGGTGACCGTTTTCGAGGGCTTCCAGTTTGTGACAGAGGTTCAAAATCTCGCTGGCAACAAACCCTGAGTTGTTGTTGGATATCAATTTCCGCCCAATCACAATTTCCTCCTCCTCTTCACCTTCCCCATTTATATTACCATTGGGCAACACATCCCCGTTTGTACTTCTCTCCCCATTCTCCACAACACCTCCATTCACAGCTTTATTCATGTTGTTTCTTATAGCTTCATTCGATTTTAAATTCATTTTTTGAAACGTGTTATCAACTTTGGTGAACTTCAACTTGCCTTCCAACACTTGCCACTTGTCTTTCAGAGTTTTAGTTCCATTCATCAACTTGCCCGACATGTTGTGACCGATCTCCATGAGTGCGTCATGGATTATATCCGGGGAGGACAGGGGAAGAAAATGCAGATGAGGTGCGAGGATAATGGGGTGCTTTTGGTCACGATTTATCCCCTCACAAAACTGTTGAGTACCATTTTCTCCCGCAGTCTTCTTCATCAATTCAGGGAGAGATGAAGCAGAGACTGAGGGAACACTGCCACTAATTTTCTGTCTCATTTTAGCGTCGGGTGGAAGACTGTGTGACCTGGGGTTCCTTATTTTATTATTGATTTTCAAATCATGATTCAACCGGCCGTCAACTTTTCTCCCTTCAAACAACAATTTCTGTCGGGCGTGATGGTTGTCAACTAAATATATCCCCGAATCAAGTTGTGTGTAGTTTTCTTTGTTTTTCGCCACCGATTCAATCATTTTCAAAACGTTTGCAACGTTTTCATCACAGTCAACAAAGTTGGAAAGGTTGGTGAGTGGGTTTAGAGAGGTGAGAATATCGGGAGACTCGAGAAGATGCGGAGCGAAATGTGAACAGAGGCTGTGACAAAGTTTATAACGTTCCCGGAAGTAAGTCCTTAGTAAACACTTTTCCAATGTGACTAGTGTGAGTGCGTGAACTTTCTGCGACTTTGTCCAAATGTAGATGGTGTCGTCGAAACATTTAGCATCTATGATATCGCGGTAACGGTCACTCCACAACACCACATCGACGGTCTCTGGGTTGAACACATACACACCGTCCTGTCTGAAAGTGAACAGGAATTTCCCGATCACAGACAACTTGGCGAAGTTGAAAGACTGTTGAGGCCACTCGTCGGAGGGCGGTCTGCGCTTGTGAATGCAGCCATCTTGTGCCTCGGAGACGATCAGAGCTGGTTCTACGGCGAGTGCTTGTTTGAACTGGTGCGTGCTCTGAACAGTGCCTTCTAAATCCACTTCCCATAGACGAGAGCCTGGCCGCGCGCAGTAGATTTTCTCGCCATGATAACAAGCACCGTATTCACCGTCGCGTAGTTTTGTACCTGGAAGAGAAATACGAAAAATTCAATAAGAAAATATAAAAGTTGGAGACACTGTTATTGCAAAATCGTTTTTTAGTCTCGTTGCTATAATAAATAAATAGATTTTAATGTCGTAGACCAATATAGGTAATTGTCAAAGACATAGTAATACAATTACAAAATAATAAAGGCAAGGTAAAGTTTAAAATCACAAAGTAGAATCGAAAAACTCTGAATATAATTGTATGGTATTGGTAACAATGACAGAAAAGGATAAAAACAAACTCAATTGGTCATATGAATAAAGTTGAGCATTTGCTTATACTTCAAAAATATGGAGCATTTGCTTCATTTTCTATGAATAAACTTGAGCAAAACCTTTTAATCATGCTCATCAAAAAAATAGTTTGAGCATTTGCTCAAAAGTAAAAGCTAATACTCAAAATTGTATGAATAAACTAGAGCATTTGCTCAACTTTTGAAGCAAATGCTTCAAAAAAGTGAGTCTAGTCTAGAGCAGCTTTTCACCTTTTGCTCATAGTAAAATGGCTCAACTATGAGAAAGAGAAAACTATACCACATACGATCACAACCAATAGTTGAGAACTATAAAACTCTTTTTAGGTACAACCATGATAAATATCACCATTATTCCTACAAAAGAATAAATACAAAAGATAGCTATAAAGATAGTCATCACAAAATAGGAAATAGGCATTTAAGAAGATGAGAGTGTAGACGATTATAAGAAGGCTATTGATATTATAAGATTATGCTGAAGATTATTATAGAGATGACATTTTTTCACGCTATTATTTCAAAATTCCAAACTCAACTAACCTAAATCTCAATTCATAAATTTAATAGAAAACAGAGCAGACGACGCAAACACAAGCGGTGTCTCCTACTTGCATATTTAGCGCTTACGTGAGCTACAAAAACAAAGTAAGGCCACAAAGGTGAATCAGCTGATGAAAAATCTTTAAAATACGTGAGCATTTGCTCCAGAGTTCAGGAGCATAAAATAAGAGTATAAGGTAAAGCTTATTCATATAAAAATGAGCAAATGCTTATGCTTCTACCTAATGCTCATGAGCAAAACCTTATGCTACATGCTCATGCTCATGAGCATATGCTCATACTTTGATGGTTTTATTCATATGGCCCAATGTCTTTGAAAGAAGAGTACTGCAAAACATGTATAGCCCAATACTTGATAATGGCGAATCCGTTCCAACAAGAAATTGGAAGACTTGAGGAAAGGGCAGACCATAGTTCGATTCATAATGATTCAAAGAATCAGGTGGTTGGGTCATGTGGAGAGAATGACTGCGAGCCATTCAAATGGGGTAACTTTTGATCCCAAAGACGCCAAGTGACCAATTTATTCCCTACGGTAAAAAGTAGTACTTCAGAATTCTATTTCAGAGAGTAAATTAAGACTTCAGGGACTATAAACACAACTTACAGAAAAGTACCTCAGGCTTATACGTCCAAAACGGCTCCAATTCTAATTTATACAACAGTCCAAATGTATATCTAGGTTATATAAAAATAGAATTCTAAGTACTCTTTTTAAAATTATTTACTCGTGTTATTTAACATGTTTCTTGATATGACGCCATTATCAAGTCATATAATGGCATCATATAGCTGGAACATGTAGTGAGTAAATAGTTTTAAAATGGTACTTGGATTTCTAGCTTTATTTATAGGTGGAGGAAATATGCCACTTTGGATAATACTGAAGGAGAATGCTATTTTACTCTTCTATTACTATTCTATACTAGTTGTGCCTGTTACAGACTATCTACTATTACTGATTAACTTAATCCTTATAGATTCTATTAGATTGAACGGAAGTTAGTGACCTATTTGCCTGTACTGTTCTTTGGTGGTATCGCAGACATAGCTGTGTGTTGTGGTGGAGACTAGGAGCATGTCGTCGTGGCAGCTGATCTGAACGACACCCGAGTCCAGCTGCATGAAGATGAATGCCGGAATCTGGAATATGTTCTTGCTCTACAATCAAACAAAACCCAGAATTTAAAATTAAATTACAGTTGAAACTCTACCACTGACATGGTGGAACGCATTCGGACATAATAAAAAAATCAAATCAAAATTTTTATTCGAAAATCAAACATTTGAGGGTCCTGCCAAACCCGTAGGTTTTTCCATCCTATCGAATATGAATATTCCTCTACAAGAGCACTCCACCATGTGAGTGCTTCAACTATTGTAAAAGCTTTTACTATAGTATTTTACTAGTATTTTTATTATTATTTTTATAATGCAATGTCGTCTAAAAATCCTAAATAGCTTTAAAAACGCCATTTTTCAAGATTACATTTTAAGGTCAATAAAATACCTGATCAATGAAATACCTTTGGACTTGGATTTCAAAATTATTAAAAAGAGCGTCAATGAGTGGATTAAGAGGGAATATTTCTTTACCTTAAATATAGAAATTTAATTTTAATTCTTTTATTTTCATTTTATACTCTTTTCTCAGCACAATATTTGTTTGATATTTTATGATTCTGCTGTTATAAAGTTTCTATTGTAATTATTAGTTGAATTTAACCTCAACTTTCTGCATTATTTTCGAAAAATTATGTTTTTCTTTTACTGTTTTGCAACTCTAACCAGCGAGCAAAGATTTTCTTTTTGCTGGTGATGCCTAGATTTTATATCAATTTTATTCAATTATATGTATGAGTAATTATGTTTATTTAATTATATTTTTGATGATATGTCATTATAAAGAGTTTGTAATATGTTTTGAATATTCTAATTGGCAATAAATGAAATTGAAAATTGAATTGAATTGAAATTAAAGGTAGTCGCACACTGATCGTCATCGGACGGACGGCACGCATCGGACGATTAGATTTGATGCATTGTTTTCAATTGGAGTGCGCATCCCTATACGATGCGGATAAGTATGCGTACTTGAATTGAAAACAATGTTTCAAATATTATCGTCCGATCCGTCCGATGCGTGCCGTCCGTCCGATGACGATCTGTGTGCACCAACCTTTAGAAAGATTTCCTGGGGGCGTATCTCTCTTCTGAATACCCCTCAGAACCCCCGGAATATCAAATTGATGATGATAATGATGATGATAGTGAGTCCAATTTAGTTTGATTACTCACTAATTCATTGCTTGCCTAGTTTATTTATTTATCTATTAAGACTGTTCACTAATTTAATGAAGTAATTATACTTCAAAACAGAACTTTGAAGTATAACTTTCCAAACAAAACAGAAACATACATAGTACAGAATTAATAATAAATAATAAATTTTATTTCCATCAATACACAAATAAGCAATCTAAACAATAAAATGTACATAATATTCAAAAAACAATATATGAAATTTACTACAAATATAAATAAAATGCATTTTTTCGGGAATTAAGCTATTCAACTATGGGAAACCCATGTTCTAGAGCAGGTGTAGTAGTAATACATCAAATTTAGAGTGAGGGTTCAAATACAATAGGTAAGTGAGCTCACATATTGTTCGAAATTATGTTTTCTATATTATGTCTTCCAGTTGTTGTGATCCAGTTTTTAAAGGTACATTTAAATTTTCTTGAGTTGAAATGTCATTGGTATGTTGCCTTCCTAGCCAGGTTCGTGATAAGAAGGCTTCTATTTCTCGTGTTGTGACAGTGATTTCTGTTTTGAAAGCTTTCTGGGTTTTTGTGGAGTCACAATTTTTTTAATTATATCAACTGTGTTCAAGTGAGTGAAATGTCATGGAGAAAAAATAGCATTAGAAGATATCCCATTGTAGACAGTCGTTTATGTTTAAAATTTCAAGCCAATTTTTTGTCAACTCAAGCCGATTATTGTCAACTACTGTCTATTATCACTGTTTTGGACGGGTGAGAGTGTAAGTACGGCACAGTATGAGAGACTACCAGCACTTTGTTTCACGAGAAATAACTATTAGGGCTATCGGCTTGAGTTAACAGTGACATTTATAACATAAACGACCTATAGGCCTACCATGTGATATATCTTCTTAAGCTATATTTTCTCTATGATTATACCTATATATAAAACTTATTAACACTTAATGGGCTACTTTTGAACAAATTAATAAAAACAATATAAAAATCTTGTAGTACCCTTTTTTTAAAAAACTTCAAAATAGTTCAACGACTAGTTTCAACCCTAACTTAGGTCAATTTCAACTTTCAATATAAAACTTGTATTACACTTATACTTACTTACATTATATTTTCAGAACTATACTTTAGTGAAAATACTGACCATAAATAGCGACACATTAATGACGGACAGCCGGCCCTGGTTGTCTCCGATGAAGACCTGATCGGAGGTGTGCACCCAGAGGAGGGATGTGATCCGCGCACTCTGGTGCTCCACCGACCTGTTGAGGAGGCGAGCTCCTCCTCCTTCGGTGCGCTCCACCACACACACCACGCTCCGTTCGGTCGCGAACGCAACCAGTTTCTCGTCTGGTGACAACAGCACCTCCGTTATTGGTCCCTCCTAAACACACGAAAATTCAATAAATTATATTTAAAAATGCAATAAATCACCCTAATAAATGTAATAAATTGATTAATGGATCAATAAAACACTCACAGAAATTCAATGAATCACAATCATACAAACCCTCAATAAACCACACAGAAAATATCACAATATATCTTGTGCTTCTGTGTGAATAACTTAGTGGTACCTCTGTTAATTGTCAGTCCTGGACACAAAAACGTTCATTAAATCACATACAGAAATTCAATGAACTACATACAAATCAACAAAACACTCGCAAAACATCAATGAACCACATACAAATCAATAGAACACTCACAACAGGTTCAAATTACAAATTCTTCAATAATTGAACAAAGTAGAATGCATTCTAAGTGGAAATACAATAGTCACATGAAATATTAATAAATATATATATACAGTATATATAAAAACGCAGTTAGTCAAGATTATCTATGTACAAGGACCTGGGAAGAATCAAAGACAAGGAACAATAATATATCACTCCTGCAGAAACTCATCCACAGAATAGTATGGCCTTTCAAGAAACAGCCTCTTTAACATTCCTCTGAATCTTCGTAAGTCCGCCATGTCTCTAATATCCTGAGGTAATTTATTATATATTTTTGGGCCCATATATTGCGGAGATTTTTCAAACATGGCGGTTCTATGAGCAGCCACTGATAGGGAGGCTGAGTGCCTTGTATTGTAACTGTGGATTTCATTATTGCGGGTGAAGTTTGGTAGGTTTTTGTGAACGTATGAACAGATCTCCAAGATATACAGTGACGGCAGTGTAAGTATCCTGCTACTCAGGAATAGTTCTCGACAGGGATATTGGGGGGGCTTACCAAAAATAACTCTCAATGCTTTTTTCTGAGATCTAAATACTTGGATGAAGAATTTTGATCTTCCCCAAAGGGTTATGCCATACTTGAGGAAAGGAAAAATATAACCGTAATATACCACCATTAGGGCTTTGAAGCTCAATGTGTTTTTGAGCACTCGCAGAGAGAAAATAGCCGAGTTAACCCTGGAGCATATTTTTTGAGTGTGTACTGACCAGTCCAATCTACTATCTAGTGTTACTCCTAGAAGATCAACAGCAACGCTCTGCTGGGGTACACTCAAATTGGCCAACTCATTAAAGTTTCTGGATGCAAAATGGGGGGGTTGGAAGGAAATGAACTTGGTCTTACTTGAGTTCATAGACAGACCATTTGCAGCAAACCATTTCTTGATATTCAGTAGCTCTTCCTGTGTTTGGGTGACTACAGCTCTCAAACTTGAATTAGTGATAATAGATGATGTGTCATCGGCATACTGAATAAGTGGCTTTGTAGAGCAGGATGACAGATCATTTACGTATATAATAAATAATGTGGGACCAAGAATGGAGCCCTGTGGTACACCAGCATTGATTACAGCCCATTTTGATTGATAATTTTTATTGTCATGGTTTATTAGGGTGGCCTGCATCCTCTCTTTCAAAAACGAATTGAACCACCACAGCTCCCTTCCCCGAATGCCATATTTTCTCAACTTTTCAACAAGAATATCATGATTTACGCAATCGAATGCTTTTGACAGATCGCATAGCACTCCACATACCTGCTGGGAGGCGTCTAAACTTGCCGACACAGTATTGAAAAATTTTATTAGAGCTGCTTCTGTATCAAGTCCCCTTAAGAAGCCAAATTGTGTTTTTGAGACTATATTATTCACTCTCATAAAATGAAGAATTTGTTCATTAGCTGCCTTCTCAAAAAGTTTGGAAAAGGCTGTGAGGATGGCAATGGGTCTGTAATTGTTCAAGTCCTCTTTGTCATCTTTCTTGAAAATAGGTCTTACCAGTGCATACTTCATTTTATGAGGGAACTCGCCAACAGTAAAAGACTGGTTGAGGATCCTGGACAAGGGTTCAGACAATATATCAGCAACCATCCTGAAAACTTTCACTGGAATTTCATCCCATCCAGCTGAATTTCCATTTTTAAGCGATTTAATGAGCACCTCCACTTGCTTGGGACTAAGAAGTTTAAATCTCATCCTAGAGCTGCAGTTACCTACCACGTTTCTTGTTGAAGCAAGCAGATTGTGAGTACTTCCAACACGGTTTGGAACATCGATGAAAAAACTGTTAAAATCCTCTGCTACTGAACTAGGATTGATTCTTGCTCTGGATGGGATTATACTTGCTTTATTCTTGTGCTTACCTAGCTCAAATTTCACTATGTCCCATGCGGCCTTTACTTTGTTGTTGGCAATCTCTAAGTACTTTTCATGATATTTCCTTTTGGCAAGTTTAATGACACTTTTGAATATTCTATTATACGATCTGTAATAATTTTTAAAGTTTTGATCCTGTGTTTCCATGTACAGTTTATGTAATTCTCTTTTCTTCCTACTTGACGTTACAATTCCAGCAGTAATCCAACCCTTTCTATTATTTTGTTTTATAGGAATGGCACAGAATGTTTCATTGAATATAGGCAGGAATTTTCCTAGAAAGCAATCAAAGTTCTCATTGACTGTGAGAGACTCATTGAAATCCCAATTTACATCAGAGAGCTTGTCTCTGAATACCTTGAAGTTGTTAATAGAGAAGTTTCTCATTTTCACACTTTTTCGAACTTTTGACTCAGGTGTGACTCTCTCTGACATGGGTAAAAACAACCCCTTATGGTCAGAGAACCCCATGCTGAGGACAATTCCGTTGCTGACTTCCACATCATTTTTAGAAAAGATATTGTCGATGCAGGTAGCAGAAATTGATGTTACTCTGGTTGGGGTGTTGAAATTGGGGGATAAGGCATATGATGCAAAAATGTCAACCAAAGTTTTAGCATCATAGCTGTCACCAAGCAAGTCCACATTGAAATCCGCTGCAAAAAAGACGTTTTCATACCTGACTCCAACACCAATGTGATGGAGGAAAGAGTCAAGTATTTCAAAAAATTCTCCTACATGCTCTTGTCTGGGGATCCTATAGAGGGATATTATTAGTACCTTAGGTCTGGTAAGCTCAATGCACGATGCCTCAAATACATTTTCTTTATTAAATACATGTAAATCACCTCTAACTTTATATTTAACATCATTTCTCACGAGGATTGCTGAGCCGCCATGATTATCTACTGCCCTAGAGAAACTATCAGCACAAGAGAAACCAGGAATCGAGTTAAGTAGGCTGACATTTGAAGTGTTCAACCAGTGTTCATTAAGACATATTATGGGAATGAGTGTGTGGAATTCAGAAAGGAAGACTTGCAGATCATTTCTATTGCTTCTCATTCCACGGATATTGATATGTAGCAGATAAGGAATATCCTTCTTCAAGCTACTTGATGTGTCCCTGGGTTGCGGACCACTCAGGTGAGAGATCATGCCACTGCGCCCCCTCTCAGCCACTTCATTAAAAAAGTCTCCCTTACAGCAGTATTTCTGAATGGCACCCTATCTCTGATCAATTCTGAAAATCTGTTACACAAAATGTGATTTCCTGACTTGTTTAAGTGTAGTCCATGCCTTGTGAAACCTCCCCTACTTAATCTCTCATTAATGAAGCAGATTCCCAGGTTTTTGACATTCTTTCTTTCAATTGTGTTTATATATTTATGGATGAAATCATTGCCCTGTCTATTGCCATGTTCAGTTCGGGTTTGTCAAATCGATTAGGAATGGTGGTCACAATCAAGTTGGTTCTTAAGCTGCGTACACATATTCGTGCTTCCAACCCGCACCGAGCACGCTCCTCCTTCATACCGCCCTCGTACCACCATCGAACCACAGTCGCTCCGCTCGCGCACCCATCATGAAGATGTTAGATCTTCTCGCGTTCCCCGGTCGAACCACTGTTGCTCCCCGGTCAATCATCAATCGCTCTGCTGGAGTGACGTTCGGTTGCGGAGCAGAGCGAAAGTCTGTACGCACCTTTAGACTGATAGGGATCAGGTAATCCAAATTCTCTTTAAACCGGTCGAAGTTTTGGAATTCAGTGTCGTCAATGTCATTTGTACCTCCCATTACTATCAAGTAGTCCTTGGGTCCAAAATTTGATGTTTGTTTGTCCGCTCCATTTATCACCTGGCCAAACGTAGCATTTGGCTTATAAAAGACTTGTACATCAGAATTAGGGATTCGAGCTTTGACAATTTCACAGATATCGCGTCCATGACTATCAGCTAAGATAAGGATTTTGTTTTTTTCATTTTTCACTCGCTTTTTTTTCTCAGTTCTCGGTTCATCTTCCAGGTGTTCCTGCTCTGCAAAAATCGTTTTGATTGTTTTATTCGGTTTTCCGATTGATAATTTAACAAAGTAGAATGCATTCTAAGTGGAAATAAAATAATCAATGTACCCTTTCTTTAAACTTTATTCTATTACTCACGACATGTTTCATCATATAAATGGTAAAATGGTTTCATCAAAGTGAAAAATATAGTTTCAAAATAAGGGTAGGCTTACTTCATTTACTTACTCCATGGCGCTACAGCCCATTCAGGGACTTGGCCTCCTCTAGAATGCCTCTCCACTCCTCTTTGTCAGCAGACTAACGTCTCCATCCCCTAACACCTATTTTCCGAAGATCATCTTTTACATCCTCCAGCCAGCGCTTGCGTGGATGTCATTTCAGCCTTCTTCCACCTGGGTTTTCGCTGGGAGCTCTTTCAACAGCTCTTGAATCACTCATTCTTTCTACATGACCTAACCAGTCTGCTCTACCAGATTTGTAACCTGTCAAGCGTTTCACTTTGATCTCTAAGGGTACTTTGATTTTTTAATTTTTACTTAAATACAAGTAGCCCTCACCAAAACAGTTGATAGAATGCATTTCTACAAATAAGATTTTGTTGAGAAAAATTATTTACTTCATGTTTATGTTTGAATGAAGTATTTTAATGGTATTTTTTGTTTTTAAAACTGAATGATATTATGACTAATAAAGAATTTGATTGGTTGATTAATTTGATACCATAAGCGACTTACAAATTTAAGCTAATAAAGAATTTGATTGGTTGATTAATCTGATACTATAAGATACTCACAAATTTAAACAAACATAATAGATTGTGCTTGTGTATGAATACTACCACCTTCTCATCTACTGACATAAGTGTAGGCTATATTTTGTAGTGTACTATATAAGTGTAGGCTAGCCACCATAGAACACAGAAAGGTTCAATTTTTTTTTGTATAACATTTATGCTGGATGAATTTATACTTACTTTGTTTGGTAGGAGCTGAAGAAACGTGCATGGTTCTCTCCTGAATACATACAAGCCTCCACTTGTAGCTCCAAGAACGATGAAACTTTGTGATACATCAAAACATGTATACTGAAAAAACATACATTATTGATAGACTTAATCAACTTGAAAAGAATAATTGTTTTATGTCAATCTAATTTTAATTTGCAAAAAGCATTTCAAAAGATGCTTCATGAGTACGGTAATCTAGAGTCTAGATAAGTGGGCTACCGTAGGCAGAGTAGCTGGATAGTTCAGTTGTTGAATTAAGTCAATGATAAGATAATATTAATCCAATATCCATTATCCTAATATCCAAAGTCTTGATCGTTAACCAGGTGTTCCCGGATAGATCGCGTCAAAAAGAAATAAAACACTTTAAACTTGAAAATCAAGATGGCGTGGCATCACAGTCTCTTAAAGCTATCCCAAGGAAATCACTGACGCTGTAATACCTTCTCTCAATATCAAATATCTCGATCAAAAGCCAGGCCATTCCTAGATAGATCACGTCAGTCAGTAGGCTATTATTTCAACATGAGAAAAAAACACTGGTCAAACAGACCATACTTTACTTGATAATTTTTATATTACTTAGCAAATAACTGATGTCATTTAGGCATTAAGTCACTTTTAATAAATGTAATGAACTTTGATAGATCATTGAAATTGAACCAATTTAAAGACAGATCTAATAAACATTAAATTTAATCCATATCCACTATTACAGTACCGTAGGTCTACTATACTATAGGTTCAATAGGTACGGTAGGCCTACCTAAATATTATTTGCATAATGTTAGTATAGTTTTGACTTTGTCTATTGCCAATGTTGCTTAATGACAATAAAAATTTATTTATTTATTTAGATTTATTTTACTCTGTAGACTACTTGGAATGCTGAATTGGTTATTGGTTTTCTTTAGTTGTCAATTTATTTTTTCAAACCATGCATAACATTTGGATATGTTGCTTGTAGTAATAAGAGCACAAATACAGATATGTATTTTATTTAGGTCTTTAATGATAAGGTTATCAGTTTGAGGTTGATTGATTGTATAGGCTATATGCGCAAGTAACTAAAGATTGCTTTTGAAATTTTAGAGCACAAAAACAAAGCTCAAATTTTTAATTAAAGTTTATGCACCAAAAAGTATTTCATCTTTCATGTACCATGAAACAATATTATTATAAGTATAATCTGTAAATTAGTAGAAAAACTTAACTTGCTTCCCACGCAAAAAAGACTACTCAATTTGGAATCTTACTATTAGTTCAAAAATGTTTATTATTGATTGATATAGATCATGCACATGGAAATATTATGTAATAGAAATGAATGGATAGTATCAATTACAAAACTATGAAACTAGCAAGCTGCTATTACATAACCTACGATGAGGTCCAATACAAAACAATCAATAGTAAAAATCACGTATCTGGAAATACTACTCACCTTAATCCTACTTTTGAGTGGTGTATGAATAGCTGAATAGTCATTTATTTCACTCAAAACAAATTTTTTCTTTACAGAATTGAACTTTGCCATTTTAGAAAACCCAAGGGTGATAATCCCTCTGCTATCTGCTTCTGGGTTCTCTCTCTCACTTTCGCCCACGCGATCTCTTTGTCAGCCTGTCACACTTGACATTTACAGTGCCTTCTTAATAAAGAATACTTTTCATATAATATTGGTTATTATTATTATCATATTTAAAAAAATCACGATTTTAAGGCAAATTCATTGATATTTATATCTAATGATCAATTTTCTATCAATGTATGAAAAGTTTTTCACCACTGTATCTGTACTTGACATGCTCAATACAATTTATTGCCCCTCTGTACGAGGCGCGAAATTTAAAACATAATCAACATACGACAATACCAATCATTCTTATGCTATTTTTATTAAGAGAAGCCCTTTCTATGAATTCAAGATTTTAAACTCTGAAGAGTATTCATTCATTTATTATTTTTGATAGACTTGAAAACAGCTCAAGAACTAAAACAACAACATTATACTTTTTGCTGAACAGGCTTAGAAAATTTAAGCATACCCCAACTTATGCAAGTTTATTTTTATTCTATAATCTAGAAGATAATCTTGACAGGTTAAAAAATTGAGCTCAATTTTTCAAAAAAGAACTGAAAAGGTATCTCAAAACAGTAAGGTGTGAATTAAACGGTGACAGTGTTTATTGAGGAGTAAACGGAATACTTTAGATAGCAGAATATAATATTAGTAGGCTAATATGCTAAATAATATGTTACACAATAATAAATCATATTCACCGGTTTATGACACCTTCCTATTATTAACAGTCAACAGTCGTGATGATGAAATCTGAAAATCCCTGACAATGCCCTAATCCTTGGACTGGTGAAGACACCTATTGTAAGATGCGAAATGACTCAAAGGATATATTACGGTACCTACCTTTATACCTATATTTATAAGTTAGATACTTATGTTTAAAAGAGAGGTACCTATACATTTGGTTACGATTCGATTTCTGAGTACGGTAATCAATAACATCCTAAGTTTATCAAAATTTTTATCAATCATTACTATTTATCATACTTTTTTCATACTATTTTCATACTTATTTGGTGACACCAGCAAAACCATAGTTTGTTTTAACAAAAATATTTATTTCAAAAGAAAAAGTATAAATAGTAGCATGGTAGGCTAAACATTATGAAGAAATCTGGTGTGGTGCACTCACACAACTTTCCTTGCCGTTATGAAAATTGATCAACTGACGCTATAATGAGGTCCACGTTATAATGACAGTATTTGATCAACTTTGGTTTTGCTATCCTTGTCTATCATTCGACAAAGCCGGTGGTACTATCCTTTTCTAGGTCCACAACGATGACAATTATGTTTTTTACAGTGTAGAAATATAATTAGTTAATGCAGAGGATCGGCATCGCTATTCTTCTATCTTCATTCACTGCCATTATAATGTGGACCACACTATAGTGCTCCCGCGCATCTCAAGTCTACTTTTCTAAGATCTGAGCCAGCTGGTGACAGGACAATAGTGCTGGACACACGAAGTCTGCTATCTCTTCATAGTAAATGATTTAATAGAATCAACAGTTGTTGCCAACAGTTTGCAATTGAATAATCTTATTTTCTCTAATTTTCTATATTTTCCAATTTTCTCGAGCTTATTTTCAATTTTAGGTGAAAATGCTATTGAACATTTGTAGAGATTTTTATGCTCAATCTTTTCTACTTGGAATTTTTTGTTTAAATTGTATCTGAAGCCTGATAATTGGGAATCTAAAATCAAACTCTGCATAAATGAGGCGGAGATCCTGAAATTTTTACAGATATGAGACTTGTGGCAGTTGATAGAGCTTATCAATGACTTTCCTAGGTATGAATTTGATCAAAATCGTTGGAGCCGTTTTCGAGAAAATCGCGAAAAACCCTGTTTTTAACAACATTTTTGCCATTTCAGCCGCCATCTTGAATTGCATAGTAATTCCTTCAATTGGAGATGAATGTACACAGACACAGACACACACACACACACACACACACACACACACACACACACACACACACACACACACACACATATATATATATATATATATATATAAAGTGGTTTTTGGGTATTGGTCTGTATATATATATATATTATATATATATATATATATATATATATATATATATATATTATATATATATATACAGACCAATACCCAAAAACCACTTTTTTGGACTCAGGGGACCTTGAAACGTATAGAAATTTAGAAATTGGGGTACCTTAATTTTTTTCGGAAAGCAATACTTTCCTTACCTATGGTAATAGGGCAAGGAAAGTAAAAATGCGATACAAAGCAATACTGAATTTCAAGTTACTAATATTATCAGGTACATCTGCTCAATACCATTCAACCATGAAGGAGTTTTTCAATCATATAATTATTATAATTTTGAAAATGATATGAAATCTTTGCATATGTCTTATACCTGAGTTGAAAAAATATTTCAACTTGATGTCCATGCTATAAAAAATAAGATGATAATACCTAATTATTATTTTAACTGATTAATTATAATAATTATTAATCTTCTCTTCATTTTTAAAGCCAACAACTGATGAAAATAAATAATAGCATGGTAAACTTTTGTTCACCGCCTGTAACTAGAGTTGGTTAATAGCTCTAGAAACTTAGTAAAAGTTGTAAATAGAGTTGGTTGAATTTTCAATTCAAAATAGTTAATCCAAAGATATTATTTTTTCCATCCAGCCTCATTTCTTCTGAATTCTTTGCTTACACAGTGTATTCAAGTTTTTCGACACCTGAACATCAACTTTTCAATTCGCAAAAAATAATACTCAAAACATGCTCAATGCAATTTCTTGGTGAATTGATGAGTATCCGCCATTGTAACGATAGTTGATTTTGAAAAATAATGTGAGCATAAGACTAAAACAACTTGCTTTCTAATGAATGATTGACGTTTTTCGAAAAATATTCAATATTTGCTTGGTAATAACATATTCTACATTTCTCATACCGTATAAAAATATAATTACTGAGTATGCAACAATTTTTCGACATTCAAGTATTCTTTTAAAATAATAATGTAAATAGTACTCATGATATTAAAAAAACACACCCAAAACAATAATAAGAGTTGTCACTTTTTTAAGGAAAACTTATCACAGTATGTGATATAGCAATAATGAAGGAAAAAAGATAAATAGACTCAATTCAAATTTTATTATTTCCTCATCGTTGAAAAATATTATTTTCTGAAATGTATTATTGAGAAGTTTGCTTGTATTATTGTATTTATGAGCTTAGGTAGGTACTTTATTTACACATTTACCATATTGAGCATCTAATATTCCACAGTGAATATTGAGAATTGCAATGCAATGTATCATTTATTTTATTCAACAATTTATTATTAATCCGCTTCTAATATTACAATAATTTTTTGACTCTTCCAATCGCTGAAATTCTAGATTAATGACCTAGCAGACACTTCTTAATCAATCGTGTTTGCACATATTTTGTCTAAATAATACGCGATTGTCAATTATTCTGTATAGATTCAATTTATATAACACTGTAACTTAAGATTGTCCAGCAGTCTAATGCACACGTCTTGATGATTTTAGTTTTCAGTAAAACTGTTTTCCTCAATTTTCAACAGTATAGATATTTTGAGACCTTGAAAATTTGCACAGCCTCTGCAACAGTCAGTGGAAAGTCTGGAACATCAGAGGAATAATTAGTATAGAATACTCTGTAAGTAAAGTAAATGCAAACTTTTTGCATAAGGTGAGAAGGAATTTTGTAGTCTGTGAATTCAATCACATTTGTCATGTTTTCTTCAATCTGCTTTGGTCCACTTAGAATTCCTTTTATCTTGATTGACACAACTGCATATTTCCGCCTGATAATAAATTCATGTCCGTCTGAAGAAATTAGCTTTATGTATAGTGCTCTAGGTCCCTCACAACCTCCATACATTTTCTCAAAAATAGCTGATAGGTACTCTATATCACTTGAAATTAATGTTAAATTGATTTTCAATAGATAAATAGGGTTTTATTGGAAATGCATTGAGATTTTATAATATAATATTAGTATTTATCTGAAATCGACATTATTTTGGGATCAATATAGTTTATGGTATTTATGAAAACTTTTCTAATAAAAGTTATTTTTGCAAGATTGTCAATAAGAATAATTTCACTGAATAGAAACTGATGTGTTTGCAGTAATGCTGCAAAAAATACTTGAAGTAAGAGAAATACTTGAGAAAATTATAAAAAATTAGACTGAAGAGCAAGAGAGGTGAGAGAATATTATTTCAGACTGTCTACAGTTTACCATCCAGTTTGCAAAAGTCTGTAATCAGCATGGGTTTTATCAGTTGTAATAACAAATAATCATCTGGAACGATGCGTCATTGGACAGAATCTTGTTTATTAATGAATAATTCTGTAGAGGGGATGGATGAGATGGGAGACATTGACAAGCCACAAAATATCTCAGTAGATCAGCGAGCAGAGCACTGCTCACTTTTGAACAGGCCCGCTCCACAGCCATATGGATTAGCTGACAGGTTGGCAGGCATTGGATTGGATCATCTGACCGAACCGAAGCAATCGAAGAACAACTGGGAAAAGATTGGAGTTTGGTTGAAATCGAGAGAGCTCGTGCTTCGTCTGTCAATTTTTATCGTGACATTTGAGAAATGATTATGATTTTTTCAAATATTTCGTGACATTAATGACGGAATTCTACGTCCCCTGCAAATTTAATTTCTGTTTTTCTAACCGGTTCAAATAATTTTTACGATAATGCCGTCCAATGGAGGATTTGTGTTTTTGGTATCGCCAGTGCTAATGTTTATATTTTCTAGAGTGTCTGCCGAAAAAGAGCCCGAATACCACGATAAATTTGCAAATGTAGAAGCAATGGAATCCACCACATCTTTTGTTCACGTAAGTTTATAAATATTAGCTGATAATTTTAGAGAAAACTCGTTTTATCGGCTTCTTGAGTTTAAAGAAGGGTAAACTTAACCTCATTCTTGAAATGTTTTCTCTGCCTAGCACAGAATAAATAACAGGTCTGTATTCCCTTTTATATATTTTTAAATATCTCACACCACTACTGCCGTAAAATAGAGTAGAATATTTAATTGTCTATCAATAATTTTACCCTTCAATGTTCTGGTAATTAATTTGTATTTCAAGTAAGTACTGAGGTTTGCTCTTATCACATTTTCGATATGCCAATGACCTCTATTAGCAATTACTGTGTGCCAGTTTCTTGGGTAACGGTTTTACGACGTTCAATTCAATTTTAATTACTGGATAATGTTTGGTCTTATAGTTTGTCTCTATTTTTACAGTACCGTATGCTTGAATACAAGTGACATATCCGGTACATTTTTAGATTTTGGTAATTTGCCCACTTTCAAGTTCCATTTTGTCGACCCTGACCTGTCAAATTTGCATTTACACTGTTCACTTTCTTCCAATTGTAAAGAAGTTATAAAGAAATTAAGAGTGGATCCTACAAATCTCTAGTCTAATATTGACTGTAGAACAAATCGGATAATTGAATTAATGAATAAACATAAAAAATCAAATCTAAATATGTGCATCATAAACAACATACAATGGAAAGAATATCACAATTTAGAAAGACAATATATTTCATCTATTCCTGATTTAAATTGACATTAGGATAAAAAACTGGTTCACAGGATTTGGGCCAAGTTTAACAAGATAGGCTCTGGTGATTCTTATAAGAATCCTCTGTCTCTAATTTCTTGCCAGATGACTTGATAAGGCAAAAACCTGTTCATTGAGAGTGTATTCTTTTTATTCTATATTTATGCTAAATTTAGTATTCAAGGACTAGGCCAGTGATAAATATTCATGCTGTTTAAAAATGCCTGCCAGAGAAACCTTTTTATGTGTGCAGTTCAGGGATCGCTATTCTAAATTCAATTAAACTTGCTAGATCTTAATACTACTTTTACGTTGTTTGTGAGTTTGAAAATGCCAACAGTATTAAACAATTAAACAGTAACAAAAGGGGTAAGAATTTAAGTGAGAGTAAAAACAATATAAAAACTTTATGTACCCTTTTATTAAAATATTTTAAAGTTTTTAATAAAAGGGTACTAAAAGTTTTTA
This sequence comes from Nilaparvata lugens, assembly GCF_014356525.2. Classification (NCBI taxonomy): domain Eukaryota; kingdom Metazoa; phylum Arthropoda; class Insecta; order Hemiptera; family Delphacidae; genus Nilaparvata; species Nilaparvata lugens. The sequence continues at coordinate 24,130,188 of NC_052515.1, forward strand.
TTTGAATTAAGTAGCCCATATAAGCGAAGTAATTTTACGTTAGAGCTACATTTTTATGAATGTAATTATTATCGATGAACCGTAGATTAGGCTGGACTACTCTTGAGATTGTGAATCTAAGAAGATAGCATAAACCGTATAAAACATCTTCCAATTTAAAATATTACAAATTAACTGTGTAATGGTTGGAAACTTACTTCCTTAAAAACAACTGAGAGTTTTATTACTACAAATCCAGTACATTCTTGATAAATTCCTCCAAGTGAATTACTGCATTTTTTTAAATAATTGAGTGAGTTAGAATTCACTTTTGTCAGCTTTAATTAAATGGGAAGCATCGATGTTATTCATAATGAATTCTGACAGTTTAAATTGAATCTCTCTATAATAACAATGTACTGTTGTAACTCAAGTCACCATTGCAGATTGAAGTACCTTTTGTTGTACTACACTGTAAGGCTAATAGCCAACTTGAAGAATCTAAATGGCTCTTAATCTATGATCTTCATCTGTTGGATATCTTGCCAGAGCTCTGATAATATAATAGTGTAATTATTTTTACTGGCTCAATTCCAGTAGTTTGCTGCTTGAACTGGTTTTTTAGAGCTTGCCATCAATGAGCCAGAACTGAATGAGTTAGGCCTACTATTTCTCAGCTTATAGGAAACAGTGTCTGCTTAGTTGAATGGTATCTGTGTTTATTGTTATAAAGAAGTAAGAAAAATCTGTGAGTGGGAGTAGAAAAGCATGGAGTAAAAAAGGAAGAAGAAAAGTTAGGAATATGGATGTGAAGAACATGTAGAAGCAGCTATGGAGAAGGATATAAAGAAAATGAGAAAGCAGTTATGAAGAAGGATATTAAGAAAATGGAGAAGTCATGAAGAAGGATATAAAGGAAATGAAGATGCAGCCATGAAAAAGGATATAAAGGAAATAGAGATGCAGCCATGAAAAAGGATATAAAGACATAATGGAGAAGCTGCTATGAAGAAGGATATAGAGAAAAAGAGAAAGCAGTTATGAAAAAGGATATAAAGAAAATGGAGAAGCAGCTATGAAGAAAATGAAGAAGCAGCTATGGAGAATGATATGAAAAAAATAGGGAAGCAGCTATGAAGAAGGATATGAAGAAAATGGAGAAGCATCTATGGAGAAGGATATGAAGAAAATGGGGAAGCAGCTATTTTCCAAAGAAAGATGTTAAGAAAATGAATAAGCAGCTATGGAGAAGGATATGAAGAAAATGGGGAAGCATTTATGAAGAAGGATATGAAGAAAATGGAGAAGCAGCTGTGAAGATTTATATAAGGGAAATGGAGAAGCATCTATGGAGAAGGATATGAAGAAAATGGAGAAGCTGTTATGAAAAAGGTTATAAAGAAAGTGGAGAAGCTGTTATGGAGAAGGATATAAAGAAAATGGAGAAGCATCTATGGAGAAGGATGTGAAGGAAATGGAGAAGTAGCTGTGAAGATTTATATGAAGAAAATGGAGAAGTATCTATGGAGAAGGATATGAAGAAAATGGAGAAGCAGCTATGAAGAAAGATATAAAGAAATGAGAAGCAATTTTAAAGAATTATATAAAGAAAATTAAAAAAAAAAAATAGAGAAGCAGTTATGAAAAAGGATATAAAGAAAATGGAGAAGCAGCTATGAAGAAGGATATGAAGAAAATGAAGAAGCAGCTATGGAGAATGATATGAAAAAAATGGGGAAGCAGCTATGAAGAAGGATATGAAGAAAATGGAGAAGCATCTATGGAGAAGGATATGAAGAAAATGGGGAAGCAGCTATTTTCCAAAGAAAGATGTTAAGAAAATGAATAAGCAGCTATGGAGAAGGATATGAAGAAAATGGGGAAGCATTTATGAAGAAGGATATGAAGAAAATGGAGAAGCAGCTGTGAAGATTTATATAAGGGAAATGGAGAAGCATCTATGGAGAAGGATATGAAGAAAATGGAAAAGCTGCTATGGAGAAGGTTATAAAGAAAGTGGAGAAGCTGTTATGGAGAAGGATATAAAGAAAATGGAGAAGCATCTATGGAGAAGGATATGAAGAAAATGGAGAAGCAGCTGTGAAGATTTATATAAGGGAAATGGAGAAGGATATGAAGAAAATGGAGAAGCAGCTATGAAGAAAGATATAAAGAAATGAGAAGCAACTTTAAAGAATTATATAAAGAAAATTAAAAAAAAGAAATAGAGAAGCAGTTATGAAAAAGGATATAAAGAAAATGGAGAAGCAGCTATGAAGAAGGATATGAAGAAAATGAAGAAGCAGTTATGGAGAATGATATGAAGAAAATGGGGAAGCAGCTATGAAGAAGGATATGAAGAAAATGAAGAAGCAGCTATGGAGAAGGATATGAAGAAAATGGAGAAGCAGCTGTGAAGATTTATATGAAGAAAATGGGGAAGCAGCTATGAAGAAAATGAAGAAGCAGCTATGGAGAAGGATATAAAAAGAAAATGGGGAAGCAGCTATGAAGAAGGATATGAAGAAAATGAAGAAGCAGCTATGGAGGAGAATGATATGAAAAAAATGGGGAAGCAGCTATGAAGAAGGATATGAAGAAAATGAAGAAGCAGCTATGGAGAATGATATGAAGAAAATGGGGAAGCAGCTATGAAGAATGATATGAAGAAAATGGAGAAGCATCTATGGAGAAGGATATGAAGAAAATGAATTAGCAGCTATGGAGCTGGATATAAAGAATTTGGAGAAGCTGTTATGAAAAAGGTTATAAAGAAAGTGGAGAAGCTGCTATGAAGAAGGATATAGAGAACGTGAGAAAGTCGTTATGAAGAGGGATATAAAGCATAGGAGAAGCAGCTATGAAGAAAGATATAAAGAAATGAGAAGTCAATTTGAAGAATAGTATAAAGAAAATTGAGAAGCAGCTATGAAGAAGGATATCAATAAAATGGGTAAGCAGCTATGAAGAAGTATATAAAGATAATGGAGAAGCAGTTCCAATAGTTTCTATGTAATAAGTACAATAATTGATGATAAGAAGAGGATGTAATTGAGTTGCAAAGTGAAACAGAAGAAGACAAAGAAGAAAATACAAGTTGAGTTCTGAAGAATGAGGTAAACAAGAATGAGGAAGAATCTGCAATAATGTTTTGCTTGTGTTGAAGATATCAAACGATGAATGAAATTGAATTAGTTGAATGAAAAATTTTGTAGATTGTAACAATAATGTTGGAAAAAGAAGAAGAAGAAAATAAAGAAGGAGGTGGAGATGAAAATAATAAATGAGTTTGAAGATGAAGAGTGTTTTGAGAGCCAAGAATGTGATGGAAATAGAGCAGTTGATTGGATTAACGAATATTTATGAAGATACTTTATTAATAAAACTAGGAATAGAATATAGATTCGAGGGGGTAAAGTCAATTTGGACTGTTGTCAATATAATATCAAACAGAAGAAGAGTGGAATTAGAAAAAGGATGAGGGTTGAAAATTAGAAATATAAGGGCAGATAAAGAAAATTTTGAGAAGGAAGTGTAGCTACTTGCCCATTGCTGTTGATTATGCAATCATATAAGTGTGAATGAGATGGAAAACTGTTGATTCATATATTCATATGCAAATATAATGCAGGTGAAAAAACGGGCATTTGCCCAAAACTGCTTCAACACTGTAGCATTCACATGGCAACAGTGTAGCTTATAATAATTGATCGCAAGAAAAGTGAATTCTGGAAAAGAAAATGATAGTAGACGGAGAAGAAAATTATAGATTAGGAAGACAATGAGGTACAAAAGTGAAGAAAAAGAAAACGAGAATGTTGATAGAGATGATGATCCATCTTGACAAGGGGACTATAATATTGAGGATAAAAGGTTGAAAGGAGAAAATGAAACAACTTGAGACGTGGAAGAGAAGAGCAGGCGAAAGAGATGAGAAGCTTGTGAGTGAGAGAAAGAGGATCGTAGAAGGAAAGAAGGTGAAAGAAAAATATTGAGATTGCAAGATGATGGTGAACTAACACAAGTAATTGTAAATAATAAGAGAATCTAGTAGATGAAAAGAAACAAGGGACAATACTAAAAGAAGAAGACGAAGAAGAAAAGAACTGTAGCTTGTAATCACGTTATGCAACAAGCACTATGAATTAAATAACAGGAATAGCCGCCTATTATCCCGTTTTTATGTCGATTTGTTATGGCTGTCTATTATACTGGAATTTGAAGGTGAAGGCTGGCTATGATCTGTTTTAGTTGCAATCAGCTTTATCGTTAAATTACTATACACAATTACTAAATAAAAGTCGACTGGAAACCACGTGGTACAATAGAACCATAATAGAACAAATCCCTTGTTTAGATGTTGGAAATTATTCAACCTAATCGTGCATAAGAAAGTAATTCCGTTATTAAGAAATACTTTGAATTTTTACGGCTTATTTTAGATTTTCTCTCGGTCTACTCTGACATTTTCTTCTGGTCTTATCAGAATTTTTCTCTTGCTTCTAATTTTTCTCTCATTCCTTGAGAAATATCAGGGCTTCTTTGAAAAAACTAGGGAGCTTTTCATTAAAATTGAAAGCCGCATAAGAACAGTAGGATTAAAAAATGAAATTCATTTATGTTGAATGCATTAATATTTGCTAGTTTGTAGTGTAAATTCTAATAGACAGGGTAAGCAAGTAAAACTGACACCAAAGGCTAAATACAGGCTGTATTCAATTAAAATAATTCAATCTTCACTCTATAAATCTATTTTAAGGAAAACTACGTTTTAAGTATGCTTTGATAATGATTTTTCTCTGTTTTTAAATCGGGGGTTTATTATTTTTTGTGAGTTATTTTTGTTTAGCAATATTGCTTACTTGCAAAAAGTAAAGTTTCTCACAATACGATTAGCAAGAGTGCGTGCTTGCTTGGAGAAAGTATTCCGCCTTGATATTTCCTTTCTCTTGTCTGAATAGCACCGAGCTTAGCATACCTTTTTCACCTTAACATTCCGCAAGTTTTGTAGCAACCTATTTTGATCGGTACAGTACTGGACAACCAACATTTTCTAATCGTGAGCTATTGCGTTCTAGTTCTCGATAACCAGCGACTTGATTCAAAACACATTTTTCTAGTATGAATTTGATGAAAAGATATATCATGAATATTACAGTAGTAAATCAATTTATTGTTTCAAACTCAAGAAATACATTGTATCATCTGTTGTGTGTGTCGTCTTCAAATCGGTTTACTTGTTTTTTATTCTCAGATTTTGTGAAGAGATTTATAGCATAGCTTGATACTAATGGATGTAAATCTATAGAATACCATTGAAGATATTTCTTATTAGTTGATACATTAACAAAATTCAATAAATCAATACGAAGGCCCGGTTGCACAAAAGCCGGTTAAATTTTAATCGTGATTTATTTTGCAAGACCAATCAGAGAAGCCGTCTTTTCAAAAACACCTTCTCTTTTTGGTTCTTGTGGAATTAATACGGTTAAAAATGTAACCGGCTTTTGTGCAACCGGCACTAAGAGATGTAAATCTATAGATTACCATTGAAGAATTTTCGTTATTAGTTAATACATTAACGAAATACATTAAATCAATATTAGGGATGTATTTTTCAATAAATAGTACAGATTGACTGTTCATTTCAATCAAGTGAATTCGAAGTAATGTTTGAGTCAATCTATGAAATCACTGACAGAAAGCAATGTAATGAATCAAATATATTGTACTATAATTAAGATTTCAGGCGAACATCCTCCCCTTATAAATTCATTCAAAGAAATACAAACTTTGTAATAGACACCTCTTTCACAGATACAAATTCTCAAAATGTATTTTTACTATCAAATGCATGAATTTTATTCCAAGTTAGATATGAGAAGTAATTGAAACCTGGCCTACCTGATTGATACTTCAGTTTGTCACATATTTAGTTCTCGAATCCTCCCTCTACTGAAACTGAAATTCATGTCAGCATCATCCTCAGCAAAACAAGATGAAATCTTGTTTTAGATTGGATTCATATTTTAAAACGTTTTATCGCTTATAATTGAAAAAAAAACTTGAATTTCAACTTCACATTTTGTAGCTGTTAAGAGTACACGTTATCCTATGTGCCATTGTTGTGCAAGCACTATTCTGTGGTAGAAAACAAATTAAAAATATTTCCCATCTCATTTTCCTTAATTTTCTGCAACATTCATACTTACTTTATCTTGCATTTCCGCCGCTATTATCATTCTTAAAACTATGCTTTGGTAAAATATCTTTGCGTTTTTACAATTTGTTTTGATATACATTTTTTTGTTATAATCCATGGAGGGTCAAATGTTCCAAAAAAGCATGAGGAGGCAATGTAAATTTTAGTATCATATAAACTAGAACGTTTTTGAGTCAATGTAACCATAAAATAAAAATTCTATAAACTTAATTCGTGAGATTTGGGCTCATTTGAGCCCAAATATGTCCTCAAAAATAAAGAAATGCATACTTACAGAGAAAAAGTGGTCAATGACCTCTTAAAATCTCAATAATTTTTATAATACTAATAATAATCATCATATTATTGGTATTAAATGATAATAGTATTCATCTGAAATTAAAAATGAACTATATAAACAGAAACCACAGTGGATGATCCTATAATAATATAGATTCTATTACAGAATCTTTGAAGTTTAAGCTTTTATTTTATTTTCTTACCATCTTATCATCACTTTCATGACTCATACTCAATAAATTATCAACTTGAATTATTCAGAATTAGCTGCTGTTAAAAATGTGCAGTGAATAGTTTTTTCATTTGAAGCAATAAAACCTTCAACTTGAAATATGTCCTCAAATGACCTGATCTATTTAATACCATATAGATTCTTTGATAAATGCCAATTAACAAAGGCTTATTGTCTAGTTATCAGTACTGAATGTTCAATATTTATCGATTTTTAACTAGACATTAATTATCTCCAGGTCCTAAATTGTAAACAATACCTGACTCGGGGAAAAAACAATTCGTAATTCGTTTTTAAACAATTAATTATAAGGTTAGACAGCAGCGCTATCTTATCACCCAGGGCCTTGCTTACGTTTGTTTGAATAGACCAAATTCACTAAATCAGTTAACTTTGTGATTCAGTCTTGAATATAATATTCGAGACATAACGTAGCAAAAGTTCATAGAAATTTTAAAGTTTGCAAAATTTGTGGTGCAAAGTGGCTCTCCAAGTTTGAATTAATTGTGAAAAAGTTAATTTTAGTGGTGGATTGTTCAGGAAGTGCATTTCTAGATCCAAATGATAATATTACAAATCTCATAAATCCTCGTGAAAGTGTTCATAGATTGTGGGAAGAAAAAGTGATATTATTTTCAGAAATTGCGTGAAAAGTTTTGATCTTTCAACAACTGTGGCATACTGAGATACATATTCCTGTGGCGATTTTTTCAGCAGAAGTTTGAAATTGATTCTCCACAATGTCTGAGTTTTTTAATAAGTATTTTGGCTCAGGGGAGGAGTTTAAGGTATGTTGCTTATCAAAGCCTTTTGGCCTCTATTTATGCAATTTTGTTCAGCTTCGATGGAGTGAGTATATTAATGTGCATGCAATATTTTGATTAATATTTTTCTAATCTCCCACTTATTAGTCACTAGGCTTGGTAAAATTACTTAACCTTGAAAGGGTGCAATCTCATAGCTACTAATGTAGTAATATTCAGAAAAATACATAGTTGGACAAAAACTTCAGTTGTTTGATTTCTTATGATTTCTTGATGGCTTGGAGTGCACCTAATAACATGGCTAAACAGTGAGGTGGAAGTGACTCCTCAAGCTGTATCTAAAAATAATTTATCAATTCTTTTACTTGGAGGAAAAATTTTTTTCCCTAAAGAAAATAAGATTTTCAAAAATAATCAGAAATAAGCTTCAGTATTTGAATGTTTCATAGAAAATACTGTATAATAATATTATATAGACTGTACTATTATGTAGTGGATTGTTTTGAATCTCAGCCTGTGAGAAATCAATTGTCTTTAAATTACTAATCTGTAAAAATAACCCGGCTTAATATTCTGGTAGTGGAGAAAAATACAGAATGAGTGGTTAAATATTGATTGAGTTCAGATATTGAATAGAGTAGAGTTCAGATATGATAATGGAAGTATATGAGATACGATGATTGGGTAAATAATTGTAAAACTAAAGTTATTTGAAAAGGAAAAACACTGTAAAAGATAAGCCAAATGCATACACAAGTTTGGAACCATGTTCTCTTTAAAATATAAATTAAAATTGATTCATAAAATTGATTGATCATCCAGATTTTCATTCATTTACAATATTTATTGATTTTTTGATAATGTTATCAAAAGTAGTAACCATTTTTTAGTAATTCTCTAGTTGAGTGTTGATTGATAGACTAATTTCCTCTATTAGGGGAGGGGGGGGGTGAAGTTGAAACTCTAGGATGTTAAGGATGTTTGTTTTCTCTTGCTGACTTAAATTTCAATTCAGAGAAATTAATAAAAAATATGAAGAAATTGAAAATGTATTGCCTGGGATGATGGACGTTCTACAAATCAATACTATACAAGTTATGTCATGAACATAGGAAGTTGAATAGTACTCCTGGTTACTGAAATAAAAGTGGAGTCATTAATTGATGAAGGAAAGAAGTAGAAAGCAACAAAATTAACGTAGAAAATTATTGAAGTGGAATAAGTAACATTTACCTTATTGTCGTTTTTAGTCTTTCGAAAATTGACTGGCTATTTACTGTCAAAAAATTGTCAGTTTATATTGTTTATTGTTGAAAAACTACATTATTCGTATAGTGAGATCTACGTTATGATGGCAGTGGAGAAAGGTAGGAGAAAAACGTTGCCGATCCTCTGTCTTGTCAATGCCTTCTAAAGACGGTAGCTGAAACAGGTTTATTGATGTAATATTAACTAGGTACTGTTCATTCTCGTTTAAAATAACCAATTATATTTTATTAAGTAAGAAATTGTATTTTTAAATAATTCTATAATGAATTTTCATAATTTAGATGAGATAATTTGTTCATTAATTATTAATTCTACATTGTTAAAAGACAATCTGATAACAGAGCAAAGCAAGAAAGAGATAGTTCTATCCGCTTTGTTGAATGATAGACAAGGATAGCAATACCATTGCTAATCAAACACTGCCATTATAACGTGGACCTCACTAAAGAAAAACATTTTTCAACTACTCCTCAGGTTCTCGACGTCAATGTTATTCCAACAAACCGCTAAATGAATAGATGAACGCAATTACATTTTAATCTCGTTAAAACTCTGTTATTGAATTATTGATAGAACAGCTGATTCATGAGGAATTCCAATAATGCACTGGACATAATATGACTTGTGATTGTCAATAAATGAAATAAGAAATACTGCGATCTGCTTTCAGTGAATTATTTTGGTAACTCACATTAGCAAACCATAGATTCATACAAAAATATTCTTGTTTATGTGCAAAATTCATTGTAGAAACGAATAAAAATGTTGTATTTTGGTCATATCCACATACATTTCATTGAATTATGAAACGGAAATACTCTGCTTACATTATTTACAGCATGACGGAAATTATTTAGTAGAATACTAAGGAATAAACCACCTTTTGAATAATCCATACTTAGGTCTTCAACAGTTCTGTTCACTTCAAATAACGTTCACCTATTTTTATATCTATTTGAAGGCGAGGTAGATGTAAGGATACCTACCTCCTGAACTTCTCCTCCAATAAAAGGCATACAAATATCAATAGTCATTGTTAGAATAACTATTTGTAACAAGACTAAGGCCCGGTTGTACAAAAGCCGGTTTAATTTTAACTGCGATTAAATTCACGAGAACCAATCAGAGAAGGCCTTTTAGATAAGACGGCTTCTTTGATTGGTTCTCGTGGAATTAATCACGATTAATATTTAACCGGCTTTTGTGCAACCGGAACTGGCTATATAACATTGTATGTAGCTATTTTTAGTTACTAGTCCAGTGAACAGTGGTTTGCAAATTTACATTTAATTTGTATGAATAATGTATCAGTTGATGTCCACCTGTGCTGCCCTTTAGCAATTGTAATATCACGTGAGGTGGGAAAGAAGGTGAAACGAAAAAGAAGAAGAAGAATCCTAACGGAGGGTCAGGATACGCCCTTATCTCGTAGTGAGTGTCCGATCCACATCGTAATATTATTGAGAAAAATGGCGGATAATCACTAAAAAACAATGTTTTTCACGGTTTTCTCGGAAACGGCTCTAATGATTTTCTTCAAATCTATACCATGGAAGCTATTTATTAGCCTATCAACTGACATGAGTCTTATTTCTGGGAAAATTTCAGGAGCTCCGTAATATTATTGAAAAATGGCGGATAATCACTAAAAAACAATGTTTTTCACGGTTTTCTCGGAAACGGCTCTAATGATTTTCTTCAAATCTATACCATGGATAGCTATTTATTAGCCCTATCAACTGACATGAGTCTTATTTCTGGGAAAATTTCAGGAGCTCCGTAATATTATTGAGAAAAATGGCGGATAATCACTAAAAAACAATGTTTTTCACGGTTTTCTCGGAAACGGCTCTAATGATTTTCTTCAAATCTATGCCATGGATAGCTATTTATTAGCCCTATCAACTGACATGAGTCTCATTTCTGGGAAAATTTCAGGAGCTCCGTAATATTATTGAGAAAAATAGCGGATAATCACTAAAAAAACATGTGTTTCACGATTTTCTCAAAAATGACTTGAACGATTTTTTTCAAATTCATACCCTGTATAGTTATTTATCGGCTCTATTAACTGGAATGAGTCTCCTTCCTGAGAAACTAATGGGGGGTCCACCCCATCCTTGAGAAATGGACTTTGTAGCCTCCTTCTCGGGCATGAGGTAGGTAGGTAGAGCAGTTCATAAAAAGAACACATAGTCGAGATATTTTATCTGTAGAACAGCTGTTTTGACGACTTCTAAAAAATATCGAATTTCACAATTTACACAAAGGAAAAAGTACTCTGAAACAACTAACTATACACATAATATACATAAGTCTGATCGTAGTTTCAAATATGTTGCCGCCAATCGTCATTATGTTATTCCCCTAGATCATTCTCGTTTAAGAATGAGGCATAAAGTCCAATGAGCAAGGAAAGTTGTGTGAGTGAACCACACCAGATTTTTTAGAATACATGTTTACTTCAGAAAGTCTAAAATATTAACTATATTATGCTGTTAGTGTAGAATAGTACATAGTATATTAACAAGTATTGTAGCAAACATAGTATATCATTATAAATGGAATTCATAGTATATCTATTTGTAATTGATGATGTGTTTGTTTTTTGAAGTGTGAATGAATTGTTATTTTGATGAGTGATAGTGATAGTTTGATGAGAACCTAGACCTTGATTTGGACTGTAGTATAAAATTTGAAAAGGGACAGTTTGGGCACAAGCCTGTTGTGCCTCCTCATATAACTGTAAAAATAATTTTACGGCTAAGAAAATGAATAAATAAATATAAACTATATATTCAATGTTTCGTTACAAGTTTTCTATGCTTTTATACTCCAGAGCGAAGCTCGGCCCACCTATATCTAATTATTAATTCTACAATGTTAAAAGACAATCTGGCAACAGAACAAAGCGAGAAAGAGATAGTGCTATCCGCTTTGTTGAATGATAGACAAGGATAGCATTACCATTGCTAATCAAACACTGCCATTATAACCTGGACCTCACTAAAGAAAAACATTTTTCAACTACTCCTCAGGTTCTCGACGTCAATGTTATTCCAACAAACCGCTAAATGAATAGATGAACGCAATTACATTTTAATCTCGTTAAAACTCGGTTATTGAATTATTGATAGAACTGATTCATGAGGAATTCCAACAATGCACTGAACATAATATGACTTGTGATTGTCAATAAATGAAATGAGAAATACTGCGATCTGCTTTCAGTGAATTATTTTGGTAACTCACATTAGCAAACCATAGACTCATACAAAAATATTCTTGTTTATGTGCAAAATTCATTGTAGAAACAAATAAAAATGTTGTATTTTGGTCATATCTACATTAATTTTATTTCATTTATTGATAATAATTAAGATTGTCTTAATGGTAAGATAATTTATTGAATTATGAAACGGAAATACTCTGCTTACATTATTTACAGCACGACGAAAATTATTTAGTAGAATACTAAGGAATAAACCACCTTTTGAATAATCCATATTTAGGTCTTCAACAGTTCTGTTCACTTCAAATCACGTTTACCTATTTTTATATCTATTTGAAGGCGAGGTAGATGTAAGGATACCTACCTCCTGAACTTCTCCAATAAAAGGCATACAAATATCAATATCATTGTCATTATTGGAATAACTATTTGTAACAAGACTAAGGCCCGGTTGTACAAAAGCCGGTTAAATATTAATCGTGATTAAATTCACGAGAACCAATCAGAGAAGGCCTTTTAGATAAGACGGCTTCTCTGATTGGTTCTCGTGAAATTAATCACGATTATATTTAACCGGCTTTTGTGCAACCGGAACTGGCTATATAACATTGTATGTAGCTATTTTAGTTACTAGTCCAGTGAACAGTGGTTTGCAAATTTACATTTAATTTGTATGAATAATGTATCAGTTGATGTCCACCTGTGCTGCCCTTTAGATATTGTAATATCACGTGAGGTGGGAAAGAAGGTGAAACGAAAAAGAAGAAGAAGAATCCTAACGGAGGGTCAGGATACGCCCTTATCTCGTAGTGAGCTCAATTTGTCCGATCCACATCGCAATATTATAGCGAATTGCAAAATGTGGAATAGAGCAACATGTCTTGGACTTTCTTATAAACTTTCTCAAGTCCCATTGTACTAAAAGTTTCAATAATTTTTTGCCAAACTTTCAATTTGCATCGAAGAAGAGCAGCGCTCATTTACCTTTTTTTATGATTTGATATCTTGAAAACTCAGGGAAAAAGTAATAGAAAATCTCATTACAATATTATACAGGAATGGTAAAGTAAATTCGTATGGATTTTGTTGGTGGGGAGTCCTTTGCGGGATGGTCCCACCGCCTGAATATATAATTTAACCCTTCAATGGACCTTACGATTGTCATATTTCAGCCGGGACCGACAGTTTAACGTGCCCATCCGATAACACGGGAGTGATCTGGAATGGTGTCTAGCCACCACGAGGTATCTATGAATGAATCTTGGTGAATTTCGTCCACGTTGAAGGATCAATTAACGGTCTTATTATGTGGTGTGAATGAAAATGAATCGCCCATGTTTAACAGCATAATGATATCAGCTTTGCTAATACACACAGCAGCAGACAGACGGTGAAAAAATCAAAAGTCTGTATACAGTGGTGAGTTGACATATGCAGACGGACGGACATTTGTATGCGTTGCAACATTCGAACACCTAAGGAGGAATTTTCCCTTCGTCTGTCTGCATACTTCCGTCTGTTGATGATGTGTGGTTTTGCTTTGAAACTTGCACGGATACATAGTAAAATATATAGAGCAACCTCATCAACACAAAACAGTAGTAGGCCTATTGCCAACATCAACAAAAATACACCTATATAGCCGGGGTCATGCAGCGTTTCGATCCTTGTCCGATAATATAGTGTGTTTGTCTTTTCGGTCTCAACATTTTATAGTTTTTTTAAAGTTTGGAATTTTCCTATCATTTGTAATTAATTTTATTCAATTTAGAAGTATTTTTTTATTTGAAAATTATTTTTGTGTGTTTTGAATTGTAAATTGAGTGTGTAATTGAAGAATTTTGAAGAGACACATAACGTAGCTACATCTGGTATTTTGTATAAATTAGAATTGGAACCAATTTGGGCGTAAGCCTATGATACTTTTGCGTAAGTTGTGTAATTCTGAATGATAGAATAAATAAATAACATTTCTCTTGGCTCCAGGGGTGGTGGTAGGACAAATCATATGTCGGACATGTGTGGCATGCATCATTCTAGGCTGTTGTCATCCGTAATCGGATCGGAGTGGGATCGGAACGCTGCATGATAGGTGTGTTCCCAGAATCGAAGAGGATTGGATTGAAAGCCTGTATTTGTCAATATAATGGCTTCTACTACGATTTTCTTTGCCGGCATATTGCTGATAATAATTATTGTTATTGATCTACTCTCGTACAATCCTGTTCGATTTTGTTTTGTTAATTTCATTGATTGTTTTGTGTGTTTTAGACAAGCGGTGTGACTCCTGTGGTGGATCCATTGCAACAGTTCTTGCATGGCTTCATAGCTTCGCTGTCGGTTATCATAGTGTCGGAGATCGGCGACAAAACGTTCTTCATAGCCGCCATTATGGCAATGAAGCACTCGCGTCTCACCGTCTTTGCCGGCGCTATTTCCGCGCTCGCCTTCATGACCGTGCTCAGTGGTGAGTCAGCAAATTTTGTCCCAAAAATAATAAGAAGATGGAAGAAATCATATTAGAATCAAATGAAGATGAAAAACACATATTAGACTGACCACAAACAAACTATAGGACACACCACTACCTCCGTAAACAAAGCCATAGTTTATTCTGGTGACGTCAGCACAGGTAGGGCTCCTACACCAATAAAAATTTGTTGATTTCAGCTGATCTATATCAGCTAGTGTTTGTATTGGTGTAGGAGCCCTACCTGTGCTGACGTTACCATCAACCACCTGTCTTGCACTATGGCTTTGTTTACGGAGGTAGTGCACACCCCATGCCTGTTTTGTAATCAGCGAGAAGCATCTAACAAAAAACAGCAGCTTCTAACATAACATAAGCCATCTATAACAATGAATAAATCACTGGAAAATTAAAAATTTTAACGATACAAAAATAATTCAACCTCAAATAGAGCAGCAAATAAAAAATAAGGACAAAAAATCTAACCTCAAAAAATGTTGTTTGAAGACTTTCACTGTAATGACACAACAATGTTTGACGACATGTGTGTACAAACATGATCATCATGCATGTCCTGTCGTTAGTGGTCAGCCTTAGGTACCGTACCGATTGTAGAATCATATAACGCGCCGGTGTAATAATGAAGAGGACCCAAGTTCGAATCTCGACCGGGGCAAAAGTTTTTGACCACAGCACAATCACATTAGATATGGCCACCTTGTCTTTCGGAGGAGACGATAAGCCGTCGGTCCCGAATACCTAAAAAGTAGTCGTCATCTCCCATCATCATCATCCCTCTCACTCATTACCCACGCACAAGCCTAAGAGCTTATGTGGGCATCATCACCCGCAGTATATTATTATTATTAGCCAATATTATTAGAATTAAAAAAATATGAAATAATCATATTAGGTAAACCAGTACTACATTACTTCAAATCATGGAATCATTTCTATTGTCGAGAAAATTGGATGAATCCAACATAGCATTGCAAAAGCAAGCCGAAAACACCAAGAAATTGAGTGGGGAGAACACCCAAAAATCTCTTGGAAATATTTATTTATTTATAATTTTTACAAAGTAGCACTGATTGGGAGAGAAAAACTAAGGATAATCCTTGTACCATTTTCTCCCAAATTTAGATAAAACTTTAAAAGTCCGAGATAGGGTTATGGTTTCACTTTTCTAAAATTTAGTCCATTTTCACTGAAAAAATCTGGTGTGGTACACTCACACAACTTTCCTTGCTCATATTTGAAACTACGATCAGACTTTTGTATATGTGTATATATAATTGTTTTCAGAGTACTTTTTCCTTTGTGTAAATTGTGAAATTCAATGATTTTTTTTAGTCGTCATTTTTTTAAAGTCGTCTAAACAGCTGTTCTACAGATGAAATATCTCGACTATGTGTTCTTTTTATGAACTGCTCTACCTACCTACCTCATGCATGACAAGGGGGTTACAAAGTCCATTTCTCAAGGATGGGGTGGACCCCTCATTATTTTCCCAGAAAGGAGACTCATGCCAGTTAATAGAGCTGATAAATAACTATACAGAGTATGAATTTGAAAAAATCGGTCAAGTTATTTTGAGAAAATCGTGAAAAACATGTTTTTTAGTAATTATCCGCCATTTTTCTCAAGTATATTACGGAGCTCCTGCAATTTTCTCAGAAATGAGACTCATGTCAGTTGATAGGGCTTATAAATAGCTATCCATGGTATGGGTTTAAAGAAAATCGTTAGAGCCGTTTTCGAGAAAACCGTGAATAACATGGTTTTTTAGTAATTATCCGCCATTTTTAATTCAATTTTATTGACTTTCTTATTGTCAGATCCTCATGGTATAAGGACCTTAAGTTTAAAATTTCAAGTCAATCGGTTGATTAGGAATGGAGTTATCGTGTTCACAGACATACACACATACACACACACACACACCACACACACACACCACACACACACACACACCACACACACACACACACACACACACACACACACCACACACACACACACACAACACACACAACACACACACCAACACCCAAAAATCATGTTTTTGGTCTCAGGGGATTTTGAAACGTATAGAAAACTTGAAATTAGGGTACCTTAATTTTTTTGGAAAGCAATACTTTCCTTACCTATGGTAGTAGGGCAGGAAAGTAAAAACAACGAAAACTAAGAATTTTAAATTTTGATGGTTAAAAACAGAATAAAAAACAAAAATAACACACTCAAATCACCATTAATTTGGAACATTTTTGCGTAATTTGACAAAATTTAGAGCCAGAAATATATCTGCCATTACCTCATAATGGCTTACAATGGCTACAATGAATACCGAGCTGCAGTGTGAGATTCACGTTTCAAAGTCAGTGGAACTGATAGGACAGCAGAGTTGCCAATTTTCTGTTACCACATTCTTCAATAATTATTGTAGATAGCTGTGATTTAAATCATCCCGGTATATCTGATTGTTGGTTCTTGTTTACATTGTTCAATTATGCCTCAAATATATTAATAATCTTCTGTGAATTTATCCTCTTATCGTCCTTATGTATCCATACTATTAACTGTGAACTTACTCATTTAACAAAACAGAAATCATAGACGATTTGTAATAGCGTTCTCGAAAATGGCTCTTAATGATTTCATTCCCTCAATGATATCTCCTAATAAATTATGATTAGTTCAAAAATACTCTTGGAAGACAATATATCATAATTCAACATTAAACTTCTGACAGTGCTTTGTAGTTCATGGATTTGAATCTTGATTTTTTTGTTCAAACTGAGAAAATTCTTTCGCACCCACAAGTCACAATAATTAAGATTATGATTAGAAAATAATTATGATTAGTTTAAAAATACTCTTGGAAGACAATATATTATAATTCAACATTGACAGTGCTTTGTAGTTCATGGATTTGAATCTTGATTTTTTTGTTCAAACTGAGAAAATTCTTTCGCACCCACAAGTCACAATAATTAAGAAATGCCTAACTAACACAGACATTATCTTATCTATCTCATAAGAAACTGTTGGCGTGTGAGTTATTTTATTATCGAGCTCTACCACAGATTCAAGTAACCCACTCGACACTTTTGTGTGAGTTTACTTTGTTATCAGAAATTAAATAAATCTGGTTCGACAATCAATTTCGAAAAACGTGACTAACTGTCATGCGTTCAATTTTATAGTGAAACCACGTGGTATACTAGGCCCTCAGTCGTTAAGTATAATTTAATCATGCGAGGATAATAGATTTTATTTTATTAGTTCAGAATTGGTACTGAACAGTTAGTACAGTGTTTAGTGTACTTTTCAATCAGTTGATCAAAAAAAAAAAATGTAACTGAGTTACACTGCAATAAAATTGTGTCTCAATGACGTATGAAGTAACTGTTATTTTTATTCAGCGTATGGCAAATACACAACACAGATATCACAAAATTTTTAAACATACAGTAAATAGAAAATCTATTAATAAAACGAATAAAAATATCTTAGTCAATTTTACAGTCACTTTGTCCTGGAATTATAACTGTATTATAACTTGTAACTGTTATATATGTCTATTATATAGACAAATTACAAGATTTTAGATACAAAAAATGACAGAAATTAGAGAGGCAAATACAGACTTTAATCAGACAGAAAAATGAGACAAGCAAATCCACTTATTGATGGAATATATCATATCATCTTTATTTTAGTCTGAGGAATTCAAGTTTCAGGGATGTAAAAATCAGGAGTCCTCTCTCTCTAATGGCGATGTGTCTAGACTTGCATGTTGGTAATGGGCGAGGATAGTATATAAAATATAGTATATATTATATATACTATATACTGTATACTATCCTTGGGTTGTAGGTGTGTATTGATCAAGTCCAGTACATTTTCTATCCTTGAGTAATGATTAGTTACGAACAGACCTACGATATCAGGCGAGCTCCGAAATCACTCGTCAAAATGGTATTAGCAGAGAAAACGGATACTAAGATTGTTTATTCTATGGTATCAGTATTATTGAAACGAGATTTCAATTTCTGATTGTGATTCATTATTTTCGGTTGCAATTGGCATTTATTTATTGCAATAAATATTGATATACAGAATAGGAGTCCTGTACTTGTATATATCAATGTACAAGAGTTTATTCAAACCAATGTAGAATAGATTTGGGCCAAGCCAAACAAATGTAGAATAGATTTGGGCGAAGCCAAACCAATGTAGAATAGATTTGGGCCAAGCCAAACCAATGTAGAATAGATTTGGGCCAAGCCAAACAAATGTAGAATAGATTTGGGCCAAGCAAAACCAATGTAGAATAGATTTGGGCCAAACCTGTTGTTTGTTGTTTCATGTGATCTGTATTGTATCCATAAATAAATAAATATTATTTGAAGATTGATATAAAATTGTAATAAAAAACAAACAAAGTTATTAACTTGTTTGTTTCTATGAAATGAAAAAAATGTGTAGTATTCTAAAAGGAATTCTAACAGCTTAAACAATATTTCTGTGTTCAACGAACAATGCTCTATCAGCAAAAGTAAAGTAATTAAATTAATCATTGGAGAGCTTGGGAATTTTATCAGTGAAAATTGTTTTCTCATAACGGTAAGTCAAAGGGTCAAGTGTAAGTGAGGGCCGGCTGTGCCCTAACTTCGCCCTCCTAGGTTTTAAATCAAGGCAGCTATTTATTTCAATTCAAAGTTTTATATTTTCGGACGAAACAGGCCCCACGTGATTGTCATCACGTCCTGATTTATCAGTTTTATACAAATATAACGATCTGTATTCCTCTAATAACAAGTATTGAAGATATCAGTTAGTAAACTATTGACTGCTCTATTATTTTTCCAGTGCATAAAATATTTACTTGATGTAAACTACTGTGTTCAAAATAACAAATTAATCATGGCTATGATAGAACAGGTAGTGGCACAGTTGCAGTTGCACTGTAGGACTGAATATAATAATTATTATTCAGTGAAAATATGTGACCGATGAACTGTTGAAGGGGATATTAGGCGTTTTTCAGGCGTTTTCAGAGTCAGCAGGGCAGGAAGCTCTCTGATTGGATTGCCGCCTGAAAAAGTGTGAAAAACACCTAATATTTCATTTCATTTATTTATCGTCACATTACATCAATTTTTGAGTAACTCTCATTCGACTGGTGACATGTCAATACTAGAACAAAATTATATTTAAAAGACTCAGTTCTAACTTCTTGAAAGTAAATTAAATAAATACACTCTATGATGTATCTCATTAAATTCACATGGAAATGAAAGTCACAAAAAGTTAAGTTACACTCTACAGCCCCTTTCCACAAATTAAAATTCGGCAGCAGAGTATAGGGCTTTCTCTACTAGCATTTTTCTGACTGTTAGTTTGAATTTGTTTATTGAATCTAGATTTCTGATGGCTGCAGGTAATTTATTAAAATAACGTATTCCAGAGTAGAATGGAGTTTTTTCTAGAGATGTGTGCCTATGTACTGGAAAAGCAATGAGACTACTATTACGTGTATTATACCCGTGATTATCTGTGCAGAATTGAAATTTATCTAAATTCTGTTCAACAAAAACCAACAATTGATAGATAAAAATAGATGGCAGCGTTAGAATGTTTAGGTTTTTGTAAGAATCTCTTGATCTCAATCCACAAATGACTCATACTATTTTTTTCTGGATTATAAAAATTATGGTTCTTATAAAAATTCTGATTAAAAAAATATGGTTCACCCTAAGGCTAGGCACACACCAGTTGTCTTAATAAGCAAGTCTTACATGTCTTACAAGTCTCAACATGTCTTGATAAGCAACTATGTGAAGTATTGTGACTAAACATGTCTTGTCTTGTCTTGACTAACTGGTGTGTGCCTAGCCTAAGTGTATTTCAGAAAAACACAACAAAAGTAATGATCTATGTGGAATAAATGTCGTCTTCTGTAATAGAGCTTCCAATAATTATTATTTTGTCATCATGAATAATGAAATACAAATTTCATGTCATGTTGAAAGACAAATAAATAATTCCAACAGAATGTTTGACAACATTTCTTTGTGTTTATTCATTACGGAAAAATACCACTTCACTCACAATACAACTATAAAACTATTTTGTCATTGATTGAAAAATAATCCACAGCTATTGATTCATAGAGTACTTTTCTTATCTCCATGATGATTTTTAGAGAACAAGATATTATTTTCTCATAGGACATTAGTCCTACTGATAAATCTAACATAAAATAGAAAATAATAAGTAATTAAAACTATGATTCAATTTTTAACTGACATACTGAAATATCAACAGATCTTAAATAGCTGCACATTTATTGTTCTTCAATAATACTTTAATACTGAATATTATGATTTTTCTAATTAGACAATCTAATTACAAGTCTAATTAGAGTGTAGTGTCGTAAAAAATAGTTCAAAACTAATTATTAACTTGCAGTTCGTCATGGATAGTGAAATAGATGAGAATTATTAATCTATAATGATTACTTTTAAAAAGCTTATTCTGTTGTGGAAAAATTACAACTTTCAGATGAGTAATATAATATGAGTGAGCTTACCCTCCTCCTTCAGAGAAATAACTTCAGGAAGTCCTGTCAAGTTCTTCCCACCAATAAATTCCATACGAATATTTATTATTGTGAAAAATTCCGCTAAATTAGATAAACAGATTTTCTCAGTATTTAGTTATTAGAGAAATCTCAGTTTTTTATCAAATTATATCTACTAGTTTCTCACTAACCATTAGTACAATCATAGAGAAAAAATAGCTTAAGTAGATATCCCATGGTATAGGGCGTTTATGTCGCAACTTTTACTGTTATTTCAAGCTGATAGTCCACGTAATTCTTTCCTGTGAAGCTTTATGACACTGGTAGTCTCTCATATTGTGCCGTTCATACACTCATACAATAATCAACAGTAATCGGCTTGAGATAACAGTTAAAGTTGCGACATAAACGCCCTATACCATGGAATATCTACTTATGCTATCGTTTCTCTATGGTACAATCCACATAAATATAACCAATAAAGATTTCTATAAAAATTATCAAAGTGAAATCCATCGTCTCATTTCTAATTTCCTCCATAAACTCCGACATTCAAACTGTCTCATATAATTGATGGTAGTGAACAAAAATTATTGATTATAAAAATGGCATAGATCTAATTTCCTTACAGCAATAAATTCTTTTGGAGTCAATGGGAAAATGGAAATAATCAATCACAATTGCAGAGTATGATTTCTTCTACTATAATTCTCAATTTCCTTTTCAAGACTAATACCTATTACCCAGCTATCTAAACTAATAAACTATCCTCTTTGAACTATTAACGCTAATTGGTTGTAAAACTCATTCTAACCTTGAATTAAATTATGACTGGGAGTAAATCGTTAGGTATTTTCTGACTGGGAAATTTTGATCTAATAAATGAATTGATTTGGCTTGATGTGTATCACTGTATGGATGGTTGCATTTTTGACAGGGCCATTGCTTATGACCTCTCTGGCCACTAAATAGAAAATAGGCAATTTCGTCCGTAAAATGGATTTCTCCAATCCAGTGGTTATTTAATGCTAAATATCGGGGCACCGATCTTCGCTCGTCATTTATTTATTGATAAACAGAACACAATTTTCAAAATGATTGGGGAAGGACTAATAGGCACAGCCCAAAACTGTTTCTTCCCCGAATTTTGATTTATACACTATAAATATGTGGTTAGAAAGTAGGTTATGTTCCATACACTAGAATTAAGGTCCAATTTTCAGTCCAAACATTTGAAAACAGAAAAGTTCTAATTTAGATTGTTTACAAACCAATTTTAATAACAAAATAACACTCACTAATCACTTAAAACTGTAAAATAATGATTAACTTTGAAAATTATGATATACTCTAATTTAGAATGATATTCCATGTCATGTCAACAAATCAGTTTATTTTGATCAAGTCGATTAAAATCTCTAGATTGATATTTCTTGTGAGATAAGCTGATTGATTGCAAATAGTTGAATAGCTGAACATAATTTTGTCTCTTTCCCACATCTTCTGTTATCGACAGACGACGAAATTATCATCTGTTTTTCCAATGATGAATAATTATTATCCTTTTCATGACCTTCAGCGAGTTTTCCCAGGGATGAAACCTAGTGCAATCGAATTTTTATATCATAAACCTACTATGTTCCAAATTTCGTGAAAATCGTTGGAGCCGTTTTCGAGATCCGTTGGACATATATAACTACATAACTACATAACTACATAACCACATAACCATATAACCATATACAGAAATTGCTCGCTTAATAATAATAGGATTTGCCTCCAATACCTCTATATTTCCAAATTCAATTAAAATTCATATTTATCTGAAATATTTCTATACTCTCAACATATTCAGCAATATCTCTATACATCTCTAGATTCTCCATCCCAATTAATCTGAAATATGTGACGAATTAGCTTAATTTCCTTACAACAAATAAATTCTTTTGAAATTGAAAACTTTTGCTCTCATGTGAGTTAGCCAGGATAACGAGAGTTTCTGATATTCAGTTGCAATTTCTGAGCTGATTTGATTATCTCTATATTTATTGGCAATTGAACTGGTCTTATCTTGGAAAATTTGACGTAGTGCCAATTCGCTGTATAGAATGCTAGTTTCGCCAGATGATATTGAATGAAGATTAGAGTAATTTACATGCAACAACTGGAAATTATTCAGAAACGTGTTTGGTTCCAATGGTAAAGTTGAGAAAAGATAGTAAAAAATGGATGAAAAGCACATAATTCTATGACCTTGGGTAATCTGGAATCAAGAAAATTATCTCAAAATAGTATCCACTCATATGCAGCTCAAAGATAGTGAAATATTGAGAGGAAAATTGGATCATGATTTGTAATAATTTTATCAAGTCAAGATAAGTAAATTTTCATTGTTCCATAGTCTCCACATCTTCTTCACTGCTTTTTATCACTCATATAATTGAAGTATAAACCAGATTATTTTTTGAACTTGCTTTCAAATATAAAAATTAGGGTACTTTAGATAGTTGCGTATTAGGGAGATTCACGTTATAAAGTCAGCATATGATTAACATTGGTTAGCTATCCTTGTCTGTCATTTGACAAAGCAGACAGCTTTATCCTTTTCTAACTTCTCAAGCTAAGAAGAATGTTATGAACTACCAGAATATTCAATCTCAATCATAAAGATAAATCTAAAAGATAATCTAAATCACGAAAAGATAGCCTATATCTTCTTGGTGAATATAGTATATTTGAGTTATAATCCTATTATATTGAGCGAGCAATTTCTGTATATGGTTATCTGGTTATGTATGTCCAACGGATCTCGAAAACAGCTCTAACGATTTTCACGAAATTGGGAACATAGTAGGTTTATGATATAAAAATTCGATTGCACTTGGTCTCATCCATGGGAAAACTCGCTGAAGGACATGAAAAGGATAATAATTATTCATCCTTGGAAAAACAGATGATAATTCAAGTGAGTGAGAGAGTGCATGTGTGTGGGACCAGGACTTCCTATATAACGGACCTGCGCCTACAAAAAAATGGCCGCCGTATGTGGTGGCCGGCATTGATATTTTAAACGGGAACTAGACGAACTGAGATTTTGACAATCTGAAACGCTCTCTAACAGCTGATTAGTGATTTTTTCAGTAGGAATTTCTATAAGACCTATACGGGGGCATTTTTTTATAGGCTCAGGTAGTATATAGGAAGTCCTGATGGGACTGAGATAAAATTATGACTCAGCTGTTGAACTTTTCGAAGCTCGGTCCCCCGATATTATTTTGATAATTATTCACAAAAATCAACTATTTATATATATATCAGATATACCGGGATGACTTGAATCATAGCTATCTACTATAGAAGACGGTGGGAAAAGAAAACTGGCAGAATGCCTTCCTATCATTTTCACTGTCTTTATAACGTGAATTTCACTATAGTTATTTTTCTTTTAGAAGATCAAGCTATGTTGTTGAGGTGGCTTCAAGGAAATGATTTTCATGTATTCTTTGAAGGACCAAAGGCGGTGAAAAAGTGGCAACAATGTCTTCCTATCATGTTCATTGACTTTATAACGCTAATCTCACTATAGTTAATTTTGTTATTTTGTTTGGGAGATCAAGCTATGCTGTTGTGAGGACTTCAAGGAAGTGATTCCTCATCTATTGACTATAAATGATTCCATGAAATGCGGTCTACAAAGAAATACCATGAATTGCTTTGTGAAAAAGCCTCAACCATATGAGGAAAAGATGTCATATTGATCTAATACCCAGTCCACAACTCTTTCGAGGCTTCCAGGTTCAATTTATTGCTGAATTTTTTCTCTCCTAGTACTTCTTCCTTCTTTGTTGCACTTATTGATTGGTGTAACTGATGGTACCTATTGTGATGACTCCCCATTGTTGAACCATTCAAGCTTCTTATTGTCATTGTATTGATTAAGTCTGTCAACGAGGAAGAGTGCATTGGTTAATGTTTGTGTAAAATACAGGACTTGATAGAAATGTGTTGATTATTTTACACTTCATATTTTATAGAATATGGTTTTCCTTATTAATTTGTCTCGTGAATAGACGTTCTTATTCTACCTGGCTTTGTTGAATGATTATTATTCTTTGAATATTTTTCCTCTAACTATTCTCCTCTAATAATTATTTGAAATATTCCTTCTCTTCTCTACCTATTCTACCTATTTGTCATTCCTTGATTGTAATTGACTACAAAATCTTCGTTCTTATTCTTTTCTATCCTTTTCACTATTTTTTCCTCTTGTATGGCAAAATTTTAAATATTGACTTTAATTGACTACAAGTTCTTCGATCTTATTATTTTCTATCCTTTTCACTATTTTTCCTCTTGTATGGCAAAGTTTGAAATAATATTTGAAAAATTGAAAATTATTTGTCATTGAATTTAGGTCCGTATTACATTGGGCCACCAGTGGGATACCAAGTGTCTGAGCAACTCTTGAGGCATTTAATGCTTTAGTTTATTAGTTGGCCATTTTAGTTTCTAGTTGTTTTGGCCATTTTAGTTTCTAATTGTTTTGCATTCATTACACTAGGGTCGCCAGCCAGGAGACCTGATTCTGGTATCCAGCTTGATTCACACAAGGTCTAATAATAATTATTTACTAATAATAATAATTAATTACTGGTGGCTCTCTGGTATCCCTATGGTGACTCAGCGTGGTGGCCCAATGTAATGCGGGTCATAGAGTTGTTGGGTTCATTAATGCTTCGACGATTCAACATTTGTATGAGACAAAGAATTATTATTGAATTTTGTGCAGATGAGCTCAGCTAGTGTTTATGTAATGATGGATTAATTGATTGATTAGCTGTCTTTATTTAAGACCTAGGAGGGCGAAGTTAGGGCGCAGCCGGTCCTCTCTTAAGCTGTGTTTACACCAAAGCTATTAACAAAATGTTAATAACTTAATCCTTATAGATTCTATTAGATTGAACATAACTTATCATACACATTTTGAATAATATTGTTGATGTAATATTCTTTTAGTCATTAAATGATTAGAAATATTGATCATTTTTTCCAAGCTATTGAAAATGTTGAGTTCAATGATCTTGCCATTGTCTAAGGCTAGTTACACACAAATCGAGTTTTGGGCGTACGATTTTTTGCCGTTCTTCCTAAATTCTATTAGATTGAACAGATGATGTCAAACATGTTTTTGACATGAAAATGGCATGAATGTCCGAAACATGTTGTGATAAAATAATTGAAAAGGGTACTGAGATTTGTATTTCTATTTATATTAGAAGTAGCTCTAAAGAAGAAAGACAATGTTCTCATCCTTTTATTTTTGAGACTGATAGTCTCAAGAAGTTCATCACCAAAACTAAATTAAACTACTTGATATTAAGTTGTATGAGTGTTACTTCAGTCTGAACAAGCTCAATCTGAAACACCGCCTATAAAGAAATTCACTTTGAACAGACAGCGTTCCTTATGAATAACATTACTTCTTCCAATTTAACCAATGCTGAAAACGCCTGAAGGCTGTGCAAAGAGCTAAAAATAAACTTTCTACTGGTGATATTTTCCAAAGTTTTTCGATTTGTATAAGTTATCATCAAGCTATCAAAATGAAAAAGTTATCTCAGGAAAACACTTTTTTTCGATCATTACTTTTTGAGATATGAGCGCCTAAAGTTTAAATTTTTGGGACGGAACATTTCAAATTCGGTAAGAGATAAATCCATGCGATTTAGAGGATGATTTCTTCATGGTATTGTTGATCTAGTAAAACAAAAATCTTTTGAAAATATAAATTTTTGAGAAAGTTATTCAATTTACCAAAAATAACTAAACTAAAAGTGTTTTTTGGTCATTTTTCGTAAATTAAATAACTTTTTCAAAAATTGATTAATATTTTCCGATAATTTTTGTTTTATGTTTGTTTTACCATGAAGAAATCATCCTCTAAATCTCATGGATTCATCTCTTACCGAATTTGAACTGTTCTGTCCCAAAAATTTTAACTTTAGGCGCTCATATCTCAAAAGTAATGATAGGAAAAAATGTTTTCCTGAGAAAACTTTTTCATTTTGATAGCTTGATGATACAAATCGAAAAACTTTGAAAAATATCACCAGTAGAAAGTTTATTTTTAGCCTTTGGACAGTCTGAAACAATGCCCATAGTGGATTCCTTGTAAATAGTCAGCATTCCTTGTGAATAACATCACTTCTTCACATTCAACTAATGCTGACAGTATAATAGTGAATTGTCGCATTCATTGAAAGCTCTATCGTTAGTAAACTGTTGGATTAAATAATTGTGAATGGAGTGTTATTGGAGCGTGTAATAGGCTGCTCTGCTTGCCGGGTTCCCGGCTGCTAGTAACAATATTACCAACACACAATAAGCTCAAAATGACAATGGCGAGTGACAATGACACCTGTCTTATCTAAACAGTGACAGTAGCTCACCTTATCTCTGTTACTTTAATCACTTTCTCTCTGTTTATCACTATTTTTATCGTAGAGTCCTTGTCATAACAGGACCCACCTCATCAATTGAAAACAATTTTATTTTTGTCACATCCACATTTATGTGGATTATTGTTATTATTATTATTATTATGGTAACTGTCCACTGGAACCGTATTCAACCGATCCGTTCGGTCGTTGGATCGGACGAATCTGCCGGCCGCTAATTCGGCCGAATATGGTCGTCCATTGGAACCGTTTATGTCAGTCTAGCAGTCTAGTTGCCAAATTATTGAATTAACTACTATCATAGCCACCAAAATTTTTCAAAAACAATGATTATATTGAGATTTTGAAAATTGAATAAACAAATATCCAATAAATTAGTTATTCATTACAATAATCTTACCTTCAAAAAATATCCACTAAATTAGTTATTTATTATCAAGCAATCTTTGTTCAGAGATTCCTTTGAACATTACAAGAATGATATCTTTTATCCCACAATGGAACATGCTCTTGAACCAAACTTATCAACTTTTCATTGTCCATAGTTACAACTTTATAAAACAACAACTTTAAAAAACAAAGAATACTGTGAAACAATTTTAGGTTGGGAACACTTTGTTGTCTCAGCTCGATTAGTTAGTTCGGCCGGATAGAGCCGGAAAATCCCATTCAATTCGGATCGAAAAATTAAACGGCCGGAGACGGCTGTGCACGGCAATGGTGAGCCTGTTGCAATGGACGAGCATCTATTCATTTCTTTGTTTGGGGGATCGTTCGGACGAGTTCGGTAGTTTTCGGCCGTTGCTAGTTCGGACGAATTCGGTTCCAGTGGACGGCCCACCCTAACTAGCAGGTGACCTGTGCTCCGCAAGGGTCTAATTGGAAACTTGACAAACTGAAAACTTGACCTACTGAAATCTTGAATAATTTAAAATAGTCTTCTCATATCTTCTTCTTTCGTGTCTGGGAGCACACAGGGTCAAATACTATTCCAAAATTTAGCCGCAGAAACTGCTTTGTCATTTCATAAAATAATATCCTCCATCGTGCAATGTGTTCCCATATTTGGACACAGGTCATGAGGTGTTCATAGTTTTGAGTCATTCCACATTTGCACATTGCATCCTCACTATAGCGGCCCATACACTGCTCGTGCATTGCACAACCTGCCATTTTTTGTATTGGCACGACCAGCTTGGCATGGCACGATGAGCGCCATACACTGCAAATTCAGTTCGCTCCGTGCCGTGCTAGAAGTCGGTTGTGAAAGTGATATTTTTTGGCCTGGCGCGACGGAAATCAAACCTTTCCGGATTGCCATCGTGCCGTGCAATGCAGGACGTGCTTAGCACGACATTCCTAACACCCTGGCACGATCCTTCCTTTTTTGGCCCGTCCTGCAAGCACGACATGCAATGCTGGACCAGTGTATGAGCCGCGTATAACCTCATCTGACAAGCTCCGACCTGCATCTAGTGACACCTGTTCTCAAACGATTCAAGGACTTCCACGTAGTGTATGAGAACCTAAGAATTTAACCTCGTCATTATACATTTTGATAAATATAGAGACCTGAAGAGATATAATAGTAGGCCTGAATATTTTTCCATATTTAACCTCGATATAATACACCCCGATATAGTACAGACCTCGTAATAGTACATTTTGGAGCCTTCAAGATGTATTTTTCCATTTAACCTTGATATAGTACACCCCGATTTAGTGCAGACCTCGTAATAGTACATTTTGGAGCCTTCAAGATGTACTATATCGAGGTTCCACTGTATAACATTATCAACACCCAATCTATTAAAATCAGTATCTAACCTAGACAAATTAATACCTAACCTTTCCTAGCTGCCTGGTAATGACCCATAGTTGTAACAATGGTTTAATTAAGAATACTCTAGGTTGCAAGATAGGGAAGGTTTCATTCAAAAGCATTCAAGACAGTCAGAATCATGTCTGAGCTATGTCTGTATGCAGTTTTGACCTTGTTCTGAGATGAGATATTGGATAAGATCTCCTGAGATATGAATGGATATTGAAGCTGTAGGGATTTTATTGATTGATTGCGTTGATTTCCTTCTTGCAATGACCTTGGTTTGCTCATTTCTATAGTGAAATTCTTCGCTTCAAACTGTCAGCATTGCTTGAATGGGAGGCATTGATGTTATTTGGAAGGAATGCTGACAGTTGAAAGTGAACCTCACTATAGCTACGTTGAACTTGGAAATATATTGTCATGGTTAATCATTGAATGATATTTTTCTCATTAATCAGATAGTCTGATATCTTGTGGGACAGGACTCCCTACTGTTGATGATATTTTATATGATGTTGACTTTAGTTTATTATTTTGTATTTATTTATTTATTCAGTCATGTACAATATTAATACACTTATGTGAGAAGGCACAACAGGCTTATGCCCAAAACTGTCCCTTCTCAATTTTTTACTATAGTCCAAATTAAATTGTAGGTTAAGCTACTATCACCTATAAAAATTACAACACTTAATAATAACACTTATTTTTTTGACACCTTTACTGTATCTTCACATGTACTCAAATACAGACTCTAGAATGGGTCCATACAGGAGGTTAAATCACTTGTTTATATACTGTATGTCTATTTTATTGAATAAAGAATTGAATTTTAATTTGATCTAGTAAACTCACTTTTACAACCGAAACTATTGTATTTATTTTCATAAAACAACGTTGTTTATTAAATCTCTCAGTTTATAATTATAGTTTCTCTCAGTTTGTAGTTAGACAGGATAAACCCAAAACTGTTTCTGAATGGGTCTGTGGCGAATCATATGATTACCACCTGTGATGTTTTCAACTGGTATAGTTTGTTTATCACTTGTAACAGTTTTATTTTCATATTTATCAAAAGTTCAATTTTGTCATTCAACATTAAAATTATTTCATCATTCATCTAGTTTCATTTAATCGATTTCAACATAGGAATCATTAAATCAAATTCCTATAGGTCCATACTGGTCCATATGAGCGATTAATTCACTTTTTTATAATATTATATTGTATGCTTATTTTATTGAATAAAGAATTGAATTTTAATTTAATCTAGTAAACTCACTTTTGTATATCTCTGTTCATGGTGTACAGGGGCGGTCCGGTTCAGCTGCGGGTTCTCAGCTATGGCTGATTGCGTGGTCCCCCACCGGGGTCTGTGGGGTAAGCAGGCCTTACATTTTGGGGGCCCCTTCGCCTCGGGGCCCTCGGGGATCCCCGACCAGACGACCTGGCCAAACCGCCCCTGATAGTGTAAATTATAATTATTTATTACTTTTTTTACTTATAGTGTTTTATTAACTAATTTTGTGTTTTATTTTATCTGTTTTAGTGGTATTCGGCTATGCGGCGACCATAATTCCGCGCGCCTACACGTTTTACGTGTCAACGGCTCTCTTTGCTTTATTCGGTCTAAAAATGCTCCGCGAGGGTTATTATATGTCCCCCAACGAAGGGCAGGAGGAATTCGAGGAGGTACAGTCTGATCTGAGAAAGAGAGAGGATGAGGTACGTTTCTAATTCAAATATTCCTTCTCACTCACACTATTTTCCTCTATTACAATAGTTTTTCAAATTTTTATTTCGACAACAGTAATCTTGGTTCTTCAAGGGCTCTGTTGTATGATAAAATACAAGATAATATTCTAATGCTCTCCTATTCTAATAACCATGTCACTACTGGTATTATTAGTTTGTATTTTATCATGCAATAGTGCCAAAGTGGTAGATATTCAAGGATAGTGTAATATAGCTGTATACTATCCTTGGTAGATATTAGGGTGTCTGTATACAGAGTTCCAAATTCCAGTGGTCTTAAGAGGTTATACAGAGTGTTCTGAAAAAAGGTGCCCATAAACACACTCTGTTAAGCTATGTATTTTTCATGCGTTTTGTATGTAATTAAGGATTATTTTTTCAAGGTTGCGTTTGTCTATTATAGACTTATTCTACGTCTTTCTCTTCAAAATGAAATTTTCTACAAGTTCTGTAAGAAAATATTTTGTGTTTGTTGTACATTTAACATAGTAAATCTGCTTCAAACCTTGAAGAAACTTGTTTTTCGGGACCAAGTTCCGCGTATTTCGTCACATATCTTGAAACTTACTGTAGCTAACAGTCTGGAAACGGTTTTATTCAATTTTCAGTTCATTTTACATAAAGTACGCTGAATTTAACATCTTAATTAACAGCCAACAAATACCCATAGGGCAGGGTAACTGAAATTCAGACGAAATCTTTCACCCTGTATAACTTGGTAACTAAGCATTTTCGGACCTATGTTAATTAGAACTTTTTTCTTCTTTTGATGTGAGGAATCACCCCCTGGCTTATGGGCACCTTTTTTCAGAACACTCTGTAGATATTAGAGATATCTTCTTCTACATCCTTTTATGACCGCTCTGACCGTTCTCTGTGTGCACACACCCTTATACAGGCAATGATAAGTATATTCTATTGTTTATCATTATTTTTTTATTTTATTCAATATTATTATCTTGTTTTACTTGACAATATCTATTTGTATTTCAATATACATTTTCTAATGATTTTTCATCCATCCTTGTTCTTTGTTAGTTCCAACTCACGGTTTGTTGAGGTCAAACATGTGAACAATAAAGTTTATCTATCTCTTTAAATAGCAGGCTTCTGCACCACATACAGAATTGCAATCTCACATTCTTTACTGTTTTGTCACATTGACGAAAAAGTAATTCGCCTATATTAATAGAAATTTATTGATGCTCGTATCAGCTTGTTGATGGCGATGTATATATAAAATGCGTCTTTTCTATTGTAGTTCATGGGGAAATTGACTTAGACCCTGTTGCACAAAAGCCGGTTATATTTTAAACGTAATTAATTTCACGAGAACCAATCAGAGAAAGCCTTTTGATAAGACGGCTTCTCTGATTGATTCTCGCAGAATTAATCACGATTAAAATTTAACAGACAGGGCAATTTGTGCAACAGGGCCATAGTCTTGTAGATCGAAATTGTGTGTACGAGCTTGTTGAAATCTATTGTAATAAATAACATCAATTGACAATTCTTTCAGTTATAGAAAGGTAACATGGTCATCAAAACATCTAATAGATTCAAAGTTCAATAGTAGGCTCATTGCTTGTATATGTGGAATTTCTATTTTAAATGTTTTATTACTTTTGTGGGGGCAGAATTATCATAATTAGTGTCCATTCTTCTAATATTGTTCATCAAATAGAACCATAAACATGATGGTTTCTCAATCCATTCCGAACTGCGATAGTATGATAGTATACAAATCGAAAAACTTTGAAAAATATCACCAGTAGAAACTTTATTTTTAGCCTTTGCTAAATTATCAAATGGAACTATAAATTTATTCATTCTTTAGATTTGTTGTAAGATTATTTGGATTCACAACAATATCGTACAATTATGATTTTTCCCAAAATCGAATAAAATTGAATGATTGTAGGGTACAAATAAATGAAAAAGTGCCAATTACCAATAATTTTCAAGAATTCAATTGATATTTTTTTGCAAAAACAATACAATTCAAGGCAATACAATTTGCAGTATTTGAGGTCATAAAGTGACCGCGCCTAAATTCGTGAGTATCTTTTCCGACTTAATTGGACACTATCAATTAATTAGGTTATCCTAATTAATCACTAATTGGTTGAATCTATGCTCGGAAATTGATAATTACTGACCTCAGTTATTAATTTGTTCATTATAAAATATGAGAACCAGGTGAATGTAGCCTATAGTGAGGTCCACGTTATAATGGCAGTGTTTGATTAGCAATGGTATTGCTATCCTTGTCTAGCATTCAGCAAAGCTGATAGCGCTATCTCTTTCTCGCTTTGCTCTGTTGCCAAATCGTCTTTCAACAATGTAGAATTAATAATTAATCAACGAAATATTTCATCTTAATTATGAAATTATTTAAAAATATAATTTCTTGCTTAATAAAATATAATTGATTATTCTAAACGAGAATGAACCGTTAATATTTCATCAAAAAACCGAATTGATGAAAATGTTTTATTAATTTGAATAAAGTAGCCCATATAAGTGAAGTGATTTTATCAATAAACCTGTATCTGATACCGTTTATAGAAGGCATTGACAAGACAGTGGATCGGCAACGTTTTTCTCCTATCTTTCTCCACTGTCATTATAACGTGGACCTCACTATAGTGAATATCTCACACATTTCTTCAGCTCTAAACTAAAATTGAAAAGTAAAATAACAATTGATAATTAATAACAAAAGAATGATGAGAGTAGAAGAGACGAGGTAGGAAAAAAGTGAGAACTACCAACTTAACACATCAATAAGAGAAACTATAAAGTAAGTTAAGTAGGATCTATGGAACCCACATTCAATGTGAGTTAATGATAATAATAATAATTATTAAACGAAAATCCAAAGTTAAATGCTGTAAACCACCCCGAAGACTTCTGCTACTGCAAATATTTACAACAGGGTTAAACGCTAGTTGATATTTTTCATGGATTAGTATTTGAATGAATGAGATTTCTCATCAATTTCCATTTGATGTTAAAAGTTGAATGTTTGAAAAATAAAAAACTAAGAATGATAAAGCCGTAGTTGCAGTTGATAGAATAAGGGCTCGATATATTCCTATTTACAGCTTGAAACCTTCCAATTGTAAATCAAATACAGGTTTACTTACATCTCTAATTTAATATGTAAAAAAAATATGGAAAGTTTCCTCCATATAAAAGCCTATGTAAAATGAAAAGCGAAAAATGATAAGGCCATAGTTGAGGTTAATAGAATAAGGGATCAATATATTTCTATTCCAGCTTGAAGCCTTTCAATTGTAAATCAAATTTAGGTTCACTTACATGTAATATAATATGTGTAAAAAATATTGGAAAGTTTCCTCCATACGTAAGCCTATGTAAACATGAAAATTCTGTTCTTTTCTTGCAGTCTAACGACCCCTCCTCTTCCTCAGACTCAAAAAAGACAAAACGTGTATCGACTGTAAGTTGATAGTTGAAATATTCCGCACAAATTGCAGTCTGTTTTGTCTTCCTCTTTATTTTTTCTCAATGTGCATCAGAATACTTTTAACCAGAATGGTGATGAAGCTTTCCTTAGATATCAGTTAATTTTGTCAGTGTTGTATAGCTCTTCTACTAGCTAAGGATTTGCTTCAGTATTTTTCTGCTTTAATAAAACTCCTTACTGTCACACGTTGTCTACTGCTCCACCCTAATTAATAACAATTTGAACTCAATCACTTGTTGCAAGAAAAATAATCAACTAACTCAAAAACAAACAATTTTCTATTATGATGAATGACAGTTTTCACCTTATATTATATCATGCAATACCACCAAACCTAAGCTTGACTTCTGTGTTCTTTTATAATAGGTCTTGGCTCAGACACTTGCCACACTATTTATTGTTCCACTCTAATTAATAACAATTGAAACTTATACACAATTTGAAATATAAACAATTAAACAAAAATATTATGAATGAAAGCAATCTTACCTCACCTTATAAGCAATCCCACTGAACCTTAGCTTGACTTTTGTGTTATTTTATAACAGGTCTTGGCGTTGTGTTAGAATTTTCTTTTTATTGTTTGAGAATTAACATTCTCTCTTATTCATTATTCTCCACAGGATTAAGTAGGCTTCAAATTCAATATTTCTGCTGCTTAAATGCTTATCGCTATTGACGTTTATTTTATGATAGCACAGTCCTAATGATAAATATTCACTGTATGAAACTATTGAATCACTCACTTCTTACTAATATTTAGGATGATTAGTGGAAAATTTTCGTTTCATGTTCAGATTAGTTATTAGAATTGTTCAAATTGAGCAATCACTAGAAAAAGTATTACTCTATTAGATGTGAGTTTAGGATATTATGATATGAAGAAGTATAATAAAATCAATACTCAATAATTAGAGTAATTAATGAAAATGATTGTTTGCTTGCAGTTCTGTATGTTGATTGCAAAGTGATATGGAACTGAGAATTCATTATTCATCTTGATGAATTCCTTAAATTTAATTATTTATTATGTACATTTCTTCATTTATGTTAGAGATTTCATTAACATTTACCACTTATCAGAGTTTTTACTCCAAATTCTGACTTATCCTGTACATTCAGTATGAATGTTTTATGTTTGTGCAAGATTTTTGTGTTTTGGCCTTCTGATTTTGTGTTTTTTTTCACTCAATTTTTGTGTTTTATGTCGGCTTGAATTGGTTTTTGTTTTTATTGAATCTATGCTGTAACCTCTACACTTGCTGGATTTTTATATTTTTGCTAGATAATTTTTATGTTGAGCTTTCCTATAATCACTGTTGCAATGCCTGCAGCCTGATATCTAATAAGCTTGTGATTTTTAGGGAAGAATATCTTCCTCAGTTTAATCATCAGGGATATTTAATGATTGTATTTCTCTTTCAGGATTTTTTCAAGATTCTATTTTTGGCTAAAATGAACGAATTTGATTCTATGTTTTCTGTAGTCTAAAGCTTTCAGGTTCAACCGTAATAGTTGTCATTTTAACTTCTTGTTCATTGACAAATTTTAAGTTTTCTGTCTGTGTATTTTCAAAAGTAATGTTGATGAGTTACTTGTAGCTACTTAGTTCAGTTGTTGATATCCTATCATGTCATTCTAAAACCATAAATTATAATACACTTTGTGACATAGGCTAATAGTGTAAAAATGATATGTTAATTTGAAAATATTCCTATTTAAAGTAAAAGCTTTGGTTTGATAGTAGTGAACAAAATAATAATGGTTGAACGCAAGTTCCTCTTAAACTTTGAAGTTTCCCCATTGAAATTTTCCTGGGAAATGTCTTTACTAATATTCATGATGTTTTGAGTAACTAAAATATATTTAAAAGTATAGAAATTCCAAATCGTTTCTGACTCAATAGATATTGTAATCAGATAATTATCTTGTATGTGGTTTTCCTTTCCGATTAACTTATTAGTTGACTTGAAGTAGCAAATAACAATTATCCTTCAAATAAATCATTACATTCTAAACTATGATAATCGTTATTGTACGTCCACTTGAAAACTAATAAAAAATCTAATTTTCCTTGAAAAATGAAATATCCACTTGTCTTATGGTGTCTCCTTAAAAAATTATTCCCATGTCGTATTTTTGCGAAGAGGAACTATACAAAATAAAATAATTTATCAAGTATTTCCTTGGAAAATAATTATGAAGGAGTCTCCCTTACAATAAAATCTCAACTTGCTCTATCATAAATTAATTGCATTTTATTTATTTCTTTCTGAGTAGAGTTAAAAAGATTAAATCAAGTATTATGCTTTCACTAATATTATTTCAACTCAACTGTATGTTGTATTTTTTGTCCAATCCAATACAAATCCTTGAAATGGAAAAAATAAAATATTACAAGGAATGAATGAAAACTGTATAAATTATAAATATAATCAATCATATTTCAAATGTTCTATTTTTGTCTAATCCTCAAAACAAAACCACAAAACCTCAAATTTAATACAATATTTATTTTATTTGATTTAAACCTCAAATTTAATTTAAAAAATACATAGGGCTGGTTTCCAAGCTCGAGATCCAGCTATGTTCTAGACTTGAATCGGCTTTAAACTCCAGAACCTATAGACTCAGAGCTTGGAAACCGGCCCATAGAATCCAACCTAATCAACTTTAATCATTTTTTTTACACTTCTCACCCGTTAATATCCTGGGGCTCCAGCTGTTTAACTGGCCCGCTTTCTGTCTCTCCTCTCCTCTAGCTGCGTGCACAGGTGGACGACTCAAAGCCGGTGGTTGTTACTGGCTTGCCAGTTGTTGCCACGCTGCCAGTCACCATTGTGCCAGTTGACTTGAACGAGAAGACAGTCAAGGAGAAGGAGCTGGTCATCACTAACTTGACAGCGGCGCCCCAAGTCTCCGTTGAAAAGTTGAAGGTCTATTTTCAATCAATCATGTCTCTCTCTCATATTTGTGGTGTGCCTGCATTGGCTGCTTACTGTCTGTCAAGTGGTGCTACTGGGCTTCAGATCTAACTGGTAATACATTATTTGTTGCACTGATGGGTCGTATGTGTCATGCTATTAATAATAATATTTATGGTTTCTAATTCACAAAGTTCGATTTAAACGAATGGACTACTGACTGCTCTCTAAAAAATTTATTAGAACAGAATGAGGAAAAGTTTCTGACCAGTATGAGGGCAGTTTGAAAAGTTTCTGACCAGTACAAGGGCAGTTTGAAAAGTTTCTGACCAGTACAAGGGCAGTTTGAAAAGTTTCTGACCAGTACAAGGGCAGTTTAAAAAGTTTCTGACCAGTACAAGGGCAGTTTGAAAAGTAGTTTCCAACAAGTACAAGGGCAGTCTGAAAAGTAGTTTCCAACCAGTACAAGGGCAGTCTGAAAAGTAGTTTCCAACCTGTACAAGGTCAGTTTGAGTGTTCAGGAGTTTTAATTCAGTGGTCTTTGAAGGAAATAGATATTTTTATGGATATCCATATATCTATGGAATACCTATATTCAGATACTGTTTTTGTTGTGATATAGTGATATTTATCATAATAAAAACCAGAATATTGTCTAAAAATAACACCAATTTATTTGAAAGTTACAAACATGTTTCATTACCTATGGTATAATCTCCAGTGTGACAATTCAAACCTCATTTTTCAAGACTAACTTATTTGTTTTGAATTGTCACACAGAAGATGACACCATAGGTGATAAAACATGTTTTTAAATTTTTAATAAATTTGTGATATTTTAATGCAATATTCTAGTTTTTTATTATGATACCTATATTTTTGAGAGTGTTTATTTCATCCTATCAATTGTAGTAGCCCTATAAGGAAAAGTGCATATATCTTCATAATTCTAAGACCACTCTCCATATGCACACACCTGATTGCAACCCAGTTTATCAACGAACTTTTATTTATCGAATTAATTCATAAATGGACCATTTATTTTCATCAATTTTTAAATTGTTGAAGATAAACTGAAATATGGGTTAGCTTATGGTTGTCTTGTTCATGGCCAGTCTCATGCATTACTGAGGGGAATCATCTAATCATTGGGACTGAGGAATGAATTTAAACATTGTACATTTAAGCATTGTAAAAAAACTGGAGAAGTCTCCAAAGCATGATTAAAATACACTCATCATGGCAATCGCAAGCATCTTGTTACTATAATACAAATTATAAAATATTGTATCCAATTCAAATTAATTTAATATTGATTATTGAATTGAATACAGGTATTAGTATAGAAAAGTATGTAGCGTACCTCCCTCATTGAAGATTTACATGATTATTGTTTGTAATATTATTCAAGCTGGAATCCCATATATCAGTATCAGTTTAGGTACCCGTTACAGTGAAAATATAATTCCCATGTGTTCTAATGGGACTGTTCCCACCCAGCCCTATCGAGTGAGTATGAATAGTCCCATTAGAACACATGGGAATTATATTTTCACTGTACCGGTGACGTTCACTGATACTGATGTGTAGGAATCCGCTTTTATCTGTTGAAAAAAAATTATTTCACTCTATATTAATAAGCTATGAGTATATCAAACTTATTACTGTGAGTATGTATTGCATACAGGCCATATTATGTCTAGCATAAGTAGTGATATTATTAGTCAACTGATGAACTGTTTTTCCTTAATATACATAGTTATTCACCCAAAATTTGTTCTCAGATTTGTTCTTATGTCACTTAGCTAAAGTTTTTGACAGCCTTACATTTTTAATTGTTAAATTACAGTTGAAGTTGTGAACTGTGATTTCTAGGTTGAGTCAGAAACGCAATTAACTTTGAGAAGCTCTCACAAAGAAGTAATAAATCAGAATACTTTGGTACAAATTTGTCAGAAAATTATGACCTTTCCTTTTCATTGTATTTCTGTTGAGTTTTTGAGGACTTTTAATTTGTTAATTGCAAAGGATTTAGAAAGCAAGATATGATATGGAAATATCGTCTATTTGGACGGGAAAAGTGATAATTTAATGTATTCTACCACCTAGTGTTTTCGTCATTAAATATGAACAAAATGTAAAGAGAACACCAATGTTCATTCTGCTTGTTTTGGAAGGTTGTGAAAGAAAAATCAAAATGCATTTCCAGTATTAAAAAACTGTAAATTTTCAAGTTGTAGAGTATTCCTTTTTGTATTCAAAAAGTTTTAATTGTATTTTTCTAAGGTGTTTTACAGATCGAATAAATAAATAGATGAAATAGGTGAAATAAATAGATCACTGTATATGATATGTTATTCTATTTTTGCTGTATTAAGTTACCCATTCATTACATTCATTCATATTTCACTGCACATCATTCTCATTAGCACCTGCTTGACGAATGCAATGCAAAATTGTTATTTGATAAGAAATTGTTCTGTTACAATAATAATGCTGTAAATTTGCTGCTTGACTGGCAAAATATTATAGAATATTCTATTAAGTGCATCTTATTTAAGTTGTACAAAACTTAGAAATTCAGTTCTCTTTACATGTTATTGTGAAAATTAAGTTCGATAATTCCATCTTTGTTGTGTAAAAATGTTAAGGCTGTTCAAATATTGTATGAACATTTTTAAAAGATCAGGGTTTCAAGAGGAGTGCGTTATCAAATTAGATATCCAAAAGATACTGAGTGAAATATGCTATGTCAATATATATTTAAATATTCTTTGAGATAAAGATGATGAGGTCCACCTACACATGAAACTCCCTACCTCTAGATCATCTTATAAACTGAAAACGATTTAGACGGCAAAATTTATATGATAACCGGAAGCAGCAAGATATATCGTCATGATAAGAGTTACTGAGAGAGCTTTCTCAGTCGGGTTTGAAATTATTATGCTGAAACCTTGTAATTGCGCTGTCAGTCCTTTAAAACGTTTTGGTAATAAAATGTAACAGCATAACACTAGAGAAATTTTATGTGACTGAGCACTGGGATGTCATTATTATTAGTGTTATTCAATACGTTAGTAAGCTCTATCATAGAGTAAAAATATTTAAGATTATAGACTATTTGTATCTGGTTCTATACAGTAGTAGTTCTATCCTAGAGTGAATACTAAAACTGAAAACTCCATATCGGTGTAATTATTCTGTCTTTTTCGTATAGTTGAGATAGATAATATGTAATGTATAGTGTGATCCTCTGTAAGGCTAGGCGCACAGCAGTTAATCAAGACAAGACAAGACATGATCAGACACTTTTAGTCAAAATAATTCGCATCGTTGCTTATGACGCAACTCACACTGATTAGTCATTGCAATTAGACATATCTTCATAAGCAACTATGTGAAGTATTGTGACTGAACGTGTCTGATCATGTCTTGTCTTGTCTTGACTAACTGGTGTGCGCCTAGCCTAATTCTACAATACTGGATATTTTGATGATACGCCATTTTAGCTATAACCAGAGATTATTTATTAGATAATAATATTCCTCTATAACTTGGTACCGGTTATAGTGTTCTTCATAAGATCCTTTTTTTTGTTAACGTAATTTGGACTTTGCATTTGAAAAAATATGAAGATTTTCCACCATTTCGTATGAACGTGCCTAATTTTCAGTGCAAGTCTCTTTGAGAATTTTCACCATGGCTTTCAAATGACTGCTTCCAATCATCCACATCATGTACAGGTGTTGTCTTGTAATTGTGTGAAGGCTCTTCATATACATATAACATTGGTACCATTTAATGGTTGTTTTTTTTATTTGGATTTAGTGTAATATGAATGAAAACTTGT
The DNA here is from genome assembly GCF_014356525.2 of Nilaparvata lugens. Lineage (NCBI taxonomy): Eukaryota > Metazoa > Arthropoda > Insecta > Hemiptera > Delphacidae > Nilaparvata > Nilaparvata lugens. The sequence goes on from NC_052515.1 coordinate 24,171,533, forward strand.
TATATTAGGTTTCTAATCTTTGTAAATCACTTTTCATTCCATTTACTCTGATAATTTCTCAGGATTAGCTTCTGATACAGTATTTTTTGCAGGTTAATATCGATGTTGGTTTAAATACTTTATAAAACTTACACCAGATTCCGAATTAATGTTTCTTTCTTTTTCAATTTTCTTTGCAGCAACCAAAACTCGGGAAAATGAGGAAGAGGGAGTACAATTTTCACTTATTTACACACTTTTTGCTTTTCGCACCATTCTTTTGAACAGTTGTGGATGGAGGTAAATTTCAGAGGTTTGGAGGCAAGAAACCGCTTGAAGGAGCGAGTTTATAGAAACGGACTAGGTAACCTAGTTTACAGATAAGTTGAATATCTTTTCTGTTTTTCAACATATCTCATCAATTATAACGTTTGAAATTTCCATCGAAGGGGGAATAGATTGTTATAAGGAAGAAATTGGGAAACAATATAGCCTACTTTTTGAAACTCAGGAATTAGTCCAGAATTAAAAAAAACGTTTCTGTTTTTCAAGGTATTTCATCACTTATAGAGTTTGAAATTTTCATCCAATGGGGAATAAATTGTTATAAGGAAGAACCTGGAAAACTATATAATTCATGAAACCCAAGAATTAGTTTAGAATTTTAAAAAACTTCATCAAATGATCGTCCTCTCACAATTATGGTTGGGAAATTTTTGTAGGGTTATTTTTCAATTTCAGTCTACTGTAGGTATTGACATTCATGTAGGATTGAGGTGAAAATTATTATAATAAATGTCACAGAGATTTGGAAGACTGTGATGAAACCAGATAGAACTGTATTCATACTGATTGATTCTATTATTGAATATGCATTTCAACTTTGAAAGTTTATTGTTCTGTGTGAAAGAGAAGTAAAATAATAACATGAAAAGAGGAAACATGAAAGATAAGAGGAAACATGAAAAGATCTCCAGAGATCGATAATGGTGTAACAACCGAAACCGGTCTTTCTATTTTTTAAATAAAATCTGTGGTTTTGACAATTATCTAGCCTTTTTTATTTAATTTGAAACATGAAGAGGCTCGTAGTGATATCAGAGACATGCAAGAAATAATGTGATCTCATTACAAGACAAGAAATTCCAAAACAGCACTTTCAAAATGATTGAGATACTATTTTTGCAGCAGTTCTTGTGATAAAAATACAGAACATATTCAAATGCGAAGGGGCACGGTTTGAACACAGTGAAATATAATTGAGAAGTAACTATATAAGTGGCTAGAATGAATAGTTGATTTTATTATCATCTAATATTTATCAGTGACTGCGGAATGTGAAGAATTCGTCGTTAGCATAGTGTCCAACGTTTCTTGTGTCTGAAGTTAGTATTTTCATTGGTCCCTATAAAATGTTGTAAAGTTACAAGATATTGTGATTTGTTTTTCTCCTGATTCATCAATGGAAGGCACAATTTTTTACTATCCTTGCACTACTACCATTCAAAGCTAAGGAAATATTGCTGTGAAAACTTACCCCGAACTCAGTTTTCTCTATTCTTATTTAGGTCCCTCATTCTTCAAAAATGCGTTTTATGTGAAACATCCCACTTCAACTTCCACTCCCCATTTATTTTCAAATCTTTATATTATGAGACTTTATAACTTTAAAAAGTTTCACTTTGTCTTTGTTGAATTAGTTCCTCAGTAAAGAACAGCTCATATATATTTTTTGAAATTTGTTTGTCTATGTTAGAAAAATTAACACTGCTATCAGAGATTTGTAGAGTTGTTGTTCCACAATATTTGTGCTTTTTTCGAAAACTGTCCCCAATCAGCCAGAACGAGCGAGTATGAATAGTCCTATTAGAACTCATGGCAAGAATATTTGCACTGAACCGTACAAGGACTACGATACTGATGTATGAGAATCCAGCTTCAGTCAATATAAATGTAACCCAATTGTTAAGAGTACATCCATTCAACTATTTCTATTCTGGAACGTCATATTGGGATTCAACTGCTCCATTTTATACAATTTATGCTGTTTCCCCTGTTTATTATGAATATCATATGTATCATGCTGTTCTCGTTGCTTTCTCCATGATAACCAAATTATGTTCATGATGTTCCTATTTAGGTCTTTCTAAGCTGCGTTTACATTGGTCAAGTTTAATTGAATGCATGTTTTTTAACGTTTGAGTTTTCATAACCATTCAAGTCTTCATAATTTCAAAAGTTTATAATAATAATTATTATAAAATGTATAAAATTAATGTAAAATGTATAAAAACAACTAAATAAATTGAAGGAAACTTCAAATTAAAAAAGGAAACTTTTTAAATTTTCTTTCTTACTGTTCATGCATTCCTTGCATCATACTTTTCTATTTAGTTGTTTTTATACATTTTACATTGACTGACAACTGCTTTTATATCATGTTCCAATTTGTAGGTTGGATTGCACCTTCAATACACAAAACTTGAATTAAAAAATTTTGAATTTTAGACTTTTAAAATGTTATCTAAATTTGGGAGAGAAATAGTACAAGGAATATCCTTAGTTTTTCTCTCCCAATCAGTGGTTCTTTGTGAAAAATATAAATAAATGAATAAAGTAAACTTGAATAATGTAAACGCCCCTTAACCTGACTTAGGTAGCTCTAAATTACTTCATGCTGTTTTCTCTATTGCTTATGGGGTTATCCCCCACGTAACTGAATCCCAGTTGATGCCGTTTTTTAATATTTTGTTTTAATTTTTGTTGTATCTTGTAGTTGGAACGCGAGTCGCTGACAGTGGACGTGGAGACAGCGGGGGGTCGACGCAACAAGGGTGCGCACCAGGGCAACGTTTTTAAGGCGGTGTCGCGCATCTTCATTCAGGCGTTCACGTTGACTTTTGTCGCCGAGTGGGGAGATCGGTCGCAACTGACTACTATCATCCTTGCCGCAAGAGAGGTATGTCAATCAATCAATCAATCGAAATTCCGATTCTAAATATAATGCTTTTTATATTCCAAAAAGGACATTTCAAAGAATCAAGAATTCTTACAAAAAATTACCATAGTAGTAGTAGTCATTGTCAAAGTCACGTTTAAATTACTTTACTTTACTTTTCTTTTTAGAAATCAATTTTTGAAAAACTAGAAAATTGAACACAAAATAAAATGAAGAGAAAATATTTTAAAGTTTCAGCTATTTTGAATTATTCAGGAATGTATCATTTCGTCAAGAAATGAGAAAATAAAGATTTATTTTCCTGCATCTATTTATTGCGACTACGCCCCGTTTTGGAAAGCCAATTTTCTGACTCCAGCTGTTTAAAGTCTAGAACTTATCTAAATCCCGAGCTCGGAAACCGGCTCTTAATGCCATTAAGAAAGAATATTCTCATGGTTTTGTTTTGTTATGTATTCAAATTCGTATTTAAATGTTTCTGTATCCCAAAAATTTCCGAGATTTCAAGGCACAATTTACACTGGAGTGGCGTGGCGCTGATGTGGCGCTGACTTTTATATCTTCCATATAAACATATGGTTCAATGCAAACAGAAGTGGCGTGGCAAAATGCCACTCCAGTTTACATTCAATCATATGTTTCTATTGGAGTGGCGAAGTGGCAAAAAGGCAGTGCCACGTCACTTCAGTGTGAAATGGACATAACTGTGTCATTTGTCTTATTAAAAATAAATATGGTTTTTTGATGTTGAGTGTCCCTTGCGGAAAGGTCGCACCTAGCCTCAATAAAGAATGATTATAAAAGGACTTTACAACTTTGAAAGCACATAAATATTTATTGAAATCATTTACAGAATTGAGGAAGGTGTCATTTCAAGTTGCAAAACACTTCAAGTTTAAGATGTGGGTGCTATTTTGGTTCGATGTGACAGCCGTTGGTAATACTACATACATCCCACCGATAATAGATTTCTTGCCACACTCGTACCAGCATATCAGGCGTAACTTGTGCAACCACAGCGATCCGAATGTGATCCAATTTCGGAGGTCATTAAGATTGTATGGTAGAGCCGGAACATAAACCTTATTCTTAATGAAACCCCACAGGAAGAAATGCATCGGTGTTAAATCCGGTGAGCGAGGTGGCCATGCTATTGGCCCTGCAAGGCCAATCCAGCGAAGTTGAAAGCTATGAAATCCCTAACTTCTCCGTGGAAATGAGGTGGTGCACCGTCATGCTGAACAAGATGAACAAGTGCCCTTTTACTTTCAGCATGACGGTGCACCACCTCATTTCCACGGAGAAGTTAGGGATTTTCTAGACAATTGCTTCGCTGGATTTACCATGCAGGGCGAATTGCATGGCCACCTCGCTCACCGGATTTAACATCGAAGCATTTCTTCCTGTGGGTTTTCATTAAGAATAAGGTCCATGTTCCGCCTCTACCAGACAATCTTAATGACTTCCGAAATTAGATCATATTCGGATCGCTGTGGTTGCACAAGTTACGCCTGATATGCTGGTACGAGTGTGGCAAGAAATCGATTATCGGTGAGATGTATGTCGCATTACCAACGGCTGTCACATCGAACATAAATAACACCCACACCTTAAACTTGAAGTGTTTTGTAACAAAATGACACCTTTCTCAATTGTGCAAGATAGTTATTTATGTGCTTTCAAAGTTGTAAAGTCCTTTTATAATCACCCTGTATATCATTCAAGCCGTCAATGTGTCCCTGCGTCTACATGCGTCTCTAAGGGTGGAAACATAGTGTAGCGGTGAAGGTAGCTTCAAGATTGAAGCTATTTCAATACCACTATTTAAATACATGCACTACATTCAACACTCTCAATCTTGAAACTACCTTTACAGCTCCACCATATTTCCACCCTTACGGAAAGGTTTTACCTCACAGTTATTACATATTAAATTTGTTATAACTTGTAGTAATCGACTAGACTAATAACTAACATTTTATAAACACAAATTGTGAAATAATTCGAAATAATCAGTGCAACCAACTCCTGAAAATATAATCTTGAATAGTCTCACTTACTATATTATGTCATAAATATAGATATTCGCAAAGAACTTGACGGGTCACTGAAGTAGCCTAACCGACAACGTAGGGAAAGCTCTACTGGCCATTATAATAGTTGTACATCCGTCCTCATGAACAATGCACTCAAAACTTTTTCCGAGCTAACTGGGACATACCCTCGGTCACTATAGTGGCCTATCGACCGCAAAGGGTCAAGACCTCTGTGCTATCTAAGATGCTTTGGAAACGAATCTCTATTCATCCAGTTAATTTCTAGTTGAAAATTTGAAAAATTGGGACCAATAAATATAAACGCTTTCTGGAAACAAGTATGGTTTACTGTATTTGGAAATTCAGATATCACTCTCGTAAGTTATGATAATTGGGTACATGCCTGGACAATACATGACCACTGTTTCCAGATAACGTAGAACATTTATGAGACTAGAAACATAACTTTATCTTAGAGTCAAGCATCTGAGACACAGAAAGATAAGAAAAGAAGACATTATATTGGTATATATATATAGGTTTAGTACATATATGAGATGTAAAAGTGATTTATTGGTCGACATTGAACTTAGCAAAATATACCTTGCTGATAAATATGCTCCTGATATCTATCAAAATAACTTTTCTGGTAGCAAAATTAATAGAGGACCAGGTAGGCTGAGTCCTGAATACAACTCGTCCTACCAAAACAATAGGTAATGCGAATAATTGCAAAATCAAATAGTGAATAATTGTTATTTTTATTGTTGAATTAATTGTGATGTAAGTTTCAAAATACATAAGTTGAATGTGATGCCAATTGTAAAGACTTTTAAATTGTGAAAAAACAAATTCAAAAAATAAAATGATTTTGTATTCAAAATTTTGAATATTATTCAATGTCCTGAAATGACAAACTCTTTGATTGCCTTTGTAGGCACAGCTCATAAGTAAGATAAATCTATATAAGTAAATGAACAATAGCAGTATGAATGATAATGAATGAATGAAAATAGACAGATGAATGAATAAGAATGGATGATATTACAAATTTATGATGAATATACAATTACTCAACCTGAATATCTTGAGGATGTCGAAAGCTGTCGAAGATTGTAGGCATTTGTAAGAAATGCTCCGGCAATGGAAATCATCATCACCATACCGGCCAGAGAGTGGGAGGGTATATGTAACCCCAAAGTGGAATGCTAAATTGCACAGTCGACCAAGTGAGTGGGAGGGTATATGGAACCCAAAGTGGATGCAATTTCGACTGTCAATAGAGACTGCAGACCTTTATCGGTAGATTCGATCGTAGGTAGAATTGTAGAACAGATTCGGTAGCAGATTGATTCGAGAGATGTAGAGAGAGATTGATTGAGTTTCCCAAAATCCAAACTGTGGACAGAGGAAAAGAAAATACCCTACGGTAAGAAAATATGTTGACTGTAGCAACAGCGCTCTGAACTACACAGAGTTCAGAATACAAAGAGTTTGAAAACAAGAATATGAAATGAAGATTTGTAGAAACATCAAGCAATTTCGATGATCTTGGAATTTTGCAGAAATGCAATGGAATCAAAATTCTAAATTGACATCTTTTAAAAAGGATTGAAATAGATGAACAATGTAAAATTGGAAAGAGCTTTAAACTAAATTCTAAAAATTGAGTTCAGAAAAGCGTGTTCAAATTGAAAGTGAGGTTACACCTACCAGAAGTTTGAGATTCAAACACAATCCGTGAAGACATACAAGTTGTTTGATTGAATTAGGCCAATATTTATCGCAAATATGCCAATGAAACATGAAAGTACTGAATATTCAGCTGGAATAAATTCAAATTCGAAAATTGAAACAAGAGCTGGCCAATTCCCACATTCCGGAATCGAGTTGAAAACAAAGAAGCAGCACACCAGCGCCACACAAACCGAGTGGAGCAAAACCTACCTACGACGGTTTCCGCAAGTGAGAAATGCAAGAATAAAGATACAAAACACAATATTATTCAAAAGCAAGTGAAAAAGGACAAATTTGAAATTAATCAAATAATACTAGACAACAAATTGAAATTATTACAAAGATACAAATATTGAAAACAATGCAGACTAAATCTGCTAAACGTTGGCTATACTGGCAACGCGCTAAGTTCAAAGATCAAGGATGATGCAAATTGAGTTTTAACACTTGCAATACCATCAAACACTATGCAGCTTCGTTCTTAGAATCGTCACAAGCTATAAATACAAGAAATTGATTGTTTTTGGAGATATATTGTGGTATTTCTCCATAATGAAAAAATGAGACACAGATGTTGTCAATACCACTTTAATTTTGTTTTTTTACAAAAGGACCATGATTTTTTTGGTAATTAACATTATATATTTTTAGCTTTAGTATTCATTAGTATAATTCCAAGCTTTGTTTTTAATAGTATATTTCGCACCTAGGGCCGAATATGAGACTTTTCCGGCTCGAAATCGATTTTCAAGTCCGAGGCCATAGGCCAAGGACTAGAAAAGATTGAGAGCCGGAAAAACATTTTTGCCCGTGGTGCGAACGCTATTTTTCGCGACATTGAAAAATATACAATATATATATGAGAATAATTGTTCATTAAGCACTTCCGAAAGCAAAAGTGGAAGGTCATAGCTCTAGCAAATCTGAGGTAATCTGAATATCAGGAAATTGTCCAAGTATTTTCATTTTTATTCTGATTTGTCTAAATAACCTAAAAGATTATGTTCAATTATGTGGAGGTTGAGTTTATACTTTTTTATTCTTTCATATGACAATAAGATATTATTATAAATGTTTTAATCATTGAATAATGAACACAAATAATGAAAAGTTTTTTGATAAGCTGTTTTAGCACACTTGAAATTTGGCCAATCTGAATGTCAATGTCAACAATGCTTGTTGTCATCGACTTGGGAAGTTTAGGTTAGAAGTTCTATCCTACTCTGAAAATCAAATTTGGATAGTTTATAATATATATCTTATCTTTATTTCATTCATCTAAATAAAATGATAGTATATTATTGCAGAATACTTTATTCAATTCTAGAAGCATAAACTGATTCCGTTTCATAAATTATTTGTAAAAACGTTCAGCACCATGGATATTGCCCAAGTAGTTCCAAAATTATTCACCATGTTTCGTGATAAACGAAGTACTATGAGGTTTGAGGTTAGATTCTATTATACTCTGAAAATTGAATTGGAATAGTTTATAATATCTTATTTGTATTTCATTCATCCAAATAAAATGATAGTATCTTATTGCAAAATACTTTATTCAATTCTAGAAGCATAAACTGATTCCGTTTCATAAACTTTTTTGTAAACACGTTCACATCAAATCAGAATCAGCTGACTTCAAGGTTATTTTACAGCCCTAGGGCCATAAAAATTTTACTGGCCTGATCAGAAAACAACAATCATTTTCGGCCTCCATATGACGCACGTAAACCAGCTCATTACATCCAAGTGGGGCGAAAATAATTTTTCGCCCCACTTGGATGTAATGAGCTGGTTTACGTGCGTCATATGGAGGCCGAAAGTGATTGTTTTCTGACCAGGCCGGTAAAATTTTTACGGCCCTAGGGCTGTAAAATAACCTTGAAGTCAGCTGATTCTGATTTGATGTGAACGTGTTTACAAAATAGTTTATGAAACGGAATCAGTTTATGCTTCTAGAATTGAATAAAGTTTTTGCAATAAGATACTATCATTTTATTTGGATGAATGAAATACAAATGAGATATTATAAACTATTCAAATTCAATTTTCAGAGTATAATAGAATCTAACCTCAAACCTCCTAGTAAAGCGTTTATCACGGAACATGGTGGATAAACGGAATCATTTTATGCTTCTAGAATTCAATAAAGTATTCTGTAATAATATACTATCATTTTATTTAAATGAATAAAATACAGATAAGATATATATTATAAACTATTCAAATAATTCGATTTTCATAGAAGGATAGAACTTCTAACCTAAACTTCCATTGACATGCACTCATGCAGATCACATCAGATTGGCCGAATTTCAAGTGTGCTAAAACAGCTGATCAAAAACTTTTTCAAGTGTGATAAACCAGCTGATCAAAAACTTTTTCAAGTGTGATAAACCAGCTGATCAAAAACTTTTCATTATTTGTGTTTATCATTCAATAATTAAAACATTTATAATAATATCATCTTATTGTCATTTGAAATTAAGATAAGGAAGTTGAAATACTTTGGGCACATTATGAGAGGACCTAAGTATGGAATGCTGCACCTCATAATACAAGGTAAACTTGTTGGTAGGCGTTCGGTGGGACGTAGAAGAGTGTCTTGGTTGAGAAACCTGAGGGAGGCATTCAACTGCTCGTCACAGGACCTCTTCCGAGCCGCAGTAAACAAGGTGAGAATTGCCATGATGGTAGCCAACCTCCAGAATGGAGAAGGTACCTAAAGAAGAAGATTGTCATTTGGAAGAATAAAAAGTATAAACTCAACCTCTTACATAATTGAACATAATCTTTTAGGTTATTTAGACAAATCAGAATAAAAAATAAAAATACTTGGACAATTTCTTGATATTCAGATTTGCTAGAGCTATGACCTTCCACTTTTGCTTTCGGAAGTGCTTATAATAGACAATGAGAATAATTATTATTCTCATATATATATTGTTTATTTTTCTGTGTGGCGAAAAATTACGTTATCACCATGGGCAAAAATGTTTTTCCGGCTCTCAATCTTTTCTAGTCCTCGGCCTACGGCCTCGGACTTGAAAACCGATTTCGAGCCAGAAAAGTCTCATTTTCGGCCCTAGGTGCGAAATATACTATTACCTAGCCAATTTTTATTGTACAACTTACTCCTCCTCACTTCCTCATTGTGACCCCAGCACCTAACCTCAAATTTGGAACTTCCTGTTACTTATGTATCCTACTAAAAACACCAGTCTATCTGAGGATGGTGCAGGTCTAGCCCCGAAACCATGGTCCTTTTGTAAAAACAAAATTAATGTGGTATTGACAACATCTGTGTCTCATTTTTTCACTATAAATATAAATAAATGATTTCTTCATTCAATCATTTATAATACCTATTATTGATCTTAATGGAATGAATTCAATTTTATAAAATTCTGGATTAGTAGCTAACAATAATTATGGGTCAATAGAAATGAAATTCATGTTGAATATTACGTGATAGGAGTTGATATTGCGAATGCAAAAGACAACATTAAACTATTTTCAAAGCACTCGTTAATCAACAACTCTGAACCTATGGAAAACTAATGTAACTTGAATGAGATATCAATGTTAATGCTCTACTGTAATCGTATTTGTTAATTTCATCATTTCGTATTAATGCTTTTTTTTCTCAACACAAAGACGCCTTATTACTTGAATGCAATGAATATATACAGGGTGTTTCAGAAGTAGTGTCGAACATTTTAGGGTATTGTTCCTGGATGATAGGAGTCTACTAATGTCGTATCTTAAGTGTCTAAAACTCAGCGGTTATCCTTATAGCAGCTGCTGCCATTTTGTTTTTTTCACTGAATTTGTATCTCAAGAAAATATCTCTTAAATTTGGCATGAATATTTATGCTATAAAGACTCAACTTTAAAAAATAAAAATAGAATGTTTTCTATGTAAATTTCTAAAATGGCGGCCACTTTAAATCTTAGATTGCAAATTTCACAAAAATCGTTCACTTTACAGAAATTTTTTCAGGATGTTTTTGGAGTGACATTGGGTGGTATTTTCGGTCATGCCTTGTGCACTGGGATGGCTGTTATGGGTGGTCGATTTATCGCTCAAAGGATATCAGTAAGAACAGGTAATCTCTTAGTATTCATTATTTTTGTTTAGAAATAGAGAACATCCAACGCAGATTGAATAGGGCTTGACATTTATACGTATTAAGATGTAGTTGAATATGAATATCTCATAGTAAAGCCATAAATAAACCCATTCATTTTAGAATTTGAGATTCAAATTTTTCCTACAAAAAACTTTTTTCGTATGAGCCTTGCTTTCTTAATGAACCATGTAACTCATTCTTGGAAACTACCAGAAAGCTTCAAATTTTGAAAGTTGCTAATCAATCAAATAACACAATTCATATTTTTGTAAATATAAAATATCTCATAGTAAAGTAACCCATTCATTTTAGAATTTAGGATTTGAATTTTTCCTACAACAAAACTTTTTTTATATGACAATTGCTTTCTGAATGAACCATGTAACCTATTCTTGGAAACTAACAGAAACCTTTAAATTTTGAAAGTTGCTAATCAATCAAATAACACAATTCATATTCTTGTTATAAAATACTTGGATAGTTATAAATAAAAGAAATTCGAACTCACAATACTCATTTTATCGGTTTTGCAAGCATTGAACTTCCAGTCTTGTATCAATAAGAGTATGATAGTAAAAAATACGTAGCTATTGTTAAATTTGGCAGTTTTAAAATGAAAAGTTCCTTGCTATTCGTCGAGGCGACATGTATCATCATCTGAACATTGAAATTGAAGTTTTGAATAGATGAAACAACCGAATTAGTCAATTATTATTCTTGAAACAGTTACTGTACAACATTTCTGAAATCAATTGTAATTTTTCAATTATTTGAAAAACGTATTGCAACTTTAGGCCTTGAAGAACATGTTTATTTATTTACATTGGATAGTATACCAATAGTACATGATAGTATGTATATCAATAGAAAAAAGGGTGTCATTCGTAAGTGCAATATCTCAAATGTGCGAGTATTTAATTTTTTCGTTATTTGTGTTTATTATATAAAATTATCAACACATTGCAAAAGATATTAGCATATCGTCATTCAAAGGCCAAACCCCAACCTCTCAAACCTTTGCTTTTACCTTTAAAGCCCAGAGCCTTTCAGGTTATGTTCATACACTAGACAAATTGCAATATCGCAGTATTGAGGCACACCCCAAAATAGTATATTATGGTAATATTAGTAACATGAATATTATACTATGGAATTAGCATTGATTTTTCAATAATCCATTAATTTTGAAAACTTCAAAACGACCCTTATTGCTCAACAAGATTTACTTAGTTTAACATGTTCAAGTTTGAAAAGTTCAACATGTTTTAATTTGGATAAGTGCAAAATAACTCTTATTATGGTTCAAAAAGGAAATAATAATATTCGATAAATAATATTCCCATACAATACACATATCTTAATCATACTTAACATACTTATTTTCCTCCTTGTTTCAGTTACAATAATTGGCGGAGTGGTGTTCCTAGTATTCGCACTGTCGGCACTCATCTTCAACCCAGTTTCGGACTCGTAGTAACTGCTGAATCTATAGTCTCGTCAGAAATGTTGTGATTATTAGTAGGGTAGTTGACTGTGAACTCGTTGCTGCATAGGATACTTACTCGAGACTGCATTGTTGTTTGGTGTATCACTGCTTCTAGATGATAATGTTAACGTGAGAGAGAACTATTTTATTTGAAAAATGTTTCAAACATTGTGTAGGCTACAGCTTGCGCCACCGGACTTGTGTAACATATTTATTTTAAAGGAAATCTCTACATTCAGATTCATTTCTTACTTTCAGCATTGTTTGAATGAAAAACATTGATATTGTTGATAAGAAATGCTGTCAGTTGGAAGTCTTATGAGTAAATGTAATTTCAATGTAATCTCTACATTCAAATTCACTTAAAACTGTATTAAATTATATTATTAAACGGCTTAAATTATATATTCAGGCGGTGGGACCTTCCCGCAAGGGACTCCCCACCAACAAAAGCCATACGAATCTACTTTTTTTACTTAAAACTGTCAGAATTGTTTGAATAGGGAACACTGATGTCATTTATGATAAATTCTGACAGTTTAAGGTCAATCCCAATACAGTCGGGTTATCTGGAAAATACTAGGCTATTGAGCTCGAATAAAATAAATGAGGGAATCCATTTAATGTACTGATATAATACACTACTTAATTTTAGCACATTATTTTATGGAGTACTCTGAAATAAAACCAAGAAATCTAATCTCAAAATGCAGTGAGATTCACTTTAGAATTGTCAGCATTTGATAAATGGGAAGAATTGATGTTATTTGTTAGGAATGCTGTCAGTTTTAAGTGGATACTACTATATCCCATCTGAAAGTACCGTGTTATCAATGATATCTGGTTTGTACTGAAGGACCAACTTTGGAGTTTTATCAATGATCCTTTACACTGTGAAATCCACAGAAACTATCATTCAGATGTCTATAATGAAGTTCTATAATATCACTATTTATTATAGTTCTTTTTGATGTATTCTAATCATGAAATTATCGTAATTTCACGATCAAAAATAACTGAATGACCAATTCTGGAGTCTTATCAATGATCTTTTACTCTGTTGAATCCACAGAAACTATCATTTAGATGTCTATAATATCACAATTCATTATAGTTATTTTTGCTGTATTTTAATCATGAAATCATCGTAATTTCACGATCAAAAATAACTAATTGAGAAACCCACATTTTTTTCTAGACTTAGCTCAATTTTTCTGTTGAAAATAAATGAATTCCACGTTTTTTATATAATTCAATATTATTATTATATAATTGGAACAATATTACTTTTCATTTATTTTATTGTAGGGCCTACTCCACCCTCACAATGTTTTGGATTGTTGAAACCACAGGATGTTCTTAGTATACTGTATGAACCATAATGTATCGTTGCATTCTATGAAATAACTTATGAAATGTTATTATTTGAGTATTGAAATAGAAATTGGTTTGTGTTTCATGTATCTCATCATGAGATAGTGAACATAATGAGATGAACTATTTTTTATTTAAATCCAACATTAGGAAATTCACTAAATATTTTGTCATCCAACATCTTGGATGTCACTAAACTCTATAAATACTAAGAAATCTTCATAAACCTCTTCTGTTCTGAAAATATACTATAAATTAAATTAAATTTTTAATTATAACATTTTTTAAATGTCTAATTTATTCAATTTCAAAGTGTTTTTTTTTTAATTTATCAGTATTTCCCAGTAACAACAGTCTATGAGATGTTAGAAGAAAAACATCACTATAATTTTGTTTCTCATGTAAAAGTATATTTTTTGTATTATAATACTTATTATTATTTAGTGTTCCTAGAACTATTCTTACTTCCTATGCTTATATTTCAATTAGTTTTTAGCTGTAAGTAATTGAAGGCTACTGTAATTATTGTACTGTAAAATAAAAGGATATATTTATTTATGGATAAGCATCATCATAAATATCAAAATAGGTTAGAATCTAAATTAAGTTAATGAAACCTTATTATATTATATACTACAAGAAAGAACCACGAAAGCCATTAATGTGCATTTACTTCTTGATATTTTCACATGATGTGTTAACACTATTAATGTTAGTCTTAGATCTACAATAACAAATTATAAAATTGATAGTACTAATGTTAATTATATCGATTGAACTATTTTATTTTCAATCATAGTTAGACATATATTTCTAATTCTTGAAATTTGCTGTGAATGCTCTTCGAAGTATAATTTCTTGAGATAATATTTGAACCTCTTCCGTTATTTGGTAAATGAAAAATTATAAGAATTAATCAAGATATCTTATATATATTCTGATAAATAATGATTTTATACTCTGATTATGTAATTATATAGTTGCTGTTGATTAAAAATGGATATTTGTGATTTTTCAATCAGTGATTTATTATTGAATATTAACAAAATCGTAGAAAATTTCATTTTGTCATGGTTTGCTTCCTCAAATAGCAAGCAACTTTTCTGGGTTGGCTTATTTGGAGAATTCAAATGACTTCCGAATATTATAAATTACTTTGTATATAAAAACAATTGAATACTTCGGTTTTTTCTTTGTTTAAAATACTTTTAGAATTATTCTTTTTCTAGATATTCAGCAGTGGATTAAAACTGTGATATATGATGTATAGAGCTAATTTCGATAAGGTGTATCATGACAATATGAGCATGGTGAGAAAAAATATATTGTTATTAATAAATAGTCTAAAAATCTTAAACAAATTTCTTCATGAACCTTTAGTTTCCCATAAAATAAGAAATTAAGCTTATATTCATAACGGAAGTTTATATTTCCTTAAACTTCGCATCAAGTTCTTTTACTATTTGTATCGAATTCAAATGACAAAACTGTTCTATTTTTGTTTGCTGTATGTAAAACTTGAATGATTTTAAACTAATAAACATCAATGGATGAACTGGTTATTTTATTGATGACAATTCGTTTGTGTGAAAAAATAAATTTGAACAAATTGTTGAACAAACAAAAATTTTTTTATCAGTCTTTTTTATCCTTTGCTTTAAGTTTTTGATTTTATAATATATAGAAATAAAATATTATGATTGAAAATTGATGATCCAATTCTTGATGAAAATTAATGTAAAAGGAGCTTTTGATAAGAGTGGAAAGTGAAATTTATTCAGTTCAAATTCAACTCTATAAAATTAATAATAATAAAATGAGTTTTTTTTTAAATGAACACAAAAGCCCAGTAGCATAAAATATAAATAAATTTTGGTCAGTGTTCAAATTGACTGATTTATACCTCATTTAGAATAGTTATTCAGAAATACAGTAGTTCTCAAAACTAAAATGTAGGCTGTATAATAGGCTATTCCAATCGCAGCTCTACTGCTCCACCGCTTGGATTCAAAATTTGCATTATACTTTCATGAATTTTAAAACTTCTATTGAAATAACGTAGTTAAAATAGTCTTATTACAGGTACTGTATAAACCCATTTGGTTATAAAGTTACTATTTTATCACCTTCTCCGTGGATATCTTATAAAAATTTTACAAAATAGATAAAAAAAAATGTGAGGATCCCAGATAACACGGTAAACAATCTTTGAATTTTCCCTCTTACAAGTATTGCTTGCTAGGCAACCTAAAATTTGGACATTACAATCATAAAATACTTGACAATATATCAATTATTAAAGTAAAAATAAAATAATCTATCATGCAGGAGCTATAGTGACACATAAAAAAATATTTAGAATTTTTTTAACATCAAAAATTTTTTGTAAAATTATTTCCCACTTGCAATGTTTGTCAGCTTGTTTGGCGGTTGAATTTGCACGTCTACGTTTTTAAGGTTATGTTTCCAAACATTTACAGGTTAGAATTGAAAGCTGTTAGCTGTCAACTATTTGATTTGTTACAAAATTACTTTGTAAATTTTCTAGTTTGATATTATTTTATAAATCTCAATGCCTAACGATGATTCTACAAGTTTCGAAAATGATAAGCGTGCTCCATGTCGCTATGGAGCAGATTGCTACCAAAAAAATCCTGCACATCATGAGAAGTTCAAACACCCTCCAAAAGCAGGAATTTCAACTGTGAGTACTTTTAGTTAATTTGTTACAAATATAGGCTATAATTTTATGTATTAATCAATAATTCACAATTCAATGTATTGAGAATGGATTAAATTCAGATTCTGCGTACCAGAAACTTTGAATCTTTGGTCAAATGTCTTATGTTTTAATTTTACCTTACTCAATGCAGCAATACATTTATAAATGCTTTCAATCAATTTGAGATAAAAGTGTAATTAGATTGTGTTCTAAAATGCTGCCTTACCTTTGCCCTTGTATTCTATAGCCTATTGAGTTTTTTACTTGCAATACCTTGCAGGTAGTATAACATAACGCAGTAGTGGCTCTTCCATACGGGCCTAGTGGGCTGAAATTACCCAAATTGAACATTAAATTTATCAAATCAGGCTATATAGTTTATATTTTTTAATAAAATATAAATATTTATTAAAAAAATCAACTGCTACTGGGTGAAAAATCTTGTTCCAAAACCATGCACTCATATAAGAGGAAAGCATTAGATTTGTAAGCCACGGATTCCAGGCCCTTCTAGCTAGCATTAGAACTTAACTTATACTACTGTATAAGTTGAAAACATTTTATGCTTACTCCACAAGTTGGCCAACTCGCTGGCCCAGCGTGGTAAGCTTGGCTGCGTTGGTCTTGCCATCCACACTGTGATGTGACCAGTGCTCAATCAAGGCCAGCGACATTTCCATGATAGAAATTGAAAGTATTTACCAAAATGAACACAATAAAAAACAATGAATAGTAACGTAATACTGATTGATAACATTCAAGTCTATAGCAAATCAACTATTCACAAAAATCTTTATTGAAAAAGAAATAGAAAACCCACACCAAAAACTCCCGTAGACAACAAACCGCCTTCTGCAACCAAACCTAAAAAACGAGGCTCCTTGTCTGATTGGCTATTGAAACCGGCTGAGAAAAAATTAAAGGAAACTACTCCACCAAAAGAGAAACCCAAAAACTCTGAACTAAAACAAAATGATAAAAATGAACATAGTAAAGATAAGAAAGCTACAACCTCACAGAAAAATGCCAAATTATTTGAGAATAACTTGGATGAAGAGGAGGAAACTGAAGAACAAATGGTGAAGAAACTTCAAGAAGTTGAAAAATCTAAAGAATTGAAAAACTCGGAAAATGAAGAAGGTAAAAAATCCAGAGAAACTGAAAACCCGAGAACTGAAGATCGAAAGACGAATTCTTCCTCTCTTCTAATAACTGAAGATGCTGATGTACAAAGTAGGATAAAATTGATGTTCCTTGTCGATATGCCTGAAGATTTTTACAAGTTTTGGACGTTCTGTGAATCGGTTGGAAGCTATGCATTATCTAAAGGAGATCCTTGTGGTAAGTTATTTAACAATATAATTAATATATAGAAATATTGTTATTATAATGTAGTACTACAAGTTGCATATTGTTTTTATCAATTTGAATAAAGTAGCCCATATAAGTGAAGTGATTTTATTATAATGTATTATTTCACATAATATGTTATTTGATAAAAATTCTATATAATGAATCAGGTATTATAATAATTTGAACATTATATTATTATCGTCATTAGATATTTTACATATTATTTATGTAATTTGATCAAAATATATAAATTGAAAACATAGAAATTTTTGAAACATTCATTAATTTCCATGAGTTCTGATTGGACTGTTCCCACTCACCTCGGCCGAGCAAGGATGAATAGTCCCATCCGAACTTATGGGAATAATATTCTCACTGTATCGATCCCTTCCGTTGTCACAATATGTGGGAATTCAGCTTGGATCAAGCGAATAGATGACCACAGATTGATATACTTTGGTAAATAAAATAATCAGTTGCTATTTATTAATTTTCAGATGCTTTTAAGAGCGTTGGTCTCAAATTGGTTGGTCCTTTTGATGTATTGGCGAATCGATTTGATACAAACGCTGAATACAGTCAAGAAAGATTACTCAGGCATTGGCGATATTATTACGACCCTCCTGAGTTTCAAGTAAGTAATATTGAGGCATTATATTTTTAAGTTTTCACTTATTTTTATTCAAATCTTAACTTTTCTATCAAAGTATTATAATTTTCACTCGTTTTTATTTAAATCTCAACTTACTTAAGTTATAACTCTACATCAGTTAGAACTCATGACGGTTAGCAGAGCTGGCCTCAAGCGATTACCATTCCAACTGGAGAACTGATAGCAAGACGCTTAACTGTGCGATTAGATACGGTTCTGACTGCGAGAAAAATCTTTCTATTTCCAAAGTTTATTGAAGGAATAATTTCTTATCAAGTCACTGGCTGGAATTGAAGGAATCATAAATGATACAATGAAGGAATCATTTTTAGTTAATTGATTTTCAATTACTGGAAGATGATTGATCAATCAGTTGATTCACTCAGAACTTTCACTCTCAACTCATTCAACTTTTTTTTATAAAAACCAATTTGGTTTTAGTGAGTTGATGAATACAGAGAAGGCTCTTCATACTTTCGACAGCTATATATTCTGGCATTAACTCCAGACCAGCGAACTGTGTTGCAGGATTATTCCTGGATATAAAAAAGGCATTCGACACAGTAAGCCACACAATTCTGCTGGACAAACTATATAATGCTGGTATCAGAGGTGTTGCACATATGTGGTTTTCATCCTATTTGAGAGAAAGGGTGCAATATGTTGTCATAGGAGGTGTGAAGAGTGAGGTCCAGGTAGTAGATTGTGGTGTACCACAAGGATCGGTCCTTGGGCCAATCCTATTTCTTGTATTCATAAATGACCTTTTCTCATGTAACTACAATGGTGTGCCAGTGTCATACGCAGATGACACTGCTTTTGCATATTGTGGGTTGGATGGTTTGGACTTGGAGGGTGTGATGCAGACTGATGTTGATAGGTTGTTGTGGTGGTTCAAACACAATAATCTGTCTCTCAACCTGTCAAAGACCAAGTATATTCTGTTCACACTGTCGTCAAGCTGGAATTTACCATCTGGTTTGAAGTTCCACGTTCATGGTTTGCGGAATAATTGTAACTGTCAAGTTGTCACGCAAATTGACTCCATCAAATATTTAGGTGTTACAGTAGATGAGAAGCTTACCTGGTCTCTACACATACGCTATGTTAAAAATTATCTTTCACATATCCTGAGAAAATTCTATTTTCTAAATAAGATTCTTCCAACCACCATTCTTAGACAGTTATACTTTGCTCTTGTTGACTCTAAACTGAATTATGGAATAAGTTGTTGGGGCTCTACTTACATTACCCACTTGAGACCACTTATAACCTTACAAAAATCTATTGTCAGAGCTGTTAAAAAATCAGGAAGATATGAACATGCCTTTCCCCTTTTTCAAGATATAAAATGCTTGCCTCTAAGATACATATATGTTTTCAAAGTTTTGTACCTATTCTTTGTAATGTCTGGAAACAGTGGTCAGGCACTTTTCAGGGAGAGAACAAATTATCAAACTAGGAGAGTCACTTCTGATCTGCTAAGGCTTCCCAGGTCATATACCACTTGTTTCCAGAAATCGTTTGTATTTCTAGGTCCGAAATTTTTCAATAATTTACCTTTTGAGGAAAAGAGAATTGATAATAGGAAAATGTTCAAATATTACATTCTTAAATGGCTTAGAAATATCTTGCCTGATTGTTTAGAATACATGTTTTTTATTCTTTCTTAGTTTTCGACATAATAATTATTATAGTTGTTGAAAATCATATCAAAAAGTAATTAAGCCCAAACTGGAAATGTATGAGAGGTGAGTGAATGTGTGAGTGTGTGTTTTTATTTTTTTCTTGCCCAAAAAAATTTTTTTTCTTCTTTCTGATTTTATTCAATTATAGTATAAGCACTCCTGCTTGCACACGTTATCATTATATGCTTACAGCAAGCTAGAAATATTCTGTTTCAAAAAAGCTTTGTTTTTTTGTTGTTTTTTTCATAATACATCATACACGTAGAAAGCCTTATTACATAAATTATATTTCATACAATTTCTCCAGTGCTTTTTGTATTTTATTTCCATTTTTGATGTTTGATGTATTTGAAATTTTGTATGTATTTGATTTTTGAATCAGAATAAAAAAACAATTTGAATTTGAACTTCACTCAGCTAATCAATATTCATTTCTCCTTTTGATGTGTATTAATTTTTTTTATTCATAAAATAACATCATAGTACCCTTTTTTGATTTTTTTTAATATAAAATAACATACTAAAAACACAAATTAAAACAACTAGTTTCGATGTTTCTCATCATCTTCATTTTTTTAAATTTATTTAACAATTTGCCTTTGCTCTCCTTCACTTCGAACTACATTTTGCTAAGAGTTTTTCAAAAGCATAACATATCCTACAGCCTCATTATATTTCAATAGGTTATTTGTTATTTTCTTAGATTTAAAATTGTATTCTATTAATAAAATTAATAACTTTTCAGACTGTGATAAAGGGTGATGACAAAACAGGCTATCATCTAGGATACTTCCGAGATGACCCCAAAGATAAACCAGTATTCGTAGCTAGTAACATGGCTGAGAAGTCTTACATTATAAAACCTATTGCGGAAAATCTGTTTGGAGCTGTGAAGTGAGTTTTTCATGTTTTATTACATTAATCTCGTTTGTTCTAATCTCTTGAATATTGGGGAAAGAATATCTTTTCATTCTTAAATTTTGGATGACAATTTGAAGGTTCTGGGTTCATTGACTAGAGTCACGGTTAGAGTTTTGTGTAGAATATTCATTTGAATTCGTTGATTTGCTTTGATTGGATGAACAGTTGACCCACGTAGTATATAATTGCATTTGCATATAATTGTTTTTCGCAATAAAGATATCTTGAATCTTGAAAATTTGGGATAGCTCTTCCAATGTTTAGTTTTGAAACAAAAATAACAATTTTGAGGGAGAATTCACATTGTGTGCCTCTCTTGATTGATAATAATGAATAAAAGATTGATGAAGTAATTATTTCTTGAAAAACGTTATCATCAATTCCAAAATTCTGTTATTGTTGGCTTCAATATGAATGTATTTATTGATTTGTAAAGCCATTATGGTTTAGCGACATATTTAGCTCATAGATTGAAAAAATCCGATTAGTTTTTGCTTTTTCAATCAGGTCTACTTCAGCTATCCAATATTTCTCAATTTTCCAACTAAGCAGTTATATTAGTCATTTTAAGCACAGTAATTCCAAAGGTTCTTAATGTGTCTTAAACAGTTTTTAATCCTGTCATCAATAAGTGTGTTCATTTTTATTCATTTTTTCGCTGTGTATGATGCCTACATAAGCTTTCTGCATTAATTTGGGCAATTGATGAAATGAAAAGTCCATGCCTAACGGCATGATTCGAACCCACGAACCAGGTGACGCTAGAAGACTTAAAGTTGTAACGCCTCAGACCATCAGACCAAAATGGCCTGGTCTTTTCATATTGTAGTTTATGTATTATTTTATATTGTTTATTAGATTTATTTACAGGTGGATATCGTATTGAATAACATTTGTATACTGTGCTTGAAAGACAAAACTCGTTTACTAACAAATCATAGAGTTAGATGATACATTTTTGAGGTTGTAGCATATTTGTTGTTGTATAGAAAATAATATACCCTCCATGTTGTTAAATTGTTGAATATTCTATAACTCACTTTTCAAGCACTATATTATCTATCAAATAAGGCGACGTGCATTCCATTAAAATAAACCATAACAATCTGCAATGATTTTCTGTAACTACTGTTGAAGCTAATAAAACCATATCATTTATGATAATATCAGCTTATCATTTTTGCTGTGTAGAATTCTAATGAGAAGATTTTCTTATATCTCTACTTTCAATTTTATTTTTAAAAGATTCATTTAATACATTAACACATTGTATAATGGGTTCCTATTCAGAATAATACTTCGATGCTCTCCTAACATTTATACATTATCATTTGTGCTGTGTAGAATTCTAATGAGAAGATCTTCTCATATCTCTACTTCCAATTTTATCTATGAAAGATTCATTCAATTCATTAATACATTGTATAATGGTTTGCTATTCAGAATAATACTTTGATTCTCTCCTATACGTTTATATAATTTTATTCTCATAAAGGGTACTAGTAATTCTATCAAGGCACTGTTAAGTATCCCTTAAAAAATGAATAAAAAATAATTTATTTATTAGTTCTACATTGATAGATACAATATAATTCCCAACTATGAATGATTGGAAAAGGAACAACAGGCTTAAAGCCCAAAACTGTTCCTTTCCCAAATTTAGATAGAAATTGTCCAAAAAAGGTTATGTTTACACTTCATACTTAATTCATACTTGTTGTTCCCAGTTCTTACCTTGAAGACGAGAAACAGGTAGCTGATCCATTCGTGAAGGTGAAAATTGTGAAGTTGCAAAATCAACTCACAACATTTGCGAAAAAGGAGAACATCACTCTTGAAAAGACGACAGAAACAATGAGCAAGCGCAACTCGAAAGTTGTCACAAAGCTGTTCCATAAGGCTGGTCTAGTTGTTCCTTTCGATAAGAAATCAGAAGTTGGCTATCGAGAGTTGGCTGAGAATGATGGTAAGTTTCTATTTTTCTAATCATCTACCTTTTTTCGTCTATGTTCATGCTTTACTTCTATCTATTCTCTAAGATCTCTCAGTATCTTCTATTGTCAACTATTGGTTTCGTCGTGTAGCCTACAATTATGAAATAAAAACACACACATATATATCGTCAGTTTTATTTGGTACAGGACCATGGTTTTGTGACCTCAAAATTTGAATTTGACGGTTTAAGTGTGTTTCTATTTCATTATGGAACAGTTCTACAACATCGACAGTCACTCAGTCGAACTCTTAGCTTATTGAAATTGTAATTCTGTATTATTGTGGCAGGGCATTGATTATGAAACAAGTGTGAATCAGCAACGAATCCTCAACAAACGAAATAATTATAAGTCTTATCATTATATCTTCATCCAATGTACCTAAATTTAAAAATGTTATCAATTTATAAGGATGTGATCACATTGAATGCGTGCCTATTAAGTGCAAGGGCAAGCTTGGCGATGCATTACCAAGCGTGCAGATGAGAAACAAAATCTGGTAAGAGCAATAGGTGATCACACCCTTGGTCACTATCAAAGCCCAATTCGAATAAATTTTCAAAATCACCTTACATGTGAAAAGTGAATGTAACTTTGTTTAGGACTATGTTGAGATAAGATTAGATATCATTACCATAGAGGGAATACAACATAAATTAGTGTAATATTTTATGTTATTACGTTTGGTTGGCAAAATATTATAACGGAGACAAGTCGAGTTATTCTTCTAAATTCGGAAGAGAAGTACTGTGGTTAAGAGCTTGACTGTTTCCTCTCAATCATTTTAATGATAAGTACTAATGAATGAATGGAATGATTCAAAAATATAATTTGAGATCATAAAACTAGATTTATATACCGTTGTATAACAATTACATCTCTCCGAACTTATTACTGTTGATCTTTTATCGTATTTCTAATTATTACTGTAAACCCACTATTTGAGAAATTTGAGTAAAAAAGTAAATTCGTATGGCTTTTTGTTGGTGGGAAGTCCCTTGCTGGAAGGTCTCACCTGGCTGGAATATATAATTCAAGGCGTCAATGGGCCTTACGATTGTCACATTTCAGTCGGGACCGACAGTTTAAAGTGCCCATCTGATAACATGGGAGTGAAGAGTAAAGAATCTACTAGAGATTGATAATGGTATAACAACGAAAAACAGTTTCTTGTTATGTTTTAATAAATAAATGGCTATGAAAATTTCAAACACTGTAGTTCCATTGTATAACAATCACATATCCAGAGTATTACTTGTGCTACCACTTCAGTTGTTGTATTTCTAATAATTGTAAGCTTACAATCTGAAAAAATCGAGTAAAGAGTCTACTAGATATTAATAATGGTGTAACAATCAAAATTAGTTTATAGTAATGTTCTAATACATTATGAATAATAAATGAATAAATGGTTGTGACAAATTTCAAAAAGTAAATTCGTATGGCTTTTGTTGGTGGGGAGTCCCTTGCGGGAAGGTCCCACCACCTGAATATATAATTTGAGCCGTCAATGGGCCTTACGACTGTCATACTTCAGCCGGGACCGACAGTTTAACGTGCCCATCCGATAACACGGGAGTGATCTGGTTAAAAAAACTTTTGGTTGTGAGAGGGTTCGAACCCGGGATCTCTATGCTGCTACGCAAGCTCTCTATCCACTAGACCACGGATCACTCAAATAAAAAATTTCAAATAGTTTAATCAATATAGAAAAATTATACCTGAAATTCAAGTTCTTATTATTTTTTGGGTCTTGCTGAATATCTTAATATTTTTTCAATCTCTTTCAGCAACAATCAAAATAATGCTGGGCAAGATCGATAAATGTAAAACGGAGGAGGAAAGGAGAGGCCACATGTCCAGACTGCAACCTGTTATCACGTTTGCCAACATAGCCAACGATGAATGCGACTTTGGAACCAGCCTGGAGCTAGGATTGGATCTGTTTAGTTTTGGTTCGCCATATCTTCACGAATCGGCAAAGCTCTTAGCTTCAACCGCCTACAGCCTACTGGGTAGAAGTGAATTCGCTAAAATTCTAGAGGTAAGTTTTACACTTTATTAACACTAGGCTATACTACTATGTATGGATAAAATTAGTACAAAGTATGAAAAGTGTTTCTGATCAAGCGACCAACTTATTAAAACTGTCTGTTAGACTGGCCACTAACGGTAGAACGTGCATGATAAACATGTACATGCCTGTTCATCATGCATGTTTTGTCATCAGCGAGAGACTTCTAACATAAAATAAACAACGCAACAATGTATGTGGAGACTACCAGCGCCACATAGCTTCATGAGAAAGAATTAAGTGGCCTATTGGCTTGAGTTAACAGTGAAATTTGGAACAAACGCCCTACACTATGGGATTTCTTCTTATGCTATCTTTTTTCTATGATGTTACTTCCATATTAGAACTGGATGTAAGCGTTGGTGAACAATATGGGGTTACCAGTTCAATGGGACAACTTGGAGACTGAATCAAAATTGTTACATTTTGTGCCGGTTGCACAACAGCCGGTTAAGTTTTAACCGTGATTAATTCTAAGAGAACCAATCAGAGAAGCCGTCTTTTCAAAAAGGTTTTCTCTTATTGGTTCACGTGAAATTAATCACGGTTGAAATTTAAACGGATGTTGTGCAACCGGACCTTAAATTCTTAAACTAAGAAACATTATTCTTATTCTTATGACGTAGCTGAAAGCTGATTCTTTAGATATTAATTCAACCTCTGAGTGTAATCAATATTTTTAAAACTGCTAAAACTGGCCGTAAGGGTTACTTACCAACAAGCGTTAAATAGTTCAGTGGAGCGTTTAGCACTCTTGCTACAAAACATTTATCTGTATACGTTGTTAGCCTGTGATATATTATTGTGTAATAAATTCTTTAGATGAGTTGAAAGTGGAATTTTCTCTCGATAAAACTTCGACCCAATATAACCTGTTAACTCAAGTATTTATAGGGAGTTAGGGAGTAAGATGGGTAATATGGTTGGGCAGAAAATCTCTCTGCAACGAGGATTTTTATGTTAATATGAGCCAAAGGCATGAATGAATAAATTTAGATATTGATTCAGACTGTCTGATTCAGATATTGATTCAATTGTCATAATATTATGCTTATTTTACAGGCTCATCTGAAAGACAGAAAGAAAGGCAGTAATCTGAGTGCTTTGAAGTGAGCGGCTGAAAGAACTAATGTGAGAATTCTCAAGTGAGAGTGTACTACTGATGAATTAGTTTTATATCCAGTCATGTGATAGATTATAAAATAGACTGGTCTCTTTGTTAATTTGTTCAGTATTAACTTTTCGGACCGTAGATCTGTTACTCAATCATTTATTACAAATAAATGATTTGATAAGCTAATTAATTTATTCATGAGTGACGTAGTTGAACTCTTCAATTTCCTGTTTTGAAATTGTCTACGACTAAACTTATCTTATTTCATTAAATTCATAAAGATTGGAAAGTGTTTTTTATTCTCATAAATCAAAATAATGCTGGGCAAGATCGATAAATGTAAAACGGAGGAGGAAAGGAGAGGCCACATGTCCAGACTGCAACCTGTTATCACGTTTGCCAACATAGCCAACGATGAATGCGACTTTGGAACCAGCCTGGAGCTAGGATTGGATCTGTTTAGTTTTGGTTCGCCATATCTTCACGAATCGGCAAAGCTCTTAGCTTCAACCGCCTACAGCCTACTGGGTAGAAGTGAATTCGCTAAAATTCTAGAGGTAAGTTTTACACTTTATTAACACTAGGCTATACTACTATGTATGGATAAAATTAGTACAAAGTATCAAAAGTGTTTCTGATCAAGCGACCAACTTATTAAAACTGTCTGTTAGACTGGCACTAACGGTAGAACGTGCATGATAAACATGTACATGCCTGTTCATCATGCATGTTTTGTCATCAGCGAGAGACTTCTAACATAAAATAAACAACGCAACAATGTATGGGAGACTACCAGCGCCACATAGCTTCATGAGAAAGAATTAAGTGGCCTATTGGCTTGAGTTAACAGTGAAATTTGGAACAAACGCCCTACACTATGCGATTTCTTCTTATGCTATCTTTTTTCTATGATGTTACTTCCATATTAGAACTGGATGTAAGCGTTGGTGAACAATATGGGGTTACCAGTTCAATGGGACAACTTGGAGACTGAATCAAAATTGTTACATTTTGTGCCGGTTGCACAACAGCCAGTTAAATTTTTACCGTGATTAATTCTAAGAGATCCAATCAGAGAAGCGTCTTTTCAAAAAGGTTTTCTCTTATTGGTTCACGTGAAATAATCACGGTTGAAATTTAAACGGATGTTGTGCAACCGGACCTTAAATTCTTAACTAAGAAACATTATTCTTATTCTTATGACGTAGCTGAAAGCTGATTCTTTAGATATTAATTCAACCTCTGAGTATAATCAATATTTCTAAAACTGGCCGTAAGGGTTACTTACCAACAAGCGTTAAATAGTTCAATGGAGCGTTTAGCACTCTTGCTACCAAACATTTATCTGTATACGTTGTTAGCCTGTGATATATTATTGTGTAATAATTCTTTAGATGAGTTGAAAGTGGAATTTTCTCTCGATAAAACTTCGACCCAATATAACCTGTTAACTCAAGTATTTATAGGGTGTTAGGGAGTAAGATAGGGTAATATGGTTGGGCAGAAAATCTCTCTGCAACGAGGATTTTTATGTTAATATGAGCCAAAGGCATGAATGAATAAATTTAGATATTGATTCAGAATGTCTGATTCAGATATTGATTCAATTGTCATAATATTATGCTTATTTTACAGGCTCATCTGAAAGACAGAAAGAAAGGCAGTAATCTGAGTGCTTTGAAGTGAGCGGCTGAAAGAACTAATGTGAGAATTCTCAAGTGAGAGTGTACTACTGATGAATTAGTTTTATATCCAGTCATGTGATAGATTTGCATTCGTCCTTATTGAAGTAAAAATAGTTAACTATAAGTTATTCGAGTTTATAAGGAAATTCTTTAGTGAGGTCCACGTTATAATGACAGTAGATAACGATAGGAGAACGGCGTTGCCGATTCTCTGCCTTAATTAGTTATATTTCTAAATTGTTAAAAATAGATTTGGCTACATTGTGGAGCTAGAAAAGCATAGTGCTAACTCCTTTGTTGAATAATAGACAAGGATAGCAACACCAATGTTAATCAAGTACTGCCATTATAACGTGGACCTCACTATAGGCGTAAGTGATTATCCGATGACACTTGGCTCTTGATTAAAACTTAACTTCTGATCACTGGTTGTTTCACTGTCAATTACAATTCACTGTCACTTGTGTGCTAATCCAGTTTAAATCTACCTTTTTACATAGTCTGTCCACTTTAACCTACTCAACTTTTTCTCTCAAACTTCAAATTCTTTAACTTCATATCGACCTTTTGCATATTTAAATTCATATCGACATCCGAGGCGTAAGACTGGACCTGGTAGGACTAGACCGCTGATCACCGTTTGACGGCGGATCAGCGGCTGCGTCTCCTAACCGCAGCTTGCGGTTGACACTCTTCATGGTTGGCCGCTGGCGACGCCGCAGCTGCGTCTCCCCCCCTCCACCTCCCAGCGTTGGGTGGTCGCCGAATCGCGTCTTCAGGTCGTGGTCAGATTTGCTGCTCACGATTCCTGCGGACGCGGCGGCGGTTTCCAGTGACGTCACTCGACTCACGTCAGCGCAGTTGTCTGTTAGTGCCGAAGATGACTCGTACTGACTGTCGTCGTCTCTGTCTTCTATGTTTTCTTCGTCCACTTCCTGCAAAAATGGATCATTTATTGTTTTAAAATCTTGTTTTAAATTTAAACCGAACGTTGTTTGGTTGGCAATATGGGTACCACATAAATAATTGATCATGTAATATTAATATACTATAATATACTGCACTATCACCATTACCGTTATTGTATTCTACATAAATATTATATATACGAATTAAAAAAAAATGTATATCGAGGGACCTGGTTAGCTCATGTCTGGTGTCAGAGTTTTCAGGTTGGACGTATTCAACTTAAGAGCCTCTACATTATCACTTGAACAGTATGATCAATCCTTCATATCCTAAATGGAGTAGATATAAATGTTCAATGTACACACTGAACTCTTCTTAATCGAGTTACAAGTTTTCCTTAATTTCCAAAATTCATAGTTGTATCTTTGGAATGAAATTGTCAGGTCGCACGTATTCAACTTCAGAGCTTCTTACATAATCATTTGAACAGTATTATCAATCCTCCAGAAGCAAAATGCAGTAGATAATTAATGTAAACTGTACAAATCGAGTAACAAGTTTTCCTTAATTAATTTCCAAAATTCATAGTTTATTCTTTGGAAGAAAATTGTGCGTAGACTAACATTTATGTGGGGATGTGTCACATTAATTTTCATTATTTCTTTACTTAATTATGCACGATTATTAAACTGATCTATATGAAAAGGCACACAGGATGATTAAAAATACTGTTCCTTTTATTGAATCTATTAAATTAAATTCGGAAGAAATCTGGCACAACGTTTGCCTTATTATGTCTCTTCCGATATTATTTACATTTAGTTTCATTTGTACTGATAAATACAGAATAAAATCCATTTAATGTGGGCATTGCTGAGCTAATAACTTACCTACGTGAAATTCAAACCTTTTTCCATCAGATTCCAGTAAATTGGAACTTTTCATTATTCATTAGCTCCTCAATTGGAACTTGAGGAGAATTATTTGTTATTTACTGGTTTAGTTAATTTTTCTCCCTTTAGTTGGTTGATGGAAATAACTTATGCAGAAAACTATATTTATCAAGAGCCTCACTGAATGTTCAAAGATCAACATCTCTCAAGACTAATATAAACTATAAATATAGTTTCTAATAACTCAGGATAGTTTCAACTACTAAAAATAGTTTCAAATTGGGTGTGAATTCTACCTTTATTTCAGAGAACGTGACAGGCAGTGTCCTGTAGCGAGATGCTAAACGTCCATTTTTCCGCCGGTCCATTCTGCGATATATTTGCGAAACTGGCTCTGGGTATATTGTATCCATTATCACAATCTGCAAAATGTTGTAAATTGAATTAAAATGTTTTCAAAACACTTGTCACAAATCCAAAACCTCCTGACATCCTCCAGGAGTGAAAAATGTAATAAATTTATAATCATTATAAAAATACACAAATTCTTTTTGGTCTTTACAAATCTAGTTTGGTATATCTTCTTTTCTTTACAGTTTTCATCTTTAGTTCTAATTTATCTTCATATGCTATCATAACGACTCTAAATACTTATAAAAATAGTTCACTCATATTACATAGGAAATTACATATTGGGTATTGTGACAAGCAGACATCCTTCACAGTTTTCTGTATCTCTGTGTGTACACACCTATATGAAGAAAAATATATAATAACAACTATCAAGAATCTCACTGCAAGTTTTCAATAGTAATAGTTCTCAAGTTCAAAGATAGTTTCAAATTTAGTGTGAATCTCACCTTTATTTCAGAGAACGTGACAGGCAGTGTCCTGTAGCGAGATGCTAAACGTCCATTTTTCCGCCGGTCCATTCTGCGATATATTTGCGAAACTGGCTCTGGGTATATTGTATCCATTATTACAATCTGCAAAATGTTGTAAATTGGATTAAAATGTTTTCAAAACACTTGTCACTAATCCAAAACCTCCTGACATCCTCCAGGAGTGAAAAATGTAATAAATTTATAATCATAAAAATACACAAATTCTTTTTGGTCTTTACAAATCTAGTTTGGTATATCTTCTTTTCTTTACAGTTTTCATCTTTAGTTCTAATTTATCTTCATATGCTATCATAACGACTCTAAATACTTATAAAAATAGTTCACTCATATTACATAGGAAATTACATATTGGGTATTGTGACAAGGCAGAACATCCTTCACAGTTTACAGGATCTCTCTGCCAAAAAAGTCACAAGCATAATAATCTCGAAATTTTTGTCAACTTAAGATATACACTTGTAAATCAATTCCTCTGCATCTTTGAGAATAAAGACTAGATACTATAAATTAAAAAATGTTTTCTTCTATCATACTAGTTCTTTATCCTGTACGGTACCTTTGTAATGAAACTGTAATTTTCAATTCGAAAGCAATAATTTTATCAAACCATTGTAGAACTCTAAAGCTTCTTTAGCACTATCATGAATGAAAACTGATGTTGGATTTGGTTGTAAAAATATTATTCGAACATAAAATTTCACACCCCAGCTTTCACTTCATCTAAATCCTAACAGTAATCGTTAACACACGGCTAATCTGGAGATTTGTAATTCTCGCGCCAGTATAAGTGGTTTGGGAAGTCAAGAACTGCCTGAAAGAAATATTATCTGGCGTCCACCCAACTAGGAAACGGGGCCCTCACATTTCTTATTTTAGATGGGTTCTTGCACTTCTGTTACTTACATCATCAAAATTTCAAAGATCAAAATCCTTTCAGAATTTTAACGATATTTGGCTTGTTTTACAGCTCATTTGAATCAGATCAATGCCATGTTATCAATTCCATAGATGGAGTGGATTGCGGTATCTGAGATGAATGGATGGAAACAAGGAATATAGAATACAGATTCATTGGATTGTATTCTAGATTCTTTGAATGGGAAGATTATTTTTTTAGATAGATTGAAGTTAAGACTTTTTGGTAATCTACTGAGAATTGCGATTCGGTGTAGTGCTAATTGCGTACTGCAGATTGATGTTCAATATTATCTTCTTAGTGTCAAGAACAAGAACCCATCTAAAAAAATAATTTCGAGGTCTATAGTATATGGACTACTATGTTTACTAAATATATTCAGAAAAATTGTCATTGTTCACTCTTATAATAAGTGAGTATATGATTGATAGAAATCATTATTATTTTTTGTCACTATTATTTATTTGTAGTTATTATAACGTATAGAAGAAGGCTGTTTTATGTGAAATTTCAAAACTAAATTAGGAAGTTACAAACACAAACTGTAATGTTTTCATATTTGATAGTATACCTTACTGTATTTGTGAACGAAAAAGGGAATTGCTTCAATTATGTTGGCTCTATTACAGATTACATGTATTCTACAATAAATTTGTAGAATACAATTTGGTATTGCAAAATACTCCTTATATAAAGCTCCTCATATGTTCGTAGTTTGAAATTATAGTTTTTGAAATTTACTGTGAATAACCTGTAGATTTCGCTGTGAAATACAAGTCATAAAATTGGAATAGAAGAGACAATAATAAAGATGTGTGATTAGAAATTCTTTGGTTTGTTCAGCATGTTTCATTTGTTATTTTTTGAGTGATGTAAAATTTGATTTTCAAATGAAATATCACTGCTTATCTTACAGCGATTTCATCTATCTACAGTCATCTATTTGTGATGAAAATAGTAGATCAATGAAGTCTTTGACTAGAGTGCTATTAGATTTCGTAGACACAAATAACTTTTCTGGAGGATAGGATGGGAAATAGATGAATGTCTGTCTATTCACACTTACTCATTTCTCTTTCTCGCACTCTTCTACTCTTTCGTTCTCTCTCTTTCTCCAACTCTCTTCTACTACTGAGCTACTACTCTCTTGGACTTTGCTCTGCACCTTGCAAAACCAGACTGGAAATAGACTGGTCCTTTACACATTATCACAAGCATGGTATTTCCATGCCTCTACAAATGTTTTGTTAGTTGTAAGTTGCTTAGTAATTTCGTATATTCTCTAATAAATCAACACTACTACTAATACGATTTGTGTTTTATAGACTCCTGTTCTTATTGTGTTGACTGGCCTATATGTCAAATAGTGATGTACTATTGAGACTTAAAGGGCCGGTTTTCGAACTCGGGATTTAGCCAATTCCTAGACTTTGAACAGCTGGAGTCAGAAAATTGGCTTTCCAAAACGGGAGTTGCGTAGTCGCAGCTTTTATAACAGTTAGTCGAAGTTTTTATTTTCTCATTTCTATAATTGGAAACGTTTTTCCTTGACGAAATTAGACATTCCTAAATAATTCAAAATAGCTGAAACTTCACACTATTTTCTCTTTATTTTATTTTGTTCAATTTTCTAGTTTTTCGAAATTTAATTCAAACGTGACTATGACAATGACTGCGACTACGCTCCGTTTTGGAAAACCAATTTTCTGACTCCAGCTGTTTAAAGTCTAGGACTTACCTAAATCCCGAGCTCGGAAACCGGCCCATAAAGATATTATAAGTTATTTCCATAACGCGTTCGTTCCATGATGCTAATTTGCTAAACACCCTTGAAAAACGGTTGTACCTAATTGTGTGTGAGTCATTAAATCTTCGAAGTTGTAATCCAAATTTTTGAAATTTCAGCCAGAAAATGATTATAATATGTCCTCATTTCATAAAAAATTATGAATGATTCCTGGTGTGCTGAATATGACTATTTCTCTTTCAAATCGATTAATTTTTCTAGATAATTTTTGTTCAAATATACTAACAAATATTATCACTTATCTGTTCATTGTCAGTTTTATAATGATTTACAATCAATTATTGATTAATCTAGTCTTTATCGACAGTTCTTTCAAATATGTAGGCTCGCTAATAATAATATTTAAAACTCAACTCTGTTCAATTTGAAATAAGTCATTTAGTCTTAACTTGAGCCATAAATTAAGTCATAACTTGAATAAGTTATTTCAGAATGTATTATAAAAAGGTCTTGATTTATAGAAATCCTCTTAATCAACACTGATATGGTGTATTCGATATGGTACTTATATAATTAATCTAGCTTACTAATACTGATATACCGATACTGGTATACTGAATTGAAAAATTTTGACGGTATATTAAAATGATTGATTTTGATACCAGTTTAAATATTGTAACTTTTTGGTGAGGGCTTCTCTTATTCATCTGGAAATAAAAAATCTTAGTACCCTTTTCAAAACTTTGTTTCGAATATAAATTTTTCAGTTTGAATATCTATCCACCAAATCAATTTATTTCATGTATGGTCAAGAGATGAGTCTACTCAGAATAATAATAATCACTTACTGGCAATTAGGATGTACCGGGTTTGATTCCCGGGCTGTCAAA
This sequence comes from Nilaparvata lugens, assembly GCF_014356525.2. Lineage (NCBI taxonomy): Eukaryota > Metazoa > Arthropoda > Insecta > Hemiptera > Delphacidae > Nilaparvata > Nilaparvata lugens. The sequence goes on from NC_052515.1 coordinate 24,205,700, forward strand.
TAATTTTTTATGATAGAAGCTATCATAGAGCCATTTCCATCAAGCTGTTAACACTGTTGTCAATATTTGCTGTAGCAGAAGTGTTCGGGGTGGTTTACAGCATTTAACTTAGGATTTTCATTTAATAATAATTATAAGTGAACTTTCATTGCCGATCTTTCATAAATTAAAACCAACAACACAACAATCGTTTGTCTCAATGCCAGTATTCAATTATTAAAATTTAATTTAGTTTGTACATTAATTAATAGCACTACATACAGCAGTTAGTACATCGTTTACTTTATATTTACCAACACAAAAGGCTAAGAACAAATAATGGGTACTAGACAATTGGCTTCAATCCAGATCACTCGCTAAATTCCTCACTCGATCACATTGAATTCTAAACTAGAATGACTCGTGTCTCTTTATTGCAAGTATTTATTGAATTGTAATTCAATGGTCTGTTTAATTTGGAAGCGTTGTGAATCACTGATAAAATTCATGACCGTGTCTCGGTTGGAAGGAATTCAGGGTCTGATCTCCTAATAAATTGTTGGCCACTTTATTTTCTCCAAGAGACTCATCTGGAATCCTACCGACTTTGAGTCACTGTTTCTGATGAATCTTTAATTTGGCGAAATCACTGATCAGTCACTGCTATTTTAAGCTCTAAATCATGATTGATGAATAGTTTCGAACTCTGCTAAATTTGAATTGATACTTCACAGTTCATTGGTTTTTATAGAAAATCCTATTTTCACTGGTACTCAACAGTTCATTGGATTTTTTAGAAGAATAGAATAAAAACGGCTTTGTTTGTCAATTCCTCAGAATAAATTCAGAAGATACGATGATACACTCAAGAGTTTTTCAATTTCCTCATGTTTCACAGTTTTAATTACGCTTTCCTAATGTTTTTGAAGATCAAGTACCTATTTTAATAAACTTATAAATCCTGCCCTATCAATTATCTATTGAAGGCTCCTGTAATACAAATTTCGTTTGGTGCCATTGTCAATACATGTTGATAAATGCATTGTGATAAAAATATTAAAGATTCAATAAAAAACAAGAAGATGGCGGACCTGCCGAAAGATCTCGTTGTCACAGTGATTAATTCATTTATTGTAAACTATCTGACTGCTAGTCGTATTTTCTAATAGCAAAAAGTGATTCAATAAAAAACTTTCAATTCATTCTGCGATCTCTTTGATTAGTCCAAGTAGGCTACGTTTTCAAAAATTGACACTTTCATACCAGATACCTAATAAACTTACCTTATTAGGTATCTGGTATGAATAAAAACTTTTTTCTGAATTATTAAGGAAAACTATTGACGTTGGTGAGAACTTTTCTTGATCCTTTATGAATACTTCTACTTGATGTAGGATTCTTTGCTTCTTAAATTCCTCTGCGATTCGAAATAAATCATCTTATATATTCGAAACAAATCAACTTATAATTTACATTTACATTCCTCTCCAACTCATGTACTGATTTGATTTGATCTATATTAACTCTACAAAATGTTTTTATTTCAATTAATCACAATCCCAATAATCATAGTCAATCAATGAGCTATTGATTCCAATTTTGTTTGAGAAAAAACATCGCACTTGAAAGTAGTTTTTCCATTTCAATCAATTCTAATTCATTATCTATTTCTTATATTCAGATAAATATGAGAGAAACTAGAGAAACGTTGTCCTAGTATCATCGAATTAATAACATTTTACACGTAATTAATACCCTAGTCACTCAAAGAGTTGGATGATGAAATTTATACATACCTGGCTTGTAAATCCAAATTTCACTTGAAATTCAAAATCCAAAATTCATCCAAATTCAACACACTTCTTCACTGATGCGTCAAACTGACTACTCTGTGGAATTACTGCTTTTTAAAAAACTTTTGAGTTATAAATTTTCTCGAAAAAGCACACAGAAAGAACGCACTTCAACTCACTCACTGTGCCAAATCCTTGCTACGACTGGTCAGTTGAATTGTATTTTAGCTTAGGGAAGCTGTACTAAATCAGTGCTCGTAGGAAAAGAAGCAGAAACAGAAGAAGGGAAAGAAGGTAGAGAAGAGAAAGAAGATGGTGAAGAAGAGGAAGAAAAAGAAGAAGAATAAAACGGAGAAGAAAATGGAGGAAATGATGAAGAAGATTGAGGAAAGTAAGAAGGAGAAGAAAATGGAGAAAAAGAAGAAGACTAAGAAGAGAGATAGAGTATGGAAGAGGAGAAAACGTGAAAACAGATTTCGAGAAAGAGTTTGGTGAAGATAGAAAGTATGAGTGAGATTGACAGTGACGGAAAGGGGAGGTGTAAAAAAGAGCAAAATAGATGAAAAGATTGGAAGTGAGTGCGAAACTACGAATCTATTTTGATCTGAAATGAAACATGCGCAGTTCAACTTTCAGAAATACGCGCACGCATTCTGATAGATGAAAAGAGATGCTAGAAAAGGTAGTTGAGGTTAGAGAGAAAGAGAGAAAAGAAATTTGACTGGAGAAATTGTAAAACTTCAAGGACGTTGGATGATTTTACTCCAAAAGTTTGTTATTCAATAAATTAGGCATTAGGCTATATTATCTTCTCCCCTTTATAAGTTATAAGTTAGAGATTGGAGTTTGACTATTCTTAATGTTTTATTTTTAGATTAGATTGTAGAGAAAATATAGGTACTAATCTCTTCTCTTATTCTATGCCTTTTATTTATAGTTTGTTTTGGGAGATGAAAGACGATTTAAATGAACATGCGCGTGTGAGAGTGGATCTTGGAGCAGCAAGACCGATTCACAGTTATTCAAAGTATAATTTTTTTCTAAGCTATGAGCAGTGAGGATATAATAGAATGTAATATAATAGAATGTAATCACATTCTATACTCTCTGGCTATAAGCTTAATTTGTGCAGTTTTTCTATCCTGGAGAACATCTTTGAAATATCCTTCCCAATCATAAATTTCTTTCCCAATCATTCATAGTTGAGGATGATTATATTGTAACTATTATTGTATAAATAAATAAATATTGTATCACAAGTTGGTGGTTTGCATTTGAAATTTTTGAATTGCAAACCCTAATTATCACTTGGGGCTTGAGGGTTAGAGTTACTTAGAGTTACAGTAGTTTTGAAATTTTCAAATGTGCCGCCAAGCGCCGTTACCATGGCAACCGGTAAACGGCACGTGGCAGCCATGAACCGTCTACCGGTCGGCAGGTTAGCACGTCGCCTGTCATAACTTGTCAAATCTTGACGGTCACCTCTGCCTTTGTTTAGGATCAGTTGCGTCGCGAATTTCAAGTGGAACTGACCTTTATGTCGCCGCTCTCGTGAATTTTGCAGTTCTAACGAATATTTCCGTTATCTAGTGGCTTGTTAATGGATCAGGAAGCCAATGTGAGTATTTTATTTTTGATGTAAAGATTAATTTTCAATCGTTACCCAAATTTATAACAATTAACTCCGAAAATCTAATCTATTTTACTCACAAAAGATATATTGATAGGGTTACCAACTACAGCTACCAGCTATAGATTTGTATAGCTTCAGATAGACATTGCGAGTTAGGTAATTGAATCAAGAATCAGTTTGAAGGATATCAGATGTGTGGTTGTAGATATTCGAGTGGTAACCTGAGCTTCAACAATAATCTGAAAATGATTGGCTCATGGGGCTGACTCAATTATCTGTTGTCAAACTTTGATACGGATTCCCACATTATCAGTACCAGAGTCAGTGCAACCAGTACAACGAGAATATAATCCCAATGATTTCTCAGGTATTTGAATATTCTCACTCAGCACAGAGAATTAAGGAATCTATAAATAAAAATCGAGCCTCAAATTTTGACATTCAATAACTTTTATGTGTGCACCGAATTTAATGATTTTTTTAGTTGTGTTTGTTATGTTCAGGACCAGGGTTATGGCCTATCAAATTTATAATCCGACTTCAGGACTCTTTCCTACGGTCCTTCAAAGTTTACATGTAATCCTTATGGGAGAAGATTCGTGAGCTGGCCAAACACAGAAATAAAACTCAGCTGTTATAATCATTGCGTCATCCAACAGCCGTCGGTAGATCTGTTTTTTTTTCTATTATTTTCTTTCTACTGATTCACAAAATTTTAATTCTAATAATAATGCCTTGGTACGTATGACGTCAAAACTTGGGTCGTAGAACTAGAAATGCTGTAAATTTAGAATATGCACGGGAAAATTACCAGCAAGGAGATATACCATTCAATTTCCCAGCAAGTTGCATTCAACTAGGCCTATATGTAAAAATACAAACTGCCGCACATAGGAAGTCCATATTGAGATATAATAATGTAAATACTGATTGTTGGATAATTTTCATAAAAATATAGTGCATCAAATTAAGCTAAGGCTAAGCACACCTGAGGAGACGCAGCTTGGTGATGCAAAGTGTTGATCTTACGGAGATTGCCTTATCACACCGTCCCACGCCATGCCCGATTCAGTAGGTGTGAGTTCCTCCATTCAAACCAATAAGCAAGAAGCACCTGGATGTAAAATGTCGCATCGCGCCTCCTCAGGTGTGCATCCAGCTAAAGTTTGTCATGATATGCATTAACTATTCGGCGGTACGAAGTTCGCCGGGCAAGCTAGTAGACAATAAAAATGTATGTAATGAGAGAATAGGAGTCCTTATGTTTAGTTTTGTCCTATTCTCTCATTACATTTATTTTCGCAATATTGCGAATGGATAGAGGAATAGGTGATGAAGATAAATTAATGTAATGTGGTTTCTTCTTCTTCCTCCTCTTCTTCTCCTTTTCCTTCTTCTCCTTCTCTTCCACCTCCACCTTCTTCTCATTTTTCCCATTTTTCTCCTTCTCCCTCTTCTTCTTCTAAGCTGAGAATATTGCCACGTTTTACACTTGATCAACTGATTGTGATAGATTGTATTTACCGGGCCATACAGCTGTAATAATCACATCTCACTTTTATTAGTGGCACAACAGATGATAAAAATTGCAGTCTTGTATCAGCTGTTCCTGGAAGGAAAGATTTCTTCTTTTCATGTCCTTCAGCGAGTTTTCCCAGGAATGAGACCCTGTGCAATCGAATTTTTATATCAAGAACCTCCTATATTGTAAATTTCATGAAAATAGTTAAGAGACGTTTTCTAGATCCGCAATACATTACAATTGCTCGCTCAATAATATAATAGGATAAAAAAAAGAATGAGAATTACACTATTTATAGTAACATATTTTCACCATAATTTATTATTTAAATACAACAGAGCTGTAAATGAAAGCTATTGACATCTTAATACCTAAAAAGCTACATAGAACTAAATAAAATTCTATACTCTCCAGTAAATATATCATTTATAAAACATTTACAACAATAGAAATATTAACCAGTTCTTACAAAGCTAACAAGTAATTCAATGCTATTTGTGTATACTATTTACAGGCTGCAACTTGTTGAAGCAAGTATAATTTCATTTGACAAAAATTCTTTATTATAGTGTGACAATTTATATTCAGTTACATAATACACAAAGGGCTTTATTATAATGTAAACAGTTATAGTCTTTCGTTGGAATGTTTGTTTACTGGAATAATTCATTTTTTCATCAATACATTCGTGTATTATACATAAATTCACGGAATTAATTGGCTACAATTCAATGGAAGTACGGTAATAATTTGGGAATAGTTCCCACAGGAATGAACTCCAATTATGGTTAGTCATGTAGAACTGAATTTATAAAAATCTGATTTGAGAAAATGATGTTTCATTCATTTCTGTCAACTATTCCCATTGTTTCTATACCGTACATTGAACTTCTTTGAAGAATTTTCTCATATTCTTCTCTTGGGGCGAGAACTGAATTTATAAAAATCTGATTTGAGAAAATGATGTTTCATTCATTTCTGTCAACTATTCCCATTGTTTCTATACCGTACATTGAACTTCTTTGAAGAATTTTCTCATATTCTTCTCTTGGGGTGACATCTTGAGCTGGAATATATCCTTTTGAATACTCGAATTAAATATAAATACTCAGTCGTTCAAACAAAACTTGAGATCATATTAGTAGTATCAATATTTGATTATTTTAATGTGAATTCCTTATTCAAATAGAAATAATTGTTGAGCAACCTAATAATAAGTGAATACTATTTTTTCCACATGTTCGAAAATCATATGCATTAATGATAAAATATTAAATCACTTTTTGCTTTTGGAAAAAACGACTAGCAGTCAAATATTTTACAATAAATGAATAAATTGGTCATGACCAAGAAGATGGCGGAACTGCCGAAAGATCTCGTTGTCCAGTGAGTGATTTATTCATTTATTGTAAAATATTTGACTGCTAGTCGTTTTTTCCAAAAGCAAAGAGTGATTTAATAATAAGCAGTTCGTGATGGAAAACAACATTGAAGAATAAAATATTGACTCTTATACTTTCTGACTTCGTATTGACATTTTATATAAATTTGTATCATGCACATGTTGGATGTGAATTTTATAAAATAATGATCCAATCTAAAGCTGCGTTTACACCAAAGTTATTAACAAAATGTTTATTTTTCCGTCCTTATAGATTCTATTAGATTGAACAGAACTTGACAAACACATGTGCATCATAAGTTATGTTCAATCTAATAGAATCTATAAGGACGGAGAAATAAGCTTTTTGTTAATAACTTTGGTGTAAACGCAGCTTAAAGCTGGGCTTTCGTTTGTGCGTAAATGCCGTCGTCGACCACGACAGGGGAGAATCTCAGATTGGGTGGATTTCAATTTGTCTACATAACCTAAAAGATTATGTTCAATTATGTTTTAATGGGGCAGGTTGAGCTTATACTTTAGCCAGTAGAATTATTTTAATTAATTTTTCACTGTTCCTATCATGTGAGTTATCGATGGTGTGAAAAATCAAGCTTCTAGTCTTTGTCTTAATTATGTGCAATTCTAATAAATGATTATTGAAACTATAGATTCACAATAATTTTGAAGATGTAGTCTCTTGTTGAAAGGTAGATCAAACTAGCAAACTTAGTATTGATGAGTTGGATAAGTATAAATCTTTTTCCTACTAACTTTCATATCTCAAATTTGATCTAAGAAACAATACAATGATGGAAATAAATTGGAAGCTGCATTTGTTCAAATGCTAATTAATGAATAATTATTATTAAACGAAAATCCCAATTCCATCTAGCTGTTTACCTTGTGGTCAATATTTGCGGTAGCAGAAGTCTTCGGGGTGATTTACAGCATTTAATCGGGATTTTCGTTCATTAATAAACTACAATGAATATTGTAACATAATCAACAAGAAAATTATTACAGAATATACAATAAATCTGTAAACTTTAAAGTATCTACATGAAATGTGTGTTTTTGAAATAAACTAGCCATGTGAGCATTTGCATTGAAATGTTTTCCATTGAGCTGGAAGCATAGCATGCTTTGTTTGATTATAACGCGATAAAAGTTCAAAGTTTTTCAATACTGTGAAAAGTTTATCATAGAAACACCCAAAGTTCACATAAATCACTTTCATTAAGTTTGTAGTGTTAATGTTGATGTTGTGGAACTTTTCCATAATTGAGTAGACTTAGAACGTTGTCAAAAATCCACTTTAATTAAATAAAAATTAAAAATTAATATTTCACAGGAGCATGCTTTTGTGTGCTCATGATGATGATGTGTGAGCACACACGAAAGCATGCTCCTGTAAAATATTAATTTTTAATTTTTATTTAATTAAAGTGGATTTTTGACAACGTTCTAAGTCTATTCAATTAAATCACTTTCCACTGACAATTTTTATAAATGTTTGTTCCCAGTTCACTTCCCTGCATATTGACTTGTGCACTTTCATCGGGTCATGTCAGAGGCCTTGAAATTGATCAGGTGCGACTTGAAAACTCTGACACCAGACCTCGTCACTCCAGGTCACTCGATATTATTATTATCGGGATTAGCCTCACTGTCCATAATAGAAAGTCGGAACACATTTTTCAGATGAACTCAAAAACTAGTCTCTTAATTTTTGTGAGTTATCTAGAGCTTGAAAGTGGTGATTGCGCTTCATAGTAGAGACAATTGTTGGATTTTCTCCTTGTGAATTAGTTCTTCTCGTTTCTTCATCTGCTTCCGTTCTTTTGCTCTCCGGTTTTGGAACCATATCTTCACCTGTGGAAATAGAAGGAGAGGTTTCAGAGAACAGTAGATTCAAACAATAGAAACTTATAAGAGAAACTGATTCACAACAATCTTCAAATTGAAAAAGTTATTGTTTTTGAAGAGATATTGTGGGTTTTCTCCATAATGAAAAAATGAGACACAGATGTTGTCAATACCACATTAATTTTGTTTTATTGAATGAAAAAAACTGAGAAAAAACTCTGATTGACAAGTTTATCAGAGATTGACAATGGTGTAATAACCGAAACCGGTCTTTCTAATTATCAATAAATCAGTGTTTTTTTGACAATTTCTCAGTCTTTTTCATTCAATATGAATAATTACCACAATATCAACTTCTCAACTACACAAAAAAAAAAACAATTTTGTTTTACAAAAGGACGATGGTTTCGGGGCTATCCCCATCCTCAGCTAGACTGGAGAAAGTGGTATTGACAACATCTGTGTCTCATTTTTTCAATCTTCAGATTGTTGAAAATAGTTACGGTTTTGGAACTATCATTTCGGTTTTGGAACCTTCATCTGTAGAAAGAGGAACAGTTTCAGAAAACAGGAATTCAAATAATAGAAACTAACCAAGAAAATGTATTCACATTAATTTTCAAAGGATGATATCTTGTTAAACGTGATCTGAACTAACTTATATTGGCTAGAGTTTGATCTCTCAAATTTGATAGAAGAAGCGATTCGCTATTGATAATCTGGCTGTGCCTTATTATCATTTGTTATTTGCTAATATTGTTATTGAGCAAAAGTTAACATTTTAAAGTATATTCAACCACAGTTGGTAGTAAAAACTCAGTAATTTAAACTTGTTCTATTTTAGATTTACCGCAATAATAAAAATGCCTGACAACAATGCCTTTTCTACAAAAATGTGATAGCTAGCTAGCTGTTAGCCTGTGGAGAAACTAGGGTCAAATAAAACACTTCTATAGTTTAAACTTGGGAAGTTCTTCTAAAAGGGTCTTCTTATAGAACTGTTCTACTAACAGTTCATGTAAAAGGGTTGATAGATACTGCTATTGGATTCAATTGTTGACTCATCTTCTACTAATTCACCATAATTTTCATCCCTTGTTTTCTTCCAGTAGTTTCTGAAAAAGAGCGACCAATAATGAAAAATAAGGCTGAATTATAACAAATAATTCTGGATGGAATTGGAGGGTTTCCTCCGTACTTGGATTAAACTCACTTGTCTTTCTGATAATCCTAATGAGATGGCCAACTCAGCTTTTCTCCTAATTGTGATGTAGCGACTGTAGTGGAACTCCTTCTCGAGCTCCAATCGTTGATGATCCGTGTAGACCACTCTGTATTTGTCTTTAGTTCTCGTTTTACCTGCAAATAAAATCAGTTTTCAAATACTGTAGGCTACAGAAACGGCAAAATGTCATTATGAGAACAAGTAGTGAATTCAATTATAATCAAATCCGTTAATTGAATAATTGAAAAATTCGTCATTGTGACAGCAAGCTGAGTGAAGGCTACAGCTATGAGCGAAGCCACACGAAGCGTTATTCAGACCAGTCGACAGGGCAGGAAGCTCTTCGCTTGGCTGATAGTACTTTCGTTCGGGAATCAGATGATAACCAGCCAATCCTGCCTTGCCGGCTCATCTGAAAAACGCTTCGTGTGGCTTGGCCCTTGGCTTCATCCTTCGTTTATTCGTAATGATTCGACGACTATACGGAAGAATAGTTTTTGCTTCTGGCACATATGGGAAAGTTCACACATTCGCAGGCTGCATACGTGTGAACACTCCCATGAGAGTCAAAAGTATTCTTTCATAGTAGTCGAATCATACACATAGCCTAAACGATAACACATATTGTGAGTGGAGAAAAGTTTTCTTAGCAATTTCATACAAAATGTAAAAAACACAGTTTTAGGGCCACTTGCATCATCAACGCTTAACGCTAAACAACATTTTACTTGTAGATATTGTTGCATTAATCATAATATTTATTTCATTCCGAGTTAAAATAAACTGCTGATATTCTCCGTTTAAAACGAGTATCTGCATACTGGCCTTGGTCTTTTAATATGATTAACTTCACGTGAACCAAATCAGAGAATACCATTTAAAAAGATGGATCTACTGGAATTAATCAGGATTGAAAATAACCCGGCTTTTTTGCAACCGGCACTAAGTACCTGATTGACTGATTACAAAAGTTCAACAGCTGAATCATAATTTTGACACAGTCCCACACACATGAACTCGCTCACTCACTTCCATCACCAACAGATGACGAAATAATTATTATCAGCTGTTTTCCCAATGATGAATAATAATTATCCTTCTAATGTCCTTCAGCAAGTTTTCCCAGGGATGAGACCTAGTACAATCGAATCTTTATATTATAAACCTGCTATGTTCTGAATATTTCGTGACAATCGTTAGAGCCGTTTTCGAGATCCGGTGAAATACAAACATATAAACATCTAAAATATAAACAGAAGTTGCTCGTTAATAGGATAGGATAGCCTAAACGATAACCCATATTAGGAGTGAAGAAAAGTTCCAAAATAATTTATACAAAAATCAGTTTTAGTCTTTCAATATTATCTTTAATCATAGATACGATTTGACTGACGTGTGTATTCAACTTGAAACGTTATAAACCACTAATTAACTACGTCTCCCTATTATCTCTTATTGGCTTCCTTGGCGGTGTTTTGTTAGTTGACGTCATGTAACCACGGTTAACTCTTTGAATCGGTTAACTCCTGCTACATACAATACAGTGGATTGTTTTAGTTAATTTCCTATATTACCATTCTAAATTCAAAATCGTATGTGATTATTTTGGGATCAAAATGTATGTGTTTAAAACTGCTGAAGAATCATTACCTCTTTTTGGACTAATATGCAATCAAAATTCGGGAATGGAATAGTAAGGGCTATAAGACTGTTTTTTCGTTTCCAATCATTCTATGATTAATCTGTTTTGTCATTGTTGTTAAATGAATAAATAAATGTTACTGAAACTCTGGAGAAATGTTATCCCAGTAACAGGGAAAGTTGAAGCATAGATAGAAATGAAGACTTAATATTGACAAACTGTTCTATTCTTCTATTATCTGTGGTTGTAGACATGACACATCTAAGCTTCGAAGATGAAAGTGAGAAGAATAAAATGAAAATGTGGAGAAAATGGGAAGAACCCAGCCTAAGGAGAGAGAAGAAGGTAGAATTTGGGGGAAGAAAGATATGCTAAAATCGTGTCTGTCATGATAGTCCCCTGGAGATATTTATAGTCACGGTAACCACGCGTTTTGGAGGGAAGCATTTTGATTGGTGGCTGCTCATTATTGAGAATAATGGGATCTACGTGTACAGAGAGGTTGATGGAAGTGGAGGTATGTTAAGATTCAAAGGGGCTGGAAAAATATTGAAATCTGACACTTTCTATGACATGACAACGGGATGGAATGGTTCGATACTGTGTTTAAACATAATAATTAGTTTGCGCGGAAAAATCATCCAGAAGGGAGTATATTCTTAATATTTTTGATACACTATTATTTTGTAAATATGTTTTTTATGAAGAAATTTAAATTTGATTTTTGATTTTACTTTTCATATATTTGAATTCTATAATCTACTGTAAAGCCTTGTGTAAAACTTGTGGAATAACGCAGTCTGACTTGAAATTATAAGATGTAAGAATTGAGATAAATACAATAGAATTGAATAAATGAGATAGATACAATAAATATAATTCAATAAAATGAAACGAGAAAGATCGTTGTAAATATATTTCACTCAAGTTTCAACAATCTTAATCCACTAAACTTGCTTTTTAGTAATTCACTCAATGAATGAAAATATTGCATCAAACACCCACTTGATGCGAAACTCCACACTTTTCTTGATAATTGGAAAAGATTTTCTATTAATTTGGTATGAAATATTTCAAAAAAGTTACAAGTGATTACACTCTTGGAGTGATTGAGATAAGATCTTGAGTAGGCACATTTGAGTGGGTTTTCATGCTTGAACATTTATTAATGGAGATTCAAATGATTTGAGTGTTTTGGAACGGCTATTTATTTTACAGAATGACATTTTCTGTAGCCCATTTTATATTTTTGTGAAAATTCTTTGGAAAAATTCTTCATGAATATTAAAAAATTACAAACCTTTATTGCTACATACTTGAATTGAGATCTGGTAAATTGAAACCTTAATTTTATTGAAACCTCCATATTTGAATTGATATTTGATAAGCAACAAGTTCGTATTCCTGAGCACACTGGTTTTACGAAAGAAATACTTATTAATCATCATTTTTTTCTTTGAAATAATCTATCGTCATATAAATCTAGATAAAACTTCCATTAATCTTTAAAGAAGTAGTAACCTACTTTCCTAGAAAATATAAATCTATGCTTGTAATACTATGCTTCGAACGACTCCTATAGAACCATCCATTTTCATTCAATGTTATACAAATCTGTACATTCATTCAATCAAATATTTTTTATTCAATTACTTGACGCAATTGAATTCATACAAAAAATCATTTTGAGATTTCGATGTTCTGTTGCTCAGTTGGGAATAAATTGATTTTTTGAAATTCACAACATTTATAATGTTCAACATTATAACATGTTGAAATTATAACGTTGTCTTCTTCATGCAGTACTTCGTCATTATTATCATCATATTTTCATTAGACTATCTCCTCTCTGTAGCCCATGTATTTTTCTCTCTTCAAATTGACTTAGAACTTATCACACTCTCCTCTCAATTTGATGCTCAGATTCTTAAAACCAGTCTTAAATACCGGCTTTCATCTTGAAAAAAGAAACCAAGACTAATCTACAATGGCGCCCCTAGAGAAAAAAGATTGAAACGGGAAAGAGGAGAGATGTGAAGAATGAGAGAGTAGAAGAGATGGAATGATAGTGAGATAAGGGAGAAGAGAGAGACCAAGTCGGCCATTTTGTTTAGAGAGCACAGACTCAACTGTGTTTTGATAGATAACACTATCTGCCTTTTAGTTGTCAACGGATTTGGTGAACATTGTCGGTGGTCTTTGATGATTTAACAACTAGAAAAAGGCTTTGACGTTGAAAAATCTTCAACTGGGACATGTGGCTCATTTATCTTTGGAAAATTATAAATGTGCTGTGCGGAAAATGTTGAAATTTTCTCAAATTCGGCTACATTTTGAAACGTGGATTTCAAGAGACTTTTGCTTTGCGTTGACTGTAAAGATTCGAGATTTACTCGGATATACTTTGCTGTCGATCTTATGATTTTTGTCCTGGGAAACCATATTTTTGTGTTACTTGAACGGGTTGAACAATTTTGAATAATGTTTATGTATCCCTCATTACTAATCTAATCTAATCCGATCAATCAGCAACCCTCACATTGCCTAAGCAATCTGCAATCAATCCCAGTAAAAGATTCATTGAAGAGACAACTTTAATAACTGTAGAAATTAGTGCCCGGTTGCACAAAAGCGATTAAATTTTAACCGTGATTAATTTCACGAGAACTAATCAGAGAAGGCTTCTGATGAGCCGGTCTCTCTGATTGGTTCTCCTGGAATTAATCACGATTAAAATTTAGCTGGTTTTTGTGCAACCGGCACTAGGAGTTCAAATCAACAATTCTCAATAATATTGTATCCTTGTATTTGGATGAATTTTCGTTCCAAATTGATCATGTAGAAATCAAGTATAACTAATCAGAGAAGGCTTCTGAAGAGCCGGTCTCTCTGATTTTGGTTCTCCTGGAATTAATCACGATTAAAATTTAGCCGGTTTTTGTGCAACCGGCACTAGGAGTTCAAATCAACAATTCTCAATAATATTGTATCCTTGTATTAGGATGAATTTTCGTTCCAAACTGATCATGTGGAAATCAAGTATCCTACCTCCTCTCAAGACCTTTCAGGATTGACAAGGTTTATATAGAGCGAATAATTGACATTATAAATGGCAAGAGACAACTCTATCAGCTGTAGAGATTAGGAGTTTAACTCAACAATGCTCAATAATACTGTATCCTGTATTTGGAGGAATTTTCTTCCAAATTTGATAATAAGGAAATCGAGTATCCTATCCCCTCTCACAGACCTTCCAGGATTGACAAGGTTCATTTATTCATCATCAATACATCACACATCACAATAAAGATATGACTGGGCTAGAGCAACAAAACTGCTCTACTCCCAAATTTAATTTCATAGATAGATACACTTTCCAAGAGATATATTATTTTCTCACGTCCAATTTTATGTCCAACATGAAGATGGTTTAAAGCATGTTGACAGTATAGAGTTTAGAAATCACAGTATTGATAAACTGTGTTTAGAGAGGGAGAAAGAAGAATAATGACTAGGGGTGAAGAATAATAGACTGTGAATGAAAGTGCTATGATTGAGTAGGCAGAGAATCAACAACATTTGTGAGAGTGAACCGAGAAGTGTTAGTCGGATTATTAATAGCCTAATCCCGGGGCAAGCAACCACCAGCAAAATTCCATCGTTGCTGTAATTTCTGCTTTACCCCTCCCAACCCCAAAACCCGCAAAAACCCCCTCTCCACGTTTTCGGCTGCTTTTCGATCCAGACCCGAGATGTCCCCCTGGGGAGCAATTCGCACCCCCTTTAGTAATTGGAACACGCTATGCCTCCCTCGAACGCCACTTGCCCTCTCACTCCCACCCATCCTTGGATGTCTTCGTTAACTCATGCCAGATTTGTATTCGGAATCTGAATGTGATAACGGTCTACATCGCAGTGGGGCTGGCTGGGTGATCGCCGTTTAAAACTAGATCATCTCTGCGTATATAAGATAATATCTATGGTTCATTGCTCTTATGTTTTCTTGGTGTACAATGAATATTGTATATTAAAATTTTGGTCAAGGCTACTGTTATTTATCAGAAGATTGGATATCTATAGTTTGTGTGAAATATATTGAGACTTGGCCCTCCATCCCAAGAAATTAAAGGGTTGCCAAAACGTGTAAAATTGCAACTTTCTCAAATTTCCAATTCAACGATAGAATTGGATGTAGAATATCATCCCCTATATCCTAGTAGTGCTAGAAAAGTTTCAGGGTTGAAAGATCAAAATGAAATTCAACTTTTATGATAAAATTGGAAACATCGCGAAAATTTGTTTTTCTTTTGAATATCACTTCTCTCAGAATCATGGGGCGTCGTAATACTTAATAATTTTGTATCAAATTAACGGAGAGAATGTCTCCTTTCTATTGGTGTCTGGATAATTTTCATCCGACCTATAGTTATTTTTTAATTAATTATTATGTTCGTCAATGTCGAGACATTTCAAGCAGAAAACATGAAATTTTCGACATGCTGGAAACTTTTTTGTTTCAAAAGATAAGTGGATGGTGAAAGCGAGAAAGCTTCTACTTATAAGTAGCCTACCCCCTTTCTAAAACATGTGGTGAATAAACGTTTTTTAAAAAAGGGTTCTTAGAGATTTAATTTCCAGATAAATATTGTATACTATTATAGGTAAATTTCTTGTTGATTGTACACAACATCTATGTCATGAAAATCTATACTAATTTCATTATCTATTAATGATGAATACACACAATCATAGGATTACGAATTGTACAAGTAGTATTGTTGTTATAATTTGTGAACTGAATTGATAATATTGTTACGAGTACTGTTTGATTTCTATACATTCTTTGCCTATCCTATAGTATTGTGTACAGTGTACGGGAATCAACTGGTATTTCTATTATCGTAGGCTTGAATTGATTTCGTGAACGGCTTGACCAAGATAGATAGCTTTTGAGTTTTTATGATTATTTCATGGTTTTATCATAGGGCATTTTTAGGGGTTAAAATTTCAAACACGTCAATGTCACGTCATCTGATTTTTATCAATCAATTATCTTCAATTTTTTAGCTTCAACGATCCACGGACTTCCCAACTCCAGTAGGTTCTGTATTTGTTTATAAAACATGAGCAATAAACGTTTCGGAATGGACATGATGTTCTAAAAATACTTATGGACTTCCCAATCGACTCTTTCACTCTCATCCATAGATACAGAATAATTTTAATAACTAATGTATTCTAGGTACATTGGATGCAATATTAGCCAAATAACAGTAACATATTTCTTCAATACGAAATCTGGTGTGGCGCACTCACACAACTTTCCTTGCCGTTATGAAAATTGATCACCTGACGCTAGTGTTCACGCGCATCTCGAGTCTACTATTCAAGGATCTGAGCCAGCTGGTGACAGGACAAAAACGCTGGAGACATACGAGGTCTGTCCATAGTGAATGATTTAATAGAATCAACAGTTGCCAACAGTTTGCAATTGAATAATCACATTTTCTCAAATTTCAAGCTTATTTTCAATTTTAGGTGAAAATGTTACTGAACATTAATAGTAGAGACTTTTATGCTTGTAGTAGAGACTTGTATCTGAAGCCTGAAAATTGGGAATCTAAAATCAAACTTTGTTCAGATGGGACAGAGCTCCTGGAACTCTTACAGATATGAAACTTGTGGCAGTTGATAGAGCTTATCAATGACTACTTCAGGTATAAATTTGATCCAAATCGTTGAAGTATTTTTTGAGAAAATCGCAAATAACCCTGTTTTTGACATTACTTTCGTCATTTTAGCCGCCATCTTGAATTGCATTTGATCGAAATTGTTCGTGTCGGATCCTTATAGGGGAAGGACCTTTCAAAGGAAAAGAAAGTTCCAAATTTCAAGTCATTCCGTTAATTGGGAGATGGGATATCGTGTACACAGACACACATACACTCATACACACACATACACATACAGACCAATACTCAAAAACCACTTTTTTGGACTCAGGGGACCTTGAAACGTATAGAAATTTAGAAATAGGGGTAGCCTACCTTAATTTTTTCGGAAAGCAATACTTTCCTTACCTATAGTAATAGGGCAAGGAAAGTAACAAGTAACCGTAAAGGTGCGTACAGATTGATGCGCCGCAAACATGAGCAATTCACTTTCAATCAGCTGATGCCAAGCTTTTTATATCTGTATCTTACCGTTTCTGTAAAAATACAGATAAAGTCAGCTGATCAAAAGTGAATTGCTCATGTTCGCGGCGCGTATATCTGTACGCACCTTAACAGATACAAGTTGAGTACAGGCAGCAGTTCTTCGTAGGAAACGCCACGATTGCAATTTTGCTCGTAAGAAACGCCAGCATAGGAATTGCCACGAAGCCATGGAGAAAGAAACATGGCAACTATGCTGTCCTATCATTTCCAGTCACTTTATAATGTGAATCTCAATTTGGGCTTTCAGGAAATAATGTAGTGATTCCTAGGAAATCGAAAGTTTCGTCAGGCGACAAGAAATCTTTCACACTCGAATCTTTCACTCGAACCTGTCCAAACACAATAGAACTGTCTGAATGGATACCTACCCAAAACCTTGGGTCTTCTACCTGTGTTTACGTTCGTGGAGACAGGCAAAGCCACGCTTTTCAACACAAACATGTGTTGACTTTAGCGGCATCTTATTGTATCCGAATAAGATGTTGGCCATTGTAAATTCGAGCTGTCAGTGCATGTTGAACACAATAAATGTATCAAACACAATCCGAGCTAGGATCATGCGATTATAATGGTATAGGCTATTATATGCATAGTATGAATAGTTTTCAAGTTGATATATTTCCATTGCAGAATGCAGTCCATACTTGATAGGCAGGATGGTATTTTTGGAATTGTTTGGCTCCTTTTGTATTGAGTAAAAATAGTATGTTTATAGTACAGCTCTATAATGTAAAAATAGTATTGGCGTATTATGAAAAAGTTGAAGGTTGGGTGAGGAGTCATTGTGAAGTGTTCGAAATGTTTAGTGGAACGTGAAGTGAACGAAGTACAAATTTACAATGTTTCTCAATACGAAACCTCTGGAGTTTGGCGTCGATACTGACTCATGTATGTACTTACTCCCATCCATGACCGAAGATTTGTTCAGAGAGATTTCATGATACGCGAGTAAAGAAGATTTGTTTGATTTATGACCAGAGATATATGAAGCATAATCTCTTGCGATTTAAGTATATAGTCAGATTCCTAATAATATTTTCAATAAACTCTGAATCAACACTCAAGTCCCACCTTCCAATGAAAATCTAAATTTGGCTCTTAATTATATTCTAATGAAAATCTACTCTGAATTCTGCTTATAAGTAGAAATAATACTAAGGATCTGCTCTGAATTCTGCTCATATAGGCAAAATTCGAAAGTAAGAATTAGTTGAGTCTTATGAAAGTGTTCACACGCATTGCCAGAGTAAAAATCTGATGTGGTACACTCACACAACTTTCCTTATGCTCATTGAACTACTGTAATAATAATACCGTGTGACCTGGCTGGCTCAAGTCTGGTGTCAGAGTTTTCAGGTCGCAACTGATCAATTTCAGGGCCTCTGACATGACCTAACGACTGCTTTTTAGGCAGTAAACTGAACTGTAAGCCCCATTCTTAAACGAGAATAATTTAGGGGAATAACATAATGACGATTGGCGGCAACATATTTGAAACTACGATCAGACTACTGTATAATATGTGTTTATATAATTGTGTTCAGAGTACTTTTTCCTTTGTGTAAGTTGTGAAATTCGATGATTTTTTTTAAAAGTCGCCAAAACAGCTGTTCTACAGATGAAATATCTCGACTATGTGTTTTTTTCATGAACTGCTCTACCTACCTACCTAACATAAGCACGAGAAGGAGGTTACATAGTCCATTTCTCAAGGATGGGGTGGACCCCCCATTAGTTTCCCAGGAAATAGACTCATGCCAGTTGATAGAGCTGATAAATAACTATACAGGGTATGAATTTGAAAAAAATCGGTCATTTTTGAGAAAATCGTGAAAAGCATGGTTTTTTAGTTATTATCCGCCATTTTTCTCAAGAATATTACGGAGCTCCTGCAATTTTCCCAGAAATGAGACTCATGTCAGTTGATAGGGCTTATGAATAGCTATCCATGGTATAAATTTGAAGAAATTCGTTAGAGCCGTTTTCGAGAAAACCGGGAAAAACATGGTTTTTTAGTGATTATCCGCCATTTTTCTCAATAATATTACGGAGCTCCTGCAATTTTCCAAGAAATGAGACTAATGTCAGTTGATAGGGCTTATAAATAGCTATCCATGGTATAAAAAATGAAAGTAATAATATACTAAATGAAAGTGAGTGGAAATAATATAAATATAGAAGAGAAAAACATAAACTACTTTGAGACTATCTTCAAACAAAATTGGGAAAGGAACAGTTCTAGGCTGAACCCGTTGTTCCTTTTCAATTAACAATAATACGAATGATTGTGTATCAAGAAAATGCATTGATGAATAGTGGATTTATCTCAATATGAACCATTTGTCTACACTAAATATGAAATTTCTCAACCTGTAACATCTCATTACAAAATTTGATCACACAAATGTTTATCATTACAGAAGATGCCTACCACTCATTCTAATGGATTCCAATTTAAATAGTAATCTCACAGTTGTACCCTATGAGAAAAAGGTTAATGGAATTGGAATGTAGTCGAAACTTGTATGCCATAAACTTTATGGAATGTTCGGTTTATGGCTATCTTTTTATAGCGGCTAGATAATTATCATTAACTTCTTCTCCCTTACGTGTCTGTGAATATTCAAAGCAGGACACCACACGCTATACATGAACATCAAGGATTAAAAAACAAAAATACTTGGTTACCCTTTCTGTGACCGGATGGTTCACGCTATGGTACGCTCCAAAGATGGAAAATCTGTTTTGGAGTTCATTACAATCTGACAGCATTAGTTGAATGCTTCACATCGATGTTGTTTCTAGGAAATGCTGACAAGAGTTAAATACGTCACAGACTTTCGGTATATCAAGATGAGGTTAAAATTTCAATTTTATTACTTTCGTGCGAGGCTGATAATTTTGGTAGGGTTTTATTCGTGGAAGACTGTTCTAATGAATTCAACTGGTGGACCAAGTTGTATTTTATGGCCGGTTTTATTGTCTTTTATGGCTATGGTAGGCCTATTCTACACGACGTCTCGTTCCTATTGATATGAGACGTTTTTCTAATTGATGGGGAGTAAGTTTGGGAGAATTCTGACATTCCAAATATGCACAGTGTAGGCTATGTGGATTGTGAGTTCAAAATTGAGTTCTCACCGAAATACCTTGTAGTTTTTAAAAATACTATTACTGATGTACGTTTTGGAAATTTATAAATACTACACACTTCCCCATTTTCTTGGATTCATAAATATAATTATCAACTATTATCCAAGGATTTCGTCGTTGGGTCGAAGCATGGAATAAAAGTGTATTGTAATAGTATTGTTATTTCTTTAATATTGAAGATTATAATCATTCCACAATATTTTTGGATTGAAGTTGATTAGAGTTGGAGGTAATTTTTCTGTTTTGTATCAATTCTATTTGAATAAATTCTACTTATCTATTCAACAGTGACATAATCATTAAATGATTGGAAATGGTAAAACACTCATAGCCCTTACTATTCCATTCCTGAATTTTCATTGAAAATTAGTCCAAAAGAGGTAAATATTTCAGTAGATTTTCAACTGTCAATGATTCCTTGACAAATGAACATTACTTCAAAAATCATCAAATAATGAGTTATTTCAAATTAATTTTATCTACTTTGTAATTCATTAACATAGAAATAAGATAATAAGGTCTCTATCATTGATATAGGATACTGATAATGACTGGATAGACCTGCGATGTTTATGATTTATTATTTATGTTCTATGATATGGGAAGATCATAGAACCTTCAGAATAATCTGATAATTCTTCATAAAATCTTCAGAAGTATAATTTATAAGTCGACAACCTATCAATAATTATAATATTGATGATTATAAACATTTCACAATATTTCTGGATTGAAGTTGACGAGAGTAGAAGTTCAAGGTGTATTGAAGTTCCATTTTGTATCAACTCAGTTTATATAACATATTCATTGTTTGTATGTGATATTATGACAGTCCTGACTATTATATCCCTATGATAATCTAATGAATATAGTATGTTGTAATGGAATAATGCAGGTAGTCTAGCAAAACGAGTGTTAACATGTAGAGAAAACAGTTTCTAATCCTAATGAGCAATATAATTATCTCTCTTTTCACCCTTGCTCGTTGTTTAAAAAAATGAGCACCTTGTTAACACCTGCTCGAACACGGAAGTACGAGTTGTAGATAGAGACACCAAAAGAAGAGAGATAGAGAGATCATGTGGAGGTTGTAATGTAGTATGGGATAAAATAAAAATGAGAAGAGAATAGAAAAATAAGAAGAAAATGAGTGAATGACGAGAAAAATGAGAAATAGATAAAAGAGATGAAACTGTCAATGGTGAGAGAGAGTGAAAGAGAAAGAAAAGGGTGATGAGAGAAAAAAATATGGAGGAGATTAAATATAGAATAATCGAGACCAGTGTATATGGGAAATAAGAATGATAGAGAAAGGGTTAATAATATGGAGGCTATAGGAAGTAGAGGGAAGAGAGAAAATGTTAGGATGAAGAGAGAATATGATTATAAATGAGAGGGAGGATAAGGATAGGAATTATTGAACTATGAAGAAAAGGGAAAAAGGATCATGTTAGACAGTGGAAAAATTGGAAAATATGAAAAAGATTTGAAGCACAAAACAATTGAACAATAAGGGATAGAGATAGAGCGTGAGAGACAGAAGATATTCGAAGAGAGTAAGAAAAATTATGAGTAATGAGTGTTTGAGTAATTTATAAGTGACGATAAAATCAATGAAAAGTGGAAGAGAGTCTTTAGAGGGAAATATTATATTCATTTATCCTTTATTGCTGTTTTTCATTCATTTATGAGTTGAAAAATAGACATTAACCAATACAAGAACAAGAACAAAATAATTCAAAAATAAGACGTTGATATTGTCAATACCACATTCAATTATGGAGAAATACCTTAACAACTCATACCATACAATCAAATTATTAAGAAGAAAATAGATAAGACAATTTCAATAGGGTATATATACTTATAACTGCATAGATATAACATTAAATATTAATACATCAAAGTTTATGTTGAAAAAAAGTAAAAATTAAATGGATGAATGTAAGCCCCACGAAAGCAGAGCTTGTGTGTGGGAAGTTTCGATTACAAAAATCATGATCAATGATGGCTTTAATTAATTTGTTTTAAATTAAAGACATCATAAAAGAAAAATATCTAAATAAAAAAATATTTATATATTCGTGTGAGAGATACCTTGAGTAATAGAAACATAAGGATGAAGGATTATTATATTTTGAAAAAATTAAAAGAATTTGTAGAGTAGAATAAGTATGAAACATGAAAACATAAGTTTTTCCCCAGACGGCACTTTGCCATGGGGTAAAAATGCCTACATTGTTTTGCTTTGTCTACTGTATTTTTTATGAAATAATTGTATAAAGGCCATCTATTATTATTATTATTATAAGTTTTGGGAGAGTTGAAAGTAGATAGATGAATAGATGAGGTGAGAGCAGAAGAGAGAGAGAGTGAGGGAGAAAGAAAGGGAGAGAGGGAGGGAGTGAGGGAGGGAGAGGGAGAAATAAAGAGATTGATTGATTGATTGATTGAGTACTTTATTTATGTAGATTACAATATATACTGGCTTATACACTTATATACAATAGCTTACAATACAGCAAAATTATAGATGAATTTACATAATATAGACTAAGAAAATAATTATTGAACTGTATATGATATGAAAAAGCATAATATAGACTAAGACAAAAAATAGATATAGACAAAAAATAATATAGACTAAGAAAATAATTATTGAACTGTATATGATATGAAAAAGCAATTTGTAATATAATAACTGTAGATAATTATATTGTTACGCATCTACATAAATTGGCGGAGATTTGGACATATCAATGTCCATTCTTCGGAAAGAATATTAAAAATATCCTCCCCACTAACTCTCTACCAGAGAGAGAGAAAGAGTGAGGAAGAAAGAAAGAGAGAGATAGAAAAAATAGAGAGAGAGAAAGAGAAAGAGAGCGTAAGAGAGATAAAAAGAGAGAGTGAGGGTGATATATTAAGGGTGAGTGTGTTGAAGAAAAGAGAGAATGTGAATAAGCTGAGGAGAAATATAGAGAGAGAGTGAATGAGACAAGTTAGTTTTCCAGTGAGTTTTCAGGGTTTGATTAGGACTAGTTGATCCAGATGTAGTGGTTTTAGAGCGGCAGGTGTATAGAAAGGAAGCGATAGGTGTAATCAAAAGAGCCTGTTCGTGGGTTGATATCCGCCATTCCAGCTCCCCCTTCAAATCCCTAGGCTCCACCCATTCTGAATAATTTGGTGGCTTCCATACTTGTTTCATAAAAAACAAACAGCTGATATTATTCTTGTTAGAAGGTGAAATAAGGCACTTGAAAATCTTGATTTTGTGGGATGAAGGAAAATAATCGTTATTTGAAGAGTTTACTCGTGAACGTCAGATTTTTGTTCCTCTTTAGTATATTCTATCAACATATTTATTTAGAACCTGATTCTAGTGAACTATTATAGTGAGGTCCACGTTATAATGGCTGTGTTTGATTAGCAATGGTATTGCTATCCTTGTCAATCATTCAACAAAGTCTGCTTGTTAGGAATAGCTAGCTGTTCAATGTCTGTCAATGTCTGCAGTAGCAGAGGTCTTCGGGGTGATTTGCAGATTTTATTTAGGATTTTCGTTCAATAATAATTATATATTGGTTAGCATTTGGATAAATGCATTCTCTATTTAATTCCATCTGTAACTAGTTGGCCGCTATGGCTTCGTATAAAATGAGCGCTGCTATCCAGAGATTGTCAGTTTGGTGTAAGGGCAAGCATTCCTGACTGGCAATTGGGAGGTACCGGGTTCGAATCCCGGGCTGGCAACTAATTTTTGGATAGTAGTTCTCATCGAATTTCCATCTAGCTGTTAGCCCTGTTGTCAATGTCTGCAGTAGCAGAGGTCTTCGGGGTGATTTGCAGCATTTATTTAGGATTTTCGTTCAATAATAATTATATATTAATTAGCATTTGAATAAATGCATTCTCTATTTAATTCCATCTGTTTAAAATAGACCTTTGCGGAGCACGGGTTAGTCCAGAATATTGGAGAACTCATAACTCATAACAAGCAAACTACCATTTACTCACTGAGGTGTTGGAATTTGTTTCAGATCTGGGACTATGTTGAGATATTCAGTCTGTATAGTGAGGTCAAAGTTATAATGGTAGTAGAGAAAGATAGGGGAACAGCGTTGCCGATTCTCTTTATTTTTTATTTTTTTTTCTTGATTTTTATAGCACCTAGTTAAAGACTAATAAGCTATTCTATTTTGACATAAATTGATAAGAATATTGTTTGTGAAGGTAAAACCCATTGGTTAAGCCTTCTATATTGGTCAAGGATTAGATAAAGATTATTTTTAGCATAAAAGGATACAGTATTCTGCCTTTGCACTTCCAATTGAACACTTTAGCACTAAACTAATTCGTGTGGCTTTCTGCGTTGCAGTCTTCTTACTCCATGCACGTTGAGCAGCTGGATTGCTTCCACGTTCACATGTTGATGAAGTCTTTTCTCATGTTTTTCTGCAAATCTTTGGATTTCACTGATGACTGTCGCCACTCCCAGGTCGCGGTGGAGATCAGAGTCCCTGATGTACCAAGGAGCGTCTACACAACTTCTGAGTACTTTGTTCTGGAAGCGCTGGATGATGTCGATATTGGATGGTCGGGTGCAGCCCCAGAGTTGAATTCCGTAGGTCCACACCGGCTTGAGAATCTGCTTGTAGAGAAGCAATTTGTTATAATTTGACAACTTCGATGTCCTCCCAAGTAGCCAGTACATTTTCTTGAATTTTATGCCAAGTTGTTCTCTTTTCTTCTTCACATGCTCCTTCCATCTAAGCTTGGCATCCAGCGTCATGCCTAGATACTTTGCAGTGTTGGAGTAGGGTACAATATTCCCATTGAGTGTTAAGGGGATATATTGAACTCTTCTGTTTGTAAAGTTGACTTGAACTGATTTTGCTTCATTCAATTTTATAAGCCAGTGTTTTGTCCAAACATTGATTCTGTTGACTGCCACCTGCAATTTCTCTGTAGAAACTTCAACAGTTTCACCAACTGATAAAACTGCTGTGTCATCAGCAAATGTTGCTACTGTTACGTTTTCGGGTTGAGGTATATCAGATGTGTATAGGAGGTACAAGAGGGGACCCAGCACACTTCCATGAGGAACTCCAGCCCTGATTTCTCTGAGAGATGAAAAAGCATCATCTTGTTTTATCCTGAAATAACGGTCTTGAAGATATGATTTCAGTATCAGACTGTATTCTGTTGGTAAGAACTGGTTCATTTTGTAGCACAATCCTGAATGCCATACTTTGTCGAAAGCCTGTGCTACATCAAGGAAAATTACAGAGCAAACTTTCTTTTCCTCCAATGTATTTTCAATAATATTTGTTATTCTGTGCACCTGATCTATTGTACTATGTTTATCTCGAAATCCGAATTGATGGGTTGGTATTAATCCATTATCGTCCAGATAAGGCTTTAATCTTTTCAGTAGAAGTTTCTCAAATAATTTTGATATTACTGGCAGTAGTGAAATTGGCCTATACGAGGTTACATCATGTGGTGGCTTTCCAGGTTTTGGTATCATGATGACATCGGCTACCTTCCAGAAACTTGGCACATATTTCAATCGGAATGAAGCGTTGAAGAGATGGCATAGCTTCACAATTGCTTTTCTTGGGAGCTCCTGTGGAATCTCTCCAGTTATTAAGTCGAAACCTGGCGTTTTCTTTCTGCTCAAATTTTTAATCTCATATTCTACCTCCCTTGGCGATGTTGGAGTGATAACTCCAGCTCCAAGATGATGAGGATTCTCATCTATAATTGTTTCCTCATGAGGTGAGAAAACCGATTCTCTTTATGATATGATAGATTCATTTATTTATTTATCATTTACAATCAACTTGAGGACAAAGAAACAGACTGCAGTCCAAAACTTATATTCATCCCAATTTCATAAAATAAATTGTCCAAATAAAGTTTATGTGCGACTTTCCAATTCTTCACTAATTTCCACATTGAAACAAAACACAAACACTTGAAACAATTAATTTTTAATTTAGATAGAATACTACTTATATCAAGCAGAGTATCAATATTCCTCACTGAGGTATTTGTGTTGGAATTTGTTTCAGATCTGGGTCTATGTTGAGATCTTCAAGTCTGTATAGTGAGGTTAACGTTATGATGGCAGTGCAGAAAGATAGGAGAACAGCATTGCAGATTCTCTGCTTTACCACTGCCTTCTATAGAGGATACCTATACCGATATATATTTGATGTAATATGGACAGTTTATTCTTTATTAGAATCATAAATAATTATGTTTCATATTCCAAGGAAATATATTTTTCAATGATTCAATAAAAACGTTTAATTATAAGGATTAAACATTTTGTCAATGAATTATTGTATTCCTTCATTGTAAGAAATGATCTGGCAACGTTGCGGAGGTAGAAAAGGATAGAGCCATATGCTTTGTCGGATGATAGACAAGGATAGCAACACCAATTTTAATCAAATACTGTCATTACGTGGACCCCACAATAGAAAACTGGTTATGTCTTCAATTGCACTCAACACAAAAAATGATATGAAATTCAATAGTAGTCCAGGGGCAATGAATGCTCAAAAAAGGGTATAGAAGGAAAAGTTTGGAAGACAATATTTGACCCCGCAGTTCTATTCAGGGTAGTAAGGAGGTAAACATATCAAAAGTCCCCACACCCACCCCGTGTGCTGAGGGGGTCGTGGTGATTCAAAGGTACCATTTTTTGGTATCTCGCATAAAAATCGGAAACTATTCATCTTACGGACAAGACTGTTCCATACAAAATTGAAGTTTACATAAATTCCTACAATATTCATTTCACAACTTTTTCTGTATCTCCTATAGTTCCCGAGATATCCGCTCTTGAATGTGTGACATTAAAAAAAAAAAACACGTTCGCTTCCAATTTTTTGCCTATAAGTATAAGAGAACAGAACCCACCATAAATAGTTTAGCTCTAATTCAATTCAATTACTATACACCACATGATACAACTCAACTGATAAGAACTGAATTCGAATTAATAAAGCATACACAAAACAAAGCTGAAGAGCTCTATGGTCTCATACATCTACAGCATAGGAAATGATATCATACATCATCACGTCTGAACTACTCAACTCATTAACATGAAGCTTTGCATATAGATTCTTAATTTACCAAGGATGGCTGTAGGCCTATTTTAATTCTCGTTGATAGATCAATGATTCAATAATCAAAAACAATTTTGTTAATTTGTGATACAAAGGTTACGTAAGATAAATGCCCAATAAAACCGTTCTGCTTTTGTGAATGATTACAGTTTTAATACGTTCAATACCAGCATGAAACTATAAAACTGAATTCAATCTGTTTGTGCTTTAATCATACCCTTGCGCAGCACGGGTTACCTGCTAGTCTATATAATATTATGGTGAAGGAAAGAACTGGCTTATACATGTACGGGATAGGAAATTCACGAATAACATTAGGACAATTATGACGAAAATTATAGGAATGTTTGACGCATCAGCCATCAACACGTCTGAACTACTGGACTGTTTAACTTGAAATTTTGCATATAGATTCTTTATTTACCGAGGATGGTTATAGGCCTATTTTCAATTCTTCGAGATTTCATTACGTCAAGTTTTTGATTGAACCCTTGCGGAGCACGGGTTACTTGCTAGTTTATAATAAAGAATAATCCAACAGGTATAAAATACATCAGTTGCAAAATAGAACTGAACTACTGACATTAATCTATACTAAAAAAAATAAAGGAAAGAACTGGCTTATACACGTACGGAATAGGAAAATTATATTTGACACAGTCATCATCAAGTCTGAACTACTGGACTGATTAACTTGAAATTTTGCATATAGATTCTTAATTAACCGAGGATGGTAAGGCCTATTCTCAATTCTTCAAGATTTTATTACGCCAAGTTTTCAGTTTGTCAAGTTTCAAGATAGACCCTTGCGGAGCACGGGTTACCTTCTAGTACATAATGTTTTCCAAGAAAGGGGTAACTTACAATGATCTACATCAATTGCTATAATAATTATAATTTGAATAACTTCTCAACTATAATTTGGTTTATAAATTGGTTCCGCCAACGAAATCTTCCATAGAAAAAATAAAAGCTATCTTTCCCTCACGAATCTATAGGTGAACTACTATTCTGGAAGAAGTTCAAAAATGAACCAATCCGTTCTATCCTTTTAGTTCTCCAGACCCCTCCCCACTTCCCACTCAATCAACCATCTCTCTTCAAAGGGATGAACGAATCAGTTCTTCCGCGACCTCGCGAGTTTATGCTGAACATCTTGTGACGTGCTCCGTAATTTATGGTTGTATTCGCTTTTTAATTATGTTTCCTGCCATAGAAATAGTTCATTATCGTTCTACAATCAACAATTTATTCATCATAATCAGTGGTTATAATCGGGTGAAATATGATTTTACAACGAAAACTTCTTCGTCAAAATTTGACAATTTCCACGCGATTCTTGGAGACATGGTGAGTTATTTTATGTTATAATTCAATTATTCTGTATCCACGATTGTTATCTACGAGATTGTTATCTATCTCGTATGATCAAGAATCGATCATTCACATATGATGAAGAGGTTTTGATAGGTGGTGGGGGGTTGAGATGGTTTTTTCGGGTAAAATTTGTATAAATTTGAAAATTGGTTAACATAACCTCAAACCTTGAAACAGTTTACAGGTGGCTGCACGAAATTAAAGCTGACCTTGAAGACCGGGTCATCGACCTCTATTGAAGGGGATGTACTCTTCCAATGTTAATTTTACTACGGATAATTTATGAATGATTTTTGAGTGTCTTACTATTCTGTCTACTGTTTCAAAGGGCGATTGATTATGCAAGTAATTCATCCTATATCCATATACGGTAATTGATTACATGATACATAATACATATAAATAATACTGTACGTAATACATATTAATAAATTAAGTTACACATTTTGTTGCTCGAGGAGTTTTTATTCTACGTTGCACTCTATCTCTCTGATAAGGGGTTTGAATGATTTTCTGATGATATTATATTTAAAATAGGCGGAAATTGTGAAATAAATTATTTCTTTGCGTTACGGAGTTTAGGCTACAATAATATTATTACAGATGTTTAGGCTATCAATGGAAATATTTATTATAATGTCTGTTTTTTAAATAGGAAGATTTTGAAATAGTCTCCTCAATTTGAGCTGGTTGAATTGTTGGATCGGTCCAATTCATGCTATTAATTGTTATAATTCAATTATTCTGTATCCACGATTGTTATCTACGAGATTGTTATCTATCTCGTATGATCAAGAATCGATCATTCACATATGATGAAGAGGTTTTGATAGGTGGTGGGGGGTTGAGATGGTTTTTTCGGGTAAAATTTGTATAAATTTGAAAATTGGTTAACATAACCTCAAACCTTGAAACAGTTTACAGGTGGCTGCACGAAATTAAAGCTGACCTTGAAGACCGGGTCATCGACCTCTATTGAAGGGGATGTACTCTTCCAATGTTAATTTTACTACGGATAATTTATGAATGATTTTTGAGTGTCTTACTATTCTGTCTACTGTTTCAAAGGGCGATTGATTATGCAAGTAATTCATCCTATATCCATATACGGTAATTGATTACATGATACATAATACATATAAATAATACTGTACGTAATACATATTAATAATTAAGTTACACATTTTGTTGCTCGAGGAGTTTTTATTCTACGTTGCACTCTATCTCTCTGATAAGGGGTTTGAATGATTTTCTGATGATATTATATTTAAAATAGGCGGAAATTGTGAAATAAATTATTTCTTTGCGTTACGGAGTTTAGGCTACAATAATATTATTACAGATGTTTAGGCTATCAATGGAAATATTTATTATAATGTCTGTTTTTTAAATAGGAAGATTTTGAAATAGTCTCCTCAATTTGAGCTGGTTGAATTGTTGGATCGGTCCAATTCATGCTATTAATTGTTATGATTCTATCTCATTTGATTCATACGAGGGTCGATTTTTTAGTAGGGAGATACCCGAAGCTGATCACATTTTTAGATATTAAATTTTCATTAGAGTTAAATGACTGAGTCAAAAATCTTATGATATCAGCTTTTTGATATTTTATTGATATCTCTTGTTTTAATTACCTTATACCATTTTCTGTATGGCAAATTCATACAAGGGCTGTATTTTTAGTGAAGAGATTTTCTAATAGGATATCAAATTCAGTTCGGTTCAATAGATTGTTCTAGAGATTCTGTCATGCAGTAATAATGATAGAAGATACAATCCTATAGTATTATTATAGTGGTGTCCACGTTATAATGGCAGTGAAGAAAGAAAGCAGAACAACGTTGCCGATCCTCTGTCTTGTCAATGTCTTCTATAGACGGTAGCTGATATAGGTTTATTGATGTAATATTAACTGTTCATTCTCGTTTGAAATAATCAATTGTATTTATTGAGCAAGAAATATAATATTTTTCAATTATTTCATAATTAAGATAAAATATTTTATTAATTCTACATTGTTGAAAGGCAGAGCAAAGCGAGAGATAGAGCTATCCGCTTTGTTGAATGATAGACAAGGATAGCAATACCATTGCTAATTAAACAGCTGCCATTATAACGTTGAGCTCACTATAGCAGGGCACCCGTGCTTCGCTACGTGTATTGGAAAGGAGAATTTTTTAAAAATATTTGTCAGTTTGTCAAACTTAAAAAATCTTTAACGGCAAAATCTTTGTACAAATCCGATGCATTGCATTGGGGTTTCGTTAAGTTGATTGTACTGGCTTTGCCAGATCACAGAGGGTACCGGTATTCGATCTTTTAAAGGACGCTAGCCTAGTGAAGCTAAAATGTCTACTGTTTAATGACTCTTTATTTTGAGAAGAATCTTACATAAAATTATTCATAATTCTACAAAAACAAATTTGATATTGAATGCATAATATTCATGAACATAAGCCGTTAAATGAAACAAAAATCCATTCTCATTATAGTTGTTGTATATTGTGGGTGATGCAGTAGTATTTTCCCATAACTATCAATGAACGGAAATAGTAATGTTGTCAACCAATATACTATATTTCTATTTGTGCTAATTCAAAATCCATCCTTGTCTATCTAAGTGCAGAACCCCGTACATTATGTCAACAACATGGAATATTATTAAGTGATTCTCCAACCAGGACCTGCTGCTATCTATCAGCAGAAATCATAAATGCACTATGAAATGGATTATTAATTATAATATTACATAAATATAAATTTATTATTTCAATACTATAATAATATAGATGATATGTCAATATATTGTAATGTAGTCATAAATACACTATAGGAGTAGTGACAGAAGAAACATGGCAAATATGCCGTCCTATCTTTTCCACTGTCTCAATATCGTGAATACATGTCAGTGAATGACATTTCACCCAGTAACTGTCACTATCTATCGGCAGAGTACAGAAATACATTGTTGGCCAATCAGGAAAGAGTAGGCTTTGCGACAGTGGGCTTAGTCATAGTTTGTATCTTGCTCGTGATTGGTCACTCGTTTCCGCTTTCTAATCTGCTCCATTATTGTATTCTCTAGCCATATTCGATTGCCTAACGCCCTATTTATTTATTCTGATGGCTTTTATCGACAGAGAGATCCTTTCGGATGTTCTGCCTTGCCGTATTACCTAATGTCATTTCCTATCAACACTCAAGTTTATAGGTTATGTATTCGGTTCTTCATGTTTTCTCACTAGGAATCGCACTTTAACTTCCTGAGTTTTTATTTTATAAAGTTTAAAATCAAGAAAACTATGTTCAATAAAACGTTCTATCTTACATTTTTATCTTGTTTTTATTTGTTTATTTCTCCACTATTTCCAATTTTATTCCTTCTAGGTCCCATTTCATAAAATAAATGTGATAGGTTTGACAATATAAATTGGACAAACACAGATATTATGTTGGATATGTACCCTTCTCTTGCCATTATGCTCCAAAATGTGAGGGTACCTATTTACAACGACTCATAAAAAATCTGTCGTTTTTGACAATTTCTTAATCTTTTCATTTAATACGAATAATCACCATAATATCAACTTCTCAACTACACAAAAAGTAGAAAAAAAATATTTTCAAAGTATAAATTTCCAGAATATTGTAGATTTTAAACAGAATTTCAATCTTTTAGCTTAGCAATCGATTTTACAACGTGGAATTATTATCTCATGTGATACTGATAGCTTCTAAATCATAAATCATTCTAATTGTTGACATGACCATTAAAACTCAATAAAGCTAGCGTATAGATACATTGATTATTAAAGATTGTTTTCCCCGAAGCAAGTGATATAATACAAACAACTCCATTAGGAGAAACACCCCTGGCATATTTTTCCCAATCAGTGATTTTTTAATAAGTACTCACCACTGTGCTGTAGCCTATCTGTCAGTTGCCTAATGTGATAAATCCAATAATAAACTCCTTGGTCATTTGATACGAACACTTAAGTCCACTTATTTTTAATGAAATGAGATAATTTCACATCCCGATGTAGAGATCTACACTTTGGTAAAACCACTTTAGTCCTACTTCCATTATCAAGACTATTATAACATCTCAAGTCAGGTATTGCAGATGAATTTTGGGAATCTATGCTTGGGTATAAATAATTTACTATAGTTAGTTTGGGAATGTGAAATGATGCTTGCTGTGGTAAAATGACTTAAGTCCACTTATGTCATAGGCCTTGTCATGGACCAAACAACTCAAGTCATAATCAAATCAGTAGTTTTTTATTTTCCCATCACTTTGGAATAATAGAATCATGAATAAGTGTATTTTGAACCCACTTTGTAAGTTTCATTGTGATAGGAACAAGAATATTCTTGAAAATTATGTTTGAACATACATGAAAACTTAGGACTCAATTTTTTCAAAATTGCAGTTTTGGACTAAAGTGCTTATGACATACGACCAAGGTTATTTCTACTAATAGTAATTAATAGGTACTATTAACGCTGGGTGGCAGGACTTTGAAAACTTTCTACTGATGACATTTGATCAAACTGAGTAATTTTTTTAAAATTGGAAATTTTCTTTCAAGAATTGGTATTTCTTGTATAAAATGTGTTATTCAATGAACAATACCGTGAATAATGTGCCTTATAAATATGATGAGTTCATCTGTTAACCTACTAATTTTGAAATGATCTGTTGAAAAACTCTTCATATTTCGGCGCTCGTATCTAGAAAAGTAATAGCCTAATAAAAATACGACACAAAATGTACTCGAACTGTGTTATAATACAAAGGATTTGTGTTGAAAATTTCAAGTTGTTCGATGAAAGCATTTGGAAGCTATCGTAGAACATACAAACAAACCCACAAACACTAACTGAAACCGACTCGAGCCGGTTTATTTTGTTAATTAATTGCACATTGTTAAAAGACGATCTGGCAAAAGAGCAAAGCGAGAAACAGATAGCGCTATCCGCTTTGTTGAATGATGGACAAGGATAGCAATACCATTGGTAATCAAACACTGCCATTATAACGTGCACCTCACTATACGCACTGGAATGCGTAGTTCAAGAGACCAGTCAGGTCAAAAGCTCAAGAGAACCGATATTCAGAACATGGTATCTAGAAGAAGGATCTCTTTCAAAGAATCCCGTCAGGGCTTCACGGTTGTAAAGTTTTATTTGACTCGATGTTGAATACTATCTTTCGGTATAATTGAGATCGCTACGGCATGTTTTGAATAATAGAAAAGCACTGACATGTTTTGAGGGAGACGGAACTGTTTTGAAAGAAGGTGCCAACTTGTTTTTTGACGGCTGAATTAGAGTGGACCGACAAAGACCGAGGGTGTGCCTTGTCCTTTTCCCTTGGAGAGCTTAGCAGAAGAATATTGTACAACATTTTGTTGGATGGCTGAGTTTTGCCTGAAAAATCAACTGACGAATGTTCTCTTGTGTAGAATGCAACAATAATAGCATTTTTCAAAGATTGACTTGAATGACGGAATTTTCCTCTTGTCTTCATTCATCTTATTCAACTTCATTCTTATTCAATTCCTTATTCAAACATTCATTCATTCTTCATCGATCCGAAGTGATTCATTTCCTTCAGGAATTCTAGTATTGCCTTGTTGAGACAACTAGGATTGTTTTGTTGAGGGTGATGCCTATAATATGATATTCAGGCTTGTGCTTAGGTAATGGGACAGACGGATGATGATTACTTGAACTACACCTATAGGCTCCGCACAACCGGGAATTTAAAACTCATACATGAGATAATGGAGCATACTTCTATTGACTCTGATTCATTTATACAATTTCGTGATACTATATGATTGTAGAATATAAATGCAAGCATATGATATAGGTTTTAATAGTCGGCTGAATAGTGTATTGCCTCTTAATGGTATTGATGGCTTTGTTAAATCAGTATTAATGGCTTAGAAATGGAATATGTCAGTCATAGAATAGAATGATTTAGTCCAGTCACTATATACATTGGTGCATGCAATTTATATTGTAGTTCTGATTTTTAATATATTATTCGAGTACATAAGAGAAGAACCAATTTCTCCATGCAAAATTTCCTAGTGCTAGATACAGGGTGGCCCAAAAATTTTCGGCTAATTTTCCAGTTTTCAGCTATTACTGCCAAATCTCGTAATCGGACAGAAAAATTTGCTGTTTCTGTCTGAGTTATGATTTATCAAAAATGAGTGAAATTTGAAAAAAAATCAATTTTGATGAATTTTAGTTTTTAGAACTAAGATCTTTAGAATATAGAAATTGGCCATTTTTTGTGTATTGGAATATGATGGGCTCAAGTACACTCAACAATAAATTTTCCATTTTTCGACCGAATTTAACTCATGATGCATGATTTTGAACTGCCTTGACGAGCCGAGAAGAATGAAGTGTAGTACGATGAAATCTGAGCATTGTGTAAAAAGTTATAAGGGTTTGAAATTTTGATCCTTGAGGTGTCCTTAAGCGCCCCTCTCCACTAGGAAATACTGAAATTAAATGCATCTAACGGGTGATTCTCATAGAACATAATCTCATGGACTTATGTCATTGTACGAAATATCAATGTGAGGACAATGTAGTTGGTGATGATGGTTGAAGCTGAAAATTAGGTGTTTTTCATAATACAAGGAGCATTGTTGTCAGGTTTACCTGGAAATCTATATGAGATAGAGCGCTCTACTTGATCTCAGATTGTAGAGTACAAAAATACGCCCAGAGATATTGAATTATAAATGGTAGAAATCGGAAGATATTGTTGTTCAAAAACTGAAATTCATCAAAATTGATTTTTTCTTCAAATTTCACTAATTTTTGAAAAATTATAACTCAGTACTCATTGGAGATAGAGAGTTCTGAATGATCTCATTTTATTCAGAACTTCATAATCTAGAAAAAGGCAGGAGCAAAGTTTTTTGTCCGATTACGAGATTTGGCACAAATAGCTGAAAACTGGAGAATGAGCCGAAAATACGAGGTTTTTGGGCCATTCTGTATCTAGCACAAGGAAATTTTGCATAAAGAAATTGGTTCTGGACTTCTCTTATGTACTCAAATAATATATAAAAAAATCATAACCGCAATATAAATTGCAAGAACACCCCCTTTTTTATGTCCATATTGATTGGACTAATTATTGTCTTTATTGTTCTACTGAAACTGAGGAGAATTTTGAAAAAGTCCATTTATACTTCAATTGAAATGCTCTTTAAGCTGAAATATTATATTGAACAAGGAGAAGAAAAGGATAACAATTTCTCAAGTTAAATGTAGAATGCGTTGATCAAGTAACAAGTAGTTATTGGTAATCAAGTAGTAGCTATTTAGACAGAATAACATTCAAGCAATTAAATACGAAGGAAAATAAATGAAAGAGGTATCTAGAAAATGAATAAGTGCAACTCAAGTCTATTCGTGAGGGATTGGCATTGAGAATGGAAGAATCAATATAATATTTCCAACTAGCTTACCCGGCGAACTTCGTACCGCCAAAAAGTCAATGTATCTCATGTCACACTTGACTATTTGGTGAATCATGAAATTTATCTGATAATCAATATTTTTATTTACATCTCAATACGGCCTTCCTATGTGCTTGAAACTACCGTTTTAATACCAGTAAACAAATTTCATCACAGAATGACGTGTTTATTACAGCTGGTAAGTTTAGATAATAAATCATATTATCACAACATGATCTTGAATCATGATGATCTTCCCGTTCTACGTTAGCCGCTCGGCCAACAATTTCGAAAACATAGGTCTTCAAAATTTCTGGTCAGAAACCATCCCCAATATCTCAAAGTTTAATGCCGTTCTGTCAAGTAGTTTTTGAATCTATAGGGGAAAAACAAACTAACACACAAACAGACATTCATTTTTATACATATAGATATTTATGAACAATTTCAATTTATGTTATAGCATTTATTTACTTAAGTACCAGCTGGAAAATGAGGAAAGCTACAAAACTGCTATCGAAAATGAAGATTCGGGAATCAATAGTATTTCAAATGTTGATATTAAATTATTATATTTTTAAATATTCATTGACCTATGTGGCAACTAGAGAGAGAAAGGTAGGAAAGCTGCAAAACTGCTATCGAAAAGGAGACAGATCTAGTCGAAAAGGCAAGTTGAGTGCTTGGTATTTATTGTCTGCCCATCCAATTAGATAGTTGTTGCCGTTTCCGGGATTGTTTGGGGAGGGGTGATTGGAGGGGTTGGAAAAGGGTAGAGAGGAGGTGTCCGAGGGTAACAAAAAAGGAACGAGAGGGAGAGTTTGTTCAAAGAGAGAGGGTAAACAAAAGCTCAGAGCTGTTTCGGAAGTGTATGTCTCTGCATCTGAGAGTTCAGTCTCTCTTATTTTTCTCTCTCTGTCTCGAAAGTGTCCCCGGGGAGTCATTTAGATCCGGAGCTGAGAGGTTTTCGACACCACAAAACCCCGCTGTATTCGAGAATGGAAGAAAGTTGGGTTAGCTACCCCAAACCCTCAATTGCAGTTAACCGGCGTTACATCTATTTTGCAAACGGTGCTTTGAATGAGCATTCAACTCCAATAGTCGCTCCATCAAGTCGCTCTTACAAAAACATCAATGTTTTACACCTCGGTCTAACTATTCAATATCTGTTTACAACGGTTATTGTATCGATATAAATTCCAGATCTTTATCTAATATTCACCCACTCATTGACAGATAAAATAAACATCAATGACATAGATTTCTATTAATTATCCATCTATTGTCCTATTCATTGACAGATATACTAAGCTAAGTTAGATTCACGCTATTCAGTCTGCACCTGATTAACATTGGTTTGCTGTTCATGCCTGTCATTTGACAAAACCGATATATCTCTGTTCTTTTCCAACTCTACACCGTTGCCAAACTGTTTGTATGGTATGAAGAAATATAATGAACCACAAGAATATTTGATCTTGATGAGGTTTCTCATGGACCTTAATTATAAAATCATGAAAAGTTATATCTTAGGAAATATGATATATTTTAAATATCATTGATCATTATTAACAAGAATCTACAATAATTGATAGCTTAAAACCTGATAAGCTATGTGAACATGTCAATCAATGATTCTCCACCCAGTATCTGCCGCTATCTATCGGCAGAGTAAATAAATACATTGTTGGCCAATGAGGAGAGAGTAGGCTTTGCGTCAGTCGGCGTGGTCATAATTTGTATTTTGCTGGTGATTGGTTACTCGTTTCTACTGTCTAATCTTACCTTCTATTGTATTCTTCATTCATATTCGCTTCACTCGTCTATCGTTCAACCTGAGATTTCTCTTTAGGATATTTCAACTGTCTCTATAACGTGATTCTCGCTATGGGATGTTGTTGAATATCAATGAAACTATAATAGTAGAACTCCAACTATCCAAACTCCAATTGTCTTAATCGCTCTTGAAGAAGTAAGGCCGAATCATTGTTCCAAAAGAATTAACACTCTTCAAGCAAATATTAATTCATAAAGTGAAATATTTAACATGTTATAATTGGAGAAAATGATGTTGCATTATAATATTGTTGAATGTAGGATTTTCTCTCAATGTCTCCTTTTTTTGTAATTTCCTTGAAATAGCTTTTACATTAACAATATCAATTTGTTTCAAATTAGAACACTACTCTGAGTTCGTCTCAATGGTTAAATATCAAGCTAGACACTCATAATTGTAACGTTATTGAACGAGGGTAGCGAGAATTGTGGCTTGAGTCATAGTCCGTTTGTGGGTTTGTTTATTTGTATGTTTCACGATAACTTTAGTTTGCTTCCATCAATCAACTTCAAATATCAACACATATTCTTTGAATCATTACAAAGATCGAGTTCGTTGGCCAACGATATTGATTCACTTCTTCGTCCTTTTTGACGATATAACAAGATAACACAAAAGTGCATAAAAAAGATTTGTAGTATAGTTTGTAGTTATAATAATAAGTTCGCCATAACCATCTCATAAAGTTGATGAAGGATAAGAACATGGACAAGAACGATATCAGAATAATAACATACCTCTATTTTAATCAGACCACCAAAGTTTTAGTTGATAATGAACTTTCCGTGGAGATGGATATAAAACGTGGAGTAAGGCAAGGATGTGTGCTCTCACCCTTACTGTTCAATCTGTACTCAGAAGGCATAATACAAGAAGCACTGGAAGGTCAAAATACAACAGGAGAGAAGGTAAATGGGAAGATCATTAATAACATAAGATACGCAGACGATACGATACTAATAGCGGAAACCTTAGAAGAACTACAAAGTCTACTGGATCAAGTAGTAAAGACCAGCGAGGAGAGAGGGCTAATACTGAACACCAAAAAGACCAAATTTATGACAATAACAAAACACCGACAACAACCAGAAACACTATGGATTGGAGGCGAGCTAGTGGAGAAGGTCTGCAAATATAAATACTTGGGAACAATTGTCACTGACAACAATGACTACTCCGAAGAAATAAAATCAAGAATTGGACAGGCTAGAGCTACTTTTAATAAAATGAGGAGCGTATTGAGTAGTACTGATCTTAGCCTGCATCTCAAATTAAGAATGCTTAAAGGCTACTTATTTCCAGTTCTATTATATGGAATGAAATCCTGGACTCTTAAAAAGAGCGACACCGACCGGCTAGAAGCATTTGAGATGTGGGCTTATAGAAGAATTCTCAGAATAAGCTGGACTAGCAGAACAACCAACAAGGAAGTATTAAGAAGAATGGGAAAGGACAGAGAAATCATGATCACCATCAAAATCAGGAAACTGCAATACCTGGGTCATGTAATGAGAGGAGAGAGATATACACTTTTGCAAAACATCATACAAGGAAAGATACAAGGCAAAAGAAGTATAGCAAGAAGACGGATCTCCTGGTTAAATAACTTGAGACAGTGGTACAACAGTAGTTCCATTGATCTGTTCAGGGCGGTTGCCTCAAAAATCAAAATTGCCATGTTGATAGCCAACCTTCTTAAAGGAGACGGCACATAAAGAAGAAGAAGAAGTAATAATTCATCATCACTAATCAGAAATCAGCTGTCACTTTAATTGCATGCAAAGATGCAACTAGGACTATTTCTCTCGACTTATCACTTTTTTCAATAGAAAAGCAGACATAAAATCAGCGGTATTTTAAGCGATTTCTCCAGCGCTAGGGGTCATCAGTATAATATTTCATCCAGCAAAATTTCATCATTCTATCAGTTACCAAAGGAGTTAATTGTTTATTATAGTGTCTATTGGATGTTACTACACAGTTAAATCTCATTTTATTCTTGTAGCTCAAGTCCTCTCAATAGAAATCTGCTCTTTAGTACAAAAACCAGTACCACCCTCAAAATTATCACCCTTCCTGATAAATGTGTCCACATTGTCGGCAGGATATACATGAAAGGGTATTTCCTTCGGCTGTTATCAACTTGCATCATACAGACACACATCTACACATGTACATAATAAACACATGTACATAATCTACATATGTATGAAGACTACAGCCGCGGTTGGTTTAAAGCCTAATCCGCTAAATCCCTTCCACACATTTGTGTTGAAATGAGATAAGCTGATGTGAGTGAGTGGGAGAGAGCGAAAGTGAGACACCGAGAAAGATGGTGAACTTACAGAGAAAGTATTTGAGAATGAAAATGTCGGTGTTTCTTTAATCTTTATCTCATCCACCTCTTCTCGAACTCACAACTCAGAAAAAAGAATAAGCTTGTGTCTCATCCGTG
The DNA here is from genome assembly GCF_014356525.2 of Nilaparvata lugens. NCBI lineage: Eukaryota > Metazoa > Arthropoda > Insecta > Hemiptera > Delphacidae > Nilaparvata > Nilaparvata lugens. Next base: position 24,246,431 of record NC_052515.1, read on the forward strand.
ACACACGCTTGCTTGAAAATATGTCTAGAAATTGAGACGCGACGCAACGCGAGTCTGCTAGAGGATTTTCAATATCATATGATCTTATTTTATTGTTCACATGTCCTAGCTTTGCCTCAACTTGAACATTATAATATTATGATCATATTTTATTATACCACCACGTCTATCAAACTCGCGTCGTAATTCAGGTAGCCTTAGAGTGGATTGAAATAGTGTCAAGTTCCGTGAATATTGAGTTGTCATGATATGAGCATGTTAGAGATCTACACTTAGATAGATAGATAGATTGATTGATTACTTTTATTTACACTTTACAATAAAAGTGATGTTGGCGAAGTTGAGCCCGCTCTTCCACTTAACCCACGATTATAAGTTACATAAAAAAAATATACTTTACAATTCAAAATTGAATGAAAATCAACAATTCAAATGGAACAACTGGATCAATACACTAAAAATCAAATTGAATAAATACTGCACTTAAATACTATATTAGATATGATGAATTTTAAAACATATATGCTAGGATTATTTGTCTAATCTATGGTTGTAATTTGTAAAATATCGTATCACTGTAGCATTTCCGAATTCATGTACAATGTAGGCTACATTATTTGAATAGCGGCTCAAAATATAAGCCACATTTAGCATAGTCACATATAGCAGCAAGGGATCATTGATACATTTATGGAAAATTATTGAAGGAAAGATTATTTTCCCTAAACACTCGAATGGATGAGTTGATGGGTAGGGGAATTCCAAACATCTCTTATTGTGCGTATTTTACTTTTGTGATTCTCTTTTGGAATAATGAATATGTTTTGATTCGAGAATGAATCTAAATATTCTAAATCTGGTCAAAAACAGACTGAAATGGAAATTGATAGGTGGGAGGAGAGGATGAAGGAAGATTAGAAGAATGAGTGAATGAAATCACAGATTGTCTAATTTGTTGGTCTGAATTGGGAATACATGATATTCTTATGATCAATCAAGATTGAATTGAACAAAATCTCTTCATTCTATTAGTTCGCGATATTCCGGCATGAATTCCTGGATTTGCATAGAAACATCATAAATTAATTACGATGAAAGTTAATAATATATCCTCCTATTCTTGTAAAATAGTGAATCAATTTTTAATCAATTTAAATAAATTTTGTTAATCATCCAATCTCATGAAGATCAGATGGAAACTTCAAATGATTACAGGATTACAAAAGAGAGAATAAAAGTACACGTCATTCTACATGCAATTCTCTCTGATTACAAGCAATGGGTCATGGATTATACACGTGAATTGGTAGTGTTTGGTCATCACTCCAACGATATCCTTTCCATTAACTCTTGGTCGTGAAAAAATTATAAATGGAGGTTAAGAAGGAAATTATAAAGGTGAAGAGATTAGAGGAAATGCAATACTGTCAATGGAAACAGAAAGATATCTTACCAAATCTATCAAAAGCTTGTTATAATATAACAAACTTGATGTGACATGAGTTCGGACATAGTTGTTATAAGCATGATCAAGCATAATCGTCCCGGGGGAGTACTTAATACTTGGGATATAAGGGTCCTTTTTGGGTTTGAGGGGCGTTGCCCCTTGGACAGTAATTCCCATAACCATTCATAGATCCCTTGAGATTGTGGTGATGTTCGTCCCTCTAGGGGTATTCAGAACAGTTTTGAATAAACCCTTTCAAAAGTTGTAATGTTTTTCCGAAACAGTGAAAGTGTGGAAATTCGAAAAGTATGTTTGTTAGATTGAGGCATTTTAAGGGGATTCTGGTTGATAGTTTCCTAAACCCTTTGTTTTACGTTCAGGAAGCAGTTGATCAGCTGTTCAGGTAGCAAAATTTCAAAGTTTTTTTTAAAACAGAAAAGTATGAAGATCCGAAAAGTAAACATAATAATCTATACTATAATAAAGGAAAGATCTGGCTTATACACGTGCGGAATAGGAAAACTATGTTACACATAATCACGTCTCAACTACTGGACTGATTAACTTGAAATTTTGCATATAGATTCTTAATTAGCCGAGGATGGTTATAGGCCTAATTTCGAATCTTCCAGATTTGATTACATCAAGTTTTCAGTTTGTCAAGTTTTCAATTGGTCATGCTTCCAGTTGTTTTATGGAAGCAGCTGAACATTTCTTTTTGCAGCAACGTTATCTTATGCTTATGTAATATGATTCTATTTGATGAAATGTTATAAATGGATACTTAATCATGATATATGATATGAGAGCATAGATGATACTGGATCTAATGGGATAATGGCGACGTAAGATGATTAATACAATCATTATTGCATGCTATGAGAAACTTATATTGTCATAAACATGTATCTTGATTGAAGGCCTATTCAATTTGGGACAGTTCAACTAACAGTTGACAGTTTTTATCGAACGAATTTCGAAATAATGATTGAGGTTGAGATTGTTTTTGAGAGTTTGTTGTGCTCTTCAGTATCACATGATTGAAAATGGAACGAGAGCGAGTTGGAATATGTGACATACTTCTTCCTCCTGTTATCTAGCTGAGTTACAAAATCCAGCAAGTTTTGAGTCTTTCTGGGGACTCAGTGGTGAGTGTTTGTGTGGGTGCATGTGTGTGTGTATGCGTGCGTCCCTCACCAAAGATAAGATTACAGGCTTGTTTTGTAAGACCCGAGGTGTAGCCTGAATGTCTGAACCAAATTCCGTCGACGAAAATCCTTTCTCAAATTAACATACAAACTAATATGATTTTGTAAGTTTCATTCCGTGGGTGGGTTGTCATGGAGTACTCATTTATGTATCAAGTATCGCATTATTTATCTATCCCAGATTGCATGAATAATTATAACATTACATTACCATCCACAATACAATAACTTATTAATATATTTACTATAAACTTTATTCAGTTCTATTCCCATTTTGTCCAGCATTGCTCGAGTTGTAAGCCTGTGTGAGAATCATTAGAAAAATATCTATTGAGATAATTATGTAATAATCTAAACAGTTGGAAATTGCATTGGAAAATATCAGCGATATCGGTTAGCTGGGTGAGTATTCTGCTCAAAGAACGTTTAATGATTGAACAAAACTCCAGCTCCAGACAATCCATTTTTAGAGATTCGAAATGAAAATGTATAGGAAAATTGAAGAGTGTAGACTTCTACTAAACAGTTATTTCTTTCATGAATTGACAACCACTTAGAATCATCTGGATATACGGAATCGTCCACAATCAGTTAATAGTTCAACAATTGAAGGAATGGAGCATTCACCATTTTTCAACCTACATTTGGACTGACTCACACCTTATCAGACTTCTCCTTTTCGTTAATTGGATCTATTTTCTTCCAAGAAGAAGGGTCTTAATGATCTTCAATTTATTGTAAAAATTTCTCAAACTCTTCTCCTCTCGAATTGATGTGGTTGGAAGATATTGCAATGATAAGAACTTGGAAAATTTATAATGTAGTTTCCAATCGATCTTGGTCTGTGGATTTTCCTAAGTATTTTCATTCTCATTATTTATGATTTACAGCATCAAGTTATATTATAAAATTGATATTCTGAATACAATCAACATTTTCCTGATCATTCTGCTCAACTTATTATTCATGATTTTCATTATGAATTGATTCACAATATATATTTTTCTGAATACAATAACAAAAAAATGTTTTAATAAAAATAATGAAAGGTGAAAAATACTCACCAGGTGTAGGCTGTGTGTGATAGACACTGGTGCTCTTCTTCATCCAGTCGAAGGGGCTGCGACCTTGCGGGGGGGTGGCGGAGCCCCTCTGCGGGTTTAGGGTGGCTGGGGGGGTGAGCCCCGAGGCAGGGGGGCCCGGACTGCTCATCTCTGTGATCGGGGGCGAAGGCAGCAGATGATGGTGGTGTTGGTGGTGAGGGTCCATTATTGAGGGAGGTTCCTGACACCCCCCGGCACCCGGCGGGGGGGTCCACTCCTGCGGGAACATGTGGGGCGCAGGCATGTGGGGCGGGGGGTGGTGGTGTGTGTGGGTATGTGCGTGGCTCGTGCCCATCCATTGTGGCGCTTGTTCGGCTCCGATGTCATGCATGCATGACAGGAATTGCTGTCAAAAAATATAAACATGAATTTTATTTTATTTCCAATAACTATATAACACTATAGTTTACATAATTATTTCTGTGGATGATTCCACTGCAAAGCTGTATAAACTCCTCTGTGATACTGTATTAACTTTATTACGAGGGCTACTGTATTAATATTTTTTTGGTTCCATCTCCTATCGGAGGTTGGAAATCATCCACAGCGATTCTCACTTCACTAATTGCAGCCCGGTAAAGCTATTTTGAGTTGCTGCCATACCAATCTCTCAAATTACATTTTCTACGTCCTACACTGTTCTTTCCCCTGATCTGCCCTGCATGATAATCCTCAACAATTCATACTTCTCACCCCTCATTAAAATAAAATCTTAAGGGATCGGAATGAAAAATCATCAGTGTTTAGAATGTCTACTAACGTCATTTTTTGGGATTCCAATCCAAGGGGGGATAGCAGCTGTTTTTTTTTCAATTCAATGAGGGTGCCTTCATTCCACCCCCGTGTATATCTTTCATATACAGTCTTAATTTCATAGAATTTATTCACAGATAACAACCCCAATTACTTGTAGCAACCCTTCCAAGGTCCGTATGTACTGTAGATACTCGGTTTTAACGGAGAAATTTCAGCTGTTCATTTAAACCCCGTATTAAACACATTATGAAGATGCAACCATATCCTCAAGTAATATTAGCATATGGCCCTGAATATCCTAATCCTCTATCTATATATATAAAAGCGAAATGGCACTCACTCACTGATTGACTGACTGACTGACTCACTCACTCACTCACATAACTAAAAATCTACCGGACCAAAAACGTTCAAATTTGGTAGGTATGTTCAGTTGGCCCTTTAGAGGCGCACTAAGAAATCTTTTGGCAATATTTTAACTCTAAGGGTTGTTTTTAAGGGTTTAAAGTTCGTCTTTTAGCATGTATATTCTTCTTCTCCCAATCTCTTAATTATAATTGAAATTTCCATATTATATGTTACTATAGAACTATAATCTAGATAGAGTACCTCTTCGAAACAGTTGTTAACTGGCAACTAAATTAATAATTTTGTCAGGGTGGCATTAAGTTGAGTTGACTTTGTTAGGTTGGCACCAAGTTGAAGATTTAAATGCATTTATCGCGGAAAAATTGATTGGGCACTGCTACTTCAATCCCGGGAATATTATATTACTAGCAGTCAGGCTCGCTTCGCTCGCCATATCCGTTTAGCCAGCCGTTTAGTCTGGACCCCCGACTGGATAGTCCTAACATATGATAAAAATGCCCAAATGAAAAATGCAGGCGAGCGAAGCGAGCCTGCTGATCTTATTCTTGGACGATCCAGTCAGGGGTCCAGGGGGCGGAGCCCCCTAGACGGATATGGCGAGCGAAGCGAGCCTGACGGCTAGTCTCTTTATAATACATCATGAAATAATGTTATTGTTGAATTCAATGCGATTGATCGTCTTGGAGACCTTGTTGTTAAAAAATCCATAGTGAAGAGATCTGCTACTTTTTAACAGGTGAACAGTGTTTAATAGGATAACCAATCTATATGTATGGCTATTCTCTGATAATATGTAGTAGTAGGTGCTGGTAGGCTACTATTCGGAGATGATTAGTAAATTGAAGTTGACATTGATCGATCGCTGTTTACTGTCAATAAAACCATTGAAAATCACAATCACAGCCGTCCCTGTCAAATTTGAAAGCTCCCATTATTCGGGCTTTATTTTATGGATATATTGATTTTTAGGCTTCTATCATCTCTGTACAAAAGCTATGCTGGGACTCTGTAGAGTAGGCTACTTGTATTTTTCAAGTGTTGCAAAATTGTTGAAGACATTTATGAGATTTGCTAATATAGTCTGATTTATAGTCCATTTTCTTTTATTGATGTTGTTGTTCACTTAATTATGTGATTTGTGCGTGAGTATAAAGCTGCGTTTACACCTAAATTATTAACAAAATGTTTATTTCTCCGTCCTCATGAATTCTATTAGATTAAACATAACTTATCATACACATGATGAACATATGTGTTTGTCAAGTTCCGTTCAATCTAATAGAATCTATAAGGACGGAAAAATTGACATTTTGTTAATAACTTTGAGTTTACGCAGACTTGAGGTGTAGTAAAAATAAAATCAAGATTACATCAAATAAATAATACCATGTGTTTCTGATACAAGACACTGATGAAAGATATACAAGAACATAATACAAATTAATATTCGTATGACTCGATAATATATTTTTTTATTAGTGGGGAGTCCTGGCGGAAGCTCCACCTCGACTGAGTATATACAGTAATAGAGCCGTCAATTGCTCTCACGACTGCTATATATCAGTCCTCTTACATGAGATTTTGAGGTAATGTGTGAAGTACACAGTTCAGGTTCGCTTATCCGAAATTTTCCCCCGGAAACTCAGTTTATTCGTACATATTTGGACTGTGAATGTGGACTGTAACTGTAGTATGAACTATCATCCATAGTTTAGAAATCCATAATTTTGTTATCTATATAGTTATCTATATATAAAAGCGAAATGGCACTCACTGACTGACTGACTGACTGACTGACTCACTCACTCACTCACTCGCAGAACTAAAAATCTACCGGACCAAAAACGTTCAAATTTGGTAGGTATGTTCAGTTGGCCCTTTAGAGGCGCACTAAGAAATCTTTTGGCAATATTATAACTCTAAGGGTGGTTTTTAAGGGTTCAAAGTTCGTCTTTTAGCATGTATTTTCTTCTTATTTTCTTAATTATAATTGAAAAATGTCCATACCATATGTTAATATAGAACTATAATCTAGAGAGAGTACCTATTCGGAACAGTTGTTAACTGGTAACTAAATTAAGAATTTTGTCAGGTTGGCATTCAGTTTAGTTGACTTTGTTAGGTTGGCACCAAGTTGATGATAGAAATGCATTTATCGCGGAAAAATTGATTGGGCACTGCTACTTCAATCAGAACTATCCTATTATATTACTAGCCGTCAGGCTCGCTTTGCTCGCCATATCCGTTTAGCCAGACGTTTAGTCTGGACCCCCGACTGGATCGTCCTAACATATGATAAAAATGCTCAAATGAAAAATGCAGGCGAGCGAAGCGAGCCTGCTGATCTCATTCTTGGACGATCCAGTCGGGGGCCAGGGGGCGGAGTCCCCTGGCTAGACGGATATGGCGAGCGAAGCGAGCCTGACGGCTAGTCATTCATAATCATCCAGCATCATCCACATCATTAATCAAAGTACCGTATTTATCTTTCATCATTTATAATTACAGCTGGATTCCAAATTTCTAGTATAAGATTCCGAGTTCGGTTCAGTGAAAATATTCCACCTATGAGTTTGTTCTCAAGGAATAATTTATGTTGTGCAAAGGTAAAAATAAAATTTCTACTGGTGATATTTTTCAAAAATTTTCGATTTGCATACTATCAAGCTATCAAAATGAAGAAGTTTACTCAGGTAATCATTTTTTCCGATCATTACTGTTTGAGATATGAGAGCCTAAAGTTTAAATCTTTGGGACAGAACATTTCGAATTCGGTAAGAGGTAAATCCATGAGATTAAGAGGATAAATGCTTCTTGGTATTGTTGATTAAATAAAACAGATATTTTCAGAAAATGTTTGTTTTATTCAATAAACAATACCATGAAGAATTTATTCTCAGAATCTCATAGATTTATCTTTTACCGAATTCGAAATGTTCTGTCCCAAAGATTTAAACTTTAGGCTCTCATATTGAAAAAATAATGATCGGGAAAAAAATGTTTTCCTGAGAAAACTTTTTCATTTTGATAGCTTGATAGTATACAAATTGAGAAACTTTGAAAAATATCACCAGTCGGATGTTTATTTTTAGCCTTTGCACAGCCTTAATATTCGCTCGCCTGGGCTAATAGAACAACTCATGGGAATATCTCCATATCGTTTAAAAATGACTAGATATTTTCAAAAACGCAGATTTATTGAAATAATTTGAGATACTATTTTTGGTTGTTACACCATTATCAATCTCTATCTCTTGTAAACTGGAACCTACATTGAGCAGCAGAATATTTAGGACAGTTTAAACCGAATTTAATTTTAAAATGGATCAAATCCGTATCAAGTCTAGTTTGTTATATGTTTTATTTTGAGTTTAGACCACTAGCTGATAAAATTCAGTTTAAGCTTTGACTGCGCAAACGGCCCTAAGTGTGGGTGAAGCTCTACGATTGGACATTAGCTATTGACCAATGAAGGTTGAGCTCTACTGGCATTGGCCGAGACTAGACACGACCAAGTACTCCAAATATGGTCATAAGTCTCGGCCTATAATAGTAGAGCTTAACCCTTATTGGTCAACAGCTCATGACCAATCGTAGGGCTTCTCCCAGACTACATAATAATATTCTGCTGCACAATTTTCAAGCATTCAGTTTACTAGATATTGATAATGATGTAACAACCGTAACTTGTATCTAATAATTTTATAAGAAAAATCAGTGGTTTTGACAATATCAAGTCGTTCTATTTCATTATTGATCACATGGATATCTACTACATATCTAACATCAACTTCACAACAACACAAAAAGATACTTCTACTGTATTGGGTTCGATATAATAATATCGAGTGACTGGCTGGCTCAGGTCTGGTGTCAGAGTTTTCAGGTTGCAACTGATCAATTTCAGGACCTCTGACATGGGTTTGGTCACTAATCAATATTTTGCCGTTCAATAGATTTTTGTAATTCGATTGAATCAATAATTCAATTGAGTTAAATCTAATAATTAAATTGATTTATCTCCCATCCCACGCCCAGATTATTCTCAACAGAAAGATATTTTATCAATATGACAATGTAAGGTGTAATGTTGACTGTGTATTTTCTGTGGATGGCAATTATACTTTGTTGGATTCCTCATTCAATCAGGTGTTCCAGGCAATCTATCATGTTTATCTACGAGTAATATATTTTATTTATTCATCCATACAAGCGCAAGTCAATACAGAGCAAGTTAAAAGGCAAAAGCAAAAATCAGGCTCAGAATAAAGTAGTATAAACATCTCACTATCCCGAATATTCTCCGAATTATTTAATAATATAATGATTATTCAATCTGGATTTACCTATATGCGATCAATTATTAGATCAATTCGATTACACCTGGGGTATTGATTTCAAATGAAAGATTCATCTTACTTCCATTTTGAACTATGAAGGCAGTCACATGCAATTTTATGGAATAATTTAGGCCTTTCTTGACAAATCTTTGGGTGGTAGGCTTTTTTATTTATTGGAGAAAAGGACTTGAGTGGATAAGAATAATAGTAATATGTATGTTTATTTTTCAAGCATTCAAGTTCCTCGACTCTACATCCTGAAGTAGGCTAATCTATCAACTTATAAATGTTTATTATCACCTTAGAAATTGGATTGAAATTATCTCCGTAATTTCTCTGTTACTACTAACAATGAGGGTTGGAAGAAAAAATAAGATCCTTCTTCCGATCCCTTTGCTACTTTATTAGTGATATCTACCATATTATCTACTTTTATTTGGACAATAATTTTATGAAATTGGGATGAAAAGAAGCTTTGTACTGTAGTATGTTTCTTTGTCCTCAAGGTGATTATGAATGATAAATAAATAGTAAGTAAGTTATTAGTACATATCTCTGCTACAACCTCATATGGAAATATTTTATTTAATGTCATTCTACTAAATGCTTTTCTCTTTAACTTGCCACCTCAGTTAATTTGGTACCTATTATCCAAATTTTCCAGGGTTTAGATTATAAATCTTAGATAAAAAATTTCGGACTCAAAATTGTTTTCAGTCGAATCTAATCTAATTTTGGAGTGCCATATGGAAGACAAATGGGTTGCCTGTTTTTTCCTATGTCAATCATTTTAGCTTTTCGTTTGGCGCACCCTTGGTGATCAATTTGGTGATACAATGGATTATTTTGGAAAAAGTTGAGATCAACATGAACGGATTAAAGTTTTCGAAAACTATAGAAATTATACAATAAAATTCGAATTGTAATTTTTATGTTTACTTATTACTCTAAATTAGTCTGGGAGAGTGCTAAAATTTTGTGTTGCCTTTGACACGTGTCCCAACAAGAAATCACTTGTATTCAACTACCCTTCAAGCTTATTGTGTATTTTGTCCATTACATTTTCTCATTTTCATCAAATGATAATCATTAACCGTATTTCATTTGTACTTTCCTCACATAACTTCCTATGGGCCATTTGAAATATCTTAACATCTGTATATTTTAGATATTAGAAAATATATAAAATTCGAGACGTTTAAATTTAATAATCATTCTGATGCTTCATTTGTATTATTCTCCACATAGGCCAACTACTCATTCTAAAAGTCCTTTAAAGTCTTTTTAAATAATGTTGGCCTAATACTCAAGGTTGATCAAGAATTTTTCTCCAGTTCTATAGACTTTTATAGCTATTAAAAGTTGCAAATAAAAATTTTTGGATTAAGGATCAGATCGTTTAAAAAGATATGATACCTTTTTCATGAGTTTTGGGCGGAGAAATAACTAAGTAACCAACTAATCCAAGATTGTCCCATTCCTCCATTTTGACTTCATATCGCTCAAATCCAAAGTTCAAATTTTGCCACATCGACATATAAAGAAGAAGTCAATCTATTATTTGGATCTAATCATTTTTAGTGGGCCTTTATTTTGATAGCATTCATGCCAAACTTTGATACCGAGGATGTTTTACTACTTGAATATACTGTAATAGGATAGCAGATCCACATTATCTGGTAAAAATATTAATCACATCTCTGGAGAGTATGAATTATTGATATGCATTGAATATCAATAACATTCACAATATTTTGGCCTAGGCCTGTTGCTCTCGCCCAGTCATATCTCTATTTGTAATTGTATTGATGAATAAATAAATAAATAAATGATATAATCCTGCTTACTTTTCTCTTCCTCGATCTTCCAACGTATTCCTTGCCTGCTAGTTTGTAATGAGTATAATTTCAATAGACCATCTATTGATTGATTTCCTCAATTTCTCAACGTCCCTCTTGCCTGCTGCTTTGTAATAAGTATACTTATACTAGAAATCAATCAAATTAATAATAAATTGTCAATGAAATCCTCACCTGCTGTGGTTGATGTCTGTAGGAAGGAGGATACCAAGTACTGGTTGGTTGCTGTCCATGATGGTACATGGTTCCAATCGAATAGTATGAAACCATAACAAAACTAGAACTTCACAAGGTTTTTAGGTTCGCGCGGTCGGAAATTCAGCAAACTTTTCACTCTACATCGAAAAGTGTTTGTGGAAATTACCGGAGAACGATCTTTCTACACTGTTAGATAGGTTTATACCTATTATTATATGTATTTAGGGTTGATACAAGGTTGTTTAGTACTTTTATCAGGTATTGAGGGTTGAAATCTTGGTGTAAAACCGTAAGTTATGGTAAGATCGAGAAAGTTTTAGGATTTTTCACATCACACACCAACTGAACGCGGCTCTAGGGTGCAACCATACTGCCTGCTCGAGTGGGACTTTATCTCAGAGTTTGTTTGATGTTGGAGTTTCGGGTATTTTGGACCAATGAGAGGGCGTCTAAGCGGCCCCTCTCACGTTTGCGCACTCACAGGCAGTCGACCAATCACAGAGAGGCGGCACTCAAAGCAGGCAACCTCCATTATCAGTGGAGAGCTTTTCAATGCGGCACCACCCTTTTAACTCTGGTTTCTTCTGTCTCTTTCCTTTTATCTTTGTTCAATTCCTGGTCTCTTCTATCTCCTTCCGACTTAAACTTACTTTTATCTTTGTTCAATACATTGTTTCTTCGTGTTCCGTCTCTTTTATTTCTGATTTCTTGTCCAGTCCCTTTTATGTCTAGTTGCCAGTTCAGGCTCTTTTGTTTTGTCATGTGCGTTTCTTGGTTTTTTTTGAACTCTGCAGTCATTCTCTTTAGGGTAGTAGCCTAATAAAGAGATAGCGATTTAGTAGAGTAAAGCCTTGTGCATACCACTGTGATTCGCATGACGGTGAAGGCAGCGGGAGAATTTTTAAGCTGTAGTAATTTTTAAGCTAATAAATGGATAAAGTTCTAGCCGTCGCCGTCATGCGATTCGCAATGGTGTGCGGTTGTGACTTGCAGTTTGAAATCAAACTGAATTAGTTGAATAAAGTTGAAGTTGATTGATTGAAGGTACCTAGTTGAATATTGGTTGAACTGAATCGTTGATTACAGGAGCGTTGAAACGATTACAGGATACGTTGAAACAGGAGCCTAATGTAATTCAAACTGAAATTAATGAGGCAAATAGGAGGTTGAATTTGTTGATTTGTCTCTTTCTTTCTTCCTTATTTAGGATTTGTTTTCAGAGCTCTAAGTTCTCTTCAGTGCTGTAACAAAGTAATAGGCATAGAATAGAATAAATCAGTTTAGAATCCACGAATAAATTTGAAATAGAAGTAGTCAGTTAGGAGGCTGGCTTACTTTTAGGAGGTTGATTCGTCTCTCCCTTTCTCGTTGAACTCTCGTTCAACGAGACAACGCAGTTCAAAATCTATGAATAGACATGAATAACTAATGAATAATTGCGATATTGACTTAATTTTGTGGTGTGATCCTTCTTCTCTAGAACGTTATTTTTTTGTAGTAGTCTATTGTAGTAGTTTTGATAACTGAGAGAAAACATTTGAAAATATAGTCATAAACTAGGCATTATTCTTGTCTAGACTTCTAATTTTTGTATTACTCGGAGGCAGGATGTAGCTCATCTTCATTTTCAATTTTAATTACATTTCTCCTCTTTCTATTCTATTCATCATTTTTTGCTACTTGAATCACTAACAACCCGCTCACTATCAGCTCAAATTCATCATTTTTGACTACTTTTCCATACTCAATAGTTTTCTCTTCCAATATCCAATATTTACTTTTCCCAATATTTTTCATTTTTATTCTCATTTTCCTCTTCCAATATTTTATCTTTCCAGGACCTGTATGAGCTGTGATTCCAGGGTCTATAGTAAGATTCACTTCAAACTTCAAAACAATGGACAGCTAAAGAAGAACTAGAACCAAGGGCCCAAAAATAAGATAACTATATAGTTGTCTAACATATAACAACTGATATAGAACACCTATAATATATAGTTCTATAGCTGTTATTTAGAACAACACTGAATAACAACCAAGACGGCACTTTACAAAGTACAACTTTCATTCAACGTTTTTTTTATTAGGTTGTCTCTTCCCGAAAACAATTGATTTTTTGAAAAATGTGCTGTAGACAGTCCGCCGGAAGCGGGCCACCAAAGGTTAAAAGAAAGTCGGAACCTTTTTTTTGTTACTCAGGACCCCCCAAAAGCTTGACAAATTTGGGTTGAGGGCGTTAATGAACGTGCTGTTTTTTGTCACAACAAACAAAATTCAAATGTTGTTCTATAATCAATCATGCTTTCTTTGACAATTTATTGAGATAACTTCATTGTAGAGTACAAATTCAACTTCATTTAGAGTTTAAATTTTTTTGTGTCTTTGTACTTATTTGTTGTTCTTGTATTTGTGACCAGTAAATTCGATAATTCACCCACTTTCTGGCGTTTTCTGTTGGAATGCATTCCACTCTTGGAGAGGGTTTCATCAGTCTGCCTTAAGACAATGAGACATAATCATTGATGATCAAATTCACAAATTAAATATACATAAAGATCGCATACCGTTAATCTTCATGTCAATTTCAGTAGAGCTTCTGTATTGAGTGGATCACTTTTAGTTGCTGTTGATGAATTTAGAGACAAAGATGAAATTCATTTTCAGATCTGACGGTTTGAAAACCGAATCTTGTTTGAGTTAGCGGATAGATTTTCTCTATGTATTTCGAATGTTGGATAATAGATGTTCGATTCTCCACAGTGTTTTTGTCTTGAGAGAATTGAGAGGACCTTCGTTAACATTTAATTCGTTTTTTAGCTATGCGTAGATCAGTTTTGCAGTGGACTACAATATTGCAGTTTCGAGTGAACGAAAGCAATTCTACAATTTTTAGAGAACTTAATACGGAGAGTGTTTTATTCAACAATAATTAAATTCGCATATATTTCCTCTGATTAGATAAGTAATTGATCACAGTACTGCATCAACAAGATTCATTACTTGAGACTAGATGACTAATGACAGATATAAGTTTCAAACCACTTTTCAGAGGTTCGAAACTCACCTGAACCTGTGTTCATGTCCAATCATCAAGCATGTTCAATTGCCCATGCTCTAGCTTAGGATGGACTCATTTCGGAATCAAACTCAGAAAATAATTTCTTTGAGTTTTCAAGACTGGCAGAGGATTAAATAGTAGAAAGGTATCATTGTATTTCCGAGCCATCTGAAAATTCAGCATATATCTCAATCGTAGAAAGACTTGGAACTTCAGGTAAAGGGTTTCTAAGATTTCATAAAGCGAATATGAGAAAAGCACTGCAAGTGTTCGATTTAGAGATAATATCGGGGCACCGAGCTTTGCTCGTTATTTTTATTTATTGATAAACAGAACACAATTCTCTAAAATGATCGTGTTCATATTTTACAGCTGGCTATACGTCAGCTTATGAATTTCGGGGATGCGATATTTTGATTTTCCACAGAATCACTTGCTCACTTTTTACCATCCATAGACGACGAAAGTCTCAGCTGTTTCAGCCAAGGATGAAATATCCTTTTAATGTCGTTCAGCGTGTTTCCTCAAGGATGAGACCTAGTGCAATCTAATTTTTATATCATAAACCTACTATGTTCCAAATTTCGTGAAAATCGTTAGAGCCGTTTTCGAGATCCGTTGAACATACGTAAATAACCAGATAACCAGATATAAAAATATAAACAGAAATTGCTCGTTTAATATAATAGGATTTGGTTGATATTCTTGAAAGAAAAATGTTTGCTATTGGTTACCTACATTCTTATCGTCTAATTCTTTGGAATTTCTTCGTTATAGTCTGTACTGATATTTATCAATCAATGCAAATTTCTGACTAGAGAAACGTGATTAAGGTTTCCGAACAAAATAATGAAATTAATCTATTTTGACTGTTAGCAGTAGAATATAAGTACCGGTTGCACAAGAGCTGGTTTAATTTCAACCGTGATTAATTCCACGAGAACCAATCAGAGAAGCCATCTATTCAAAAAACCTTCTCTGATTGGTTCTTGTGTAATTGATCACGGTTAAAATTTAACCGGCTGTTGTGCAACCGGGCCTCAGTATTTCACCACTGCATCTATACTTTAGTCTTAGTCGAGATTCATGCCAGCTATTCTTTTCTCAGTTCAGGACAGTTGTAATAGAATCTAAATATGAAAATTGAGTCATCGCTCGTTTGGATATTTTTTTGGAACAATATTTTATAAGAATGATTGATTGATTGATTGATTGATTGAGTACTTTATTTATGTAGATTACAATATATACTGGCTTATACACTTATATACAATAGCTTACAATACAGCAAAGTTATAGATGAATTTACATAATATAGACTAAGAAAATAACTATTGAACTGTATATGATATGAAGAAGCAATTTGTAATATAATAACTATAGATAATAATCATATTGTTATGCATCTACATAAATTGGCGGAGCTTTGGACATATGAATGTCCATTCTTTGGGAAGAATATTAAAATATCCTCCCCACTAACTCTCTACCAAACGTTAATTTCGTTATTTAAACTAAGGATTATTTATTAATGGAAATATTGTAAAAGTTTTAATCAATATGAATATTGAAGAGAAAAAAAAACAGAAAATTGATAAAGTAAAATAATGAAATTAATCTATTTTGACTGTTAGCAGTAGAATATAAGTACCGGTTGCACAACAGCTGGTTTAATTTTAACCGTGATTAATTCCACGAGAACCAATCAGAGAAGCCACATATTCAAAAACACCTTCTCTGATTGGTTCTTGTGAAATTGATCACGGTTAAAATTTAACCGGCTGTTGTGCAACCGGGCCTCAGTATTTCACCACTGCATCTATACTTTAGTCTTAGTCGAGATTCATGCCAGCTATTCTTTTCTCAGTTCAGGACAGTTGTAATAGAATCTAAATATGAAAATTGAGTCATCGCTCGTTTGGATATTTTTTTGGAACAATATTTTATAAGAGTGACAAGGAAGTGAAAAAAGTAACGTAGTAACAAACTTGATTTGCATTCTGTGGAAGCTCGAGATCTGTTTCATGAGAATTAGGAAATTTCATAATTCATTAAGGAATAATTCTTTTAATATTATGTATAAATTATGAATCACCCACTACACAATGTTGTATATTGCATACACCCTGTTACAGTTTACAGCATATCCAACAAGCTGCTCATACATTAGGGGGCCTCAACTTTTTCATAAGATATCACCCTGATTCCGTGATACTTATTGCATGAAAATATATCAACTTATTTCACTTCCCAGTTTAGGATGGTGTTTTTGAACTCATTCGAATCCCTTCATCTCAAAAAAATTGCATCCAAGCCATCGATCAATTTAGTCATGCAGAAATATTAATTTTATAACATTGATTGTTTGATATTAAATTAATCTACTGAATTCAAATATTCGAATTTCTATTACTTTTCCTACTTCAAAGAACGTAGAACTTGCATTGTGTCTTCACTAATCTATCATAATCCCTTCTGAGACGAAATAAAAACGATTTTGTCATTTCTACATAATTATATGGAACTGACAATGTCGCTATCATTTCACCTAAAATTAATTGGTGATTATGAGTTAAATATGGTGATTTTACAATGGAGAAATCCCACAACTTCGTTCATATAGTGTAAATTCCTCCTGAGACATTGCAACCAAGCTATAACCAATTCAAACTAAAAATATTGGGAATTGTTATTTCGTGAGCGATCCACCATATTGCTCCCATTTAAATCAGGTCTAAACATCAGTGTACTTATTCTCAATTCGAGACACTCATTTTAGTCGTAATATCATTTTGAAGTGATTTGTTATCTGGTTCTCAAGGACCACTCCATGCAAGAGATGTGACGTACTTCTATACAATATATTATAGTCTAGAGTTGGGAGTTTGAATTTGATGTGGCCAAACTTGAATATTTCAGTAGAAATATTAATTAAAAAGTTAGGTTTTTGAAATTGATAGTCAAAAAATCAATTCTCTTATCCTGAAAAAGTATTCATGATCCTACAATCATAGCTCCACGTTGATGAAATAAATTAAATCCTTCATCTATTGACAATTCTGTAATATGATATTTATATAATAATAAGAACCAGTACAGATTCCAACAGTAATAAAAGTGGAAAGTTAGTAGGTTTATCAAATTCTGCTTTTCATGAATATTACAAAAATCTGTTAATCTTGACTTGATAATGGCATCATGGCCGAAACATGTCGTAAATAAACAATTTAGAAATAAGGGTAACTTAGATTTCTACTTCTACAAAAATCTGGTATGTGTCTAGACACCATCCTTGCACATTTTCTGAAAACACTATTCTTTGATCGGCAAAACATCAAAGTCAATTTCTGACAAAAAGCCACGAGGCGACTTTTTAGAATAATATCCACATGTGCAGTTTAAAAACACCTTCAGAGTTCCGTGTCAAAGCATTTCAGCCAGAACTGAACAGAACACAAACCTTGAGACAAAAAATTGAGAAGACAAAGAAATGGCGAAGAAAGGTAGAGAAATATTGAAGGAGGTTTCAATAGGTGTGTCACCTTTACTAGTTCAGGTACATTTCCGAAATTTCCTCGAATAAATCAAATAAATTGGTCACGGTTTGTGATCTTATTTCTAGACAGGAAAGAAAAAGTTTGTGTCCGGAAATTGTATCCGGTATATACTTTATGGTATACTTTTGTTAATTTGTAGTATACTCTATTTTTATAAATAATTAATGTATATTTAAAAACTTTTTTAGAAAATATTTTAAAGGTGATGGTTTCTTGATCCATTCCGAGCTGCTTTGACTGTTGAAAATGATCGCTAGACGGTCGAAAGTACTTCAGTCAGTAAGTAAAAGTTTTTAATTATTTACTTAATAAAGTAACTGCATGTCGTGTTCAAATACATAAAAAAGTGTGTTAAAATATTATTTTACTTGAAAATCTAGTATAGTGTACTGAATCGTGGTAGAAAATTTCCTCTTCGAGTAAAGTACCATATCTGAATGTTTTTATAAGTACCGTAATCTAAAACATATAAATATGATTGTTTTTGAATAAAATATCTTGCAAATATGAGTATCATGAAGTTCATGAATGTAGTTCTGTGAACAGTAGACCTCACGCAGTTTTCTCATCCACAAGTATCTGATGTCACCTATTCTAGTTGATTCAGTTGAATCACAATTATTCACAGTAGAATAAAAATTTACTCTTGAAATCTGTTATTTGTTTTCTCCAAGATCAAAAACTCACTTATGTTAATAAACTCAGTTCACGTTTGAATTTGTATCCCATATGATGATTTATCCAGTTTCGTGATATTCTTTCCATGTGATAAAAATTTTTCTCAATATTATTTTAAAATTAATTTTCTTTAATCATGAATATTATAATTTCTTCGGCATTATTCAGTTCATTTAACCATTTTTTATTCTATTTTCAATCACCTATTATTAAATTTCTTTTTCAAATGCGAGAATATTGATACTGATGGGCACGCTCCATAAAGAATATTGAACCCCTACCTTATAGAAATAGACACGGCCAGACATCTGTGTAATGCATACAATGAATAATCCACTTGTCAGCTGATTGATTATGAATGATTCTGTAGTCTGATTGATCCTATCTTCAAAGTAGATGATATAATATAGTGATATCAGAATATGGATGAATTCCTTTTCTTTTCATATTATTCTTAAAATGCAAAATTTCAAAAAACCTTGTGTATACAGGTTCATCGACGCGCAGTTGAAAAAGCCAAATCTCATCGAATTCTATCAACGCATTTGGCTGTAATCGCGTTACATACAGACAGACAAAAGCAAATCGAGTTGAAACATAGACTTCACTACGTTCGGTCAATTATGAACATCTTTGATATAGTAACTGTACTGCTAACCAACTACTATTAATTCTAACTACTGTAAATACTAACAATTATTAATACTAACTACTCAACGATTCTCATACTCAAGACAGGCATCTCTTTTACAGTTTTGAAAAGCATTCGAAACACCCGTATAATCATTATTGTTAAGCTTTTCAATGTTTACCACATTGTACCCAATCGTTGAATTCAACGTAAACAACAGAAGGTTCCTCAATCCAGTAAAATTTCACAGTAGGGGATGTTAGTTAATAGTGGCGCTAGTTTTGACAATAGTCTATGGTGGATGACCATTGTAGTTTTGTAGTTGATCCAAAGTCTCAACAATGTTGATTGTTTATTGCTCATAAAGTCACGGTTTTTGGAGACCATTTCTTCCAATTTATGGCTTCAGAGTTCCATCGGTTTTTATAATTTTATATCGTTTGTTTCAAAGATAAACATGTAGCACTTGAAATGGAAGCCTTTTCTCCTTGCGGTAGTGATTTATTGTACTGTAAACTATTATGTGAGATTATATGGCAGTGGTCAACTAGGACTACAGTTCTTCAGAATCTTCACTAAATCAACAATAGAATGACTTGTTTCCACATTTGTTCAATTTCTTGAAAGATATTATGATAAAGTTGTTCTATGAAACGGTTTTTTTCAAATTCTCTCGCTCCTGTCCCATCATGCTAATTGCAGTGATGTGCACAACGCTTTAAGCAGGTTTAATCTAAAAACATAATCACATTGAACATCAAATATGGAGACAATGTTTGTGATTTTTCTATTTAAATAAAATGTGCAATAGTTGACAACAACCATAAATAATCAAGAAAATTTAGCATAAGTTATGCTATGCTATATTAATTTGTGTTATCTTTTTTCTATGCTACGATTTAATTTTTCAATCATGAATGAATAATATCACTGAGCTGTATTTCACCAAACACTGTGTCTGTGAGTACATGAATCTACATGAATTAGTTAGCAAATCTGCCAACATGTTGATTCTGAATACAAGTGAACTAGAGCCATTCCGAACAACAAGATAGGGTAACTTGGATATAAAAGATCATGAAACACAATCCGTAAATGATATGAGACTGCTGGGAGTTGTAAAATACTCTAATCTTTCATGGAATCAGTATCACGAATAAAAAATTCGGTCAAGTCTTTTTTGAGAAAATCGTGAAAAACATGGTTTTTTAGTCATTATCTGCCATTTTTCTCAAGAATATTACGAAGCTCCTGCAATTTTCCCAAAAATGAGACTCATGTCTGTTGATAGGGCTTATGAATAGCTATCCATGGTATAAATTTGAAGAAAATCGTTAGATCCGTTTTCGAGAAAAACGTGAAAAACATGGTTTTTTAGTAATTATCCGCCATCTTGAATTGAATTTCTTTTTGTCGGATCCTTATGGTATAAGGACCTTAAGTTTAAAATATCAAGTCAATCGGTTAATTAGGAATGGAGTTATCGTGTTCACAGACATACACACATACAAACATACACACAGACACACATACACACACACACATACACACACACAGACCAACACCCAAAAATCATGTTTTTGGACTCAGGGGACCTTGAAACGTATAGAAAGCTTGAAATTAGGGTACCTTAATTTTTGGAAAGCAATACTTTCCTTACCTATGGTAATAGGGCAAGGAAAGTAAAAAACTGAACTCAGCAGTTTTCGTTCTGATGAATTTGAAATCCTCTCTGGACCTTAGGACATTTGAGAGTGTTTACTTCTTAAAGGTTTGGAACTTTGTTGCACATTCTCTCTAACCTACGGAATTAATTCAGCTTCATAGTAGAGGTAATAATAAATAAAAATAGAAATCCAAGTAGATTAGATGGATATACTTTCTTATTTTTATTTATATTCTATTTCTATTTTTATTCATGTTCAAGAGTGGCACTAAAGAAAAAAAGACAATTTGATAGAGGTATTTAGATTGCAGATTGAGAGTGATGATGGGAGAATCAATTCGAACAAGCTGTCGGAATTTCACGATACAATCTATTGAATAAACATTGAATTCAATCCTCAATCAAATTAATATCTTCTAATTCAATAATCGTCAGTTTAATTGAGGATTAAATTGGAGAAAGGGTTGCTATGCATTGTGCTTACTCTGTGGATGAGTCCAGAGATCACTATGAACCTCGAGATGGTAGATAACATCATTTTATCTTTGTTTGAAAACTTGACAAACCCAATCCCTTTTACAGGAGACCTATAACCATCCTCGGTGAATTGAGAATCAACATATAGCATTTCAAGTTAATCAGTTGAGTAGTTCAGACGTGATTCGTGAATTTCCTATCCCGTACGTGTAAAACCCAATAATTCTTTCCTTTTTTGTGTAGTTGAGAAGTTGATATTGTGGTTATTATTCATATTAAATGAAAAAGGTTAAAAAATTGTCAAAAAACCACAGATTTATCGATACTTAGAAAGACCGGTTTCGGTTATTACACCATTGTCAATCTCTGATAAACTAAAACTCACACGCTGAGGAATTTAGTCTCTCTGGACTCTAGGACTCTTAGAAGTGTTCACTTCTTAGATCTTTGAAGAGAGCTTCACACACACACACTCTCTCTCTCTCTCTCTCTTCCAAATCACGACATTATTTTTTTGGGGAAATTGAGTTGCGTAGTGGAGGTAAACTAAAACTCACACGCTCAGTTTTAGTTTATCAGAGATAGACAATGGTGTAATAACCGAAACCGGTCTTTCTAAGTATCGATAAATCTGTGGTTTTTTGACAATTTCTTAGAATTTTTCATTTAATAACTCTTTTCTTCATGATATTATAAATTGGCATAGTTCATCAGATTCTACGTTGAATACTGGGAACCACTATCACCTCGCGAGAGAAAGAGAAAAGCAGGATACCGAGTTTAGGATTCTCGCGTTCCTGGGCGTGCGTGTGAGTCCATCCAGCGGCATCCACTGAACTGATAACCTTCAGACAACACGAATTAACCGGAATACCATAAAATTGATAATAAAAATCAACGTTCAGCTGTTTATGGCGGCTTGATGCTGGTTGATAGCGGAGTTAGAGGATGCATTATATTCCACACCGATTTATTACAGCTGATAACAAACAAACCAGAAGAATCTTTAACTTGTGATTGGCTGAACCCCGATCACGTGACAGGGAAGATCGCCTCTGATTGGTGGTTGAGCTCTACAGAGTACAGATACGATCCTCCTTCGTTTCTTTCGCTCTGAGTTCCTGTTTTTATCGTGAACTTTTTTCAACCACATCTCAGTCCATTTCTTGAGCACGCGATGTACAGGCCGACATCTTGTGATGATGACTTTCTTGCGCTCTAATCTGCATTCTAAACCCTTTTCTGATTCACCTCAAACTGCCAGCAATGTATAAATGCGAAGAGCAGTAAGGAACGTTGACAGTGTGAAGTTTGAATCTCTCTAAAGGAGTTTTCTGTAATGCGGGAAGCTTGTAAAAACCAAACGTAAACTAGATTTATGTGAGCTTGAAACTTGTCGTCTGTTGTTTTTGTTTTGTTGGGATTTCTGTCCATTAGTCACGAACATGGTATGCTTATTAGAAGAAAGCCTAAGGCTACATTTTATTACTTCATATCTTTCCACCCTGAGCGCACTCAAACATTCTTTCATTATTGTAAAAATTGAGTTTCAGAGATTAAGCAGTCGTCATAGCATACAGAATGAGCAACTATTGAGCAAGTTCTATGAATTCTATGATGGAAATAATCATAGAAGGATTGAAAGATCCTCAATATCTGAAAACACAGAAATAGCTTCACATCAGAATCTAAGCTACACATCTTGGATGGTGTCGTACTTTAGGGATTAATGAAAGTAACAGGGAATGTGAGTGAAATATTCCAATTAAGTTTTTTCATTTTACCAATCCTATTATATTAAGCGAGCAATTTCTGTATATCTGTTCATATTTTTATATCTGGTTATTTTTTTATTTTTATATCTGGTTATCTGATTATTTATGTTCAACGGATCTCGAAAACGGCTCTAACGATTTTCACGAAATTTTGAACATAGTAGGTTTATGATATAAAAATTCGATCGCACTAGGTCTCATCCCTGGGAAAACTTACTGAAGGACATGAAAAGGATAATACATCCTAGGAAAAACAGATGATAATTTTGTCATCTGTCGATAACAAAAGATGCGTGTGCCTGTGTGGGAGATCAGCTGTGTAATCAATTACTTTATCGTATCTTGCGAGAAATCAAGAAATTTTAATTGACTCGATCAAAATAATCTGATTTGTTGACATGAGATGGTATATCATAATATTCAAAGTGAATAATAATTTTACAGTTCTAAGTGATTAGTAAGTGTAATTTTGTTATTCAATTTGGTTTATGAACAATCAAAATTAGAACTTTCATGTTTTCAAATATTTGGACTGAAAATTTGACCTGAATTCAAGTGTATGGAACATAACCTACTTTTTGGAATATTTATAGAGTATGAATAAAAATCGGGTGTGGTACACTCACACAACTTTCCTTGCTCATTGAACTGTAAGCCCCATTTCTAAACGAGAATAATTTAGGGGAATAACATAATGACGATTGGCGGCAACATTTTATTTGAAACTACGATCAGACTTCTGTATACAGTATATGTGTATATATAATTGTTTTCAGAGTACTTTTTCCTTTGTGTAAATTGTGAAATTCGATGATTTTTTTTAAAAGTCGTCAAAACAGCTGTTCTACAGATGAAATATCTCGACTATGTGTTCTTTTTATGAACTGCTCTACCTACCTACCTCATGCACGAGAAGGAGGTTACAAAGTCCATTTCTCAAGGATGGGGTGAACCCCCATTAGTTTCCCGGAAAGGAGACTTATGCCAGTTGATAGAGCTGATAAATAACTATACAGGGTATGAATTTGAAAAAAATCGGTCACGTAATTTTTGAGAAAATCTTGAAAAACATGTTTTTTTAGTAATTATCAGCCATTTTTCTCAAGAATATTACGGAGCTCCTGCAATTTTCCCAAAAATGAGACTCATGTCAGTTGATAGGGCTTATGAATAGCTATCTATGGTATAAATTTGAAGAAAATCGTTGCAGCCGTTTTCGAGAAAACCGTGAAAACATGGTTTTTGAGTCATTATCCGCCATTTTTCTCAAGAATATTACGGAGCTCCTGGAATTTTCCCAGAAATGAGACTCATGTCAGTTGATAGGGCTTATAAATAGCTATCCATGGTATAAATTTGAAGAGAATCGTTAGAGCCGTTTTCGAGAAAACCGTGAAAACATGGTTTTTTAGTAATTATCCGCCATTTTCCCGCCATTTTGAATTCAATTTTATTGAATTTCTTATTGTCAGATCCTCATGGTATAAGGACCTTAAGTTTAAAATTTCAAGTCAATCGGTTGATTAGGACTGGAGTTATCGTGTTCACAGACATACACACATACACACACACACACACACACACACACACACACACACACACACACACACACCACACACACACACACACACACACTCACACACACAACAGACCAACACCCAAAATTCATGTTTTTGGACTCGGAGGACCTTGAAACGTATAGAAAACTTGAAATCGGGGTACCTTAATTTTTTTTTGGAAAGCAATACTTTCCTTACCCATGGTAATAGGGCAAGGAAAGTAAAAATTCGGGTAAGAAACAATTTCGGCTGTGCCTGTTAGTCCTTCCCCAATCATTTTAAAGAATTGAGTTCTGTTTATCAATAAATAAATAACGAGCAAAGCTCGGTGCCTCGATATTAAACATGTTAAGACAAATCCGATATTCATGACTCGGAGAAAGCAACAGGCTATTGAAATTCACAGTGAGATCACGTTATAAAGTCAGCATCTGATTAACGTTGGTTTGCTATCCTTGTCTGTCATTAGACCAAACAGATAGGCCTAGCTGCAATGTACCTAGAATACTGTATGTAGAATGCTTATGAACTTTAGGTACATTGGATAGCTCTATCCTTTTTTTCAAATCCGTGACGTTGTTAAATTCTTGGTAGGCTATGAAGACCTACAATGAACTATTAGAATATTCTAAGTCATTTATGAAAATTTACATTTAAATCATGGCAATATTTTTGTATTTTCTTGGTGGATAAGTATAGCCTATATTTGAGATATAATTGATCATTATTCACAAGTCACAAGAACAACTAATATCATACAGTACTATTACTGTTTTACTGTAGTATACTACAGTTGCATTATAAATTATTATACAGAAAAACCGGGATGAGATAACTTGAATCACTATAAAAGTAGATACCGGTAACAATCTACTATGAAAGGCGGTAGGAAAAGGATCGTTGCAACTATGTCATCCTACAATTTTATGATTAACGTAAATCTCGCTATTGGAAACGTTTAGTGAATATTCAAAAGTCCTGTACCGTTATAATTATAATTGTTATACTAGGAGAAGATTCCTTTCATGAGGTCAATAATTGGATTTTTTACCGAATGCCTGGTGAACTTCTTCACCAGAAAACAAGACATTTTCAATAAGGAGCGATTTTAATGTCATGATTTCATACGTTTTATGACTGAAAATGTTTTTCACAATAAAAATGAAGATTTGTATTTCCATAGCGTATGGTATTTCGCGAACCAATGGTTTGAAAATGTTTTGTGATGAATTTATGTGACCGTAGTCGAGTATTATTATTATTATGTGTGACAGTTTTGCTGATATATCAGCGAGTAACGTGAAAATATTACGAGCTCAATTGTGTCTTTCACTGCATCTTTCACTGCAAGATTTCTGAATTTCACAAAAAAAACCCTGATGGATAATACACAGCAATAGCAGACTGCAATATTTATGCTCACATAACCATCAAAGATGAATGTTATTCAACATTTCATACACTTTCATAATCTTAACTTGACTTCTTGGTTAGGTATTTTTGATCAAAATTGGGTTGAGCTCATTTAAAAACAATAAAAAGCGTGGATTATGTGACGTGGTGTTGTAGCACCATGGAATACTTTGGAAATAAATAATTGAGCTCTAATAGAATTATAAAATAGAAAGAATAGATAGCCTAGTCAAGGTACCGCTCAAGTAAAATCGAATGTTATTTGTGATAAAGAGTAGTGTTGTTATCTATTAAGCGATAAGAGAACCATGCAGAATCGTAATTCAACAAAAATGAGAATAAAAAATAAGATTATAAAAAATAAAAGTTTGCATGTACATTTTGAGGTTAAAATGCTTTATTTGATTTAATACATCAATCGATCTAGGATCAATCGACAGTTTTTTGAATCGATACCTAACAAACCAGCTGATTGCTAAATCAACTATTACGAATTGAATTATAGTTTTTTACTCATAAAATATATATTATAATTATACTAGAGAAGGTTTATGTAAATAGATAAGGACAACTATTATTGTTACACGAGTATTTATTGGAATTTAAAAAAATATGAAAACCAAGAGTACACAAAGCTCACATAAAAAATTAAATGTATATTGTATTATTGCATCATATATTGAGATTTATTTATTAGAATACTCTCAGACTATTACTTAACTTACTTATTTAGAAATTTTTATTTATCTTTGTATAACTAAGCTAGGAAAACCCTGAATCTTAAGGAACCAATTACATCACGTCTTACTAAGATTAGAAAGCCAATCAGAAGGAAGCTTATAAATCATTTAATGAAGACATGAAATTTTTCTGAAAATCATTCTCTCTGGCTTGTGATCTTGATCTGTGAGGAGCACATGGAGATTAGGGTTCTTTTCTTCCTATTAATTTTTAAAAAAGCATCAAGCCAATCCCTTTTTATAAATGTCAAGTATATGTGATTAATGTTTGATTATTTGTGAACTCAGTGTTGCTGAAGAGTTCTTAATTGTAATTTATTCCCGTAAATATATTTTTAATACTGATAGAAATTTATAAGAAATCTGGACCATGCACGAGCCCAGCAGAGACGAAAAGGACCTGCCTATTCTACAATAACTACAAGAACATCATTACTGTGAGTGTACTAGTTCTAATGAGCTCATTAGCCAGCCTTTATCAGTGAATTGGGGAATTAATTAAAGCGCTATATAAATTTATTCAAGTTTAAGAAATTCACAACATGTTGAATACAATCATATATTTTATAAGAACTTTTTATGATTTCATTTGATTTATGTAGGAAGCTTATTTCCATGCACGACACGAACTCATAAACCCTGAGATTATAAATTACTTTTATTAATTATTATTCATTGATAAAAGTATGTTCTAGTAGATCTATATACTGAACAGGTTTCAATTTGTCTAATTCTGAATCAACCTGAAGTCCACATATCAGTATTAAATATACGTATATATTTTTACAGCTCAAAATATTGTGAATGCTAATAAGTCTTGTGATAATTATTCAAATATTAGAAAATTTATATTTATCAAGAATATTTTATATATATTATTTTATGGGAATATATTTTGTGTTTTATGTCAGCATACAAAATCTTAGAAGTTTTTATTATCTCCTAATTCATCTCGTGATATACAGTTTGAGCTGTCTTGGTACCAAGCAAAAATCTTCTGCAGCATATAAAATCAGTGAATCAATTAATATTGATCTTATTCAGAACATTCATTACTTATCATCCTTTGATGATAGTCACACTATTCAGCCAGAAAGATCTTACTGATAATTATTATATTAATAAGTCTACAGTATATCATATAAGGATCCAGAGAACTTCAAGAACTGGCTTTGTAAGTTTCCAGGAATTTCAAAAGGGTAAATTGGTGCATACCCGTATTCATGACGAGCATTTTAAAAATCAACTAGAAAAGTCATAGTTGGTCTTCATTATTCTTGATTGAATATATGGTTACTGATAATCAGTCACCAACTATCTTTTTGATTTCCTTATTGGTATTCTTCCAGAACTTCACGGAAGCAGCGGTAAGAATTATTGATCACCAGTCATTGAACCCTGTGGTGATTAAATATATTTGGAATATTCATGCATCTACTACTGAGCTAGAGCTGCGGTTTGAACCCAGCATATTGGCGAGCCGGACGGCCTTAACTTTTTTCAAATTTATTTGCAAAATAGGGATTTTAGCAACCACTCCAGTACATATCAAATATACCGCACCACATATGAATGGTTTGCAATTTACCACTTTACAATTATCAAAGATTAGGCAAATATTGAGGATTTTTTTTAAAAACTCTGTTGTAGTTCTGACACTGTGTTACTTGTAAATATTTGAAAAACACTTACTTTTCTTGGAGTATTGAGGAATGCATTATTTTCACTCCTGAAGAGGAGCTTCATCAGCCTGACACCAGGGGCGCTTGCTCTTATGGGTTGGACTAAGTGGCCAAAATGTGGGAAAATATTAACATTTGATTTGAAGTTAAGTTGATCATTCAATAAGTTGGATTTGTCATCGTAGAGGTGTTTAAAAATTTCGTATTGTTCTAGTGTATTGAGTCTCTGGCTTTTTTGAAGAATGTGTAGGATTTCAATATCTGTTTGTATGTTTTTGTGATTGTGTCCTGTGGCTATTGAATGTTCTGCATATGTAGATTCTGAATTTGAATTTACTGCTTTTATGTGCTCATTGTACCTTATTTTGAAGCTACGGCCGGTCTGTCCAATATAGAATTTTGGGCATGTATTACATTTTAATGTAAGCCTCCAAACTAATTATCCAGACGAGACTCCAGAGAATTGAAGTTCAAATTTATCAGTTTCACTTTCCGATCACGAAAAGCTCCTTTCTATAATAATTATAAATTATGATCCTCAGTAATTATTGATCATTTTGATGATTGTAGTTGAAAAGGCATTGAATATGAATAGTTTTGGAAAGCGACCACTTGTTAATTGATTAAACAGAAATTGAAGAGAGGGTATTCATTTCAGATTGTATCAAATTTTAAAAATTCATAGTGGAAGGATAATTATTTATTGTTGCGCGCTTTATCTCTAAAGGCCATTTGTACTGAATCTCCGGAGGATGATCCTCAGAACGAGTATAAGTGTTACGGATCTACCCATTAGTTCTGTTATTTGTCACTGGTAGCCTACCACGAAGGCTTATTACAGTGATAGTGAAACTTTGGAATTATACTTAACTGTAAAGAGAGAAAATAGTGAATTAGATAGTGAAGCAGATAGTGAATCCTGACAAAGACTGGAACTCAATAGTTACGATTGCGCTTATCATCAGTTTGAAAAGTTGTATAGCCATCCAACTGTTTGTTATCATCTACATTGAGCCAAGTCTCAGTCAAAACGATAATGTCAATTTCACTAGTTGTTGATTCCCATTCATAGTTGTTGATTGTGCAACAATTGAGCTGCAGGGTCCCAAAACTTCACGTCCAAGAAAAGAAGGAGAAGAATCAACCCCCATTCTAAACATTTTTTGGACATAACATCTTTTCACGGCGTGGAGTACATTGGTGATCCTAAAAGACACTGGATTGAACGTGTCTTTTGGTACACTAAGCTCTATTATTTGTTTAATCGGAATGTACAAGATGAAAACGTCTAAAATGCAAGAAAAAAGAATGGCAAGAATGTGTTGTTTTATCACATTTGAAATTTGGACAATGTGAATGTCATCAGCCAAAATGCTTGTCGTCGTTGACGTCGGAAGTTTGCGCGAAAACGAACTCCCCCACCTTGAGAACAAGGATACAGTTCTCAATAGATAGGTAGCTATATCAGAGAGAACTTAGTAGCCTAAGGTACTCAGATCTCCCTCTCTTATCTCTGATACTATCCTTGTCTTGAAACAGCTTTTGTTAGCGTGCATCCTAATGCACTCTATCGGATTTTCTTGAAACTAAGATGTGCTGAAGTGTCGTGAATCGGTGGGAAGTTTAAAAAAAAACACAGATTAATAAGACTCAAAATGTTTATTTAGTCTATGACGAATAGGCTAGAAAGCATACTTTTTTTTGTAAATAAAAAAAGGTTAGAGTTTTAGTAGACACTCATGTCAAAATACTGTAGATCATATCACTAGATACTAGAGTAATTCCATTAGGACACCAGGCTGGGACTCAGGGACACCTCTGTCAAGCACCAGAATCGGGACTTTACACCAACACTCTCGGTGTCCGAGCCACTCACGAGTTTTCTTGGGCGATTCCACTTTCCAATACTGTACAATTTTAAAAAATTAATTAATCTTTATATTATTTCATTTTAACTGGAGTATTCTGTACAATCTTGTAATTTCATGTGGAAATAGACTGAATTGAATTTAATTAGTTCCAGGTATCATATCTTTGTTGAAATCATTGAGTTTGACATTATCACTTTCCATAGAGATTGATTTTGAATTTGTCAAGATCGATTAATGATAGTAAAAGAAGTGAACTATCAGGAATATTGCTCTGAAAGTTTAATGGATTTGAAGCTTCAACTCAATTATTATCAAAAAAGGACTAAGGTCTAAACTTTTCCTAGGATTTACACTTTCATTCAGTGTTCGTGAAAAATAGGAAGTCAAAGGCAATCTCTATGGAGACTGATAATGTGAAACTCAATTATTTCAACAAAGATATGTTACCTGGTGCAAGTGATAAAGAAAACTCATAGATATCTTGAAGAGACCATTATTAATTAGGTCCAATAGCACTTATCTGAGACACCAAACTTTTTGTTGTCCAGTGGTGTCCAGAGTGAGATGATATTTGATTTAAGACTAGGATAACCATGCTACCTTGGAATTTAAATTTCATTTTCTTACTCCGAATGTCTCTGACATTCTGACATAAAAACTTTCACAATAGCTGACTCATCTTGGGTAAGGAACAAACATAGAAACAAATCGCTACAAAACCATGAATTGATTTATTTGTTCACAATAAGAAATCTAATATTTTACACAATATCTTATTATATTCACAAAAAATATTACAGATCACTTTGTAGAATTGTACAAGAATTCAAAATAGAGCAGGTGTGTGATACAGTTGAAATCTGAAGTTGTGCTATAATAATCTGCTATGTATTTCTACAAGATATTTTAAATGTTATAACTATACCTATATTTTTAATAGAGTAGATGATACAGTAATCATTTTAATATGGATTTTGTTCATAAATTATATTTGATAATTCGATCATCATAAAATATTTCTGTTCTCTCAAAGAATCGGAGGAAATCATCGTTTTAATAGAATTATAATGATAATATTATAAATCAGTATAAGAAAATCAAAAAATTGATATTAGTATGAGAATTTTGGTGCAAAATAATGTAAGGATTGTTATGAGATTTTAAGATTTATAAATTATCACAAAATTATATATTTCAAGAAAGGAATATCCATCAATGAATAGTAAATTTTTCAAAATTATAAACATTGTCATTAATCTGGTAGAATACAAGACACATGTAACTTACTTAATGCGACTGGGAGTTACTAAAATATGATTTTCCTTAAAATAAATAATCATTGATTATCGATATCTTAATCAATTCTATCTTAATGATATTTTGTTTCATTTATCATTGATAACAACTAACTGGGTTCGTCCACTGATTAGGGGAGAAATTTAAACACAAGTAAGATTGGTTACTAATTAATAGGCTTCAGGTTACTAAGGACTATTGGGGTTTCAATAAAGTTTGGAAAAAATATAACATGTTATTGAATCGAAAGGATTTTAGATTTATCAATATTGGATTACAGATTCAAGAAAAATAGCCAACAAAATAATAATCAGAAGAGATGGACAGATATTTACAGGGTATTATTTCCTCATGAATATTGTTATACTCAGACCAGGTCAACTAACTTTTAAATTCTAATTTATATTGAAAACCTATGACAGTTATCTTCGAATAAATTGTATCAGAAGCCAAAAGAGATTCATGGCTCAGTTACAAAATAATCTAGTTTGATCGCTAAACTTATTTATATACATAAGGTAATAAATAATAGTTAAAAATTCACTCCGTTCCCTTTCATAAATTCACTTTCATAGCTGTACAAAATTACAACATTGTTCTATTAAATTTGAGTGAGTAATTTAAAGCAAAACTACAGATGAGAATAGATATATAAATTCTAGACTGCGATATAAAATTATTATTAAACAATCACTATTGAAGTTTTACTTTTTTTCACTAAAAATAATAGCTATAATTATTTTTTTAGATTACTATTATTTTTTGTAACCGGGTATTACCTCACGCATTCTCTTTCATACTATTCTTACTATCTGTCTAGTTTCTAATTGTTCTTCACTGCTATTGAAATGTTCCAATGTTTCGAATCAATGCAGACTTTCGGATGTTTTATTTGAAAGAGTTGGGTGATACAGTTGTCGGTCGAAATATTTGCCTGAATGGGTTGTAAGGTGTTGATTGTTGTCTGTAAGGAATCGGTTGGACGTCTGCTCTCAGAATAACGACTCCTGAAAATAAAAAAAAGACTTATTTTAGATTCCAATTGATAATGAAAAAAAGTGTTTTAATATTTAACCAGCAGGTGACCTGTGCTCCGCAAGGGTCCAATTAAAATCTTGAAGAATAAATGAGCCTATAATAACCATACTCAGTATGCAAAATTTCAAGTTAATCAGTCCAGTAGTTCAGACTTGATGATGCGACATTCGTGAATTTCCTATCCTGTACGTGTACAAACCCATGCTTCCTTTTATTTTATTATAAAAAATATAGATTGATACCAATATTTTGTCAATTATTGATGTTTGGAGAGAAATAGAGTTGGCAAGTAGAGTAATTTATTTCATTTATTTATTCATCTATTGTACAAAACACTATAATCGTAATATAAGTATGAGGAAAAAGAAGGCTGAACCAGTACCATTTCTCTTTCAAATTTCGATTAAAAGTTGATTATGTCGAATTATATTATCTGAAAAATTTATTTCCAGTATTCTTCTGAAGCGATTTTATACCTTATTCACCACATCAGTAAGGTACATCAAAAATGGTAAATACCGGAATTCAATTTTCTCTAGAGGGCTACTTGAATTATTGAAATTTAAAATAAGTTATCAATTACACTCTGTATCTATTGAATCACAACTGTTTTCAATTCATTAGAGAAATTATTATCATCAAGAGTGTAAGAGAATCATTGGAAAATCACTAGAAACTCGCTCTAATGAGTTGTAACTTAACTAGATGTGATTCAATAGAATAAAAAAGGGTACTCGATAACTTCTATTGTGTTCCATTATTAATCGTGGAAAAGCCATCAATTAATGTGGATACATTTTTTCAATCGGTTCTAATTTCCAGCAGTCAGGGAATCACTTTCAACTTTAATACATTCAAGATTAATACCTTTATTGCATGTTTTTTTAAAATTATAAGCATTGTAGGTGACGCTGAGACATATTTATTCATTTAATCATTCCTAGACAATATATACAATCCAGGTAAAAACAAAATGCATTCGTTCGATACTACTTTTAGCCTGAATTTAAAATAAATAGTCCAGAGATTATATTGAACCAATGAAAGCCCCCTCTTCAACTTAAACCATTATGATTATGAAGAGAGAACCCAATAAATAAATAACTAAATAGAAGAGATAGAATAAATAAACGAATCGATCTTTTAAACTTACAGTTGTGTTGTGGTACTTTTCCATAATGAATTGACTTGGAAAATGTGTTTTTTTTTATATAAAAGTGGTTGACAATTTCAATTTGTGTTTCAGAATGAATCTTTTCTACGAGTAGTGTTTTCAAAAATCTGAAAAAATAGATTTTAATGGGAATGAAAAGTGGAAATAAATTTCAATAAATTCGAATTGATATGAATATATTTTATGTTTTTATATAAACTTACCCGATGGATTGACTTTTACTTTGATCTTCGTCTGCGGTGTAAGAACGCCATAGTCTACGTCTTCATATAAATCCTGAAAAAAACAGAAAACAGTTTAAAATTCAAATATCCAAATTACTTAATAATCAATATTTATTCATGAGAGAAAAATATATGGATTTCGCATGATTTTCTTGAATAAAACAGATTATTAATTTTTTCTACTCTCATACTTTCATTAATCACATTTGAAGGGTTTGTGCACAGAGAAAGTGGTCAGGCGTTCCAGAAAGGTACCTGTAGATATAGTGAGGTCCACGTTATAGAATGACAGTGGAGAAAGATAGCAGAACAACGTTGCCGATCCTCTGTCTTATATAGACGGTAGCTGATATAGGTTTATTGATGTAATATTAACTGTTCATTCTCGTTTAAAATAATAAATTATATTTTATCAAGCAAGAAATGATATCTTTCAATAATTTACTAATGAATTCTCATAATTAAGATGAAATATTTTGTTTATTATTGATTCTACATTATTGTTGAAAGACGATCTGGCAACAGAGCAAAGCGAGAAAGAGATAGCACTATCCGCTTTGTTGAATGATAGATATGCAAGGATAGCAATACCATTGCTAATCAAACTCTGCCATTATAACGTGGACCTCTCTATACGCCTAAGGATTTTCACATGTAAATCATCCTAAACCGCTCTGACCGCTCTCTGTGAACACTCACCCTCAATAATAATGTTTTTTCATCTAAAAATTAAATAAGTCGTGATTTATTTTTTCCATGTAAATTCATAATACACTGATTACAAAAATATCTTAGTAGACATTTCTGATATTTGAGGATTTCAACTGTAAGGAATTGAATGGACTTTTTAACAATGTTCCCACAGATCCTATTTACTACTGTTCATGGTAGGTACCAAAAATTTCAAGTTCAAGAGATTTCCATAATATGATTATTTCAGCGATCATATTCAATGTAAAAGACTACAAAAAATTGTCAAAAAACTACAGATTTATTGATACTCAGAAAGACCGGTTTCGGTTATTGCACCATTGTCAATCTCTGATAAACTTTAAACTGATAAACTTTATCAGAGATTGACAATGGTGTAATAACCGAAACCGGTCTTTCTAAGTATCAATAAATCTGTGGTTTTTTTGACAATGTCTTAGTCTTTTTCATTTAATATAAATAATTACCACAATATCAACTTCTCAACTACACAAAAAGTGATTTCAGCGATCAATTGCGATTTTCTGTGTTGTTGTGAAGGTGGTGTTAAAGTAGATAATTATCATCCATATTAAAATGACTTGCTATTAATCGATATGTCTTTGGGAATATCAAGCTGATTGAATTCGATAAATTGAAACCTCAAAATTATCAATCCTTTCTAGTACAATTGGCATTTGATTCTTCAAAGCACTGGCAAAAGTTTCTAATAACCACTGCGATAAGTCAGAATATAGTGAAGTTGGCTATATATTCTACCGTACTACCGTACTTATACCATACAATATATCTCTTTGTAAAATGAACATTGAGAAATTTGGTAGCCTATAAGCCTACTGTTTTTCTTGGTACATCATGAAATGAGTTCTTAATACACTACTGACAATGATCTAATTTTGATATTTTTCAATCAAATATGAAGTGGGATTAGTGTGGGATGTTCAAGTTACTCTAGTAATAGCTTGCTCATCTATTCGGATATGTGTATTTAGATAAACCGTTCTAACTTATTATTTATTTGTATAATTTTTCAATTCAATATAGAAGTAACTGCAAAGTACCATCTTCAAACTTGTTTTTACTTGAACACATTAATAGTGTCAGCTTTCAAGCCATTTTCAAGTGTCCTTTCTTAAAAAGAAAACTTGAAAATGGCATGAAAGCTGAAACTAGTAGATACCAAGTATTTATGTAAAAACGTTAAATGTAGGTTAGCCTAATATTTCTATATCAATTGAACAATCCAAGTAGCCAAATTTACTTCATGTATAATTTTATTTATAAACAACAAAAATGTATCAAAACAATAATGTTTCAAGTGCAAACAGTCCAAGTTCCTTTTTACAGCTTTATTAATTCAAAATCATTTCTCTTGGGTTATTTTATTAAAATTATTAAGAACAATATAAACAGTATCAGTTTATTGAAAACAATTTAAACAACTAGTTTGAATGTCATTTTAACTTGAAAATGGACAAAGAAGACCGAAACTAGTTGTTTGAGATGTTTTCAATAAAAGGGTAGGTACTTCATGTTTTTATATTGTTTTTAATAGCTTTAATTAAATATTACAGCTTTAATGTAATTTAATACTACAGCTTTAATTTAATTTTAGTACAGTTCCTTTACTACTTCTAATTTTACTTTAAATTTTATTTCACTTAATTTTATGTGTGCTGTCATCACCAGTATTCTGTAGCTCTCTTGTCATGAAAATTTTCTCGTTTTATGATGGCATGCAATCAAACTCTGCATTTTTTGAATCTTCGACTTTACCTCTATTCTGTATCCTCCTGGAGCCACTAATCCCATCTCCTGTAAGGTGACGGCCACATCTGAGGGGGTTCCGTCGGTTCTTCTGTTGAGGAAAGCAACTGCATAGGAGAAGTAGCTGTGTGAGATGGGAGTGATTGGTCGCGCCCAGATCTCTATCCCCTTATGCTGCAATCACATAACCCACAGTTTAATGATATTGATGAATTGATTCGTTACAAAATATTCCATTAGCATTACCGTTATCATTAATAGAACCATCTCTACATAAAATCACTTCACTTATATGGGCTACTTTATTCAAATCAATAAAACAGTATATTATTATAATTAGCGTATGGCTTTGAGTGAAGGGGAGACCCAAGGGTAGTTCCACCTCGTTCGTATATACCACCTCGTGAAGTATATAGTCCAAAGTTCCCTAATGGGAAACCGGACACTAAGGATATAGTGAGCACAATACTTTAAATTTACACTTTTCACTTCGGAATAAAGTTCATTTTGATGTTAAAAATTCCAAACATATACAAAACCGAAACAAAACACAAAACCACTAAGCCAAATTTAGAAAATATTGAATTTAGACAAAAAATTTAGAGCCGAAAATTTATAGCACGTTACAATTTTGCCATGGCAACCATGCTTTCAAGAATAGTAAAACATTAGATTCATTCTCCTTCCAATTATTAATGACTTTTTCATGACAAGAGTTTATCATTTTAAACCATTGAACGTAGTGAGTCATTAGATTTATTCTCCTTATAACTATTACAATTATTATTGATGATATTCCATTACAAGAGTTTATAATTTCAAATCATTGAAAGCTGAACATCACAAGAGAATCAAATATATTATAATGAACAAGTAGATACATGGAGGATGGTTATAATATGTACATTGGTTATACTATGTAGTGATTAATAAAAACAATATAGAACTTGTTATAGGTACCCTTTTATTAAAAAAATTAAAACATTTTAACGATTAGTTTCGACCTACTTTGGCTATTTTCAAGTTAAAATTTTAACTATGATACAAATAAACTATGTTTTAACGCTTTTTAAATATAATAATAAGAGGGTACTACAAGTTTTATATTGTTTTATAAATCTCTACATAGTACAACCAATGTACATAGTATAACCATCCTCCATGTATCTACTTGTTCATTATAATATATTTCATTCTCTTGTGATGTTCAGCTTTCAATGATTTGAAATTATAAACTCTTGTAATGGAATATCATCAATAATAATTGTAATAGTTATAAGGAGAATAAATCTAATGACTCACTAATCTTGGAAGCATGAAAGTCTCGCCTGGAGAAAAATAGTATGCTATGCATGAAATAATGGCAATCATACAATTCATGAAAAAACCATCAATAATCATTTTAATAGTTGAAACGAGAGTAAATCAAATGATTCACTACCTATTCTAGGAAGCATGAAAGTCTCGTCTGGAGAAAAATAGTATGCTATGCATAAGATAATGGCAATCATACAGTTCAAAATAGCTGGAAGAGGAAAATAAATTGAACTCTTATGGAACTGGGTAACATATAAGTCTTAACTGGTAGATATGGTGTCTTGGTATTTGTGTATAATATGTGATATAGTAGGCCTATACATTGTGAAAAACTTCAGCTTGGAAATACAAAAATCCTGGGTGAAGCTATAGAGTAAATAATAATTAATTGATAAGATAATTTCTTTCCATTGATACTTGATGGGTTTCTATAGAATTACTGGTACCCTTTCTCATTTTTTTTCAACCGGTCATGTCTTCATGAAATTAAAATGGGTACCAAGGTACTCTAAAAAAATATGAAGTAATCCATCTTGACATGGGCATTGAATAAAATGAATTGATTATAGGTAGAATGTATCTTGAGAACATTATAGGACATGAATAATTTCAAAAACACTTTTACCAAACTTCACCACATTTGAAAAAATGCCTTTCCATAACTCTCTATGACCACTCTCAAGCAAAGTTAGCAAAGTGAAACAAACTGGAACCATGACGAATTGAAAACTTGATGTAATGAAATCTTGAAGACTTCAACTGAGTTGTGGTCGATGTTGTAGAAACGTTCCATGATGAAATAAAAACACATAGATGTTTGTCAGTTTTCTACAAAAAAACTGACAACATCTATGTGTTTTTATTTCATCAAATCTTGAAGAATTTTAAATAGGCTTAAATAAACCATTCATGGTATAATAATAATAATAATAATAATATCGTGTGACCTGGCTGTTCATGGTGAATAAAGAATCTAAATGCAAAATTTCAAGTAGGCCTAAATCAATTCCTAATCAATCAATCAATAATTTTATTCAAATCAACACAATACAATATACATAAAAGAAATCAAAGCACAAAAAATCACAATCAATAAATAAATGTCTAATACAAAACAAAAACAGGCTTCATGGCGGGGTGTGCTGAAAAGAAAAAAAGGAGGAAAAATAACTAGCCAACTACGGTTTTCCATGCAATAGGCAGGTGGAGGGTATAAAAGTAAGAAATGAAGGGGTGAAGAGAAGAAGAAAAGGGAAGTATTGGAGAAGAAAGTAGGAAAAAAAGCAGAAAAAAATGTGCAAAAATTGTAAGCTAGTCAACTTTTAACAAATGCATCTAAAAGAATTGGCCTTGCAAACAGTACCTAGTTTGAGCAGAAATCTAGAGATTCATACGTCAATATGGAAGAAAAAGTTACTGAATGTCAAGGTTTTTATTTCTAGTTTAGTTTTTGTACTGATCTTATAATGCGTTTTGAAAATATATTTGTATTTATATAATAATTATTCTTAAATTGTATAGGCCAATATTAGTTTCGATGTACTCGTATCTTGTAGTCAGCAATGTAAATTTTTGTATCAATGTAAATCGACTGCTTTTAAGACGATAGAAATTAATACAATATTATTAGAGTCTATGAGGAAGTGGTCCGGAATAAGGTTTATTATTTTTTCATCAGACCAGTAGTTCATACGTGATGATGCGTCAAATATATTTTTCCTATCCCGTACGTGTATATAAGCCAGTCTGTTCTTTCCTTTATTATGGTACGGTATAGATGAATTTGTGTTCGCTTACCTTGTATATCCGCCTGCCCTGAATGCCGAGGGGATCCTGGTCGACGGCGATGATCTTCTTGTTCTGAAGGATGGCCTTGTACTCGGGCCGAATGGAGCGCAGGTCGACTGACATCAGGAGTGGAGCGGCCAAAATCGCCCACATCGCCATCTGCACCTTGCTCTGCTCGTAGCTCAGTCCGAAATTGCCGATTATCAACTGAAAAAAACACCAAAATTAGTAGTAGTGGAATAGCAAGTTACAGTAGCGACCCGTAGCTTTGCCTCTGTGACTTTGAAACGGCATATAGGCAATGTATGGTTTGTGGGGAAATATTCACGGCTTTGCAAAAACATCAGCTACCCTAGATCCTTAGATGGAGAAAGCTCTCTACAGAGTTTCCTTGAAGGAAACTAACTCTTTACACACACAGAGATTCTTCAATCCGGAATTGCCGATTATCAACTGGAAAAAGCACCAAAATTAGTGGTGGTGAAATAGCAAGTTACAGTAGCGTCCCATAGCTTTACCTCCGTGACTTTATTGAAACGGCATATAGGCAAAGCATGGTTCACGGGGCCAATATATTCACGGCTTTGCAAAAACATCAGCCTTCAGAGACCCTATAGTGAGGTCCACGTTATAGTGGCAGTGTTTGATTAGCAATGGTATTGCTATCCTTGTCTATCATTCAACAAAGCGGATGGCGCTATCTCTTTCTCGCTTTTGCTCTGTTGCCAGATCGTCTTTTAACAATGTAGAATTAATAATTAATTAACTAAATATTTCATATTAATGATGAGAATTTATTATGAAATTATTGAAAAATATAAATGATTATTTAAAACGAGAATGAACAGATATTACATCAATGAACCTGTATCAGCTACCGTCGATAGATTGAAGGCATTGACAAGACTGAGGATATATAGGCAACGTTTTTCTCCTATCTTTCTCCTATCTGTCATTGTAAAGGTGCGTACAGATAAGATAAGATAAGATAAGATTCTTTATTTAGCAACCAATTTTCAACAACAGTACAGCGCACAAAAGTAAAAAAAAGATAGCAAATAAGAATAATAAAACAATACTTAAGAGAACTTTTTAACCGAATAAATATGAAACTTGCTGATAATACTAATTGTATTAATTCTCATTATAGGATGATGGAATGTAATCTAGCACATCTACACTGTTTTACAAAAATACACCATAATTAATGCACGAAATAAAATACTGCATGCAAAGACCTTGATAACAAGGTCACGTTCGCATTGCACACTGTCGCTCTGCTCCGCAACCGAACGTCACTCCAGCAGAGCGATTGATGATCGACCGGGGTCCAAGAGTGGTTCGACCGGGGAACGCGAGAAGATCTAACATCTTCCGTAACGTTCATGATGGGTGCGTGGGCGGTGCGACTGTGGTTTGACGGTGGTACGAGGGCGTTACGAGGGAGGAGCGTGCTCGGTGCGGGTTGGAAGCACGAATATGTGTACGCAGCTTAACGTACGCGTGGACCGCACTATAGATTTGTAGATGGAGAAAGCTCTCTACAGAGCATCCTTGAAGGAAACCCTTACACACAGAGATTTTTCATGATTGAGAGAGTTGCAACGTATCACCAACAATGGAAAGAGCATGTTGAACGAATGTCAACTGATAGGCTGTGTTGTGCTGAAAGAATATAACTTCATAAAGCTCCTTGTGTATCTTTTCGGATGCAACACGTTGCTTTTGAGAAGATAAGCATCTGTTGCTTATGAAAAGATACATTTTCAAAAATGTCTATGTTTTTGAACGGGTAGTATTGTATAGTCTGTACAAAATTACTTCTGACTTGGCGGAATAGCGCGGCGCAGAGAAATTGAGGGAGATCAGCCAATAACAGTGATTAATAGAGTCATATGTAGAAGCGCAGTTGACAATTTGTCGTTTGACTGCTCTCAGACAGGAAACTTCGCATGTGTAGCATGAGAGCACATGAACAGTCACTAAAAGTTGGAAACGCTGGCCGGTTCAGAACGGTAACATAGCGCCTCTGTATCCCTCCCGCAGTATGCTTTCTCTGCTGCGCATGTCCTTCCCAAGTCAAAATTTATTTTGTACAGACTATAGTCTAGTGACCCACCGCCGATAGGCAAAGCTACAGGACCCAGACTGTACCATATAGGATACGTCTTATGCTATATTTTCTCTATGGTACCACTTCAAGTTATCTAAGTATTTTAGTTAGCAGTTGGAAGTATTGCAGTTGCACTGACCATGTCAGGGTCATTCCAATGGCCGGGACCGGCGTTTGGAATTATGTTGTCCTGATTATTGCCGTAGTAGTCGATAATCGACTCCAGGCTGGCCCACGAGTCTTGGATGTCGTCGAAATTGCGCCACAGATTACAGTTCTCAATGATTTTCGTGAAGTTCGGCTGCAAAATTAGTAAAAATACGTGAGAAAATTAGCATAACTCAAAATGATTTAAATAATTGACCGGCGTGGCTTACTAACTCTATTGGAAGATTTTCAATGAATAAAATAATAAAGCTTGATCTTCATTGACATTATCAAAGTACGGTAGCCGAAACGTGAAGTTCGGCTGCAAAATTAGTAAAAATACATTAGAAAGTGAGCGAACTCAAAATAAATACGGTATTGAATAATATAACGGGGTTTACTTAGACTACTCTATTAGGAAGAGCACATATTAATTGTCCAATGAATAAAGGTATTGAATAATTCAACGGGTTTCACTTAGGCCACACAGCTACACTATTAGGAAGAGCACATATTAGATGTTCAATGAATAAAATAATAATAAAACTTCATTGACATTCTCGAAGTATGGTAACAAAAATCATTAAATGTTTCAATGTGGACAAAAAATCACCTTTCAAAAATAATAGTGGGAAATTTTCACTGATTAGAAGATTGAAATTAATATTTTTGGTACTGTGTAGCATAATAACATTTATAATAGGTACTGTAGCATAATAACATTTATAATAGACTAGACACTAGAAGAGTGAATCTTTGACAAAAAACCTAGAAGACTGAAATTCCTTATGAAGATTTTAGGCCAGTTAAATTTTCTCTCTGAACTAGATAATTTAAGCTGTATCAAAATACACATGAAACCTGATTATTTTCAGAAGTACTTCGACTGATTCAAATTATTTTCCATAAATACTATAAAACATTATGAAAGGGAACATGAACCTAACAAACTTTATTATTATTATTATTCATTTGAGGGATAATAATTATAAGTATGTGATCATCTAATTATTAGATAATAAATAATTGGGGTGTATAGCCGCAATAATATGTTATCAATTTATTCAGTAACTTTAAAATTAGCCTCACCTATAGAGTTCTATTCTGAATCGTTATTTTCATAAATATGACTCCAGCAGTTTTATTCAGTTGTATATTAAAAAATGGAAACACAGATATTTTGTAAATTCTACATATTTATTCATTGTAGGTACAGGACGAAGAGAACCAAGAGTTTCGTGGCCAAGCGGATATGACCTGTGTGGCCATAAAACCATGGATCTGTAGCATAAATAAATGTAAAATTGATAAAATGTGTGTTTTTCCATTGTTGAACGGTTCTACAATATCAATAGTGACTCGATCTATCTGATTGTACACTTTTCTCTGTTTAATTAACATTATAATAATGCTTTTCAATAACATTATGTTACCTGAGTGCCTGCGTATATCTGGTAGACTGGCCAACTGCAAGAGTAGACCATGGCTTTACCTGTCCTATTCAAGTGGTATCCAAATTCAGGGTAACCTATCACAGAAAATAAGATTTCAATTAATAATTATTATTCATCGAAAATCCAAATTAAATGAAATTTATCATTAATTTCAATCTGAACTTTTTAATTTCTTGTGTTTTTCCTCAGGGTCATTTTATGGGTAACCAACACAAGTAATAATTGTGTAATTTATAAAAAGACATTGCAATTGTTAAAAATTTGACATAATATTTTGAATTATAGGCTACAACATTCATTGCAGTACATTTCGAGTTCAATGAATACATAACAATAGAATACTGTGGAGAATATAACTGGTGAAGTAAAGGGATTTAAATTGAATAAATTGTTTAATAGAAAATTAAATATATTTTACCAATAGAATGTACTAATAAACTGAATTATGAATTTTTCTCATTATGGAAGATAAGAATTGTTGTAAAATAGACTAGTTCATTATAAGATAAAATATGATATATTTCTCCATCAACTGTCTCTTGAAAACACTTAATAAGTCTAGCTTTTCCTTGCTTAATAAGTCTATTCTGATTCATTCAATTATTCCTCTCAAACAAGATTTACAATAAACTCCTATATTGATTAAGAAATGTTGATGAGAAAAATGTAGTTATGCTTGTTTGTATTACAATAGAGAATCAGTTAACTAACAAAGTAACAATAGAAGAAGTTACAAACTGGAAATTTATTATAAATAGAATTCTATTTCTCAATACTGTATATTGTAATTGTTCAAGAATTCTTCCTCATGGCTCTTGTGCATAGTCTAAAATGATACATCATTTATTACTTTTACATGGATATTGATAATCAATCAATCGTATATCCTGTATGACCTAGGAAACTAGGCACTAAATGACAGCCAAAGACACTCACTGAACCAAAGTTTTAACTAGAAGAGTCTAGAAGCACGGAGTAGAGAAAAATTGTTTCGATTTGACATGTTGTTTCTATTTTATACTCTTTGTGCTAGAGGGCTACCGTGTGTTGAATTTTTTCTTTTAAGATCCAACATTTTAAAAGGACAATGAACTTGTTCATTTTTAAAACTATACCATTCAGATAAATTGGCAACAACTAATATATCATTCATTGTTAAAAATTTTTCTTATTTTGTAGCAGTAGTTGGAAATTACATCAGAGTATTTCAAGAATGATTGATTACTGTACTTATCATGATGAAAAATTTTCAATATCTTGCATAGGCTACTAATTCAATATTAGCAGTTAGTTGATAATTATACATTGTGAATGATATGCAATAGTCTGTCAATTGTTTGAAATGAAAGTTTAATCTGTTTTGTAACAA
Source organism: Nilaparvata lugens (assembly GCF_014356525.2). Lineage (NCBI taxonomy): Eukaryota > Metazoa > Arthropoda > Insecta > Hemiptera > Delphacidae > Nilaparvata > Nilaparvata lugens. The sequence goes on from NC_052515.1 coordinate 24,291,216, forward strand.
TATTATTTTTGGAATTCCTAGGCTTGAAATTTTTCAAGCTTGTTAATGAATATTCTTGAGTTATAACATAATAGATTTCATGATTCTATACATCAGTTAATTGAACTCACTCAACAATTATTTATTTAACACCTTTATTGGAAATTCATTCCAACACTGGAATTTATCTCATCCTGGAACAACTTCTTCAAATCCATCTTTGAATAAAGAAAATGTTGTACAGAAGAAATCTTCTCTTTTAATTAATGTGATAACAGATATATTATATTATAATGAACGTGTGACGAGTAAAATAAGGTTCGAATTATATTCAGACTCTTTACTTTAGTAATCAGTTATGAAATGATTATATTATCAACCTTAGTCTAGTAGTGGGATTCCAAAATTGTTGTTTTTTGTATCTTGAAATTGTGTGCATCATTTTTTTTTTTGAAAATAAATTTTAATTTGAATTGGATATAGTGTAAACTCACCAACATCCATGTCTTTAGGGTGTGAATAGCATCCATCCAGCTTGACATAGTCGACGTTCCATGAAGCGAATAGTTGAGCATCGTTTTCGAGATAACCCAGAGAACCAGGGTATCCTGCACATGTGTAGTTTCCATAATCTTCATAGATACCGAACTTCAATCCTTTCGAATGAACCTATAATCACACCAATCGATGTTCATTAATTATGCTTATTCAATAATGAAATTTAATTCAATCAATATAACAATTATTGAATTTTCTCAATCATTTGATTAGGTTATTTTTAATGTTAATAGGTACTTCATAGATACCGAGCTTAATAGAGTAATATAATTATTTTAATATTAATACTTCATAGATATACCGAACTTGATACAGTAATATTTAAGTACCGGTAGCCTATTTGTTTTTTAATTTGTGATATTATATTATTTAATTATTATTCATATGCTTATTCAATAATGCAATTAAACTCAATCTATATGAAAATTATTGAATTTTCTTTATCATTTAATTTCTATAATATCAATACTACTTCATAGATACCAAACTTAATATTTAAGTACCGGTAGCCTATTTGTATATTCATTTGTATATAAAGTGTACTTGTACCGGTATACAAAGTATCAATGTTATTTATCAGTATGGAATGACTTTTGTCAATGCAATTAATTCGTTTGTGACAATAAAACATTCTTGATTGATTGAACTTCAATTCTTTAAACTGAACTTATACATCACACAATTGCGAATTGGATACCTCTCCCAAATTTGTTATGAGAAGAGTTGAAAGTATTGTCTTGGAATCCTCTGTCCTTTTACTCACATAATCTGATAAATCCCTGATGCCGTAGGGAAACCTTTCGGCATCTGGCTGTAGATGACCGCTGTAGCTTCTCTCCTTATCCAGCCAGCAGTCATCTATGTTGATGTATTCATAACCAACATCTGCGTAGCCCTCTGAGATCACAAGGTCTGTCATCGTTCTAAACAGCCTGTCACTGAAATTGAGCAAAAATTGGATTATTCAATAATGGATAATAATTTAATAATTTATTTATTTACATACAAAAGCTCACAGAATAAGTCCATGAAGAGCCTTATTAACATCAACTACCGTAGCTTAGTCACATATTTGATGCAAAATAAGAATGAAAAAATAAAATTATAAATACAATAAATGTTCATTTTTCATAAAGAATTGCAGAATGCATTCACGCACAGATTTTGAGCCTGTAACAAATATAAATTTATGACAAATAAGCCTATAGCCTTATAGGCTATAGCAAATTGAGCCCACCTTCTTTGGCACACTTTATTCTTGATAAAAAATCAAAATTGATGTACCGCTAATTGAATCTGTGAATGTGTTCAGTAATGTCAAACTTCTAATGGTCACTAAAACCAATGAATATTCTTGATAATCATTACTCTTAACAGAATTCATAGATCTCAGTATATGGATGAATAATACAAGCAGTCAATGAATGAGATGATTTGAAATAATAAATCTCAAACCAATCTCATTATACTATGTACAAGACTATGATTTGTTCAATTGGATTTTTATTCACTGTTTCAATACCATCTTTAATAGATACATTTTCCATTTCATACTCAATGGAACCTTCACCATTATCGGACTCCAGTATACGAGTATAGCCTACTCTAGTTCAATACATAGTCAATCTCAGAAACACTGGAATTGCCAATAATATCAGTCTCTATAGTGAATACTGGTTCAAAACATTACAAATCTCAAAAATACTGGGGTTATCAATACTATTGACATCCAGTAAATTCTAGTTAAAAAATTATCAGAAAAAATGTTTTCCAAAGTTATCTCACATTATTTTAGAAGTACTGTTTTTGTTGGCAAATCAACTTTATTGAATTAACTTGTAGGACTAACTTGACTACAGAACCAATGTTTTTAAATTATGAAGAAGTTCTTTAAAATCAAATGTATTCAAATATTTTTATTCTACATTTTTTTCAAAAACGTTTCTCCACATTAAAATTTTGTTTGATCTGTTACTGTTTGTAGAAATAGTTTTTGTTCCTCCTTTTCTGAAAAAACTTAATTTTTTTCTCTATTTTTTTAACTTTATCGTCTTGTTTCTACCTATATTCTTTCATTTATGATACAAATACAAATCCTGAAATAGTTGGGAGAGGACAACAGACAAAGCCTAAAACTGTCCCTCTCCCTGATTTCGATCACCCTAATAAAAGCTCTTAAATTAAGGTTTATTTTTCACAAAAAGTGTATGAATTCCTGTGGATTTGCATACCTGATACAGTTGTCGGGGTCATTTTTGCAGTCAGTGTTGCACCGAAATCGCTCCCAGGCGAGCCAGCCCATTGGCGGGGTGCGGGCGAGTCCATTCTCCAAGCCATGCAGCAGGTGAGCGCTCAATGTTACAATTGCTACTGTCGCCAGCACATTGACGCCATTGATACCCATAACCCTGCAACAAACAAACAAAACATCAAAATATGATCTATAATCTTATAAAGGAAAGAATTGGCTTATACATGTTCGAGATAGGAAATTCACGAATTATTTTCATAATTGAGCCCTTGCGGAGCACGGGTTACCTGCTAGTACAGAGTAAAACAACTACAATAACAGTGACAATGAAAATAAACACAATTAAAAGGCAAATTGCAAAAAATGTTGTATGCTGGAAAGGAATGTAAAAAATTGAATGAAAAAGACTGAGAAATTGTCAAAAAACCACTGATTTATTGATAATTAGAAAGACCGGTTTCGGTTATTACACCATTGTAAATCTCTGATAAACTATAAACTATAAACTAGTTTATCAGAGATTTACAATGGTGTAATAACCGAAACCGGTCTTTCTAATTTATTATCAATAAATCAGTGGTTTTTTGACAATTTCTCAGTCTTTTTCATTCAATATGAATAATTACCATAATATCAACTTCTCAACTACACAAAAACAGAATGTAGAAAAGAATATACCTTGCCAACCATCATGGTTTCCCATGGTTTCCCATGTTCTTGAACCAGGTATTGCAAATGTAATGTTCCCATATCATTTTAGAGGATTTTTTTTATTGTATTATTTTATCTATTCTCCTCTGTGAAAGATTCATTTTCATGATGGCCTCAAGACGTTACAGTAATTATAATTGGATATCACTTTGTCATATAGTATGTACCTACTATTCTCAAGTTTTTTAGTTTTTTTTCTGATCCTTTGAGATTTCTGTATATTAGGTGTAATATTTTCTTGAGCTTTAATTGATTTAATTTGTATATTTCTTCTTACTTGACTAGAATTGAAGCAGAATAATTTAACTGCAACTCACTGACAACACACAATGACTCTTATGTTGGTAGTGCCGAATATTACATTGATAATATTGTTGTGCAAGTTACAACCAATGTCTAATTGTAGACTATATTGCATACTCTAATGATTGCATTGTACAAGTATTTGTATTGATTTTTGGCAATAAATTCAATTCAATTCAATGTAATAGGCAAAACAGCAAGAAGGGAAAAGGTGCGACAGAAAAAATGAAGTGAAGGTAGGTATGATAAGTAAAGAAAAAGTAAATTCGTATGGCTTTTGTTGGTGGGGAGTCCCTTGCGGGAAGGTCCCAAAAGATAAAAGTAAAGATAAAGAAAGGTATGATGAGATGTGAAAAACGATAGAATAGCAACCGCAGGGCCCATAATCAGATATTGCTCAATATCAAGGCGTATTCATATCTAAGAAATGAAGATTGTTCATAGGCTAAGGCTTAGGCTTAGTAATGTCAAATAAAGCTAAAGTGAATAGTTTCAATAGTTTAATCTGAAGTTCAAAGTCAATCATAGATGATGGAAATCAGCAAAATCCAAGTACCGTACTGTTAAAATAATCGGCTATGATGAATTCCATCGAAAGAGATTAAAACTCAAGATTCACTTCGAACCGATTTTCAGCATGGGTTGAATGTGGAGCATTGATGAAATCGATAAAAGTATCAAACTGATTATTTATTCATTTATTTTTTGATACAATTACAAATCATATGAATATGATCGGGATAGAACAACAGGCATAGCCCAAAATTATTCTGTTCCCAAATTTTGATAAATAATAAAATGTCCGAGAAAATAGGTTGTGTTCTTACTGAGGAAAGTTAAAGTTCAAAGTTCTGTCCAAAAATATATATGAATGTAATATATATGATTATAAAATATATATATGAAAAAATATATATGATTATAATGAATATCTCAAACACAGATAGATGATGTAGCGCCCACAGGAATGGAATCACCTCATGTACAAACATCTTTCATTAATAAGGCCTCATCAGTAAAGGTCTTCCAGTTTCTCTACCTATAAATCTACCCAAAATTATCCAAGGAAAGAAGCAATACTATATACATCAATGGGCTCTATTGACCTCATCTTTATCCTCATTGTGCTCAACAATAAAAAATTGATACAACGTTTAAGGTAATCTTATAAGCTATTATGACTGGCTGCTTAAGAGGAAAATAATATGACAGCATCACTACATTAGTATTTTTATTATGGTCATTGATATTTTGCGAAATGGAAAGTCACTGGTCACATTGTTCATGTTATTTAATTGCATCTGAATCAAATATAATCTGTTTTGTGTTGTAGTATTCTTTCAGGTTTAGCAATGCGCCATGATCATTAAATTTCGAAGGTAAAACGTGTATTGGAGTTTGGGCATCATCGTATAATGGTTCAACCAATGTCCAGTGAGAGCTAATCTTCTGAGTTCTAAGCTATGATGAAAGAAAGAATCTGATAAGTTATTGTGCCATGATGAAAGAAGATAGCACAGGGAGGAAATGTGATTGTTAAACGATTGCAACGATAAAAAATGAAAGTCCGATTGACCTTGAATAAAATAACAAACTATGGATACAGAAATAAGAAGAGATCAGAATCTTTGTCAAGAAAGAACTGGTTCTTTTAATCTGGTTACAATTACTGAAAGAGCACGCTTAATGCTTTTACAAGAACGTGACCAGTTTTAAATTGAAGATGAAAATGTTGTGGTGAGTTTTGTCAGAGGTTCGTGACTTATAGGTTTGTTTTATTCGTAATTCACGTTTTTGCATATTTTTTACTAATACTATTATGAATTAGGAGATGATTCAATAATGATTCCTTTTATCGTTAACATCGCAGATGAAAAGTTCAAAACGTTTTTCGTACTTCAAGATCATTTCATGATAGACTCATCTGCAAAGATGAAATGGATTTGCAAAGGTGTTATTGTATCTTGTTTCTGTTTTTTTGTGGGCTTTGATTTTTTATCTCCCGTCACTTCTTGTTTCACTGATTTTCCTCTTGTGTTTTCCTAGTTCCCTCTTCCTTTATTGAGCTATATCCAGAGAGTATAGCATGTATAATTACATTGTATAATGTATACATTCTATAATGTATAGAGAATGCAATAATTACATTCTCTTTGGCATTATCGTGTATGGAAGCAGGGAAGATCTTAAGTACTAACTTCTTTCTGATGGAAGCTAGTTTTTGTTCTTGAGTGTTCTTGAGCATAAGTTGAAGATTTATATGATGAGAAATGTCTTGTAAGTACAAAGTTAGCTAGCGCATCCAGTCATTAGTTTCGCGTAGAATCGATAATGTTTAGAATTACTGAAATTAATTGGGTAGTTTAAATTAATTAAAATTAACTTAAGTGAATAGATAAAATAGATATTAATTTGAGACGAATAAATTCATTTAAATCGAAGGAATATCACATCTCAGTTTCAAGGGAGAGTTGCATTTAATCTTTGCCAATACTCTCAATCCTTTTACAATACTTTACAATTTTTACAATACTTTTTTTGTTAATGAGAAAATATATTGCAGTAAGCTATTGAAATTTATAATCATATATTTATTATTCAGTATGAGTTGATAACAACTCAGATGCTTTCATAAATTCATAAGTTGATAAGTTGTAGCATAGACTAAATAAACAAATGGGCTTCAATCTGTGATTAGAATAGAGTAGAATGACTGTACGTTCCACATTTATCAGGATCAATAATTTACTGACATCAAGAGACATCAAGCTTGAACTACGAATGCGTATCCTTAAATGTTTCGTGTTTCCTGTACTATTATATGGTGTGGAAGCATGGACATTAAATAGATGGGGTGAGAAGAAAATACAAGCCTTTGAGATGTGGACCTATCGCAGAATGCTGAGAATCTCATACACCGATCATGTTGAAAATAAAGAGGTTCTCAGGAGAATGGGTAAGAAACTGGAACTCATTGGTGAAATCATGGAGCGCAAATTAAGGTACCTGGGTCACATAATGAGAGGTCACAAGTATGGAATATTGCACCTCATTATGCAAGGCAAAATAACAGATAGGAGGTCAGTGGGGCGAAGAAGGATATCTTGGTTGCGCAATCTAAGGGATTGGTTCAAGTGCACATCAAATGAACTTTTCAAATCAGCTGTAAGCAGGGTGAAAATTGCCATCATGATAGCCAACCTCCGCCATGGAGACGGCACATGAAGAAGAAGAGAATGACTGCTTCTATTTTTGACCTAGGAGGGCGAAGTTAGGGCACAGTCGGCCCTCTCTTACACTTAACTCTCAAAAATAGGTTTGATTTAGAATTAGATTATAGTGTGAGAAGTAATAAGTTATATTTTTGATTAAATTGGTTCCGTTATCCACATCGTTTATCCAAATTATGTTTTTTACTCCTAAAAGTTATTCAAGCACCGAAACGTTTCCTGATAAATAAGAAGACCAGATAGTTTTCTAAGACTCGGTTTTCTACAGTTCACAGACTTCTCAATACCAACTATCAATCAACTAACAATATGGACTATCAATCAACAATCAACCAACAATACCAACTATCAATCAACATTCAACCAACAATACCAACTATCAATCAACAATCAACCAACAATACCAACTATCAATCAACAATCAACCAACAATACCAACTATCAATCAACAAAATACCAACAAGGAATATCAAAGTCGATGCTACTTGCATAAATCTGAAATTTTGTAACTGAAAATGCCACTTTATCTGTAAGACCTTGTGTTTTGAAGTCATAGTTGACTGCTATCATAGCATCTTGTACCTACTTAGAAGTGACTCGTAACACGCATTGTTGAACTCAAAATATTAGTTTGCTGCTCTTCGGATTGTGGTTTTGACATTGTTCGCATCTCATTATCATATCGCAGTTTCAATCTCTCGTTTGGACAAGTTGTGGCATAATTCTCGAAAAATATCCATCCATTGTTGAAGGATGATGACATTCATGGTCAAGACGGAATCCTTCGCTTAGGTCGTGAGTATCTATTAGTCAGAAGGCCTCAGCTTATTTACCGGATCGTTAAGTTCCCGAAATGACATGACTTTGACAGTGAATTTGCCAAGGTAGATCTCTCCGAAAAAACTTATATTTCTTCCAATTTTCCTTCTTCTTCTTATTCGTTGATCTCCTTACAATATTCTATTGCCTCCCATTTTTCTTCTTCTTCTTGTTCTCCTGCAAGGTTCCTTGCTAGGCAATGAAACCAACTTTGCTGTATAATTGTTCTTGAACAAAATTTTGTGAATATATCCTTAAATTTTTGCGTACTATTTTTGACTGATTTTCTCCTTTTTTCTTCAATCTGTTGCTGTTTATTACTGTATTAATCATCAGCAACTTATCCATTCTCTATGTTTATTCCACCCTCAAGTCCTCATTTATTTCACCCCATTTAATTCCTACCTCCTCTCTATTTCCGTTCTCCTTCTCTTCTTATCAGCTTCTCCTCAACTAACTTCTATTTCTTCATCCATTTCATTTCTAATATCTCCTTTTTGACATAATTCTATTTCACTACATTATTCCGTTATTTAGACATTTGACTGTATTAACTAATAACTATCAACATTACAAAGAGAAACAGTTTCGAATAATTTATTCTGTTGATTCCCACCCTCATTGATTTGATTTTCAAATTTCTCAATCACTGATTTGATTCTGAGTTTTAGTGAAGAAATGAATATTCCCCATTCGTAGTTTATCTCCATCATTTTTCCTCACCAACCTCTCATTCCATCTTCTTCCACCTTACATATTTCCCTTTTATTTCCACTTTTTTACCCAAGCCTTCAACCACTCCGTCTAAACTTCACGAGTTCAGGCATCTATCAAGTAAAGACAGCTAGCCTTGACTTCCAATGTTACTGAATTTGTGAATTTTCAAGTGTACATACACTCACACTGTCTGCTATCTTCTCATGTGAGATGATTGTGAGAGTATTGGCATGCAAATTAGCCGGAAATAGACGAATGTGTGTCTATTAGTGGAGATTCTCCAAGATAACTTAAACACTGAAGGTTAGGTGCTAAAGTGGGATCCACTTTAAACAGTCAGCACTTCTTATATATAGCATAACTGCTTCCACAATCAAGCAATACTGCCAGATCAAATTAAACTCACTGTAGGCTACAACATATCTTATTTGTAGTGTATAGATAAAAATGGTTGAATAGTGTTTTTCCGAAGAGATTTGACTTCACAATTGGAGGAAGAAGCTACGCATTATTAATTCTCAACAGATGCGTTGTTTTGATTCCTGTTCTTGTGTTAATGATTCTTATTCTGGGGAGAATAATTTTTGTAGATTTCGTTTTTATCTTATCTTGGAAACTCCCATTTTGCTGTCATGTAGGGTGGAATGAGCGAATTATCAACAAAAATTATTGGTAATAGATGTTGATCTTGTAGAGAATAGCCCTTGACCATTCTGTTTTTATTTCGTCTTGAAAACTTCTGATTACTATCATGTACCGGTACCCTTCCTTATTGATTGATTGAGTACTTTATTCATGTAGATTACAATATCCTATACTATCAAACGAGCAATTTCTGTTTATATGTTTAGATGTTTATATGTTTGTATTTCACCGGATCTCGAAAACGGCTCTAACGATTCTCACGAAATTCAGAACATAGTAGGTTTATAATATAAAGATTCGATTGCACTAGGTCTCATCCCTGGAAAAACTCTCTGAAGGACATTAAAAGGATAATTCATCCTTGGAAGATCAGATTTCGTCGTCTGTCGATAACAGAAGATGCGTGTGCCTGTGTGGGAGATCAGCTGTGTAATCATTCAAACAGCTTACCGTATCTCGTGAGAAATATTATCTAGAAATTTTAATAGACTCTATCAAAATAATCTGATTTGTTGACATGACATGGTTCATCACTCTAAATTAGTGAGTGTTATTTTGTTATTCAGCAATTTGGTTTGTAAACAATCTAAATTAGAACTTTTCTGTTTTTAAATATTTTGACTGAAAATTGGACCTGAATTCAAGTGTATGAAACATAACCTACTTTTTGGACCATTTATAGTGTATAAATCAAAATTCGGGGAAGAAACAGTTTTTGGCTGTGCCTGTTTGTCCCAATCATTATGAAGAATTGTACTCTGTTTATCAATAAATAAATAACGAGCGAAGCTCGGTGCCCCGATATTTTTTTTATTTATTAGCATAAATACATACATGCAGACAACAGGTTAAACCCTTATGTTTCCTTGAAACATTACAACATTCTTCATTCAAAACTTATATAGATATACTGGCTTATACACTTATATACAATAGCTTACAATACAGTAAAATTATAGATGAATTAACATAATATAGACTAAGAAAATAATTATTGAACTGTATATATGATATGAAAAAAAACAATTTGGAATAACTATATATAATATTGTTATGCATCTACATAAATTGGCGGAGCTTCGGACATATCAATGTCCATTCTTCGGAAAGAATATTCAAAATATCCTTCCCACTAACTCTCTACCTTATTTGGAGTGAATGAAAATTTGTTGTTGGTGAGGGCTCTTTAGAATTTTCTACTGTATTTATAGAGAATTATGAACATTTCTTATTGTACATTCGGTAGGTTAGAATAGGTTTAAATACTGTTCAGTGTTGTTCAACGGTTCTCATGACTTTTTTTGGAATACTCGTGCGTGTCTAGCCTCGACCAATGACAGTAGAGTTCAAACTTCATTGGTCAACAGCTGATGGCCAATCGTGGGGCTTTACCAATACTATACTATATATAGCTGCTCAATGTTTGAGGTTTCCGTTTACTAGACATTGATAATGCTGCAAAAATCGAAAATAGCATAATTATGTTTGAATAAATCTGTGGTTTTGATAATATTCATTCGATACTGTTCATTTTCTTCACATGTTCATCAAATTATAGTATAGTTTTTTATTCTATCTATTGGATTACAGGCTATTATTTATTAACTTGTAGCATTCCATTTTTTATAGTAATCTTATCACCGCAGAGGTTTTATTAAGTCAGACATCTTTACATAAGAATCTTCCGTGTAGACTGACATTTTCTGCAATACAACGGATTGTAAAATAATAGTGATGCTTTTCTCAATAAAAAAAACAATGAAAATCTCCATATTGAAAATAGTTATTTGTGCAACCAGTGCGCAAAGTGACAGTTTGCTGCACCGAAAGAAACGTTTACGCCCGAGCCGTAGGCGAGGGCGGAATGGTTTCTTGAGTGCAGCAGAGGAACTTTGCGCACGTATTTCACATTAAATTTTTCCTAAAGTTACCATTGAATATGAAAAGTGGGTAATTATGGGTGAAATTCCCTGAAATCCATCAAATGTTTTTCTGTGTAATTTTATTATCGATAAAAACCTTAATTTATTTAAAATTGAATAATGTAGTAGTAAATGGATGAAGGCGGCTGTCACTCATGTGGTGGCTGTCGCTGTCATCCACTGTTGTCCACTGCCTTCATATTATTATAACGTGCACCACAGTCACTGTTACCAACTTTATTTTGATTTTGCTGCACTGGTGCTCCATATAACCTACTAACTATTTTGCGTTGCCATCTTGTAAATCTGGAGTGCAGAAAAATTTTTTCCCGCACTAGAGCGGAAAAGTGATTCTTTGCGTTCTGTAATCAGTGCAGGAATGGCCACTTTTCAAGGAAGGCTAACTGTAGGAAAAAATATTTACAGTGTTTTGAGAATAATAATAAAATATAAAAACAAAACAAAACATGTAATGTAATTCACGCGAAATAATATTACTGTGGTTTGAGTGAAATACATAATTTTTACAATAAATCTAGAAAATATCCTACTAACATGAAGTTACCAAACCTAGTTCAGATCCAATGTCAGAGTTCTCAGGTTACACTTGAATGAATTCCGTGATTGATAACTAAATAACGGCAGGTCAAAGACGTCAACAGGTGCAAATATATTGAGGCAATTTACTGGAAAACAGGTGGAAGAGGAAAAGAGGATGTCTCTACAACGGAAAACTGTTGGCGCGGAAAATCCAGCCGGAAAATGCCGGTTGCGTTTCACTGCACGAGTTTTCTTTGGTTTTTGAATTCAAGGCCTGGGTCGGGTCTATGGTGAGATTTGCTTTGAAATGTCAGCATTGGTTGAATGGGGGATATTGATGTTTCTCATGAGGAATGATGACAGATTAAAGAGAATCTCACTATATCGACATTGAACGCTTGTCACCATCAAGTCAGGCAGTCAGTCTATGTTCCTGTCTATCAAACAAATAAGTACTGAGATGGTGTGTTTATTTTCTGACTAGTTCTGGCATTTTCACCCTAAATTTGTAGCTTTGAGTGATGAATATGAGTATTATTTGCATGAGATTGATTGATTGAGTACTTTATTTATGTAGATTACAATATATACTGGCTTATACACTTATATACAATAGCTTACAATAGAGCAAAATTATAGATGAATTTACAAAAATTCACAAGAGAGAGAGAGAGAGAGAGAGAGAGAGAGAGAGAGCATAGAGTGTTCTAGTAATCAGAAGTATGAATTGATTGGTGTTTATATTGTTACGTTTTTTGTTCAGTACGATACTCATATTCATAACTTTAATATCAGTTTCAATAACTTGTGATTTTAATTTTTCTCAAATTTTCTTTCAATAAACATTGTTTTAATGGCTTGCCAAATTTCATTATAAATAGTACAGTTATTGAGAGGAGAATACGCTAACGTTATTATCGTTTTGTCGAAGTACGACTTTTTTGATTGTTGCAAACGTTGCTTAGTGTGACTGAAGTATTGTATCAGGTACTTAGTTGCTTAGAAACATAATTGTTTCACCCATATTTACTCCATTTCCTCAATATTTATGTTTACTCAGTTGTTCGTACTCCTGTTCTTAGTCCAATCACTGAGATTGCAATTTATTATAAATATATTTTTTCTCACCCTAGTTTTTTCTTCGGCCTCTTATCATCTCCTTTTCCTTCTTATCTCCCTCTTCCAACTCATTTTCTCCCTCCTCCTGCTCCTTTTTCTATTGCTTCTCTGTCCCTTCCTCTTTACCATACTGCCCCTCATCCATATACTGAACTACAATTTTTATACTATTTTATTCTTACTTCTATTCTCTACTCTTCTTCTTATTCTCTCTACAACTGTTACAATCTACATATTTACTATATTATCACAGATATGAACCTTTCACATTTCTTGTCCGTTATATTATTCTCATTCCCTTTTTTTTGGTAGTGATACTATTCTCTACTCTCAAGTATTCATCAAATTCATCGAAAAGACAAAGACATAAGGTCTATTCAGAATGGTGAAGTCTAAAGACATGAAATGTATTCATTAATTCAATTCATTTCTTTTTACACACACATAAAAGTCTAATACAGTGATTAACAATACGAATACATGCAAACAACAACAAGACTACACATTAAAACAAAATAAAAAGAAAGTGGTGCAAAAAAGGATGGAAGATTGAAGAGTTTTTCCAGCTTATAATAATAAAGTTGTAATATTCTCTTGGAAATAATGTTATGATGATTGAGTTTGTAAATAGGCCGTTTTAAAGTAGAGATTGAGATTATAAGTTGGTATAATCTTTCCTCAATCCATAATTTCAACAATTTTCTTGGCATCTACTATTCAAATTTCATTAAAAAGTACCATGTCAGCTAGTTATCCATTGTAAAATTATTGATATTCATCCTAAAAGAATAATTATCCGCATCATACAGTGTTCTTTATTTCTATGTGGAGTTGGATCTGGAAAGTTTTATATTGTAAAAAACTTACACATTTTTTCGATTCTATGTGAACGTGGATCTGGATATTTTGATATAATATTCAAACAACAAAATTTTTCAACATACAAATTCCAGTTAACTAGAGTAGGAAAGTTGTTCATAAAATTTGCGAAGTATTTTTTGTAGCTGCTTGGACATTGAACCAAGAAACCTGGAGCTTATCTAGCAGACTGGAAAAACTATGATCAAGAATGACTTCAACAAAAAGACAACGAAAACGTATACAATGGGTCGATTAAATAAAAACTATAATCTAGTTACTAGCAACTATAGTGAGGTCCGCATATATGGCAATCATCTTGTCTATCATCCAACAAAGCAGATAGCTCCATCCTTTTCCAATCTTCGTTTGTAGACAATGCTATAGTGAGGTCTACGTTATAATGGCAGTTTTTGATTGGCAATGGTTTTGCTATCCTCGTATATCATTCAACAAAGCGGATAGCGCTATCTCTTTCTCGCTTTGTTCTGTTGCCAGATCGTTTTTCAACAATGTAGAATTAATAATTAATTAACGAAATAGTTCATCTTAATTATGAAAATTCATTATGAAATTATTGAAAATATAATTTCTTGCTTAATAAAATGTAATTAATTATATTTTAAATGTGAATGCACAGCTAATATTACATCCATAGCTACCGTCTATAGAAGGCATTAACAAGACAGAGGATCGGCAACGTTCGTCTCCTATCTTTCTCCACTGCCATTATAACATGGACCTCACTATAGTGCATCATCATATTCATCACATTTTGTCTATTTTTCTTGTGTATGAATAATATTCATTCCAAATTTTTATAATTTATTATAGCTTTCGTTTACCTAGCTTTGGATTGGAGAGAAAGTATTAGTAGTACTTAGATCATGATCAATTTCTCTCACTCCTTTGCTCGGAATTTATAGAGGTAGTCTATGGTAGTATAATTTTTGTCACTTGTAAATGGAAACCTTTTCACCACGTATTCATGTCCATAACATTAGCAAATAGATATTCTTGAAGAATTAGTCATCTTATTCTTATGAAAACATCCCGGTCCACTGAGAGACCCTGAAGGTTATTATGAATAACATTTTTTGTTTCATCTACAGTCTACCTACAGTCTGTTCTTAATACTGGAAATTTCAGCGGGCAAGTGCAGGCTTGAGAAATTCCAGTAAAGAACTGTAGACTAAAGTCACGGTTAAGCAAATTCAAGGTTCATTAAAATGTAAAATTGAATTTTATACGCTCGGAACTAGCGAGCGTATCGTTATCAAATAATAATATAAGTAGTGCTGGCTGAACAATGGAAATCGGTCTGCAATTTTACTGTCACATGCAAATAGGAAGTAGCAATTGCAGAAGAAAGTGGCATCCTAAAAGAAAGTGTGTGATACCAGTGCAATAAACAATTCGATAGCTTTTGGTTAGTTCTCACAATATAACTTGATACGCTTGTACATATACCTGGATCGAAACCAGTGCAAATGTGTAATATACATTAGCTTTTGATGGTTCTCATATAAATTGATGTTCTTATCCTGGTACATGCATCTGGACCAAAAAAATGTTTTTGGCCATTCAAACCAGTGGACTAGATGGATAGATTTTGGATAGTTCTCATATTAATTGATGATAGTCTGGCATATATCTGGACCGAATAAACTCATACTTAACTATAACTTTGACTTCACTTCAATGAATTTTTGATATTATTTCATGACTATCTCAACAAAAGCTGTTATGAGCTCTTAGAACATGTGTTAGGAATGGGGACTTTTGATATGTTCTTCTCCTAACTAGTCTTAACAAAGCTAAAAAGTCAAAAATTGTGTTTAAAACATTCCCTCCAAATTCCTTTGTCATTTGGTCTATTGTTGCAAAAATTGAGATTTCACAATCAACACTAAAGCTGCTGCAAAAGGTGTAGGGAGATTCGTGAAAGTGTAAAATTATACATAAAATTGAAGCGAATCCAATGCTGTATTCAAGCTTATGATCAGCATGGACTTTCCCCATCGATTTTTAAAAAGTTATATGAGCAAAAAATTGAAAAAAAATTAGATGCAAACGTATTTTTTCAAAAATGTCACACCTTCAAGAGCGGATATCTCGAAAACTAGAGAAGATATAGAAAAATTTATGAGGTAAATATTGTAGGAAATTATGTAAGCTTCAATTTTGTATGAAACAGTTATGTCCGTAAGATACATAGTTTTCGAGTTATATGCGAGAAACCAAAAAATGGTACCTTTGAACCACCCCCACCCCCTCAGCACAATGATTAGGGGTGGGGACTTTTGATATGTTTACCTCCTTACTACCTCCTTACAGAACTGTGGGGTCAAAAATAGTCTTCCAAACATTTTCCTCTATACCCTTTTTTGAGCATTCATTGCCTGGACTACTTAACTCATTGTCTTCTAATATTCAAATATTCCAGTTGAATGAAAACGACTTGATACTGTGATACTGTCAGAACCACTAATCTACTAAAACAATTACTAGTCTTGGTTGTTACATTATCAATCTCTAGTAAACTGGAAGCTTAAACATCGAGCAACAAAATTGTATGGTATAGTTGAAGCCCTACGATTGGTTGTTGACCAATGAAGGTTGAGCTCTACTGTCATTGGCGGAGACTAGACACGCCCAAGTATTCCAAATATGGTTATGAAAACCGTTAAACAACAACAAGTGAAGAGAAACTTAGTAAATGAGACCAACATATGAATAATATGAGTAAGAATGAAGGAATAAACAAATTTGAAACCAGAAAGCACGAGAATACAAGAGCTACAACAAAAACTAACAGATATCTAGGGCGAAACCAAGGTCAAATTCGAACGTAAATAGCAAGTAGTTGAAAACCTAAATCTATAGACGTTTTAATATTTTATTATTTTATGTGGCTCAATAATATTATAGTACGTAGTAGAAAACATAGAGTATGTTTTTAAATGGACTTTCTCTGCTTTCAGCTCCTGTTGGTGACCAGCTCCGCTAATTGGTTGCTGCCATACTTACAATCGATACAGGTACATTTAAAATTGACACTATTATTATTATTATTTTGATACATACTATTAATAGTTTGAAACCCACCTAATTGAGCGAACGCAGTGAGGTTCATGTTTTAACTCGGATTTTCTTTTGTCTGTCTGTATGTATGTAACGCATTTACACATTTACAGCCAAACGTGTTGATAGAATTATATGAGATCTGGCAGGAGTATTCCTTTTTTAATTGCGCGTCGATGTATAGCCTACACAAGTTTTTATTTAAATTTTGCATTTCAAGGATAATATGAAAGGAAAACAGAATTTCCTCCGTAGTCCGATATCACTATTTATATCATCTACTCTGAAGATAGGATTAATCAGACTATAGAATTAATTATTCATAATCAATTAGCTGACAAGTGGATTATTCATTACATGCATTACACAGATGTCTGGAGATGCCGGTGAACAGGTGACACCAGATGAATACTTGTGGATGAAAAATCTGCGTGAGGTCTACTGTTCACAGAGCTACTAGTATTATAGGGTCAATCACCTCAATTGAAAGGTTTATCAAGCTCCCATATTCCATAAGATAGAAAATAGTTGTCAACTACAGTGAATATATCTCTAAAGCTGGGTTTTCGTTTGTGCGTAAATGCCGTCGTCGACCATGACAGGGTGAGGATCTCAGATTGGGTGGATTTCAATTTGTCTAAATAACCCAAAAGATTATGTTCAATTATGTTCTAATGGGGGAGGTTGAGTTTATACTTTCAAATGGCAATATTTTATTTATTTATTCATTTATTTGTTAATATAATTGTTAATATGATGATACTATTATAAATATTTAACTCTTGAATAATAAACACAAATAATGAAAAGTTATTTGATCAGCTGTTTTAGCACACTTGAAATTTGGACAATATAAATGTCAACAATGCTTGTCGTCGTCGACTGCGGAAGTTTACGAAGAAACGGAAATGCACCTTTAGCCGGAAGACCGCTGCACACAGGGACAATAATGGTGGGCTAGAATTGATGTCCAATACTAGACCTGTCCATTAGTAGCGGCTCCTGAAAATCCATCTATTGTCCCTGTGAGAAGGGTTCAGACGCTACTATGTCCCCGTGTGATGGCGCTTCCCAGCAGCTAGTAGTGGACGTTACTATTGTCCCCGTGTACAAGGTTGAGTGCTAGAGAACACTCCAAAGTCAACTAAAAGTTATTTTTGGTAAATTGAATAACTTTTTCAAAAAATGATATTTTCAAAGCAATTTTGTTTTATCCAATCAACAATACCGTGAAGAATTTATCCTCTAAATCTCATGGATTCATCTCTTACCGAAATTGAAATGTTCTGTCCCAAAAATTTAAACTTTAGGCGATCATATCTCAAAAAGTAATGATAAGAAAAAAATGTTTTTCCGAAAAAACCTTTTCCTTTTGATAGCTTGATATAAAAATCGAAAAACTTTGAAAAATATCATCAGTAGAAAGTTTATTTTTAGCCTTTGCACAGCCTTGAGGAGATTTTCAATTTTCATTTTCATTTGAGAGGTGCTGATGGATCACATGCTAAAGGATTTCGCATTTTTATGCTGAAATATTACACAGTTATCCCCCTGAATGACATAATTTTTGTGACAATCATTGATGAGTAAAATTATCGAGGATAGTATTCTCCCAGTGGTACCTGCTACCTGAATCCGGAAGCCGACGATGTAGTTCATTCAGCTTTCTACCTCCATTAATTTCAAATTTCGCTCCATTTCCGTCTCTAGGGTAATAGGCAGCAAAATTGGTTGCTATATAGAGCTGGATTCACTTCAAACCAACAGCATTTATTATAGAACATATCAATACTACGCATTCAACAAATGCTGACAGATTCAAGATAAATCACCATAGTAGGATTCACTTCAATCTGGCAGCTTCTCTTATGGATTACATCAATGCTACCCAAACTCAACCAATTCTGACAGTTCAAAAAGAATCTCACTAGAGTAGGAGTCACCTCAATCTGGCAGCATATCTTATAAAAAACATCAATGCATCCCATTCAACTAATACTGACAGATTTTAGAGGATCTCAATATAGTAAGATTCATTTAAAACTGGCAGAATCTCTCATAAACAACATGAATGTGTCTAATTTAGCCAATGCTGAAATGAATCTTGCTTCAAAAAAGTGGACTCAATTTTGCAGTAATTGGTTGGGTTTGAAGTAGTCTTCGGCAAACAGATTACTGCAAGATTAACTGGAACTGAAATTGGTGGCTTGAACTGGTTTTGCAATAAGTGAATCCATTGAGGAGTAGATAATGATTGTCGCGAACTGGGTTAGCACGGAGAAAGGATGGCTACCGGTGAACGAAAGTGATTTCCTAGTAATTGAGAATTGAGTGGGTGGTTTTATGACTTCCAATTCCCACAATAATGAAGCTTCAATCTTTGATTGAGTCATGATTGTTGTTAACAAAAATCATCAGGATTGATTTAGTAAATTCAGTTATTGAGTGATTGAGTCATGATTGTTGTTAACAAAAATCATCAGGATTGATTCAGTAAATTCAGTTATTGAGTGATTAAGTCATGATTGTTCTTAACAAAAATCATTAGGATTGATTCAGTTGACTGTCTGGATAATAATGTGCATGGCCATCGAAAGTCACCTGGTGGCCAAAAGTGTTTCCCTAGTAATTAGAATATAATATGATAATAGAGAATAGAATATAATATTTATTTATAGGACTTCAAATTTCCTCAATGATGGTTATTCGACTACTGATTGAGAGATTGAGTCATCAATCATGTTGTTAACAATAATCATATGGATAGGATTGATTTCGAAATACTCAACTTTTAAACGATGAAAAATTAAAATAAAATATGGAAATCTAAACTGGAATGATAAATAGTCTACATTGTGATACAAAATTTGGTTCTATAGACAGTGAACTTTATTTTTGTACTTTATACTCCATATGGACGTTTTAATTATTGTCTATCAACACAGCTATAATAAACAAAACTAAAACAAACATTGCTATAGGTAGTTTTAGAAGCTCCTGATGACTAACTTCTTCATCCAACCATGAATTTCCCCTCAACAGGAGATCACTCCAATCAACTGAACTGGTTCAATACTTAAAAAAATGCTGTTTAGGATGATTTCCTTTCTTACTGACCTGTATTAATTAATGTTCATTGTACTTTGCATGTCTTGTGAAGATTCATATTAAATTCAATTTTCAAAACTCACTTTACGTCAAAAAAAGCGTCAACCCTCGATATAATAAGAAATTGGCTTCTTCCAGCTTCATCAACGATATAATATTTTATAATCTATTGAACTTACTGATAAAGTTCCAGTGCTATTCAGGCTGACTGTAGAAAACCTATCTGTAGTGTATCTTGTATTAACTGTAGGCCTATACCTAGGTCTTATTCTCCATTGATCATTGTCAATCAATAATTTTTTTGTGCATGGATCCAAATACAATATGAAGTTTAGTTAAGGCTCACTGGCAACTGAATAATTACTGAACCTCGCTTTTCATGAATGATTTTATTTTTACAGATCATGGTTTCAACTTTAAAGTTATTTATTAAATAATGAAAAATTATATTCTAGGATTTCATCCTATTAAATTGAGCTTGTTCATTCCATTTATGAATGACTTCTATTCAATCATTACATGCTAAGCTTCAAAGTAGCAATTCACGAGTTAAGTGATAGTAAGTGAACAATAATTATCCGAAACATACAACTCAGGAAAACCCAACAAGACTTGCAACTACTAGACCGTTAACGACAAGTTGACTTCGTCTAAATGTAGCATTGTTCAAATGGGCGCTACGACGCTGGTATGACAACATCGTAGGTTTGTAGGTTATTTAACTCAACTTGAAGTCGTTCCTAGTTGACTGTGATGTAATTTCCAGAGCTTCCGCGCCAAACTCGAATGAGCGGATGTTAATTATTATCCAGTGAGGTTCACTTTAAACTGTCAGCACTGGTTGAATCGGGAAGCATGGATGATATTTATAAGGCATTCTGACACTTTAAAGTGAGTCTTATTCTAGACGAAACTTGCAGCATTGGTTAAATCTGATATCATTAATGTGATTTATGGGACTTACTGACAGTTTAAAGAGAATCTCACTATATGTGGAACTGTCAGCATAGGTTAAATAGGGAAGCATTGATGTTATACATAAAGAACACTGACAGTTTTAAGCTAATCTCACTCTAGGTGAAACTGTCAAGTGTCAGCATTGGTTAAATCAGGTATCATTGATGCTTATGTGGCTCACTGACAGTTTGGACTGAAACGTACTGTAGGTGCAACTAACCTATCATACGCTGAGTAGTTTTGAAACTGAACTGAATATCAGATTAGCATCTGAGTTCAACTTCGAGTCGATCTACTTTTTACACCCACTGTATAACATACTTGGTCGCCTTTGTATGTAATTATTTGCGTTACCCAATCATTTCCAAGCGTACAAAAAAACGTGTTGTGCAGTATTCATACTATATGTAAATACTTTACTACCATACCTGTAGATGTACCATAATTCTTCATTTCATGTTAAGTTCGAAGTATAGATTGCGCTTACAACCGTGACTGTAAACTAGTTTTTGTATCAAGATTGAAAATATTGTTGAATGAGTGATTTCCTTTCATTTTCAGGAAGAGAGGCTCTGTGATTATTATTTTTGTAGTTTACAAGCTTGCCAATATAATTTCGTATACGACACTTATCCATGAAAGTTGAGTGTGTGCCTGCACTTTTTAAAAGATAATAGATAAGATAATTTTGAATAAAATTTAGAATTTAGAAATAGGCCGACACATCTAGAAAATACCTGAGTCTATACCTAATTCATGCAGGTGAACGGGCTAGAGTCAAGAAAACTTCAATTAATCTTGCCATGCCTGATTTAATAGGTTTATACTATAGAAAAACACTACAATTTGAAATAATTGAAAAATACAAACAGCTTCAATAAACATTGGCAACTAAAATCGAACAACAGAAACAACAATTTCATGTTACTTTGTTGACATTCTTCATCTGATTCGGGGGCGCATTACTATCCCCGTTTAGATAGCAATACGTCACAAAACCAAACAATATCAGTCATCAAAAAACAAATAATTAACTTCAACATAAAATTACTCAAGAAAGAAAAGCCCGTTGAACCCAAGTTTCGTCGATAGTAACCCATATAACCCATTTCATAATAATTTTGAATCCCCACTTCTGATTGACATTCTCGAATGAACCTTTGTTTCACTACACTGCACTTTCGTTGGTCTGTACGTTGCTTTATCGTCGGGGTTACAGTACCTTGTTTTTGGCGGTGAGCTTTTACCGGTTGAATTTGGCTTGACGGCGACGTCCTCTTACGTCCCTAGACCTGTCGTCTGAACGGGTGTCTTGAAGCGGTGTTACATAAAGTTGCGGAACCAAAGGGGTGGTAGTACAAGAAGTTGGTTTGGGGACACACATGAACCGCTGTAAATAAATGTATTACAGCATTAATTTCTAACTCTTCCTACAATTCATCAAAAGCTAAAACAGGAGTTTATTCTGTTATTTAATTTAGATTTTATCTTGACGTTCTGATTTCATTCTCAAAATTTAACAGATTTAAAACAAATTTACTTGCCAGAGTGTCATTAATCTACAATGCAACTTTATGAAAACACTCGTAATAAATTAATATAATGCTTTTAGAAAAATGGATATTTCATTAATTATGATGTTAACTTTTATGATATTTTTCGTTTGGTTTGCAAAATCAAATATAATTTTTCATATAGTAGCTCGACTAGTATTGTAGGAAACTTGTGCGCTAGCCAACATTTATTAATATTAATTTCATGGAAAAGAAAAACTTTCTTCTTTATCTATTAAGATTTCTATCATAAAAATTTACTAAATTATTCGAAAGCCTTAATGACATAAGAAAACAGAGTCTGAAAAAAATATAAAATTATAAAATGTCATAAACTCAATATGAACATAATCTTAAAAATTTCATTCCAATTTAAAGGCTATCTTCCTGACTTTCAGCGATACTCTACGATAATATATTTCCAGAAACAATAACTCAAATGTAACGTAACTGAAAACTTTCTATACTTCTTTAGAAAAAAAATTTATAATTATCTTCCATCACTAATAAAATCAAAAGGATTATTCTCAATCAATATTATTAACTTGAAAAATAACAGGCTTAATTAATTCAATACTCTTATGGAAGTTTCAATCAATTAAATTCCCTAAATTATATTTTAACCTTATTTTACGTACCTTAGCGGTTATTTGAAGAAACAATTATTCGTACATGATGAAGAAACACAATTAAACCTTTCAGGACATGGCACTACTAGTAAATTTAAACATTAATAAAAAATAAAACTAGCTCCTACATTAACTAAAAATGATATAAACTCATAAACTTGCCCAAAAAGGGGGAAACATAGTGACTACATCTTTACTCTCGTAGTGCTCCTAGCAAAGTGTCCTCCGGAACGTAATCTGGTCTCTCGACTGGGGAATCCCCCCCACTACTGTATTTAGAAACAGGTCTCCTATTGGGCGAAGAGAATCAATTTGACCAATCGTCGCGTGGCTTCTAGAGCCTTTGGACCAAATAGTAACTGCAAAATCGGTAGTTTGTTATAATTTCAATGCTTGCTGTTTTCCAACTTATCGCACTCTATGTGGCGACAGGAAGGCTAAGTATTAGAGATAATTCCATAATCTACATTCCTCGACGACTCGGAGCCACAATTTTTAAATATCTATCATGGGAAACTCGAAGTCATGGCCGTTCATAATAGAGAGAGAAAATAATTTATTTCGCTAACTCACTTACAATAATGGCTCTAGTCTATTGCGTATTAAATTTACTATTATAACTTGGGAAAAGGCCTGAATTAAAGAGAGTGCCCGGCACAAGTGGTAGAGGGAATTAATTGTAAAGTGGTATCCAGCCTCCCTTAAATTGTAAGTAACGATTATGGAATTATAAAAGACTACAGTTTGAGAATATAATTATGGAGAGATGATTCTATCAGCAACGTTACACTTATGCGATTTTCCGTGCGTTTGACGCATGCTGCACAGTGCTTGCTTTAGCGCACGCGATGTACGTTGAGTAGCGTGCCTTTTTTCGAGAAAACTGTTTTCTTTCTGAATCGCGTGCTGTAAATAAAGGAGTTTCAAAACATTGGAAATTCTCGCGTCAAACTGTGATACATATTGATAGTGAAGTTCCTCTCGATATCAATTGATCATAATCAATACGAGCCTACTGAACTTATTTCTGGATGATTCAATAGATGGACTTGGGGGCTGAGCCCCCTGGTAAGACAGATGAGGCGAGCGAAGTGAGGCAACCAAATGTTGATTCCTGATATTTATTTTCTCGAATTGGATTCTGATTTTAGTATAGTTTATATTCTAGGTGAATGACCTACATATCAGTATAGGAGTGAAGAAGTGTGTATAATACTAGAATTAAAACCTTATTTATTTATTGTTTTATTTTTGATAAAACAGCCCAGATGAGGAGTGGAAAATTAAGAATACATTTTATCATGATTGGCCAAAGTTCTACAATACTCGTATAATGGCACAACACTGATTATAGTAATGCAAATAATGCTCCTGATAAAAGTATCAGATTATTTGAATTACTGTATTCTTCTCTCTCTCTCTGTATTTGAAGTACACAGTACAATATTACAATAGAATATTAGAAGCTACGAGGCTGCTGAAACTTTGAATACACTGATTTTCCTAGATGATAAGGTGTTTTCAATAGAAGTTCAATCATATTAGGGATTGATATTTTGGTTGAAAGGTTGAGATGGCGACCGCGACAGAAGTAATATAATGTTGCGTTGTCCTTGTCACTTTCACTCAGGCATGACGTAACAACTTCTAGACTTGAGACGACGGTTTTAGTAGCAAGGTAACCGGAATCTAGAACTTCTGGTTTTATGGCAGTTTTGTCGGTAAATCAGTTAATCCGATGCGTTTCGTTTAATCAGTGAGTTGTTTCTGTAGGATTTTGTCGGTCGCACTTGGAAACTGAATGTTGACTTGGTTTTTTTTCTAGTAGTTCATCGTGATGGTATAAGTGGATTTGAAGTGTGACTTACATAATTGCTTGGATATTACAGATTACTCTCTCGAAATGGATAGAAAGTCAATTTTGAATTTAAATTGTTTCCATGATCGAAATTGATATTCAGTTACTGAAATAAATATTTTTCATTCACCAATACAATCATTGCTATGATCTATAAAAATAGATTTCATAATCTGAAAGAAGAAACCAAGCTTAGCTTGTACTATTTATTTTACAAAATGTTATTGGTAATGAAATCAAAAATCTAGTGTGGTGCACTCACACAACTTTCCTTGCCGTTATGAAAATTGATCAACTGACGCTAGTGTTCCCGCGCATCTTCAGTCTACTTTTCTAAGATCTGAGCCAGCTGGTGACAGGAAAAAAGCGCTGCAGACACACAAAGTCTGCTATCTCTTCATAGTGAATGATTTAATAGAATCAACAGTTGCCAACAGTTTGCAATTGAATAATCTTATTTTCTCTAATTTCGAGCTTATTTCCAATTTTAGGTGAGAATGCTACTGCACATTAATTGTAGAGATTTTTATGCTCAATCTTTTCCACTTAATTTTTTTTGTTTAAATTGTATCTGAAGCCTGATAATTGGGAATCTAAAATCAAACTTTGCATAGATGGCACAGTGCTCCTGAATTTTTTACAGATATGAGTTTTGTGGCAGTTGATAGAGCTTATAAATGACTTTTCTAGGTATGAATTTGATCAAAATCGTTGGAGCCGTTTTCGAGAAAATCGCGAAAACCCTGTTTTTGACAACATTTTCGTCATTTTAGCCGCCATCTTGAATTGCATTTGATCGAAATTGTTCGTGTCGAATCCTTATAGTGTAAGGACCTTAAGTTCCAAATTTCAAGTCATTCCGTTGATTGGGAGATGAGATATCGTGTACACAGAAGCACATACACTCATACACACACACACACACACACACACACACACCACACACACACACACGCACACACACACACACACACACACACACACACACACACACACACCACACACACACACACACACCACACACACACACCCACACACACACACACACACACACACACACACACACACACACACACACAACACACACACACACACACACACACACACACACAACACACACACACACACACACACACAAGGACCAATACACAAAAACCACTTTTTTGGACTCAGGGGACCTATGGCTATGTTAAGGTGCGTATAGATTTACGCACCGTGAACACGACCAATTCACTTTCCATCAGCTGATTATATCTGTATTCGTACAGAAACGGTAAAACACAGATATGAAAAGCTTGGCATCAGCTGTTAAGAAATGAATTGCACCTGTTCGCGGCGCGTAAATCTGTTCGCACCTTTACGGACTTCACATTTCTGGTCCGAGATCACTCCTTGAGAATAATTGACGAGTGTTAAAATTATGAATTTAGTAATGTGGTTAGGAGGCCGAAAAAAACACTTGAAAGCTCAATAATTCAAACATTGATTTAGAAAGAAAATTTTGAACCGAAAATTCACCAAAAACCAGAATCTATATCAAAAACAGTGATGCCTAAACACGTCAACGATTTGCCTCAACTTATTGCTAAGAGATCTTGAGTAGACTGATTTTAAATCGATGTTACTAGAGGAGATGAGAGTTAATTAGTTAACAAAAATATTCTTATTTTTTTGTAGAATGTTAAAGTTCTCAATCGATTGAAATCTCCAGTAGTCTATGACAGATTTCTCTGGTATTGAGAATCATCTACATCATTTATTGAATTCTTCAATTGGAGAATTGAATTTCCCTCAGTTTTCATATTGATGTATTCATCATCATTCCAATGGATGATACATCTTCTTTTTGAAAATTTTAAAATAGCATTTTTGCCTCAATAAGAAGAATAGTTATTCTAATCTAGTTATACTTCTCATAACCCACGCACAAGCGCTAAATTCATGCGGACATCACCCTGAGCAAAAAAGTAGATAGCAAAAGGAATTGTTTCGGTAGTCATACCAATATTTTAGCGAAGTAGTGAATTAGTGGAGATAGTGAAGCAACCGATACGTTTTGCTGTTTACAGTATTTGCAATTATAGTATATTTCGCACCTAGAGCAGAAAATGAGATTTTTCCAGCTCGAAATCGGTTTTCAAGTCCGAGGCCGTAGGCCGAGGACTAGAAAAGATTGAGAGCTGGAAAAACATTTTTGCCCGTGGTGCGAACGATATTTTTCGCCACACTACATGTATTGCTGACAAAATAAAAAAAGTACAAAATAAAGAATACTCATTAAGCTATCGTACCTATCTCTTGATTTTAGTGGTAGAAGATTTGCAGTCAGGATTTCAGATTCTTTTAAAATTTCACTTGGAAAACCACAGTCATCTTCAAGCATTTTTGAAAATTCGGAATGCACTAATCAACAATAAATAATTGAATAAAACTGGTTGGGAAGCGAATTAGTTTGATTCGAAACTGGAACTGAAATCATGGCGACTTCAGTTGATGATGAAAGTGGACACTCGCCCGATCTAGCGGATGACTTATTAACTACTTCCATGAGCGGCTGGAAAGAGACAACTTTCTGGCCTAGACAGGAAAAGAAACCCTTTTCTGACGTCGTCTGCAAACAAGGTCTTTCAGATCTACGTAGGGACTGGAAAACAGCTGCTTTCTGTGCAGTGTGGCGAAAAAAAGTAATTGTAAAAATGTCAAGTCTCCTTTCTCAATATAAGTTTATTATCACACTTCCATCTACACTGTTGCACAGAAAGTCCCAACTGTTCAACTAAACTCAACTACGAATTCAACAGAATTCAACATTGTACGTCACTTCTACAATCAAAAGAAAAATCTCCAGTCACAATAAGTAGATACAGTAACTTCTTAAAGCATTGTCCATTTAATTTCCACATAGCCTTTCATCTTATGGCTTAATACAGATATGTATCTCTGCACTCTCACGCTAATAAACACAGTCTGCCTACTAGTCAAACAAAAGGACCTTACTTGTTTCACATTACTTCTTTCTTCCTTTTCTTTTTCTCCATATTTTTCTCCATCTTCTTCTTCTCCTTCTTCTTCTTCTTCTTCTTCTTCTTCTTCTTCTTCTTCTTCTTCTTCTTCTTCTTCTTCTTCTTCTTCTTCTTCTTCTTCTTCTTCTTCTTCTTCTTCTTCTTCTTCTTCTTCTTCTTCCTCCTCCTCTTTCTCTTCTCCATCATCTCCTCCTTGTTCTTATTCTCCTCTCTTGAAACTCATTTTCTTCATCTTCTCCCTCTTTCTCTTTTCCTCATTCTTCATCTTCTTCTGCTTCTTCTTCTTCTCCTTTTTATTATCACCCTGAATCTTCTCCTTCTCAATCGACTTTCTCTGCTTGTCCGTATCTTCATTTACATCATCTTGTCCCAAGTAGAACAAGAAGGTGAAGAAGAAGTTGAAGAAGAATAAAGAGGAGAAGAAGACTCCCCCTTTCTTCTTCTCCATTCGTTCTATTCCATCACTTATTCTTCGCCTCCATCCTCCTTCTTCATCATATTCTTTCTTTTTCTTCCTCATCTCTCCCCCTGTCATTTTATTCTTTTCCTTCCTCTATTTCTCCTTTTTCTTTTTCTTTTTCTTCTTCTTTTTTTCTTCTTCTTCTTCTTCTTCTTCTCCTTCTTCTTCTTCTTCTTCTTCTTCTTCTTCTTTTTCTTCTTCATCTTCTTCCTCCCCCTCCTACTCCTCCACCTTCTTCATCCCTTTCTTCTTCTTCTTCTTGGCCGCTCTCCTTGTTCACATTGCAACTGGCCATATTTGGCAAGCAATTTGTCGTAAGATCTCCCCTCTGCAGTGCATTCAGTTTTGCAATAATTGAAACATTACGACGCCGCAAATTACTGGTATTTAATGCAGACTCTAGCAGCAGCTCAATAAAATGCTGGCAAAATTCGGAGCCTGCCACAATAAAATTGCTGCTTCTGAATGGTGGTATAAGTGTTGTTCTAACAACACTAATTACTTTATCCTTGGTCGTGCTACTTCCACTTTGAACTATGAAATGATTTGAGAGCGTTCTTGGCTGAAAGTGAATCATGTTTAAATCATCATTTCTGCATCAAAATTTGAAACTGTTCATTTGTGACTTTAATATAGTTCACGATGATTTACGAGTGTGTGTTTATTGTTATTAGGCTATCTCATGATTTTTATGAGATCAAATGTTTTTAATATTTTTCTTCATGAACGTTCACGAATGTGTTTTCTTTGTTTATTCATACAGTAGACTACATAATTTTTATATGAGTAATGAATCAAAAGCTTCCAGTATTTCTCTAATAAGACGTGTCCACACTGAACAAATGTTCGACATACATGCTCAGCAAACATGTTTGTTGAGGAGCTCAGGGACAAACATTTTAAAAAGTTTGGACAATCATTGTTTGTCAAACAAATGTTTTTTCCAAACATTTTCAGTTTTGACAGCTGTAAAACATAAAACCTGTTCATCCCACTTACAAATATTTTGGTTGGTGACGCGTCCACACTGGCCAAGGGCAAACATTGTTTGTCAAACATAATAAAATTTGCCCAAATTTTTCCAACAAACATGTTTGTCGAACATTTGTTCAGTGTGAACACGGCTATACAATAAGTACATCATCAGAAATGATAGGGATAGAAAAAATAAGGTGAACTTGTGCTATTCCCCCTCCCAAATTTAGATAAGGTACACATTCCGAAATAGGTAGAGTCTTTTAGTTGTTCACTTGACAAAATTTTCAGTTTTTCACAAAGATTTTTAAATTTAGATGCTCCAGAACCATTTTTTTAGGAGGAAAATTTCACATCATTATCACTAAAATAGTAAATATTCACATTTAAAAGAAATAATTTTGATTGATGTGATCATGTTATCTATTTCTTAATTTTCATAGTGATGAATCGGAACATGAATTTTCATGGATGTCTAACATGATTCACTCCCTTATAGTTGTCTATAGTTGATTTTTACAAGCAAGACTGTAGCTCAACCTTCATTGGTCAACAGCTAATGGCCTATCATAAGACGTCATCCACAATATATACTCTGCTACTCAATGTTACAAATTAGATAAACATATTACAAGCTATAAAATTATAAATTTGTAATAATTGTTCAAGATTTTGGGAGACGCAGGATATTATATAGTGTGGGTGAAGCCCTCTGATTGACCATCAGTTGTTGACCAATGGAAACTGAACTCTACTGTTATTGGCCGAGATGAGACCATTTTTGGAATACTTGGGCGTGTCTAGTCTCGGCCAATGGCAGTGGAGCTCAACCTTCATTGGTCTTTAGCTAATGGTCAATCGTAGGGCTTCACTCACACATTGAATTCTACTATTCGATGTTTAATGGATATTGATTATGGTTCAACTACTAAAACTAGTATCTCGAATTGTTTTATAAAATTTGCTGTTTCGACATTATCAAGTACAGCAGTTTTCAGTCAATTCATGTAGCTATAACAGAGAAATGTGAGAGAATGCAATTGAAACATGATGATGGTCCAACAACAAAAACTAGTATCATGAAATGTTTTATCAAATTTATTATCTCGACATTATCAAGTACAATTAGTAGTTTTCAATCAATTTATGTAACTATTACAGAGTAATGTGAGAGAATGCAATTGAAACTTGGTTTTATTGGAATGTGAATAACGTAGCTCATAATCCGACTCTTTCAACTCAATTGGCTTTGAAGTTTGAATCTGACGGATTTTTAAATAAAATCACGACTGAGAATCTCCAACATTTTTTAAATTATCCTGTCAATCAAGTTAGTCATCGGAATGCTACAAGTTGAAAGTTCAAGGTTGCATGTATCTATCTATTTATGGAAACAATTTTATTTCTCTGCTCATATTAATTTATTAACCTGTTTCAAAATCAAAACTCGAATAGATAAACTAACTGAATTATTCGTCATCATGAACACTTATTATTATTTTTAGAATCATTTTCATGACATTTATTGAAAAAGTGATAGTTGAAAAATTCTTACCTAGCTCTGGGATTCAAGTTTGTCGGTTGAATCTTGGGAGTCGACTGACTTCTATAGAGATTTGAACAAACTATATATAAACTCAGGGACTCTCTTGAAACGTTTTTCCAATTATTGGTAAATTTGCAAGATAATATAAGCTAATGTCTCATGCGGGAATAAAATTCGATTTGTAGAATTGACTTCTCAGACCCCAAATGACTAGAATTCAATTTGGACTCATTTGTCATTCAAATTTCCTGTTCAAGGATCTTTCATACAATGCTTTTTCAATTTTTTGAAACTTTTAAAAATGCACTATTATACTTTTGAATATTTATCAGAACAAAAGTGATTATTCTATGAGCCGGAAACTAGTTGTTGTAGCTCTGTGGTCTCTGAATATTCATCTTTGTACACTACGACTTAAATTTCTTGTTTGTTTAGGAAATTTCTGTCCCTGAACAAACACTTCTAGTGAAAATATTTGGGGAATATTTAGTAATATTTCTGGCATTTGTTGATTTTCGATTCACTCTACACAGTTTACAGACTGATCGAGCATCGAAGTTATGTGGATAATTTTATCTGTGATATATTTTACTAAATATAGTTGAGTGAAGTTCTCTAGAATTACTTTTTTGAAACTGGATAGCTTAAATTTTGATATTTTCTTAGCGATAGCTGATAATTATCTTAAACGAACGTTCAGTTTCGAATGTATTGTATTGAAGCTTCTTATACTGTCTACTTTTCATTTAGAAAGAATAAGATGAATGTTGCCAATGCCACTATATTCAAACCACTCTATTTGATCAGAATAAATTTAAATAAAAAAACAGTTTTATTCACCAAATAAACGTCTTATTCTTTCAATCATGGAGAAACACCACAATATCTCCTCTCATACGATCAAACTACTTTTCATTTGTTTGTAAATTGTTGGTTGTAAACTTATATTGTAAACTCTCAATAAAATTGTTTTTCAAACCTTAAAGTTTTGACCATCATGTTGAACATCACAACATATCAACCACACATAACTCATATCACAGATCTTTCTCATCTTCCACATTGGAAAAACAATAAATCTCGCATGATATAATAACAATTATCATGTAAATTATATGCATTCATAACAATTAGACAACGAAATCTATTGAGTGCATAGTCTGGAAGGTGTGATACTTATGCCATGTCCCCATTCTATTATTTATAAACCGCAGTTATGTAACCTGCAGTGACATACCTGTTACATTGTTATGTAAGTGAATAATTTGAGCCCATCTGTGATCTGGCAGACATGTTACGGACTTTGACTTGGTCGCCTCTCTTGGTTGCGAAATTAGATTGAGAAGGGCTTGCGACTTTATAATGTATGCTAATATTGAGCTGGAAGTGCCAAATTGAGAAATAAATCAGATCAAGTTGGGAATGAATTATGAATGTGAGTTGTTAGAGGAGTATCATACAGTCAACTTGAAATTAGGAGTAGTTATGATTTCTTAAGCCTTAGAATCACTCATCATGAATTCAAATTGTTTTTATGAGGAAGTTAATAGTATTTATTCATTTATTTATTACATTCCACAGTCACAATATCAAATTAATGATTGGGAGAGAATCTACAGGATAAACCCAAAACTGTTTCTCTCCCTAATTTTATAAAAATAGTCCAAATGACAATATTAAAATCACTTTAAAGATAGTTTTACATTTCAACATGCATGGTAAAAGTAAATTCTTATGACTTTTGTTGGGGAGTCCCTTGCGGGAATGTCACACCTTACCCAATATATATACATATTATAAGCCGTCAATGGGCCTTACGACTGTCAAACTTCAGCCGGGACCGACAATTCAACATGATCATCCAATAACATGAGAGTGAATTGGTTAAATTTTTCTGGTGATAAGTGGGTATGAACCCGGGATCTCTAGGCTGCTACGCAAGCACTCTATCCACTGGGACCACGGATCTTTCCTTAACATCCACTTTGCTTATGAAAGAAAATATTCTTCTGTTTCCCTGAATTTAAAACTTTCATCATGAATTAACTTTGATGTTTGTTTGATAAAATCCAAGTGAGGAGATTGTGACTCACCAATTTTTGAGGTATGGCAAAGAAAACAGTGTCCAAGAATGATCTGGACGTTTCTGGAAAAAATGAAACGACAATTTATAACATTTTCATATCTTCAGTTTGATGAGTTATTTTGAAAATAAATCAAATAGAGTATTGAACTCGAATCTGAGAGACCATTTTATAAAGCAAGTCAATACTCAATATTCTTGGAATTGAATTACCATAAATCCCATACTATTGATTATACAGTATATATAACAAATAATTAGAGATAGACAATAAAAGTAAAAGGGTAATGAGAAGAAACATTCTGTATCATTACATGGACAAATAGTTCTCATATTTATGATTCCATTTCCATATAACAAACTGATGACATTAGCACATCAACCATAATAAATAATATCAATTCATTAGAGATTCATAGATCTTTCCAATCTGAAATAGTAAATTTTGTCGAAATTCGATGTGTTGCAGTTAGGGAAACCACTTTCTCGGAGGACTTGCCAATAATTATTGTTCATTCTCTTCATTATTTATGCAGCTCCGTTGCAATTCATTGACATTTGAGGTTAGAAAGTGACATTCTCCACAACTATTCCAACTTCCTCAAGTTCCGTAAGTCACCAAAGTCATGTTCACCAATAATTGTATTGCAAGTAATTTTAATAATTACAATTACAATTGCTATTTACATTAGCGATTATTGCTTCAATCAACAGCATTCACTCTCTCATTAATTCCGCGTTCTCATGTCCGCTGTGAGAGATTGCTAATTAAGATCTGTCATTTGAGTTTGAGGTGGTAATCATTTCGATAATTGTATGTGAAAGTTTAGAGAATTGACGATTACGAAATCTCGCCTTGAATATGTTTGATCGTGAACGATTACTGGGAATGTTGACATGGTAACTGAGCTTCACTTTAAACTGTCCTCATTGGTTGAATGTTTTCACTAATTTATTAAAACAATTCGATATACCAGTTTCGGTTGTTACACCATTATCAATATCTAGTGAACTGAAAGCTTGAACATTGAGCAGAATACATAGTGCGGATGGAGCCTTACGATTGGGCTATAAGGTTGGGCTGTATACCAATGAAGGTTGATCTCTACTGTCATTAGCCAAGACTAGAAAGGTATGGGATACTTGAGCGTGTCTTGTCTCGGCCAATGACAGTAGAGCTAGCTCAACCTCCATTTTTCCACAGCTAATGACCAATTGTGGTGCTTCACCCAAAATATTCTAGGTTACTATAATGTTCGAGGTTTCAGTACACTAGAGATTGATGATGATGTTACAACCGTTACTAGTATTTCAAATTGTTTTAATAAATCAATGAAACAATAAAAAAATTCTACTCGACAATATCAAGTCATTTACATCCAATATGAATTCATGTATTGTAAGATTACGTAGATTTTTGTAATGTGATACTATCTATGTATTGGTTGCAAGGTTTATAATATAATATCCTATTATTGCCAGGGTTGAGTCAATAAAATGTCTTGATTTGATTATGAAATTCTAACAATTGATGAAGAAGCATAATTTTAAAACAAATTCTGTCGGGAAAATTATGAAAAAGAAGTGGGAGAAAAGAAGAATAAAGGTACGTTAATTGAAAAATGTCTCTCTTCCGAAGACATTCCTTGAGTATATTTCTCTGAAGTTTGTAAAGAACAAAATCGCGAACCATTTTAGTCAAGCACTGTAAAAAAAAAATGAATTTCTTTGAAATTCTCGCAATTTGAATTTTGAGTAGAATTTATACGTGTATGTGAGTGATGAGGAAAAGACAAGATAATGAGAAAAACTTCCACGAGTAGGATTTATCTAAGTAATAGCCATAGACCAGCATCAAACCAACTTTTTTCTCGATATTACGAAAATAAATAATGAAAATACGTAACACTGGTCAAGAAAAATATAACTCTTCCCACACTTTTCACTTTCCTTTTCAAGAATGTTTCGTGCTTCTGTAGTTGATGAATTATTCACTCTGCTACCAGAGTGTGAAACTCGCGCTGATTGAAAGGTTGATATTTCAACAGACCTGTCAACTCGTGGGAATTCTGGTAAAAGTCAACAGGATCTGTCCGATGCAAATATGCTGTCAATCCCACAATATTTCGGCCATTATCGGTTGGCTCATCTCTATAAAACTCGTTCAATCGTTTCGGTTTCCCGGCGCAGAATGATGCCAGACTTGTAAATGTCAAGGCTTTGATGCACCGATGTCATCCTCATCCCGAAACCCAGTTTTGTTGTAATGAAAATATCAATAATATCATCACGACGATTTCTGTTTCGCCTTTAACGGGTCGCTTACATAATACAGATCGTTCGAGAAGTGTATACATTTTTTGAAGTACACGGCTGAGATGACAAAGAGAGAGAGAGAGAGAGAGAGAGAGAGAGAGAGAGAGAGAGAGAGAGAAAGTGTGTGTGTGTGAGAGAGAGAGTGTGTGAGAGAGAGAGAGTGAGAGATGACAAAGTTTCATAATACCTGTCGATAGGTTGCATCCAGAGTTGGCGTAGAAATATTATATTGAAGTGAATTTCTGGTTTTATAACTTTATTACTAGTAGACTACCCACTTGTGAGTTGTTTGGATGCAATATAAAATAATGTGAATATGAAAAATAACATATATTTAAATATAAATGTTTCATAGACCTGTCTCTATTGAGGAGCCACACCACTTCAAAATATGTCATCGTGTTTAAACCTCAAATTCTTTTTCGAATAGATTATTTTGGTTCCCATTGATCTTAAAATTATGGGGCGGGAACACCTTGAAGTGGAGTTGAAATAAACACAATATGAAATAACTTATTTATTTAGAATATTGAATGATTGAAGCGAACCACTACGGTGGTAGTGATTGAACTCAATCGACCTGAATTGAATAATAAGGAACATGATTCTAATGAAGTTCAGAGTTGTCAGAATATCGTAGAGAACTGTATTATTTATTGATTGATTACTGATAGAGTTATTCTGTTTGAAATGATTGAATTATTGAAAGCTGGAGATGAATATAATTATTGTAACTAGTAGTTCTGTGAACAGTAGACCTCGCGCTCAGTAAGTTGCATTGACCTGTTATTATGTTTTCTCAAAAATTAATAAATAATTTATCACTCTAAAATGTCTAGAAAAAATCCTAAATAAATATAAAGCTTTCTGTCCTATTGTACCGTGACGTGTCGTCCCGGAATGTGAGTGTGAGCGCTGTTATCAGGTCTGGCTGCAACTGTCTACAACGTTGATGGAAAGATACAATTTTCAAGATGTTCGATGTTTTTGAACGGGTAGTATTATAGTCCACTAGACAGCTGATTTATGATGAATAATAATTCTATAGTCTGATTTTTACGGTTATATTGGCGTATGAAGGAGGCTCCTTTTTCCTTTTATATTATCCTTGAAATGCAAAATTTCCAAAAACCTTGTATATCCGTCGTCGCGCAATTTAAAAAGGAACATAACATACCTTTCAAATTTCATGAAAATCTATACAGCGTTTCGTCATAAATGCGCAACATGAAAATATATAAACATATAAACATTTAAGCATTAAGAGAAACGCCAAACCGTCGACTTGAATCTTAGACTTCACTTCGCTCGGTCAATAATCAATAATACTATTTTTATTCCTCACTTGTCAGTATTCATTCTTTCGTCATAAGAATGAATCATCTGTTTTCACACATGAAATTTCATGTAAACTGAACGATAGGAAGTGATGATATTGATGATTTGCGAATCAATACAAACAGTATCTAATGAACTAATGAACCACAGTTGACTGGAATATTGGATACAATCGTTATGTCCATCGATGTCTCATCACCATCATGTTTCACAGGTATTTTGTGGTTATAATCACGTTATATACAAGAAGACGGTAGATGTCACGCGCATGTTTGTACTGAATTTCTGGTGTAGATGACGTAATTTTATATTCAATCATCTGTTTTTAACAAATAAGTTTCATAAATAATTATTGTCAATAGGTGTTAAAAATTTCGGTTGGTGGCGGTGACGTAATCTAGCTAGCTGGCCACTGCGCACACATTTCATGACCCTTACCGTTTTCATTTAAATACAGTGGTTATAATCATAACGAGATGAAATTATAGATCAGTTGGCCCACTTCTATTGATTTCGCAATATCGTCACTCCCCCTTCACCTAGGCACTACCTAGCAACAAAACAATATTGGAAAAATATGATGGACATAAATTTCATCACTTAATACGAATTCAATTGGGTATCAAAAAATCGGCAATCAAAAAATGTGAAAAAATATGATAGACATTAATTTTATTATTTAATACGAATTCAATTGGCAGGAAACAGTAGGCTAGCACGGAAACTGGTTGTCATCAACTATTCTTATAACGCAACGGTCCCACGATGCCACGGAGATAGGCACTTATTTTATTTCACAATTTTTTCTGAGCATCATTTTTTACGCGTGGCTTGATGCTTGCCAATCTGTTTACTCTGACATTTCCCCAGTTTTTCCGAGAGGTGAAACCGGAAAATTACTGTCCTCGAATCGGAAACGATTTTTCCGGGGAGTTGAGTGATTCTGGAGTACCGTTCGAAGAGACCGTTCAAGAATTTTTTACCAAGTCCAATGATTTAAGATAGTTTCAATAGTTCTTCTTGTGAAATCCACAGTCTGTATTAAAAACTTTGAGCAGATTATCATCTAATTAAGTGAATGTATACTAGGATTTTCCCAAGTAATTGGTACAATTATTTTACTTGAGTCTATGAAAATAATTTTTACTTTCCTTGTCCTATTACCATAGGTAAGGAAAGTAGGAAAGTATTTCTTTCCGAAAAAAATTAAGGTACCCCAATTTCTAAATTTCTATACGTTTCAAGGTCCCCTGAGTCCAAAAAACTGGTTTTTGGGTATTGGTCTGTGTGTGTGTGTGGTGTGTGTGTGTGTGTGTGTGTGTGTGTGGTGTGTGTGTGTGTGTGGTGTGTGTGTGTGTGTGTGTGTGGTGTGTGTGTGTGTGTGTGTGTGTGTGTGTGTGTGTGTGTGTGTGTGTGTGTGGTGGTGTGTGTGTGTGTGTGTGTGTGTGTGTGTGTGTGTGTGGTGTGTGTGGTGTGTGTGTGTGTGTGTGTGTGTGTGTGTGTGTGTGTGTGTGTGTGGTGGTGTGTGTGTGTGTGTGTGTGTGTGTGTGTGTGTGTGTGTGTGTGTGTGTGTGTGGTGTGTGTGTGTGTGTGTGTGTGAGTGTGTGAGTGTGTGTGTGTGTGTGCGTGTGTCCTTTCACTATAAGGATCCGACACGAACAATTTCGATCAAATGCAATTCAAGATGGCGGCTAAAATGGCGAAAATGTTGTCAAAAACAGGGTTTTTCGTGATTTTCTCGGAAACGGCTCCAACGATTTTGATCAAATTCATACCTAAAAAAGTCATCGATAAGCTCTATCAACTGCCACAAGTCCCATATCTGTAAAAACTTCAGGAGCTCCGCCCCATCAATGCAGATAGATTCCCAATTATCAGGCTTCAGATACAATTGAAACAATGAAAATTAAGTGGAGTAGATTGAGCATGATAATCTCTACAATTAATGTTTAGTAACATTTCCACCTAAAATTGAAAATAAGCTTTAAATTCGAGAAAATGTGATTATTCAATTGCAAATTATTGTTGATTCTATTAAATTATTCACTATAAGAGAGATAGCAGACCTCATGTGTGTCTCCAGCGTTATTGCCCTGTCACCAGCTGGCTCAAATATTTGAATAGTAGACTTGAGATGCGCGGGAACACTAGCGTCAGTGATCAATTTTCATAACGGCAAGGAAAGTTGTGTGAGTGCGCCACACCAGATTTTTCTATTTCTTTTGACTTAATTTTTATTACACTATGATTTTCCTTGATCTTTGTATGGGATTTAACTTTACCGAAGATTTCTTGGAAAAGAGATAACTGAAGTATACATGAGGTAGACATGAGTAGACATGAATGTCATACCTTCTTTCTCTTTTTTTCATCAATCTTGGATCACATTTTATTGTACAGTTCACATTCAGTTTCTACACTTTTAAATTACTCGTACAATAACTGATAGAACGTTTTGTTTCTCAATCATAAATGATATAAAGCCATGTCCACACTGAACAAATGTACGACAGACATGTTTGTTGAAACAGTTAGGGCAAATTTTATTATGTTTGACAAACAATGTTTGCTCGTGGCAAGTGTGGACGCGTCACCAAACAAAATATTTTGTAAGTGGGGAGAACAGGTTTTATGTTTTACAGCAAACACTGAAAATTTTTGGAAAAACAGTAGTTTTTTGTTTGACAAAAAATGATTGCTCATATATTTTAAAATGTTTGTCCCTGAGCCCCTCAACAAACATGTTTGCCGAACATTTATATCGAACAGTTGTTTAGTGTGGACACGGCTTAATAAGAGACATAAGTTATTGGATGTTAAAATCGCAATTATAGGAGAATCGCCACTGTTTCGTTCACTTCTTCTGTTTTAACTCAATCGATTCTTGATGTATCCAATAGTACTCAAATTTCAAGGTATCTCAATTATTGAGATATTCTACAAGATAGTTTGCTTAACAAATTATGTTTACTTTGAAACATTTTTAAAACTTCAAGGGTTTGAAACCAAGATCATTTGACAGGCTCCTGAACGCTCATAAGTTCACTATCTAGAACTGATTCTTCAAGTCCAAATGTTCATGACTGTAGACTTTTAGCAGGAGCTTTCACATTTCATAAAAAAGTTCTTTGACTCTTCAAACTCTGCGAACAAACTTGACCTTCCATGCGGGAGAAAATCATTGAACACTTTTGAAGAGACAGTGAAACTGTTCATAAAAGCTTCAGGTCTCATAAGAAAAATAGAAAATGACAATAATTTGCATTACAAAATGGCTTCTGGTCAGGTCTGTCAAATAGTACTAGTAAGTTCTGTGTTCCAAATAGTACTCAGTTGTTTCATAGTGTTTCTAGACTGTGTATTCCAAATTAAGGTTTAAAGCAGTTTTGGGCGAATGCATTTTGTTTTTACCTGCATTGTATCTATCGTCTATAAATAAATAGAATAAAATAAATAAAACAGTTATTTGAAGTCGCCAGGATGGAGAAGTTAGAAAATTAAAGTTTATGTTGGAACACAGTCTTCCCAATTTTGTTTTTAAATGTTTGGAACGCAGTCTTTTCATCTTTCCAAATTTGTTTTTGATTGAATTTTGATGAAATTTTCAGTTGTGTTGTTTCAGTTCAGGCTTGGTTATAGTTTTGTTTCAGTTTTAATCACAAATTCCAGCTCATGAAGTTTAAGCAAGTCAACTAACTATTATCATTTGCTGTATTTAGCAACTTATGGTATTCTTTTGAAAGTTCAATTGTGATATAATAAAATAGTTGAATAATTATACATTTCGACGAGAGCATCGTGAAAATATAATAGCAAATTTTTGGCAAACCAGTCTAGCTAACCCCCTATATTCTGACACACTTCTCTACTTTTAACCACGTCGTCCATCACATAGGAAACCTAATCTGTGCCTGACCGTAGCCTTATTACTGATGTGAACTCGATTGTCTCTACTTGCCCAAACCCAGTGATTAGTAAAAGAGAGCCAATCAAGATACAACACACACATACAGCAACAAAACCTGTTGCAAGCCGTTGCACAACAAGTTTCCACATTCCTTGCAACCACACTTTACTTTTTACTCTACTTTTACTTTCGTTTACTCTGTTGTACCGTATTAAAACTGTTCCGTTTTTCAACTTTTATGGAACGGTCAATCAAGTCGGTTTAATTGGACATCTAATAGGAAGAATGACGAGGAAACGTTATTCCTTCTGCTTTTAATCCTTTCTTCTGTCTCTTAAATCTTTCTCAACTCTTTCTCCTAATGAACAAATTGCATTTGACAACGTGGTTTTGTAACAGCTATAAAACTGCAACCTGTTGCTATACTGTAATTACTGTTATTGTACCTACTCAGTGGTAAACCTTTTTAAAAATATAGATATGATTGATGAGGATGCTGTTACTATAGAGCAATTATTCTCATTTTACTCCTCATAACTTTTCTTTGGAGAATGTATCTGTATCTATAATGTCAGTAGTGATATACATCCAATGTAACTGATATTGAATATCACTGATTCAAGATTGCAAAGGACGAAAAAAATATAAATAGATTTAAAAGAGCAGTACAGAATTGGCTATATGATACTGGCACCAGACCGAGGAGCTCATTGTAAATAGGATAATGGATAAAGTACTGTCATCTTTTTATAATATACTTATAAGTATTATATTCTACCTTCAATTTCATTTCATTTCATTTATTCATAGACAATAGA
The DNA here is from genome assembly GCF_014356525.2 of Nilaparvata lugens. Taxonomy (NCBI): domain Eukaryota; kingdom Metazoa; phylum Arthropoda; class Insecta; order Hemiptera; family Delphacidae; genus Nilaparvata; species Nilaparvata lugens. The sequence continues at coordinate 24,332,523 of NC_052515.1, forward strand.
TAAAATGCAGGTAAAAACAACAGGCATTCGCCCAAATCTGCTTTAAACCTTAATTTGGAATACATAGTCTAGAGGTTATGTAAGATGTTACCTTAATTCACACACTCTTTTGAGTCCAAAAGAAGTATGTACTACAATAATAACTAACAAACCTCTATAACTAAAATTACTAACTAAATTTTTTATACATGTTTTAGAAAAGAATATTATGATCACCCCGACACATATTATTATAGTGGGGTATCATAATTAGAACTAAGTTTAGTATTAGCAACTTCCGTATGTATAATAATTATAACAACTATGTATATGTTTTGTCAATAAACTCCTCTGGTTGCAATTCATTGGCAATAAGAGAAATTATTATTATTATTATCAATATAGATTATGTTGGTCATGCTATTCATATATACATACATACGGTTCCCGTAGATGAGGTTGTGGCTATTCAATTATTGTTTTCTGATGTGAATTTACTGTTTTAATCTTTGAAGATATGTTATTTAGTATACTAAAAAATTTTAGTAATCTTACACAATTGTTTCGTGTAAAAGTTTCCAATTAGAATTTATGCAGGCTTGAGTAATATTATCATAGAGTGCATTTAATGAGCAAGTTTACCAAGAGAACATTGAAAAGTTAGTCTACAATGTAGGTCTATACTTTGTAGTTTACAATGTAACTACATTGTAGATCATATGCAGATAGAACAGATAAAAAATATTATATAGTAATTAGCTTATTCGAGCTCACACATTCAGATTATTTGTCGCAATTGGTTACTCAACAATGATAATATGTAATCAACATTTCAGATGATATAGCATTAGGTAACAGACAAAACCTGGCTGATTTCAAATGAGGAAATTGAAGAAGATCGAAAAAGGATTGACAAAAACTTTTCAAGATGGGCATCAACTATTTTTTGATGCAACAAGAAAAATGATCTTTTCCTCGCAATTTATTTTTTTTAAGTAGGCTTCTGGCTACATAGAACTGGAGGAATAGAATGTGAGGCGCGCATTTACAGTTTCCAGGATTCCATCGGTTACTTATGATGACTTATGATGGGCATGCGTAACTATTTTGTTAATCGGTGATATTGGAAGAAATCTTTTGTAGCTATCCAAAAATTATGTCTTTCATTTTTATCTGTGGTCATCTTCATATAATGACAAGCTTATATAATATTCCAAGTTCACGAAGCTTCTCATCTATCCATCTAATAATCAAGTTATCGAGAATCAAGTTTTCAGAAGCAGACTTGTAAAGCTCCAACAGTCAGTTCTGTATTGTTCCATCGCGTCACAAGACTTTTTTCTCTCCTTTCTCTTACAATTTTATCACTCAATCCGTCGAGCCAGACACAAACAAACATTATTTGTGACTGCGATTGCCTTGACTAAATTTTAATAACCTGATCTGGCCAAAACGGCTTCAACTCTGGGCTGAAATACAACGCTTTACTTTCTCCATCACATACTGTCCATATGCTGCTGGTAGATACATGATTCTTCGTATACGTATATATTTTTCACCTTGATATGAGATCTTAAACCGCTCCGCCTTTCACTATCAGCTACTCATTCAGGTGTTAAATAGCCGTATTTATGACCGATAGTCCTTGCTGGACTCTAAATTGAGGGAATTTTATGCTCCTTGATTCTGTACGAGTCTACGTATTTCAAACTGGAACCTAGATGATTTATCTCAGTACGTATTTCAAACTAGGAACCTAGATGATTCATCGCTGCAAATGGACGTTATTCTCGTAGTCATTTTTCACAAGATATTATTATACTATTTCTGTTGACAGTTTTCATATTACTGTGATAACTCATTAAATGATTTTGAATGAACATGAGCAAGCAATTCATCAAGTAATGTAGATTCATCATGATGTGTTTTGACTGGAAAATATTCATGGTGTTTTAATTAATATTCAGAAAATATCAGGAAAATGTCCTTTCACTCTCAGCTGGATTCAGGGTTTAAATAGCCGTATTTATGACCGTTAGTCCTTGCTGGTCTCTAAATTAAGGCAATGTTATGCTTCTTGAGTCCGATCGCAGTACGTATTTCAAACTGAAAAACGTAGTTGATTTATCTCAGTAAGTATTTAAAACTGGGAACCTAGATGATTCATCTCTGTAAATTAACGTAATGTTTGTCGTAATTTCTCACAAGCAATCTACTTCATTTCTGTAAGCAGTTTTTATATTAATGTGATAAGTCACAAACTAATATTGAGAATGAATATGATTAAGCAATTCATTATATCAATTCATCATGTTTTGTAGAGATGTGTTTATTGACTGGAAAATATTCATGGTGTTTATTAAATATTTAGAAAATATCAGGAAAATGTTCAAGAGTTATTTAATTTAATCAAATTTCCATCCCTTTAATCTCTTCAATTGGTCACATGCTCTCTGACCTCCTGTTGGAAGGGAGGTTGTTTAAAGCTAAGTTGGATATTAGACAAATAAAGCTTGTAATCATTTCAGCAGCTGTCACCGATCACCGGTTGAATGTGCATCCATCGTACCATATTTCTTCATTTTAACACTTTTTCCCTCACTCACTAGTCTAGAGAATATCTGACAATTTTGCATGAAATTGCGTTGTGTCATATATATCATACATTCCCAGAAAAGCACTCTGACAGCAGAGAAACAATGATATTCACTTCCATAATTTATACAATTTTTATTGTACAAACAAAACCAAAATAAAATTATCACACATTTAACCATTCCGCCACCATGCTCCAATAGTTTTTTACAGCTGCAACGGTAATAGGAAAATGGCGGAAAACTGTAACAAAATTGGCGCGCGCGGGAAAATCGGTCGTGGAAAAGTGGCGGGAAATGTGTGGGATTGGCGGGAAGGCGAAGGCCGTAGCGTCACACACGAGTCCGTTATTAGGGCCAAGGTCCTCCTCTCTTGTGAGTCAACGCCGCGTTCCCAGGCCAGCACTTGTATTGTTAGCACGCCGGCTGGCTCCTTCACGTCTGCAGACTAAATTTGATGGCATAATTAGGAAACCGGAAGCTTCCGTCTTGGATAGCTGTCGTGGTTTGATAGATAACTTAGTCAGGGATTATATTAGGATAGTGGTCTTGTTGAGATGTAGCATATAATGATGAATGGTTGATTTGTGGAGAGCAGAGTATGTTTATTGAAGACTTGTGGGAGAATAGAACTTGTAGAATTTGTAATTAATTACAATAATGGATGTGTGTATCAGATTAATGAATTCGTAGAAAAAATGGATGGGTTGATTTGTGTAGAGTAATGTGTGATGCTGAAAATGAATGAGTTGAAGATTTGTGAGGGAGTAGAACTTGTATAGTTTCAATGAATCACAACAATGAAAGTTTTTTTTTGTGTAGTCGAGAAGTTGATATTTTGGTAATTATTCATATTAAATGAAGAAGACTAAAACAGTTTATTATAAACATATCATAAACAGTTTATCAGAGATTGACAATGGTGTAATAACCGAAACTGGTCTTTCTAAGTATCAATAAATCTGTGGTTTTTTGACAATTTCTTAGTCTTTTTCATTTAATATAATGAAAGTTAATAAAAAACAATATAAAAATCTTTTATAAAATCTGTTTTTATTAATTTGTACAGAAGTAGCCCATGTAATTAAAGTGTACATCAGAATAATAAATTCATAGAAAGAGAAGATTAATTGATTTGTGTTGATTTGGGTATGATGCTGAAAATGTTATAACCAAACAGTTGTTGGTTGAAGAACATAGGTTTCGTATTTGGTACAAAATGTTACCAAAGACTTGTCTCTTGGTTATTATTAGTCTACTTTCACACAGTACATTACATTATTCTCCGGATCGATAAATTTGTAATTTTTCCTGCAGAATTTCCATGGAATATGTCTCAAAGAGTGAAGGGAGTGTTACTCAGATAAACAGTTCAAAAGTTCTAAGTTGAAGTTACAACATACAATAAAATAGAAATAGATAGATAACTTAGTCAGGTATTATAGGATAAAACACTGTTGAAAATGTGGTAGTTCTCATCATCTGTAGTAGTTTCTACAGTTAGAATATATCTTACTAAAATAGGGATATTACGTATTAGATCATTCGTCTATACAGGGTGTTTACGAACTCCCTACCTAGGGCATTGTTCCTGTGTAAAAACCATATCTAAATATCATATTTAAATTGTCCGCAAGTCTTCACACACAGCGTGTTACTCACACAGCGGCCAATTTGCTTTTATCACTTATTATTTTTTCTGAATAATGGTTAAGCATACGAAATTGAAACTTTGCACGATCATTTATAACAACTGGACAAAGCTAGAAAAAAATTATGATCATTTTTGAAATTCATTGAACAAAATGGCGGCCATTAAAAATGTTGTTTATCAAATAACTCAGAAACTGTTGGTTTTACAAAAACTCCACAGGAATATTTTTTTTTGTAAATGTAATTGCCTATCGATTGGTACCAGATTTTAAGATTGGACCAATATTAACTGAGATATTGAAGCTTTAGTGGTTGGTGACCCATCTTTAGAGGGTTATGTAACGTTATTTTTTTGTTTGAAATGACCAAAAATCGCTTTCTATCAACATTCAATGCAAATAGAGATTATTGCATCATTGAGGCGACTCTATCAGCATGTCTTGGTTTGCACTGCAAAAAACTTTCAGTGGTCACCTATCACTAAAACTGCCATACCTCAGTTAATATTGGCCCAATCTTAAAATCTGGTAATAATCGATGGGCAATTAAATTTACTAAAAAAGTTATTCTTGTAGAGCTTTTGTAAAAGCAACGGTTTCTGAGTTATTTAAGAAACAAAATTTTAAATGGCCGCCATTTTGTTCTATGAATTTAAAAAATTATCATAATTTTTTTTCTAGCTTTGTCTAGTTCTTATGAATGATCGTGCAGAGTTTCAACCATTATTCAGAAAAAAAATAATAAGTGAAAAAACCAAAATGGCCGCTGTGTGAGTAACTGAAAGACTTCCGGACAATTTAAATATGATATTTAGATATGTTTTTACCCAGGAACAATGCCCTAGAATATTGGTAGAGAGTTTTTAACACCCTGTATAATATCCTGCATCACTTTTGTATCAATTCAATTTCTCTTAACTTGTTGAGCTTCTGACTTTCGCTGAACTAGCAGTTCAACAAAGTAATCAAAGTTCTCAGTTAGTACGCTCCAAACTCATACTGTTGATTAATCAAAGTTTATTTCATCGTTAATGACTAACCATTCAACGTCATAAATACGGCTTAAAGTGTATGGAAAGAGGAGCGAAATTTTCGGTATTAATTTTGCAGTAGGAGGTTCTAAGACGAAGACAACATTCTACAACAGCAACCATTAATCACTTTTATTATCAGTGTGGACATGACTCCAAACAAGTAATTAGTGGCTTAGGCAATCACTTATTGCCAGTCCAAGTCCGTTAAAATGCATGCTTGATGAATAGCTGCTTAGCTAACTTGATTTGCTAACCTGTGCTTAATTTGAGAGCTTAGCGAATTAAACGGTGATTATTTGGTCTGTCATTTTGCATCAATTGGTTGAGCTTGCATCATTAATGGCTGTTTGATTTCGCCATTTCAAAATTCAATTCAACATCATGGTCTGCAATTATTATTGATGGGTGATTTATGAAAAATTTATTGTTATTGTAATATTCACAGTGAGTAAGTCTATTGTAATTCATAGCGTTTGATTGAACTTGACTCTGTATTCAAGACAATTGAGACCTATCGAGCCATATTGTAAGGATATTTTGACAAATTGAAGTTTAACAGATTTGAAATATTTTTTTAATTTGGTATGATTTGAAAATTCGACGAAATTCAACAAATTTACTAAATTTTATCCAAATTTGTCAAATTCTTCAAAACTTTGACAAGTTTAAATTTTGATGAATTTCAACAGATTTTGTCAAAATCAAATTTCAAATTTGATGAATTTCAACAGATTTTGTCAAATTTGTTGAATTTTTGTCGAAATTTCAAATTTTATGAATTTTAACAAAAGCGTTCTGATCATTGCTATAAATAAGTTCTAACAGCTTTCCTCATACATCTCCGAAATTGTTATTCTAATTAGGTACTGAGAAACATCGAAAAGATCTCTTCATCATGTCTGCTCGTGGCATTGCAGCACATATTGTTGATATAGATTATATATGAAAAAATATAGAAAAACTTGTAGTACCCTTTATTAAAAACTTTAAAATATTTTAACGCCTTGTTACGACCATAAAGTTTATGGTCGAAAAGACTATAAAGATTTTAGTAAAGGGCACTACAAGTTTTCATATTGTTTTTATTAATTTGAATAAAGTAGGCCATAAGTGAAGTGATTTGAGATTATATATGATATAGATATAGATCAAAGATTCTCCACCATGATTGCTCGATTCTAGATAAGATAAGATAAGATATACTTTATTGCCAATAAACATATACAATGCAGTAATAGGCAAAAGTCAAAATACAAACAATACAATAAGTAACAAAATCATTACACTGGCGGAAACAAAAATACAATGAAAGTTGCAATACAACCAACAACTGAACCAACAGAATACAGTCACACAAAAAAACAACACATAAAACTGACTAAAACACTCAACACTGTACCACAAGTGGAAATATTATCACAATATAGCTTATTTGTGAACAAGACAAACATACAAACTTTACTATGCTAGACATTAATAACAATATCACATTCAAGAAACTCTTGCACTGTATAGAAGGACTTAGATGTAACCACTTGCTAACTACCATCTTGAAGCGACCAACTGGAAATGCTCTAATTTCCAGCGGCAGCCTGTTGAATAATTTTATTTGCTGTAGGCTAAATAATAGCTTTTGTAAGTTTTCCTCAGTCGAACGTGAGGCACTGTTAAATTCTCCCTATTCCTAGTATTGAAATTGTGGGTATTTGACTGGATATCAGAACTGGAAATTTTTTGTCTCACACGTAACAGATTTTAATTAATAAAAAGTGCTGGTATGGCCATAATATTCAGCTGTCTAAAAGCTTCTCTGCATGAATCCCTAACACCAAGGTTACTCATGATTCGTATTGCTTTTTTTCTGCCACAAAAATGCCCTGATGCTATGGGTTGAGTTCACCCAAAGGAAAACACCATATGACAGAATAGAATGGAACAATCCAAAATAATATCTATTGCACTAGATATTGTAGATATAGATCATAAAATATAAATTTAATAGATTAACGAAATAGATTTATAGTACATATTTCGGACTGTTAAGTCACAAACCTCAACAATCATTGTCATACAAATGTATTCAAAACACCCTTACTTACTTACTCCGTGGCTCTACAACCCATTGAGGGTCTTGGCCTTCCGCAATATGCCTCTTCATTCGTCTCGGTCTTGCACCTTTCTCCTCCAACCTCTGATACCCATTTCTTTCAGGTCATTCTCTACGTCATCAATCCAGCGCATTCTCGGTCTTCCCTTTAATCTTCTTCCACCTGGATTCATTCTGTGGACTTTTTTCGCACTCCTGGAGTCACTCATTCGTTCAAGGTGTCCCAGCCAGCTAAGACGCCTAACTTTTATCTCACTCACAATGTCTGGGTTTCCGAAAAGCTCTCGTAACTCCTGATTAGTACGTATCCTCCATTCTCCATTACTGAAGATAGGTCCATATATTTTCCGGAGGATTTTTCTTTCCCAGACATTAAGTAGCGCTTCGTCTTTTTGAGTTAGGACCCAAGTTTCTGCACCATAAAGCACTACTGGTCTAATAACGGTGATATATACTTGTATTTTCACTTTCCTAGTGATGAGCCGGGAATTCAAAAAATGTTTCATGGCATAATAGCATCGATTACCTGCTGACAGCTTTGCTTTGATATCTACCTGCACTTCATTTCTATGTGTTATCATAGCACCTAAGTACTTGAATTCGTCAACTCTTTCAAAGATACTATTGCCCATCACTAGTTGCCTTTCGTTTTCTTGACCATCTATCCTGCTGTTGAACATGTATTTTGTCTTGTTTGCATTTATGGTGAGTCCTGTATTCTGAGAGCCAATTTCCAGTTGGTTGAAACCTTCTTCCAGAGCTCTTTTGTTCCTAGCAATCAAAACCACATCATCCGCATATGCCATATATTGCAATGTTCTATCCATGATTGTTCCATTTGGATTGACAGTCAAGTTTCGCATTACTTTCTCCAAACTTATGTTGAACAGCATTGCTGATAAAACATCTCCTTGTCTCAGACCTTTGCTTGCCATGAAACTGCTAGATAGTCTCCCTCAAAACACCCACGATCTGGATTAATCTATTGTGATGTCAGATTGAACGCCTTCTAATAAAATTGCAAGGTTATTAAGTAATGCATTGCATAGGTGCATAGAGAGTAGGCCTGTAACGGGTCTTGAATCTCGAGGTAACCTTGACTAGGCCTTGTCTGGTCTTGTTTCAACCCGTTAATAGAGAAAAAATCAACCTGAATACCTTGAGAGTACTTTATGTCACATAAAATAAGATTGAGAGGTATTTGGAGTCGGATTTGTTTGGAATAAATTATGTCATTCGTATTGAATCGGACATTAAATATTTAGTTTGATAACTTTTGAAGTTGGTAGAAATGGAGAAGTTAATGACACTATTGCAACATACGACCTACTTCCATGCATTAATTTCTAATAAGTGGAGTCTTCTATTATTGAAAGCATAGGCTCTTACCAGCAATGCAAATCAAATAGAAAGACAAATAAAAACTCAGTACTCTTTTTGAATTATTTAATCACCACAACATGTTGTGGTGATTAAATAATTCAAAAATCTGGTGTGGCGCACTCATAAACTTTCCTTGCCGTTATGAAAATTTATCACCTGACGCTAGTGTTCTCGCGCATCTCAAATCTACTATTCAAAGATATGAGACAGCTGGTGATAGGACAATAACGCTAGAGACACACGAGGTCTGCTATCTCTTCGTAGTGAATGATTTAATAGAACCAACAGTTGTCAACAGTTTGCAATAATTGGATAATCACATTTTCTCGAATTTCGAGCTTATATTCAATTTTAGGTGAAAATGTTACTGGGAATCAATTGCAGAGATTTACATGCTCAATCTTTTCCTCTTGAAATTTTTTGTTTATATTGTATATGAAGGCTAATTGAGAATCTAAAATCAAACTTTGCATAGATGGGGCGGAGCTCCTGTAATTTTTACAGATATAGGACTTGTTGCAGTTGATTGATTGATTGATTGATTGAGTACTTTATTTATGTAGATTACAATTGATAGAGCTTATCAATGACTATTTCAGGTATGAATTTGATCAAAATCGTTGTAGCCGTTTTCGAGAAAATCGCGGAAAACCCTGTTTTTGACAACATTTTCGCCATTTTAGCCGCCATCTTGGATTGCATTCGATCGAAATTGTTCGTGTCGGATCCTTATAGTGTAAGGACTATACGTTCCAAATTTCAAGTCATTCCGTTAACTGGGAGATGAGATATCGTGTACACAGACGCACATACACTCATACACACACATATACAGACCAATACCCAAAAACCACTTTTTCGGACTCAGGGGACCTTGAAACGTATAGAAATTTAGAAATTGGGGTACCTTAATTTTTTCGGAAAGCAATACTTGCCTTACCTATGGTAATAGGGCAAGGAAAGTAAAAAGGGTACTGAGATTTTTATTTTTCTTTCTATTTTTATTACAAGTAGCCCTATCAGAAAAGAGATAAATACAAATCAATTTCAATAAGATTTGATAATGCTATGAGACTAAATAATTGGAGAGAAAATTATGTTGGTTGAATCATGGAGTAATAAAATTCTTTCAACGAAAGGGTTCCTTATTCTAAATAAATGAATTTATCAATATATTTGAAATTTTATATGAATTTCAAATATTTTTTTGGAAATTCTTCCAAGGAACGGGTTCCCTTATTTTGAATAGGTAAATAAATGGATTAATTGATTCCCTTATTTTGGTTGAATGGAATAAGAAAATCCAAGGTCATTCCTTTTTGCTAAATTTAGTTTCATTCAAGTGAGATGTCCGTTTCTCCTTATTATTCAAATATATTGTCTCATTATGATTAATCGACATGCGCTTTCACAGTGTAAGTATCCTCTGTGTTATTTTGGTTCCCCATCCATTTGATTGATTGCAAATCCAATAAATGCACTTTCATATAAGTAAATTGAAATAATCAACACCATTCCAAAATTACATAGATAAGGTAATAATGATTCAGATAATTACCTATCAATTACCTTCTTGTAATATCTATTAATTTTCAGAAAATGTTTTTTGGCTTCTCAAACTTTTAATAAAGTTTGTTAAAAGTTAAAAAATTTTTCTCTCAAATAATTCACTCAATATTGAGTGACCACTATAATTATTAAATTCGCTACATGAAGAGATTCTCTGTCGTTTTCGTTGTGATTGTGAATGAGTTGAGTAATAACAAATTTCATGAAATTTGCGAGTATTTCAAAGTATTCATAATTCAGATAATGTAACAATGATTGTATAATGATTGAGATTGATCAATGGAATAGAAGTGTGCCCACTGTTCAGAATGCAGCAGCTAAGATATTTGTCTAGTAACTTTGTTGTTTAATCTCTTATTGCTCCCAGTTTACTGTGCAGTACCTTTCATTTTATCTCCTCCTTCTTGTTTTTGACCTCTTCTTTTTGTTCTTATTCTCCTGCCTTAATCATCTCATTGTTGTTCTCCTCCTCATTCTCCTCCTTCTCCTCCTACTCCTCCTTCTTATCCTCCTCCTCCTCCTCGTCCTCCTCCTCCTCCTCCTCCGTCTCCTCCTTATCCTCCTCCTCCCACTACTTCTCTTTTTCTTTGTCTTCTTCTTCCACATATTTCTAATTTCTTCTTCCTTGGTCTTCTTTTCTCTCTTCTTCTCGTCTCCTTTTTATTATTCATAATATTTTGTTCGTCTTTCTTCTTATTCTTGTTCTTCTCCTCCTCCTTCTCTTCTTTTTTTCATTCTTCTCTCATCTTCTTCTTATTCTTTGTCCCTTTTCTTCTTCTACTTCTCATCCTTGTTATCCTTCTCCTGCTGTTGCTCCTCCTCCTCCTTTTACTCTTTTTTCTCCTCTATCGTCTTCATCTCCTTCTCCTCCCATTCTCTTGTTCTTCTGTCTTATTTTTGTTCTTGATCTCTTGTCTTATTTTTTTGATTCTAATTCTCCTGTGTTTTTGTCCTTCTCCTTCTTCTACCTACTCTCCCAACTTCCAGCAACTGTCTGTTGGTCAGTGGTGGTCAACCAGCGTGAACATAATCTCCTAGCATAAATCCTTTACCAGATCTCTGGAGTTTCATCATAGGGACTCCAACAACAGTGGTAAGGTAAGAAGGTTAGGCGCAGACGCAGGCGTGTGCTGGTTCCTTTCACTTTCCGAGCAAAACAATCGCCCTGTTATTTCTGCCGGTTTCATTATTTCTATGAATTGATCGTTTCTTAAAAGCTGGGCTATGCATGTTTCTCTCTATCTTGAAAAGTGAATATTCTAGTCGTTTAAATACTATATAACAGTGTATTTATCTCTTTTCTATATAGTAAATACTTCATATAAATAAATACTTCATATCACTTGGAAATGGCATCATTGTCCGAAACATGTTGTGATAAAATATTTCAAAAAGGGTACTGAGATTTTTATTTTTCTTTCTATTTCTATAACAGTCGTACATTGCATTATTTATTTATTTATTTAGTCATGTACAATTATTACACTTATGTAAGAAGGCATATCAGGCTTATGCCCAAAACAAACTTCTCAAATTTTAATTCATACTACAGTTCAAATCAAAATGTAGGTTAAGCTACTATCACCTATTAAAATAGCAATTCACACTTCAAAAAACAAACAAATCTTCAATCAAGAATAGATATCATAAATGATTTTCATTGCTTCTCATAAATAGGGGTGGGGGTATTGATGTACTCAATCTTCGAATGTAGATTTGATATAATCATACACATATTTAAGCCTCAGATTTATTTTTGTTCATCCAGTCTATGGTCCTACTCGACATTATTTCCATACAATTCCCACAATACCAGAATCATAGTAAAGACTCATGTTCTGATGTTGAGTAGAGTAGATGTTGGATGAAAACGTCTAGAAAATTGTCAAAACCACTAGAATCTATTAGAACAATTCGAGATACTAGTTTCGGTTGTTAAGTCATTATCAATCATCTATACAAACATTTGACTGAGTCATTGTCAATATTGTAGAACCGTTCCATAATTGAATAAAAATACAAATATGTTGTCAAATTCTACACTGTTTTATTTAGTACACGACCAAGGTTTCGTGACCACACCGAAAACATTATTTTCATTGCTTACACAGTGTAGAATTTGACAACATATTTGTGTTTTTATTCAATTATACAAACATATTCATTTATACAATAAGTATATTATCAATCAATCTCTAGCAGTCTAGAAGCCTAAAAATTGTGTAGTATAATATTTAGTGTGGCTGTATGAATGAAGCCCTACGATTGGCCACACCTGTTGGCCAATGAAGGTTGAGCTCTATTGTCATTGGCTGAGACTAAACCATATTTGGAAAACTTCATCGTGTCTAGTCTCAGCCATTGATAGAGTTGAGCTCAAACGACTTGAAAACTCATTTTAATATCGCAATTTACCACTATTGTTATTCTCTGTTAAGTTAACGTCGCAGGTTCAAGATCCAATGAATATAGTTTCAAAAGCAAAATCTAGTAATAAATCCACAAAGCATGCATGATTCATGGCTTCTCACAGCCAAGCCTTTTAGTATCTGCGCCAAATAATCGCGAAAAAATAATGATGAAAGAATAAGTTTATAAGGTTTCATAATCTATATTATAATAAAGGAAATAACTGACACGTACCGTATAGGAGATTCACGAATGACGCATCAGCACGTTTGAACTACTGGACTAATCAACTTGAAATTTTGCTTATGGATTCTCAATTTACCGAGGATGGTTATAGGCCTATTTAGGCCCAGGATCTCAGTAGGTCCAGTTTTTCATTAGTTTTTAATTAGTCCCTTACGGAGCACGGGTTACTTGCTAGTTATTTGAAAATTCTTAGGTGAGTTCTATTTGATTCTTTCTATTCTTCCACCTTGTCTTACTCATCGTCTTGTAGAAATAGCAAGAGTGCTCTCTCTATCTTCATGATATCTGATAAATCAATTTTCTCTGTTCAAATCCTGTCAATAATACGATAAATCTTCATCACTGACTAATAAAAATTCGTATTATTCTACGTCTTGACACACCATAGAAATCATCACTCATCATAATCATAAATTATTCTCCTTTCATCATCCAAAATGTACCGACAAGAACAATGAGCCCATTACAATAATAGTGACAAGCGTTATCTTTGCAAGTTGAGGTCTTCAAAGACCTATAGCCATGAGATCAAGTCCTATAATACCATGGTAACAACGAGATTAGAAGAAGAATAAGAGTGAGAACAAGATTTAAAGAGGAATAAAAGTGAGATGAGTAACATTCAAGTCTTCTTCTTCTTCTTCTTCTTCTTCTTCTTCTTCTTCTTCTTCTTCTTATTCTTCTTCTTCTTCTTCTTCTTCTTCTTCTTCTTCTTCTTCTTCTTCTTCTTTTTCTTCTCCTTCTTCTTCTTATAGTTGAGTCATCATCGCGATCATCCGTTACCTGGTATTGTTAAGGATAGAAAAGGACAACAATGTTCTTTTATCCACTGAACTCATTCAGTATCAGAGATGAGATGGCTCTATTCATAAGCCTCTGCTCTCATTATGAAGTGGTGAGATGATTATGATGATAATGCAATGAGTGAATAATAGATCAAGGGTATTGTTTCGATTATAGCAAGGATCAGTATTTAAATATCGTTTGAAACATCGATGAGAGAAGTTCGATTGATATTAACAGTCCTGATTTTTGGTGACTCTGTAGTCTGATGTGTTTTATTGGAACTGCATTTCTTGACACAACAATTTATTTATGATACCAGTATGGCTTCTCAGTTTAGTTTAGAAGTGAGTCACAGAGGTTTAGTTCTGTTCCGATTCTCAAATTAAATTTTTCCAAAAAACACGCTTATATCAAACTTTAAATATTCTAAGAATGAACTTGAATTTCAAGTGAACGATGAAGAAAAAGTCTTGTATAATTATTCAATTAAAAGAGCTCTTGAAATAGCTCTCAGAGAGTTATTTTCAATATTTATTTATTCATCTATTTATTCATTCATTGATACAATAAGTTCATCATTAAATCGATAGGGAGAGAAATAATAAGGTAACCTTGTGCTATTCCACTCCCAAATTTAGACAGGGTTACACATAGTCCGAAATATTTTAATTCTTGTAGTTCTCCACTTCACAGAATTTTCAGTCCTTAAATATGTTCACAAAGTAGATTTCCAAATTTAGATACTTCCAATATATGGAAGCCTACCAGCTCTTGAAATGGAGAGTTCTTTTCAATATAATATAAAAGCCTATAGTGAGGTCCACGTTATAATGGCAGAGAATAAAGATAAAAGAATGGCGATGCCGATTCTCTGCATTAATTAATTATATTTCTACACTGTCAAAAACATAATTGGTATCGTTGTGGACCTAGAAAAGGATAGTACCACCGGCTTTGTTGAATGATAGACAAGGATAGCAAAACTAAAGTTGATTAAATACTGTCATTATAATGTGGACCTCACTATAGCATATTTTCACATTACTCCATAATCTAAATCTCATGGAGATCTTTTCCCCCTGAACAATAATAAAGGCGCATAGCAGCCAACTAGACCTAGATTCTTATTCTCCCCTCATTTTATATAGTTGTTGAGTGGTCACATAAAGTGAACATTACTGTTTAAAAGCATCACCAAGCTATCAAGTGAAAAAGACATTCTATTCTATTTATTCTTCACATTTCATGGATATATATGAACACTATTTCTAATAGATAGAAATACAAATCTCAGTACCCTTTTTTTAATTTTTTGATCACAACATCCTGAATAAATCTCCGAAACATGTTGTGATAGAATAATTCAAAGAAGGGTACTGAGATTTGTATTTTTATTTATATTAAAAGTAGCCCTAAACAGAAAAGAGACTATTTCTAATATTGATTCTTATTAAGGTGCGTACAGATTTACGCGCCGCGAACATAAGCAATTCACTTTTAATCAGCTGATGCCAAGCTTTTTTATATCTGTATCTTACCGTTTCTGTAAAAATACAGATATAATCAGCTGATTAAAAGTGAATTGCTCATGTTTGCGGCCCGTATATCTGTACGCACCTTTGAGCCATGTTTCTATTAATTCACTAGCATGTGGGCTAGTATTCATTTCCTGTCCATTTACAACAGAGGAATTGAAAAAAATATTCGATAGAGTTACTAAACTTTTATGATTCTAGTTTTCAAGGCTGTTCAATTAAGGAGTCCAATGATTGACAGTCTTTTTCCACCACATTATCGTAATACATCAGTTATTATTTGGCGTTTACTTGGAAGGCAAAGAATATTATTTCCATTTTCATAAGTACTGAGCCTTGAAGTATTAAGTAAATGATCCAATCAAAAATGAATTTCTCAATGGTTTGTCTAGTGAGGTCAGGAGCGTCATTGAAAAATAATCAGTTGTTTGACCACCGTCTTAGAGAATGTACCTTTCTCACTTCAGATCCACTTCCTGTGTTGAAGCAATATTGTTTCGTCAAATGGGTTTGGAAAGTAACAAGTAACACAATTGATTCAGCCTTGTTCATTGTTAAGTCTCTTTTATCCAATCAGTTTTATTACAGTATAACTATTGTTTTGCTTCTGTGGATGATAATTTAGGACTCTTTTCAAAATAGTCAGCAGTACTATCAACCAACTAGAGAATATTCAAGTTGATTTATTTGTATATGCATTAATATTTGAAGAATTCTAAGGTTCTTCAGGCCCTCCTTCCAGCTGAAACTGTGAAACTAATTTGAACATTCTAGTTCAGTCAGTCTTGGAATAAATAAATAACTCTTCTTTTGCATTCTAATCGTTGAATAAACTTCTCAGGGCAATATCATGGCATTGTTGGGGAAGTGGCAGAATTAGTGAGCCTCCAAATCCAAGGAGCTGTCTGATTGGTCAATGGGTTGAGTAGTCGCCATTTTACCTCCATAGCTCACTACCAATAGGAAGCAATAAGCTTGTGAATGACGCATACATGTCATTGTCCAATGAGACTGCACGTTGAATTTGGGGCATAACTTAGATTAGCAAAGCTAGTCCAATATTCTTTTATCTCTAGAGTTACTTATGCCTTTCTCTGTTAGAACTATTTTAACTGGAATATTCGAAGCATACCAGTATATTCTTTAAAAAAAACTATAATCTGGAATATTCGAAGTCAACAAACCAGCATATTCTTTCAAAAAATACTATAATCATGAATCTGCATCTTGATTTATGGTGTTCAAGCAATTTATAAGCAATACAGATTTATAAAATATTTTCAGAAGATTACCAGAACCAGGAACCTTACTAGAGTCGGGACCGAATAAAATTTGCATGCACCAATAGTAAAACGGCAGTTAATAGGCGGCAACTGTAGGCCAATTCAAAAATATTTCTATATATTATATAAATGTACTAGATTTTGTGTTAAAATTTGTATAGTCTATGTTATCGATGGCTCGAATGCAAAGAAATTATTAATCATACAATCTAAGCAATATTTTGGCATTTTTTGTAAGATCTATTTGAACCTAATGGCGGAGGACTAAGATATTTAAATTTTATGCTAATTTGAAAGTCGGAAATAGGATCTGTAAAACTTGAGAAAGGAGAACCAGCACTCGCCAGCCAAATGCCACCAGGAGAGGACCCCAAATATTTTAGAGCGTAGTACCTTGATAATGATTTTGTAAAAGTTAAAGTTAAAGTAAATTATTAAATTTCTTAAAAGACTTCGTGATGCTATTGTGAAGCAGAAGTCATTTTCATTTTTAAATAAATTTATAACCCTTGGAAGAGACGATTCCGGCTACCATATTCCCGGACCACATGGAGTTGGATCGACATCGGCGGATTACAAGAAGATTTTCGACACGTGAGTGATTAAATTTGAATTAGTGATGGGCGCCCTAGTGCTTCGAATTAATCTAATAATCAAAGCTAGCTCGCCGAAAGGGTTTTTATTATGAATTAAGAAATTAATAAGAGTAATACTTGCGCAAGTAAAATTATATTAAAGGTATTTATAAAAGAAAAAAGATAGATCAATATTTCAGAAATTTCTATTAATCAAAGAAGTACAAAATCTAGGCTATTAAAACATATGCATATGATATTTAATTTTTGGCAATACAATTTGCGATAGTTTATTATAGCTCTAATTCACTAGATGAATGGCTCTACCTATTCCGTCAGGTGCCGAATCTTGCACCCTGAGATAAAAATATATATTCGATACAAAAAAATCTACTAAGTACTAGAGATTTTAATATATATATATTTGGATTATTAGTGGCTAATTTATCAAGCTGATCTTAAAGCACACATTTTAATTGAATTGTCCAAGTCGACAAGTATTAGCAAGCGCATATCGCAGCTACATGCAACAGAATGCATATGATTTTAAGATAAAGGCACATGGTAATGATTCGTGCCATAAATCTAGAATATAAAGTTTAGCCTGTGATATTTTATTGATTTCAATTATTGTTCTATTTTATATTATATTTTTTATCGCTCTATATATATTTTTTGCCTCGATTTATTTTTTGCATTATTTGTGTAATATATGTATGAAACGTTTATGGTGTGCAATTTATTTTTTATTCCTCAACACTATAGTATAAGTATCATATTATATATATTTATTATTTATTGAATTACAAGAGTTATAGGAGAAGCCATACCTAGGCCTAGAAAGATTTAAGACTGAATACTATTAGAAAACCACGACCTAATTATATAATTATATCAAATCTCATGCTTTACCGACTGATGCCAAGCAGGAGGCTAATCGTTATTTAAATATAAAGAATAACGTGACATAAAGACATGGCGCCCAACGTGGGGCTGATGATGAGAGCCAAGCTCATTGAATAATTATTTGAAATTAAGTCAATAACCATATTGAAAATTATAGATAACTTATACGAGTTTTGAGGAAAACTGGCGAAGGGAAATTTGTATTACTTTTTGGGGAATCAATAGCTTTAAATAAAGAGAAATTATATGTTTTAAAGAAAATTTTATATTATTAGTACTGTAAAAAAAATACATGTTTATAGAGAGAGATTATATTTTATAAGCCTAAACTGCTATTACTTTCTAGTCAAAAATATATTATGTGTTTAAGCCGGTTGGAAAATAAGTCACAGCCTGTAAACTAGCCAAGAATAAATTAAAACAAAACATTGGGGGCGCTAGAGCATTATAAAAAACTTAAGTATAAATACCTTGTTGTATGAGTATCCAAACACTTTACACATCACTGTTTCACTGTAAGTCCCGGTTTGTGTCTCTTTTTTTTAAGCATTTTCGCTTATCATTTTTATCACTTTTTAATTAGCATTTATCATATTTGATATAATGAATCACACTCCCGCAAACTCTGAAGTTTCATATATGTACGGCGGTTGCACAGATCCCACTTTGTCGACTCCAAGCACATCAAACCCCACCACGGTAGATGCCAATACGCCACGAGAAAGGGAACCAGGAAGCGTCGGGTCGATAGTCTTCGATCCACCAGGTCTGCAACCTCTATCATCCACTCGAATCGACGCCGCTGACACACCATTGAATCAACGGATAGTAGAGATCAACTTTGAAGGGGGCGAGGAGCAGCCTGCAGAACCCGCATCGCCGGAGGCCGAGTCACACCTGAGCAAACAAAGTATATTTTCAATCACAGAGTTAGATCCGCTTCAAAAGGTAATAATGGAACAAACTAGCAGTACTTTCAATATTATGTTACAAAAAACAATGGATAATATGATGCAGGAGATTAAAAAAGAGATTGCTACAGTAAAGGAGGAAAATAAACAAACAGTGGAACAGGGCATGAAAGAGACCGCAGGCGCTATAAAATCAGTAGAACAACGGTTGGATAATATTGAAACTAAAGTAGAGAATCATAGGGAAGAATTAAAAGCAATGATAACCCTACAAAAAGAAAGTCAGGATAAAGTTACGGCAGGATTATCGGAAAGGTTGGATACGGTTACATGTGAACTCAATGAAAGGATAGATAACCTAACCATACAAATCACTACACCCATTCAGGATATAACAAATAACATTAAGGCCGATTGCCACCAAGAAATCCACAAACAAATTACCGTTGCCAATCAAACATTAACAACTACAGTTGACAAAAATATAACAGTATTAAAGAAATACAAAATAAACAGATTAATATGTCCACAAAAATGAACCAACTGCAAGGTAGCATCAATCAAAATACAGAAACCTGTAAAGCTTTAAACGGAACTCTACTAATTCAAAAATCCACTCTGACTCAATTAAATCAAGAAATAAACGCAAATAAAATTACACATAATAGTCAATGGCAGATAACACAGGAAAAAATAACAGCATTAGAAAATCATATTCAACAACGACCTCAAGGGATTCAAACAGACAACCTCAACGTACATAGTATATTACAAGGACTAGGAAAATTTGATAATACTGATCGCCATTTGCAACCTCAACCATTCATTGATCAGATAAAATTAGTACAAACTCTTGCACCTACCTCTTGGAATTTTTGCGTCTTCGTTTGACTAATTTATTGATTGGCGAACCCCTGATGTTCTTTCGGAGTAGAGCCCATGAATTTACATCATTGGATGAGTTTGTAGCTGTCTTCCTGGAACAGTATTGGAGCAGAAGTAAACAGTTGGACGTGCTAGCGGACATATATCATGCGATTTCAACCCTAACTTAGACGGTGCATGTACCACTTTCGTCACTGCCCTACAGTTTAAAAATTCTCAATTGAGCGAGCCCATTAATGAATCGGCATTAGCAAGTATTATTTTAAAGAAGCTACCGTATCAAGTTAGAATGGCACTCGCCACACAACCCATTACTGATTGCAAGCAGCTGATAAATCATTTATATGGCATACAGTCTGTGATGGCAATATCAAACCACCGTTCAGACCAGAGATACGCACCAAATCAACATAACTCAAAATTTAATCAGTATAACAGCCAAAATTATGAACCGGTATCATATGATCGCTACCGATCTGCTCCTCAATTTGAACGCCGCTATGAGCACAGGCAAAATGGTAACTGGAATAATGAAAAATTTCAAAATCGCACAACCAACCACTATGCCCAGCAGAGCAATCGTAAGAATCACTATGATGGCCGTGATCGATTAAACTCACATAATAATCACACACAAAACAATTACAACAGAAATTATAAACCGCCACCTCAACAAGTAAGTACAAATTATACATTAGCACATGCAATAGGATTGAATCAACAAAAAACCCGGAACCCAGCACCCAACGACCCGCCACCAGATATACAGAAAACTACAGCTAATAAACCAGGATTATATGATACCCCCAATATCCAACCACAAAAAACCGCCGCCAAACATGCAATTAAAACATCCTGCAAACATCAATCCCTACTAAGCATCCTCTTCACTACCGACGATCCATCACCGCAGGAAGAGCAGCCCGCATATCCAGAGACCGCCACCATACTACCTGGTTTGACCGCCACCATGCACCCGCGCACAGAATCCATGCACCCGCACCAATGGACACCACCGAAGGAGACAAAGGACCCCAAAATTTTTGACCAAGAGGCTGACACCAGGGAGGACGGACTACCGGACAAGAGGAGCGACCACCGCAAGGCCCGGAGGCGGAAGCGCCCGAGGACACCGGACGGCCGACATCAGGACAGAGAGGACGGCATTCAGGAGAACATGCATCGCAAGGCCCGGAGGCGGAAGAAGCGACGAAGGAGGAACCACGCGCGCGCATACCGGCCGCATGCACGCTTCAAGAGGCAAAGAAGAACACCGGACCAGCACCGAGGAAGACAGGAAGCCGACAACCTGCATCCGCGGCACATACGCTTCAAGAGAGCCAATCAGCGATGTGACCGGAATAATGGGCTAAGGAAATGTGATAAAAACGGATCGAATGAATGGAACAAAACCGGAGCTGCTTACGAAACTACCATGGATTCATGTTGGATTAAAAATGGAACTAAAAGGACTACTACAGATTCATGCATGGGCAACAACGAAATGGACTACTTATGGAGATATATGAAGGATAAACGGTGGCTAATAAGATTGGAAGAATTAAAAAATAATATTAAGAAAGTGAAAGTACCTGGATATGATATGATGAGAGATTATGCTATTAAAAAGATGATAAATGTTTGGATATGGTGTTTAATGTTTGTAATAATGGCTGTGATATTAATAAAAGACTGTGTTGTGGATAGAATGGAAAATATTGTATTATTATTGATAAATGAATCTATGATTGATAATTGGAAATTTAATATTATAAAAATGTTTATTGTTATAAGCCTATTGAGTTATAATGAGCCGAGATCAAGAATATTAAATGAACATAAGAGGAAAGATGAATTAAAATTACATGATGATTGGAATAAGAATGGATTGAAAGGAACTACCATTAATGAATCAAGGAATTATTTAAAAAGGTATACAAGATACAAGGGCTTTAAATTTATGATGAAAAAATTATCAATTAGGACAGCCTCAACAATCAACAGTAGATAACCAACCGGCCTATAGTATAGCTACAAGCAGAAAGTCAAAAGATATGGGAAGACCACAACAATTCTACATGAAATATCATCGAATTTGAAATAAATATGATAAGAAATCAAGGAAAACATTATTATCAAACCGATTACTAACCTTCCTTAATAATTTTAATCTTGGCATAGGACGCGTGGCAACAATCCAATGTTTTAATTCCTTCCAGCCGTTAGAAGCCTGCAATAAGAAAAAGAATAATTTTTAAATGTGTAATTAAATTAGCTACATCCACTAAAAAAGGACACAAGCGGGGATAGTATATTTAAAATTTGTAAATTACCTTTAAAGAGAAAAAAAGGCAGCAGTTAGGTTAATTATGAAATTCGACAGCAAATTCTGTAGAATCAGTGACCAGCTGGGCAAGGCCACCTGAATCAAATATGTAATGCCTGCAAACATAGAATTATGAAAAAGTATAGTTACCCCAAAATTGTTATTTATCATTGTTATTTATTATTGTTATTTATCATATTATTAATGTCGGTATTTATTTATATGTTTTATATTTATTACTTTTAATTATGCCACGTTGTTACCTGAAAAGACCTAAAGTGAATACAAGCTACCAAAAAACCAAAGAGCCATTAGCAAAGGAAAAATATTGTACCTGATGTATAGAAAATTATTTGTATTAAGACCTAAGAAATACTATAAGATATAAGCCCAGAAGTTTGTGAATCGAAATTATTGTCTAAAAGGAATCATTTATGAGAATATGAAATGTGTGTAGTTAGGTTGGCGGCCCTGCAAGCGGCGAATTTAAAAATATTATGTTTTAAGTGTTATCAGGAGGAGTGTGTTTAGAAGTTTATATTTATGATATTTTATGTGTGTTGAGGAGAGAATTTGTTATTGTATTTGATAAAGGTATAAAGGAGATGCAGCAAATATGTCTGCGAACTGTGATAGAAGTATGAGAGTATAATTTATAAATAAAGTATAGTGTATATCGATGTATGAAGGGTGGGTTTTCATTAAAAACATTGTGATTCTCAAATATTTTGAATTCAAACCAGGGGCGCGTGTAAAGTATTAAATTGGGTAGATAAAATTCCTAACAGAAACAGTAATAGGTCTGAAAATAAAGTAACTGGCTAATATCGCCAATAGATAATAACTAAGATTAGATAGCATCAGCTTGTTCTGGCTAAATGGTACAAAAACCTAAAAAGGATTTGAAGGAATTTATTGCTCATAAATAGATTATTATATAAAATATTTGAAGATTGAGGTTATGTACATGTATTCATGGATCGGTGACCTAGAGATCGATCAAACCGAGAAACGTAGAATCTGACCAAAACCCCTTGGCAGAGCTTATTGCAATCAGATGGTGTGCAATGTGAAAAAACATCTGATCACGTGGCTAATTATTAGGTAGCATGGAATTAATATAATGTATAGAATATTAGCTAGCATGTAAAGAGCATAAATAAAAAACCAAATAAAATAATTAATGTATTCAGGAAATAAGAGGTACCAGGCGCATGAATACCGAATAAAATTTGCATGCACCAATAGTAAAACGGCAGTTAATAGGCGGCAACTGTAGGCCAATTCAAAAATATTTCTATATATTTATATAAATGTACTAGATTTTGTGTTAAAACTTTGTATAGTCTATGTTATCGATGGCTCGAATGCAAAGAAATTATTAATCATACAATCTAAGCAATATTTTGGCATTTTTTGTAAGATCTATTTGAACCTAATGGCGGAGGACTAAGATATTTAAATTTTATGCTAATTTGAAAGTCGGAAATAGGATCTGTAAAACTTGAGAAAGGAGAACCAGCACTCGCCAGCCAAATGCCACCAGGAGAGGACCCCAAATATTTTAGAGCGTAGTACCTTGATAATGATTTTGTAAAAGTTAAAGTTAAAGTAAATTATTAAATTTCTTAAAAGACTTCGTGATGCTATTGTGAAGCAGAAGTCACTTTCATTTTTTAAATAAATTTATAACCCCTTGGAGGAGACGATTCCGGCTACCATATTCCCGGACCACATGGAGTTGGATCGACATCGGCGGCTTACAAGAAGATTTTCGACACGTGAGTGATAAATTTGAATTAGTGATGGGCGCCCTAGTGCTTCGAATTAATCTAATAATCAAAGCTAGCTCGCCGAAAGGGTTTTTATTATAAATTAAGAAATTAATAAGAGTAATACTTGCGCAAGTAAAATTAGTATTAAAGGTATTTTATTAAAAGAAAAAAGATAGATCAATATTTCAGAAATTTCTATTAAATCAAAGAAGTACAAAATCTAGGCTATTAAAACATATGCATATGATATTTAATTTTTGCAATACAATTTGCGATAGTTTATTATAGCTCTAATTCACTAGATGAATGGCTCTACCTATTCCGTCAGGTGCCGAATCTTGCACCCTGAGATAAAAATATATATATTCGATACAAAAAAATCTACTAAGTACTAGAGATTTTAATATATATATATTTGGATTATTAGTGGCTAATTTATCAAGCTGATCTTAAAGCACACATTTTTAATTGAATTGTCCAAGTCGACAAGTATTAGCAAGCGCATATCGCAGCTACATGCAACAGAATGCATATGATTTTAAGATAAAGGCACATGGTAATGATTCGTGCCATAAATCTAGAATATAAAGTTTAGCCTGTGATATTTTTATTGATTTCAATTATTGTTCTATTTTTATATTATATTTTTTATCGCTCTATATATATTTTTTGCCTCGATTTATTTTTTGCATTATTTGTGTAATATATGTATGAAACGTTTATGGTGTGCAATTTATTTTTTATTCCTCAACACTATAGTATAAGTATCATATTTATATATATTTATTATTTATTGAATTACAAGAGTTATAGGAGAAGCCATACCTAGGCCTAGAAAGATTTAAGACTGAATACTATTAGAAAACCACGACCTAATTATATAATTATATCAAATCTCATGCTTTACCGACTGATGCCAAGCAGGAGGCTAATCGTTATTTAAATATAAAGAATAACGTGACAATATGTACGCACCTTTAAGCCGTATTCTTGTACCATGTTTCTATTAATTCACTACCATGTGGCCTATTCATTTCCTGTCCATTTACAACAGAGGAATTGAAAAAAAATATTCGATAGAGTTATGGTTCTTTTATGGTTCTAGTTTTCAAGGCTGTTCAATTGAAAGCAGGAGTCTAATGATTGACAGTCTTTTTCCACCACATTATCGTAATGCATCAGTTATTATTTGGCGTTTACTTGGAAGGCAAAGAGAATTATTTCCATTTCCATAAGTACTGAGCCTTGAAGGATTAAGTAAATGATCCAATCAAAAATGAATTTCTCAATAGTTTGTCTAGTGAGGTCAGGAGCGTCATTGAAAAATAATCAGTTGTTTGACCACCGTCTCAGAGAATGTACCTTTCTCACTTCTGATCCACTTCCTGTGTTGAAGCAATATTGTTTCGTCAAATGGGTTTGAAAAGTGAAAAGTAACACAATTGATTCAGCCTTGTTCATTGTTAAGTCTCTTTTATCACTTTTTGTGTAGTGAGAAGTTGATCTCTTTATCAGTTTTATTACAGTATAATTGTTTTGCTTCTGTGGATGATAATATTGAGGACTTTTCCTAAGCAATCAGTAACACCTGAAAGACATTAAGGATGATTTCGATATCTTATAGACTGAGCATTTCAATTCATCACGATTTCTGTGGAATCCTGCTGCACCAGCGAAATCAGCTCAAATGTCAAGATTCAATCCCCATTGGATTTGCTATTTTTGGCAATAAACCTGTTCAATTTTAACCGGAGAACATCTTCTATACTGGTTGCAAAATAAGTGGATTCACTACTGTAATCCAATACCGGTTTTATTTGGTTTGATTATAGGTAAAGAGTTGGGCAAGTGAAAATTGCTGTGAGTCAGGTGGATAATTTAAATGGAGATGGGTTTTGGAACCAGCTTCATACTAGAACTACAGTGCAGATAGAGTACACCTGAATTATTATCCATACTAATTTTCAGTGAACTCTCTACTTCGTAGTAGGATGAGTATAATGTAGTGTAGAGTCCATACTGCAGCTTTTTCCCCAATTTTTCCTCTCTCTCTCTCTCTTAGTGGGAAGTTATTTCTCTCTAGTTATTTCTCTCTCTCTAGTTAGTGGGAAGGATATTTTGAATATTCTTTCCGAAGAATAAACATTGATATGTCCAAAGCTCCGCCAATTTATGTAGATGCATAACAATATTATCTATAGTTATCACAAATTGCTTTTTTCATATCATATACAGTTCAATAATTATTTTCTTAGTCTATATTATGTAAATTCATCTATAATTTTGCTGTATCGTAAGCTATTGTATATAAGTGTATAAGCCAGTATATATTGTTGTAATCTACATGAATAAAGTACTCAATCAATCAATCAATCTCCTTCTTATTATAATCTCTCCTTTCCTCGATCACCTCATTTTCGTTTCTCTAATTCTTATTCTATCATATCTTACTTTCTATCCCCTTCTTCTACTCATTCCTCGGTTTATTCAATCAATTATTCAATTCAATTCATAATTTATCTATATTGCACATCAATACATAAAATTATGACAAAAACTAATTGTTTACATAATTTACCTTATGTATAATTACGGAAATAACTTCATTTGATGAATAAAATAAAGTAACCATCAAATAAAAAATAATAGAAACTTGATAATAGAAACTAAACTATAACAATAATTATTCAATAGTATTAGTTGAAACTTGATCGAACAAAGGTGGAATATATAGCATACTCGTTTCAAATTGTGTTTTCCTAATTATATTTGATAACTATCTATTTCAGCATGTATCAGTGGTACTGTATTTTCATTGAACAATTTTCAAAAGAATAATTCAAAACTCTTTAAATAGTTTAAAAAGCTTATGATTGAATGATTGAGTTTTATGGTGTAAAACAAGACTTGGTAAATGATTATTGTTAAAATAGCCTCATTCAGACTGGCTTATTACCTATATAGATTCGGGAGAGAGACCGTTTTGGATTCAATTTATTAGTTTCAAAAAAATAGTTTGAATAATTATATTTTAATCCCTCTAGCTATTTATGTGTAATTATGTTATTGTTTCTCTCCCAATCAGAGTTTTGATTTTTTGAATGTGTAACTTGAATGAGATGAATATCTAATTGATAATCCATTAATTGAACTTGAAGATACATGTATATTATTTTATATTTACCTAATAGTCTCCCAAAGTTTGCGACTACGTGACTTTGTTATTCCTGTTACTGGAACCTGAAAACAAACAAATTTTTTCATGAGTTTACAGTATTTAAACATGGTCACACCCATTCTGTCAATCAATGGGAGAGATAACAAGCAGACTTTCTGAGATTTCAACATAGGTACTGAACTTTGTCTTCTTGTTCTATGCTAAGACACGTTTTCCCTAATCTAAGTTTAGTGTCTTAGAAAAATGTGTAACTCATTAAAGTTGGATAACTCAGTTATCAAGTAGAAAGTAAAAAAGATGAATAAGCTGTAATAAGTAAATAGAAGGTGAAGAAGCGCTAGAATTTTGAAATACATCTTACTGCTTGTTTCAACAATGAACTGATTTCAATGACCTCTCAGCCCGGCCATACGTACATGTTGCTGGCCCTGCCATATTCGAATTTCACCAAACAAACAATGCCAAGATTTTATACCTATTATGAATTCGTTGATTGTTTGTTATCTATGTTGTGTATTTTGAAATACAGATGAAATACGTGCTAATATTTCACTTATGATCAGTCAGATTGAATTAGGTTCAAATATTATGTAGATTCCCACATATCAGTATCAGTGAACATGTTCGGTACAGTGAAAATATCATTTCCATTAGTTTTAATTCAACCATTCATACTCGCTTCGCCGGGCTGAGTGTGTATAGCTTTAGTGTTTACGAGTTTGTGTTTCTTGAATAGTTCCAAATTTTCTTAAATAACACAATATTATTCGTTAAAAGTGGTAATTGAGTGAAATATTTCCATCTAATTCATCAATTTAAGCCATCTAAATTCAAAATTTATAGTTTTAGTGTTTATTTTGAATCAAAATTTTATAAAAATTGTACACGTGAAATTCTAACCTTATCTTGGACTTTGTCACCTATAAATTTGGAAGAAAAATAGCACAAGGACTACCTTATCATTTTATCTTTCAATGTTATTACATTAGTGTCATTTGCATTGTAAATGAATAAAAAAAAAAAAAAAATAATAGTACCATAACTATGGATTTTATTCATTCATTCCATTAGATATCCATTCATTCACTCTATTATTTTGAGCTGAGTGTGAATAGTTCCATGACTATGAATTCATTCATCAGATATTCATTCATTCACTCTATCATTATTATTTTAATAGTTTGAATATCTACACTAGCTAAAACTTAGTATGCTGTTTACAACTTTGGCGGACTTGAGAAATCGTTTCATTCTAGTGTCATGCTAACTTCCCATTATACTGTAGTTATTGCCTTGGTCTGTTGATACTATAATTTCTTGTCACAATAATGGAATACACTGTACACCATAATCTATTGTACACTCAATTATCACTCCATATTTTTGCGAGCTATGATTATCTGACCAACAGCTTGAACTATAGATATGAACATTCTTGAACTATATCATATGCAGTGAAAGTTATACATGACACTAGCAGTACAAGTGTAGTACAAAAATTCACCTTCATTCTGTAGTAGCCTACTGTAGTACAACTTGAAGTTGGAGTGCTATGGTTGGATTCACCTTAAACTGCCAGCATCGCTCTTGAATGAGATCAATGCTTCTTATTCGATCAGTGCTCTATAAGTTTTAATTGAATTTTAGAGAAAGGGAAATATCAGAAAAGTAATAAGTGCAGAATATCAGAGAAGCAAGAGGTACAGAATAGAAAAGAGGAGGTAGAAGAAACTGTATGGAACGGAGTGAGAGATGAAAGAGAAAGATTTGTGAAAATGAAGAACGGAGAATACGGATGAAAAATGAACAAAATGAGAGGGAGAAATAGTTTATGGAAGACAGAGTGAGTAGGCTAGTGAGTTTGACAAAAAAAGAAGAGGAAGGACAGAGAGGTGTATGGAGAAAAATGAAGAATAAGATAAGAAATGAAGAAAATGAAGAATAAGAGAGAAAATGAGTTTTATAGATGGATAGAGATTGATAGTGGAAGAGAGATAGTGTGAGAAAGGTAGAGTAAATGAGAGAGAAAAAGTTACTGATAGAAAATAATTGATTGAATGAACGGGGAAGAAGCCAAAATTGAAGAATAAGAGAAAAAATGAATAATAAGAGAGAAAATGATATTTATAGATGGATAGAGATTGATAGTGGAAGAGGTTGATAGTGAGAGAGAGGAAGAGAAAATGAGAGAGAGAAAAAGATACTGATAGAAAATAATTGATTGAATGGACGGGGAAGAAGCCAAAATCCTATTATATTAAGCGAGCGATTTCTGTATTTATATATCTGGTTATTTTTATGTCTGGTTATTTTTATATATGGTTATTTTTATATCTGGCTATTTTTATATCTGGTTATTGATGTTTAACGGGTCTCGAAAACGGCTCTAACGATTTCCACGAAATTTGGAACATACTAGGTTTATGATATAAAGATTCGATTGCTCTAGGTCTCATCCTTGGGAAAACTTGCTGAACGACATTAAAAGGATATTTCATCCTTGGCTGAAACAGCTGTGGATAGTAAAAAAGTGAGTATGTGAAAAATCAAAATATCGCATCCACGAAATTCATAAGATGACGTATAGCCAGCTGTGAAATATATAACACGATCATTTTAGAGAATTGTGTTCTGTTTATCAATAAATAAAAATAACGAGCGAAGCTCGGTGCCCCGATATCTATCTATGAATGACAGAGTGATAGAGAGAAACATGGAGATTGAAAGAGAGTGTGATAGAGAATTGAGAGAGTGAGAGAAAGTGAGAATGAAAGGAAGAGTGAGTGAGAGAAAATAAATGACGGTAAAATAAGAGAGCTCTATGCGATATCTCGCATGCTGTTACTTGACCGTTGCATTTTTATGCTATTCTACTCAATTATTATAATTTCATTCCACTTCCGGACTCAGTTGTGTCTTGTGCAGAGTATTTTCAATATGGTAACTGATGGGACTTGGAGTTTGGATGTCGTTTCCAATCACTGTCACTTCCTCGACGCAGCCACGGTATGCGGGATTCGCTTCTTTATTATAGGGTTCGAGAGAAATTTATTGAATGAAAGTGGAGTAATGTACATCTCATGCAAAATGGTATCCAACATCTCATGTTTTGTTTTCGCTGTGAGGCTATATTGTCGTGTGTGAGATTATTTCTGCAGTATATATCTGTTTATTATTCAGTATGTGTAAACAATTGTTTTTCAATGAGGCTTGTTTTGGCATAAAACTGTTGTAAGCCTCTATATGTTGTTGTAATTTTTCTATTGATGTAAATAAATAAAAAAGTATGTATGGCAAATACATGACTCATATCAAACACATTTCTCAAAAACATTCATATACACTGTGCAGTTCCAATTTCTTGTTGATATCTGATGAAGACATAAAATAATATTGATTGGTTTGATCCTGTTACAAGGAACGTATAGTGTTTTACTATTCATAAAAACCTATGCTAAAGATGATTCTCACATGAGCCATAGGCTTGTACAAAGAAAATGGCAGGGGCCATAAGAGATGAGTTGATTGGTTAGAGAAACTAAGAGAGAGATTAAAAATTGAATTGAATAATTGCCTGTATTAAGGGGGGAGTTAGGACTCTAGGATCTCTCTGCCACACATTTGAATGTTGGAATGATGTGAGAATTGAAGGAAATTTGTTTAAGATTAAGACTTTGTTAAATACGAACTAGGCCTACCAAGAGCAGATAAATTATTTTGAGCTCGTAATTTCCGTGAGTTGGTGGAACTGGCCTGATTTAGACACCCATCCAACAGGAGTACCAGAATCACATAACTTAACCTATATTAGAGATAATTTATTGTTTTGAACAGTTTAGAAAAGAGAATTTGTTCAGTTTTAATATTAAAATGGTTTATTTCAGTATCAATTATATAAATTATAAAAGATTAGTACAAATTTTGAATACTGGGTTAATTGTCCCAGAGCGCATCAAAATTCTATCTTGGGATTCAGTTTTGAGCTCAAGCATTTGATAAGAGTTTTAGCATGTTTTAAGCATCAGTCTCCCATGTAAGAAGAATGAAATTTTATACATTCTTTGGTTTATAGTGGAGGAATAAAAGTAGTTGATGAAATAAGTGTTGAATAGTCAACTAATGTAATGGTGTAAGTTATTATAAGTTTAAATTAATAAAATATTATTTGGAAATTTGAAGCAAGGTATTCTGTTTATTCGAAAATATTGTTATTCAAATTTAGGATATTTAATTCAGTCTGTCACGAATTGAAATGAGTTGATCACGAAACGATTTAAAATTCATATTCAAAAGATTAATTCATGACTCAAAACCTATAGGCAGGGATATTAATACTAATGTCAGGGTTGGTGGAAAATTGAATCCAGCTAACTATTATGAGTTTGAAAGACTTGGAGTGTGTTTTTTCTAAGAAATATATCTGATACTACTCTGAACGCAATCTTTGCTCATTTGACTTTGACCGTAATAATTGGATTTGTTTCAAGGCTGGAACTCGATAAATTGTATCGAAATTAGTTGTGTACATTCGTAGAACATTCACTATTACCTGCTTTGATATGACCTTGAAATGCTACATTCTCCACATTACTCAACTGTGAGTTAATGCACCTTTAAGAGGGCGTAGTGCAGGATAAAAACTTCAGGCTATTTATTTTTAGAATCGTTAATGGTGAGTGAATTTCAACAAAGAAAATGATATCTTGTAGATTATTAATTGTAATGATTAATATTAATCTTGCACTTTTACAACAGTACTCTGTGCAAGTGTAAGATTGATATTAATCTAAAAGTGCAGGATTAATATTAATTATTCCAATTAATTATCTACAAGATATTAATATCAACAGTTCAAGTAGGATGAAGACAAAAGAAAATGAGTTTGTGCATGAGTGTGAATTTTTCTTTGAATGTAACAGTGGAAAAGCAGGGCTCCTAGGCCTAATATTTTTTTCCTCCCCGACTCTAGTAAGAGTTACACTCCTTAAACATATTTTCAAAATCCATAGCAGGTATGTTATATTTATTACTTGATCCTCATTTCACGATGCAACTTCATATTATTGACATTTCATTTTATAATACATTGTAACACTTTGAGAAAAATCTTTCTAGTGGAGGAAGGAAGAACAAGCTCAGGAGACCGATATGGCAGTGGATAATATGTGAGCCACGCCCCAAATTCAACGAGCAGTCTCATTGGACAATAGCTTGCATGTGACATTCTCAAGCTGCTTGCTCCCTATTGGTTAAGGTAAAATGGTGACTTGGTCCATTGACCAATGAGACATCTTCTTGTGTTTGGAGGCGTGGGCTACAAATTCAACAACTCCTACAACAATTTCATCCTATTACTTTGTATACTGTGTATTCATCTTATCACCGTGTATTCAACGATAATAAAATACAATAAAGGCCGGTTTCCGAGCTCGGGATTTAGCTAAGTTCTTGACTTTAAACAGCTGGAGTCAGAAAATTGGCTTTCCGAAACGGGGCGTAGCACTACCTCCGTAAACAAAGCCGTAGCGCATTCGTGTGACGTCAGCAAAGGTAGGGCTCCTACACCAATAAAAACTCGTTGATTTCAGCTTATCTATATCAGCTAGTGTTTTTATTGGTCTAGGAGCCCTACCTGTGCTGACGTCACACGAATGCACTATGGCTTTGTTCTCGGAGGTAGTGGGCGTAGTCGCAGTTTTTATGATAATCTTTATTTACTTTTTTCTATAATTGGAAACGTTTTCCTTGACGAAACACAACATTCCTAAATAATTAAAAATAGCTGAAACTTTACACTATTTTCTCCTTATTTTATTTTGTGTTCAATTTTCTAGATTTTCGAAATTTAATTTAAACGTGGACTGTGACTACGCCCTGTTTTGGAAAGCCAATTTTCAGACTTTAGCTGTTTAAAATCTAGAACTTAGCTAAATCCGAGCTCGGAAACCGGCCCTGAAAGAGCTAATGCCGGTTGAACAAAAGCCAGTTAAATTTTAACCGTTATTAATTTCATGAGAACCAATAAGAGAAGCTGTCTTTTCAAAAACACTTTCTCTGATAGTGTTTCTCTGATTAGGTTCTCGTGAAGTTGATAACGGTTGAAATTCAACCGGCTTTTGTGCAACCGGGCCTTATTGATTTATTTTCTTCTAAGAACGACTAGAAACTACAAATCCGATTCACAATATTCAAAGCTGGAAGGCGGGGTTGAAAGTTCAGAGAGTTTCTTTGTGCAGATTTATCTTCAGAGATTTTTGCAACTAATAAAAATAAATTTAAGTTGTTTAATAAAGATTAGCATCTTTCATCAACTACTTTCATAGAAATGATTTGAAAAAATATTCTAAGAGAATAAGAGAGTTTTTGAGAGAACAATTTTCTCTTCACAGGTACAGTAGTTTATATTTTTATTATATTGATCAGGAATCCTTCTTCATCACAGTATTATCACTTCTTGATTCATGCTATCCAGCCATTACTCATTTAATAGTTTTAGTTCCCACGCTCTTGAAGGATCGGCTTCGTAAGTTCACAAATATAGCAAATCATAGTTACGCATAAATTAATGATTTATACTGTCAGTCTCAGAAATATCCGGGTATGTTAACCTCAATAAGGATAACTAGGGAGTTGACCTTCAGGTTATGAACAAAGGGGGACGTACTTGGCATAAGTGGAATCAGAAAAATTCAGTTTTATTTCAATTTAATTGCCGGCTCATAAGAGAGTATTTCCTTATGATCCATCTTGATATGGGAACTAGTTAGCAGGTTTACATGCGATATAACAAGATAACACAAAGTCATGTGGAAGGTATTTTTTAAATCTAATGAGATTGATAAAGTATTGAAAATACAGTTTCTGGATAAAATAGTCATATCAATATCATATTATAGCTTCTGAGAAATATTTTAATTTTCAGAGATCATCTTAGATGTTTATTGAAACAATAAACGTTAGATGTTTTGTGTTTAGATTGATTGTTCAATCGTTTGTGTTAGTGTTGATTGTTTAACGTTTTAACAATAAACGTTTAAACATAAACACATTCAGGGTGTGTCATTCAGATGAAGGATGATGACGAAAAGATCGGATCTATAAAGACTAGTCCTCTGATATTCTTTTATTTTAATACTTTCATTATTCTGTTTCTTTGGTCAAGCTTAGGGAGGAGCTTCATAGAAATTCTATGACTCTGAGTAAAAATGTAGGCTACTCTTCTATTTGATTATACATTCGATCATTATTCAAACCCGATGAAAGGGTATTCTTTATTACGGAATAAACTTGTAGAATGATCATTCACAAAAACATTGACGAAACACAAAAACATGCTTTTGCTCTACTCCTATGTGAGTTTCCAAAGGTGGAACTCCAATGTCCAACCTCTGGTTATCTAGCTTTGGAATTTCAAATTTCAGTTTCTTACTGATAAGTATTGATTTGCACTTGTTTGCATTGATATTATTTTGATAGGCATGAACTAATAAGGATTATTTATTTGCATTATAAGGTGAAAATTACCACCATGGTAATATTTATATAAAATTTACACCATAGGTGTTCAGAGCTCTTGATTATCTCCATTAACATTTATAATTCTTTGGTATTATGGATTGCAATACTTTTAATTCCAGTCTGATTCAAGATATGAAATGAAAAAAAATCTCTATTTGGCGGAGTTGGGATTTTTCAAGTCCTCTCTATCACTCAACCTTGAATATGATCTGAAATGGATAAATAGTATTTTGAAAACATAGTGACATGGAAACTTTCAAATCATTATTTTTATCCATTATTGTACAAAACACTATAATCATAGTATAATTATGACTTTCGAGGAAAACTAGGCTGAGTCTGTACTATTTCTCTCTAAAAATTTTGATAAAAGGTTATAAAACAAAACACTTATTGAAATGGGCTGCTTTTAAATTAATAAAACAAAATAAAACTTGTAGCACCCTTTATTTATTAAAAAAATTAAATAGTTCAACTATTTCAAGTTTTTTAATAAATAAAGGGTGCTACAAGTTTTATTTTGTTTTATTAAGGTTATAAAATTATAGTTGATCATTTCATTTTAAACCACCATCCCTTGCATTGTGTTTCTCAAAATTCAGAGGAGAGACTTATACCAATGAAATTTCGAATTTCAACTTTTCAATAAAAACTATAAATTACTAATATGGATTAATTTATTTCATTCTTACCTTGAAACAGTTAGTCCTGAGTGTTGATTATGTATTCCTTTTAGCATACACCTGACACCTTACTGAAACTTGAACTTTGAGGTTGCGGATAAATATTGGAAATTCGGGAAATTTATAGATTATTTTTCCACTGTAAATGTTAATCTGATTCTAATAAATCAGAAAGACCGTGCTGAAATTTTTGTTTAGATCGCAATGCTGCAATCAGTAGAAAAAATTTAACTTTTTTCAAATCTCCAAAAAAGATTATTTTCCGTTTTGGAAAATTATGTTGCTAATAATGTTTTGATACTCTGTTCCATGTTATAAAGTTCGTCGTTAATCCAGCTTCGTTGCAAGCTACGTCCCGGAAAATTTAGATTTTTCTCAAAAATTTTCGCACTGTGAAATCCTGGCCGAATTTATGATCCTGCTCTAGAAACGAAGTTGAATTAACGGAGTCGAACGCTGGACTGAAAGACCGAAAGGCGGTTGGAAGGATACGGCTATCTGCAGGATTGCTCCTTCAAGATCCTGCGATCAGCTGCTTCTTGTAGGAAGGAATGCTCTGTATCATGACAGATACTGTTTTTAAGGATGTTTATTTGAGTCAAGGAGACTGAAAGAAAAGTTAATTGAATTAAGGATTAAGATATTGATAGAAGTAGTTCATAAGCAACACCAATGGAAAGCAAGAAAATTTCTTTTAGATTCTTCAGATGTAAATTCAACACATACAATCCATGAAATTGAGTGAGCGAGATATTGTAGTCTCCCACAACTATGGAAGATTATAATTTTATATAAGCTATATGTATTGATGTTAATGAATGTAGCCCTTTGAATCAGGAAAAACCGATCTCAATAGTAAAAACAAGTTGAAAGAAAAACTTTCAAAAATCAGATAGAGCTTACAGAGAGATAGAAGAAGTGAGAAGATAATTACTGTACTAATAATATTAATTTCATTTTATTAAGATTGTGAAACCTTGATCCTTACTAAGTTTAAGGAGAAGAATAATCAAGTATGAGAAGAGACAAGAATAATTGTATGAGGGAGAAGAGAGGAGAAGAGAGTAGATAAGAAGACTCTGATACAACAACAAACAGTAGATGACAAAATTTAAAAAATACACGTGGAAATATAACTAACTTTATCACTGTCGATTTTATTCATAGTCATCAAAATATGGGAAACATCTCTGATTTTTGAGCTCTTTAAAGGTAGCTCCTCTTGATATCTATAATGAAGGAATGAATAGATGAAATATTTATTCATATTTGAGAATGTTCAGTTTGTTGCTCCATAAATGAGAAGTTACACAATCGAGTTTGCTCTTCGAAGTGTCCAAAAATCTTGAATGTTTGAATGCGAATTGGAGAATGAAAATGTTTGTTTAATACTCAAGTTTTCTGTAGCTTTTATGAAGAATCTATAGGGAATTTAATGTGAAATGCACACAGACCAGGGTACTTATGAATACGTGTAACATAATATTTCGTAAGAATCCAGCTCGAGAACACTTCTCCAATATTAGTCGATCTTGTTAGCATCACTCTGCGTAACGTTGAAAAATTACATAATTTCTGCTTAAAGTGTTGTCATGAAATCATCTGAACATCATTGATAGAAAATATTGCAGGAAACATAAAGGTGCGTACAGATTTACGCGCCGCGAACATGAGCAATAATTCACTTTTAATCAGCTGATGCCAAGCTTTTTATATCTGTATCTTACCGTTTCTGTAAAAATACAGATATAGTCAGCTGATTAAAAGTGAATTGCACATGTTCGCGGCGCGTATATCTGTACGCACCTTAATATACCTGCCACTTCAGGTGGTTTCCGAACCAGAGTAAATAACAGATAGAACAATTTTAGTTCATATTGTAAGTTTGTAATAGACGTTGGTTTACTCGAACGATAATAGATAATAGACGAAGTTGATTTAACTTGTTATTCCAACACAAAACAAATTAGAATGTAAATTCTCTCGAATATCATCAACACACATTTTTGGTGTAGGCTCCACAAAGTTAGCTCCACATAGGAGTGAGAATCTATGGAAGTTACTTGCAGAACTATGATTTTGAAGATTATCCTTTCTATAAATAGTAGATTCATTGACATAATCTGTTGCGTTTTCCATTAAATAAACCAATTAACTCACAGCCATGAATTTAACCTGTCAACAAGTTGCTACGTATGCTAATGCATTCCTATTAGAAAGATATAGACTACTTTCTCCCAGACAGTCAGTGCTGATCAGTTCGAATCCTATAAAAAAGACGAATGAGATTATATTACAGTTCTTTATTGAGAGAGACAGAGAGAGAGAGAGAGAGAGAGAGAGAGAGAGAGAAAGAGAGAGTGAATAGAATAGAATGACTGCTTTTATTTTTGACCTAGGAGTGATTGATTGATTGAGTACTTTATTTATGTAGATTACAATGTATATTGGCTTATACACTTATATAAAATAGCTTACAATACAGCAAAATTATAGATGAATTTACATAATATAGACTAAGAAAGTAATTATTGAACTGTATATGATACGAAAAAAGCAATTTGTAATAACTAAAGATAATATTGTTATGCATGTACATAAATTGGCGGAGCTTTGGACATATCAACGTCCATTCTTCGGAAAGAATATTCAAAATATCCTTCCCACTAACTCTCTACCAAATACTGTCAGCATTGGATGAATGGAGATCAATGATGTTACTTATTGGAAATACTGCAAATTTAGTAGCCGTCTACTATAGTGAGATTCACTTTATACTGTCAGCATTGGTTGAATGGGAGCATCAATGCTACTTTTATGAGGATTGCTGAAAAGTGGATTGACTGAAAGTCAATTTCACTGTAGGAGTTGTGCTGTAAAGTTTGAGAGACTAGACTTTCAACATCGGATAAATGGGTAGGATCGGTGTTACCTGTATGAAATTCTGTCAGTTTGGAGTGCATCTTACTAGAAGTGTGTGTGAATAATGTAAGAGAGAGAGAGAGAGAGAGAGAGAGAGAGAGAGAGAGAGAGAGAGAGCGAAAGAGAGACTTGCATTGATTGTGGTAGGATCAGTACAGGTTTTGGGACGGTTTTTACATCTTAGTCAACTGACATGAAGTTGTGTAGGATGTTGGCGAAGTGTATTATTTAAGTACAAGTACGTTGGTACAAGAGAACTTTGGTAGATAGAGAACGAGAAGAAGGAAAAAATTGCAGAAGGATGAGGAAAAAAAGGAGATTATTGTTGAGGAGAAATGGAGAGAGTGGAAGAAAGAGGAGATATTGATGATGACGTGAGACTACGAGAATCGGATGGATCATAATAGTTGCCGTTGCAAAGTAGAAGTTGGTGAAGAAAGCGATAAGAATAATATTTGAGATATTTTTATAAGAAAAAGGTTCACGAGAACCACTAGAGAAACTTAAAAAGTAATCAAAAGAAATGGAAGAATACAATTCTTCTATGATTGCGAGTAATAACGGATACTCGAAGAAATATAGAAATTTGAACGAAAACGTACTGAGAATCTGCTGAAGGTAGATAGATTGTGGATAGAGCCAAAACTATAGATTCCCTTATAGAATTTATCAAACACTCTCAGAGGTGGAATAATGAACGATGCACTAAAGGTTCAGATCTTCTTCAGTTGGATACAGGAATTTCATTAAGATTTTATTTTTTTATTTATTCAGAATTTCACAACTTACAGTTAAAAATCAGATCTGGAATTATATTCACCAAAACTATTAATTATCTTGAAAAATCTATTGGGCATTCTCAGAGATGAACCAATGTTTAATGTACTAAACCTCTGAGACAGGATACAGGAATTATATTCAGAGCGGTGAATTATAATTATCATTTAACTGGTCATAGACTAGACTAGACTTAACTAGACTACCATGTAACATTAGTAGAATTGATGGTGATGTTGTGAAATCTCTCCATAATAAGAAAACAAAGATATTGTTTTTCCTCAGTACAGCTGATGATGCGTTGGTTAACTACGTGAAACCATGGTTCTGTTTTAAAGTTTTTAATAAATTTTCAGTGAAATTTGAGGTAACAGACATAATAACTAACATAGAATAAACCCAATAAAATAGCAGAATCTAAGAAAATTGACTGAATTCTCAAAGCAAACCGAACATACTTGTATAAGGTGTTGAAATTTAAAAACAATAGACAATAAATCAAAATTTGAACGATTTAAAATCTTTTTGAGAGTGTTTGATTTCACTCCTTTACATCAAATCGGGAATGCCTTTCTCTCCCTTAGTGAAGCTCCACTGTATTTAGTTATATCAAATGCTTATGAATCTACATGCGAATAAAGATGTAGAAGCGTTTTCAAATGTCAAATGAGTTCATAACACATCTAGTGATATCTTCATGTTCATCATTATCATTCCATACAGCATTAATAGTGCAGGTGATGAACTACATTTTTATCTGAAGTACACTCTTATTTATTTATTTATTTATTATTTCATTGGCAATTACAGATCATAATTATAATAAATATAATATGATTTTATCTGTTTTATCTGAAGTACACGTCAGTCAAGATGTAGAAGAAATTCCAAATGTCAAACGAAGTCATAACATATCAAGAGTAATATAATTCCATACAGCATTGATAGTGCAGGTGATAAACTACGGTCTTTGATCTGGATTTGAGATCGTTATGCAATAGTTGAAAGAGATCGAGAGTGCAGTCTGGAGTTCCACATGGATGTGTTATGGAAGTAGACTTCTATTACCATTTCGACTTAATATTATTCAGTTATGTTGGAATATTCATGAGCAGTAGGTTAGTGCTCCGCTGGGGGGCACAATTTTAGCCTAGTTTCTCCACCAACCTACGCCGGAAAAGGAGAAAGAAAGAGACAGAGAAGCTGGATAGTAATAGTAAAGAGAGAAAGAGTGGAGGAGAAAGAATTGTGGAGAAATTATAGGAGAGTGAGTTTATGCTTGAGTTAGTGTAGTAAGTTTGAAAGATCTTAGAAAAACTAACTGATTTCAATGGTGAATTTGAACATATTATTTAATATTCCTTAACAATAATGGTATTGCCTAGTCTTATAAAACTCAACGAACTCATCATAGATAAGATATGCTTGATGATTAGGAATAGAGTAGTATGATCCAGTTTTTTTTAACTTTGTTGATTATTTATCTGAATGACTTCTTCATTTGATGACGTTGCGAAGTTAGGACAGCAATGTCCAGTTCAACACTTCAAGTCTGTCCAGTTCACACAATCTGGGATTTATACAGTTGGGAATACTTTTGAAAGATCTTTACCAATCCATCTGTACGAGAATTTGAAGAGTTTGCAGTAGAGTTATCTTAAACTTTATCAGTAGAGTTGAATGTCATTGGTAACCTCCCACCACTGCTAAAGTGGGTGTGACAGGTCTCGGCCAATCACAGTGAAGCATGCTTCAGCCTATCAAGGATGTCTACTTTACCACTTGATCCAACCATAGAATAGAAAAGAACAATCAACAATTATTATTGGATTCAATGTAAAGAGTATTTCTTGACTTGGAAAATAGTTTTGCACAGTATTAATTTATACAGTTGGAAATACTTTTGAAAGATCTTCACGAATCCATCTCCACTAGAATTAGAATATTTTCAGTGAAATTATCTCAAACTTTATCAGTTAACATGAATGTCATTGGTAACCCCCACCACCATGGGTGAGACAGCTCACAGGCCAATCACAGAGAAGAATGCTTCTGCCTATCAGAGGCATCACAATCCCAGCCAATGGCGTTCGACCTTAGTCAAGCCAAGATGGTTGCCACATTTCCAATCGAAACTGTCAATATCTTGATGAAAAACTATTACAACAGAATATTCTTCATTGAAGAGCAATTATCACGATACCGTAACTGAAACCTTCTAGGAATCATAGGTAACACAGGGATTATAGGCAAAAATACGAATAAGTAGAACAATTTATTTAACTTTTAGTGAGAGCGGTGTAGTTAGTGTGTACCAGAAAGGGTATCTGAAAGGTCTAATAATAATGAAATAATCTGAAAGGTCTGGTAATAATGCAATATTATCCAAATGTCTCCTCTTCCTTCCTCCAAAGAGTACAATTGATTTTCACTGTAGATTCTATTTTGATAAGTTTATACAGACGAGAAGATATATCTATATATCTACTGTGGATTCTATTTTCATGAGTTTATAAAGACGAGAAGATATATACAGTAGATTCTATTTTCATGCTATGCTTCTGCCTTCTACCACAGAGTACTGAATAACAACTTTTTCACTTATTGTTTCTTTTTCATGTACTTCTATCCTACCTTCACTGCACTCATAATATGATCGGACACATATTAATGTATACATTATTATCAACACACTCTGCTACCTTCTCTGAAACAATCCGCTGATGCAATACTCCTTCCTCGCTCACTGTGTTTTGACCCTAAGACGAAGTAACATTGATGTTATAGAGCCTTGACCAAGAACTACACCTGATGAGTAGACCGAATGACCCCTCAATGAATACCGTGTTTTCAATATACCAGTTACGTTGTCGACGGTACGACTTTACCGTTTTCCGTATCACTTTCTCGCTTTCTTCTGTATCTTCCACTCATAACTAGTCCTATTCCTTTCTCTTTCTACAGAGAAAGTGATTTTCAGTGTCTGCTAAGTTCGCTCATACGCACGCATAAACACCTCAACCTTCAGATATAGAATTGTATTAAGGATGGTAAATATCCTTTTGTACATAGTCTACAGATAGATATAGAGTTAAGGTACTGTACTGTATAAACGTGCTGTATATATTCAGGTTGAGTATATTATTATTTATTCAGAAATCCATTAGCCCAGAAAGTCAGTCTAGAAACGTTTCGTACGA
Source organism: Nilaparvata lugens (assembly GCF_014356525.2). NCBI lineage: Eukaryota > Metazoa > Arthropoda > Insecta > Hemiptera > Delphacidae > Nilaparvata > Nilaparvata lugens. The sequence goes on from NC_052515.1 coordinate 24,374,756, forward strand.
GACTTCACTGACAATAGTCAAGTAATTACATATCTATTATAAGGTTGGGACCGCAAAGGTTATGTATGACATTTGCGAGCTTGCCAGGTAAAATGCCAATGAGCAATCAATCATTGCATATAATATGAGTTATCTGTCATATTTTGAGCAAGGCCAGTAACATTTAAGTGTGAGGTAATTCTACTTGGAACTTGTTCCCAACATGACATATAATTTAATCTATATTTATACAATTTTTCTCAAGGTCCTTATCTTTAATTTCTCCATTTCACAGAGATTGAAATTTTTCTCTGGCTGTACCTTTTATTATCTCTCATGAACTCAATCTCTCACTGAATCTTTCATTTAGGATTGTGTGGCAGAGAGGACCTGGAGTCCTAACTCCGCCCTAATAAAGGCAAAAAATCAATCAATCAATCAATTAGTTTCTAGCATAAAATAAGCCTAGGATATCACAGAAAGCATTGGGTATGTTCTCTCAATGATTCCAACTTCTCTTTCTTCCGTTTTTTTATTCTGATCAGATTTACCCCCTCCTCCTATTATAAACTTTGTTTTCAATCTCTAATTTCTCACCATCTTGATCATTTCTTATGTTTTTTCTCCTGGTACTCCTCTTACCACTATTCCTGTTACTTTCCTCATCCTTTCCTCATTCCTCTCAACTTCTAATCTAATATAATCTCTTTCTTCTCCTCCTCCTCCTCCTCCTCCTCCTCCTCCTCCTCCTTCCTTTGATTTTGTCTTCTTCCTCCTATTTCACTTCCTCTTCATTCTTCTCCTCACTCTCTTTTTTACTTTCCTTGACCTATTACCATAGGTAAGGAAAGTATTGCTTTCCAAAAAAATTAAGGTACCCTAATTTTATGTTATCTATACGTTTCAAGGTCCCCTGAGTCCAAAAACATGATTTTTTCATTTGAACAGTTTTCAATTTCCAAAATCGGTTCCAGACATCCTAATCAGTATTTATTGCAAATTCAATATTTCTCTCAGAACGTTAATCCAGGTGTTTCTGTAGGAATCTAACAGATTGAGACGTTCTGCTTCTGATTTGTAGTTTCATCGATTATTAGTCAGATTTGGATAAGACAACAGGTTTAAGATCCGAGCTGATTTTTATATTTTTACTGAATAGTGTAAGATGAACAGAATTATTACCACAACCATTTTCGAGACTGCTTATAGTATTTCCACAGTGATAATATATATTTGATACAACTGGATTCACACATATCAGTGACAGTGTAAGTACGTTACAGTGAGAATATGATTCCCTTAGGTTTGAATGTGACTATTCATACTCGCTCAGCCATGCTGAGTGGGAACAGTCCAATTCGCATTCATGAGAATTATATTTTCACGGTGCTGGTCATTTTCACTGTCATTAATATGTGGGAATCCAGCTATATATATTTAGGAATATTACAGAATATATGAACGGAAGGAGCCTGCTAATAGAAAAATGGAGTACTATATTAATATGCCTCATATTGTCACTATGCTAAACAATATGCCTGCAATCCACTACTGAAAATATAAGACAGAATCACTGAATTCCTTCTTGAATCACTGTATCAGAAACGTAATAAATAACGTATTCTGATCACGCATCTAGAACGTCTTCATCCAATAAAATCGCAAGTAGCAAGTGAGGACGGCGTTAAAAAAATTGTATCACAGATTCTTTCACAATAATATTTCGTTGTGCGTGTGTCAGAAATAGAAGCTGTTTCTTATATAAGATCCTCGTTTTCTATTCCAATTATACACTTTGATTATTTCTATAGTTGGTAAATTACTATCATACAATGGTTATCATATTCATAATATTCCTTTCTATAACTAGATCCACTCTAGATCTAATGAACTATAGAACTGAATGATCTGAAGCATGAAGTATCCCTAAAACTTGAAATATAATTCATTTAATTAATAAAGACAATATAAAAATCTTGTAGTACCCTTTATTTTTAAAAACTTTGAAATAGTTCAATTATTTAAAAATAAAGGGTACTAAAGGATTTTTATATTATTTTTATTAATTTGTTCAAAAGTAGCCAATTTGAGTGAAGTGTTTTTCAATTCATTTAATCTATTGATTTTCAGGCTCTGTTCATTTATTCATTTTTATTCAGATTTTTTGTTAATGGTAATTAATTAACGACTATCTTGCAACATTATCAAGTAGAAATATAGTTAAACATTCCAATACAGAAACATCCAGCAAAATATGAGTATTTTTTGATAGAATACTACTAGAACCCTTTATTCTTTCTTCGAAGACACTAGTAATAGTTATTACAGTTACTATATCGAATAATTTTTTTTATATTGTGTAGAACTACTGTGGTAATTATTTTAAAAATATAATGTAGCCTCATAGAGATAATAAAAATATGAGTAATTATAGATTTAGCTGTCTTCTGGCTCATCTAATGGCTCCTATAACATTTATAACGTTAGCTAGGTTCCATTAACGTCAGTTTCGTTATGATTGTAACACTCAGAAAATTTCCAACATTGGATAATATTATAATGATTAGTGTAGGAGCAATGAATTATTTCATTTTTACACCAAATTTTCACATCTTTGGGACAATAAAATCAATAACGAAAGATATAATTGTGTAATTGAAGTTCTAACAAAGACATTAAAGAGATGATCAGATCTCTCAAAGCAAAGTAAAATATTAGACATTAAATTACTTAGGGTCCTTTACTTTGCCTATGTTCAATCGGTGCTGCAATATGGGTTAGTGGTATGGGGAGGAGCGTATGATGTTTTCATGAATAAAATTTTTACATTTCAAAAAATGATAATAAAAGCAATTCTTAATAAGCCAAGGGCTTTTTCTAGTAGTGAAACATTTGCCGAATTTAAAGTGATGACAGTACGTCAAATTTATATAAAGAAACTTCTCTATTATGCATGGATGAGGAAGGAGGAATTTACAGTGAATAATAACGTTTCTATGTATAACCTGAGAGTTACATCTCATAACATTTATAATATTAACTATTCAGATTTGACAATAGTGAGAAGACAATTGGGGTATCTTAGCTCAAAAATAATAAATATAATGCCAAATGCATTGTCAGAATATCTTTCTAATAGGGGTAGACAGAGGATGGAACAGATAAATAAGTGGGTGATACAAAATTTTTCTTCGACATCAGTCAAATATTATAATTACAAGACTAGTAATTTATTGTTAACTTCGATTTTTTTGTAGCTTTGATTATTAGTAAATAAATTTTTTATATTGTCTAACAGCTGATACTCTCACTCAGCGGTCAGGGTTTTGCCCTTGCTGGGTGGTGCCATGTAATTTTAATTTATATGTAAAATAGCATAATATATTAATATAATCTAGAATATTTCTTTTGTAAGTTTTTTATTTTGTATTTTGTTTTTATGGGCAATAAAGATGTTTAAAAAAAAAAAAAAAAAAAAAAAAAAAAAACCTCTACTCGAATTTGAATTTTTAGTGCTTGCGTAGCAGCATAGAGATCCCGGGTTTAAACCCTCTTATTACCAAAAGTTTTTTAACTAGAGCACTCTTGTCATATCGGATGAGCACGTTACTATCGGTCCCGGCTGAAGTATGACAGTCGTAAGGCCCATTGACGGCTTAAATGATATATTCAGGCGGTGAGACCTTTCCGCAAGGGACTCCCACCAACAAAAGCCATACAAATTTACTTTTCACTAGAATTTCTTTCAACCGGAAACAGATAATAATCTTGTCAAATTGCTATTTCAATATTAAATTATTTTTGTATTTAGAATGTATTGACTTTACTAGATCACTCCATCTCAAAGAAATGGCTATTGGAATTATTATAATAGATCACATTGATGGCTACTTGGCTACCATTACAATATTCGTTCACTCATAATATAAATAATAAGCTAGAACTTTCTCTATGGAACAATAGACAAAACAATTCATGACACTAAACATGTCTTGAAGTGATAAATCAAAGCCCGCTTTGAACTGAATGTAGCCAAGGCATACTGGACTACAATGTGCGTTTTGATTACAATCACGAACCGTTTATTGAGTAATTAATTTTATCTTTGAAAACTAATCACTTAGCCAATTTGGGTTCGCTTGGGACCTCGAATAATGACACACTTATGACAAGATTAATGACTTGACGAAAAATATCGAAATAAAACAATAATAATTAATGAGGAGGTTGATGCTTGGTTTAGGCTTCCTCCATCACATTGCACTTTATCGTCAACTCTTCTCCACAGACACTCTCTCTCACTTACTCTCATCTCTCCTTCTTACTGTTTCTTTCTCATTTTATCTCTCATGTTTGTTTTGAAAGCTTCTCCTTCACTTGATAACAATTAGTTTTTCTGTACGTATTTTTAGATTTAAGTACAGCTGTATTGTTCCAGTTTGAAGAATCATTCCAGAAATTATCAGAATAATCAATAAAGATGTAATTTGAATTATGACTAATTTTCCAGATAAGAAGCTTTCCTGCTCCAAACTTCACTCTCTTTTCCACTGCTTTGTGATCGAAAGTAGTTTCATATATTCAACTAGTGAACAGATTTGGGAGTTGCTGATTTAGTTAGATTTTTAAAGAATCACTGTATTTGTATTTAAGAAGATGAATGATGATATTGATATTAATTATATCGATGATATCAGTTAATTAGTTACATTTGCAGTAAAGCATAAGATGAAATAGAGTCTTCATTATGATGAGGCAAAGACCTTAAAGATGCATAGACTCACATGCAGCGCTAGTGTCGTACTTGGAATTGAAATCCGCCATTGAGGGGGCAACCCATACGATTATTACATACCAATGCCACCAATGCCTTTGTGATCTATAGTATTACAAATATATAGTATATAATATCTCGTGCTAAAATACCCCAATGGCGGCCTTCAATTTCAAGTACGAGCTATCATTGGGAAGGCATAGGCATTGTGGGTCTATATCTCTTTAAGGTCTTTGTGATGAGGTATCCAAGATTATAGAATTTCAAGTATTATCACTTCAAGTCAGGTCAACGACTCCAAGAAGAGATCATCAGAAATCATTTTTTCTATTTATCGATCTATCTATTACAAACAGTTCATGAAATTTTCGGGGAAGAACAACTGGCTAAAGCCCAAAACTTTTCATTTTTTCGATTTTCGCAACTAATTCAAAAAATATATTCTATATGGGTTACATTTCTATAATTTAAAATTCGAAAAAATCAAGCTTTTACAATATTCTCATTGTATTAGCCTATCCATCAAGATATTGAAAAATATTGAGAGATATTTGAAATTTGGGAACGGAATAGTTTTGGGCTGTGCCTGTTGTTCTATCCCGATCATATTCATATGATTTGTAATTATATCAACAAATAAATAAATAAATATTGACTTTATTCCATTCAGGTACACACTTACACACTTCTACATAAATTCAAAACATTTTAAACCGCATTGTTTTCAGATTGTTGCTAAACACGATCGAACGCGTTTTATTGCCCACTTTGTATGTCTGTGTGGGTTAGTAATTCGTGAACATATGCCAAGTAGTTTGCTAGTACGCCCCTGTGCACGACTCAGAGATAGAGAGATTCACTCAAAACTGTCAGCATAAGTTGAATAGGGGAAGATTAATCTCATTAATAAGGAATTGCTGACAGCTGATAATGTACCTCTTTCCACTCTTTTCATTTTTTAAATTGTCAGCATTGATTAAATGGGAAGAACCGGTGGTATTAATGAAAGAGAAGCTGACAGTTTAAAGTGAATCTAATCACAGCAAAGGACCAGATAACAGGCGGTTCAGAAAAGACCTTGCACAACTCAAGTCAGTTGGGCTGCCAGACAGTACGTTTCACTTAAATCAGTCAGCATTCCTGATTAACAACTTCAATATGCTTCTCATTCAACAAATGCTGACAGGAAGATGTTAATTTCATCTTAGCTGCAACTGGTTCAGCTGCGCTGGCTCACTTCCTCGTGAATAGCATGGATGATTTGCATTCAACCTGTGCTGACAGATAGAAGTGAGACTGGTGTCGACCTGGTTCGGTGGCCTTTCACCTCTGCTAAAGATGTTGACCAGAGCTTAGAGCTGAGAGCAACTCAGAGCAACCTTAGAGCAACCTTAGAGCAACTTTGACTGGGTTGGTGGGTCGTGGTAACGCCTTCACGGTAACAATAAGAGCAAACATACTGGAGGAAACAGCCATGTGGAATAAATACATGTATGGACAGTGGTAAATATTGATATTATTGTTGTGGGAAGGAAGATTGATTGATTGATTGATTAAGTGCCGGTTGCACAAAAGCCGGTTGAATTTTAATCGTATTCAATTGCACTAGAACCAATCACAGAAGCCGTCTTATGAGAAATGTCTTCTCTGATTGGTTCTCGTGAAATTTATCACGGTTGAATTTAACCGGTTTTTGTGCAACCGGCACTGAGTGCTTTATTTACGCAGATTACAATATGTACTGACTTATACACTTCTATATAATAGCTTATAATAACACAAAGTTTTAGATAAATTTACATGATATAAACTAAAATCATAATTATTAAACTATAAAAACACTTCACTTGAATAGGCTACTTTTACGAATTAATAAAAACAATATAGCAACTTGAAGTACCCTTTATTATTCAAAATATTACAACGAGTAGTTTCGACCATAACTTAGGTCATTTTTAAGTTGAAATGTGCACATTTGACCAAAATGGTCGAAACTAGTCGTTGTGATATTTCAAATAATAAAGGGTACTACAAGTTTCTATATTGTTTATACTTTCCTTGCCCTACTACCATAGGTAAGGAAGGTATTGCTCTCCAAAAAAAATTAAGGTACCCCAATTTCAAGTTTTCTATACGTTTCAAGGTCCCCTGAGTCCAAAAACATGATTTTTGGGTGTTGGTCTGTGTGTGTGTATGTCTGTGAACACGATAACTCCATTCCTTATTAACCGATGGACTTGAAATTTTGAACTTAAGGTCCTTATACCATGATATAAACTACATATGACAATAAGAAATTCAATAAAATTAAATTCAAGATGGCGGAAAAAATGGCGGATAATTACTAAAAAGCCATGTATTTCACGGTTTTCTCGAAAACGGCTCTAACGATTTTCTTCAAATTTATAGCATGGATAGCTATTTATAAGCCCTATCAACTGACATGAGTCTCATTTCTGGGAAAATTGCAGGAGCTACGTAATATTCTTGAGAAAAATGGCGGATAATTACTAAAAAACCATGTATTTCACGGTTTTCTCGAAAACAGCTGTAACGATTCTCTTCAAATTCATAGCATGGATAGCTATTTATAAGCCCTATCAACTGACATGAGTCTCATTTCTGGGAAAATTGCAGGAGCTACGTAATATTCTTGAGAAAAATGGCGGATAATCACTAAAAAACCATGTATTTCACGGTTTTCTCGAAAACGGCTCTAACGATTTTCTTCAAATTTATAGCATGGATAGCTATTTATGAGCCCTATCAACTGACATGAGTCTCATATCTGGGAAAATTGAAGGAGCTCCGTAATATTCTTGAGAAAAATGGCGGATAGTTACTAAAAAACCATGTTTTTCACGGTTTTCTCGAAAACGGCTTTAACGATTTTCTTCAAATTTATAGCATGGATAGCTATTTATGAGCTTTATCAACTGACATGAGTCTCATATCTGGGAAAATTGAAGGAGCTCCGTAATATTCTTGAGAAAAATGGCGGATAGTTACTAAAAAACCATGTTTTTCACGCTTTTCTCAAAAATGACTCAACCGATTTATTTCAAATTCATACCCTCTATACTTATTTATCAGCTCTATCAACTGGCATGAGTCTTTTTTCTGGGAAACCAATGTAGTCCACCCCATTCTTGAGAAATGGACTTTGTAAACTCCCTCTCGTGCATGAGGTAGTTAGGTAGAGCATTTTATAAAAAGAACACATAGTCGAGATATTTCATCTGTAGAACAGCTGTTTTGACGACTTTTAAAAAATCATCGAATTTCACAATTTACACAAAGAAAAAAGTACTCTGAAAACAATTATATATACACATATACAGTAGTCTTATCGAGTTTCAAATATGTTGCCGCCAATAGTCATTATGTTATTCTCCTAAATTATTCTTGTTTAAGAATGAGGTTCACAGTTCAATGAGCAAGGAAAGTTGTGTGAGTTTACCACACCAGATTTTTATTTATAGAACTATACATGATATAAAAAAATGCTATTTCGAAATTACTCTAAGATAAGAGAGTTGGACGAGTAGGTGAAGGAGTAGGTTGTGGGGATGAGGGAGAGGAGAAGGAGGTGGGAATAGAGAGAGAGGAGTAATGCAGAAACAGGATTGGAAAAAAGAAGAAATGCTAGAAGGAAATGACTTGCAAGGCAAAAGGAAGATTCAGAAGAATCACTAATAGCTGAATGGGGAGGAAGCAAGTTAGATAAATGACATATAAGGTAGGGAAGGAGAACTGGGGCAAAAAGAAAAAGAAAAGCGGAGAAGGAAGGAGGAGAAAAAAGGAAAGGAAGAAGAAGAAAAAGAAGAAGAGAGAAAACTTCAATTTATCAGATGAAACAATCGATAAATTAGTTTGGGATAGAACAAAAAATAAATAAAATACAACGAAAAGGAGCACCTGATAAAAGCCTGGGGAGAGAGGATATGAGTTTCACATGATACCAGAAAGGAGATTTAAGAATAGGAGGAGGATGAGAAAAGGAAGGACAGTACATTCAAGACTTGACCCTTTTTTCATTAAATAGAATACCTCAAATAAGCATGATGGACAGGAGAAAACATAGTAAAGGAAGAAGGAAGAAGAATAAAATTGAGGAAGAAGAGGATGTTTGTGGAAGAATGTAGCAAGATATTAATGGAATGAAATGAGTAGAAATACTCTGAAGAAACTGAAATTATCACTTTCTTTTACTGAAAAGAAATTGGATGAATTAGAGAACAAGGAGAAAATTATGCAGGAAAAGATCATTGAAGTAAGAAACTAGAAAAGAATAGATAAGATAGGGAATCGAAAATGAGGATATGAAATGCAGCCTTATAAAAGAAAAAGAAGAAAAATTGAGGATAAGATTGAGAAAAAGTAAAATGGGAATAATCTGAGTTATGTTGTATTGAACCGATCCAATTGTATTGAACTTGCTAGGTTATGTTATGTAAATGTATACGGCGCCTTTATATTGGTCCACAGGCCACAAAGTTCAAGGAGATCCAGTCTGCAATATGCCACAATTCTGGGTCAATTTCCGGAGTATATCCATTAACATATTTATATTATTTCCACAGAATAAGAAAATCGACAATTCATCTATATATATATATATAAAAGCGAAATGGCACTCACTCACTGACTGTCTGACTGACTGACTGACTCACTCACTCACTCACTCACTCACTCGCATAACTAAAAATCTACCGGACCAAAAACGTTCAAATTTGGTAGGTATGTTCAGTTGGCCCTTTAGAGGCGCACTAAGAAATCTTTTGGCAATATTTTAACTCTAAGGGTTGTTTTTAAGGGTTTAAAGTTCGTCTTTTAGCATGTATATTCTTCTTCTCCCAATCTCTTAATTATAACTGAAATTTCCATATCATATGTTACTATAGAACTATAATCTAGATAGAGTACCTCTTCGAAACAGTTGTTAACTGGCAACTAAAATTAATAATTTTGTCAGGTTGGCATTAAGTTGAGTTGACTTTGTTAGGTTGGCACCAAGTTGAAGATTTAAATGCATTTATCGCGGAAAAATTGATTGGGCACTGCTACTTCAATCCTGGGAATGTTATATTACTAGCAGTGAAGCTCGCTGCTCGCTTCGCTCGCCATATCCGTTTAGCCAGCCGTTTAGTCTGGACCCCCGACTGGATTGTCCTAACATTATGATAAAAATGCCCAAATGAAAAATGCAGGCGAGCGAAGCGAGCCTGCTGATCTCATTCTTGGACGATCCAGTCGGGGGTCCAGGGGGCGGAGCCCCCTGGCTAGACGGATATGGCGAGCGAAGCGAGCCTGACGGCTAGTGATGGAATATAAGAGCAAATGTATTGATTTCTCTGAGTATTAACATATTTTTATCATATGGAAGAGGAGCAGAGGATCTTCCGATTGAAGCTTTTGATTAATTTATCATTTGAGCTAAAATACATTTCTGTAGCTTATAAATCAATGATTATGGCCCGGCTGTACAAAGGTTATTCGAAATTTTAATCATGATTTGAAATACTTTTCTGAAAGGAAAGCTTCTCTGATTGGTTCTCGTGGAATTTAATCACACTTAAAATTTTAAAAAACTTTTGTGCAAGCAATCCTGTAAGTTGGAAATTTGTTCATGTTTATTAAATTCTTTCATGTTTATCAAATTTGTTCATGTACTCGAGGGAGGAAATTACACACATATCAATTCATGGGCGTACGATTTTCTGCCGTTCTTAAAACTTCTAAGATCAAGCATAGCTTGGCAAACATATGATGTGTATATGAAGACTTAATTTGTTTGCAAAGTTTCATAAAATCTGATAGAATTTATACCGACGGAAAATTCGTATTTCCAAAAAGAGATATGTGTGAGAGAAACAATATCATAAGTAGATATCCCATGGTATAGGGCGTTTATGTCGCAACTTTTACTGTTATCTCAAGCTGATAATCCAAGGAATTCTTTCATGTGAAGCTTTATGACGACAATAATTGAAAGTAATCGGCTTGAGATAACAGTAAAAGTTGCAACATAAACGCCCTATACCATGGGATATCTACTTACGCTATTGTTTCTCTATGGTGTAACTGGCTTAACTGCCTCAATTGTGAATTATTTACTTACTTTTAACTTTAGGCGTATGTGAAAAGTAAACGTATGGGAGAACTCTTCAAGTAGATAATAGTTCTGTAATTAGCAACAGTTGTTGTCAATGTTTTAAAATCAAATAATGAAGCCATGAGACCGCAAAAATCGTCTCGATGAGATGGTCCTCTGAGATGGAAAATTCGCCACAATAATTAATAGGAGGGCGTTGCGATAATTGAGGTCGAATATCTCCTCCACTGACCCAGAAACAAGACAAAGAATTGCATGTCATTCTGCAAGGCGAACGCTAACCGTGGCATTGTTTGTTTGCTTGCTGGTTGACAAACGGAGCCATCAAACATTCGATAATGTCCAGCTGAGAAACATTTCCCTTCTCCCCTTGACTCCCTCTCACAACAACCATTATCGGATAATTAAACCAAGTACTGGACCAAGGATTAGGAGATGTCGTTTTCATCTTCTTCGCCCTATTAAACACTCATCTCTCGTGTTTCTTATCCTTCTTCTACTTCACGTTATTTCTCTCTCCCATCACGTCTTCCTTATTCCCAAATACGTACTCCTTATCCTCTTCACCTCTCATTCACCCCTGACCTCCACCAACCTTCTCCTTCTCTACTGTTTCTTCTTCTCCTCTTTCTCCTCTTCTTCCTCATCCAACGCTCCCTCTTGATGATCCTCACCACTCCTCTTCTTCCTCATCCAACGCTCCCTCTTGATAATCCTCACCCCTCCTCTTCCTTATCACTTCTTTTCTCCTCCTTCTCTTGATCATTTCCTTTTCCCATCTTCCTCCTCCGGCTCACCCAACCTTCTCCTTCACCCTATCTTATCTTCTTCTTCTCTTCTCCTCCTCAATACTCTTCTGTTTCTTCATCACTTTTATTCCCTTTCTCTATCCTTCTCCAATCAATCCTCCTTCTTCTAATCATCCTCTTCTTCTTCTTCTTCTTTTCCTTTTTTTTCTTCTCCTCATCCTCCTTCTATTCCTTATCCTCTTTCTTTTCTCTTTGTGCTTCTCCTTCTCTTAATCCTCCTTTTTTCCTCCTCTATCTCTTCTTCGCCTCATCCATCACTTCAATTACTCTCTCCTTTCCCTTTCTTTCTCTTCTACACTCTTTGCTCCTCCCATCCATTAACTCCTCTCTCCTCTTCTCCACCTTTCTCATACATTTTCTTCTTTTCCTAATCCTCTTTTACTTCTTTTTCTCTTTCTTCATTGATCACCACTCTCTCCTCCTCCTCTTCTTCTCTTCTCCTTCTCCACTGCTTTCTATTTCTATCCATCAACATCTTCTCTCCTTGTCCACCTTGTTCAGACTCCTTTCTCTTTTCCTCCTCCTTCCCATCTTCTTTTTCTTGCTCGTTTACTCCTCCTTCACTTCTCTTTCTTCTGTTCTCCCACTTATCTTGCTCTTGACTCTCCATCTCCTTCTCTTGCTTTACCTAGCCTTCTTCGTGTAGCTATTGTTTTTTTCATTTGTTTTTCCCCCCTTACTTCCTGTACTCGCTATTTTCATTTTTCTTTGTTCAACTAATCATGTTAGTGGAGCAGATAATTATTTGCCAATATTTCAGGCTGCAACTATAATTTTCCCTCTTTATCGAGGTCTGTGATGCGTTGATAGTGGGACACCCGTCATCTAGTTTCCAACTAAAAATATTGGTACGAAGAAATGGTGTCGCAAATGACCCAATACTGCAGTTCCAGGATTTAGGTGGACTCCGAAACATTATGATGTGATTATTGACGTTCATAATAACATAATAATGTTTAACTTGCAAATCCTATCTTAGCAGTGAGTGATCGAATGAGATGTTTTTAAATTATACCATTTTAAATTTATTTCATATCTCAACAGAGAATAAAATTGAAAATATATAGTGTATAATATGTAGACATTTGAGACTAATGAGGTTTATATGTGTTGTGTATCTGCCATACGATATATGAATAAATGAATAAATAAATCTTAACAAAGTACATTGAATTTATTGAAAGATACCAATTTAATTGCAATGTTTAATTCTTGTTCATTGTCTTTATTTGTACATAATTGATTTGGGAATAAATTCTTGAGTTTTCAGTCCACACGTATCCCGTTTTGGATTGAAACTACTGTATTACTGACTCATAAATATCAATCATAATATATGTATCTATATATGTACTAATATGTATTGTTATCTATGTCTACTGAGTGATGAAGATGATTTCAAACTCCTGGCGTCTTGGGCCTATTGCATGTTCAAATACAGTCTTATAATATTAATAGTCAGCTAATATTAGTATCAATTTATTAGTTGGTTAGAGATTACTGAAGTAGTTTAAATTTAAAAATTTTCAAAAATAAAAATTTAAATAATATTTTTTATTATTTCAGAAAATTACTGAACTATTAACATGTGTTTTCTCATGCAACAGAGGGCCCTGGTCCATTTGGAAGTCCAAGCTTCAATTTTGATTGAAGCTTTCCTGCTTCAAGTTGTTCAATTTTTCCTCATCTGAACTCAGCTACTCTGAAATATTATATTCTACGCTGAACGCGAGTTTCAATCTCAGGTTTTGGGGTATACAATATGAAAATATGAGTATGATACAAAAATATGAACAATACCAGTACAAATTATTAAATTATAATATTCTAATGAATCCATTATGAATTATAATTAACCCATGTCTGGTTTTGGATATTAAGGTGATAGTATAAGTAGCATCTGTAGCATAAGTAATAATTTTGGAGATATATTAATTGACCGAGCGAAGTGAGGTCTAAGATTCAAGTCGACGGTTTGGCATTTCTCTTAATGTTTAAATGTTTGAATGTTTATATATTTATATGTTGCGCATTTACGGCAAAACGCGGTAAGAGATTTTCATGAAATTTGACGGGTATGTTACAAGACAATACGACGTATATACAAGGTTTATGGAAATTTTGCATTTCAAGGATAATAGGCCTATAAGAGGAAAAAGGAGCCTCCTTCATACGCCAATATTAGGCTATGTACACATGGTAGCGTCGCACCGCGCGGTGCGACGCGCGTCCAAAATTTTGCAGTTGTACACATGCAAGCGTTTTATACGCGGCGTCCACCTCCAGTTTAGCAATGGAACTTGAAGAGGTAACATGTATGTGTCTTGTGTATTGTAGATATAAAGCGAGAAAACGAAGGCAAAGAAACTTTTGCGTTCACCCTATTTTGACCATGACCAATAGATTAACGCATGGTGCTTTTGTGACACTTTACCCTAACTTGAGGAAATACGAACCCAAATTATTTAACTATTTGCGAATGTCAATTTCATCTTTTGACGAGTTGTTGGAGATCGTAAAAGACGACTTGGCATCAAGTTCTTGTTCTGTTCTTGTAATCAGGACTCGCCATATCCCATATGACACGTCGACTTTTTACTTCTTCTATAAACAATTCTGTGTCAAAATTGTTCATTTCCATGGCTGCACACTGAACAGAGTTGCTGTAAAAACACTACACAAAACAAGTGAACTAGATCAAAACTCGCGTCCGACTGCTCTCATGTGTACAGTCCAACTGACTGTAGTGTACTGGGAACTGCGCTGTCGCCGCGCGGTTCAGGTTGAAAGTTCAGGTTGGTCGTACGCGCGTCTCAAGCCGCGCGGTGCGACGCTATCATGTGTACATAGCCTTAGGCTTCTCTTCTAAGGCCTTAGGCTTAGACCGCGCGGTGCGATATACAATGAAGCTAATGGCAGCGTCCACATGCACCACTCACTCAAATGTGGACGCGCCGCACACTGCGCCGCCCAGACTTCCAACCTGAACCGCGCGGCGACAGCGCAGTTCCCAGTACACTACAGTCAGTTGGACTGTACACATGAGAGCAGTCGGACGCCAGTTTTGATCTAGTTCACTTGTTTTGTGTAGTGATTTTACAGCAACTCTGTTCAGTGTGCAGCCATGGAAATGAACAATTTTGACACAGAATTGTTTATAGAAGAACAGAACAAGAACTTGATGCCAAGTCGTCTTTTACGATCTCCAGCAACTCGTCAAAAGATGAAATCGACATTCGCAAAATAGTTAAAAAATTTGGGTTCGTATTTCCTCAAGTTAGGGTAAAGTGTCACAAAAGCACCATGCGTTAATCTATTGGTCAAAATAGGGTGAACGCAAAAGTTTCTTTGCCTTCGTTTTCTCGCTTTATATCTACGATACACAAGCATGGTGCCTCTTCAACTTCCATTGCTAAACTGGAGGTGGACGCCGCGTATAAAACGCTTGCATGTGTACAACTGCAGAATTTTGGACGCGCGTCGCACCGCGCGGTGCGACGCTACCATGTGTACATAGCCTTAGAGTAAAAATCAGACTATAGAATTATTCATCATAAATCAGCTGAAAAGTGATTACACAGATGTGTGGAGAAGCCAGTCTATTGCTGTATTTCCATAAGGTCTATAGTACTGTGTCAATCAGGTACTTGTGGATGAGAATACTGCGTGAGGTCTACTGTTCACAGAACTACTAGTAAAATAGAGTAGCCTACTTGACTACAAAATAACTCTCAATCTTCAATTGAACCAGACCACGCTAGAACCATTCCACCTCTATTTAACACATTGTAATTACCTTGAAATTACTCTATCACCTCTTGTCTTTCTTGATCGTAAATACTCTGATAATCAATGGTTGTTACCAACACAATCACGTGTACGCTTTACATATGGCGATCTACTTTCTGTTTACTTATTTGCCAATTATTTGCTGGAATTTTCCCAGGCAAGTAGGTAACGTATCTAATTGTAAGGTTTATGGGTCGGTTGAATCTCAATTACAAAAAGACTGGGGGTTTTATTTGTTGTTTTTTGTTACGTAGATTATATTTGTGGAAATACACTGGTGGGATACAATTTAATACACGCACCTAACTGTATATGGGTCGGTTGAATCCCAATCACGAATTGACTGGGGTTAATTTGTTGTTTTTTGTTACGTAAATGAGATTAATGGAAAAACACTTGGTTACCATGTACAATATAACTAAAATGTTGATAATAATAATTATGTTAGTGATGGGATGGTCCATCCAAAGGTGATCGGATGATAATAATATTATCAGAATGATGAGATGAAATTAAGTTTCAATTTCTAAATATTACATCAAGTTTTAACATAAAAATGACGACTTGCAGAATTGTGAAAAATATAAAATATTCACCCACTGACTGAAGCCTGCTTTCGAATTACATCGGATTTATTGTTGACAATGTTGACTGTTGAAAAAGAAACCGATGTGATTCGAGAGCATCCTTTAGTCAGTGAGTGAATATTTTATATTTTTCAGAAATTAATATACTCCTCAATTTATCATTTTAGTGTTAGAACTTCATGTAACAAATAGCAGCTTGTGATGGATAGAGGAATTCAAGCTTTCTAGTCTTGAAATGAATTTATAACACAAATGAATAAATAAAATTGGTATAGTATATGGGAATGAGGAAATTGATTACTTTTTCCTCACTCTCTTTCCGGTGCTGCTATTTTGTAGTTCAATTTTAAGAATTTCAAAATTGGTGTTCATTGAATCCACGTTGAAGTGTAGGTTCAATATTCTCTTATCATCATTATTTCTCTAAACGCATGCACAAGTCTGGAGCTTATGTGAGCTCATCTTAAACTCTAATGGATATAGTAGATGATAAGAACATTACACTTTGATAGAGAGAGATGATACGCCTGTCCAGCACGAATACTTTTTTTGAGTATTCTGTATTTGGAAATATATGAGGGATTGCATTTCTTCAAATGCTAATGAATGTATAGTATCATAATATAGCCTAATCATGCGACAGCATTTTGTAAATTTATTGTTCAATTATTATTATTTTGTAATTTTGAATTTCGTCCAATCATCAATTAGTATACTGTGAATCCAAACTCAAACATGACCCATAAAACGAAACAGTTGAACTCATTCATTTGAATCAATTTTCTCATTCGGAAGTACTAGATTTTATTTCTGGCATATTATGCTGTTTTCCAAACTCTGAATTGCCTATTATAACACACTGTTTGGCAGCACACCTACAGGTTACAACGTAACAATATGTGTGCTTTACGTATGTAACCTGGACAGAATGCAATGCCCACTGATTATGAAATTACAAGGTGTGAGCACGCGTTCCTGCTCTTTTCCTCTTCTCTTCTTCTTCTTCTTCTTCACCTCTCGTCTTCTTGTTCTTCTTATTCTCGTTCTCCTTCTCCTTTTTCTCCTCCTCATCCTGCCCCCCTTCATTACACCTTTTTTTTCTTCTCTCGTCTTCTTGTTGTTCTTGTTCTTCTTATATTCTTTTTCTCCTCTTCCTTCTCTTTTTTGTCTTCTATCGTCCTTCTCCTTCTTCTACCTTTTCTACCAACTTCCAACAAAAGTCTGTTGGTTAGTGGTCACTTCTTCTTCTTCTTCTTCTTCTTCTTCTTCTTCTTCTTCTTCTTCTTCTTCTACTCTTCCTCCTTCTCCTTGCTCTTCTTCACTGCATTCTTATCTTGTGTCACTTTCTTTGACTTGTCTTTGCGAGTCTTCTCTGGCTAAATGGAAATAGCTGGTTGCCAGTAGGCTAGTTGGTTGACTAGAATGTGTACCAGTTGTAGTTATGTTATTTCCGGTTATGTGATCCGGACTGATTTTTAACTACAATAATTATTTATACAATCCTCAAAAGTTCCGTGTTTCCAGCATTTTGAATTACTCTATTGCAGTTATGTTATAGGACTACCGGATATTAGGTGTTTAATAAAATTCACTTGTAATAGTTGGAGGTAGAAAATAGAAATAGAATAAGAATACTTGTGAAGTTCCAATTTGTTTCAACTGATTGTCAAAATTTGAGAATTGGATTAATTGTTCAATTGATAATTCAACTTCTCACAATATCGTAGGTTACTTGATTAAGTTATTACATTAACATTGAGTACTTATAACATTAAGAACTTATAACATTGAGAACTTATAACATTGAGAATAACATCTCATTTTCATTCCAAAGAGTTGTAGAAGAATAAATTAAACCACCACTGACCGAGTTAGTTTGGTCAGTGGTGGTTTAATTTATTCTTCTACAACTCTTTGGAATGAAAATAAAATGTTATTCTCAATGTTATAAGTACATTGGAGTAACTGGGCATAATGGAAGAAAGTAGAGGATAAAACTTGAAGATTCTTCTCTCAAAATAATTTCTTATGAATCGTAACGCTTGAAATTGATCTTCATGATACTCATAAGGACTGAAAACAACTGAATATTGCGATTGATTTATAATATGAGGGGTTTTCTCTAATGATTCCCACATAAGTTTATGACTTGTGCGTGGTATCGGATGATATTTGAAATCAGAAAGAAAAACCATTCAGTAACCCACAAAATTCAACTATGAGAGGTTTTACAGACCAAGAAAAATAATTCATAAATGAAATAAAAACTAACTGAAATAGGCAAATAAATTTTGACACTGGAGAAATAATAGAATATTATTCATGGTTATTATTATATTCATATTATAAACATTTTTTTGGACTTGGTTTTAATTTCTGGTTTTTAAATTTCGAAATAACTCAATCTTTTAAAGTTTTGAATTACAGTTTGATGCAATATTTTTATTCTTTTCGGTTTTCAATCTAATTAAATTCTAAATTTTAGTTTGCATATTTCTGGACTCGGAATTCGATTCAAAGTGAAGCAACATAACCTACCTTTTTGACATTGGCTTATTACTATCAAAATTCGGAAAGGGAACAGTTTTGGGCTAGGCCTGTTGGTCCTTTTCTAATCATGTATTTGATTTGTGGATTGTTAAATGTAACAAATAAATGTAAAATTGGGGGTAGAATAGTTTTGGGCCAGTCCTGTTGTTCCATCCCAATCATATCCTTAATAAATTATGATCTCTGATTTATATCCTCAAATGAATGAATAAATAAATGTTTATTAGAATATGGAAGAAAATATAAGGAACTTCACAGCTACAAAGAAATTACAAGGAGCCAGGAAGAGATGAAAATTAGAAATACGTAATTTATGTTGTAGAACACAGAAGAAACAAATCATATGCAAAGGCTATCCACAAAATACACATCTCCATACAAAGAAACGCATCCAGTTCTTGCAAATGCTACATTAAGATACACTTCAAACTGTCAGTATCCCTATGAAAAACATCAATGCTCTCCATTGTAACCTATTCTGACAATTTGAAGTAAATCTCACTATAGCTGCAACTTGTTCAGTTATAGACTGACTTCCTCATAAAAATCATCAATGATTCCCATCTGAACAATGCTGTCAATTTGAAGTGATTCCATTGTAGCCAAATATGTATTTGATGGACTCTAGAACCAAGGAACTGTTCTTTTATTGGCGTTCTTGAACTATAAGGGAAGAGGTAACTGTTCAGGTGACCTCCGACGCAATAAATTCGAACAGTGTTCATCGAGCAAGCTAGTTCTGCTCATCGAGGCAGCTAAAAGTCAAGTGAAATGCGAGCAAGAGTCAGGTTTGTAAATAATTTAAACCACAACATTTAAAAGTTGAATCGTCTTGTGAATAACTCAGGCGCTCAGACTCAGACATTCACGGTTGTTGATAATGTCAAGGTTGTATATTGTAGGCTAGTGTCATCTCGGCAACAATTGGAAGAAAATGTCATCTTTTCTTGGTGAAACGAGAAAAATTCGTTCGGTTCAATATCACTTTGTTTCAAGCTTCACCAGAATTTCAAGGTTCTCTCATATTACTTGTCTTTATTATTATTATTTTTTTTTAATTAATTCATACAAAAAGTACATCATAAAAATTAAAGGGAGAGAAGAAATAAGGTAGCCTTGTGCTATTCCTCTCCCAAATTTATTGTTAATTTAATATAATTTGTAAGTCTTGTAGTTGTTTACTTCACAAAATTTTCAGTCTTCAATTATTTTCACAATGTGGATTTATAAATTTAGTTTCAAAACCAAACATAGGAATATATTTCACATTATTATCACTAAAATAGTGAATATTCACATTTTAAAGAAATAATTTTGAAGTACCAAAAATCAAACTTAAATTTATAAGCACAGCAATAAATACTAAAGCTTCATTTTTGACATCTTGATTTTGTAATCGGGGATTTTAAAATACCAGAGACCATTTCTAAGAAATAAACTTCTAGGAAGTACTGTTGTGAAGAAATTCAGAAAGTGCCGAAAATTGTCTCTATAGCTTTCTAGGAAGAAGGAACGTCCAGTGGCGTTTCCAGGGGGGGATATGGGGATGTATCCCCCCCCCCCCCCCGGAATGGAACATGAATTTTTTTGTGGCTGGATCAGATACAAAAATTAGCATCTAATACCATATTTCCGTTACATTGTATTATGTAAGTCGAGAAATATATAAGGAATGAGAGAATAGCACTTCAATAGCATAGTAATGATGATAATAATAATGAGCTATCTTCTTATAGACAGTGATGAGTAGTGTAGTGAGTAGGGACTAGATAGCAGAGGATAGAGAAACATACAGATAGCACTTTTCACCATCTATTTTATTATAAAGGAATTTAATATAGCATATATTGCTCTAGTAGATTATAGTTTATTCAGTTTCATGCATATCCTTAAACAAAGCTCCAACAGCTTCTTCAAGAGAGTTCCACCGAAAATTTCACAGTTATGATGAAGGGGCGTAGCTTCTACCGTGGACAGGACGGACACATCCCTCTGATATTTGAAAAAAAAATGTTTTATCCCCCCCCCAAAACAATTTAAGTTTGAATACTCAAGTGCGAATCAAGTAAATTTGAAAAAATTGTTAATCAAGTTAAAACTAAGCCTATAAAGTTGGTTGAAATAGTGCTTTATTGGAGCCAAATTTTAAGCATTCTAGCTTGTTATCAGAACAATAATGAATAGGCTTTCTACAAAATCACTTTTTTAACAATTGAATAACAAATAAAATTCTACTCCATTCCATTCTATTTGTTATTAAATCAAAAAACATAGACCTATAAAATTTTCAATTTTCGAAATAATAAGTGGCCTACCAATCAACAAAAAAACTTGAATGGAATGTTTGTTTTCAAGTGGAAATTGCGTGAAATCGCATCAAATTGAAGGTATATTTCCAACATTTTCCGCCCCCTTTGGTGGTAATACCCCCCACACCCCCCGGTGACTCCCTCAAAGTTAAGTGTTTTCTACTCCAATGTTATGATCCCCCCCCTGAATTTTTTCCCTGGGAAAATCAGTGGTATACTATAGAAGACAACAGGTCTTCTAAACTTTCATCAAACAGGCCTTCAAGTACCTATGCTTCAAGTCTTTTGACATATTGAAGAAATATTCATCTATCAATATTCAATCAATTAGTATTACTCAATTTGCAGAAAAGTACCAAAGCCTTAAGCCCAAAATAGTTCTAATTTTTACAATATTACTGAGACTTATGAAGTTTTCCATTTCATGTATTTACAAAAAAATAAAATAAATTGTGTAATAGAACACACTGCTCTGTTAATATAGAGCAAACGAGAGACAATATTGTGTCAATACGACTTATATCAAATATTGATCCCAAAAGAGTCATGTATCTACAGGAATATAATTATATAGAAGCGAAATGGCACTGACTTACTGACTGACTGACTGACTCACTCACTCGCAGAACTAAAAATCTACCGGACCAAAAACGTTCAAATTTGGTAGGTTTGATCGAGAACAAATGAACAGAAAATGTTCAAATTCAGCACAGAAGCTCAGCTAGGGTGTAAAAATGTTGTGTTTGAAGGAATTTGCAATAACGTCGAAGATACGCCAAAAATTAGCGTTTTTTTTTGCTTTTTCACAGATTTATGGAGAACAAATGAATAGAAATTGTTCAAATTTAGTACAGAAGCTAAGCTAGGGTGTAATAATGTTGTGTTACAAAGAATTTGAAATAACGCCAAGGATACGCCCAAATTTAGCGGTTTTTTGCGTTTTCTCAGTTCTTTCATCAAGTAAAAGACGGAAAATGTTCAAATTTGGTACGGAGGTTTAGCTAGGGTCTAAAAATTTTGTGATGAGGTGACTTTAATATTAATTTGATCAAAGATACGCTCAAAATCAGCGATTTTCCAACGTTTTTCTCAGCTTTTCTGCGTTTTCTCAGTACCGCTGATGGCGCTGATCTCATTTTTGGACGATCCAGTCGGGAGTCCAGGGGGCGGAGCCCCCTGGCTAGATGGATATGGCGAGCGAAGCGAGCATGACTGCTAGTTACTTTTATAAAAAATAAAATTTATTATTTGGAGGAAACATTGTGATTATTCGATTGTTTTTGTGTCCTCCCGAATTTTTTAATTAAATTTTCTAATAGTTATATTTTAAAAATATATACTTTTTTATCAATCCAAACATTTATTAACATGATTCTCGTTTATCATTTTTATCAGGTACTTCACAACAATTGAAGCCATACGAATATAATTATTTTCTTCATTTATTCATATTTTGCGAGCTCTTAAGAATAAAATATTAAATTTATTGTTGCAAAAATGTAATCCTTGATAATGATTTTAACATTTTTGAAAAGAAATCACAAATATTAGTAGCTCTTTTATAATGTATAATGTGATATTCTATTATGAGTCGAATTAGCATTGCTTTATAACTCGTATATTGTATTGTGTTTCATTGAGATTATCTCATAAATATGTTGGAAATAGGAAACATTTTTCAGAAATTCACTTTCTTCCGGCTATAGTGAGTAAAGAAACACTACAGTTTATAATATTTATAGTCACTGTACTTCTGGCTGCAAACTCCTGCTACCTATCGTGCAAAATACGAACTATCTACGCTTGTATCAGAGAGTGTTCCTTTCACAGGATTTCATAATGGAGAAGCATAGTACACAAGTAACGTAGGCTGAAAACTTTGCTCGTTTAAACTTGTGTATACTACTTAGAATAGACACCGTACATTACTTTATCAGTATCTGTTGGTTTTTGTGTCTGGTGTGTTGATGTGGCACAGTTCAACCCTAAATTTCTGCATAGGCAATATTGGTGATGGTATAAACCTAATAGTAAATATTAACCAAATTGTGAATAGTATAAGTCTAAATATTTAGGTGGATTCAAAGTCACTGGGAGATAATTTCACCGCTCATAGACGTCATTCCTCTAACGTATCTACTTCGCCCTTCCAACGGGAAAACTGATTGCAAGGCCCATGGCATCAATCTTATCTGTGAGATTAGACAACTCTATGAGAGCTCAAACACTCTACATCTTTTTGGGCATATTCTAGCATTGTATAGGCTAAACATACCCTTCGTTGAATAATTTTGAAATTCCTCAATCCATTCAGATGAGCCCTAATTTACAGGCCAAATCATACTGTAACAGTTTTGTTTAGAATAGTTTCAGATAAAATAGGTTCTCCAACCTCAAATCTACAATTCTCTACTGAATCTAAAATTTTTCACTAAACTGTAGCCTATTTCAATTTATGAAAAATTTCCTAACGCATCTTCAGCTTCAACCCAATGGAGATAGTCACGGGGATGTTTCTTACATCGAATGAGGTCATGACGGTTATTCCTATAAGGTCATAGGTTATGAAAATCATGTGGGTTGGAATCGCAGAGTAAATTACATCTCCACTCCACCCTTTCCATTGTCGGCTATGAACTGTTATTCAATTATTATGACATCTGAATCACAACTAGATTAATCACTCTTGATCATAGATGTGAACATAATAGATAATAAGTAAGATAATTAAGTGATGCAGTTCCAGTCTTGTGAGTTCTTATTAAATTCTTGTAGGTCTTTGAAGCAAGTATTCGAATCAATGGAGAAAATCAAAATCAAGAAAATGCTTACCAGAAAATCATAATTATTATTAAACGAAAATCACAATTGAATGCTGTAAATCACCCTGAAGGCTTCTGCTATATTTGTAGTAGAAGTCTTCGGGGTGATTTATAGCATTTAATTGCGATTTTCGTTTAATAATAATTATTCATTAATTGGCATTTGAACAAATGCAACTTCCAATTCATTACCATCTGTAAAATCATAATTATTTCATTTAGTTATTATCACACTGAAGATCTGGAATATTTTAGGTTTAATAGTATAGATAGTTGGTAATGTGGCTTTTTATGATTTCAACTTCATTAAAAATAAACATTATTTCCTCCAATCCACTCCTATTATTATCATCTATAGTGACGTCCACGTTATAATGGCAGTGTTTGATCAGCAATGGTATTGCTATCCTTGTCTATCATCCAACAAAGCGGATAGCGCTATCTCTTTCTCGCTTTGATCTGTTGCTAGATAGTCTTTTAACAATGTAGAATTAGCAATTGATTAACAAAATATTTCATCATAATTATGAAATTATTCAAAAATATAATTTCCTGTTAAATAAAATATAACAGATTATTTCAAACGAGAATGAACAGTTAATATTACATCAATAAACTTGTATCAGCTACCGTCTATAGAAGACATTGACAAGACAGAGGCAACGGCAACGTTGATCTCCTATCTTTCTCCACTGCCATTATAACGTGGACCTCACTATAAATATCCTATACTATTAAACGAGAAATTTATGTTTATATGTTTAGATGTTTGGATGTTTATATGTGTATGTTTGCATTTCACCGGATCTCGAAAACGGCTCTAACGATTCTCACGAAATTCAGAACATAGTAGGTTTATAATATAAAAATTCGATTGCACTAGGTCTCATCCCTGGGAAAACTCGCTGAAGGACATTAAAAGGATAATTATTATTCATCCTTGGAAAAACAGCTGATAATAATATTATTTCGTCGTCTGTTAATGATGGAAGTGAGTGAGCAAGTCATGTGTGTGGGACCGTGTCAAAATTATGACTCAGCTGTTGAACTTTTGTAGTCATTCAATCAGGTACTTAGTGCCGGTTGCAAAAAAGCCTGGTTATTTTCAATCCTGATTAATTCCAGTTGACCCATCTTTTTGAAATGGTCTTCTCTGATTTGCTTCACGTGAAATCAATCAGGATTAAAATTTAACCGGCTTTTGTGCAACCGGGCTTTTGTTAGTGAAATTTTTGCATTCCTCTGGGAATTAATCTCAATTTACTGTGATTAGATAGAACATTTCAGTAATGTTATTATAATTTCTTCTTTCGTAATAAATTTTTTTATTCTTTTGTACTCCAGAGCGAAGCTCGGTCCCCGATATTTGGTTACCGCAAAACCGCAACAAATCTCTAATATTATTCAACATCAGCCATTCTATCAATAATATTAGTGACCCTATTATCATTACCTAATAATGATTATTCGAAAGCTTCGTGTATGATATATTATTATCAATATTTTTCCAGTAATCTTCATTTATTCATCACAGCACTACATGAAAGTTATTATCAAAATATTTCAGCAATCGATGATATACTCAAACTTTATTCAAATCCCCGATTCCCAAATCCCGAATTTCCGAATCATTCTTATTTCATGACCTGATTTAATCCTCTTAATAATCGAATTGCAATGAGCTGGGGAGATGCATAATCGCATATGACTATGCTCAACCAGAATATCACCTGAATTAATATTAACTGTCGGTTAATATCCTGTGGAGTTTGATACGGTTACGAATAGTGTTTTCTCACTTCAAAATGTCAGCAATCCTATAGTGAGGTGCACGTTATAATGGCAGTGGAGAAAGATACCACAACGTTGCCGAACTTCGGTCTTGTCAATGCCTTCTATAGACGGAAGCTGATACACGTTTATCCTATACTATGAAACGAGCAATTTTTGTTTAAATGTTTAGATGTTTGGATGTTTAGATGTTTGTATTTCACCGGATCTCGAAAACGGCTCTAACGATTCTCACGAAATTCAGAACATAGTGGGTTTAAAATATAAAGATTCGATTGCACTAGGTCTCATCCCTGGAAAAACTCTCTGAAGGACATTAAAAGGATAATTCATCCTTGGAAGAACAGATTTCGTTGTCAGTCGATAACAGAAGATGCGTGTGCCTGTGTGGGAGATCAGCTGTGTAGTAATCATTCAAACAGCTTACCGTATCTCGCGAGAAATATTATCTAGAAATTTTAATAGACTCTTCCAAATAATCTGATTTGTTGACATGACATGGTTTATCACTCTAAATTGGAGTATAATATTCAAAGTTGATCATTATTTTACAGTTTTAAGTGATTAGTGAGTGTTATTTTGTTATTCAATTTGGTTTGTAAACAATCTAAGTTAGAACTTTCCTGTTTTATAAATATTTTGACTGAAAATTGGACCTGAATTCAAGGGTATGAGACATAACCTACTTTTTGGACCATTTATAGTGTATAAATCAAAATTTGGAGAAGAAACAGTTTTGGGTTGTGCCTGTTTGTCCTCCCCCAATCATTTTGAAGAATATTGTGCTCTGTTTATCAATAAATAAATAACAAGCGAAGCTCGGTGCCCCGATATTCAATGTAATATTAACTGTTTATTCTCGTTTAAAATAATCAATTATATTTTATTAAGCAAGAAATTATATTTTTCAACAATCTCATAATTAATTTTCATAATTAAGATAAAATATTATGTTAATAAATTATTAATTCTACATTGTTGAAAGATGATCTTGCAACAGATCAAAGCGAGAAAGAGATTCGCTTTGTTGAATGATAGACAAGGATAGCAATACCATTGCTAATCCAACACTGCCATTATAACGTGGACCTCACTGTAATAGATAACATCTATACTATTTTAATCCAACCAATGCTGAAAAATTAAATTATTTACTCAACTCTTAACTGTCAGTACTCACTTAATCTTTAACTGTCAGCATTCTCTATATAAAGCAATCAATGTTTCTCATTCATTCAATGCTGACAGTTAAGAGTATTCACTTCGAACTGACAGTATTCCTCATGAAATAACATCGATGTTTCCCATTCATTCAACACTGTCAGTTTGGAGTGAATGTGTCTACAGATCGGTGCTATCTTTTCACCTATGCAACCTTTAACCTTTCATCCCACATGTGACCTCTGGGTGACCTCTGGCTGAGCCCTGTTAGTTACACGCTTGACAAATTCATCAGCCGATAGGTGCTATCAGTTTGAGTGGACTCTATCAATAATCAAGAGCCAACAATGATGATTGTTATTGATGAAGTGGGATTTCATTGATGAATATGGATGGATTAGTCACGGTGAATCAGTGAGGAATAGTGAATTAGATCGCGGAGGACCTATATTGAAATTATAGTGAAATATTGATAATAGTGATTATTCAAAAGTTGAAAATACTGAAATGACTTCACTTATATGGGCAACTTTATTCAAAATATCGGGGATCGAGCTTCGCTCTGGAGTACAAAAGCATAAAAAATTCATTACGAAAGAAGAAATTATAATAACATTCATAGTTTATACAGAAATGTTCTATCCAATCACAGTAAATTGAGATTAATTCCCAGAGGAATGCAAAAATTTCCCTCACAAAGGCCCGGTTCAACGAAAGCCGGTTAAATTTTAATCCTGATTAATTCCACGTGAACCGAATCAGAGAAGATCATTTCAAAAAGATGGATCTACTGGAATTAATCAGGATTGAAAATAACCCGGCTTTTTTGCTACCGGCACTAAATACCTGATTGAATGATTACAAAAGTTCAACAGCTGAGTCATAATTTTGACACAGTCCCACACACATGAACTCGCTCACTCACTTCCATCATCAACAGACGACGAAATAATTATTTTCAGCTGTTCTTCCAAGAATGAATAATAATTATCCTTTAAATGTCCTTCAACGAGTTTTCTCAGGGATGAGACCTAGTGCAATCGAATCGTTATATTATAAACCTACTATGTTCTGAATTTTGTGAGAATCGTTAGAGCCGTTTTCGAGATCCGGTGAAATACAAGCATATAAACATCTAAACATTTATAAACAGAAGTTGCTCGTTTTATAGTATAGGATTAATAAAAACGATATAAAACTTGAAGTACCCTTTTATAAAAACATTTAAAGTTTTAATAAAAGGGTGCTACAAGTTTTATATTGTTTTTATTAATTTGATAATACTAGTAATTGAGGAAATTTTAGTGGTCAGTAGTGTGGGGTCTGTCAATTTGCAATGAAGAAAGATAAAAGAATCATTATATAAAATCTTATTTGTCTGTGCTATTTGTGAGTGATTCCTTGCTAACACTCAAATCTAAAAAATCACAATCCTCAGAGAACACAACCCAATCGAAAAACTGGAATTGTAGTTATTAAATTTGTAACTGACTTTCTACACTCTCATCATTACATGCTTTATTAATCTGATCTGAAAACTCTCAGAAATTCAGATTTGACGTATGATTCCACAAAATGCGCCAGAGAAACTTATTTATTTGAAAAACATCCTGTACGTTGAATTGACCGTGTGGAGGGTCAGGAGGGGGCGCATCTGGTGGGGGAAGTTCTCAAATTTATCCTCCCTCAAGTAAATTGGCCATCATTCTCTGGCCCAGAAAGCAGCGGGCCTTCGCAGTTGAGAGTTTCTTTTCTAATGGTCGATCACCTTCCGCGCTCGATTTGAAATTCCTCCTCACAGACTCGTTCCTGGCCATAATTCGATTCTGTCGTAGGTTAACTAATTTCAGGAGTGTGGAAGTATCGCTGAACCCAGAAATAGACTTCAACAAACCATCAGAACTCCAGAAAATATCAACAGTTTAGGCAGTCAGTTGTGCGTTCTCCAAGGCGTTCGGCTCGCAAACACGCAGCTGTTATAGCAATTTCTGACTCCACTGTTCGACGAATTTTCCATGAAGACCTTCAACTTCATCCCTATAAATTGGCTGTTGTGCAAGAATCGACTGAATGCGATTTTTTTGCCCGTCAAAATGCATGTGATATGCTGATTGACATCATGCCTGAAGACGCGGTCATTTTTCTAGTGACAAGGCTCATTTCCGCATGCGATTGTTCAGTGGGTTATTTGGAATCTCTGTTTTATGTCGATCGACCACGGACCATAGCACACCTCAAGAACAACATTCGCGACGCCATTCCCAACATACCGATTGATATTCTGCAACGAAATTTCAAAAATCGACCTCATCAGCGTATGCACAATGGAGGTCGCCATTGATTTGATCTCATTTTCAAGACTGCATGGAAAAAAATTGAGATATTGTATTCTCATAAAAAAGATTAAAACAATATCTGAAGTACTTTTGTTTTTATTGACCTTTCAAATAAGTAAGTTTCTCTGGCGCACTTTGTATTACAAATTCAATTTCAATTAATTTTTGATCAATGTATTGATAGAATTTAACTTTGATTTATTGATTAATCCACTTACTTGAGAAAATTTACTACCTTGAGAATAATTCTCTAAATAATCATCATTCATTCATGATAGCATGAAGTTAATTCAAATTCACAGTAAAATGTCCAGTAGGTTTCTTGGTTAGACTATTAGAGAAGAATCTCAGGTTTCTATCTCAGCTAAAAGAAATATTTTCCTGTCAATTATGAAATGGAATAAGGTCATATTCCCAGAGATTCCTGGAACTTAATACTTTTGGAAAAACTCACAAAAACTTACCTTGTGATTAAGTGGTTATTTATTTTTAACCATCAATCTTTAATAGATCCAGACGTTGATTATTCCAGACTTCTCAATTCAACAATTTTCAGTATATTATTCAACTGGTGGTGGTACGCCCTTTCTTCCCTGATAATTCTACTGGAAGGGGAGTATTCAAAACTCGCGCCCACCCCGGTATAGTTCCGGAAAACGCCACCAGAGTGCTCCTGTGCTGAGTTTCCTTCCCGTAACCATGTCTTGACAGGACACGTTCCCTTTGCTTTAGTATCGAGCAGGCAACTGAACAGTGAACATCACAGCCTGCAAATTTATTTGCTAACGGTTATCGCGAGTGAATTATCTGTGATTTTGAGTGATTCAAGCTGTTATCGTGAGTAATCGTGTGGTAGGAGAGTGTATCAGTTATCCGATTCGATATTTCGTGAGTCAGTTATCGGTTTTGTGAATAAAACTCCCTGTCTGGCGTGAAGGTCCCCCCAGTGCAGGTTATTGATAAGCTGCAGATTTCATTCAGTAAATTCTCCAACGATGGGAAAGCTAAAAAAAGTAGATTCTACAACTGATGACATTATCTTAGGTACGTAGTCTTCTTATAACCTATTTCATTCACTGCATTTAATCTATTTGGTTGGAAAATTCGTTCTGTATCAGGTTTCCTAACCTGAACCAAGACGTTCCCAACGACTGGGAAACCTTGGGAATAAATTCAACATAATTACATTCCCACAGATTATAGCATGATTTATTGGAACCAGATTCTTCCACTAATTTCTATGTCAAATTTGATCTGTAGCAGAATTTCCTACTTTTTTATAAATTTACAACGATGATAATTTCCAACAGAGGTTACATTATCTCTAGTGTGTAATGTAGATAAAACATTTTTCTAATATTATGTATTTCGTGGAAAACTTAGTATTTCATTTTATTTCTCAGCCTGAAATTATTTTTGTGCATAGCTTTGTGGGATTTTGAGTTCATCTTCTCTAAAAGTCCCTCTCCGACTGGTTTCTAATTGTTTTTTTTTTTTTTTAATAATTTTATTTGATTGTTCTTCCTTGCAGTCTATAACTTACTATCAATGATCCAACTGATTGACATAAATGAGCGATTATTGCTATCTAAATAAGAGTGGAGCAGAATTCCATTGTAATTCAATGGAATTACAATCAATCTAATGGATTCAATCAATCTATTTGTGATTCCATTCAAATGCTGGAATTTTTCCAAAATCGAATCCCAAACATTAGTTGCATATTGTTTCATTTAAATTTGTCAAATGTACATCTTTATTTTTAGGAGTGCAAGAGCAGAAAGTATTATTCATCTTGACATGCAACATTGTTGAAGACCAATATTTATCTAGAAGTTGATTGATAAGCAATACACAACAAATAATTAACTTGGATTAAGAGAATAATAAATAAATTAGGAGCGTCACTTTTTCGTTGTTTCTCCTGGAATGGATACATTCAATTGAATAATATATTAATTTACAATGTATATCCACTACTTATTTCAATTCACTTCCATATGAATTGATTGCTAGTGCACATTGGTTAATTAAGAGGTGGCCTCTCAAATGAGACCAAAGGAAACTCATTTAATTATTAAAATAATGTTCAGCTTCTACCTCCCTCACAAATTGGGAAACAGAAAAATGTTAGTAATTTTAAACACTGTTGACCCCTAAATGATTTCAATGGTTCAATGGATATTCGTTCCACTGAAGACGTAAAATATCTTCGAACGTCCATATTTTTTGACAGAACATAACCTTTCTTGAACTAATTTTAAATCGAAATTTAGGAATGAAATGGTGAGGGCTAAGTGACGGATACATAAAAGCCGGTTGAATTTTAACCGTCTTTCCAAAAACGCCTTCTCTGGTTGGTTCTCGTAAAGTTAACCACGGTTAAAATTCAACCGGCTTTTGTGAAACCGGGCCTATATCTGTTGTTTATCGTTTCCAATCATTCTATGAACCTCTATGATTACAGTATGCGTTTTCACATACAGTATGTTGTTGTGATTACAGTATATGTCATTGATTGATGATTGAATAAATAAATTCCAATTCTGAACTTCTTTTCTTTTCACAGGATCACCAATGAAACCTCGTTAGCAGATCACGTTTAACACTAACACAGTGCTACGTCCAAAATCCACAGTATTATGGATGTGCCTTGTGATATTATGTCTCCTGCCACCTTCAGGAAGTGAACACGTGATTTAACAATTTAGAAACAATTTGAAATCTTTAAAAATGATGGGGGACTTTCCAGGTCACCTGGAAAGCGCCTCCACTAAAGCGGTTTCAGTACAACAGTTTTCCATTTTGTGCCACAGTATTAGTACCACAGTTTTCCGGCAGTTTTCCGACGCTTTTCTTTCGAAAACTCTGGTGGGTGATAGGAGGATGGGGTCACAGGAAAATCCACTTGTGAAGACTACGAGATTTCAATGCTAATTGTAAGTTGGACCAATTTTTCTACATTTCTACATTTTTACATTTCTACAATTCATATATTTAATCAATTAGTCTATATTTTTGTAAATCTTCCGTACAATTTATAGAAAAAAAATAATAGTACCCTTTAAAATTAATAAAATAATAAAACAAGAATACAAATTGTACTCCGTACAAAATATTTCCAATTCCTACGAAAAATATAAACTTTATTGAAATGCTGGTGTATAATCTGAGAAATCCGTGGTGACTGTTTTCAATTTGAAATGATGTGTATGTTCTAGTTTTGTAATATTATGGGATCTAGTTTCTTTGTTAGATACATTTCTATATCTATATTGAATAATATATTCAGAATTGTGGTGCTCAATTGGAAGATTTACAGTGAACTCAGTCAGTTCTTGTATGGTCATACAAGGTGTAGCATGTGGAACTATGATCCATTGTTCAATTATTCAAATCCAACTAGTACTGTCCTGATTGAGTGATTGGCTCTTAAAATGTGAAGTTACCAAATTTAGAAAGATAAATTATAACCACAAAGTATATTTCTCAGATCTATAGTAAGAAGAATGAGTGAATTTTAAGAAAATTAGAGCGATAATTGGTTTTCAAATAATAATAATTTGGATTCAAATGTTCAATTCGGAAACAGATCTCAATTCTTTTTGCATAAATTTTTCGCTATGCAATTTTCCTCTCGACTCCCTCGTTATATCTTTCCATTGGAATATGAGTGAGGGAATCAATTAGCATCAAATGTATTTGATAAACATTCAAGCCTAGTTAATCTCATGAACCGATTAAACTTGATGATGATAAACATTATTCGAGTACTTTTCTTCTTTTTGCACTTTATCAATAATTTTTTTGAGTAACGCTCGTGTTGACTCTACTTATATAGAGTTCAGTGCCCTCTCCAACCCTAATATTCTTCCAGGAAGGCAGAGTTGCATTAGAATTGGTAATGTGAAGTCAGAATCATTTTTAAATTAGTTTTTTTCGAGAGAAATTCTACAAACAGGGTGCCAAATGTCTTGTCCTGGATGCAATATTCATAACTCGTATTATTCAGAAAGTTATCGTGATGCTTTCAACCTTAAACCAATTCCTCGAAGAAGGCGAGCTTCATGTTCTTAGAATCTACAACTTTCACTCGCATTGAGTTTTGAAAAATCAATACACCTATTTTATTCTCCACGCTCAATGGTACTTATTTAAATCTCTTCTATGATCTTTTACCTACCAAAACTAGGATTTTTGCATTCTCCTATTCACTGAGAATTATACTCTCCTAACGTTTGTGCGTGAGTATGGTGATGTTATATTGGAAGAATCATGATGAGAGATATTTTTTGCTAAGAATGGTGTAAAATTTGGGCATGGCAATTAGACAGTTTTTTTTCTCTTCAAATCAACAAAATAAATATAGCATTTGAATTATTTACCCATAATATGAACAATTAAATTTTTTCAATTCAAAAAATAATTTATTCCGCACAACATAATATTATTACAAAACATTGTTCCATCTAAAAAAAAACAAAAGAAAATACTAATACTAAACCTCAAGGGTCTGTATTTGGGTCGACGAATCAGCAGTCGATTTTGTTTGAAATGGTTGTATCTTGAGAACAAAACGTAGACCAGGTGATATTAATAATTATTTTTGTATACTATCAACAATGAAATTGAAAATTATTACTATAAGCTACATACCATGATAATCTACTTCAGGGATTATTTACTGGAAATAAGAGTGAACCGATAGAATCATTTCATCATCATTCAAAGATTGTCTCATTGAATCTTGAAAAAGGATATATTCTCATTATTAATTTTTAGTCTGGCAAATTAAGTGAAACGAAATAAACTGGCAACACAGAGGTTTCAACTGGAGCGAAACACTTGAAAGTTTTCATGGATTCTATTTATTAGAAATAGTTTACTGTTTTAGGGGTAACTAAAGTTCACTGTCTCAAAACGTTACTATTTCATCAATCCTCACACCACCTCCTCCACGCAATGACACAATCGAATGATTGATTGTCTATTGAAATATTAGAGCGATTGGAGTTCATTTGACTTGGCGGAAAAGACTTATCGCTTCCATATTTCACTAATTGATTTTTCATGAACGTGAATTCAAGCATTGATTTGAAATAGATTATGTCATTCTCCATCTCTCATAATTTTTTTTATTCCATCCATTAGCCAAATCGATATATTGATTCTCGTTTGGATTGTACTCACTGTATCATCAAAAAGTTAAAAGTTCATAAGTGACACAAAACTTTTCAATAGAAAAATAATAATATCGAGTGACCTGGCTGGCTCAGGTCTGGTTCCAGAGTTGTCAGGTCGCAACAATTTCAGGGCCTCTGACATGACCTAATGACTGCTTTGTAGACAGCCGGGACCCACAGTAACGTGTCCATCCGAAACACGGGAGTGGCCCGAGATAAATATCCTGCCCGGGCCGGGTTTTGAAGTTTTCAAAAACTTCTCAAATTAGCTTCATCTTCAGAAAGTACATACTATCTCATATAAATAGAAAGAAAAATAAAAATCAAAGTACCCTTTTGGAAACATGTTGTGATAAAATAATTCAAAAAGGGTACTGAGATTTTTATTTTTCTTCCTATTTATATCACAAGTAGCCCTATACAGAGAAGCGGCAATATCTCAAATAATTTTCAGAAAAGAGCAGAGCAACAGAAATCCATGTTACTTGTAGCCTATTCTATACCGTTCGATTCAGAATGGAATTTCCTGGCAGAGTAACTTCAGAAACATTCATTTAAAAAACAGGTTTAGAGAAGGTGCTTTTTGTATCAGAAATTGAATACTCATATTCTGAGATTCAATAATATACATAAGAAGATTGCTTGCAGATTTATTCATAAATTCTATAAAAAATGGAGAGCTAAAATGTTGAGATTTATTCATGAATTCTATAAAAAATGGAGAACTAAAATTTAAAGTTGTATGGACATAAATAAATAATGTTAAAATGGTTCTTTGATTTTTATGTAAATACAAGTAGCCCCAAACAAGAAAGTGAACATGTCTTAGTGAATACATTACTTTTGTGCAATTTTATTCATACTGTCAGCATTGGTTGGATAGGATTAATTGAATCTCTGAGCTTTAGAGGCATTTTCACGAATTCACCTTTCTACCACCACCTTTCTTCATGTAAAGTGTAGCAACTACTGAATTCATTTAATCATTCAGAATAATTACACAACTTACAGAAAAGTACCACAGGCTTATAAGCCCAAAACGGTTCCAATTCTAATTTATACAACAGTCCAAATGTAGGTAGGTTATGTGTTACTTAACATTCATCAATTACACGCTCAATTTACAATTCAAAACACACAAAAATCATTTTTAAATTAAAAAAATACTTCTCAACTAAATAAAATAATTCACAATTAATTAAAAAATTCGAAAAAAAAATTTTGAGACCGAAAAGACAAATACACTATTTAGAACTTATCACCAATTGAACGTTGTTTATTCAACGTGCCAAGCAACTCGCGAGTGTCAAATTCATTATTATTCGAGGAGATAAGAAACATTATTATCATGCATTTCCCGATTTTTACAAGCTTACTCGTTCCCTCTTTCTTTTCCATTCTAATGGAATCTTATTAACACATTACAGTTCTAAATATATGAGCGTGAGGTATGGATGTATAAATAAATTTAGCATTTCGAAATATTAATGTATAAAGTTATTCCCCAATGCATTTACTCTTCTTAGGTGAGTGAATTGGCCTCTCAGCTCCAATGCAGCCTATGCTGAAGAGCCATTTCATCAACGAGCTTTCAAACATCACATTGCTGCTGCTCTCGGCCTCCCTCATATTATCTGGAGCATTCCTGTATAAAATAGTTACTGTTCTAGATTTTTTGATTTTAGACTCTAATAGTACCTATTCAATTCAAGATTTACTCGTTTATCTTAGTATTGAAGAGCGTAACTTAAATTGTATTTTGAAAAGTGAAAGTGACGTAACCACCATTTGGACAGTATAGTATAAATTGGAAATGAGACAGTTCTGGGCATGAGCCTGTTGTGCCTTTCCTCATGTTAAGTACCTATTCAATTCAAAATTTACTCGTTTATCTTAGTATTGAAGAGCGTAACTTAAATTGTATTTTGAAAAGTGAAAGTGACGTAACCAACATTTGGACAGTATAGTATAAATTGGAAATGAGACAGTTCTGGCATGAGCCTGTTGTGCCTTCCTCATGTTAAGTACCTATTCAATTCAAAATTTACTCGTTTATCTTAGTATTGAAGAGCGTAACTTAAATTGTATTTTGAAAAGTGAAAGTGACGTAACCAACATTTGGACAGTATAGTATAAATTGGAAATGAGACAGTTCTGGGCATGAGCCTGTTGTGCCTTTCCTCATGTTAAGTACCTATTCAATTCAAAATTTACTCGTTTATCTTAGTATTGAAGAGCGTAACTTAAATTGTATTTTGAAAAGTGAAAGTGACGTAACCAACATTTGGACAGTATAGTATAAATTGGAAATGAGACAGTTCTGGGCATGAGCCTGTTGTGCCTTCCTCATGTTAAGTACCTATTCAATTCAAAATTACTCGTTTATCTTAGTATTGAAGAGCGTAACTTAAATTGTATTTTGAAAAGTGAAAGTGACGTAACCAACATTTGGACAGTATAGTATAAATTGGAAATGAGGCAGTTCTGGGCATGAGCCTGTTGTGCCTTTCCTCATGTTAACACAATGTGATAAATAAATAAATATTTATTAGTAATGGAAAATCTGAGCTAAATAGTATGGTGATTTGAGTTCAATCCCGTTTATCAATCTAGGTATAGAATATCCATGGTTGTTTCTGTGTCGTGTTTGATCATTATGTTCGATATTGATGAATAGATCTACTTTATGTTTCTTAATATAAATGAGTAGTGTTTTAATGTATATAGTTGTCTGATGTTGAGCAAAGGGAAGTCAT
Source organism: Nilaparvata lugens (assembly GCF_014356525.2). NCBI lineage: Eukaryota > Metazoa > Arthropoda > Insecta > Hemiptera > Delphacidae > Nilaparvata > Nilaparvata lugens. The sequence continues at coordinate 24,411,717 of NC_052515.1, forward strand.
TATATATATTTATATGCATATGCATTCATAGGCCAAGGTTAAAAAAATAATTTTACACATAATATGTTAAATAGTAATAGAATCTAGTAAGTTGTGGAGCCACTGACTCTGACATGCCTCTTACCCAGCATCATGAACTTCTGTCAGCCCTCCATGATAGGAGTGTAGTGGACACTCAGATATTAGGTGATTCATTCACAGGGAATTTTGACAATATTAGGTAGACTGCATTATTTTTACTTCACCTTCTACTATAAGTAAGGAAAGTATTGCTTTTCAAGAAAATTTAAGATACCTCAATTTCAAGTTTTTCATACGTTCCAAGGTCCCCAAAAAATGATTTTTCAAAATCGATGTAAGAAAAAAGAATGACCTCTCATTTTTAAACCTATCCAAGGTTCCCAATAATAGTTATTTGTATATCTAGAGTGAAAAGTACGACTTTTTCTCCCTATGGGAAAAAGTTTAAAGCCCGAGGCGAAGCCGAGGGTAACAATTTTCCTGAGGGAGAAAACGTATTTTTCGCTCGTGATGTACACAACATTTTTCCTCCATCTACATTTTTTTATAGAAACTGCAAATAATATAATTTTAATAACTTACGTATTGGTGACAATGTTTCCTAACAACATAACCTAAAATCTGAAACCTAAAAACCGGTCGTCTGATTAGCACTGCCGATTGCGCTATCTATCGGCAAAAGTTGTAACAATTAGGCCTATATCAGCTGGGCGTCTACCAAAAATGGCTGACTCCAGATCACGCGGTTCAGATTTGAATTGCAGATCAAAAATATTTGTTGGCTGGTATTTTGAATAGAATAAAATATTTTTAAAATTGTATAAATTTTTATCGTCTACTAATATTAAGAATATAATATCATACAAACATATATTTCATGAGTTGATCAAATTTCTGGTTGTGGTATTGAATTCAGTTGACTCAATGACAGACACCTCTATTATGCTTTCTCATTTGAGCTTAGACCTTCTAACCTATTACAATGTAAGTTTTAAAATAGAGATGCTTCCCATGTTATTTAAATGGAGTCACTTTTCCTCCCTAGGGAGTTTTTCTGTTTTTTACTACCGAGAGCGAAAAAGTGACACTTCAGTATTATGTTTCAGGGAGTAAAGTAAGTACTTGAGACAGTAGGTGGAGGAAAAATAATTTTTCAAAATCGATGTGAGAAAAAAGAATGACCTCTCAATCTTTTCAAGACTGTAGATATCTTGTATCTTTACAGATTTGCATATGTTTTATATCGACTGACTAAGTATGTACCAGGGTGGAGGATTGGAAGACTTTGTGGGGGTGTAACTTGGAGGGGTGGGATTTTTGGGGGCTGATGGCAATGAGGGAATGGAGGGGTTAAGCAGACAGATCTTACCCCGGCAGGCGACCTCCCAGTGACCCAATTTCACTCTTTGGGTCACACTCCACCCCCTCTCCTCAACACACAGCACCACCCAACCCTCCCTCCATCACCCGCAACACAAAGCCAGAAATAGAAACGTTGCGTTTCATGGGAGAAGCAGAAGCAGAAGAAGAAGGAGAGGAAGAATAAGAAGAAGATTAAGAAAGGAAGAACATAAAGAAGAAGAAGAAGAAGAAGAAGAAGGAGAGCAGGAAGAAGAAAACGAGGAGAAGGAGAAGAACAAGTAGGTGAAAAAGAAGTGGAAGAATGACGAGGAATAAATGGATAAAAATACAGGAGAATAAGAGCCAGGCGAAAGAAGAAGAATAAGAGAGAAAAGAGGGAGAAGAATATGAAGGAATGGAATGAAACTGCAAGAGAAACATGAAGAAATAAAGAAGGTGACGAAGAAGGAGGATACAAGTGGAAAAGAAGAAGGTATAAGATAAAACGAAAGGTGAAAAAAGAAGGATAAATAATCATCTTCCAGTCATTCTTTTGTACTTCTTCTTTTCCTTCCTATTCTTCTTGGAAGAAGATTATGAAGAATAAGAGAGAGAAAGAAGATAAAGTAAGATAGAAAGAGAAGAAGACGGGATATGAATAAGATGAAGAAAAAGAAACAGAAGAGCAAGTAAAAAAAGAAGATAGGAGTTGAAGAACAAGGAGAAAATGATTAAGAAGAGGAAGAAAAAGAAAAAGCAGAAGAAGAGAAGGAGAAGAAAAAAGGGAAGATGATGAAGAAGAGGAAGAGGAAGAGGAAGGAGAAGGAATACACCAGATGAGAATAAGAAAGAATAGAAGGAGAAGAAGACGGGATATGAATAAGAAGAAGAAAAATAAACAGAAGAGCAAAAAAAAGAAGATAGGAGTTGAAGAACGGAGAACATGATTAAGAAGAGAAAGAAAAAGAAGAAGAAGAGAAGGAGAAGAAAAAAGGGAAGATGAAGAAGAGGAAGAGGAAGGAGAAGGAATACACCAGATGAGAATAGGAAAGAGAGGAAGAGGAAGGAGATGAGTGAAGGAAAAGTAGGAATAGGATAAAATGGAAAAAGAAGAAGAAGAAGATGAAGAGGGAGGAGGAGGAGGAGAAGAAGAAGGAGGAGGAGGAGGAAGAGAAGGATAAGGAGATGGTGATGGTGAAGGAGAAACAGAAGCAAAAGCAGAAAAAGAAGAAGAAGAAGAGTAGTATAGCATGATATAAAGGTTCCATGCAACAGCCCTCACATCCGGATGTTCTGTTTCCCAGGATTTTAGGATGAATGTGGTGCTGTTATAATACTTGCACGGTAGTCGAATTTAGCTCCACTTTCCCTGTCAACGGTTATCAGAAACTGTGAAGCCTCATCAGTCGAAACCTTTCCAGCATATTTATTCTAGTCTAATCATGATGGTGCACCCATCACAGTTGAACTACTATCGAGTTGAGAACTTGATGAAATGAATATCCTATTTTGGGCCAATTTCGCTCAACTCAGTTGAGCTACAAAAGTTATGAACTAAAAAAATTATAGCAACTACAATAGATTATTGTCTCAATGGTTGAGGGTAGGGTCAGATTTACATTTTTGTCGCCTCTAGGCCCAACAGGTTTTGTCACCCCATAAACTTGAAATTATTTTGATTGAAATTATTTACTTATAGATGGAAATTATTGAGATATTTCATTCATTTAAATGCTAATGGATTAATAATTATTATTGAACGAAAAACCAAATTAAATGTTGTAAATCACCCCGAAGACTTCTGCTGCTGCAAATATTGACAACATGGTGAAATGTTACGAATTTTCATCAAGCTGTTTCCCTGTTGTAAATTTTTGGAGAAGCAGAAGCCTTCGGGGTGATTTACAGCATTTAATTTGTAATTTCGTTTAATGATGATTATTATTTACTTATCATTAAGTTATTGAACATAACTACTTTATAGAGTTACATTTTGCTACACATTGCTAATGCATCATATATATCACCTTTATTTGGACACTTTATTTTATGAAATTGAGATGAAAAGAAGTTTTGGACTGTAGTCTGTTTCTTTGTCCTTAAGTTGATTGTAAATGATTATTAAATAAATGAATAAATATTACACCAATTCCGGATGTTATTATATCACTTCAAGAGATCATTTTTGTTGATTTTAATTGAACAGATAAAATATTTCACCTTATTTTTTTAATCTTCACTTGAATAGACTGTACTACTCACACGAAAATATGAAACTGTCACTGTTCCATCTACGCAAGCTATTTTCACAAAAGTAGCTGTTCTAACAAACATGATTATTTAATTTTTTAAATAATACATATTAATATACTGATTAAAGAGAGCATTTTATCACTTACATGAACCGGATCCACTATTCTCACAAAATAATATTGTCTTCTCACTGTTGGTTGGTTGGTATTGCTAAATTACAACCCACAAAATGAAGTATATGACGTTGGTGATTTGTCATCGAACAATGTGTCGGATGGACACGTTAAGCCGTCGGTCCCGGCTGCCTAAAACGCAGTCTTTAGGTCATGTCAGAGGCCCTGAAATTGATCAGCTGCGACCTGAAAACTCTGACACCAGACCTGAGCCAGCCAGGTCACACGATATTATTATTATTATTATCGACCAATAGGATTGAAGGGCGTGTGCTAGAACGAAGCTGATCGCTTGGGATTGGTGGAACAGGTGTTGAATATAGTTAGGCGTATAGTAGTATTGTTTGTCCGGTAGATGGTGGAAGTTGAATCAACGATTTGTTTATACTCTACAAAAATAGTAATTGCTTTGTTTTAGTTTATTGAATTACTACACTCATTATTTCTAGGAGCGAATAGTTTTATATTGTGAGTTCAATTATTAGCCTACTTATTACTTCGTCGTCGTCTTCCTACAAGGATTAGGCAATTTGCCTGTTTTGACTTCAAACTCACCATCGCATCAATCTTTTACGGGGTCTGCCCACACTTCTCCTCACAACCGGGTTATACAACATGAATGTCCTGGGAATCCTGTCGCTCTCCATCCTTTCAACATGAGTTTTGCCGATTTTCTTCAATCTTCTGCCATATGGAGATTATGTGGAGCTCACTTCTTATAACGACACTATGAAGCCTATCTCCCCTTGTGCACCCTTTAACTGCTCTTGAAAACCTCATTTCGGCAGTCTGTAACCTACTCCATTCTTTCTTCTTAGGTATCCAAGATTCAGAGCCATATACGAGCGTTGGAATAGCCATAACCTTATAGAATTTGAGTGTTGTCTCTCTCCTGGCTCTGTTTCTCAAAGTCCTATTTATTTATCACAAATGGATTGGAATCTATTCAATTTCAATTCTAATTTTACTTAATACTTTGAAGTCTCAATCATTGTTTTGCCTTTATTTCTACCTAAGAGGGCGGAATTGGGGCGCAGCCGATCCTCTCTTACACTCAAGTCTAATAGAATGTGAGATAAACTGCTAACACTAGAGTATGAATACTGAATACTCTCTAAACATCATATGAGACATATTTCAAATCTACAACTCATATATTTTTAAATGCATTTTCACTTCAAAAGTTCTAAAAGTAGTTCAACCTATGACCTATCATCTAGCCTAAAACCTATCGTGTTACCCAACGCCTACTTAACGTTAAACTCACCACTTGAATAGGGGAAAGATAGATTCATCATGAAGAAACTTACTGGATCATAAATAGGATTATTGATTGGGAAAATATTACCTGCCAAACTCTCAACTATCGTGCCAGCTTTCAATATGAACCCAACAAAGTTGTGAAGGCCTTTCTACGGCCCTTCAATCACTGCCATCGGATGAAGGGCTTATATTCAAATAATGCTGGCTGCCAGATAGAGAAATCAATATGTCATTGCCCTTATCTAACCGTCTGCTGCCAATAATGTAGTTTAGCGTTACGCTTCCCCTCCACTCTGCACTCACCAACCATAAAGCTTAAACGAGTCTATTTGGCCGTAAGCGAAATCTCCAATATCCACGCGATCCTAAAATAGACTCTGTCCGCAATGTTTTTCAATCAAAAACGTTGAAAATTTTTGGAAAATGTCCGAAAATCAATAAAAATTATAACTTTAAAAACTAATACATAGATTGAAAATGTTTATTCTCCATTACAGTAATGTTTCTACGATCCTTGGAAACGGTTATAACTGCTCAATTCCAGATGGAGATAAGCAAGATCTCATTATGGCTGTGCAAAGGCAAAAAAACTTTCCAATGGTGACATATTTTTAAGTTTTTCAATTCGTATACAATCAAGCTATCAAAATGAAAAAGTTTTCTCAGGAAACATTTTTTTCTGCGATCATTATTTTTTGAGATATGAGCGCGTAAAATTAAAATTTTTGGACAGGTCATTTCAAATTCGGTAAGAAATGAATCCATGAAATTTCGAGGATAAATTCTCCTTTCTCATTGTTGATTGAATGAAACAAAAAATTTCTGCGAATATCAATTTTTGAGAACGTTATTCCATTTACCAAATATGACCAAAAATAATGTTGGTAAATTGAATAACTTTCTCAAAAACTGATATTTTTAGAAATTTTTGTTTTATCCAATCAAAACCCTGAAGAATTCACCCTCAAAAGTTCATGGTTTCATCTTCTACCGAATTTGAAATGAACTGTCCCAAAAATTTTAATTGTATGCGCTCATATCTCAAAAAGTAATGATCGGAGAAAAATGTTTTTCCCTGAAAAAACTTTTTCATTTTGATAGTAATGGCCTACGAATCGAAAAACTTTTGAAAATTTCGCCAGTAGAAAGTTTTTTTAGCCTTTGCGCAGCCTTAAACCTCGCATGATTCTCATATCCTTGAGTAAGGCGGATTTCAGAGGCCTGGTTTTGGGGGGGGGAACTCTAGACCTTTGCGTAAATGGGACGGTAATGCATGTAACTACAGTTTCAGATGTGATCCGAATCACGAGGAAGTGGTTAATCAAATAGAATTTAATAGAGTATTTTCATTTTTTGCACAGAAATTGATGCACTATTGTATGGTATAGTCATTTTTGAAAAGATATGATTGAAAAGGTGAAAGTATTATTGTCCCTTTATCTACATGACTGTGTTCAGGATAACTCGCTGAAAGACCAGATAGTCAACCTTTGAGAAGCAGATGATCAAGGCACAGATTGCCATCCCTGTGCCTCTGTATAAATTAAAGTACTTTCAAGTGGAACTCGATTTATATGTTTTGTGTTTTGGTAAATTCATGGTTTTGACAATATCAGGTCGTTTCCATTTGGATATGGTCACGAGAACAACAACATAATGAACTAACAAACCTCATGGATAATATGTGAGAGGATGGAAGCATTTACAATTTGAAAGCCAGTAAACAAGAAAATATAAAATTGAAATACATTCAAAGGATGGATATCAGTATCTTTCTTCATATCAATTTTCGAAATTTTGTTTTTTGTTGCAGATTTTGTATTCTCGTGTTACTGGTTTTCAAATTTTATATTATTACATTTCTTCCTGTTCCCACCTCAATCCTGAATCATTCAAGGATTTTTTCAACTCAAAGATTCTTTCAACTCATTAAATTACAATAAATAACTTCTACATTATTATCGGTTTTCACGTATTGCTAACAAATATAACCGCGGTTAAATAACGTAGATTCTCATTAAATTTTACAATAAATAACTTATAGTCTAACATTATTATCGGTTTTTACGTATTGCTAACAAATATAACCGCGGTTAAATAAGGAAAATTCTATGATTTAGGAATGTTGTAATTGATTCTAAGTTATACGATTTATTTGATCTACGATTTTTATGAACTACGTTTCTTGTCATCTATTGTTTCCATGATCTATAAAATCAGATTGCCAAGATTCTAAAGATCTATTATTTTTATTTACTATAATTCCCTCTATAATGAGTCCAATATAAGATCTTAAATTCTCATAGAAAAACAAAAATTCCAAAAATGTTTATTGAACGAACTCAAGTTCAATGATTTTGCGATTCCCATTATTAGTCCCCTGATCTCTCTTGAGTCTTCTTAGTTAAATCCCCCTTGAGTTATTTGAATGCTCATTGAAAAAACTTCCTCACCATATAGCTTGGTCTAAACGAAATAACATCAGACAAGATTCCAGTCAACGTGCCGACCATGGATTTTCAGTTTGTTTGCTAAGAATGCCATGCTATCAATTTACAGTTCGACCAGATTATTGGAGTCGAAACAAACGAATAGCGACTCATTGTGGATGAGCGGAGAATTCTTTCGCCTCAATTAGAGAACAATGAATCACTCTGAACGAATTACAGTTGTCGTTGGTGAGGGGGGCATTCCGAAATGTATAGAATCAATTAGAGCTCTCCGAATGCTCTACGCGTCAATATTTATCACTAGGCTTACAAATTTCTCGTATTTACCAGTGAATGAGGCTCCGTCCTTGGTATTGAGAATTGAATTGAGGATATTTGTTTTTGGTTTTAAATTGGTAGACGAATGGGACAAGGTTACCTTAATTTTCTTCTCCCTATCATTTTGACGATGTACTTATTGTATGAATGAATAAAGAATAAAGATTTTTGATAATTTTCGACCACACCACAATGACACACCACTGACAATCATACTTTTAAAAGAAAAAATAACATAAAATCAAAAAATAATTTTCGATAAAAGTATGAACAATCGAGAAAATTGAATGAATTCTCTTGTAACCATCGTTTGAAACTCCAAATTCACATGAACAAAACAAAACCCACGAGGGAAAGCGTCATTCAAATTTCCCGCCACATATTTTATACTATCAACCTTAGACCAGTCACTTTGATGCTTGCCATTTATATTGTATTTATATTGATTTTTTAATATATTATTTGGATGTATGAGAGAAGTCCAGAACCAATTTCTCCATGCAAAATTTCCTTGTGCTAGATACAGAGTGGACCAAAAACCTCGTATTTTCTGTTCATTTTCCAGTTTTCACCTATTTCTGCCAAATACAGTGATCGGACTGAAATATTTGCTCTCGAATTTTTTTAAACTATAAAATTCTAAATGAAATCATTCGGAGCTCTATATCTCCATTTTTTTAAACTATAAAATTCTAAATGAAATCATTCGGAGCTCTCTATCTCCAATGAGTACTGAGATATGATTTTTCAAAAATGAGTAAAATTTATTGAGAAAATCAATACTGATGAATTTTAGTTTCTGATCAACAATATCTTCCGATTGTTATCATTTAGATGTATAATTCAGAATCCCTCTGGGCGTATTTTTGTGCTCTACAATCTGAGACCAGATAGAGCGCTCTATCTCATATAGATTTCCAGGTACACCTGACAACAATGCTCCTTGTATTGTGAGACACCTAATTTTTCAGGTATGAGGCGTTTGTGTTCCAAATTTCAATGTTAACTGGAGCTGATAGTGCATCCTGATGGCTTTCTTCGTGACGCTGGTAGTTACTCATACTGTGTCGTTCATACACTCTCACCCAAACAAAACTAATTATTTATTTATTTATCTATTCATTTATTTATATTTTTTCATTTATTTATTTGAATATTACAACAGTGCGATAGTATCCCTCTAGCTGTAAGCTATTTGAGGGATTTATAAAAATAATCTATTACATCATTAACAATAGTTATGTTTTCTTAATCAACCTGATTATATATTTCTTCATTTTTTTGCAACTGATTGTTTTGTCCATTGCAACATAATTTAAATAGAAAAAGACTTTGCTCGGTAAGCGACAATTAACAATGGAATATTACCTGAAATTATTCACTCTGACACAAATATTTTTATTAAATCATAATACATTTTCATTCTAAACGTAAAATCATTTTAAACTCAACAATACATAATATTGAGTTGAAAATTATTAAACGGTAGACAGTAGAAGACTGTAATCGGCTCTAGTTAACAAAATATCGGCTTGAAATTTGAAAAATAAACGTCCTAAACCATGAGGTACTGTATCTTCTTATGCTATCTTTTCTCTAGGGTCCCACCTTCATTTCATATTCCGATAAAGCTGAACTGTGGCAGAAATATAAACTCATCTAAAACCGTCAATGAATTCGTATTTACACATTAATATTCAGTAGGCTATTTGATAAATATTTATAAACAATAAAAACCGAAATGGCTGATAGCACGCATATTGAACCTATTCAGCGACTATAAATGGTCTAGTGCTTCAACCCTTCTCACAGTGACCCCCGCTTACTTATTTCAACGCAGTAAGGGGTTTTGGGACTGGGGGAGCGACTTTGAGGGGTGTTTGGGGGTCAGGGCAACCCGGGGTTGGTGAGAAGGGGGATGCTACAACGGTTTGACGTCACGCAATGACGTAATTCGGGGGTGTCTGTGGGGGTGGCGAGGGGGAAATCATCCCCTCGATGATTTGGTGGTTGGGGTAGGAGCAGCTAAAGGAGGGCGGGTTTTCTGCGACTAGCACACAAAATAGTGATGAAAAACACTTGATGGCATCACATCGACGTCAGAAAATGTTAGCATGCGATCAGCCGGATGTCGATTAACGTATCAGATTGTTTTGATTTTAATTTGATTAACTTCATTGTTTTGATTTTCATACCTCAGAAAGTTGAAGAAGATATACATTAGTGTACTATACTGAAATATACATAATTATTAAATTGACTGATATAAGTTATTGATTAAGTGATAAGAGATTTTTCAATTGAATAACTTTGACCGAAATTGTAATTTAGGTATCTTCAATTGAAAGGCAACGTGAGAGATTAGTCCAGGCAACGAATGCTCAGAAAAAGGCATAGAAGGAAAGGTTTGGAACACAATTTTTGACGCCGCAGCTCTATTAAGGATAGTAAGGAGGTAAACATATCAAAAGTCCTCACTCCTACCCCCTGTGCTAAGGGGTGGGGGTGGTTTGAAAGTACCATATTTTGCTTCTAATTCTAATCAATTTATTCTTCAAAATTCACTAATAAATTCAATAGTATTACTATTACAAGAATACCCCTACAAGGTGTAAGGGTGAAAACTACTCAATGTATTATAATATGTATGCATAAAATGTTAATTTATAGAATAAAATAGCTGTTTGTAATTCGGAACAGGTGATAGCCTAATCCTTGCACGTAAGGTGATGATGATAACTTTGATCACGTGATTTATTTTTTACTAAACACTAGAATGGAGTTATAACGGAGTTGGATGTCCTTACCAACAAAGCCTCAAATTGATAAATAAATTACCTATTGGATCATTCATAACTCCGAAATCCTTCGAATTAGCATATTCCGTGAGAGAAAAACTTTTATTGAAAAAATAAAGAACCACACTATAAAGTAACTTATAATTCATTTTATGTATAATGATTCTCACGTTATACTGTCAGTCAGCTCCTGTCATGTTATCTTTTTCAACCCCGCACCATTGCAAAATCGTTTGTAGGCTATGAAGAAACATGATAAACTACAGAAAATGAAATCTCAATAATAAAACTTCATCTATATTACAAACATTTGAACGAGAAACAAATGTCACCGGATGAAGTGTTTCAATCAGCTTTTGATATTATATAATCATGAGATGTAATATTAATAGTTGATGTGATATAATTGATCGACATTAGGGCCGATTTCGGAGCTCGTGATTTAGCCAAGTTCTAGACTTCAAACAGCTTGAGCCAGAAAATTGACTTTCCGAAGCAGGGCGTAGTCGTAGTCAATGTCAAAGTCACGTTTAAATTAAATTTCGAAAAACAAGGAAATTAAACACAAAATAAAATAAAGAGAAAATAGTATAAAGTCTCAGCTATTTTGAATTAATCAGGAATGTTTCATTTCGTCAAGGAAAAACGTTTTCAATATTATAGAAATGAGAAAATAAAGATTTATTTTGCTGCACTATTTATTGCGACTACGCCCCGTTTTGGAAAGCCAATTTCCTGACTCCAGCTTTTCAAAGTCTAGAACTTACCTGAATCCCGAGCTCGGAAACCGGCCCTGCGGTGATAAACAATGAATAATTATATCAGATATACTGAATAGCTTGTTCTACTATAAAAGGTTTTGGAAATAGAATTTTGACAACCATGCCGTCCTACTATGCCGTCATTACCATCCACTTTATTACGTGGATCTCTCTATAGGCCTTAACAATCACTCTTAGTGCCGGTTGCACAACAGCCGGTTAAATTTTAACTGTGATTAATTCCACCACGAGAACCAATCAGAGAAGCCGTCTTTTCAAAAACGCCTTCTCTGATTGGTTCTCATGAAATTAATCACGGTTGAAATTTAACCGGCTGTTGTGTAACCGGGCCATACAGTTATTCAATTACTCACCTTAACTTACTGTAATTTGGGTACAATCTTTTAGAATGAATACTTGAAATGAAATTTATTCTAATAAATAAGATGTGAACACAAAATAAATTTCCCCTGTCACAGGTTATAGATACCTTATTTCTGCATTTTATTTCTATCCCAATTCCGTTCCTTAAGCACATTATTTACCCTGCTGACACAACTAAGTGACAGTGGGATGGACAGTCTATCATAAATCATGGTATGCCAGGCCCAGGCTCAAGAAGTCAAGTTCATTGTGTAAGCAAAAGGCATGCTTTGTGGGCTGGAGTCGCTGTATTGCCGAAAATGCAGTAGAAGAAGACCATTTCCCCCATCAAACTACTTCTAACTCACTCTACATCTTTTCTCTGCATATTTTTCTCCCAATCATTTTCAAGAAATGTGTTTTCTGTATTGTAAACTGAGGGGTTGTTTCTACTCTTTTATGATATTTACCACAATTATGCTATTAAATCTCTATTTGAATCCTTGATTGGTTGGGAGCTTTTAGTGGATTCGTTCATTCAAATGCACAGATTATCATCATTATCTAATTGTCACCTACCGTACTTCAACAACTAGCAACAACGAGCCAGGAACTTCAATGAAAAGTACTTTTAAATCTTAAGGTCAGGTTTATTGAATTAAAAAAAACGAATCAAACGAATCAATGGAAATCATGTCATATGTCAAATTTTCAAACAAAACAAAGTTATTCGGAAATCGATTCAGGTCAAGAAGACATAATTCAATTTTTAATCTAAACATTTTGGGAACCTGCTAAATTGCTGCAACTAGATTCGGGTCTCGGTCATTCCATATGTAACCAAAGTTTCAGCTATAATACAAAAACAACAAAAGTTTGGCACTCACCATTTTAACAATATCTAAACTTTACTTTTGAGAACACATAATCCAAAACACAATGAACTCAGACGTTATGAAACTTACTACACTCTACTTAAATTCACGCACACAATTAACCTCTTAACTTTACATCTACTGATTCTATCTAATCCGGACTTTTACTAAATCAAAATTACTGATTACCGAAAAACGTTTTAAATTGTCCCTCTGGATGGGTAACAGACCCATTTAGAAAACCGAGGCTCGCACAACGTTACATGATGTTTTTCCGGATACGTCTCAATTCGAACTGTGGCCCTTTCACTGAAAATTATTCCCCCTCCATGAGCGTTGAGCCTAACTTCCAGTGGAAAAGCCAAAGCTGCAAAAAGGTCCTACGATTACCAAATACAGTAGCTTTTTTGACAAGAAATTGAAAATGCAGTAGAAGAAGACCATTTCCCCCATCAAACTACTTCTAACTCACTCTACATCTTTTCTCTGCATATTTTTCTCCCAATCATTTTCAAGAAATGTGTTTTCTATATTGTAAACTGAGGGGTTGTTTCTACTCTTTTATGATATTTACCACAATTATGCTATTAAATCTCTATTTGAATCCTTGATTGGTTGGGAGCTTTTAGTGGATTCGTTCATTCAAATGCACAGATTATCATCATTATCTAATTGTCACTTACCGTACTTCAACAACTAGCAACAACGAGCCAGGAACTTCAATGGAAAGTACTTTTAAATTTAACGTCAGGTTTATTGAATTGAAAAAAAACGAATCAATGGAAATCATGTCACATGTCAAATTTTCAAACAAAACAAAGTTATTCGGAAATCGATTCAGGTCAAGAAGACATATTCAATTTTTAATCTAAACATTTTCGAAACCTGCTAACTTGCTGCAACTAAATTCGGGTCTCGGTCATTCTATATGTAACTAAAGTTTTAGCTATAATACAAAAACAACAAAAGTTTGGCACTCACCATTTCAACAATATCCAAACTTTACTTTTGAGAACACATAATCCAAAACTCAATGAACTCAGACGTTATGAAACTTACTACACTCTACTTAAATTCACGCACACAATTAACCTCTCAACTTTACATCTACTGATTCTATCTAATTCGGACTTTTACTAAATTAAAATTACCGATTACCGAAAAACGTTTTAAATTGTCCCTCTGGATAGGTAACAGACCCATTCAGAGGACAGAGGCTCGCACACCGTTACATGATGTTTTTCTGGATACGTCTCAATTCGAACTGTTGCCCTTCCACTGAAAAATTATTCTCCCTCCACGAGCGTTGAGCCCAACTTCCAGTGGAAAAGCCAAAGCTGCAAAAAGGTCAATGATCCTACGATTCCCAAATACAGTAGCTTTTTTGACAAGAAATTGAAACTGCGTTTGAAAAAATGCACGAAAATTGTTCTAATTTTGACAACTAAGCAACAAGTTAGCAAATTCAATAAACATGGTCATATATTCTCACACTAAAATATGAAAGTACGAATCAAAGTTCATTCCAGTTCAAAAACCTGGAAAATAAGACACACAAAAAAAACAACTACAATATACCCACTCAATACATGAATATTGTTTTAATGAAATTAAAACACACATAAAAATCACTCCACTTATGTGGGGCTACTTATTCAAATTAATAAAAACAGCATAAAAACTTGTAGTACCCTTGAAAAATAACACATTAACATTTTCATTTCAACTTGAAAATGACCAATGGTTGAAACTAGTCGTTTAAATATTTTGAAGTTTTTAATAAAGGGTACTAAAAGTTTTTTTTATCAAAAGCACACATATATCATCAAATTCTACAGTTTCATTTAGTAGAGGTCCATGGTTTCGTGGCCACACAGGTCACATTTTCACGGTTCTACAACATCGACAGTGACTCAGTCGAATTTTTTGAATATCCTTTGTTAATTTTTCCTCCAACCGTCAGTAAGGGGATAATTGTTTCACAATGCACAAAAAATTATGTAACCTAAGTCTCATGACCTCGGTACGTTTTAAGGCCTCCTGAGTCCAAAAAGGTGCTCTCTTTTGCACTATTCTACATATTCAAATTCATTTAAGACTGGCAGCATTGGATGAATGGAAAAAATTGATGTCAAATAATATAGGTGATGCTGACAGATTGAACTAGAGCTTACTATTTGTTATTTTGCACTCCAATATTATTTCCACTATCTTCCCCCTCTCTTCTTCTTTTTATTTCTCTCTCTTTCTTTTTTTCTCTCTCTTTCTTTCTCTCTACCACATTTGTTCCAATCTCCACTACATGTTTTAATATCATCATGTCCTCTCCCAATAATTCCTATCTCCTGTCGAGACTACTGTAAAATCATCTCAATTATCAGTTATTCTAAGGAAACTATAATTATTTATCATATAGGCCTACATAGTTTTTTTGGGTATAATTGAGTTGTATCTTCCAGTTCTCAATACAGACGATATCTACAAATTTTTTTTATGGGCATCAGCCCTTCAGTTTTATTATTCAATGAAAACTAGGCTCCGTTAAACAATACAAATCACAGATAATTTTTTTTTTCAATACTAGAACTCTCTCTCTCTCTCTCTCTCTCTCTCTCTCTCTCTCTCTCTCTTGGATCTTCATTAACATACAATAAATTATCACATAATTATTTATTTGGCTCCAGAGTGATGTTTCCTAAACTCAATAGTGGTATGGCCATATTACAAACATTTTTAATAGGTCAAATTATAAATTTTCAGTGCCAAGTATGATTGAAACAGATTCTTCCTCCACCTCGATTTTCAGTTACAATTTCCTTGCTACAGTTTTCATCCAGTCTCTACCTCAACTTTGTTGTGGGCAATAACGTTTTCCGATATCGGAAAAACAAATTTCGAAACAACAGAAGGCACAAAATAGGGTCATCCCACCTTCTCTCTCAGTACTCTCTCTCTCTCTTCCTCCTTCACACACACACACTCTTTTTCACTGCATCCCTTCTCATTCCTTTTTTCACCCTCACTTCGTCCACAGTCCCCTCTTCTCTATCCTCTCTTTAAATGGAAGAATACGGTTCCATTCTGTTTGGTAGAATTCGGATGAATAACAAAACTGTTTTCCCGCTGGCTGTTTTGGGTGGGGGGTGGAGAGAAGTGAAGAAAAGTAGGGGAGGGTAGTTGGAAGGTGGTTTGAGGTTACATTGAGCTTATCTGTGTGTGTGTGTATGTGTGTGTAGGTCTTCTCTGGAAATGGGGAGGTAGCAGGAGGAGAAAGATGTGAATTGGATGAGGTGGAGGGATAGTAGGACGAAGAGTGGGAGGAGTAGATGAGCGAGTGGAGGAGGAAGAAAAGTAGGAGGAGGAGGATGGAGAGGAGAAGGAGGAGTAGATGATAGCGATGAGGAGGAGGAGGAGGAGGAAGAAGAGTCATGGAAGGGATATGACGTGGGAGTATTGATTTTGCGAGAGTTTCCTCTTCAACCCCTCTTCTCATCGATGGTTGGGAGGGGTTGATCGGGTGAAGAGGGGAAGAGAACCATCAGGGCTCTCATTCACTAACCTGTGATACGTTTTTCGATGATACACATTTCCAGTTCCGTTGCAAACGAAGATAAGGATGTCTCGTTCCGTTGCAAATTGTGATACAGATGCCAAAGAAACTATAATAAAGGTGCCTCGTTCCGTTGCAAATTTTGCTATAGATGCCTCGTTACATTTTAAACTATGATGATGGTCTCGATCTGTTGCAAATGGTGATTAGGATGTACCGTTCCGTTGCAAATTGTGATACAGATGCCACAAAAACTATGATAAAGATGCCTCGTTCCAGTGCAAATTTTGTTACAGATGCCTCGTTGCGTTCTTATGAAAAACTATGATAAACTATGATAAGGATGTTCCGATGCTGAAAATGCTGGTGATAAGGATGTACCGTTCCGTTGCAAATTGTGATACAGATGCCTCGTTACGTTGCAAACGATGATGAGGATCTCTTCGAGATACAGATCATTCGAATACCGATGTCTTGTTCGGCTCCGTGAACTTGTAGTGCACAAGCCCGAAAAAATTTGAAAAAAATTGACAATAAACTATGAATTTTGTGTCAGCAGAATATCCAAAAATTAAATTTTGTACAAGCACCGTTTTTTTTTACACGCATTTGAAGTCGCGGTCAAGGTCATTTTTCAATGCTAATTTCCCTATGCTGGAAGTG
The DNA here is from genome assembly GCF_014356525.2 of Nilaparvata lugens. NCBI lineage: Eukaryota > Metazoa > Arthropoda > Insecta > Hemiptera > Delphacidae > Nilaparvata > Nilaparvata lugens. The sequence goes on from NC_052515.1 coordinate 24,428,546, forward strand.
TGAACTTGTAGTGCACATGTCAGAAAAAATCCGAAAAAAATTGACAATAAACTACGAATTTTGTGTCGTCTGAATATGCAAAAATCGAATTTTGTACAAGCACCGTTTTTTTTTTAGACGCTTTTGAAGATGGAGTCAAGGTCATACATATCATTGATTATTTACCTATGCTGGCTATCTGCCAGCTACTCTACCGCTCATGCAGGCGTGATAATACGGTTTGTATTACTTTGAATGAATAAAATACTGTATCCAAGTCAAAAACATGATATATTGAATCATCTTCAACCACACATGAATTATGTACAAGCACAGTTTTTTCACGAAAAAAAATCAAAGTTCAATATTTGTAATAGTATTACAATGGGAATTCTTGAATAATCAACAAAAAAAGTCAAGTGCATGGCAATTATACTTTTATTCTGGACTTAATGAAATGATGAACATATATGGAATCACTTCTTTTCACAAATGAATTTTGTACAAGCACAGTTTTCACGAAAAAAGATTCCAAAGTTTAATACCATTTATAGGTATCCTCTTGGGAATTCTTGAATAATCAACCACAAAAGTCAAGTGCATGGCATTTCTCCTGTTATTCTGGACTGAATGCAATGGTGAATATATATTGAATCATCTCTGATCACGAATGAATTTTGAACAAGCACAGTTTTCACGAAAAAAATTCCAAAGTCTTATTCCAGTTATAGTGATACTATGAGGAATTCTTGAATAATCATCAACAAAAGTCAAGTGCATGGCATTTCTTTTGTTATTCTGGACTAAATGCAATGTTGAACATATATTGAATCATTCCTGATCACGAATGAATTTTGTACAAGCACAGTTTTCACGAAAAAAAATTCCAAAGTTTATTCCAGTTATATTGATACTATGGGGAATTCTTGGAAAATCTACCACAAAAGTCAAGTGCATGGCATATCATCTAATATTCTGGACTAAATGCAATGTTGAACATATATTGAATCATTCCTGATCACGAATGAATTTTGTACAAGCTCAGTTTTCACGAAAAAAAATCCCAAAGTTTTTTCCAGTTATAGTGATACTATGGGGAATTCGTGGAAAATCTACCACAGAAGTCAAGTGCATGACATATTTTCTGTTATTCTGAACTGAATGCAATGTTGAACATATTTTGAATTATTCTTGAACATGAATGAATTTTGTACAAGCGCAGTTTTCACGAAAAAAAATTCCAAAGTTTTTTTCCAGTTATAGTGATACTATAAGTAATTCTTGGAAAATCAACCACAAAAGTTAAGTGCATGGCATTTCTCCTGTTATTCTGGACTAAATGCAATGGTGAATATATATAGAATCAATCCTGATCATGAATAAATTTTGTTCAAGTACAGTTTTCACGTAAAAGAATTCCAAAGTCTTATTCCAGTTATAGTGATACTATAAGTAATTCTTGGAAAATCAACCTCATAAGTCAAGTGCATGGCATTTCTCCTGTTATTCTGGACTGAATGCAATGGTGAATATATATTGAATCATTCCTGATCACGAATGAATTTTGTACAAGCACAGTTTTCAACCACAATGGCTGTGGTTATGGCTAAATACGTTCCACCATACAGCAATTTCATTAAAGATGTATGCTATGATAAATTGAATGTTCATTTCTGGAGCGCTCCTCAGATACATGCAGAACGAAAATATTGTATGGAGAACGAGTGCTCCAGAATAATTATAGATGCGACTGGCCAAGTTGTAAAGAACGTTATCAGGCCGAATGGGGAGAGATCTTCCCATATAATGCTATATGAAATCGTCATACATGACAAGCAAAAAAAATCTTTTTTTCCTGTAGGAAGCATGCTCTCTGAAAAACAAGACACAGAGACTATACGACATTGGCTGAATGCGTGGATGAGAGATGGTGCAATGATTCCAAAAGAAATTGTGACAGACATGTCCTTAGCTCTTACAAATGCTTGTATTCAGGCATTCACCATATGATATCGTTGGAGGAGTATCTCAATAAATGTGAGATCATATAAAGGAAGAAACGATGGACTCTATTCCTCTACCTGCTTGTTTTATCAGGTATGATGTGGCTCATACAATGAAACTTTTCTCTATGTTCAGTAGTTTAAAAGGGCAGCTGAGAAGAACAAGACATTTTTATTTAAAGTCATTGGCTCTTGCTCTCCAATGTACGGATTTGAAGGACTTGAGACAAATTTTGAAGTGTATCTTAACAGTTTGCCTCTCGGAAACGGAAGGAGATGAAGTTGAAACAGGAGCCCCAACTCCATGTGAAGAGAGCAAGTCATACTTGCAACAAAGAATTGGTAGAATTGCTGATCACTTGTTACTAGAAGAGTGTACTGAAGAAGAGGAAACGGGAAGAGTAAAAGAAGAAAATGAAGTAGAAAAAGTTGGAGGAGAGAAATTTGAAAGTCAGGAGTGGAAGAAATCAAAGTATGGTGCTGGGTTTAGAGTTTGGGTGCAAACGATAGTGGAACATGTGGAAAAAAATAAAGAGGGATCTCGAGGGAATCAGCAATTTCTTCCGAAATTGGTTGTGAATATACTGAATGTCTCAAAAACAATACCTCTATGGACTGCAATAATGGTTCCACACTTTGGAATTGGAGAGGTAACCGCGAGCAGCACAGCTAGTGAAGGTAATTTCAACAATTTGAAAAACCGAATTTTTCAAAGAGGAAATTACCAGCTCGATTGGATGATTTCCTCCTCACATACATACCAGCTCTATCCGGGCAAATGGAATTGAAGAGAAAGGGAGAGGACATTCCCTCACAAGAAATTGAGGAATCGAGAAAATATGATAAATGCTCTATTTGTAACGGTAAATGTGAAAATAACACCAAAGAGGATGATAATCTCATATGCTCTTCATGTTCAAACCTCAGTAACGAAGAGCAACATAGAAGATTGTCGCTCAAACATGTTGAGAATTGGCGAGGTTTAGCACTAGTTAAGACGAGAAAAAGAAAATCACATCTCGAACGAAACAGTGATTGGTCACATGTAGACCTGAGGACCAAAAAACCATACATACCAATCGGTGTTTTAAAAAATGGAAACTTATCAACTCTTTTACCTCTGAAAATTGATGGAAAGCTGTATGTATTAACAAACACGTGTGCCTTTGATTCCATTTTGCAAATACTTACATCCTCTTATTGCGACAGTACCCTTTTCAAAAATGTGGTAGAAGAAGCTGCTGATGAATGGCCATTGGGTGAGATGATCATTGAAATCGTAAAGAAAGGAATCAGCGCTGCTACATACAGAAAAAGGGCAAAAATCCTTTCTCAAATGGAAAACATTACCGAAAGCCTAGGGATCTATACTATTCATGCTGAATGCAATGTGTCATCAGTAATGATTCCTCTAGTGCTGAGAGAGCTCCCAGCGGGTTACGAGAATCGTAAATGCACTTCGCCAACCTGTCCAAGGCCAGAAAGACACATTCCAATTATAAAGGTGGAACTGGGAATACCAAATAATGGAATCTGCGACTTACAAAAATTCATCGAGCATTATTTATTGAAGGTCCGAGCAACAGGCTGTTTCGAAATGTTACCAGTAGGTAACTTTGAAACGAGTTTGAACAAAATAATGGATCCGGAAATTTCAAATCACCCGTTATGTAGTGGAAGCCGTGAAGTCGAAGTTAATCTCCTGAAAACCCATCTCGTTCTGGACATAACAGAAGACAATATAGAGAGATTATCTCAGTGTTCGTTTGGATTGAGAGATCTTCCCAAACAACTGCACCTTCAGAATGTAATTTATCATCTACGGGGTGTTGTTGGATTTCAGGGTATAGGATCTGAAGTGACGTCAATTGGTCACTACAAAGCGTACTGCTTTCGGCTCAACGAAAAATGGGAAGTCTTTGATGATTTGAAAGAGAAGTCCTCTGATACATCAGGACTTGAGAAGATTGATAGCTGCCATTTGATCATTTATACAATTTGAAAGAGTTAGGCTACAGCTTTAAGTGGGACTTACCTGAAATAAGCAACTTATTGTAAATATAGACTATGTTAGGCTGTCATGGACTACTAATGAATGATAATGTTTATACTCTTAGAATGAGAGGTTATTATAATCTTTTTTATAATATCATTATACTGTCAGATAACTTTATTCTTCATGGTCGAGCTCATATTTTTAAAATAGAGATTGTGTAAATATATAGATTAGTTTTTCATTTGAATATTAGATTATTATTAGAATATTAGATATTAGATTAATATTTTGAAAGTAATAAAACAATCAAACCTACACTGGAATGTTAATAATAATTTCAAAAATCAGTTCTGTATTAGTCCTATGTTTTTCAATTATGTAAATATTATTTCCTCAAATAAGCATTTGACATACAGATGTCGTAAAAGAGGATTGGACGCTAAAACTGACATGAATATTTAAACTAATTCAATCATGATTATAATTTTGTAGAATAAATTATTTTTAAGAGATTTAGAATTAGATTATTCAGGCTAGGAGAATTTATCATTTTTGAGAGCATTAGAATTAGGATATACCTTAATGAATGTGAATGCGAAAAAGGAGGGACTTGGCAGTGAACTTCCAAGTTCATACCGTTGGAGTGCTTAGGATGCTTCTCATCCTGGCGCGCAAGGTATCAGTAAGTAGAATTTGATTGGATTTGATGTATTATGAGAGGTATAATTTTTCTTCTATAATTCTATAACCATTATTGTTCACAATCTATTTTTACTTTACTTTTTTGTAAATACTTTTTACAATATTATTAATTCCAGTTATTTCTGTTATTGGAATTGCTATTCCATATGTATTCAAATAGGCTGATATCCAATTCATATGACGTCTTTTGTAAATGTGTTGCATCATGCAAGATACATGTATGATTGAATTCCCCTTTTTAGAAAATCATCCACCGTATTGCCCATGAGTCTGACCATTTACTCATTAATTAAAGTAAAGCCAAAGTAGAAATGTATCTAGCCAGTTGGCTACATAATTTTTTGTGCGAATTCAGATGAACCTTTCACAATAATCCACATTATTTATTAGATGCGCTAAAATGAAACTTTTGGAAACTAAAAGTACACTTTTGAAAAGGCTTTATTGAACATCAATAAATTACAACATGCATTAGTTACCGTTACAGCAACCGAAGAATGCAGATATGGGGAGTCAATGATCAGATGCTTTTTAAATCATGATATCAATCAATATTATCATATTAGAAAAAGAAGCCTGATTTAAAAAGTGTTAACCAATAATCTACTTTTGATTGTCCGATACATATCACTTAAAAATACAGAACCTACGTAAATGTTGATGTTCAAAGTTCATTATTTGTATATATTTAATCTGTCGCAATAGGCCTACAGTAAAAATAATCTGTATATATTTTCTTCTTTGTTTTGTTGTTATTTGCACCATGAGAGATCCTATCTATTTCTAAAAAATTATAAACGTGTGAATGTGACGATATAAATAGTCTATGATGTTGTAATATTATCTTGGTTAATGAGTTGATATATTAATAATTAGCTACTAGAATCACTATTATCCTTATTCTAGGTACTTATTAATAATGTTACAACTGAGGATTCCCTGTGATTTAAAAATTAAAAAATTATGTCGTGTCTCCTGATTGTAACGATGAGTAATGAAGATGAAATACAATAATTGTGATGAATGAATATTTACCAGAGAATCATTACTAAATTTTATTCTTAAGCATGCAATGCAGGAATTCATTCTTCTATACCCATTCCTTCATTGTTACTACATTTTCAGTTTTAGTTATTGAAGTATATATAACTCGTTCAAGTTATTGATATTTCATATAATTCATTCAACTCTTTTTGTAATATTGATCTAATCTTAATCATGAAGGTGCACTGTAAACTTTATCATGATGATGAACTCATTGTGCATATCATTGACAAATCAATATATTATACTCATTAATTGTTTTTGCCTCAATAATGAGGCAACCTTGATATTTTTCTGGTATTTCAAACATTTTTTATTATTTCCAATATTGTAATATACTCCAGATAGTATTGTCTATATGCTGTTACTATTGTAATGTAGAAAAAATCAATTTGCATTATTTCATAGCACGTGTACCAATAACATAAAAAATTATTGTTTGTATCATAATGATAGCTTTTCACATTAATCATATTCTCAGAATATATTGTGCCATATAAAATAAATATCTTTCATACATTTGAATATTTCGCCATATTGTTATGGGATTGCTGATAACTATTACTATTCTGAAGAGGTATTGTTGTAGCCAATTCATTTTCGAATTGATGTACAACATGTGAAATAAATTTTTCAATTTCAAAAACAGTGTTTGGTGAACTTATTCATCCTCATTCATGGATTCCCTGTATTTTGTGGAAGAGTATCATAGAGACATCCTGACCAATAGAGTACTTTTACACTTCGAAAGTTAGGACAATGAAGCAGTTGAAAGACCTAGCAAAATTTTCGATATTTCTATCAAGATAATTCATGATCTTACTTATAAGAATATGCACCCTGCTCTTGAAAACTTTTAACTGGCAACATTTTTCAAAGCACTGTATTTCCGTTCAGATACTATCAACTTACCTATATGGGATACATTCCCAAGGCGCAGTTGCACAAAAACCTGTTGAATTTCAATCGAGATTAATTCCACAAGAACCAATAAAAGAAGACATTTTTGAAAAGACGGATCTGTGATTGGTTCTCGTGGAACTATGAAGATTTGATTTCAACCGGATTTGTGCAACTGGCACTAATAAACAGATATCAATCTATTGGAATCATAAAACTTTGACCTGGGAGTCTATGTCCTGCACGTGGCGGCCTTGCTTATGTAGATTGCTTATCTAGATTATCACATCTAAATTAAGGGGATAGCTCTCAATTGAAATTTAAAAATCAAACAAGACACATACAAACCAGAAACTCTCAATAAGATGAAACATTGAACATTAATTCATGATCAGGAATGATTCTATATATAACTTATGTTGAACAATGCAATCAGTCCATAATTACAGACAAAAAACAATGAACTTGACTTTTGTGGTTGATTTTTCAAGAATTCCCTTGAGTAGTCCTCAATTAGTATTGAATTTTGACATTTTTTCTCGTGAAAACTGTACTTGTAAAAAAATCATTCGTGATCAGGAATGATTCTTTATATGTTCATCATTGCATTCAAACCAGGATAACAGGAGAAATGCACTTGACTTTTGTAGTTGATAATTCAAGAATTCCTCATATTATCACTATAACTGGAATAAGACTTTGGAGTTTTTTTACGTGAAAACTGTGCTTGTACAAAATTCATTCGTGATCGGGAATGATCCTATATATATCCACAATTGCATTCAGTCCAGAAAAACAAAAGATACGTCATGCACTTGACTTTTGTGGTTTATTATTCAAGAATTCCCCATAGTATCACTATAACTGGAATTAAATTTTGGAATTTTTTTTTGTGAAAACTGTGATTGTACAAAATTCAATCATGATCAGGAATAATTCTATATATGTTCATCATTGTATTCAGTCCATAATAACTGGTGGAATGCCATGCACTTGACTTTTGTGGTTGATAATTCAAGAATTCCTCATAGCATCACTATAACTGCAATAAGACTTTGGAATTTTTTTCGTGAAAACTGTGCTTGTACAAAATTCATTCGTGATCAGGAATTATTCTTCATATATATTCATCATTGCATTCAGTCCAGAATAACAGGAGAAATGCCATGAACTTGACTTTTGTGGTTGATTTCCCAAGAAATCCTTATAGTATCACTATAACTGGAATTAAACTTTGGAATTTTTTTTTGTGAAAACTGTGCTTGTACAAAATTCATTCGTGATCAGGAATTATTCTTCATATATATTCATCATTGCATTCAAACCAGAATAACAAGAGAAATGCATGCACTTGACTTTTGTAGTTGATTATTCGAGAATTCCCCAAAGTATCACTATAACTAATATAGAAATATGATTTTTTTTTTGTAAAAACTGTGCTTGTACAAAATTCATTCGTGATCAGGAATGATTCAATATATGTTCAACATTGCATTCAGTTCAGAATAACAAAAGAAATGCCATGCACTTGACTTTTGTGGTTGATTATTCAAGAATTCCTCATACTATAACTAGAACAAGATTTTGGAATTTTTTTCGTGAAAACTGTGCTTGTACAAAATTCATTCGTGATCAGGAATGATTCAATATATGTTCAACATTGCATTCAGTTCAGAATAACAAAAGAAATGCCATGCACTTGACTTCTGTGGTAGATTTTCCACGAATTCCCCATAGTATCACTATAACTGGAAAAAACTTTGGAATTTTATTTCGTGAAAACTGTGCTTGTACAAAATTCATTCATGTTCAAGAATAATTCAATATATGTTCAACATTGCATTCAGTTCAGAATGAGAGAAGAAATGCCATGCACTTGACTTTCGTAGTAGATTTTCCAAGAATTCCCCATAGTATCACTATAACTGGAATAAAACTTTGGAATTTTTTTTCGTGAAAACTGTGCTTGTTCAAAATTCATTCGTGATCAGAGATGATTCAATATATGTTCAACATTGCATTCAGTTCAGAATAACAAAAGAAATCCCATGCACTTGACATCTGTGGTAGATTTTCCAAGAATTCCCCATAGTATCGATATAACTGGAATAAAACTTTGGATTTTTTTTTTCGTGAAAACTGAGCTTGTAAAAAATTCATTCGTGATCAGGAATGATTCAATATATGTTCACCATTGCATTCAGTCCAGAATATCAGATGAAATGCCATGCACTTGACTTTTGTGGTAGATTTTCCAAGAATTCCCCATAGTATCACTATAACTGGAATAAAACTTTGGAATTTTTTTCCTGAAAACTGTGCTCGTACAAAATTCATTCGTGATCAGGAATGATTCTATATATGTTCACCATTGCATTCAGTCTAGAATAACAGAATAAATGTCATGCACTTGACTTTTGTGGTATATTTTCCAAGAATTCCCCATAGTTTCACTATAACTGGAATAAAACTTTGGAATTTTCTTTCGTGAAATCTGTGCTTGTACAAAATTCATTCGTGAAAAGAAGTGATTCCATATATGTTCATCATTTCATTAAGTCCAGAATAAAAGTATAATTGCCATGCACTTGACTTTTTTTGTTGATTATTCAAGAATTCCCATTGTAATACTATTACAAATATTGAACTTTGATTTTTTTCGTGAAAAAACTGTGCTTGTACATAATTCATGTGTGGTTGAAGATGATTCAATATATCATGTTTTTAACATGGATACAGTATTTTATTCATTCAAAGTAATACAAACCGTATTATTACGCCTGCATGAGCGGTAGAGTAGCTGGCAGATAGCCAGCTTAGGTAAATAATCAATGATATGTATGACCTTGACTCCATCTTCAAAAGCGTCTAAAAAAAAAACGGTGCTTGTACAAAATTCGATTTTTGCATATTCAGACGACACAAAATTTGTAGTTTATTGTCAATTTTTTTCGGATTTTTTCTGACATGTGCACTACAAGTTCACACTTCCAGCATAGGGAAATTAGCATTGAAAAATGACCTTGACCGCGACTTCAAATGCGTGTAAAAAAAAACGGTGCTTGTACAAAATTTAATTTTTGGATATTCTGCCGACACAAAATTCATAGTTTATTGTCAATTTTTTTCAAATTTTTTCGGGCTTGTGCACTACAAGTTCACGGAGCCGTCTTGTTCCATTGTTGACTCCGATGCAGATATAATTGCGTTGCGTTGGAAAAAGTACAAAGTGTAGCACCGACCTTGCGTAAATCGATTATCTCTGATCAGTATTCTTCATTAATAAATGTTGAAGCGCTTGCTTCGACTAGGTAATGTAACTGGTTATGAGATAATTTTTGTATTGGTTCAATAATTCTTCTAGCCCTGGTTGCAAGTAGAACTATTGAATTATACCTCTATTGAATGACGCCATCGCGCTTTGCCATCTGATTCGTTCATTGGTTGTCTTAGCATTGCTTTCGTTGGATTTTTTTATTGTAATTTGACTACAATCTAACACTTTGGTTAATGAACAGTTCAATTCAAGCTTAAATTAATACGTAAAAGTTTGACATTAAAGGGGTATTCACTCCTTCACAGTCTGAGTGAGCAATGCCCATGCACTGTTTCTTTCAGAACACAAGAGTGATTTCCTAATCTAGGGAGCTCCAAAAGGCTATTTTACCTACCCTTCCATAATTTCATGTTCATAGTTTCTTGTGTGCTCGAGCCTGACATTCTGAATATCTCATAATTATTTATTTGGCTCCAGAGTGATGTTTCCTAAACTCAATAGTGGTATAGCCATATTACAAACATTTTTAATAGGTCAAATTATAAATTTTCAGTGCCAAGTATGATTGAAACAGATTCTTCCATCCACCTCGATTTTCAGTTACAATTTTCATGCTACAGTTTTCATCCAGTCTCTACCTCAACTTTGTTGTGGGCAATAACGTTTTCCGATATCGGAAAAACAAATTTCGAAACAACAGAAGGCACAAAATAGGGTCATCCCACCTTCTCTCTCAGTACTCTCTCTCTCTTCCTCCTTCACACACACACACACACACTCTTTTTCACTGCATCCCTTCGTTCACAGTCCCCTCTTCTCTATCCTTTCTTTAAATGGAAGAATACGGTTCCATTCTGTTTGGTAGAATTCGGATGAATAACAAAACTGTTTTCCCGCTGGCTGTTTTGGGTGGGGGGTGGAGAGAAGTGAAGAAAAGTAGGGGAGGGTAGTTGAAAGGTGGTTTGAGGTTGCATTGAGCTCATCTGTGTGTGTGTGTGTGTGTGTGTGTGTATGTGTGTGTAGGTCTTCTCTGGAAATGGGGAGGTAACAGGAGGAGGAAGATGTGAATTGGATGAGGTGGAGGGATAGTAGGACGAAGAGTGGGAGGAGTAGATGAGTGAGTGGAGGAGGAAGAAAAGTAGGAGGAGGAGGATGGAGAGGAGAAGGAGGAGTAGATGAAAGCGATGAGGAGGAGGAGGAAGAAGAGTCATGGAAGGGATATGACGTGGGAGTATTGATTTTGCGAGAGTTTCCTCTTCAACCCCTCTTCTCATCAATGGTTGGGAGGGGTTGATCGGGTGAAGAGGGGAAGAGAACCATCAGGGCTCTCATTCACTAACCTGTGATACGTTTTTCGATGATACACATTTCCAGTTCCGTTGCAAACGAAGATAAGGATGTCTCGTTCCGTTGCAAATTGTGATACAGATGCCACAAAACTATAATAAAGGTGCCTCGTTCCGTTGCAAATTTTGCTACAGATGCCTCGTTACATTTTAAACGATGATAATGGTCTCGATCTAATGCAAATGGTGATTAGGATGTACCGTTCCGTTGCGAATTGTGATACAGATGCCACAAAAACTATTATAAAGGAGCCTCGTTCCGTTGCAAATATTGTTACAGATGCCTCGTTGCGTTCTTATGAAGAGCTATGATAAGGATGTTCCGTTCTTGGAAATGCTGGTGATAAGGATGTACCGTTCCGTTGAAAATTGTGATGCAGATGCCTCGTTACGTTGCAAACGATGATGAGGATCTCTTGATCTGTTGCAAATCGTGATACAGATCATTCGAATACCGATGTCTTGTTCCATTGTTGGCTCCGATGCAGAAATCTTTGCGTTGCGTTGGAAAAAAATACAAAGTGTAGCACCGACCTTGCATAAATCGATTAGCTCTGATCAGTATTCTTCATTAATAAATGTTGAAGCGGTTGCTTCGACTAGGGAATGTAACTGGTTCTGAGTTAATTTTTGTATTGGTTCAATCATTTTTCTAGCCCTGATTGCAAGAAGAACTATTAAATTGAATGACGCCATCGCGCATTGCCATCTGATTCGTTCATTGGTTGTCTTAGCATTGCTTTCGTTAGATTTTTCTATTTTTTATTGTAATTTGACTACAATCTAACACTTTGGTTAATGGACATTTCAATTCTAACTTAAATTAATACGTAAAAGTTTGACATTAAAGGGGTATTCACTCCTTCACAGTCTAAGTGAGCAATGTCCATGCACTGTTTCTTTCAGAATCACTCTTACTACATTTAAACGAGATCTGTAGACTTCTTCCTTTTCAGTCTTCTCACTGTATTAGAGTTGTCAATGAGGTGTAGAGCTTGGATGCTCTGATGATTATGTAGAGTCTCTTCATGGTTTCTGGCAGCCTTTGCGATCATGACATCGACTTCTTCCATCTGCAGGTCCCTGTGGAGATCCGAGTTTCTGACAAAGTATGGAGCATTGACAGCATTCCTCAAAACCTTGTTCTGGAATTTCTGGATGGTGTTGATGTTACGTTAATTTAATGATTTCGTTAGATGACAATTAAATAATTATAATAGACGTATATTTTTTTCTAAAGACTACTTTATAAAACGTGTTGTAGGTTTTTTTTACTGCAGAGGAGATAAAGTTTATTCAATCCCTGAAATATTCTAGGATGGGAAATAAAGTGAATCTTTCCAAGCAAATACAGTAAATTTCATTGCAGAAAATATAGTTGCAATGCAATCAATCGTGCTTACAGGGATTATAAAATGGAATCAGAATACTCCAAAATAAAATATATTATATTTTGTTAAATTGATGAATCAATATTCATTAAAACCTGATTTGTGATAGTATCTTTGAGTATTGAATCACTGAACAATGTTTCATCATAACCCAATAACCAAATATAATTGATAATAATTAGATTAACCTCTTTCAAATTGATAATTCTCTTGCAAAATTTTTATTCTCATGAATACAAAAAATAGCACCAAAGATCAGTTTCAATGAAGACTGATGTGTTGAAATTGTGCGAGAATGGCTTACCTTGATTTGGAATATTTATATTCTTTTTTTCTTCTTTGGCTAAGCCTTGTCCCAATAATACGGAGTCGGCATCCCCCTCCTTCAGCCGTCTCCTCCGAAGAATCCTGTTCATCTCTTATGATAGAAGATGTGTAGAAGATATGTTATAGAAGATATGTCCTCTATATAATAGAAGATATGAACTAGAATAAAATGATAGAATATAGAACATATGACTTTAGAATAGGTTGAGGAAGGAAACTCAGTTTCCGAAAATTTCCGTTTCTAATGTAAGCTTCTAAGTTTTTTCAATCTATTTATGTCTTATGTCTCCTGTTTTAATTTATATTACAAACTTTAAAGTGTCTTCTGTTATGTGATAGAGGATATGAAGATATATAAGATCTATAATAGGAGATGTGACACCGTGTCCGTTAATTTGAAATGATACATAATTTTACCTAAATTTCGGAGAAAACTTAGAATCAAATCTAATCCAGAATACAATAGTGAGTTGCTTAAGATTCACAAAATTTTTCCTCTCTTAATGTCAATAACATTTTAATTTCATTTGTACAAATGAATAAAGAATAGAAGAAATGGAATTAAAACTCTCGATACAAACTTCAGCAGATACAATCATTTTTTCATCAGTTTCGAATCCAACCATTCCAGTTTGAGAACGATGTACCTTCCCAAGATTTATGAAGATTTCTATTGGTGTAACAAAATTTTGGTTCAATGAAAACCTGAAGCCCCGCACACCCACATCGATTATTGTTCGTACTATATTATTTTGCCGTCCTTATAGATTCTAATAGATTAAACGGATAACTTCAAGCAGATAATGTTTGTCAAGTTCCGTTTAATCTAATAGAATTTATAAGGCCGGAAAATAACGTACGAACAAAAATTGATGTGTGTGTAACTGACTTGAGGGTGGAATTATCATTTTTTTTCTTCCACCTTCTGTTTAAAGTACTTACTTTACTCCCTGGAACATGACGATAAAGTGTTACTTTTCGCTCTTGCGGGACTAAAAATAAAAAACTCCCTAGAGACGAAAAGTAAGTCCATTTAAATAACATGGGAAGTACCTCTATTTTGAAAATCTACATTGGAAATAGGTTGGGAGGTCGAAGTTCAGATGAGGAAACATAATAGAGTTGTCTGCCATTGAGCCAACTGAATTCAATACCTCAACCAGACATTTCATCAACTCATGAAATAAATGTTTGTATGATATTACATACTAAATATTAGTAGACGATAAAATTGTATACATATTTTGAAATATATTATACTATTTAGATACCAGCAAACACTACTGTTATTGAGTTTACATTTTCACACATTGTATACGATCCTGGGAGAAAACGAAAGTGAAAACTGTTGACAAAACCAGTTGAAAACGAAAACAGTTGTTGATCTGTTCAGTGTGAGCTTGGATGCTCAAGTGTCATAACAGCGTTGGTTGAATGGGAAGCTTTAGATCTACTAATAAGGAGTCCTGACAGTTGAAAGTGAATCTCAGTAGTTGCTTGAAGAGAAGAAAGACACGCCTGAAGAGTCCTTGGCTTGACAGTGGGTCTTCACCCCTTCTGACAAGTGACAGTGTCCTTGAGCCCCTTCATTCTCGAAACAGGCAGCCCGCGTTACACATCTGTGAGGCGGGTCAATAGCCCCTTCATTGTGGAAATACTGTGGTTCACTTTAATCTGTCAGCATTGTTTAAACTAGAATCCTCAACGTTGGTTAAGAAGACTGCTGACAGTTAAAAACTGACTGTCGATTGCTCGTTGGTTCATTTTTTCTGTCAGCATTGTTTGAACGGGAATCATTGGAGTTGTTTATGAGGAGTTGTGACAGTTGAACGCTGACTGTCGACAACCCTTGAACGCTTGATTATAGAGAACCGATGTCATAATGTTTCCTGCTGTGCTGAGATGTACTTAAACGTGAATATTGTTGAACAAGTCTTGAAGTCTTTGGAGTTTAGTGTGAGTTTATTACTAACAAGGGTTCAAGTTGTCGACACCGTCTATGACAAATTTCAAGTAGTGTACAATATTCGCTTCAAATTGGATGACCTCCTTGATCTGTTCAATTGACAATTATCACTATTACGTCACTAGCAGAGCAAAATATGATAATTTTCATTTGATTAGAATTAAAAAATCTCTTAGATGATTGCATAAACATGTCTTGATATTTACAGATGTTTACAGTGATACAGAAATATCTATATTCATTATTGATTTGTTTTGATTTACATGCAATTTTCGTTAATTCGGATCAAAATTAAATTTCAAATCAAATTTATTCATCAATTAACAACAGTGTTACAGTGGCGGGGATTTGAAACTAAGGGAAGCCTAAAGACCATAATGCTCCAAAAATAAGATATTTTCTTACAATATTTATAATGAACACAATTCATAATTGAAACGTCAATAATAATTCCAAATAATTGAGATTTCAGGCTACTCACATAATTTATGAAGAATCCTATTTTTGGTCACTTTCTTTCCACTTACTAAATGGAGTTTCAAGAACTAAATAAGTGAATATTCACTAAATCTATTGATGGTTCCATAATTAAACTTTTCACTTTCAACTCACGTCACTAAAAGCATTTATACACTCCGACAAATAACTTTCATCAGGACACGCGCGATACAGCAGTAAATAGTAAAACTGAACACATAACCTCTTCAACAAAACAGCATACCAAAGAGAAAATGAAACTAAATATTTCTATTAAAAATTATTGATAATATTCTTATTATTATCCCATATTTTCATTTATTGTATACTTTTGTAGTTATCTCATTATCATTTATATAAATATTAATATTCTATATTATTTTCTGGTGCAAAACGAACTGCGGTGCTGAGGTCTGCCTTCTTCTTCATCTTATGATGCATGCGCAGACGGACTCAGATTCGAGCCAGGCTTCCTCTGGAATTGAACTTTAAATTTCCTCAGTAAGAACATAACCTATTTTTTCGGACATTTCATTATTTATCAAAATTTGGGAACAGAATAGTTTTGGGCTGTGCCTGTTGTTCTATCCCGATCATATGCATATGATTTGTAATTATATCAACGAATAAATAAATAAATAAATAAATTGTATGTGTCTGCCTATATTCTATTATATATACATGCCTTGTCATGGCAACCGCGTTTTTCACTGTACTATTCTATTCCTGTCGGACTCAGCGTTGAAGCGGGCTTCCTTTGGACATCTATATGCCTTCCTTGCTATGCGATGCGTTCTATATACATCACGCTTCCCGCCACCATTTAAAGCTTGTTTTCTACATTCTCTCATTAATGATATGTTATGAAATCTTATCAATACCAATAAATTATTCATTAATAATTAATATTCTAAATTTGAGAATCAACAATATCAGCTGAATAATAGGCCAGTAGGCCTAACAACAATAAAATATTAGGAAAATACGAGCAAATATCAGAGGAAGCCCGGCTTCCCTTGCTTCTTCTTACGGGCCGCCACTGCAGTGTTACAAGAAAATTAATAAAAATTTTTTTGTTAAATAATTTTAGCGTGGCTTGGAAAAGAAATCTTATGCTCTAGCCACGAGTTCAAACATTCCTTACTATAGTTAACATGATTTTAAAATTAATACAGCTCTTTATAATATAATCAGGAGCAGTACAGTATAGATAGATAAATCAAATAATCATAACAATCATATCGTTTTCATCTACAACGATCTCAATATAATTGATAATTATAATACTTTGAGCAATACCAATATTTAAATATCATGGGTATTTTCCAAGCATTACCATGATATAAGCAACAGATTAGTTCAAGTTAACAAGTACTAGTAGATAACTTCATTCTTCATACTTTATTCATTCAAGTGCATCATCAAAATGATAGGGAGAGAAAAAATAAGATAGCCTTGTGCTATTTCTCTCCCAAATTTAGTTAAGGCTACTCATAGTTCTAAATAGGTCAAGTCTTGTAGCTCTTCACTTCAAAAAATTTCAGTCCTTAAATATATTCACAAAGTGAATTTTCAAATTTAGATTCTTAAAAACTAAAAATAGAACAGACATTTCACATTATCATCACTTTATTTATTTATTCATTTCATTGGCAATTACAGATAATAATTATAATAAATATAATATGATTGGAAGAAGACAACAGGCATAGCCCAAAACTGTCTTCTCCCAAATTTTAACAAATAAAAATTTCAAAAAAGAATAAGGATAAGATTTCACTTTCACTTCAAAAAGTCCAATTTCCACTTCAAAACTAATGACTAAACTAAAAATTTTAAATTTTGATATTTAAAAACTGATTAAAAACAAAAATATTTCACTTAAATAGTGAAAATTCACAAATTGAGTTAAATAATTCACATACGATTTGAGTTATAATACAAGATGCGGATTACAATAAATGAGTAATGACTATTATAAGATTGAATCATTATGACCTAATGTTGCCTGATCCATAACGTCGAATCATCTTAACAGGTAATTTGAATATTTTTTTAATATTTATTCTCGCCTATATTCAATTACTTCGCAGCTTCCACTCATCCATAACTTGCAATGTATTCAAGCGCAGATTCAAAAGCTGCAACCAAAAGATTATTTCGGCAAGAAAATAATTTTCAGCATATTTCTGATTAAAGTTGGATTAATAATGAGCCACCACTGATTAAATAAGGCGTTATTCCTAGAAATCAAATCACGGAAAGCTGAATCAAATCAAATCTTCTCCAGCCGAAAACCAATCTCATCTTTTGGCTTTGGTCTTTGCTAAATTTTAACACTTCTCAGTCATCCTCTCGGTCTGTCTCTCTCTTTTATTTATCTATCTCTCTCGATCTCTTATCTCTCACTTCAACTCCTTCTCCCTCTCTCTCCGCCTTATTCAAAGCCTAGCAGGCTCATCTATCTTGTCTTATCATTTGGTTTCCCCTCTTCATGCTTCGTGTCCTTTTCATCTTTCAATGTGGCTGTTTTCTTTTTTACCTCAACTTCTTTTCTCGAATTGCTTCCCATTGTTTCTAGTTACTCATTGCTTAAGAAACGTTGATGAATACAGCCAGTCTAGTCTGTAGACTGTATTGTGGTATTCTTGTCTATGACATTGTCTCTTTCATTACCCTCTCTACATTCATTTCTCATTCTATTTTCATGCATCTCATTTCATTTCTCAAGATTCATTTCGTTTCTCATCTTTCAGACAGCTTCCTGGAGCCATAATCTATTCTAATATAGAATAGTATTCTTTCATAGAAGAATCTATACATTATTCTAATAATACAGATCACCAATTCATCTGTATTCGAATAGTCACATCTATTATAGTTACATCTACATCTATATATCCAGAACAGTGTTCCTCAACAGACTTTTCCTTTTTTGTCTTAAATTCTCTATCACTTTGAAATTCTCCCTTTCTAATCTAATATCTCATTCTTATTACTCAATTTACTACTATTTCCAACAGCCAGCTCTATTCCACCACATTCCGGTCCTGTGATGATGGGAAGGATATCATTTTATAAATCCTTTTCAGAGAATCGACAATTTTATTTGTTGAAACACCGCCGATTTATATAGTTACATCACAATATTATATTATCGTTATTCAAATTACTATCAATCTTTATTCTCATTAATTAATTTTTCATACATTGTCGAATTCGTTGTATAATAAGCAGTACTGTCATATAATGAAAATTAGTATATAAGCGAAAATATATTGTTAAATACACTAATAAAGAACTACAATGTAATCTAACATATACTTTTTTTGTATTGAATGTAAAGGGTTGTATGGCAAAGAGGACCTATGTTAATTGGGATTTCATTATAACTCGGTTGATTTTCATCCGAGCGTTTCAGTCAATATCTCATTTTGAAGGTCTGTCAATTCTCTATTCACGTTGCAAGGTGAAAAATTGATATTTCTTTGGAAAAAAATTAATATTACTCTTTTAAGTGGGGAACTTTTATGAGTTTTCCTGGCGTTTTTTATGATTATTTTGGAAATTTATCTCGCAACATGAATTAGTTTTGATGAGTTCTGTTAAAATTAATTTTTTCATAAAAATCTACAGAATTTTTTTCAATTAATCAATTCTATTCGATTCTCTCTCACACACAACGTGTTTGATTTCTTAATCTTATCATCTTTGTTGTATGATGTTTTGTTAAGTTTTAACTTAGAATTATTGTATTGGAGGGTTAACCCTTTGCCATAAAGGTGAGAGGGCCGGCTCTCTTCCCAGTGTGAAAAGTGTGTGAGAGGGCAGGCTGCGCCCTAACTTTGTCCTCCTTCGGCAGCTAATCACCTCACGGCAGCTTGTCTGTCTCACCCACTCCCTACCTATCACCTCTCCTTCATCCGCTATTTTTCTAGCGGGTCAAGTGTCAGAGAGAGCCTGTTGCGCCCTAACTTCGTCCTCCTAGGTTATTAATGAAGGCAGCTAATCAATCAAACACACACTCTCAGTCTCGCTCACCCACTCACCAGCTCTCACTTCTCCTTCATCCGTTATTTTGTCTATCTCGTCTTTATTCGGGCTTTCCATGTATTTTCCTCCCTAAAGGTGCATTTTCGTTTGTGAAATTCGTGAATTTCCGCAGTCGACGACGACAAGCATTCTTGACATTTATGTTGTCCAAAATTCAAATGTGCTAAAACAGCTGATCAAATAACTTTTGTGTTTATTATTCAAGAATCAAACATTTCTGATAATATCAACAAATTTCCATTTAAACGTATAAAAAAGTATAAACTCAACCTCCCTTAAAATTGAACATAATTTATAAGGTTATTTAGACAAATTGAGATCCACCCAATCTGAGATCCTCACCTTGTTGTGGTTGACGACGGCATTTACGCACAAACGAAAACCCAGCTCTACCTGTCTCCTTCATTTGTCCTCAAATGAAGAATCTTGAATTTGAATTTGAATTTGTCCTCAATCGTCCACGTGGCGTCTTATTGCAGCCTCATCATCAATTAGGGTATCAGTATAGCATGAAGTATAGTCATACTTTATAAGGCCATACCCCACACCGATCAACGCCATACGAATCTACTTTTTTCACTTTATAAAGTGTAGTATACAGTATTTTCCTGTTCGATCGCTGACGACTGAATGGCTTTGCAGTGGTTGCGTAGGCTGGAAGGCCGACCAGACGACTTCCTAATTAGAACGTTTTGAAAAGACCGTCTGCCTTTGAAAGCATTTGAAAGATCGGACTGCTTTTGCGCTGGCTGGTTGGCTCGGTGGCTGAATAGGGGGGGGAATTCAAGAAGGAATAAGAGGAAGAGAGGAAGAAATTGATGGTTGAAATGGAGGAGTATAAGAAGGAAACTGCGGGAATTAAAGTGTGAGAGGTGGAAGTAGAATTTGGGGGTTGGAATGGGGGAGTATAAGACGGAAATGACGAAGAATGAGAGAGGGTCAATTGGTGGTTGAAATTGATGGGGGGGGGGGTAAATATAAGAAGGGAAACGGAGAATTAGAGAATGAAAGGGGGAGAATTGGTGGTTGAAATTGGGGGGGGGTAAATATAAGAGGGATACGGAGAATTAGAGAATGAAAGGGGGAGAATTGGTGGTTGGAATTGGGGGGAGGGGGTTAAATATAAGAGGGAAACGGAGAATTAGAGAATGAAAGGGGGAGAATTGGTGGTTGAAATTGTGAGGGGAGGGGTAAATATAAGAAGGAAAACGGGGCAATTAAAGAGTGAGAGGTAGAAATAAAATTTGGGTGTAGGAATGGGGGAATATAAGACGGAAATGACGAAGAATTAAAGAATGAGAAGGGGGAGAATTGGTGGTTGAAATGACTGGAGAGGGGGTAAATATAAGAAGGAAAACGGGGCATTTAGATAGTGAGAGGAAGAAATAAAATGTGGGTGTTGGAATAGGGGAATATAAGACGGAAATGACGAAGAATTAAAGGATGAGAAGGGGGAGAATTAGTGGTTGAAATGACTGGAGGGGGGGTGAATATAAGAAGGGAAACGGGGCAATTAGAGAGTGAGCGGTATAAGTAGAATTTGGGTGTTGGAATGGGGGACTACAAGACGGAAAACAGAGAATTAAAGAGTAAGAGGGGGAGAATTGGTGGTTGAAATTGGGGGGGGGTAAGTATGAGGAGGAAAACGGGGCAAATAGAGAGTGAGAGGTAGAAGTAGAATTTAGGGGTTGGAATGAGAGAATATAAGACGGAAAACAGAGAATTAGGGAATGAGAGGGGGAGAAATGTTCTTTGAAATGGGGGGGGGGTGAATATAAGAAGGGAACCGGGAAAATTAAAGAGTGTGAGATGGTGGGGGATCGGTGGTTGAAATAGAGAAATATAAATATAAGAAGGAAACCGCGGGAATGAGAGGGAGATTAGATTAGATTTCTTTATTATTTATGTATGTTACAAAATTTACTGGCTTATACACTTATTTAAATTAAATGACGATAATGCTACTTATTCAACGAATTTCACAAAGTATAAATAATTAATCAATGAGATTAAATAGGCTATGAGAACGCGTGGCGGAGAGCTGGGGGGGGGGAAATTGGTGATTGAAATAGGCGAATATAAGAAAGAAACGTGGGGAATGAAAGATTGAGAGGGGGGAGAGGTGGTTGAAATAGGGGGGAAGTATAAGAAGGAAAACGCGGGAATGAGATTGAGAGAGGGTGAAAATCGGGGGCTAGAATAGGGGTGAACAGGGGTAGAGGGGGATAAATGCAGCCTTAATTTGCATTCCGGCTGATTAGGCTTTACAGTAATGAAATCGATGCAGAAGCCGGCGAGAGACCGGAGAGAACTCTTATCTTTGCTGTTGGGTCGAATTCGGCCGCATGATTAACATGTATTGGGAGTAGAGACTGGATGTGGAAGGGGGAAATAGATGAGAAGAGAAGGAGAAAGGAGCGAAGAGAAGAGAAGAGTGTAAAGCAGAAGATAAGAGCAGAGTAGAAGCGAGACGAATATAGGAAAGAAAAAAAGAAAAGAAGAGAAGATGAGTGGAAAAAAGAGAATAAGAGGAGAGGAGGATATAAGAAGAGAGAAGAGAAGAGTGTAGAGCAGAAGATAAGAGCAGAGTAGTAGCGAAAAAAATGGGAAAGAAGAAAAGAAAAGAAGAGAAGATGAGTGGGAAGAAGAGAATAAGAGGAGAGGAGGGTAGAAGAAGAGAGAAGAGAAGAGTGTAGAGCAGAAGATAAGAGCAGAGTAGTAGCGAAAAAAATGGGAAAGAAGAAAAGAAAAGAAGAGAGGATGAGTGGGAAGAGGAGAATAAGAGGAGAGGAGGATATAAGAAGAGAGAAGAGAATAGAAGGAAAGAAGAGAAAGACGAGAGAGGAAAAGAGTATATTTTGGGAACAAAAGAGAGAAGGCGAAGTTATTGGCGGGGAACTTGGGAAAATGTTGAGAAGAAATTGTGATGGAACAGGAGAGTTGGGAAGTGGGGGGGAAGCGGTAAGGGATGACGAAAAAAGATGGAATGTTTGTGGAAATTGGAAGGGGAAGAAGGAGGAGTGATATACTTTGGTGGGAGGGCTGGCCAGGAAGAGAAAGAAATGTTAAGAGAAATTTGAAAAGTAGGAAAAAGTGGAAATGATGTTTGATTGAGTACTTTATTTATGTAGATTACAATATATACTGGCTTATACACTTATATACAATAGTTCACAATACAGCAAAATTATAGATGAATTTACAAAATATAAATTAAGAAAATAATTATTGAGCTATATAAGATATGAAAAAAAGCAATTTGTTATAACTATAGATAATATTGTTATGCATCTACATAAATTGGCGGAGCTTTGGACATATCAATGTCCATTCTTTGAAAAGAATATTTGAAGTATCCTCCCCACTAACTCTCTACCAAAAAATGATGAGGGAGAGAGGGATTTTTAGACGAGATTGGGAATAAACAATGATGAAAGAAAAACTGTGACAGAAGGGAATGAAATAGAACTGTAGATGAACAGGAGGAGAAGTAGAAGGTATTAATTTTAATACAGGAAGAATTTCAATTGTTGGAGTAAGGAACGGTGAGGATTAAAACATAATAGTGAGAGAGAGAGGAAAATGAGTAGACATGAGTAATAGAGTGGGAGAAAAAGTTGTTTAGTAAGAAATATGGGGGGAAAATTATGACTGTGAAAGAAAAATGGAGATTTAGAAAGGCTAGAAGATGAGTAAACATGTGGAATTGGAGAGAAAGAAATGAAGATGGAAAAAAGAAATGCTGGGAAAATAAGGATGTTGTACATGAGAATGAGAACTATGATGGCTGGTAGAGAGGGAAGAGGAGAGAAAACGCCATTGTAAAAGATTGGTGAAATATTAAGAAATGGAAACCATTATGTGAAGACACAAAAAACAAATTTCAGAAATGGTCTTTTAATAAGTAAAAGATGAGAATATGAAGGATGAAGAGTATGATGAGAGGATTATTTGAAAAGGAAGAAGGTGGAGTGAGTGTATACTGAGAAAGGAAGAAAAGAGGTGGAGAAAAATCCAGTTATCTGACAAATGAGAAAGATTCTACCTTGTCATTCATGATGGTTGAAAAATTTTCAAAAATGAAAAGAATAATTCTATCCATATCATCTTGTGTTATGTTGTGATATTTCATGCTCACAAGTTGAGAACTTAGCCTCCCTATTCTCTATGCTCTATAAAGGAAGAGAAGAATCCAGTTAGCTGACAAATGAGAAAGATACTACCTTGTCATTCATGATGGTTGAAAAAATGTCAAAAATTTAAAAAAATAATTCTTCTCATATCATTTTGTGTTATGTTATGATATTTCATGCTCATAAGTTGAGAACTTAGCCTCCCTATTCTCTATACTTAGGGTGTCTATTTCAAGCTTTCAACTCATTTCGAGAAGAGAGTTTTGGAAATGTAAAGGGAATTCAAGGATATGTCAGAGAATATCCCATATACTTTCTTCCAGGCCAACATTCAACGTTCAAACCGTCCACTTTATTGAAATATTTATCGCATTACATGTAACCAATTTGTACATGGAAAATAGGGCTAGGAAACAGCTTGTATCAGAAAACCCGGCGTATCAATTATTCAAACCGACTCCGTGTTGCTAAGGCGGTATGTACCACTCGAAAAAAATGAAACTCTAGCATCAGAGATGAATGTAACCAGCCCCCCTATTGGCCGGATGAATTAATGAATGAGAACAGTCGCGTTGCCATTGGTTACACGGGGCGAGGTTGGCATCACTGCCCGTCACCACTGCTCAAAACCAGTGTTGCCAACAGCTGAACACGAATTTTATCCGTGGCAATCAACCTGTTGCTTGGATCTCGGCCTACTTTCATCTCTGGGCCGTTAATGCCCCCCACAGCAATATCAATAAAATAATCGGCTATAATGTATCGGCTATCGATTTTATGGAGTGCTGGACAATGTTCAAAAATGATAATGGCCCACGTAACAATGAGGGAGATTAAATTTGCAACGAACGAGATATCCCCGTTTTTCCTGGAACTTAGCGGGCTTCCAGGAAGGTTCAATTGATTTTCCTCATTCATTTTCCTGGTAGCCTACCTACCTGCCGATGAAGCTGTTGCTTCACACTCTGAATACAGAGGCGTGGGTGATATACCGCAGGCGATATCTGTATTGAAAATAATATTCTTCAACCTTCTGACGAAAAATATTCTTTGAGCAACGAAACCTGAGTTCTCGAATATTCATTATAATTCGTTATAAATTATCATATTTCAACTGATAATTCTTTGAGCGTTGAAACCTGGGTTTTCGAGTAAATGCTCTTCATAATTAATCATATTTTACAAGTTTCAATAATTAGGCTATTGGACTTGCAAAGCTGTTGCCTTATATGAATACTGAATATGGTTTAATAAAAACAATATAAAAACCTTGTAATACTACAAGGTTTTTATATTGTTTTTATTAAATCATATTAATGAAATGATATGATCAAATCATATGATTTAATAAAAACAATATAAAAACCTTGTAGTACTACAAGGTTGTTATATTGTTTTTATTAATTTGTACGAAAGTAGCCCATGTAAGTGAAGTGTTTTTATGAATATGATTTGTATATCATTTAATGTAAAATGAGATGGAATAAAATAAATATGAAGAGGTGTATCGTATCATACCGACATTATTAGAAATATTCAGATATTCCTCATAATATATTTCAAATTTTTAATTAATGTCATAGTGTCACTAATAATTGGACGTGCATTATTTCTTCTCGCGAATTGAATACCGGAGCATAAACCATATCTGATACATGTTTTTTTCTTATTTCATCTCCTTGTTCTGTACTTTAAATTTTTGGACTTTGCGTAATCTGAGTTTCAACAATAAAATCAGAAGAATAGAACTAGAAGTAGAAGTAAACTTAACTGAAAGTGAACCTAATCTATTCTCTTTGCATACAGTGGTAGCCAGAGTTCTCCGGTGTTATATAAATTTGTATAAATAATTTGATTGAATCTTGAATCATGAAGATATGATCCAGATCAGATCTACTATCTGAAATTCTGATCTATTTTCATTAGAGGTTTACAAAATAAATAAAGTCGTTCAATGTCGCTCCAAAACAAAGATTCATGATTAGACTTGAGTCCAAGTCAGTTTCCACTTTTGAAAGTTTAAATGAGAACATTGTAAGAGTTATCATGCGAACTAATGTTCTGTAATATATAATAGTTCTATAATAAAGAATATATAGAATATATAGAATAGTCCTATGAAATAGAACATTATTTCGCATGATAACTCTAACGATGTTCTTCTTTTTACTTTCAAGAGTGGAAATTGACTTGGACTCAAGTCTAAACATATTTCTATGCATCTTTATTTTGGAGCGAAATAGAACGATTTTCTTTATCTTGTAAACATATTCTCTTCGGATAAAACGCTGTATTTTTAATTTGCACCTTCTCTTCTTTCATTCTCCCTGACCTTGAAATATCCATGTATCCCATTCCTACAAAACAACTCCTTCGCTATCAATGTGTGTTTTTGTATTTATCTTCATTTTCCATTCTTATTTGCTGATCACTGTTATCACATACCCCTCTTCCTCAGATACCCTTCTGCCTCACAGCGTAGAGTAGTTTGAGGATTCCTCGGCCCAGCGACTCCACTCGCCTCTATTCCATGCCATTCTCAAATCAAATCAAATCATACCAAAGTATAAAACGACAAGTTACAAGTGAACAAGATACTACCATAGAGAAACAATAGCGTAAGTAGATATCCCATGGTATAGGGCGTTTATGTTGCAACTTTTACTGTTATCTCAAGCCGATTACTGTCGATTATTGTCCATTTTTACTGTTTTGTTGGGGTGAGAGAGTATGAATGGCACAATTTGAGAGACTACCAGCGTCACACAGCTGCATGGGAAAGAACTACGTGAACTATCGGCTTGAGATAACAGTAAAAGTTGCGACATAATCGCCCTATACCATGGGATATCTACTTACGCTATCGTTTCTCTATGATACTACTCACAAGAAGTACAGTATGTTACTGGACTTTGTCCAATGATTCTCTTCATTTGCTAGATGGTTTTTCCTCTAGCAGCTCCTAGTGCTCCTACATATTTTCGAACGTTGTTCTGGGACGTCCTCTCTGTCTCCCTCCAATTGGTTTCATCTCATAGACTTACATCTTGTACACTACAGCAGACAGACATATGGGAAGATAATAATTAGCTCCTATCCCAGACAACGTTTTAACATTCCAGCATCCAAATCTAAATCATGTTTTATCCAAAGCAATCAGTTTTATTCGAGTCCGATTTCCGAGGCTCCTCTTATTTCTCTGAATCCCTGGATATTTAAGTGTGTGAGTGTTTGGCCCAGCGGCACCGAGTCCCTTTCGGGACGGGGGTCCCTTTCAGTCGCCTCCTACGGCAAGCAGGGATACTGTGGGTATATTCTGGTCTTGAAGTTTTCTGGGTCAGATGGTCGACTCTGCTCCCCCAACTCATAGGGAGTACAGATGTTCACAATGGAAAATATTCAATTCAGTTTCAATTCAATTTATTCCACCAAAAACACAAAAACAATACAAAGATGTGACAATTAGAAAAAAAAACAATAATTATCATTCTAAATTTATGTATCAACTATCTGTAAAATACGGCTGGAGGTGAAGAACTACTGGCATAAGTGAAACACTTGTTCGCCAGTAGGAGTAGAGAGTTATTAACAGCTGTTTCTAAATCTTAAGTTAATAATTTAAAATGGAATATTTTCATGCAAGCAATGGAAAGTACATTAAAAATAAATACTATCAATTGTGAATTAATCCTGACAATAATGAATAGTTTCAAAAGTTGAAGAAATTTTGATCTCATACAATATTAAGATGGGAGTAATAGTTGATATTTCACATGGCATTTTGTTGTTGAGGACTCCCTTACGGGAGGATATCCCATCTGGTCTAAAAAAGTGAATATATATCATTTAATGATCCTCACAGCTGTTACTCTAGCCAGGATCCACAATTCAACATGTTCATCCACAAAAATAGAAGTTTCTCTTGTGGTCAGAATGGAAGTCAGTCTAGTGGATCTTGAAAGTATGGCTATGCCAGAGTACGCCATGCATGACAGTGTCGAACGCCCTCATATGATTGGTTTCTCAACTCAGGGATAAAGAGTCCAGCACAAGGTGGGCTTAGCTTGATGAGCTCATATCTGTGCGTACTGTAAAATGTATCCTGCCGTCCTCTATGGGAGAAAAAGGAAGGCCACCAAACCCCAGCTTCATTTTTTCACATTACTATGAACTTCACTCATGTATGCTTTCTCTGTGCATGGTGATATTCACAAGTTTCAATGCATCATCATAATCAAGAATATAAATGTTAAGCCTTATTGATTACGAGATATTTGGTTTTGTATTGTATATTGGTGAGAAATATTTGAAAGGGGAATATTCAATTTGAATAAAAAAGTTGTAGAATACCGAATACAATGAAGGATCATATTGAAAGAATGTCTGCAGATAGGCTTCCCCTTCAAGTATTAAATTCTGTTATAGACCAGAAAAAGTAATCAATTAATTTTTATTCCAATCAACACAATACAATATAAATAGAAGAAATCAAAACACAAAAATATCACAATCAAAAATAAATGTCCAATGAAATACAAAAACATGACTGGGTGTGCTGAAAAGAAAGAAAGGAGGAAAAATACCTAGCCGACTATAGTTTCCCATGTAATAGGCAGGTAGAGGGTATAAAAGTAAGGAAAGAAGGGTGAAGAGGAAAAGAAAAGGGAAGTATTGGGAAGAAAGTAGGAAAAAAGAGAAATAAATTGGAAGACCATGTAAGAGATTGCAATAAATGACATGTTATGTATGAATGTAAATTTTTATAACTCTTTTCAACTCAAATAACTACTGTATAAGCTGTTTGTAAGTCGGAACAGGCAATAGCCTTGCACGTAAGATGATGATGATGATAAAAGATTTGAATCTGTTTTTAATTGTTGTGTTCCCAGGATGCTGAATTTGCGGCAATGCAGCGCATTGACAGGTGGCAGTGGAAGGAGCAGCTGGAAGGAGGGGCAGGAGGTGCATCATCTGCGACAGCTGTTTAGTGTCAGCTGCAGGAGTGGAGCAATCAGCTATAAGCAGTCAGCTGTAGGGAACTGCTACAGGAGGACTGCAGCAGCTGGAGACATCATCTATGTCAGGAGGCATGTCGAGCTCCGTCATTGGTGGAAACACCGCAGGAGGAGAAGGTGGTGGGGGAGCCACATTGGGTGGAGGGGGAACCTCAGCGGGTGGTGGGGGAGCCTCAGCAGGAGAGGGGGAGACGTCAGTTGCACAGTGTGAGCGGGAAGCAAGGTCTGTGGCCCTGGAGAAGGCCTATGTGCACGAGGTCTATGAGCAGATATCGGCCGAACATCCTGATGCACAGAGGGGACGTACCTGGCCCAAGATCAACCAATTCCTTGACGATTTGGAGCCTGGCTCGTTGGTGTGTGATGTTGGTGAGTAAATTTATGTATTCATGTAAATTGGTAGATTTACCAATAGAAATTCACTCACCATGAATAAATTTACTAATTTATTCATGTAAACTTATCCATATTGGCTCAGTGGTGCCAAGGGCAGAATTTCTGGCTCTAGGTTTATCTAGGGTTTCCTTCGGCCACCAGTGTGCCCAATAGCTGATTTTGGGGTGAATTTTTCCAGGGAACAAGCCGTATTGGCTGTGAATCTTTTGTCATTTGCAGATTCTAAAATTAAATTACAATTACTGTCAACCACCTCGAAGACTTCTGCTAGTACAAAATGTTGACAACAAGTTGGTAATTTAGTAATGCCGCAGCTCATCAGGCATTCAGCATTCAGTAATGCATATATGTTGGCCTAATCGCTGACCCAGCTTGGTAAAATTGCAATTCCTTACAAAGGCCAATGAAGGCCAGCGCTTGCAAACCACCCATCCACACACTAGCGATGTTCGACATTGGGCCAACATGTAGATGCGGCATCAGACTGAACGACTGGCAAATGAAAAAATCTGGTGTGGCGCACTCACACAACTTTCCTTGCCATTATGAAAATTGATCACCTGACGCTAGTGTTCCCGCGCATCTCAAGTCTGCTATTCAAAGATTTGAGCCAGCTGGTGACAGGGCAATAACGCTGGAGACTCACATGAGGTCTGCTATCTCTTCATAGTGAATGATTTAATAGAATCAACAATAATTTGCAATTGAATAATCACATTTTCTCGAATTTGAAGCTTATTTTCAATTTTAGGTGAAAATGTTACTGAACATTAATTGTAGAGATTTTCATGCTCAATCTACTCCACTTGATTTTTTTTTGTTTAAATTGTATCTGAAGCCTGATAATTGGGAATCTAAAATCGAACTTTGCATTGATGGGGCGGAGCTCCCAAAATTTTTACAGATATGGGACTTGTGGCAGTTGATAGAGCTTATCAATGACCATTTTGAGTATGAATTTGATCAAAATCGTTGGAGCCATTTCAGATAAAATCGCGAAAACCCCTGTTTTTGACTACGTTTTCGCCATTTTAGCCGCCATCTTGAATCGCATTCGATCGAAATTGTTTGTTTCGGATCCTTATAGTGTAAGGACCTTGAGTTCCAAATTTCAAGTCATTCCGTTAATTGGGAGATGAGATATCGTGTACACAGACGCACATACACACACACACACACACACACACACACACACACACACCACACACACACACACACACACCACACACACACACACACACACACACACACCACACACACACACACACACACACACAACACACACACACACACCACACACACACACACACACACACACACACACACAACACACACACACACACCACACACACACACACATACAGACCAATACCCAAAAATCATGTTTTTGGACTCAGGGGACTTTGAAACGTATAGAAAATATTAAATTAAACCTTAATTTTTTTTGGGAAGCAATACTTCCCTTACCTATGAATGGTAATAGGGCAAGGAAAGTAATGAAACGTATAGAAAACATGAAATTAGGGTACCTTAAATTTTTTTGGAAAGCAATACTTTGCTTTAGTAATAGGTAATAGGGCAAGGAAAGTAAAAAGATTGATTGGAAAATTGATGATTGCTTCCTTTTTACTTCTCAGCTCTTCAGAGTTATGCATATTAACATTCACATATTACATAAACAATTAAATTGTTACTTGAACATAACACAATTATTGTTAATTCTGTTACATAAACAATCATCAGCATATAACAATTTATAGAATCACTCCACTTGTATGGACTACTTTATTAAAATTAATAAGAACAATATAAAAACATGAAGTACCTTTTTATTTAAAACATTTATAAAAAACATTTTACCTTTTTATTTATAAAAAACATTTTTTTTATTAACATTCATTTGTTTATACATTTATGTCTACTGACATTTTAAGAGAAGCATTACAGGCTTACGTCCAAATCTGCAACTTTTCCAATGTGGTATATTGTACATTGTTAATCATATTGTTAGAAGTTTGAGAAACACTGCAGTAGATGTTTTTTCTTGTTCTCTGATTCAATGTGAAGAAGTTAATTCGTATGACTTTTTTTGCTTGCTTTCCTTACCTGAAGATCCCACCTAGCTTGAACCTATTATCTATACTATTAATGATCTTTATATATCATCCCATGTTAACAATTTAACGTGCCTATCTCATAGAATATAGATTGATACTACTATGTATGTTGATTGTTTGGGAAAATCAACTGACGGTGAAATTGATTCAATCACTATGGTAGCCTAATTGCGAAGTTACATTCCCTTTGACAGGACCAAAATTGTGATTGCAACTATAGTCAAAGACTACGCAGTGAACAAAGTCCACCTAACTCAATAATTTCTAGCAGAGGCCATAGCTAATTTCAGTCCACTGCATTTCATTGGCAATGTTGGAACAATGATAGGGTTATTAGTTTTATAGTGATGGACAGGGACAAAATTCAAGTTTTCCTCGTGTCTTTACTGGGAAATTGGTTGGGAGTTCCTATTCAATGAAGCTACTACTTTGATATGGTATCTGTGATGTTGGAGTTCGTAATAGCTGGTCACAGATACTAACTTGGGAAGAAGGGAAATTAGATCAAACAGTGCATGTTTGAATACACCTATTATTCATTAAAATTATTATTGCATATCGATATTTTAATAGAGGCTGTCGAATACAGAACCTGGCTGGTTTTGATAGGTTGAATATATTAATAAATATATATGTGATGGAGTTCGTAATAGCTTGTGGCAAATTTCAGAATAAATCGATGGTTACAGCTACTTGTGAAGAAGGGTAATCAGATCAAACAGTGCTTGTTTGAATACACCTATTATTCATTAAAATTATTATCGCATGTCGATATTTTAATAGAGCCTGTCAAATACAGATCCTGGCTGGTTTTGATAGGTTGAATATATTAATTACTGGACAATTTATAGAATAGATAGAACCATATTCACGAGCTGCACGGTTAATTGGAAATTCCACATTATAGTGAGTACTGATTTTCAATTGAGCTGAGAGAGAATAATTCAGAATATAATATTTCAAAGTGGAATTTAATATATTTCAATTTTTTTATATTGTAATGATTGTAGCCTACTCATTTCTCGAAAGTTTGGCGTAAGCCTACCCAACTTCCACTGTCTCATTCTAAAATTCTTTCGACTGAAGGAAGGAGGTCAAAAAAAATTGCGAGCCTTATTTTGGGTTTACTTGGAGTATTTAATTACAGATTTGGGCATGAACCCAATAATTTATTTATTTATTCGGTACAATCATGTACAATTATTATTACATTTATTTGAGAAGGCACAACAGGCTTATACCCAAAACTGTCCCGTCTCAAATTTTTACTACAGTC
Organism: Nilaparvata lugens; assembly: GCF_014356525.2. Classification (NCBI taxonomy): domain Eukaryota; kingdom Metazoa; phylum Arthropoda; class Insecta; order Hemiptera; family Delphacidae; genus Nilaparvata; species Nilaparvata lugens. Next base: position 24,460,944 of record NC_052515.1, read on the forward strand.
CAAATAAAATTGAATTATAATTGTCTCAACTTGTATAGCCTATGAACTAAATGGAGAATAAATAGGCTACATTCGACTGGGAAAATTCAAAGCACATCAGTGAACATTAACATATATTCCTCAAGAGGGAATTCCATAATCCTTTGCTTCTAATCAATTGAAAAATAAAGTATGATATTCCATCACATATTTGACGAATTTTTCATTTTTTTCAACCCATAGAATATAAGAAAGTTTGATAATTTCTCAATAAAAACGTTTCCGCGTTCAATGTTTCTAATCAATTGATTCAAAAATTAAGTACATTTTTCATTTGAGACACATTTAGACATTTTTCTCAACTAACTTGCAATCTTATAATTCATTATGGTTATTTTCAATTATTGGTTAAGGAGGTAGGTGTGATATTTTTCCAGTGCACAATATAGAATAGAATAGAATAGAATTTATTGCTTCTCATAAGAAACAGTACAATATCACAAGAAAAAAAAACAAAAATATCAAGTTATTATCCATATTTATAAAATGATATGGCTCAAAAATATAACAATGTAAGAATACAAAGAAATATTTCTCATTTAAACATCGCCATATGCAGTCATAATGATAATATAACCAAAAGTCATTAGCCACATTTTCCAACTACTTATGCTCATGAAAAAAATAACTAAAAAATTCATATTTCTTTAAAAGAACCGAAACAATAAAATATAATATACCTAACATTTTCTTTGTAATATAATATACCTAACATTTCTTTGTTACACAATTATACTGCTAAATAATTAGCCTACTATACTGTATGGTACAAGAAACAATAATAAGGTACCCCTGTAATGAAAATTATGTTGAGGTTACCAAGTGAGTCAAGCCCGATAATCACTTAATCACAAAAAAATTTCCTTTTGAAAAAAAATAAATCTTGAAAAAAAATTAATGTAAAGTGCCATTAGCCCAATGATCTGATCCAATTCTCAATGAGAAATTGCTTGATATCATTTTCTAATATTTCACAATGTTATTTTCTTCTATTCAATGAATTGGAAATTCACATATTCTCTGAATTTTCCAGGGTGCGGTAGCGGAAAATATCTAAATGTGAATCCTATGGTTTTCAATCTGGGAGGAGACAGGTGCACGAAGCTGGTGGAAACTGCCAAGGAAAAGAACAATGAGGTCAGGAAAAACTAGAAAATTTCAATTCCAAGTAAATATTTCATTTAGAAACAGTTCTACTACATCTTGTAGTGGAAAAATGAAAAAGTAGAGTAAAGTTATATGACATTTTGTTGCTATTGAATTGCCAAAGAGATTTTGAAAATTTTACTTTACAAATATCGAGGTTCAAAGTGTAGAGGTATAGGAGGCCTTGTGAATAGTTATGCCTCCTTGGCCTTCTCCTACACACAACTTATCATTGAATTTTTTGTGGTAAGGTGAAGAACTCGGCAGTTAAGTTCTCGCCTTGAAGACCTATGTTATCCTATTCTATCCAATTCTTATTCCTGGAAAGTGTTTACAGAAAGAGAGAATGAATGATATCTGCGAGTGAGATGAATATTACAATGCATAATTTTGACTTGGATTGTATCATAGAGAAAAAATAGCGTAAGTAGATATCCCATGAAATAGGGCGTTTATGTCGCAACTTTTACTGTTATCTCAAGCCCATGTAATTCTTTCCCGTGGAGCTGTGTGACACTGGTAGTTTCTCATATTGTGCCGTTCATACACTCTCACCCCAACAAAACAGTAAAATTCGACAATAATCAACAGTAATCGACTTGAGATAACAGTAAAAGTTGCGACATGAACGCCCTATACCATGGGATATCTATGGGATATCTACTTACGCTATTGTTTCTCTATGATTGTATGTAATCGTTGTTATTTTGCTGCTGTGTTTTTTTATAGTAGATTATTGTTGTTATTATTGTAATATCTTGTATTTTGATGTGGCTGATACAAATTGCAAAGTATCAGGAAATGGAAAACCTAAGTACCCCTTTCAAAAACTTCTATTCGCGACATGTTTCAACATATATAAATGTCATTTCCAAGCCATTTCCACTTTTAATATCTTGAAACATATCGTTAATAAAAGTTTTTGGAAGGAGTACTTGGTTTTTTTAATTCCCAGGGGTACATAGACTTTCATTTCTAGACTTGAAAATGGTATTTATATGTTGTGAATAAAAGTATTTTTTGAAAAAGGGAACCTGGATTTTTAATTTCCTGATAAATGAGAGTAGCTCTCACCAAAAAGTTAAATATGCAAGTGTTTGCTGTGGGAATAAAAATAGTTGAATTTAGTGAGTGAGTCCCACTTTTACCTGCTGCCAAAAGGCGTGTGAGGTGCTAGAGATCAGAACTATTCATGAGGCCTCTCCACTATACTCAGTATAAAAACAATGGCCGGATGTTCTGTAGGTCTGATGTTTCTTATACTGCATTTTACTTTTTTCCTACTTACTTTGGTGCATTATTTATTTATGAAATTTGCCAAAAACAAAATACAAAAAAAAATTATTGATAATTAATTTTTTGTCAGGTTTTGGTATGCGACAACCTGGCACTGCCGTTTAGAGACGAGAGTTTCGATGCGGTTCTGTCCATAGCGGTGGTTCACCACTTCGCCACCACTGAGCGACGAGTCAATGCACTACGGGAGCTGACCCGGGTGCTCAGGATAGGTGGCCGACTTGTCATATCCGTCTGGGCTATGGAACAACGCCATCGCAAGGTAATGTTTCAATATTGATTTTCAATTATATCACAAGTAACAATCAATGAAGCAACATAATATTGTGATCGACTACGGAATAGAATCAATTGAATTATTCATTTATTTATTACATAAACAGAAAGACTACAATCAGTTAAATTCATTCAGAAGACTACGAATGAAGAAGTACACGATCATAACACTAGAACTAGAAACAATATAGCTTTAAGACAGCATAGGTTGAAACTGTATGAGAAAATACCTTCTTACATTGGTGCTAAGTTATACAATCAAGCCTGCTGATTTGAAATCTAAGTCAATAAGCATTTTCAAAAGTAGTTTATATGCAGCTTTCTTGCTGCAAGGGCTTTTATGATTTGGTTCTCATGTTATTCAAACACGATTAAAATTTTACAGGCTTTTGTGCATACCTAAAGGATCACAGATCGATCCCTGTGTGACCGGGCCCTCAAAAGTATTAGTATATCATATACTGAGGTCCACGTTATGATGTCAGTTAAGAAATATAGGATAACAGCGTTGCCGATTCTCTACCTTGCCACTGCCTTCTATAGAGGATTGCTGATACGGATTTAATATAAACATATCATGTTAAATTTATCATTCTTGCTCAAAATAATCAACTATATTTCATTCATAAAGAAAATTATGTTCTTCAATGATCAAATAATAATTTTGCATAATTGAGATGAAATATTTGGTCATTAATTATATTCCTACATTGTTGGAAAACGATCTGGCAACGTTGCGTTGCGTCGCTATCTGATGCTATGTCGAATGATAAAAATAAGATATCATCAGCAACACAAATGTTAATCAATACTGCCTTTATAACGTGGACCTCACTATACAAGTTGAGGATAAAAAAAATGGAATCATGAATGTGAGAAGAAAACGTAAGTCGTAATAAGTTGTGACGACGTTGTTGACTGTTTCAGTTCGAGTCGCAAGACGTGCTAGTGCCGTGGCACCGTCCTCAGCGCCAACAGGCGCCCTCCCTGGAGGTCACCTCCACCACGACCACCACCTCAGGGGAGGAGGAGGAGGAGGACTGTCCCGCCGGAGCACCCCCGCCCTACCACGCCTACACGCAGACTGAGGACAGCGACTCGTGCCGGTCGGTCAGGTACACACAAAACACAAACAGCTACACTCGCTCTGCTTTCCAACCGATTTCTCGAAAAGAATACTATTGGCTCTTATGGGAGAGTTCACACAATGACTAAACAGAATACCATTGAGTCTTATGGGAGAGTTCTCACACATTGTCTAGAAAGAATATAATTGGTTCTTATGGGAGAGTTCACACGTTGATTAAAAAGAATATCATTGGGTCTTATGGGAGAGTTCTCACACATTGTCTAGAAAGAATATAATTGGTTCTTATGGGAGAGTTCACACGTTGACTAAAAAGAATATCATTGGGTCTTATGGAGAGTTCTCACACATTCTCTAGAAAGAATATAATTGGTTCTTATGGGAGAGTTCAATACCATTGGGTCTTATAGGAGGGTTGTCACACAATGACTAAAAAGAAAATCATTCGGTCTTATGGGAGGGTTCACACACTGTCTAAAAATAATACTATTGGTTCTTATGGGAGTGTTCACACATTCATTATTTGTTGTGTGTACTCTGCTAGGCAAGAAATGAATACCATTGATTCTTATGAGAGAGTTCACACATTTTCTAGAAGAATATGATTGGTTCTTGTGGAAGATGCAGGTATTGTCTGAAAAGAATACTGTTGGTTCTCATGGGAGAGTTTAGACATTGTCCAAAAAGAATGATATTGGTTCTTATGGGGGAGTTCATACATTGTCTGATGAAAAATGTGTAGTTAGTCTGCTGGGCAGGATATGAATAGCATTCGTTTTTATGGGATAGTTCATACATTGTCTGATGAAGAATGTGCAGACAGTCTGCTGGATGAATTGGTTCATTGGCATCGGCTCTTAAGGGAGAGATCACACAGTGTCTAAAAAGAATGCTGTTAGGTCTTATGGGAAAATTCTCGCATTGTATGCAAATAATGTCATTGGTTCTTGTGGAAGATTCAGATATGTCTGAAAAGAATACTATTGGTTATTATGTGGGTTTTAATGCAACGTCTAAAAAGAATAGCATTGGTTCTTATGAGAGAGTTCACACATTGTATAAAAAATATTGTTGGTTCTTATGGGAGAGTTCTCGCATTGTCTGTGAAGAATACTATTGGTTCCTACGAGAGATTTCGATTCAAATCAAAATCCATATTGTTGGAAACATTGAGCAATCTTAACGAACGTCAAGGTACTGTAAAATACAAGCTAAAAAATAAGGTTTTTGAACTCAGGGGACTTTGAAACGTATAGAAAACTTGAAATTAGGTTCCCTTTTTGTGTAGTTGAGAAGTTGATATTGTGGTAATTATTAATATTGAATGAAATTTTTTTTTTCATTCAAAAAAAATTTCATTCTAAATGAAATTAGGTTCCTTAATTTTTTTGGAAAGCAATACTTCCCTTACCTATGATAATAGAGCAAGGAAAGTAAAAATCAAAGAACTAGTGCACACATTGTTAGGCCACTAACTAGGGCACTCCACTAGGCAGAAAATAAATACCATTGGTTCGTATGGGAGTTTTTACACATAGTCTGGATTGCAATGTGTGAACACTCTACTGGGCAGGGAAGAAATATAATGGGTTCTTATGAGAGTGTTCATACAGGATGGGAGTGAGTGAATAGACTGATAGGCAGAAGAAAGATTCCTGGTTTTTATAGTAGTATTCATAATTGACAAGATGAAAATTTGTGGAAAATCTGGCTCACAGTATAAACTTTTTGTGTAGTTGAGAAGTTGATATTGTGGTAATTATTCATATTGAATGAAAAAGACTTGGAAAGTGTCAAAAACTAAAGATTTATTGATATTTAGAAAGACCGGTTTCGGTTATTATACCATTGACATGACATTGTTTATCAGAGATTGTCAATGATGTAATAACCGAAACCGGTCTTTCTAAATATCAATAAATCTGTGGTTTTTGACAATTTCTTGGTCTTTTTTATTCATTTACAGTATAAATAATATCTTGGCACTCGTGGAAGTCTTTGGGCATTGTCACAATGGGAACGCGAAAATAATCCTGTGAAAAACACTTAGGCTAGGCCTGTTGATCCTTTTCTAATCATGTATATTGTTAAATGTAAATAAATTGATAAATAAAACCTATTGAATTTTCATTCTACTGTCCAACAGAGGTCTGTTCACACATTTTCATTTCCCTAATGTATTGAAACTGCCATAATTACAAATGGTATTACATTTCTTCAATGTGTGAACAGTTCCATAAGAACCAATGCTATTCTTACCACGTTCGGCATAGAAGAAATTCATTGGAAAGCAGGGCTTACATCCACACTCACCACTGTTTCAGCCTCTGTGCGGAACTGTTGTGAACTTGAAAAATGGCTTCCAACAACTCGATTGCGAAGCGAAGAGCATCTTTGATGAGTAAAGGATTTAATCCCAAAACAAAACAGTCTTTGAAGAAATGTTGATTTCCCCATAGTGTTTTCCCTTCAAACTATAGTTTATTATTTTCGATTCAGTATAATGAATGTTCTGTGAATATTCTCGATGGATTATGACGGATAAAGATGGTGAATTATTTGAATATTTGTTTTTGTTTTCTACTCCATCATATTATTGCACCAATTATCTCAGTCTAAAACTCTTTTGTAATGAATGATAAAGAATTATTATGGCATGATAGTCTAGAGCTTTCTGGAGCACTTGACGTTTTGATTTGACCAGTTCAATATTTTCTAAGAGATGTACAGATCTTCCAGATTGTAAATTCATTTCATATTCTTTTTGGATTCATTGAACGTATCTTACTAGAATTTTTTATTGAAATTTCTCTATTTTTTGTCTAATTGTCACTCTCTCTTCTTCTCTTCTTTTTATCTCTATCTTTAATAATAATATTTAATTTGTATGGCTCTTATTGGGGTGGGGAGTTCCTGACGGGAGTTCCACCTCACCTGCATATATCATTTAAGCCGTCAATCATTTATTAGAACTTATGGCTGTCATAATTTATCTCTTTTTTTCTTCCTCTATCATACATATTTCTGTATATTCTTCCAATTTCCTGTATAACTAACTATGTTCTCTTTTTCATGCTATTGAAAATCATTCTCTTCAAATAAAGTTCACAATGGTCCTCATAAGCTACATTTCGCACAACATGCACTCTTTACAATCATTCTCTTTCAAACTCACTACATAACAAAATTCTTTATCTAGATAATTATAAGTCGCATGAAATTCTTTTTATTATAAACTAAATAGCATGCTAATCACAGTAAATAAGACTCTCATGTTCATGACTATGGAATTCTGTCTTGTACTCGATTCAAGATTCAATTCTTTTATTCAGGAGTTTGATAACTTTCTATTCATTAATATTTATCAGAATTTCAATTTCACGTTTAATCATTATTCTTAAGAAAGCATGCTTTGATATTGCTGACTGACTATCATTGAAATTTTTCCAATTTCCATATTATATCACAATCAGATATTGCAAATGAATTATGACATGAGTTTCAATGTAGTCATATCTACGTTATAAAATATTCAATCTCAGTCATTAAAATTCATCATCAAATCATTGAAAAAATATTTTTTCGCCCCACTTGGATGTAATAAGCTGGTTTTCGTGCGTCATATGGAGGCCGAAAATGATTGTTTTCTGACCAGGCCGGTAAAAGTTTTACGGCCCTAGGGCTGTAAAATAACCTTGAAGTCAGCTGATTCTGATTTGATGTGAAGGTGTTTACAAAATGGTTTATGTAAAGGAATCAGTTCATGCTTCTAGAATTGAATAAGTATTCTGCAATAAGATACTATTATTTTATTTGGATGAAAAAAATACAGATAAGATATATATTATAAACTATTCAAATTCGATTTTCAGAGTAGGATAGAACTTCTAACCTAAACTTCCGAAGTCAACGACAACAATCATTGTTGACGTTGACATTCAGATTGGCCAAATTTCAAGTGTGCTAAAACAGCTGATCAAAAAACTTTTCATCATTTGTGTTTATTATTCAAGAATCAAATCATTTATAATTATATCTATCATCTTATTGTCATTTGGAAGAATAAAAAGTATAAACTCAACCTCTTACATAATTGAACATAATCTTTTAGGTTATTTAGACAAATCAGAATAAAAAATAAAAGTACTTGGACAATTTCCTGATATTCAGATTACCTCAGATTTACTAGAGCTATGACCTTCCTGTTTTGCTTTTCGGAAGTGCCCAATAAACAATTATTCTCATATTTATATTGTTTATTTTTCTGTGTGGCGAAAAATAACGTTCTCACCATGGGCAAAAATGTTTTTCCGGCTCTCAATCTTTTCTAGTCCTCGGCCTACGGCCGGACTTGAAAACCGATTTCGAGCCGGAAAAGTCTCATTTTCGGCCCTAGGTGCGAAATATACTATTTTTGTCATAGTCATTCAATTTCAGCTGTTTACATCCATGAAATCAAGCTGATATTTAGAAACAGCTGAAATAGCATGAAACAGCTGATTGTAGAACAAATAAACCTATGATTCTCATTACAGCATACTGTACTGTAATAAAATCATATGTTTTCTTTACAGTCGAGTATGTTTCCTAGTTCCTAATTTGGAACAGCAAAATTGGAACAAAAACCGCCTTTTTGCGCTTCAGGTGGAAGTTTTGTCACCTACAATCAAGATATTTCTGATTCGAAACTTGTAAACTAGGTTATGTTTATAGAATGCATGTAGTAATGTCAGTACAAGCAAGTAATGTTTTCTGTTTCTCAATTATTCTTTTCTAGATCATTATGACAAAAAATAGTGTAAGTTTCTTGGACGTGAATGTCTTTTGCAGTGCTCGAATGAAATTCTAGTCTCGGCTGACGCCTCGACTAGAAACATCATTCTCGCCTGCAAAAGGCCCCTTCCCGTCCTTGTGACTTAAGATACTATTCTCGACGAATAAAATATGATTGATTTATTTTAAAGTGATATTTTAGCAAATATAACAGAGTTAATATTACATATATACCGGAATCAGCTATTTGGCAGAGAATCGGCAACGCTGTTGTCCTACCTTTTTCACTGACATTATAACGTGGACCTCACTATAGTAATAATTGGCTTTGCAGCCACTGTGCTCTCTCTAAATTATTTGGTAACTATAAAATTCACTATGATCTAATCTAAATTTATTCATTATTCGTTCTATAGTTTTCACATGTACTCGTGAGTACAATTTTTCAGTTAGTTTTATTAATAGTCGTTGTTTTGTTGACAGACCTGCCGGTAACGGACAACGTCGCAGAGCAAGAAGTCGACATAAAGGGAGGTCGATAGACCCCGCCAAGGCGATGACCAGCTCTCCCAGTAGTTCCAGTCTCTCAAGTCCCAACGAAACATGCTACAGTTTTGTCAGGAAGGCTCTACAGGTATGTTCGGAGAAACTGAATCTCTTTCTTATTACTTTTGAATAGTCGTACTGAGGACTGCATTAAATGAAATAGTGATTTATCATTGTGTGCATGATTTATAACTGTCATCAATTATCATTGATCATTTATGTCTATGATCAATTATTATCATTGATCATTTTTGTCTATGATCAATAATTATCATTGATTATTTATGTCTATGATCATTTATGATTATGATCCTCTCCAGAACTCCTAAGTACTGACACTCTAAGCTGGTCGTCTTTCTTCAGACCAAGTTTCCAGTTTCGTTTGTCTTGTAGAACATAATTATCCAGTTTATTCCCAAACCTATAATATGTCTTCTAAACCATCGACTGATACACATTGCAATTCTGCATGCTCTAATCATACTCTCAAACCAGCTACGAGAGTTTTCACAGTTTTTCCTTTAAAATATATCCTTTGTCTGTCCCTATTTAGATTCATCCTGTACAAATGATCATGTACAGATTTTTCCTGAAAGAATCTATGATTTTCTCATTATGCATATATATATATTATGCAAGTAAAAATTATGTTTCCCATAAACTTTCATCAAAATATTAGTATTCTATTTCACTTTCAACCTGAGTTTCTGTACCTGCTATGGATATTTTTCTGGGAAATAGAAAATATGTATTCATTACATATTCATATACATGATTTATTTCATTTAAATAAATTAGGAGCTGAATGATGAAGTCAATCACTCCACGAAGTTGTTAGAACATTTTAGCTTCTGATGTGTTAATAATAGAACGTGTGTTATAGCACGTACTTCATAAAGAAGATTTCAGGCAATATTATAATTTTATTCCATGCTCCATAAGAATTGGTCATGTGCTGAGATCAAGGTCTCTAGTTTATTTTCAGATAAATACTTTCTCAGCCAGTTTTGATTCGAGGCCAGTTTACCGTAAAAGGAAATATTGATGTATAGTGTATTTTATATCTTTTATCGTTGTATCATGTATTCATGTACCATGAATATCCATGTATCATGTATCATATGTCTCTCAACTAATATCCTGTATCCCGTACCTTATATCTTCCCGCAGAAACTAGCGGGAGGCAAACGAGGTGGCTCCCGTCACCGGCCCTGGTTCCTGGAGTCGTGGACATCTTGCGCCTCGTCCAAGTGTGACTGCCCGCCCGCGCGCCGCTACGAGCCGGACGGCTGTGAGGACATCCTCGACTTGCCCATCGAACTGCGCCGGCTCGAGGGGGACCAAGATGGCGGCCCCGGGAACCAAGATGGCGGCTGTTCGGCGCCCCACCGCCGGCAGACCTTCGCCTGCTCGCATCACAGCTCTGAACTGCAGCTCAACCACAAGTCAAAGAGTCTCAGCGATATTATCAACGTCGAGCAGAAGGGTATTGTTAGGTGAGTGAACCTGGAAATTGCTTAAATTAATGAAAATATGGCTCTCTCGGACGGAAATTTATTTCTTTGCGCACAGTACATTTGTCACATTTATATTAAATATAAATTTATATAATATTCAATTCAAAAACGGTTAATGTTAATAAAGGCATCAGTCACTGACTGATTCCCTTTAACAAAAATCAGTTATTTCCAATGCCTTCTGTGACTGTAATAATGCATGGAATGATGCCGTTTCAACACAAAACATTAGGTCGAATATCAAAGAACCAGATTATGTTTAAATATGAAAATCGAAAAAAATGACTAATGGCCTTTCAACATTTAGCGCTTCATTTCCATCAAAGTTCAAATTCCAATTTTATTGCCTCAAAATAATATGAAAAAACAGTTTTTCTCTCTTTTTACTTTTCTTTTGTATTCATTAGTATTTCAAACTGTACTGTTTGTGTTTTTGTGACAGATAGAGTTCTTATCCTATTTTTTCTATATTATATTCTATAACTAAATAGTTTTAATCTCCTTCACTTTGTTTCGAACGAATGTTGACAACAAAAGCATTCCTTCCAAATTTTCATATCAGTGACAGTGACCGGCACAGTGAAATATAATTTCATACAATTACAACATTCAATCTCCATTTCGAGAAAGTATGGTAACTAGAGTACTGTAAACTTTAATATTGTCAGTAACAGTTTCTTCTAGTTCAATATTTGTAAGAATTTCCACATTCAAGTATTCAATTACTATGAGTTATATTCTATTCTTTCTTCAACTTTTCCATTTTTTTTCAGATCGAGATCGAGTGTACCCAGCTTGGAAGTTCGTCCCTCAGAAGAAGAAGCTGAACCCACTGAACCAGGAACCAAGACTGAATCCACAACCACCACTTCCACCTCGCTAAAACCGAAACTGGTCAAGCAGAAGAAATCCGTGTGCGAGGAGGACTTCGAAGGGGAGGAAGGTGATGAACCAACAGACATGAAGGACTTAATCAAAGCTTTACCTGACTTCCGAACCACTGGTCATCAGGGCTCTTCAAGGAAAGGAAACGTTTTCAAACAGTCATCAATGAATGAAGAACTGATGTCCACTGAAAGACTGAAAGAGAAGGAAAAAGTGAGACAAAACATACAGAAGCAGGCGTCACTCAACGAGGATTTGATGTTCAGGAGGAACCGGACTTTGGATTCGTTGAGAGACACATTGTTTTCAGCTTCCACTGCCAAACGATTTCAGATACTCAAGAATGGTTTCACGAATAAAATCAAAAGTTCAACAACCGGCATTGAGAAGGTCCTAGGCAACTCATCGAAGCATGGGATTGTGAGGATTCTACAGAATTGGACTAGTGGGGATGCCAGTACTGTTCCCCAACCCACCCCAACTCCAGAACCTCCAACCCCTCCAGCTGATTCGAAACAGCTGATAGTTGTGGAGAAGAAGGAAGGTGAACGGAGGCATTCCAGGGAGGATGGTTCAGATTCTTCCAAAGACAGTAGTTTACAAAGTGACACCAGTGTTGATTCTGAGGACAGTTTTGCTTCGGTGATATTTGTTCCTAAGCCGGAAACCACTGTTGAACAATCGGCTACCTCAACTAATACCTCGCCCACGTTACAGTCAACACCTGCCTCACCACAACCAACCTCACCCAAGTTCAAAATCCCACCACCAGTCTCACCCAAACTCAAGAACGCGCCTCAGATTTCGTTTGGGATGTCATCATACCCATCGTCCCCTAAACTGAAACACCCGGGGCAGTTGTTGTCAGGATCTCCTACACCCACGTCTCCGAAAGGAAGGTTCCATTCTCAGCCGACATCTCCCCGACCTTATCAGACAACCTTCCTGACATCCCCCACAGCTAAAGCAGCCCTCAAACTGCAGCAGTCTCCCAACGGGTCCAATCCATCCAAGGTGTTCCTACTGAGCAATGCTCCCAAAACGCGTCCAACGGTTGGTTCCTACACGTTACCCAACATCTCCCACTTGACCCCCACTTCTCCGACGGGGGATCGGCCCGCTGACCCCGGGTCTCCCACCGACCCGCTCTCAAGGCCCATTCCGATCCCTGTCCTGAGGACACCTTCGCCCAAGGCGCGTGCCAAAAGCCTGACTTCCCCCAAGGAGGTCACCAAAGCGGGCAGTTTTCTGGATCTGAGACCAACTCTGTCCCCTGGGTTATCCCCCACCACGTCTCCCTGCAAGGATGCATCCAAGAAGGGGTCTGACAAAGAGGAAGCACCTAGTGAGAAGAAGCCATCAGAAAAGAATCAGGACGAGTTGAAGCAGCTGCAAGATTTGTTTAAACACAAGAGTGAGTATTTTCGTTTATCAAGCTGTCTTTCTAGAAATGAATATTGTATTTTACGAGGGCGAATCTCTATTAAAATTACACAAGTGGGCCTACATGATTCACAATTGATATTGATTTCATTGAAGAAATCACATAAAACGTAATTGTCATTATAATAAACAATAGCTTTCAATATCATGCATGCTACGAATTCCGATTCCAAAACTCAAATTGTTCACATACAAAACACTTTATCAGGTATCTTAAAACAACTGAACTATTGTAAATAGTATGTAGCCTAATGATAGTATATTTGTCATGGTACTTTTGATTTCAGGATTAATAAAATATGCGATGGATGAACTGTTGGGAAATTATTAACATTATAATTACAGAAAAAATTCCAAGAATCTTGAGGGTTAAGTGTAAGAGAGGTCCCAAACGTCACCCTCCTGGAATTCAATTACAGCAGCGATTCAATCCAATATTCGTCAATTCAATATCCAGAATATAAATTTGATAGGCCTAGAGCCTATTGCCTTTACTAGAGCCTTTTACTATATTATTTGGTTTTGAAAAATTTAAATTTAAAAATCCACTTTGTAAAAATAATTAAGAACTGGAAATTTTGTGAAGTGAACAACTACAAGGATCAACCTATTACAGAGTATGTGTAACCTTATCTAAATTTGGGAGAGGAATAGTACAATGTTACCTTATTTTTCTCTCCCTAGCATTTTTGATGATGTACTTATTGTATGAATTAAAAAAGAATTAGAGAAATGCATCATTTTCAACACTCTCTGCTACCTTCCCTAATACTTCCTACCTCCGCCGCTACGCTATCTTTTGACCCTTACTAAACTTGTTGACCCTTACTAAACTGTTTTAACGGTTTTGTTTTAGGTAAACCGCAATACCCGATCGTACGGCGGTCGGCGACAGTTGGCGCGGGTACGGGAAGCAGCAAACAGTCGAGCAGTGAGGCGCGGGCCAGCATGACCAAGCTGATGTCACTGGAGCTGTTCAACCCAGAGACAGACGACATGGACAGTGACTCATCGGGTGTGTCATCTCCTGACTCGGTCGGAAGTGTCATCTCGGTGCTCAACGATGAGGAACACGCTGCTACTGCCTCTGCTACTGCTAATATTTCTGTTACTGTCACTTCTGCTGCTACTGCTGCTGCTCAAGGTATACTGTCAAATTCAACAGTTACTTGAACATCATCATAATACAGTCAAATTCTAAAGATACCTTATCATCATGATACAGTCTGTAGTTACGTCTGAGAGTTTTTGTAAATCTAGAGACAAAAGAGCAACTTGACATCTAGTGACAAGAGTGCTACTGCTAGTGCTACTGCTGAAGGTATACAGGCAAATTCTATAGATACATCATCATCATCATCATTACCATCAACATCATCATACACAATCTATAGATTATAGTGAGGTCCACGTTATAATGACAGTGTTTGATTAACAGTGGTATTGATGTCCTTGTCTATCATTCAACAAAGCGGATGGCGCTATCTCTTTCTCACTTTGCTCTGTTGCCAGATCGTCTTTCAACAATGTAGAATTAATAATTATTCAACAAAATATTTCATCTTAATTATGTAAATTCATTATGAAATTATTGAAAAATATAATTTCTTGCTAAATAAAACATAATTGATTATTTTAAACGAGAATGTTAAAATGTTTAAACAGTTAATATTACATCGATAAACCTGTATCATCTACCGTCTATAGAAGGCATTGACAAGACAGAGGTTCGGCAACGTTTTTCTCCTATCTTTCTCCACTGCCATTATAACGTGGACCTCTCGATATCCTTGTCCATCATTGGGCAGAGCAGATACTGCTATCCTTTTCTAGCTCTGCTACGTTGTTGAAAGTTAACGTATCTTATGATATCGCATCACTTTTAATGTTGTAAAGTGCAAATAAAAGTGCATCTATCCATCTATGTTGCCAGATCGTTATTCACGATCGTTAACGTAGACCTCACTATAGATCTTTTTTGAAAATCTAGAGACAAAAGGGCAACTTTACATTCTCGGCTAACATATCTCCCCTATCTCTATCAGATTGTTTTGTTTCGTAAAAAAGAATCAGTATAAATTGTACTGTGTTTAGTAACCCCGTTCTGCGTAGGCGGGTAGGCAACCTGCATTACAGCGTACAAGTTCTTTTCATTCTTCTTGCTCTTTTTTTTTGTTCTTTTTCGTTTTTGCTCTCCTTTTTGAAAAACTTATGCTGGATTCATATGGAAAAATATCTGAAAAATTGAATAAAACTAGTCTGGAAGCTGTAGTGTGAGTAGTTTTTGAGAAAAAAGTTGAAATATGCAAAAATCTAAGTAGAAAAACACAGACTTCTACGTTTGATGCCCAATAACTTTCTTTAATGACCAGTAAACAAATAATTTTTCGCAATAAAAATTGTAGAGAATTTAATTCTGAAAAGAATGATGTAAGCTGTGTAAACTAAATTTAAATAAAAGTTGGATAAAATGTATTCTTATGTAGTACATTACACCACAAAAATTTGCTGTTTTATGAGGAGAGAACTAATAACTCATAAGTTGTAGCTGATTGCAAATAAAATATTCGGTTTTTTATGAAAAGTTTTTTTTATATGAAAGTAGCATATCTAAATGACATTAAACTTATACCAAAAGACTAGTAGATTATGCCATTAAGCCTGGGAGGAAGCTCGAACAGAAGTAGATGATCTCCTATGATTCCTGCCCAAATGTTTACTGAAAACTGATGTTGTGGAAGATTAGGATTGATGGCATGAGGATTCTCAGCTGCCCAAATATGTTAGTTGTGGACGTTAACGATAGCTGTTCTTGTAAAGTGTGCCTCGTCGGTAAATAAAACGGTTGTTAAAAAGTTTGGGTAAACAAGTTTTACTAAAAACCATCGGCAAATACCAGCACGGGGAATACAGTCTCGTGGCAATAGAGTATGAACTTTCTGGAGGTGGTATGGATGTAATTGTTGCTCTTTTAGTATCCTCCAAATAATAGATTGATTGACATTAAACTGCACTGACAATTCTCTTGTGTTCTTCTCGGATGTTCATAAATTTCATTAAGAACTTGTTCTTCTAACTCAACAGTCTTAGTAGATCGGGGTCTGCCTGCATAAATGTGCTCTTTGGATATCAAAGAATCTGTTTCAGACAGACGTTGATGAATAGTGGCAAAAAACCTTGAACTTGGACATACTCGGTTAGGAAAGTTCTCTTGATACAAACGTCTTGCTTCAGTACTATTACAGTAGTGTCCCATTCCATACATTAAATGCATGTCAGCTAATTCGGAGTATGAATAATGTCTAAAATTACCTGCCATTTTTTAAAAAGTTAACACTTAACACAAAAGCAAAGTGAAATGGTTACAAATAACTGGTTAATAGATTAAACAAAAAACACAGCGCGGTTACAGTAGGCCTAACTTACAGTTTGTTTTTTTGTTCAACAGTGAGCTAAAATATTTCTGAAAATAATTTTCAGCTGATAATTTCTTTTAAATATTTTTTTATTTAAAACAAAATAAATCAGCTGTTTTGGAACAGCTGTTATTAAAATCCATGTTTTATTTGCAATCAGCTACAACCTATGAGTTATTAGTTCTCTCCTCATAAAACAGCAAATTTTTGTGGTGTAATGTACTACATAAGAATACATTTTATCCAACTTTTATTTAAATTTAGTTTACACAGCTTACATCATTCTTTTCAGAATTAAATTCTCTACAATTTTTATTGCGAAAAATTATTTGTTTACTGGTCATTAAAGAAAGTTATTGGGCATCAAACGTAGAAGTCTGTGTTTTTCTACTTAGATTTTTTGCATACTTCAACTTTTTTCTCAAAAACTACTCACACTACAGATTCCAGACTAGTTTTATTCAATTTTTCAGATATTTTTCCATATAAATCCAGCATAAGTTTTTCAAAAACTAGTCCCCAAACAATTCAGCATCGGTGTATTTCACCAGAGGAACTGAATTCCGGGCGAAATCTTTCACCCTGTATAGCTCGCTAATGAAGCGTTTATGGATATATGTTTATAGGAACTTTTTTTCTTATTTTTACCTCTACTATCACGTATTAAATTATTTTACCATAATGATGAATCACCCTGTATATATTATTATATATCTCTATTATATATTATATTCTATATCAGCTTGATTTGTTTTGTAAAAAGCAATCAGTATATTGTACTGTGTTTAGTGGCCCCGTTCTGCGTAGGCGGGTAGGCAACCTGCTTAACAGCGTACAAGTTGCTCTTTCAATAATAATTCTTCTTGCTCTTTTTTGTTTTCTTTTCTAATGAACAAGAGCTTTGTGTTTTACATTATTAAAATTAGAAATCTAAAAGTGAAAATAACTTTCAACTGTCAGCATTATTTGAATTGAAAGTTCACTATAGCCAATTTCAGTCACATTGAATCAGGGGAAAACGTGTGATGGAACTGTGCTTGGCTATAAAATTGAGCTTGAATGTAATATACAAATGAAATGTAAAGAATTTAGGACTTCTTCCAATGTGTAAAAAATTTCGAATTAGACTTTATTTAGACAGCAAATAATCTATTTGAATCGTCAGCTACAAAATAAAGATACTTTGAGAATAATTATCTAATATTAAACCAAGTATCGAATACTAAATAAAATACTATATTGAATATATTATAACCGAGGTGATGATATTGTCAGTTCTACATATTTTTCTGTTTAAACTTTGAAAATAATATACAACTTTTTTAATAGAATCCCTAGTACCCTTTAATTTCGATTTCACGACCGGTTTCGGCCAATCATGCCATAGATTATTGTCCAAATGAAACACGGAACTAGTCGTGTCATTAAAAATATTGAGTAAACCAGTGGAAAAAGATGAAAAATATATTACTAATATTTTTGTTGCAGATGTAGACCAGAAAGAACACAAGAAGGATGTGAAACCTCTCAAAGACCAACATCCAGTGAAGCAGGAGAATCCAAGTCAGCCACCAATCGTGAAGGAGCCAGTTATGTCTAAGGAAACACAGCCTACTCCACCTCCAAAGCCAACTCCGGTTCCTGATAGCAGCAACAGTACAGCTGAAAGACCATCAGAACCAACTCCAGTAGGTGTTGAGATAGTGATGAGTCTACCAGTGCCCAGTCAGACGGGAGTGATCCGCGTTGAAGTGGAAAAAGTCGAAAGCGAAAGAACAGTCTCAAAAGCCATCAAATCACCCCGCATATCTCCTTCCCATAGTTTACTAGAGGCGGTAGCAGATGTCGCCAGTAGTCTAGAGGAGACAGTTGACGCCGTGATTCAGTCGAGTCCGCGCGCTAGGAGGAAACAGCTGAAGCTGTTCGAATCCCCCGATCCTCTCACAATCCTCCAGGATGATCTAGTCACCCGTAGGAGTCCGCATAGGATAGAGGAAGCGAAGCTGAGTCCCGCACGGGTCACCGAACGCATGAGCACTTGGAGCAACAACGCTTCAACATCACAGACAAAAGTGGAGGAGCCTGATGTTGAGAAGAAACGTTGGAGTCTACAAGCCGACGACAGTGAACGATTTCTACAAACTAACAATGAAGCTAGTCGAGCTGTTAGTTTGGGAGCGATACCAAAGAAGTTCAACAGAAGTAAAACACATCTTTTCGATGAAGATGGGAAGAGTGAGAGGAAAGAAGCTAAAAGATTGGAGAAGGAAAAGAGAGAGGAGTTGTGGGACGAAGAGTGTCGACAACATTTGACCGATTTCGCTGAGAAACTCAGTGAGAAGTTGTTGGTAGAAATCGATAAATACAGGGAACAAGGAGGTATGTGCCAAACACAGTCCATCTCACTCTCGCCAGAGTTTGAGTTCGTCACAAATATCACTCTACAAAAGAACATTGAGATCATGAATGACCCGTATTTGAATAAGTTGAGTGAAGAGCTTCAAGGCTTGACAAAACTTAGTCTTGAGCTACAGGAGAAAAACAAAACGTTTCTGAATCAAATAAGAGGCATTGAACTGAGTAATGAAGCTAGTGGCAAGGATAGGCCATCTAGCTTCAAGCAGCCTTTTACTGAAGACATTGATGTGAAGAAGAAAGATGACAATGAAAAAATTATCTGCGATAAACCGGTTACAAAGACTAGGTTAGATAGCTGTGCTAGTACTAGTAAACAATTACCTGGAGTTGTTACAAACACTAGGTTAGATCCCATTGATAGTTGTGCTAATACTAGTAAACAATTACCAGTAATTGTTACAAACACTAGGTTAGATCCCGTTGATAGCTGTGCTAGCACTAGTAAACAATTACCAGGAGTTGTGATAGTTCCAGATGTTTCTAGAAGTAGTGAACAAACTGTTGAAATAGTTAGAACTCCATTGATCAAAACGTCGACAGTTGAAGTGGTGGCTTCAAAGATGTTGAAAGATGGTGAGAAACAGTTGAAAGCACTGGACAAGCCAATGACGACAATAACTACTAGTAGATTCAGTGGTGAAAACATAGAGAAGGCTAGTGATGTAAGGTTGTTGTTAACCACGAAATCAACTCTGAAGAAGCCTGAGCTGTGTATTGATACTAGTGACATTGATTCCGAGATGGAATCCACGGAGGATAGTTGGGCTGACTCTCGGAGGAACACTATGTTGCCTGTGGAGAGCAGTGGTTTGGAGAGTGGGGAAAAGAAGGATGATGATTTGATGAGGATAGAGATCCTGCCAGGCAGCGAAGTGCCTCGGCGACCCAGTATATCGGTCGAGACAACCGACCCAGCCGAGCGTGCTCTGAAGGATAAGGTGGATATGAGTATCCACGACTCCATCGGCCCGCTTCGTTCGGGGATTTCCTTGGAGTCTAGTGACGCGGGGATTTCTCGGAGAGAACAGGGAGCAGTAGTGATGGTAGCAGAGCCGGGTCTAGGAGGGATACCATACAGATCTGTGACTCTGGCAGTGTTTTGTCGTTGAGACCCGGGCTGTCCCTGGAGTCTAGTGATGCGGGGGATATCTCGGAGAGAACTGCAAGTGGTAGCGAGAGTAGTAGGGCTGGTGATTCTCGTAGGAACACTATCTCGATTGGCGATCAGACCAGTGGTAGTCAGGCATCGCTGCTACGTCCCGGGACAAGTTTGGAGTCGAGTGACGCAGGGGATGTGTCTGACAGGACAGGCAGTGGTAGTGATTGCTCGAGGGGCAAAACTGCGAGCACGGCGTCTCTGACGTCAGACAGGGCGGGGAGTGATTGCAGCAAGGACGCGAGGTACGCCGATCGTCGGGTCGCCAGGTGTGACGGGAGGTCATCCTCGGAGGACACCGCGTCCCATCGCAGCTGCATGAACAAGCTGGTGAGACAGAGGGCGTCCACCCAGGAACCACCCGAGACCCTCACGAAGACTGAGAGCTGTGAGACTTCTCTGAGTGGATCCACGTCTCAGGAAAGCTTGATGTCGGACAGTGGGGGAGGGGCCATCACTTTCCATCGCTACTACCACGTGTTCAAGGAAGGGGAACTCGATACACTCATCGAGCGGTACGTCGAGAACCTGCACATCATTACCTCTTACTATGACCATGCCAACTGGTGTGTGATAGCTGAGAAAGTGCATGTATGGACTATCTGATCAGTATTATTCACTTACTTATCCATAGAGACAACAGTTAAACTGGGATTAATATTAATCTCCCAATGTTAATCCATCCCAGTGATCCTATTGCTAACGGCATTAAAAAACAAACAAAACTCCCCACTCTAACAATTGTATCCTACTTAGAATCAACAACAAACTCTAGTAAATATCATAATCGTATATTTGTATAATATTCGTAATTGTGCTGTGAAACCAACAACTAAATATTGTTGTTGATATTTGCTAATATAATACGAATTTCCTATGTAAAAAATAGTAATTAAGATCGGAAAATTTTAGTGTATCCATATTGTATTTGTGCTGTGAAAACAACTCAATCGCTGTTGTTGATGTTTGCATGTAGAATGCAAGTTTCTAATGTGTAATGAATGTGTTTACTATTAAAATGTAGTAGCAGATGTATATCTGTACTGTATTTTTGTTGTGGAAACATCGATTTAATCAATATTGAAATTTCAATAAAAATTAAGTTTTGAATATTGAATACAGTGAAGGATAAAAACACTTCAAAAAGTTTCTTGTATGATCTCTAGTTATGTTTATAATGCCATCAATGTAAATTTAACGCTAGTTTAGATGATCGAAAAAAATCTAGTCTAATGATGTAACAACTAAATTTGATGTAGATATAGGATATTGGCTAAGCATTGTTACAACTTCCTAGTGATATCTTTGTAGCAAAAAAGTCGGATTATGTTTATTATGGTAGAAAGTGGAAATACTTAATCAACTCTATTGATGGATTAGTTTCATTGATTGACTGAGAATGAGACACCCTCCTGTTGCCGTATCTATAGTATTTAAGATCCTAAATCTTAATTAATACTGTCATTCAGAAACATGTCGATATATTGATAATGATGGATGATGGGATTCGAATTAGTTAAGATCGGAAATTCTAGTCATTGTTGCTGTACAAAAATTTCTCAATTGATGTAGAAATGATACTATGAAATTTACACAAGTTTCTAATAATAGTGAAGCTCGAAGAATTCTTGTAGATGATAAGATAGCGGTTTTCAAGGTCAATTCGAATAGAATTCCAAACAGTAGGCTATATTTACATTCTGAATCCTGTCGTCTAAACTGGAAGTCTGTTTGATCAGTAGATGATAGTCGAACTGAATCGCCGAATATCGGAAATAGATGCAATGTGCCTAGAATGCAACTCAATTTGGAAGTCTCTTTTCTGTATAGGGCTACTTGTAATATAAATACAAATCTCAATACCCTTTTTGAATTATTTTATCACAAAATGTTTCGGACATTCATGCCATTTTCAAATGATTCGAAATCAATCAATTTGGAAGTTTTGTTATAAATTCAAAGTCATAGATAACCTAATTAATTCACTTAAGCTGCGTTTACACCAAAGTTATTAACAAAATTTTAATAGCTTAATCTTTATAGATTCTATTAGATTGAAGATAACTTATCATACACATGATGAACATATGTGTTTGTCAAGTTCCGTTCAATCTAATAAAATCTATAAGGATTGAGTTATTAACATTTTGTTAATAACGTTGGTGTAAACGCAGCTTTAATTTGACATATTTTGTAATTCATTATCAAAAGCCTGATGGATAAGTCCTACGATGAATCAGAAATCTATATCTTTCTACAGAAATAACTATACAAAACGAATTGTTTGATCAATGAAATTATGAATTAGCCTACCTATCTAGTAAGATCATTTTTGAGTGTTTTCACCACCGGTAGTTTATTGAAACCCAAACTGATTTGATATAATTTTGAACGTTTATTTATATGATTTTCTAGAAAAAATCTAGATATAGGTTACTCATTATAATGCTCGATTTCAATTCCTTTCAAACGTTTTTAAATCTCTAATACTCTTCATAAAAATCTTCTTCTCCAATAGCTAACTTATTGATCATTCTTCAAATCATCACACTACTTTTAATCAATTTTGAATGTAACTCTCAGTTTCAACCAGTTTAGATGAACAGGACTCGACTGATATTCGATTTGCAGTTGATGATCGAATTGACTTGATTTTATGAATATTATTTCTAGTCTGGCAATGATATTCTAAAATATTTCATAGTATTACGAAATTAAGGTTGAATTAGAATATTCATCATTCAATTAGTATAGCAATCACAGAGGAATTGTTACTGGAGAAGTAGGCTACCTATTAAACTAGTAATTCACTTGTCTCCATACATAGATTCATGTACCTTATTTTTCAACATGAATCACTTTTTTGCAAACAGATACAAAATATTATTTGTAACAGGAATTTTTTATTTATCACAAATCATTGCAAAATAGTTTAGAGTTTGTGTTCCTCTTATGATTATATAAGTGAAAATTTAGAACCAAATTCTTTTGCTCTGAAAGTGATAAATTGATTCATAACATGATAAACATAATTCCCTTTAAATAAATCAATATATAAATAAGGATATGATGTGTCAGATTTATTGGTGCTAATTTATTCGAATTATTGTCAATTTTTTGTAGTTAAAATCACCTTCATTTTCCCTCAATTTTCTACGTTAGACTATTTCTTCTCGTTAATTGACTAGACTCGTTATAATGTATTTATCAACAGTAATTGCATTGCTCTGAATGAACGCTTCACTATGAAGATGTTCAATTTCGAAAATTCTAGTAGAACAATTCTGTAATACAAAAATCTACAATATAACGATTTCATGAATCTGTCCACTTTTATTACTTCTACTGAATCACTCTGTTATAAAAATTTCATTCAGCCACTCGAAAATTATAATTTCAGGATATATTAGATATTGGATGATTTCAAATAACCTGATTTCTCAGACTAATATGTATATCATTTTAATTCTTTTTACTGTCAAACATTATGCATCTTACTCAGGGCATTTTACACTTTCACAAGATCTACATGTTATGCTGGTGGAATTTTCACATCAATTTCAGTATTTTTTTCATCCATGAGAAATAGCATTAGTACAGTTCATATATCATCATTACAGACGTTCATATAGGTATAAGAAAATTGTTTGAAAACAATGCCTACGATTTGAAAGCTTTAACTACTGTATATTACTTCGAAAACGTTCTGAATATATAGAAATAAATTATCATCGGCGATTTCTGATTCATGTAAATAGAACCCGTTGTGTAATATAACGTTGATAGATACAATTTTTTATCATAATATGAAACAAATTCTCTAGTATGATAAGGAGATTCATTTTTGTGTCGTGTTAGTTTTTACATGGATATTTTTAATTATTTGAAAAATGCTGTATGTAGAAATCAATAATAAGTTACTGGCCTGAACTAAATCCACCTATTAGTCTACTTCAAAATTTATTCAAGTTATTTATAAGTAAATTTTTTGAAATTTTCATCTTGCCAGTTTTTTCCTTTCTCATCAAGTTTTTTCAATGGGAAGGACAAATGGACCATTATCATTATCATCAGCTTCGAAATTATAGTTAGAAAATAGAGGAAATTGTTTTCACTTCTAAATATTATTAGTAAATCTTGTAAGGAATTGAAAAACTCAATGATGTTCCTATTATCATTCAAGACTCAGACCCTGTAATTATAAGGAATTATTTCTGTATTTCTATTTATAAATTATATTTGAGTACAATTATTACGTTTGTCCAAGTTTAAGTAGGGTACCTATTTAGACTTAAAATTTTACAACTACAAGTAGATGTACTAGTAGATTTTTCCATTCTTATCATTGCATTCTCTGATTAAAAATTCAAATCCCACTCGAATAGTTTCAATTACTTTACCCGACATTTTCAAATGATCAACTAAATTCTGTGTGGTTGATAGAAAGTAATCGTATTATGATTCTAATTCTAATAATTGAGATGAATTTACTGAAGTATTTTTGTTGCTCAAATGATATGTCACTGGTTTTCAATAGTAATATTTTACAGCTCTCCCAACTCAGTTATTTCTGAAAACTCCAAGTTCACTTTCCATTATAAATAATATTATAGCCTATCAATTTGTTCAATTTTTCAATTCATTTACTAAATAATACCTTTGTAACATTATTATCACATCAATTTACTACGGTAACTTCAGCCTGAACATAATTTCATTACTCTATACGATCTCTAGGTATAGCCTTTTAAGAATCTTATTATTAAGTTATGTAGCCTTAACTAAATTTGGGAGAGGAATAGCACAAGGTTACCTTATTTTTCCCTCCCTATCATTTTGATTATGTACTCGTATTAATCAATAAAGAATAGAGAATAAAGAGTTATTAAGTACGGTACATTTTATAAATGTTTTGGTGAAAATTTTGTTCGATACCCACTCAAGGCTCATTGGATTATTATCGTCTATCTTTTCAATGTAATTTACTGTCGTTGTAAATAAATGTTTGCAATTTCCTTGTCAATAATAAATAACAAAGACTCTTATTCAATTTTCACTTCTATATTGCTATTAATGAAAATTTGTTAATGTATTAAGATTATGTAAATAGATGGATTCTATTACTGTATTAATTTAGATTTTAGAGAATTAATGTTTCTGAGTTACCAATAATTATTGTATATTATATCCATAGTATGAAGCGGTTATTCTAAAGTAAATGTTTAATTACAATCGGAAATTTCATAAAACACCTTAAAAAGCCATGATTATCAGTAAATAAGATAAAGTAGATCATAGAATAGTTGTAGTGTCAATATAGATTACCAATGTACCTAGAATATAGTTTGTATTATACGTGTATTCTAGGTACCTTGAAGATTACTATCATTAAACAGATTATGACAAAGGTGTATATTGATCAGTATTATAATGATAATTATTCTCAAATTCTTTCTACTTCTCACGAGCCTTTTTAAAAGTTATGAATAGCTATCTGTTTCTCTCTGTCATAAGTTATAAGCATTGTGATAATCTTAATTCATTAATTGATTTGAAGTAATTCATAATATTTATACAGAAATTAGTTTTTTGTAGATTATCTTGAGATTCAAATCTGAGATATTTCCATCATGAATTGAAGAATCTGAAAATTGTTGAATCACTATCATCCATGAGCTTTTGTTTGACAATTCAAGTAATATAATAGCTCACCTATTTCATCATAAATCATAATCATTATCGCCCAATTATTAGAAACAAAATTTGAATGATATCTAAAGTTGGTACGTGGCTACCTTTCAGCTCAAAATTGATTGTAGGTACGGTAACTTACAGCGAAAGTATTATGCAAATGAAAACTACACACAGTAAAAATATTATGCAAAATAGTGTAGGCTACTCTATTCAGTCTTCCTATGATATTGTATGCAAAAATTGCATCAAAATACAAGGTAATTACATGTTTTCTGAATTGAAAATAAGTCTAACGGTTGTAATAAGAGTGAGATTATTTCCATCATAACCTATAATATATGAATGAATAATCTGTTCACGAGCAAGTTGATCTAGCATAGACTAATATTGCAATCGCCTAACAGCATAGCCACCTCTAATACTTAGTACTATTAGTACTAATAGGCATTTCCTATGTTGTATTTAACAGAATTGAAATAATGATGCAAATCATCATAAATTCAGTAGTCAAATTATAATGGAAGTTAACCAGATTCTATAATTAAATAAAATCAACATGTGTGCGATTTTTGGTATAAATGTATTCGTAAAACTTTTCTCCATTTCTGTAAAATAATTTCTTGTGATAAAAATAACGTCACACTTATTGATGTATCTATATTTGATTATTTATATTTAAAATAATACGATCATATTATAAAGATATAATTATTTAGTTTATTGATCAAGCTCTTAATGATCAATTTCACAATCATTATCTCAATTTAATAATTTAGATTGTTATTCAATAAAGAAACTGTATCCGGTGACTTTTTCTATCACAGGAATCATAACATATTTGTTTTTGGAATTTAATTATTCTGTTTTAAATCGTCCAGAGGCTATTATGGAAACATTTGTTTCTCATTTCACCCTGAGTAAATTAATCGCTATATCAAATAGAAATTGTTCTCTAAGAAACTTAATGCTCCATGTATCAGTTTACAACGAATATTTTGCAAGGGAAACATAAAGGTGCTAGAAGCTACAATTTTTCTCTAGATTATGAGATTATTCGTCCACAATTTTGTATGTATTATTTAATTTTTTGTGATCTTCTATTATGAATTTCTTATTCATTTTCTATTTTTGTGCATGATAAATTTGATGGAACTCGATCCCAAAACTATGTGAGCCTGTCAGTTTTTTTCATTGATTCAATACAGGTTTTCAGAGTAATTATTGTAGAATAATAGTAGAAAGCTACTCAATAGTTCTAATTCAAATTCTTTAATATCTCTTTGACATTTTTGTTTCCTTCAGCATGGATAATTGTTTTATTTTAAAACCAGCAGTTTTTTCACAATCTTTGTAATAATGATGTTGATGCTCCAAATTTTCCAATATAGCTATGGATTTGGCTATTCAAAGCATATATCCTGGATATTTAAAAAAATACATTTGAATAAACTTCAAAAATTCTCTCCAGAACACAAACCTATTATTTTGTTCCAATCTTAGCACATTCACTGATTTCTTGAGGAGATTTCTAGGCCTATTTTTGGAAATTCACGTCAAAAACTTTATTGTAATTCAATGGTGCTGAAGAAACTCTATACTTTCCTATAAGAAAAACATGTTCCTTGATGCCAATCTGTAATCTTCATATGAAATTTGGAAGAAAATTTCCCCATACAGCACATTTGAACAATAAATGCTTCAAAAGAACTCTTATCTAGTGAAGACACAATTTTTTGCTAATTTTCTGTATCCTTTTAACATTGTCTGTGATCCACGCACAATTAGCACAAATTTATTTCAATTTTAATTCATAAGTTTGTATCACTCTAATAGTTTTTTAGCCCTCATGTTTTTTAATTTAATATACCAAATTACTCTATAACTTGTCATATCTCATAAATCAATTGATGATTTTTAAATTGGATTTGCTTCAATGATGAATAAGTATGTATAATAAAAAGTACTACTGATTCAGTAGTGCTTATAAATATTGTGAATACTTATAATAAATAATTATATTATTTCACATCACTGTTACTTATAAGAAGAATGAGATGATATTAATAACAGAGAATAGACATTTACATTTGTTATTCTATATTATAATAATTAATAATTAGGCATGAAGCTAAGAATAAAAGTCTAAGAACAAAATATACTTTATTGGCATTTCCGGTGAGATAAAGTATAGTAAACACAAAATAATATCATTTGAAATCAATTAATAAATTCTGAATTGTTTGCATTTGTCAGTAGCCTACATTATTTTTGAGATGAAAATATATTTGTGTTTGATTATGTGAATATATTTTATTTACATATTAAAAGTACCTAAATTGTTTAATTGAATGATACAGCATTTTAATGCATGATGTTTACCAAATACTAATGCCGTCAAGTATGTGTTATTTACAAAATTTATTTCTGAAAAATAGCATGATAATATTGAACACACCAATAAAATAACCGAACACTGAAATCACAGTCAATTCGTATAAAATAGACTAATGGCAGGAATTATAGTATCAATTATTTCAAAACAGTAGACTTAATATTGTAATGATAAAAATCTATTTGTATTGAGTCAATTTTTTGAGAAGTTTAAGAGTTTGCCAGAATTTTTCCCTTGGTATGATTTTTGATAGTTACTCGTATATTTTATTACAATCCTGAATTTATAGAAATTATTTAATTATGGGAGAATATTATTTGTAATTTAGACAGAGATAATTTCTAATGTTGTAATAAATAATTTAAAATGGTAACTGCGCATTTAAACTATTATTAAGTTCTTGTTACTTTGTAATATTTGTTCAAGTTTTTACGATTCTTGTAAAACCAAGTTATTGGCTTTCGTAGAGTGCCAGTGCCACCTGTCACAATTATTATTTTTCGATTGAATTGTCTCTAGATCTTTTAACCAGGTGCTTGTTTTATTAAAAGAGTCACTAAGAAATAGACAAAATAGAGAAAAGATAGCATGAGATAGCTTATAGCTTTATGCTATCTTCTCCCTATATGGTTTCACAAAGTTGCAGCTTAAAATTATTTAAATTGCTTAGGAATCGTCAATTTCTAATTTTAACAATATTAACTTGATACAACATCATTTTATGTGTGAATTCATGCAAAATGTATCAACTACGGTATTAAATATTATTAAAATTGAAGATAGGAATGAAGTCAAAAGTTCCTTCACTATAGTGTGGTCCACATTATAATGGCAGTGTTTGATTAGAAATGGTATTGCTATCCTTGTCTATCATTCAACAAAGCGGATGGCGCTATCTCTTGCTTGCTTTGCTCTGTTGCCAAATCGTATTTTAACAATGTAGAATTAATAATTAATCAACAAAATATCTCATTTTAATTATGAAAATTCATTATAAAAATGATTGAAAAATATAATTTCTTCCTTAATAAAATATAATTGATTTTTTTAACCGAGAATGAACAGTTAATATCATAGAGAAACAATAGCATAAATAGATATCCCATGGTATAGGGCGTTTATGTCTCAACTTTTACTGTTATCTCAAGCTGATAGTCCACGTAGTTCTCTCCTGTGAAGCTTTATGACGCTGGTAGTCTCTCATATTGTGCCGTTGATACACTCTTACCAGGTCAAAACAGTAGAAATCAACAATAATCGACAGTAATCGGCTTGGAATAACAGTAAAAGTTGCGACCTAAACGCCCTATACTATGGGATAACTACTTACGCTATTGTGTATCTATGGTTAATATTACATCAATAAACCTGTATACCAGCTACCATTTATAGAGGACATTGACAAGTTAGAGAATCGGCCACGTTGTTCTCCTATCTTTCTTCACTGCTATTATAACATGGACCTCACTAATTTCTATGAATAAATAAATGAATAATTTCACTTTGTTTCCGTATAGGTGTGTTATAACTCAGCACGTTTTTATAGTCTGGTTCTCACAACATAATATAATATTTCATATGCAACATTTTCTTCTAAACGTTGAGATATTTCAATAGATTCCCTCTTAACACTTGATAGATTCTCTATAGAATATAAACTAAGTCTATGACAATAAGTACATCTACAAACTCTACCGTGTACCAATCTTACTAACGTTAAACTTACTATTTGCCGAAAAATTACTGATTACTCATAAACCTGTGATCCCCGTAAAACACGCACAAAAACTCTCGAGGAAGTTTGTATCGACTTTGTAAATAGTCGACTATCGACTATAAATAAATGTAACTAATAAATTGTAAATATCGCAGCCTACGTTCAAGTTGTATCAACCCTTCATAATATGGAAGAACATGTAGCCTAAATCTTGTAAAACGATGTAAAAACTCGATCATGTAAAATTTGAATGTAAATAATGTTCTTATCTTGGTGATGAATACGACTCCATATTTTTTAAACTTCGCTAACTCTTATAACGACGATTGAGGGCTTTGTAGGTCATGTAAATAACTCGGACTTCGATCTACTAACTAAAAATGAAAACTCAGTATTGCTAATAGAATAATATAAGTATTATACGATACACATAGAAAAAATCTTCAATTTTTAGGAGGGTAAAGTGGTGGTGACAAATTAACGTAGTTTAGGATACTACAATTGATTTTCCAGACTAAGTTAGGGTAATATAGTAATTAGTTATGAATCTATTCAGTAGCTCTAATTAAATAAATGACCAACATGACTAAAATGAATATGATGTAGTTACGTATACTAAATAAGGGGATGTCAACTATGTTTCAACTATTAACTAATTATGTCTAATGTGATATAACTTACAAATTATTGTATGAATCATTATTCGTGTTTGAATTGGAATGAAATCATTTGTTTTGTATACTCATTAATCAATTTTGTAAAAAATAATTCAAGAGTTTAAATTTGACGCATAACTTGAAATCCTCATATTGTAGCTGTTAGAATGAATAAGTAAGAAAACTAATTGAATTATTGATTAACATCTCTATTATAGTCGTATAAGTTATTGATAATTTTTATGTTCTATAAATTATTAAACATCTAAAATAATTAATTAGTTGTGACATGCTGAGCAGATTTTTTTATTGAACAGTCAATAGAATCAAAATATTTGAACAAGTAGATAGGCTACTTTTGTCATGCATTGAAGATTTCAAATGCCTACCTTATATGATGAGATTGGTTGAAATAAATCCAAATTCTATGAGACTCCATGAGTTATAAACTATATAAAACATTCTCTACAAACTCTACAAAAAAACCAGTACCTCACCATTATACTGAACTGGAAGTTTCTTCAAATGAGCAAATGTTATGGTAATTATCTATTTAAATAAATTATATGTCTATTATTCAAGAATTTTTTTAATCGAGCGATCCCTCAGTTTTTTTCTAATTGAATCAATTTCTTCCAAGTGATCTGTAGGATATAATTCAATAAAAATTCTAATTCACTTATAAAACAGCTAGAAAAATAAAAACAACATAAATAGTGACCATTCTCAAAGAGAATACAGTAACAGCAACTCAATTATTGTAAGGTTGTTTCTAATTTATTAAATTGTAAATTAAAAATCACAGCTCATTATGAATATGAAAAGAAAGTGATCAAAGAAACATGTTCATTGAAAAAATTGGGATTTTGAAAGAGGAGAATTCTAATTCTATAAAATTAAAGAGATAACAAAAAATTATGGAATGATTTCTTTCAAGTCAGTTGAATTGGGGTTTCCTGTTACTGATGTATGTACTTTTTCGAAAATAAATTAAAACTTACTTAATTATATAGTTTCTCCTTTTCTTTTTGCATCGCTTCTAAAAAGTAGGCTAGTTCATTTTAATATTTAAAATACGGTACGTACTTACCTTTTAGGATAGGTGTTATTATTATGTTGCCAGTTCATATTCTATTAAATTCCAGTAAATTGTGTATTCTAATCTAGAGAAATATAATTGAGAATCTTCAATTGAATTAGCTCCAATAAATCAACGTTCTTAATTGTAAGAAAATAGCATGCTACGATTGAAATGATTGTAAAATTTGAATTTAATGTATATCTCTGGTGAGTTGTCATCAATTTAGATTTAAATATCAATGTTTGATGGATTAGCCTATGTGAACTGTGTAATCAATGTAACTGTCGGAAAGTCTTTCAATATATTTAAACGTCGTTTGTTACTGCATAGAATAGAAGGCAAAAATAATCAAGAATATAATATAATATATGTGAAGGATATCGATATGATTGAACTATTGATAGATGTATTTATTGTATATTTATGAATGTTGAAATGTTTATAATATAATTTCTGAACGAATTATAGATTTATTGTCTAGTTGAATAATTTTTGTGATGCTTATGAACGTCCATTTATTCAAGATAAACAAAATTTAGTTAATATTTTTCTATAATATAATATATATCTTGTTTCATTTGCTAAGCTTTTATCAAATGACTTTCAATAATCGAAAACGGTTCTACCTAAATGTTTCAATTTAACTTCAGTTTATTTATATGACATTGGACATATTGGGGTTTCCTACTGGAAAAATTAATTCTATGATAGTCTTCAAATCTTCTATAAATTAATATTGAAAAAACACATTTATTCTATCAAGAATGAGTGCAGAATCCTTCAATTTCCATAGAATTATTCTCTCTGGAAAACTCACCTACTGCTTATACGATGCTCAGCTAAATCCAAGCTTTTTGTTCAAAAGAGATTGTCCAAACTTTAACTTATGTCAAACTTGCGTTAAATTATGTTAACTTGTTGTAAAGCTCTGTCAAGTAGCAAGAATTCTTAACAAAGTTTTTAGAAGGGTGTGTTATTTTGCTATGTATAATTATATCGAGCTCAGTTATCTGCTTATCAACTTCATAACTTCTTCTGATAATCTGCAACACACCTGAATTTGTTTCATTCCTTCCCTATGTCTTTAATGTACTTGTTGAATGAAAATTTGCATAGTTTTAGACGTAGAATAAGTCAGTTGGTGTATTATTATTAAAACTATTTTTATCGCTTGTTAAACTTCCTTATGCATTCGTTATCATTTCGTCGTTCTAATAAGGTTTTTCTATTCAGAATGTGTATAATTCGATGTTAAATTGATGTTGAACTGATTTTATCTATCATGTTGATGTGTAATGAATTGATGATTACTTATAGTGATTAGATTAATCCTATCAATTGTGGAACGTTTGATGGAATAATAATATTTGTGCTAACTGGCTCATGCTATTGTATTATTACCGTATGTGTTATATGGTGGATATGTTGTGAAAAATGTTCGTGCACTGTGTGTTTTCTAAATAATTGTTAGACAAATTTTAACTGAGAAAACTATCCCAGTATAGCGTAATTTAAATAAATAAATTTATTTATTCAAATAACGCAATTTAAATTTAACTGATTTTGTATCGTTGACATTCATATGATTTCAAACGTTTTTCATTCATTTTGTTTTTGTTTTTTTCAACTTCTACTCTCAGTCACTTTTTTTGTTAAGCTGGCCACTGACGAGCGTTCCAAACGGCGTGGCGCGGCGCGATGTCACTCCAGCTGGAACGATCCAAATCCGTAAATATTTTGTGGGTCAATTCACGAGCACTCCATTCCATCACTCCAGTAGTTGATGGTTTGTGATCAAGTATGGACGAGGAACTTCTCCTGATTTCAACAGCTGTGTGTTTGTACGTAAAAAGAAAAAACCCAAACGGAAATGGGTGAAACGTTCATTTTCGAATAGGCGGAATCACACGCATCTGAATTTATTTCATTATCTTAGTGTCGAACCTTCGGACTGGAAGAATTATTTGCGTATGGATGAAGATATCTACAACCATTTACTTCGTTTGGTAACACCGATGATTACAAAGAAGGATACAGTCATGAGACAGTGCATTACTCCCCATGAGAGGTTGGCTGCAACTCTACGTTTCTTGGCCACCGGGATGAACTATGAAGAGCTGAAGTTCATCACAGCGATATCACCGCAGAGATTGGGAGTAATTATTCCTGAAACCTGATAATAACAACTAACCTTATTCATTTCCTTCCGAAATGAGCCTCTCATCGAGTTGAGCTTCTTAGTAACTACATCTTTTGTAGCTGTGGGATCAACAGTTTCAAAAAATTCAAGGATCATCTCCAGAGCAGCGTTCCCTTTTACCTTGTCATGGTAACCAGGGTCTGTTATTTTCCACAAACAGGTATGATCCCTGTACATCTCGATCACAGAGATTACAAAATCCCGGTTCGAACTCATGACAACACAACAACACAAGAACAAAACAACAATCAAAACAAGAGCAAAACAGCAATCTATCCTTCCAAGTGAACGGTCTGACACGCACTGAGACGGGACAACCCACAGGTTTCCACATTCACGGTCGTTCCGTCGTTCCAGCATGCCATCGAGATTCCCCATTCACGAGGAGTTGGAGTGACGTAGGTTTGGCGTGGCGCGATGGATTTTCAACCGGTTGGAATTCCATCGAGCCTCGTCGCTCCACCAAAATACGAGCGCGATTCACCATTCACGTCGTTCCAATGGCACGCTACCGTGCCATTTGGCTTGTTGGAACGCTCGTCAGTGGCCAGCTTTACTCTTTCAAATGAAAATAATTCCTTCTCAATGAGAGAGAATTTTAAAATAATATAAAAATATTAATTTATTATTATAATATTGGACCTAGATATGTTTCTTTTAAATCCGGGGTGAAATCGTTTTAGTTTGAAGCCTCTTAACTACTATTTTAGTGAGTTTTCCATCACGCATCACCGTACTTAATTAAAGAGTTAACTATGTCTCAATTAATAAAATATATTAATTTATCAGTTTGTAATAGTTCAAGTCCACTTTAATTATTACAAATAATAAGAAAGGCCAATTTAGAAGATGAAATCTCTCTCTGCACAAATATCATGAATAATTTTTAAACTATAAGAATTTACTGTTCTTTTACTCTACAATGTTCTTGATAATTGAATAAATCCTTTGATTTCAGCTTTGAAAACTTACTTATTATTTTCTTTAAAGTAGAACTTTAGTACGGTTCTAATTTTACTCTGAAAATTTTCAAATCTTATTTTCAATAAATAATTGGGGGAAGAGTGAAAGTAATTAGACTTGCTGAGAGTAGCTAGATGGATTAAATGCTAATAGGTATTACTCAGTGCCTCATTACTGAATTTTAAGGAGTTATCTCATTCAAATAACATGAACTACGGAAGAAAAATTTACCTTTTATGAAAACTAATGACTCTTTAATTTTATTGTTTCTTTGTAGTGGTACTTATATTCACAGTAGCTTAATAATTTGATAAAATAGGTATTCTACATTTCTTGAGTTGCTTAACTTGAAAAAATATATTAACTTATACATGAATAAATTATTGAAGGTTTACAAAAATGTCTGTATCGAATGTTTGTTGATCTATTAATGAAATTAATAAAAACAAATGTAAATAGATTCGAAATGTGGCTTTTATTTTCCCAATCTGTAGAAATTTTACTGCCAACTGATTGAGTTTTATAATTTATTTTAAAAATATTGAGTATCTCTGGATATGTTCGTAGAATTCCAATCTATGGAAGTACAGTAAGAGTGATGATGGCTCTCACATAATTCTTCTTCATGTCAAGCTTTTTGATGGTTATGATGGAAAATGTTTTTCTGTCTAGAAACTAGAAATTACTTACTTGCTACTTGCTTTATCTTCTCCTCAGTTCAATGACCGTGAGATGGTCAAAAGACAAAAATATTTCAAAGGAGAAACACATTTTATATAATCAAGTATCTAGTCAGTAGGTAGTCTTATTCATGTTGCCAAATTGACAATGATTTTATTGAGATTTTTCTTCAATAAATTCATCAAGTCCTAATTATAACCTAGAACTACCCATCACAGATGAATGAATCATGGTAAGTTGTTAATATTATTTCATAGCAGATCCATTTTACTATAGATATTTGATTATGTACGAATGTACGTTATTTCAAACTTGGCGGGAGTAGTAAAGTCGATTTTTGTTGATGGAAAATCGATTCATCGAAGTTTCACATTACATCGAGAATCGAGACAAAAGTTGAGTTAGACCAATTCAAAATGGCCGATCGAATGTTTGCAAATTTGGTGATGCTACTTTTGTGAAAGTGAAAAGAAACCGATAAATTTGTTTATAATATTTACAGTAATTATTTTTGGTTCTTAAGAAACCCCAAGAGCTGTTTGGTGTTTGCAAATAACACTCTCCACCAGTAAGTTTTCCAAATTGAAATTTTTATATTGAGCGTTGTTATGGTTTACAATAGCCTACCTTACTGAATAGGCATTTTTGACTCATTCTCTATTTTGTGAAGGTTTTTATAACATAATCAACCCCGCAGTTAATAAGTGCAATCAATTATGCATTGATTGAAAGAAGTTTTCTATAATTAAATAAATACAGCAATCTTACGACAGCCACATTTGACTACTGTTAGCGTAGTACCGTAACTAAACAGTTTAGCTTGGATCCTATTGTTTGGGTATCAGAAGTTATTCTTATTAGGTTTTGTATTTTTATAATTATTTGTACTAGATGCTGGATCAAATACAAAAAATTACTTTTCAATTTAAGTTAGTATGGTTTTTATCTAGTATTTTTGGTTGTAGCAATATTATATTGCTTAGTTTATACCTGAAACCTGGAATATTTTTAGGTTACGGTAGGCTGCCTAGTCTTATCTAAAATATTTTATTTTATTCCCGATGGTTGCCCTTTTGAGTAACAAATTGGGGATACTCGTCAGCAAGCTAATATTATTTAAGAAGTAGAATATCTGAATAACATTAAGATCCATCGAATTTGTTTTGTCTTGGAACTTTATTGCAAATTAATAGGTAACTCTATACTACAGTAAGTAATAGGCTTAAACATTTACTATTTTACTGCTTCTAGGACAACAGCCCGTGATAAAACATTCATGTTAACATGAATCAGCTAGCTATAATAGGGCTAATACAATTTAAGTATAATGTGTGATGACATGGATGTTAATTTTCCTTTCTGTCAAAACTTTGTTAAGATGTATAAATTATAATTTATTATGTGCTAGATATTTTTTTAATTTTGACGATTCCTCGGTCATTGAACTGCGGAGAAGAATGAGCAATCAAGTAATTAAGCTAGTAATTATTGTCCATTTGTCAAGTTACGTTTTTTATTCAAATTATTTGGTATTCTTGTTATAGAAAATGGCGCTCCCATCCAATTACAAGCAGATCGCTGTTAGCAGTCCCATTGCTTCAAACCGTGAGTACTAAAGTTTTCCTAATTATGGAAAAAATACAATCCACTCCTAAATTAACTACCTAATTTATTGATTAATCTACTGTATTTATAATTTTCGTCTTCATTTTGAGATTCTTAAGCCTTACGGACACCGCTGCAGGAAGGTTACGGGATTGGGACAATTTCTACCTTTTAATTCTACGACTTTGTACCACACCCATCACTGTCCGACGTTCCGGTATGTGCAAGGCTTTAACCATAGGCTATTTCGTACCTGATTATTCATCTGTTCAATAATAATTTTCTATGAAGGAGTTCGTAGTATTTCCTCACCTACAAAAAAAGTCAATAATTGTATCCTGGAAAATCTAAATGAACTTTTACTACCACGGATTTTCTAAGCATTCCTATAATGTTACATTTTTATACTTTGAGATATTTCAAGTTGAAAAAATTACAATTGGTACGTTGATCCTACACTAGATAGTACTTGAATATAAATTTATCTCTAAATAAAAATATAAATCTAAGTACCCTTTTTGAAATTGATTACTCACAACATGTTTCGGCTATATGATGCCATTATCATTATTATATGCACTTAGGCATCATATAGCCGAAAAATGTTGTGAGTAATCAATGTTTAAAAGGGTTCTTAGATTTATATTTTTATTTATATTCAAGAGTAGCCGTAACGGAAAAAAGTCAAACTTATCTCTATTGTTTTTTTATTGATTAGGCTATAAAGAAATCGTTGTTACAATTAATCTATATTCTAACCCACTTTTCAGATAGTAATTTTTTCATTTCATATCATTTTGTTAACATTTTCTATCCATATTTTTAGTTGCTTAATTCATTTTTCATTTTAACCAATACTGCTTGAGAATGTTTATGCTCTGCTGTTGAATGCCAATATTATTGTATTCAATTGAATGCAATCTACTGAAGTGCAACATAAATCGATAAGCTTTGGTGTTGTTACCATATAACATTTCTTGAAATTGGATTTTAGTTTGCCATTTATTTTTAAAGTCGAATTAATGCCAAAGAGAATGCAGCGCTTGTATTTTTTATTCGTCGTGATTTAAATATCAATATATATTTTTGGTTAATTTGGAGCTTGATAATTTTTTCTGTTAACTATTGTTTAGATGGATTTTTTTGAGAACCCGGTTAATTGGGTCGGTCAGAATAATTGTGGGTTTTGAATAATTGTTGGTCACCCCGTAATAACTTTGTGTTCTAATAAATAATTCCTAATGGCCAAGTTCGTTTTTTAACCATTTTAGTAAGCTTTTTGGTATTTTATAATAAAGTATTTTAATGGTATAACTCTATATGTTTAGCCATAACAGTTTGGTGTACGTGTAGGTAATAACATCTAATCAATTACTACTCCATGCCACAGTGTTTCCGTTGGAAGTTTGACCGTTTGAGTCTAGTTCCACTGACTGACATTATTATCGCTTCAATATCACTTTCCAGTGGTTCAGACTGTTGGATGATTATAATTCTATCATCATTATTTAATCAACAAGTCTAGGGCTTTACATAATTGTTCAATCCACGCACAAGTCTAGGGCTCATGTGGTTATCATCCTCAGGGAACCCCCGATTCATGGGGGGCTCATAGAGATAGCACTCTCTTTTTAGAATCATTTTTTTGGTAAATTTCGATTTTTTTGTGTAGTTGAGAAGTTGATATTGTGGTAATTATTCATATTGAATGAAAAAGGCTAAGAAATTGTCAAAAACCACAGATTTATTGATACTTAGAAACTAAGTTTTAGTTTATCAGAGATTGACAATGGTGTAATAACCGAGACCGGTCTTTCTAAGTATCAATAAATCTGTGGTTTTTGACAATTTCTTAGTCTTTTTCATTCAATAAATTTCGATTAGTTTGTTCAGGGTATTTTTGTAAGTTTTGTAAATTAGGCCTACAATCTTTTCTCAAAATTTATCAAGCACCAAATTACTATACTTACATTTATACTTTTGTAATGAGAGAAAATGTCGAATTGTGTTCATATTTTTGGCTATTTGGGTGCTGCGTAGAATAATATTTGCTAATTTGCTTCTATAATTATCAGGCTGGCCGTTGATTAACTAATTATACATTTCTAGAAGTTCACACTCAT
The DNA here is from genome assembly GCF_014356525.2 of Nilaparvata lugens. Lineage (NCBI taxonomy): Eukaryota > Metazoa > Arthropoda > Insecta > Hemiptera > Delphacidae > Nilaparvata > Nilaparvata lugens. The sequence goes on from NC_052515.1 coordinate 24,500,054, forward strand.
ACTTCTAATCCTGCAAGGAACCAGCATTTATTGGAACCATTTTATAATTTTGTTATGCGTTTGGTTCGTGTTAATTTTGAATGCTTATTTTTTAATTTTTTACACATTTGTCTGATTTTATTGATTGTGTCTTATTAGAAATGCTGATGACTCCTGGAGGGCCCGTCACCTTCAACATTCTTAAAGGTGAGATTTGTTGATTAGTCGACAAATATATCAATAGATAAAATGGCAGGGAATAAATTAGCTTTTATTTAAACATGCAACTTTGAGTTGATAATAATCAGCTTCCTCTATCTTCCAATGTACAGTTTCAACCCTAAGACAAATATTTCGCCCGGAAAACTGGGTTTCGATTCAGTGTTAGTAACTTGATTTATGCTTTCACTTGAGTTGATAATAATTATTAGCTTCCTTTAACTTCCAATGTACAGTTTCAACCCCAAGAAGATATTTCACCCGGAAAACTGGGTTTCAATTTAGTATTAGTAACTTGATTTATGCTTTCACTCTCTTTCCATTATACTGTTTCATCCATTAACTGGAAATAATGCATTTTTCATGAATGTAACTTGATAGTTTGTGTAAGATAAGTTGAGATTTGGCCCTCCATCCGAAGAAATTACATGGTTGTCAATTCGTGTAAAATTGCAACTTTCTCAGATTTCCAATTCAACGTCAGAATTGGATGTAGAATATCATCCTCGATATGTTAGTAGTGTTAGAAAAGATCCAGGTTTGAAGGATTAAAAGGAAATTCAACTTTTAAAATAACATTGGGAACATCGCGAAAATTTGTTTTTCTTTTGAATATTACTTCTCTCACAATCATGGGGCTTCGTAATGCGTAATAATTTTATATCAAATTAACGGGGAGAATGTCTCCTTTCTATTGGTGTCTGGATAATTTTTATCCAACTTATAGTTATTTTTTAATTAATGACTATGTTCGTCAATGTCGAGACATTTCAAGCAAAAAACATGAAATTTTCGACATGCTGGAAACTTTTTTGTTTCAAGAGATAAGTGTGTGGTGAAAGCGAGAAAGTTTCTCAGAAATAATTGAAATTATTTTTCCAATTGTCAAACGTACTCTGAACAAGGTATTTTGGCCTCTCAGGAGTTTTAAAGTCAAGGATAGCTGCTGAATGGTGTGCCACCATAGGTTATTAATAGCTGGGATCAACAAAAACAAAATACAGATCGATTGAAAAATTTTGCAACTGCAAGCCATATGATTATAAAATAGTGAAAATGACAACCTCGCCTCGAATAATCCAAGCATTGTTTCATTACAGCCTTTCTAGAGGCAATCAACTGCTTACGTTTGAAATAATTCAGTCAAATATCTCGTAAATTTCTAGCTTTTAGCATACAATTTGGTACACAATGCTTACCATGCAGCCGCTCTCCGAACTTTAAAATTCCTTGGAGACCAAAATACGATCTTCCGACTACTTTTGACAATTGAAAAAATAATTTAAATTATTTCTGAGAAACTTTCTTGCTTTCACCACCCACTTATCTTTTGAAACAAATTCAAAAGAAAAACAAATTTTCGCGATGTTTCCAATTTTATCATAAAAGTTATATTCCTCTTGATCCTTCAACCCTGAAACTTTTCTAGCACTACTAGCATCGAAGATGACATTCTACATCCAATTCTGACATTGAATTGGAAATTTGAGAAAGTTGCAATTTTACACGATTTGGCAACCCATCTCCTTGGGATGGAGGGCCAAGTCTCAACTTATTTTACACAAACTATAATATGAATTTTAAGTGAGATTAGGAAATGTAATTTCTTTTGTAAATATGAAAAATCAGCATGGTGATAATATAATGATGAATAAGCATTAATCATTTAAAAATTTCTATAATGAATTAAATTTCTTCCAATTGATGATTGAATTTAATTTTATAATAACGATGCTCTTGTCGTTTTATTCACGATTAATTATTGATGATTTGATTGAGATCTATGTCTCTATAACCCAAGTTGAACAGCATTAAATTTGTAGAGGAAATTCAAGTTTTGAATTTAGGACCCACTTGAAAATTGGAAAATATTGATTCAAAACTTTGGTGGATCGATATAGAATGCATTGATTGAGGGTGGAGCTGGGGCTGCCGGTTCTATCAGTACAGAACCCTAGAGATAGGCAATTTTAATATTCCTGATGTTGGTTCTCATTTTTAATATGATTTATTTCAAGTAAATAGCTTTTTTATAATTGATTCAAAGTACATTCTGGAATTTCAGCTAAGATTTTCAGTCTACTAATTAATATTGTACTGTTTGTTCCCTCCTTTCTATTTATTAATTAAATACATCATAATATACAGTCATTTCTATCAAACCTTGAAATGTAAGTTGAAATATGAGGCATAGTTCTTGAAAGCGGCTATCAAGCCATATTGGGCAACATATTGACAATAGTATATTACGCTACAAGCACAGAAAGTTGATGCTTACGGTATGAGGATAGTTTCCCGGGCGAGGCTTGCCGAGCCCGGGAATATGTTATCCGAATACCGTAAACACCGTTTTGAGAGAGTCGCGTACGATATTTTTCGCCACACTACAGGTATAGCTGACGCCAAAAAGTTGGGCGGTTTCGTGGGTCTCTTGTGCGTTCCAACAGCTGATGTTGTCAAGTAGAGTTGTCATCTAGCTTGGCTTAGGTGATGATTTTTAAATCAAAAGAGACAATAAATAGATGCATTGTATCTGTCTATCTATCCGAAAATCCGATACATTAGCTCCCAATGCTAAAGACCATTTCTCTTTCACCTTTCTTAGTTCCATGTTAGCGGCCGGAAAGGGTACTCTTTCCGGCCTTAGCCGGAAAGAAACCTGTTTTGACGTCAGATGAGAGTCGTCTGCAAACAATGTCTTTCAGATCTACGTAGGGACTGGAAAACAGCTGCTTTCTGTGCAGTGTGGCGAAAATACATTAGGTATCAAGAACAAGATTTTAAAATAAATCAAGTATATTTTCATGATTAATAGGTATTATAAATGAATTATTCCCAAATATTAAATGATCAAACTTAGATTTTAAACTTCTTATTTTTATTGTTTTCGCTATTCATTTATTTTCTTTTCGGTTCTTTTATATGTTGAGGCACTAAGGCACTTACCCCTCGAGAAGAAAATAGAAAACTATATGGTAATACTCCTCCTCATCAACAGAGGATTTCAATTATATTATTGTAGAGCAGCTTGTGTATGTCGATTAAGTAGTTTATTGTATGCGTTAGTTTGTTTTCTTACTTTGAACTTTTCTTTCTTTGTAGAACGTATCTTGTTTTTCTTTGTTACGTTGATGCATGTGGGCTTTCTTCAACTAAAATACAGGCTCGACTACTCAGTCTATAAAGTTTTTATTAGATGTCGTTTCAATCAACTTATGTTATCATAATAATTTATATTATAATTTAAATCTGTTCCGCACTTCATTTGAGTAAGTACTAACTAATAATACACTATTTCGTTTAGTTTTTTTGGTCTCAAAATTGGACAAAAATCATGAAATGTAACATAACCTATTTTTGGACAATTTCTATCTAAATTTGGGAAAGGAACAGTTTTGGGTTTGAAGCCTGTTGTTCCTTTCCCAATCATTCATAGATTGATGATGTATAAATAAATAATTGAAGTTTTCTGCTGGAACTAGAGTAATTTTCTCCGGTCTCTTTTGATAACTCAAACCAATTAAGTCTTGCGCACATTACTGCTTAAAACTCTATCCTCTCAAGCACAATATATTACCATGATATAATTAATTTTTCCTACAGTTACCTTGGAAAGTGACCATTCTTGCACTCATTACAGAACGCAAAGAATCACTTTTCCGCTCTAGTGCGGCAAAAATTTTTTCTGATTTGCAACATGGCAACACAAAATAGTTAGTAGGTTATATGGAGCACCAGTGCAGCAAAATCAAAATTAAGTTGGTAACAGTGACTGTGGTATAGTGTTGTGGTGCATGTTATAATAATATCAAGGATAGGTTTGAGGACAGCCACCACATTCAGCACACAGCCGCCCCTTCATTCATTTACTACTACATTATTCAATTTTGACAAGACACAGAAGCTTCTCTGCTCCTTGGGACAGGCTGGTCGAGTGGTTGAAACTGATGTGAAGTTGCTGGGTTTTTCCTTGAATACCAGAATAAGCTGGACAAGTCATATTGTCAATGTTTGCTCAAAGCTGTCCAGTGCGCTCTATCTTCTGCGAAAGTTGAAATCGGAAATTGGTGCCGGATACCTGCTTACTGTCTCCTATGCCATGTTTCACAGCCATGTCCGTTATGGACTTCACCTGTGGGGTCACTCTGGACGACTTGGTGATGTGCTGCTTCTGCAGAAAAAGGCTGTGCGAGTGCTGACGGGCAGTGACTACATGGCTCATTGCAGACCACTATTCAAGAGGCTAAAAATACTTACTGTTGTAAATCAGTACATTGTTGAATGTGTGGTTCGCATCAGAGACAGAGCTAGGAGTGCTGATACTCGTGGTGAGATACATGGCTATGGAACCCGTCAGACTCACCTCATCAACATGCCAAGATGTCGTTTAGCAAGGACTCACAGGTGTTATCATTTCATTGCCTTCAAGATGTTTAATAAGCTGCCAGAGTGGGTCAAGGATAGTGGAAGTGATAAGACAGTTTTCCGAGCAGTTTTGAAATCACTATTTTGTGATAGACAGTTTTCCGAGCAGTTTTGAAATCACTCTTGGTGGAGCATCCATTCTATAGCCTGAGTGAATTTCTTGATAGTGAGATGACATTTTGAAACTTTTTTTTGTGACATGTTTTTTAAACCCTGACACAGTCTATCCAGCAGCGCTGGTCAATGACCTAGAATAAAACTAAAAAACTAAAAACTTTTATTTATTAATAATAAAATTACACAGAAAAACATCTGATGGATTTCAGGGAATTTTACCCATAATTACCCACTTTTCATATTCAATGGTAACTGTAGGAAAAATAAAATGTGAAATATGGGCGTAAACGGTTTTTTCGGTGCAGCAAACTGTCACTTTGCGCACTAGTTGCACAAATAACTATTTATTCATTTGGACTAATCAAAATTGGGGAATGAAATAAGTGCCTGTTTTTATTCAATTTCCAATTGAAATTGAAATTATATTTATTCTTCTTCTTAGAATGTACAAACAATATACATATACAAAACTTGAAGAAGGTTCCTCACATGGGCAAAGCCTGGGCAATCATTTTATGATTATGTAAGTATGCCATTGATGAATAAATTAATATTAATTAAGTAATTATAACAATATATAGACTTTATTAGACTGAGTAACCGAGCCTTAGTCTGATTATTTGCAGAACTGCAAATATAGTATTTTGAGTATGGTGAATCGTGTGTTTTACTTTTTCATCTTTCAGTAGTTTGCACTCCTTTAGTAGTCTTGTGTCGTTTTCTCTTCTTTACTCCTAGAAAATCTTCTTTTCTCTGTCTAGTAGTTTACTGTCTGGTAGAATTTGTAATTGTTTGTTCTTAACAAATGTAAAACGTTTTTCCAATTATTTAGTTTTCTGTGTTATTTCTTCAGCTATCTGTTTCTCATCCATTCATTCTTGTACCTTTTCAATTTTATTCATCAATCGCACAGTGTTTCTTGAAGTCTTGCTCACCAAAAATATTTTTATTGTTTATTGGTTTGAAGTTATAATGGAAATTTGCAATGTCGGTAATTTGTGTGTTTTCAGAGCGTTTGAGAGCTAGTGGGGGCTCTGGAGGATCCTCAAGTTCAGTAAGTATAAGCGTCAATAAGTATTAGTATAAGTTTTTCATTTTTCGATCAGTTTTATTTTTAGTTATACTAATGACTAGCTGAGATAGAATCAGTATGTGTTAGGAAGCAAACCAATTTATTATGCATTTGGAGGAAACATACTAATGTTTCTCGAAGACGGAGAGGTCCGATGTTCTATACTCCACTAATTACTCCCACTACCTAGAAGCATTCCAAACACGTCGCGCCAACACTCCCCTCCAGCTATTGCTGGACATTGTTCCAAAGTAGTTTACTGGTCAGCAGGTATATTGGTTTGTGTGATTATGAAGATGTGTTCATCACAAGAACGTAAAGCGAAATGACACGGCGCATCCAAATGTGCGCAGGATGACCGTCTGTGTCCATGCTACAAACTGTGGAAGGAGAAATGGGTTTCTCCTCTTCATGTTAAAAGTAATATCTTACAGACTTAACAACATGAAAATTGTCGGTTTTATTATCAAATTAATAACTCTCCAGTTATTCAAGGGCTCCTCTAAAATCCTCTAAAATTGTCTTTTTCCGATTATGTTTTAGTTTATTACTAATAAATTCACAAATTGTTATATTCATCCACTTCGATCCATCATAAAATATAGGACAAAGGTAGCATATTGTCAATTCTTTTCAAGACATTTTTCAAGTACTTTGTTTCCTGAATATGTTAAAAAAGTTATGGGAATTGGGAAAATGTTTTTTCCCAGAGAAGGCTCAATTCTGGTTAGCTATGCGCTGTTAAAAATTTTATGGGCAGCCAAATTCATACAGTCGAACCTCTCTATAACGAACCTCCACTTAACGAAATCCTCTACACAACTAATTTTTACCTCGTCCCATGACATTTTAAGAGTTTTGGCAGCTTATTTACCTCTATTTAACGAATTTCGGACCTCTCAACAACAAAGTTTTCTCTTGACTTCAACATACAAAATGTAGTGTGTATAGAAAGCAGAGAGTCATTTTCAAATAATTCGTTAGTTTCAGAAGAAAGGTCAATAATAATGGACTAAATGACTAAAAATAAAAGGCAATTTAAGTACCAAGAAGATTTTAGACAGTCAATAGAGGTTGAAACACGTGTCGAAAATTGAATGCAAGTTACTGGAAATTACTGGTCATTCGTAGACCAGGCAGGTAAACGACTGGACTTTCTTATCCTTGCTTTTGCCACACATTTCAATTGTTAGAACTCGCCATTCATAGATAAAGGAACGGGAATGCTGGATTTTTCCATCCTCCCACCATTTGCTTTTGTTACACATTCCAATTTTGCTGGTTAAGTTACTGTACTCAGTTTCTAAAAAATCGTGATCAGCAGATTCTAAAACTAAGTGTTGCTAATGATTTGCAACATTGTAAATTTGATGATACTGATAACCGATGATAAAATGGGTGACTGTAATTCACGAGAAAAATCTTCCATTGTCAGGGAATTTAATCAATGAAAAGGCTTTAGAATTTGCAGTATCATTGGGATACAGTAGCTTTAAGGCAAGTAACGGCTGGTTAGAAAAATTCAAAAAACGGCATGACATCGTCCAAAAAGTGATATCGGGTAAAAGTGCTAGTGTTGATATGTACCCTATTGTGAATTCTGGAAAGAAAATGTTCTTAGAAAAGTTCAGAAAATATTATGAGCCGAAAGACGATTTCAATGTTGATGAGAATGGTATATTCTTTAAATTGTTGCCCAATAAGACACTAACTATCGCCCAAATCATTTAATTATCGCCCTTGATATATTATAAGATCCATAAGATTATGGCAGTTTACTTGACAGAGCATCCTCTCAATAACGAATACCTCTCTGCAGCAAATTTTTTTCGGGATAATCAACTTCGTTATACAGAGGTTCAACTGTATATGTTTTTTATATTTAATGTGCTTGGTCGAAACAAATTGAATATCAATATTAAGGAGAATAATTAGGAATACGAATAGGTGATTATGCAGAGACAATCCCCCAACAGCTTAAAGGACATTCATGTTATTAATAGTGAGGTCCACGTTATAACGGCAGTGATGAAAGATAGCAGAACAACGTTGCCGATCCTCTGTCTTGTCAATGCCTTCTATAGACTGTAGTTGATACAGGTTTATTGATGTAATATTAACTGTTCATTCTCGTTTAAAATAATGAATTATATTTTATTAAGCAATTAATTATATTTTTCAATAATTTCATAATGAATTTTCATAATTAGGATGAACTATTTTGTCAACTAATTATTAATTATACATTGTTAAAAGACGATCTGGCAACAAAAGCAAAGCGAAAAAAAGATAGCGCTATCCGCATTGTTGAATGATAGACAAGGATAGAAATACCATTACTAATCAAACACTGCCATTATGATGTGGACCTCCCTATATTAAAGGAACTTTTGACTTCATTCCTATCTTCAATTTTATTAATATTTAATACCGTAGTTGATACATTTTGCATGAATTCACATATAAAATGTGTGTACCTCACTATAGAATCTAGAAATGTATGACAGCAAATTGAGATTTATATAATATTCTATGTTGGATTTGTTACCAAATTTGATTTATTGGCTTCTAATTATTGTGTAAATATTGTCTCTTTATTTTTTTCAATTTTGATTAATGATTGTTTGTAATTTGCAGAAAGACAACAGTGCGAATCAGAATCCATTCATCACATCGCCTCATGCTCATCCCCAGTTCCATCCACAGAAAATCGTCAAGGCTACGGTAAGTCAACATTTCTGTTAACAAAAAATAATGGTTGAAATTTTTATAAGTTCAACAAAATTGATTCAATAAAAGAAGATAGTCAAAATTGCAAACCTTACAATAATTGACAAACTTGATTTAATAAAGGAAGTCAAAATTACTTTTAACAAAAAATAATGGTTGAAATGTTAATAGGTTCAACTAACTTAATTCAATAAAAGAAGTCAAAATTGTAAACCTTCAAAAATTGACAAACTTAATTCAATAAAGGAAGTTAAAAAGAATGGTTGAATTTTTTATAGGTTCGACAGGCTTAATTCAATCCGTCAGACAGCTTATCCGTCGTCTACATTGTTCGATGCTCACATTAAGGTGCGTACAGATTTACGCGCCGCGAACATGAGCAATTCACTTTTGATCAGCAGATGCCAAGCTTTTTATATCTGTATCTTACCGTTTCTGTAAAAATACAGATATAGTCAGCTGATTAAAAGTTAATTGCTCATGTTCGCGGCGCGTATATCTATCTGTACGCACCTTAAGATGCGATTACCTATGACAGTCTGTAAATCTGTTCAACATTATATCAATCATATATAATATGAACAATCAACATATTCACTAAAGATGGGATCAATTGAAACTAGGAACAAGAATAACCGTACATTAATACAATTTCATTCCATCTATCAATACATTCATTCAATAATTTAATTCAATCTATACATAATAAAGTAAAGAACTGGCTTATACACTTACGGGATAGGAAAGTTATTTTTGACGCATCATCACGTCTGAACTACTGGACTCATTAACTTGAAATTTTACTTATAGATTCTTAATTAACCGAGGATGGTTATAGGCCTATTTTCAATTCATCAATATTTCATTACGTCAAGTTTAAAAATAGACCCTTGCGGAGCACGGGTTACCTGCTAGTATTATAATAACTTTGAGCTACAGGCTCCATTCAGGATCAATTCACCTGATGGCTTTTTGATGGTACGGCCAAGTTCTAATTTTGAATAAATTGGACATTTGATTCAGAGATGTTTTAGAACTTTTCTATGGTAAAATAAAAAAATGACCCGACTGCACAAACGTCTGTTGAATTCTAACTGTGATTAAGTGCTAATTAAAGACGTTTTACACTTCTCTGATTGGTTAAGTGTACTTTTTCAGCCCGGTATAGGCCTAAATAGTTCTATTAGAACCAATGGGAATAATATTTTCACTGTACCGGACCCATGCACTGATACTGGAATCCAGCATCGGATCATTTATAACCCCGTATATGGGAATCTAGCTTTAATATTAGTTAGTATACAATGTCAGCGTGGCCTGAAAAGCAGATTGCACTCAGTCACTGCTTGATTATTTGTTTTCAGAAAAAACACTTATCATTAAAATTGCTCTGCAACAATCTATCAGGGAGCGGTCTGAGCTGTTCTTGGAGGATTTAGATATCCATTGATGTATCTATACCCTTCTAATGGCCATCACACACCTCCGTAACGTAGCTTGTAGTGCGTCTCTTGAAAGACGTAGACGACATATCTCCTCATAATGTTTAATCAATCGATCCATTTCAAACCCGCGCAGCGTAGATTAGCATTAGGAGATAGGTCGACTACGTCTTTCCAAGATGTATTTCAAGCTACGCTAGGGCGGTGTGAAATGACCTTGAGACTGCTCGGATCCCCAAACCGCTCACTCTCTGTGTGTATACACCTTATGAGTGAATAAATGAAAATTATGAATAAGATGAAAATTTATGATTTCTCTACGATATTTATTTACTATCATTTTAGAACCACTGCAAATAGATATGTCACATATCACATCAATATTGAATGTTTAAGGCTGTGCAAAGGCTAAAAATAAACTTTTTACTCGTGATATTTTTCAAAGTTTTTTGATTTGTATATCATCAAGCTATCAAAATGAAAAAGTTTTCTCAGGAAAACATTTTTTTTCTGATCATTACTTTTTGAGATATTAGCGCCTAAAGTTAAAATTTTTGCGACAGAACATTTCAAATTCGGTACGATATAAATCCATGAGATTTTGAGGATGGATTCTTCATGGTATTGTTGATCTAGTAGAACACAAACTGAAAATATCAATTTTGTAAAAGTTATTTAATTTACTAGAAATAACCAAAAATAACTTTCAGTTGAGTTATTTTGGGTAAATTGAATAACTTTTCCAAAAATTGATATTTTCAGAAAATTTTTGTTTTACCAGATCAATACCATGAAAAATCTATCCTCTAAATCTCATGTATTCATCTCTTACCGAATTTGAAATGTTCTGTCCCAAAAATTTTAACTTTAGGCGCTTATATCTCAAATGATCAGAAAAAAATATTTTTTTGAGAAAACTTTTTCATTTTGATATAGCTTGATGATATACAAATCGAAAAACTTTGAAAAATATCACGAGTAGAAAGTTTATTTTTAGCCTTTGCACAGCCTTAAGGAAACAGTTGATCTATTTAAGCACTAAAATAATAAACCTTATTCCGGACCACTTCCTCATAGACTCTAAGATTAGTAGAAAAACTAAACTAGAAATAAAAACCTGGACCTACAGTAATTTTTTCTTTCATATCAACGTATGAGTCTTGAGATTTCTGCTCTAATTACTGTTTGCAAGGCCTTTTCTTTTAGATAAAGTGGACTCCTTACATTTTTCTCTCTTTTTTCCTGCCTTCTTCTCCATTTCTTCCCTTTTTCACTCCTCTCCACCCTTCATTCCTTACTTTTATACCCTCTACCTGCCTATTACATGGGAAACCATAGTTGGCTAGGTATTTTTCCTCCTTTTTTCTTCTCAGCACACCCCACCATGAAGCCTGTTTCGTATTTTATTAAGAACTTTTTTCTGATTGTGATTTTTTGTATTTTGATTTCTGTTATGTATTTTGTGTTGAATTGAATAAAATTATCAATTGATTGTCTTGAAAGGATTTAGATATCCATACCCTTCAATATGTGCATCATAGCCACCTCACGTGTAAATAGTGAATGATATGAAAATGCATTATTATATTTGAATGTTTGATAAATTTTCAGGATGCGCGTTTGCCAAAGCCGCCGAAGCCGCCCGAGAAGCCATTGATGCCCTACATGCGTTACAGTCGCAAGGTGTGGGACCAGGTGAAGGCTCAGAACCCCGACCTCAAGCTATGGGAGATCGGCAAGATCATTGGCCGTATGTGGCGCGATCTGCCCGAGGCCGACAAAATCGAGTTTGTTGAGGATTATGATGCCGAGAAAGTGAGTAGCCGAATCTATTAAAAATAAATATTTTATATCTCACAAACACATTACAATTTAATATACACAATAATGTTCAACAATTCAAAAGAAAACAATATAGAATAATATTAGACAATATTTCTTAATAGCCTATTTGTGAGAAGTTAGGTTGATAAAAAAAGGAGTAAGGATGAGGAGCTCAACCTACTTGACTAGAAATAATGAAAATTCAAAAGAAAATAATGTTGAAAAATTCAAAAGGAAGCTATATAAATGATGTTATACAATTCATGAGATTTATGAGAAGTTAGGTTAATAATAATAATATCGAGTGACTTGGCTGGCTCAGGTCTGGTGTCAGAGTTTTCAGGTCGCCAACTGATCAATTTCAGGGTCTCTGACATGACCTAACGACTGCTTTTTAGGGAGCCGGGACCGACGGCTTAACGTGTCCATCCGAAACACGGGAGTGGCCCGAGATAAATATCTTGCCCGGGCCGGGATTTGAACCCGGGCCTCTGAATAATAAAGCCAGAATCTGATCCACTCGACTAATAAACGACCTTTCCTAGGTTAATAAGGGAAGGAAATTAAGAGATCAACCTACTTCACTAGAAATAGTAAAAAAAACAATATATTTTAATGTCGGACAAGTCATAAGATTTGTGAGATGTTGAGTCACAGTATACATACGGTATGGAAACTTGGCTAGTACCCTGTCGCAAAAATCCGCCATCTTGTTAGGAAGAGCCGCATTGTAATAGTATTGATGGTAGGTCCGGATCAATTTATCTCGTTCACTGCCACGAGCCAATCAGAAGACCAGGATTGGAACTTCCCAAGGTCACGTGACGTGTCTAGTATTTGCGCCATGTAAACAACATTGGTTGGATAGGCGTTTTATTGGCAGTTTCCATTCTGTACCTATTCTGTGGTTGAGTTAATAGGGAGAGAGAATAAGGAGATGAACCTACTTCACTAGAAATAGTGAAAATTCAAAAGTGAACAATATACATAGTGTGCTGCCTAGTGTACTGGACTCAGTTGGGTCTAAGACAATTTGTTTTGCTGATGACACAGCACTTATCTTCCAAGAAGGTTCCTGGGAAGATGTTATCAAGCAAACAAAAGTGGGTTACTATAAGGTTTCTCAGTGGCTAAAATGTAATTATTTGAGACTAAATCTTGGTAAAACAAAATGTATGACCTTCAGTCCAACAACAAGAGGAGATCTAGATATGAACAGGCTTTGTTTGAATAATGCTTGTAACAGGTATCCATGTGATTCTTGCAATGAGGTTATTGAGAGTGTAAACAATTACAAGTATCTTGGTATTTTTGTTGATAAGCATCTACGCTGGTCACCTCAGATTAGCTACCTTTGTAGAAAATTAAGGGTGGTCAATTTAAAAATGTACATGCTTAGAAGTATTTTGAGTCTAAAATTACTAAAATCTGTTTATTTTGCTCTATTCCAATCCTTAGTTCAGTATGGTAATTCTATATGGGGAGGAACTTTTGATTCAACTTTAAAACCTCTATTTGTTTTACAAAAGTTAGTTATCAAAACAATAATGAGGTATCCGAGAGATTTCCCAAGTGTCACATTGTTTCAAAATTCCAATCTGTTCACTATAAGACAATTGTTCATTTTAAAGACTATTAAGAAACATGTGCTCAAATTAAAAAATATTCAAAATTTTCAAAGAGTAACTAGACAAGTCGCTCAAAACTTAATCACAATTGAAAGAGTTGATAGCACCCTATCCCGTAGAAGTATTTCATATTTGAGAAATAAACTCTATAATAAAGTTCCAAGAGGATGGTTGTTAAAGAAGCCTAAAATAAAAGATTTCCATACCTGGGTGAAAGAAAATTATTTTTATTCAATTAATGATTTGGTTTAATATTGATTGATGTTGTATGAATCTTAAATTCAGCTTTATATATATCTTTAATTTATTGTTATTTCTTAGAATGGAATATTTAGTTGGTTGAATGTTAATTACTGTTAGCCTATATTATAATATTGTAGGATCATTTTATATATTAATATTAATGTATAAGTGAATAAGTTATATTAAGACTCCACGTCGGCGTACAAGTTTTCTTTTGCCGACATGTAGCACAAAGTTGTCAATTTCCTTTCAGTTGTATTCTGTATATATTTTTGTGCAATAAACGATTTGATTTGATTTGATTTGATACGATAGTGTCAGAAAATTCATGAGATTTATGTTATTATTCGACTATTGTAACAAACATAAATCGAAATTTATTCAGTCAGTTTCTATATACATTTACTTATACATTATGATGTAATTGGGAGCAACAAGATATACTTGGACCATATCATATTTAATCTGATTTGAGGAGATTTTCGACTCTAGGACAAACTATTTAAATCACAACTGATTTTGGTAGCCTATTGTGCAGCTAATAATTGATTTTGTGATGAAATTTTCCTCATTTTTCTAATGAAAATTGTCAAATCGGTAGTTAATTCGGTGAGATTCTTCTTCTGTTTTTATTATCGACTTTGTCGATCGAATTTGTCTGAGTCGAAGAAGGAGAAAACAATAGATTCATGTGTGTGTGTATTTATTTATTTATTTCATCCTCTTTTGAACCTTCTAATTTGTTCTCGATTATTTACAGATTGAGTATGAGAAGAGTATGAAAGCCTACACTAATTCTCCAGCTTACCTTGCTTACTTGGCCGCTAAGACTCGTGGAAAAGCTGGTAAGATATTCTTTTCAACTGCTTTGTATTTCTAAGTATTTGAGGCTCATTCATTTTTCCAATCATAGTATTGTAGTAGTCATAGTAAAGTGTATAAAGTTCTTTCATTCATGGTTTCTATATTCATTCCATAGATCTTGGGTACTTGGAGTATTGTTTACAAGTGTTTGCTTTTACTAGGATTTTCCAGTTGTACAACGCCTAGTGAAAACATTGATATAAATTTTGAGATTCATTGGAATTTGAAATACATGTCACTTCAATATAATCAAAAAGTATACATTAAGAACCATCATCAACTGGTTTGCAGCACGTGACTTTATACCTATTTAAAAATAACAATAGGAGCACACTGTTGCCGTTTTTATGATGATTCTATCAAAAAGACCTACGCTCTCTTTCTCGTTCTTCCTCTCACACAATTAGCTCACAGGCTCTCAAAGTTCTTTGAAATCTGGCAGCACTGTACTCCATAAGAGCAATGCTGTACTCTAAGGCTCAACTCACACTTAGGCGACTCAGGTCGAGAAGAGACTCGACTCTAGTCGAGAGCATGTGTTTCTAAATGGTGACACTCAGACCAGTCGATTCTAGTCTCCGCGACTGTTACCATTTGAAAACACATGCTCTCGACTAGAGTCGAGTCTCTTCTTGACCTGAGTCACGTAAGTGTGATTTGAGCCTTAGGTTCACACAGACTACAGAATAATTCATTTTCATATGATAAGAATAATTATTATTAATTTAGGGCCGTTTGCACAGTCAAAGCTTAAAATCAGCTGGTGGCTTAAACTCAAAATGAAACGCATTGAAACTAGTCTTGATAAGGATTTAATCCAGTTTAAAATGAAATGCAGTTTAAACTGTCACTGTGCAAACGGCCCTTGGAATTATGTCATTTTAAGGAATTGGTTTTGTTTGAGTTGGCTGTATTTAATGTTGATCATTGATTGTTACAGCCCCCAAAGAACCGGAGGACAGGGAACCCCATGAGGGTCGCTCGGCAGGCGATAGAAGCAGCAAGGCTGACAGAAGAATCGACATTCAGCCTGCTGAAGATGAAGACGGTATGTATAATAGTGATGCAATATACTATGAGTGAAGGATCACTACTTCGTCATGTAGTAGTTAAGGTAATGTAGGTTGTGATTCGAAGTAGCTTCGAAGATAGTAATAAAAATACTTTATATTGTCTCAACCACTTTCTCATCACAGAGACAAGAAACCAGATACAGTTGTTTGACAAATAGCAATCCCCAACTTACTAACACTTGTAAATTTGTAAAATTTAAAACAATCACAGCTGTCTATCATTGACCGAAGCGAAGCTGAGGTCTTAGTTTCGACTCGATCGGCTTTTGTCTGTTTTTTTGTACCGCAGTTACAGTCGCAGTTATTGTCCGATTTGGATGAAATTTGGTATGCAAGTTCTTTAAAACAAGGCGCAGAAACGTATGTGTAACGATTTTTGATAAAACCTCTGGTTTTTTGTAATATTTAAAAAACCGCGAACTAACCTCAATCCTGAAATGAAGTGTCTTTGAAGATACAGCAATTCATCCTCATAATTTTTCGCATCAATTGTTACGAGCACTTGGTGGTCGAGTCGGTTAGACCGTGGTCTGTCACACTGTTGGACCCAGGCTCAATTCTCGTTCCTGCCAGGTTTTTTTTTGCAGATAATACTAATATTGTTTTATCTTATTCTAATAATATATCATTATAAAATAAATTATTATGATTAGATAGAAAAATTGAATTGAATCATCTTATTATTATTAAATTGATTTAACAAATAAATTGGATAAATTATTTTTAAAAAATCTTTATTGTATTGGAGTCCAATACTGCAGTTGTAGAGAAAAACTTGTATGTAAAGGTGTAAAGGTAATTATTTTCCTTTTCGTGTAGTTGAGAAGTTGATATTGTGGTAATTATTAACATTAAATTAAAAAGACCAAGAAATTGTCAAAAAACCACAGATTTATTGATACTTAGAATTACCGGTTTCGGTAATTACACCATGGTCAATCTCTGATAAACTCTGATAATGACCGAAACCGGTCTTTCTGAGTATCAATAAATCTGTGGTTTTTTGACAATTTCTTAGTCTTTTTCATTTAAAAGGTATGTATTTGATATAAAGGTACTCCTTGATAAGTCCAGTGTCCCTGGAAACAGTGTCTCTAGCACTTTCAATGGAGAAAATAATAGTTGACATGGCTAAATCTTCACAATATACTGTACTTACTGTACTGGCCCTTCTCATTAGATTGGAAGTTGTATTCATGAGCGAGGTCTACTGTTCGCAGAACTACTAGTTATAGAAGGTATTGGAAAAAGAGAAATTGCTGGCTATGCCGTCCTATCATCTCCAATGATTTTATCGCGTGAATTTCACTTCAATTATTTTCCTTGTTTTTTTTTCTTTCAACACAAAGAAATATGTTTCATCTTCCAAACTCTTTTTCAACTTGAATTTTCCCTACAAAAAGTGTCTCATATTAATTTCAGTTCATGATTTTTCTCACAAAATAATCAGTCCCATTTGCACCATCTCGGCTTAAACGAAGATGGATCAATTGTTGGTTTAAACAAGGAATTAAAAACGTCATAATAAATGCGGCCATTGATGTGATTGTAGTGTAGAATTGAACGTGGATGTTGCATATGAGCATAGAGAAAATAAAGAAGGTATCCCATGGTATAGTCAGTGGCGGCTCGTCCTATGTGTTCACTGGTTCATTGAACCCCCAGAATTGAATCAACTTCCTATACAATGATGAATTTGCAACTCAAATAATTATATTTTTATTGACGTGACAACGTCTTATAAATTGGTTTGCCGGGTGACACTTCAAGAAACTGCGTTACGCTCCGCGTTATGCGCTCACAATGAGAGCGAGTGAGAGCGTTCGTTTCGATTCACGGTCGTCTGGAAAGAGCACGAATAGGAGCAGTGGCGAGCAACGCAGCAGCAACCCGAAGGCATTCACCTGGAGAGAGAGTGAAACGGAGCAGTCAACCTGCGCAGGCGCCGCAAGCAATCTCCTGCGACTGCGCCACTACTTCCCAGGCTGGCAACGTTCCTTCAACGTCGTTCCACTCAAAGTCGTTGTCACGTAAAACTTTCGCCCGTATACCGACTTTACAGGCAACCAGAGTTTTTTTTATCACATTTTTCATGTACGTAAACTTAACGTCAATGTTTTGCGGCCGGTGCCAAAGTGGCTTGCTTGAAACAACACCGAATAGCCTGACGAGACGGGTGGTGGTGGAAAGCAGTGTTCATTCCCCAATCTGAACCCAAAAAACGGCTGGGTGAGGTAGTAGAACGAAGGAGGGGAATCGGTTTGCTAGCACGAATCTGGTTCACAATCCTGTCTGAACCACGTTTCCACGAGTTCATCCAAGAGTAGCCGAACCTAGCCGAGGAAAGTGAAGCATTCGGTAAACCTCGGAATGAATCGTGAGTATTCGTGATACGGATTCAGTGCCATCTTGAACTTGCTCATAACCAATAAATTTAAATTTGGTGACAGTAAACAGTAAAAAAGCGGTAAACAAGAAGTAGCCTAAGCGTGACAGTTTTGAGGTTATACGGTACGGTTTCGAGTATACACTGTATACAGTTGTGATAGATTTCATTATATAAGTTTGTTTTGCGTGTTGAAGAATATAGTAATTTCTAGTGTGTTTCGTGTATTCGTGAGTATTTCTAGTATGTCCATTTAATTTTAGTGAGAGTGTAAATATAATTTATTGTGTTACCGTAACAGCATTTTGATGAAGAAATATGAATAAGATTCAGTATTTGCTGAAGACAAGCATTATTAATATTATGGATAGGTGTAAAATAAAACATGATGGTAGAACAACTCCGGAAGTAAAAATCAAACAAGAAAAATATGAACAGGACAAAAATCTATATTTGTAGAAAATAATTATGCTTAATCTTTGGGGGGTAATTCCTTGAAATTATTATTGATTACCTTTACACTTGATTATGCTCAATATTCTATTATCCTCTTGACCTTTCTCCCCAATAGATCATGAGGTAGAACCCCCAAGCTAAAAGATCACGAGCCGCTACTGGTATAGGTCACTCATGTTCCAAATTTAAAGCCTTTATTAAAGAGAGACTTTATCAAGAAGAGATACTAGGACTATCGGATTGAGTTAACAGTTCAATTTGTAACATAAACACCCTATAGCCATGGGATATCTTACACTATCTTTTCTCTAAGCCCGATACCATGAGATATCTTCTTTTTCTATCTTTTCTCTATGCTAATATATTGCAGTTGTTGATATTCTCACAAAATACTGAATATTTTCAGATCAAGACGACGGTTACTCAGTGAAACACGTGGCATATGCGCGCTACCTGCGCAACCACCGCCTCATCAACGAGATCTTCTCGGACGCCATTGTGCCCGATGTGCGCTCTGTCGTCACCACTGCGCGCATGCAGGTGCTCAAGCGACAGGTCCAGTCGCTCACCATGCATCAGGTCACTCACACCTCACTCATCTCAATTATTTGTTCAAATACTAAATTATCTATAATATAATAGGGGAAAGAATTGGCTTATACATGTAAGGGATAGGAAATTCACGAATGACGCATCACGCCTCAACTACTCAACTGATTATCTTGAAATTTTGCTTAATATATGATTCAATGATTTGTTTTTATTATTTGAGCCAGAGTACATCAGTACATAAGCCAGGTCATCACATACAATCCATTATAAATAAAGTATACAGAATACAGTGTGACAGTGAATGTAAAGATTTTTAATTTACCAAGGATGGTTCAATTCTTCAAGATTGTATTAAGTTTTTAGTTAGACCCTTGCTGAGCACGGGCTACCTGCTAGTTTTTAATAAATGAAACACTGTGTTCAAAGATGTTATAGAGCTTTTCCACGATGAAATATAATTATGCAGGTGCAGTCGCTCACCATTTATCAGGTCACTCACCTCAAATCTTTGTCCAAGTATTATAATTTTCTTAAATATAATTATTGACAGTGTTCAAATCAGAGATGTTTTTACCATTTGAAAATATAAAGCTCATCAGTTGGATAAGTTTAACACTATATTGGGTGATATTTTTTTGGTCCTTCAAAATGAATATTTCCTATTTTATCATGCAAGCATGATGATATTGCCAACTATAGACCTATGCTTTGGTCCCTATACTGTCTAAAATAATCGAAATTCTGCTCGCAATGCAATTTGCAAATTCTTGAAATTAATAACTTGCTCTGCAAAACACAGTTTGGCTTCCGAAAAGGCCTCTCAACCACTCATACTCTTATAAACTGGTTGAAGAAATTCTTGACTGCTTTGAAGATAATCCTCTGCCGCTATCTCTTTCTGTGACCTCAGTCGTGCATTCGATTGTGTGTCACATGATATCCTCCTGGCGAAATTGAAACACCTTCATGTTGAGGACCTGCTCTTGAGCTATTTTCTTCCTATTTGCGAGGCAGAGTGCAGTACGTCTCCGTGAATGGTGACAACTCTCGCGCTTTGCCTGTGGAGTGTGGTGTGCCTCAAGGGTCTGTATTGGGTCCAGTGCTATTTCTGATCATGATTGATGATCTTAGCATAAATTTCCCAACAAAAATCTTCATGTATGCCGATGATACCACAGTTCTTAATAAGCATAAAAATGATGCTCAAGCTGTTGCACTGTCGGAGAGGAATCTGGAGTCGGTGCAAACTTGGTTGAATGCCAACGAACTGTTCCTCAACAAAGCCAAAACCACAAAGGGATCAGCAACAAATGATACTGGTAAGGAGCAGAAATTCCTAGGAATAATTATTGACCCTACTCTAAGTTGGGCACAACACATTGCTGTTCTGAAAAGTAGGTTGAGCAGCGGTGTGTTTGCCCTTAAACGATTATGTGGGGAGCTGGACCAACATGGACTACGTCAGGCTTATTTTGGTATTTTTCAACCACACCTTCTATGGCCTTATAGTCTGGGCAGTTCTTCACAAGCACAAGACATTTTCATAATGCAGAAAAGGGCTGTCAGAGTCATCGCCAGGGCGCGGAATCGGAACATTGTAGAGATATTATAAAGGTCTTCGAATTCTAACTCTATATTCATTATTTTTATATATTGCAATGCTTACTATTCCTGAAAGCAAATCCAGAGAAATGGAGTTGAGAAATGCAATTCATTCTTATAATACAAGATCCAATCAGACGCTTAATGTAACACGAAGCAGACTGCATAAAACTGATCAAAGTCCCTCGAATGTTGCAATTAAATTGATGAATGAGGTGAGGCAACTTAATCACAGGAGGTTCAAAAAGATTTTAGAAATATTTCTCTTGAAAACCCCCTTTACTCAGTTGAAGAGTTTATCGACATGAAATGAATGTAGAAGATTTCAATATTTAGAATTTATTAATATTACTGTTATATGAATACGATTAATATACCATACATGTTTTTATTGTGAATGTGACTTTGTATTGTTTTTTATTGACAGTATTTGTATTGACTAAGTGTTTACTGTTATATTGACTGGCTATATGTCAAATTGTGACATCCTGTTTTTTGGCTAATAATTTATTATTATTATTATTTAGTGATAATAGAGTGAAATTTTTCTTCTATGTTTGGTTTTGAAGCATCTAAATTTAAAAATGTACTTTGTGAAAATGATAAGAACTGAAAATTTTGTGAAGTGAACAACTACAAGACTTGACCTATTTCGGACTATGTGTAACCTTATCTAAATTTAGGAGACCAATAGCAAAAGGTTACCTTATTTTTTTCTCTCCCTATCATTTTTGATGATGTAATTATTGTATGAATCAATAAAGAATATTGCAGAATTTTTCTATGATTAAATAATAGTAGTTTTTACAACAGTTTTAAAATGATTGTTGTTCCATAATGGATGTTAATTAATAAAAGCTTGTAGTACCATTTATTATTAAAAACTTTAAAATATTTAAACTAGTTTCGACCATAAATCATGCAAGCTAATTTATAGTTGAAACTTGAAAATGACCTATGGTCGAAACTAGTCGTTTAAATATTTTAAAGTTTTTAATAATAAAGGGTACTACAAGTTTTTATATTGTTTTTATTAATTTGTACAAAAGTAGCCCATATAAGTGAATTGTTTTTATGGATGTTAATTATATAATGGCTGTTGACTCAATTGTTAACAATAAAATTGTTATTAGAGAATTATTAAAACCACAATAAGTTGTCTTTTGTATGTTGGCTTTTGTGGAAACATTCATTACGAGTAGAACAGAACATATTGTGATTTTATATTTATTACTCTTGAATAATTGTATTTGAACTTTTTTTGTAACTAATTGTACTTTTAGTAACTCGCTTTTTTTCAAGTTCAATGTATATTTTTTCATAATGATATGAGATTCAATAATCATTACAATATAGAAATAATCCATTCATTAGGAATAAAATTAATAATACCGGTTCATCTTTTAGCTAAAGATCCATCATTAATTACTAGCTGATTTTATTTATTTTGCTAGGAATTGATCCAATGTACCTAGAATGTTCCAGGTACATTGAATTGATTTCTACTTTAATAGTATATGCTTTTTATGTATGTGTTTCACGGTGTTAAAGTATATTGTGTTAATCTTACGAATTTACTCTTCTTCATTTTCAGAATAAATTGGAAGACGAACTGCAGCAAATAGAAAAGAAGTTTGAGGCAAAGAAAAGGAAGTTCCAGGAGAGCAGCGAAGCATTCCAAGAGGAACTCAAAAAGGTGATTGATTTGTCATCAAGTATCAAGATTTGGGGCAACCTTCTTGATTCTCTCCCTATCATTTACTTGATTTTGTGTTTTTGTAAATTATTAAATAAATGAAGCTACGGTGTAGCTAAATCAAATCCCCAAAATAGAAATAGAATAATTTTCAATTTTATACAATTGTGATCATTCATATTCATTTATCAAGTCAAAAGCACTACAACATTTGGAAAAACACGTGATATTCATTCATCTATTTATTGGATGAAGCAAACAAATGAAATTCACGATATTTAGAAAATATAAAACAGGTTTCATGTCTAAAACATCTTCTATAATTTTTGTTCGAAATAGTATGGATTTTGCATTGTGTATTTTCTATTTATTTCTGTAGACCTTGTATTTATCATAATGTAATTATTTCATTCTTGGTTTCATCTGATAGGCTACCGTAGCAGAATAAAATGTATTTTCTTTCATGTTATAATTTATTATGCTAAGCTCATTTATAGAGCGGAGCAGCCTCACTCCTCTAGAGTATTTTTATTTGTTTTATTAGGAGTAGTATACCCACTCAAGCTTTTATTTCACATGTTTACATTTTTCTATGTTATTTTGTATTATGTTCGTTTATGAAATAAATGAATTGATTGATTGAATAGTCTTCTTTTATTTGTTTAATTATTTGTCTTGAATAATATTCATTGTGAATTTGATTTTTTCAGCACTGTCCCCGCGCCGTGGACGAAGACACGTTCCAGAAGATGGTTGAGCGACAGATGGACTTGCTGCGCAAGGAGCGTGCGCGTGGAACGGGGGCGGGAGGAGCGGCTGGTGCCGGGAGCGGAGGGGCGGCAGGTGCTGAGGGTGGCGGAGGTGGGGCAGTGGTGAACGGGGGTGGAGCCAAGGGTCCCATCAAGGAGGAGGGGGGAAGTCCTGGTGGTGAGGAAGAGGTGGATAGCAGTAACGAAGTGGCAGCGCCTCAGGCTAGAGGGATTACTAATCCCGTCAGCACTAGCGGGTCAGGAGAGGACTCTATGCCGCCCCATTCACAGCAAGAGGTCAGTTGTTATTTACATCAAATCAAATTGTATTGCCTCAAAATAATATACGATAGGTCATTCAGAAATTAACCTCCGGTCGATAAAAAAATTCATTAAGTTCAATAAAAATATTTTAATATATACTTCTTAAAACTAAAGTTTTGCACTATTTCTCGATATAGTCTCCATAACGATTGAGACACTCATCATATCTCTTCACAAGCTTTGAAATTCCTTCTGCATAAAAATCACTCGCCTGTGCCTGGAGCCAGCCTGTGACCGCATCTTTGAGCTGCCACATCGCGTCACATCTTGCTGTCACTAACTCGTACAAGAGAGTCTTGGAAATCTGTGGAAAATCAGTAGACAACTCCGACAATGTAAAACGTCGTTTTTCACGAACTTTTGCATCAACTGTCTGAAGAAGTTCGTCAGTGTCCAATGATGGCCTGCCACTCCTCTATACATCATGAACGTTTTCTTGTCCACTTTTAAATAAACGTAGTCTACCAATTCAGGGACAACTCCTTCACTCATAACTCTTGGTCCGTACACAGCACAAAGCTCACGATGAATACTGCTGCTGCAGTATATTCTTTGGCTGTAAAAAACCTTATAACAGCTCGCACTTTACATTCGGCGGGGTTTTCTATTGCAGCATACATTTCAAACTGACACAAAAACTTGACTAGCGCAGATACAATATTCACTCGACCACGGCTTGATGCCGACTCACCTCCCGCGTGCGAGAATGCAAAGATGGCGTCGCTACTCCCCCCACTACCAGCACTGTGACTGATCGGAGGTTACTTTCAGAATGTCCTGATACAAAAACAATACATTATATATTAGAAAAAAATAACTTGAAATTACCAAAAATACAAAAACACGATTCAAATGAAATAAACTATAGTTTTAGGTACATCAAAGTTTACGCTCACTGTGAGTTCAAGATAAATTGCTTTTAATGACAGTCCAAGAAAGTAGAGTGTTTCTCCTTCCTTCTCGTTACCTTGGAGGAAACGAGGAATATAAGGGATTTCGTTAAATGGTCAGGGAACACATTCAGTGATGAATTTCAGTTGCTTGTACAGACTTAAGGTTGTATAGATATAGGCTAGATAAAGAGAATGCAGTGAGAGAATTGGAATAGTGATTGATTGAAGTCCGTTTGGGTAGAGTCTAGAGTAGCCTGTTCTACTTTGAGGATGAGATAGAAAATATAAGAAATCAACAATTCAATGTCATTTGAGAATTTCATGCTTCCATATACTCAAGAGGTGGTGAACAGCAGAACCGTTTAATGAATTGACCAACAACTATAGGTTCAGCGAAACTTTTCACTGATAAACTCTACAAATATCAGTAACAAGGGCTTAATTTTATGAGAACATGAGATTAATTAATTCTTTAAATAAGATATCGGTATAGAGTTTGAGATATACGATTTTTGTCCTAGTTATTCACTAAAGCCATACATTTTCTTACCCTTGAATTACATATCTGTAGTTTTGAACTACTTATCTGTAGTTTTCAGCTATTTTCTGTAGTTAACCGTAGATAGCCGCTATCCGGATAATCTTCGTTAACGGGAGATTAACCTTAGATCGTAGTTTATCAGAGATTAACCTTTGATTGTAGTTCAACTACTAAACATCTCAAATTCTTCCAGAACGAAGAAGAAAAAGTATGGTACACTTTTGAAAGTTATCAAGATACAAGAAAAATGCAACCAAGAGAAGATTATTTCCAAAACAGAGTTCTAGTCATACAACTGCCGCGGAGCTCTGAAGACAACAACGTTGGATACAAGAGACAGAGACGGCATACTGAGCAGTGGAAGAGAGATGCCTCGGTCAGAATGAAAAAGTATTGGGCTGAAAAGAGAAAGAAAACTGACAGAAACTGGAGCAGAGTGAATCAGTTGAATGAGAGAGAGGGTGTTGTTCCAGTTTATTTGAAGAAGATTGTAGTAGAGAACTAGGAAGGGATGGAGGATTTTTATTAAAAATATTTCGCTTTATAATTAAAAACCCAAGGAATAATGTATCCGTTGATGTTTGTGTGTAGGTTTCAGATGTAATAAACTATAGAGTTCATATCACTGATGTAAGTTTGTTTTTCTTACATATTATTGAACAATGTTCTGTAGGAAACCCTAGAAATCAATAAAACATTGGTCCAAGTTTTGTATTTCATTCATATTTTTGAAGAATGTTCTTTAGGTAGCCCAATAAATCATACAATGAAATAGTAGTTTCTTTCAAAATTTCATTAATCGTTCACTTAGAACCAGTCGGCTATCAAAAACCCATCAATGATACTTGCTTACATTTTTCTCATGTGTAAAACTCGCGATCTATATCAATAACTTCAATAATGTACTAATCATTGTTTTGTGTGCTCACTGAGAACGGTCAGAGCGGTTTTAGAAGAATGTTTATGTTTTTGAAGGGACGGATTCAAAGACCCAAAGGTTCGAAGAACCTCACACGTCAACCGAAGCTTATTGTGTGTGTGTTAGAAGAATATAGATTTTCTTATAATTATATCCTTACCCTTCTTAGACTGTGGAACTTGGAACATCCAACCGCTTTCTATGTACACACACACCCTACTTCTTCAAAAATCTGTCTTCTGTAGTGTTCTTATCCAATATTATCGAAAAACTAATTAAATGAATCATATAATAATATATAATATGAAATCTTCAATTCAGCATCGATTTCTTGAGTGTTCTGTTTATCATTATTTATTTATGTTCTGGCTTATAATCATCTAGTGACTGTCGACTATTGAACAAAATGTATCACATTGATGATGGAATGTCATTGTGTGTAATGTATCACATAATTCTCTCATTTGATACCATATGTGCTAACAATGAATGTAGTCATTATATCGATTTATTTTGTCGATATTTCAGTTACAATAATGTACAAATCATATGTGAATACAGTGTTGTGTATTATTTCTTTGTTTTCAAAAAATAAACAAAGAATGTTTGTGTTAGGTAATATCATAATTGATGTGTTGACACATCAACATGATGTGTTGACAGTTACAAACTTCTAAAGCTCAACTCACACTTACGCGACTCAGGTCGAGAAAAGACTCGACTCTAGTCGAGAGCATGTGTTTTCAAATGGTGACGTCGCGGAGACTAGAATCGACTGGTCTGAGTGTCACCATTTGGAAACACATGCTCTCGACTAGAGTCGAGTCTCTGAGTCGCGTAAGTGTGAGTTGAGCCTTAGGAAGCTGAATTAAGTCTTGCGCACACCACTACAATTCGCTTGAAGGTGATACGTGAGCGGTAGATTTTTAAGCCGTGATTAAATGGTTGAAATCGTTGCCGTAGTCGTCATGCGAAACGCAGTGGTGTGCTTAAGTGCCGGTTGCACAAAAGCCGATTAAGTTTTAATCGTGATTAATTCCACGAGAACCAAGCCGTCTTTTCAAATACGCCTTCTCTGATTGGCTCTCGTGAAATTAACCGCGGTTAAAATTTAACAGGCTTTTGTGCAACCGGGCCCAAGACTTGGAACAAATCACTGGTGTTGCTTTCTCGTGTAAAGTACTTGTAAATATAATGCACTGTTTTTTACACTAACATAAATAAAAATCAGTGTATGATACACTACCACTTGATGTTGTGTATTGATGCACTTCACTACTAGCACATCTTGAGAATGTTATTACTGTATTGTTAATTTTTAAAATGTAGAGTGTTTCAAACAGATTAAACTGATTTGTTCGTAGATTATTTTTTTCTAAGGGAAACGCTTTTATGGCCATATTCATAACCGAAATTTTTAAATAATAATACAAATTTCTTGAATAGTTTGAGCATGTTTATCATATACGTTACCAACATGATCAACTACATTATTGTTGAATTGTATCTCATGTTCATAGTGTATCTTGTGTAGTCCTATTCTCAGACAATTGTTATTATCTAGCTGGCATCTAGGTGCTAGAAACCAATAATCTGTATTATTAGATGTCAATTCAGTAATACTAAACAATCATATTTTCGGGGAGCATTTTAGTTTTAGAATAGGTACCTCAATCTTTCCTTAGCATTCGCAGGCTGAACTGATCTTTGCAATACAAAATATGAATATCCGTATGATTTTTGCATACTTACGGCCCACTTACTGCAACCATTTTTAGTTCATTTCTCATCCTATATATTGAATATTTTAAATTACTAAATATGCAGTTACAAAATATTCTGTTTGAAACACTCTACTAACTCTACCTCATGAATTTGGAGTGTAATTACTTCTCTTTGACGACTGTACAAATGCTACACTTGTAAATGTTGTGTAAGGATATGTTGTCACGTATGTGTTGTGTGTATGTTGACAGATGGTTGTTCTACACTACATTCAGGTAAAACACGAACATTGAGTACCCCTCTTTGCCCCCTCGTATCCTGAATGTTGATATTTTGACAAGGTAGATGACCGCAAGAAACAGTTTTATTAAATCCCAATGTAACATGAACTTTTTAATTTTCAAACCTTTTGAATGAACTTGTTGATTAGAGTCATTCTCCAATGGATTGATCATAAGCCTATCGAATAAAACAATTTTCAAGTATTTTAAAAATTCTTAAAATCCCTCAGATGAAGCTTTACCTGAGAAATGTCGGAGCCAAAATTCGCATCCCCAGCTACTATACAGGGTTAGTTATGCAGCGTCAAACATACAATTTACAAATTTTCAAACGGCAATATTAGGTCTAATGATTCAATTAAATTATGAGAATAATCGGAAAGTAATGAAGTATCTCAATTTTTAATTATAATTAAACGAAAATCCAAATTAAATGCCGTAATAATAATAATAATAATAATATCGAGTGACCTGGCTGGCTCAGGTCTGGTGTCAGAGTTTTCAGGTCGCAACTGATCAATTTCAGGGCCTCTGACATGACCTAACGACTGCTTTTTAGGCAGCCGGGACGGCTTAACGTGTCCATTCGAAACACGGGAGTGGTCCGAGATAAATATCTTGCCCGGGCCGGGATTTGAACCCGGGCCTCTGAATCATGAAGCCAGCATCTGATCCACTCGACTACGGCCACTCCCGTATGCTGTAAATCACCCCGAAGACTTCTGCTACTGCAAATATTGACAACAGGGTAAACAGCTAGATGGAAATTCGATGAACGCTACTATTCAAAAATTATTTTTCAGTCCGGGAATCGAACCCGGTACCTCCTAATTGCCGGTCTGGAATGCTTACAATGCAGTATCAGAAGTCTTCGGGGTGTTTTACAGCATTTAATTTCGTTTTTCGTTTAATTATAATTAAAAATTGAGTTGAATACTTGGTTACTTTCCGATTACTCTCATAATTTAATTGAATCATTAGCCTTAATATTGATGAAGGTTGATAACAATAATTATTTATTTATTAGAATTTGAATAATTGCAATATCTCAGTAATTTTCATCTGTATCTCAATTTTACTGAGTAGAATCATAGAGGAAATATAACATACTTTCTTTATGGTAGAATATTGAATTTTATGGTCATTTTTTCAGTAATATTTTGTTTCAAGTGGTCACACACCTTTAGAGATATTTTCCCTCATAATGCTTCAGTGATGTGGCATGGTATTGTCATGTACTTTTTGATGAATTGTTTTGATGTGATTTTTATTTAAAATTTGCCTGCCTTATTGTCCCGTCAACTATTAATTGAGCTGAATATAGGTTGTTTTGCTGATTTTCCTTTATGAAAAATACATGTTCATTTAGTTTGACGTTGTGTATTTGTGTCTGTGATCGCCCTTTCTGAATGTGTTGTTGATGAGTTTGTTGCATGAATGTTGATGATTAAAAAGAAATGAATCTTTCATGATTTACGAATTTACATCACCCTATAATTATCATAACCATTGTAGATGATCTATCATTATCTTGGTTGTCCCAGCCAAAAGCATATTGTACTGGAAATTTAGTTTCTTTGGTTCAGCCCTATCTCCTTGCTGTTCTCCTACAGTATTCTAAATATTTGTAATTGAAATTATAAAAAATACACTTTTTATGCTCTTCTATTGAATTAAAATGGATAATCATGAGTACTGTAAGCTCAAAATTTATGTTTCTCTTGTTACTGATTGTTTGATATTTTTTTATTTATAATATTGATGAGTTTTCATATTTTTACTGGTTTGGTGTTTCTATGTGTAGGCTGATCCCATCCAAAAAGGTTTATTAAATGTTTCCTATTGTCAAGTAGCTCTAGGTCAAGAATTTTATTTTATTAATTTAGTTGGTTTGATATTCATCTCTTCTTTTGTTCCCCAAGAAAACCATTCAAAGCATTTGCATGGAAACGTTCTACCCTAGTAATTTATTTGTTTGGTAATTGTATATGAACTGTTTTCTGATGAATTTCGATAGTTGTTTTTGTCGCACGTGTATTATAAAATTAAACTCTATGTTGTAGTGAAGGTGATAATATTATACAAGAAATCCATAATTGAAGAAAAACTGCTGAGTTAACGCAAAACTCGTAAAATGAATTAATAACTAATAAATTTATATATATCAAATAGAACGGCGACTTGAAACTGCCTTAACCACTTATCAATATTACAGTATAAAAATATGTTATTCAAATGAAATCACTTCACTTATATGGGCTTCTTTATTCAAATTAATAAAAACAAAATAAACTTGTAGTACCCTTTTTATTTAAAACATTTCAACGATTAGTTTCGACCTACTTTGGCCATTTTCAAGTTAGGCTGTGCAAAGGCTAAAAATAATCTTTTTACTCGTGATATTTTTCAAAGTTTTTTGATTTGTATATCATCAAGCTATAAAAATGAAAAAGTTTTCTCAGGAAATTTTTTTTCTGATCATTACTTTTTGAGATATGAGCGCCTAAAGTTTAAATTTTTGGGACAGAACATTTCAAATACGGTAAGAGATAAATCCATGAGATTTAGAGGTTAGATTCTTCATGGTACCTATTGTTGATCTAGTAGAACAAAAATTTTCTGAAAATATCAATTTTTAAGATAGTTATTCAATTTACAAAAAATAACTTTTAGTTGAGCTATTTTTGGTAAATTGAATAACTTTTCAAAAAAAAATTAGTTTTACTAGATCAACAATACCATGAAGAATCCGTCCTCTAAATCTCATGGATTTATATCGTACCGAATTTGAAATGTTCTGTCCCAAAAATTCAAACTTCAGTCGCTCATATTTCAAAAAGTAATGATTAGAAAACATGTTTTCCTGAGAAAACTTTTTCATTTTGATAGCTTGATGATATACAAATCGAAAAACTTAGAAAAATATCACGAGTAGAAAGTTTATTTTTAGCCTTTGCACAGCCTTAAAATATGAAATGTTTTAAATAAAAAGGGTACTACAAGTTTTATATTATTTTTATTAATTAGTTATTCAAATGCTACACTATTGATAGTCATAGTTAGTATAAGTAGTAAATTCATCCAATATCAAATCGGATATTTAAGTCGTCACTCTTTCATGAAGTTAATTCAAATACATAACTATATGCATTTATATTATATATACTGTAGTTCATAACTCAAATAATTCTGTGATCCATGAACCCTAAATTATCATCACTATTACATTAAAAATTATTTCTAGATATTTGATACCTTTTTTATTTGTTTCAAATTCAAATCAAATAAATTTATTTTCCATTTTTTACATTATATACAGAGCATGAAATTACCATAGTTACTGAAATAATTACCATATAACTAAAAAATCACAATCATACCCTGAAGAACATTACAAAAAATCAATTTATATGGAAAATAATCCCAAAGGTTACCAAAAACCTGTTTGGGCAGAAAAACTACTTAAAATAAAAAACATTTTTTTTAACTTCTTTGGAAACCAATAATTATTTTCTCATTGAAGGATGGAAAAGTAGATCATATCAATGGCCATTCGGCTTTGAAAAGAGGGTTATTTATATACAGTACAGCTCTATTAGAATATGAAATTTCCCAATAGAAGTCTAGTATTTTTTAATACCTTATTATTTATTTTTATCCATTTTCAAGTTATTTTTTATTGAAACACAATGCTTTTTCAATTGAAGGATGGAAAGAGTGAGAGCCAACAACGCAACGGCGGTAGTCCCAATGTGTCAGACAGAGATGAGAATAGTCGGTCTTCCACTAACATTATGCCGATGACAAATAAGCCGGCAGTGAGTAATGGTTACGATTTAATCATGCATGAGTTTTGAAGACATCAACTCTTATTTATGCATGATTTTTCCATAGCATGAAATTTTTACTGAAATTAATTGAAAACAATTACTGAGCTTACAAAGATTTACAGTGAAGTACCAGTAGGCTATACTGTGAAACTGAATAATGGATAAGGTTATCTATAAGATAAGATAATTTTTTTATTCAACACAGTACACTTTATAATATACAGTTGAATAACGTCAGGTCTTAATAAGTAACAAATCTGATATTTCTCTCCCAATATTAGGCTATTATAACGTCTCGTGCATGTATGAATAAACAAAATGAACAAATAAATTACGACATAGCAGTCAGGTATTTATAAACAAAAGCTCACAATAATGTGAGTATTGAATCTCTCATTTCAACTAATAGCGTTTACTTATAAATAGCTGATTGCTATGTCGTAATTTATTTGTTCAAAAGTGATTATTAACAAGCAGTTCGTAATGAAAACAAACATTGATGAGTAAGCAAAATGCTTAAATTCTGTGCCAAATCAATGCAGACAAATTAAAAATAGAAAAAAAGAAGATAAATCAGGTTGTTTCTAGATTTCTCTATCCTATACTCTACAGTTAATTTCAATCAATCAATCAATCAAGAATCTTCTTTATTCCACAATACAGCAAATACAAAAATGATAAATAATATGAAATATAAAATACAAATTATTAAGTACTTAGATTAGGGTTTCATATTATACATTATGGAATGAGCCTACATGGGCACTGTGGCCTGTGCGTAGACTAAACAAAACAACTGCCACGCAATAATGTCAATAAATTTTCACTTGAAAATATCATCTATTTCGCATTTCATTGTTACAAATGGATTACTATGGAATTGAATATATGAACGATTCTACTCTATGCATGGTTTTTTCTCACAGCACCTTTCTTAGTTGTTGAATTGTTTCAATTTTCCCTTTCTCTTACTCAATGAGATTCTCTCAATATGATAATAATTTCATTTGAGGGTCAAGAGTAAGTGAATTCTCTGCTCTATGCCCTTCCCAACAAGAAATTTATTCTGATATAATGAAATAAATATTCTCTTTTGTGGATTCTAAGTTCATTGCCATTTCATTTTTAACATCAAATTTGAACTGAAACTTTTCAAAAAAACCTTCGCATTAGCATCTCTCTTAGCATTTTAAATCATTATTGAAATTTAATAGGCTTTTGTGCAACCAGGCCATAGTTTCTTGTTGCATATGTTGCAATGTACCTAGAATGTATTCTAGGTACCTTGATCTGATCTGTTCCTTGCATCTTCTGTAACATGCTTTATGTTGGATATCATGAACGAATGCTTTGTTTCGGTGTACAGTCTGCAGTTCCAAGCAGCAGCACCAGTCCAACTGAGATGAGTGGTGTTCAACCAAGTGGAGCTGCAGCCAACATGCCCCAACAGCAGCCAGCAATGGAGCAGCCAGTGCCGGCCAACAATGGCGGTGCAGCCAGTTTCGCCAACCTGGTCAAGACTGAGCAGCCATCCTCTGCAGCCAGCAATGGACCCAGTCCTATTCCATCCTCTCCAATGCAACCCAATTCTGCTCCAGCAAACAGCAATCTCACAGCAACCCTCAATGCAGTGGCTGCTGGAAGTGGTGGAAACACCAATGGTGGTCCCCCTGGCGGCCCTCCTGGGGGTCCCCCTAGTGGTCCCCCTGGCAGTCCCATGGCAGCAGCACCGTCCCCCACTCCTCCACCTCCCCACCATCACAGCGGACCCCCAAAATGATGGAGCCTTCCCATCCCTCATCTCCAGGACCGTCCCCGAATCCTGTGGGTTCACCCATGAGTGCACCTCAACAACATCCCATTTCTTCTACAGGATCCATGCCTGGAGGACCAAGTAATGTGCCCCCGCATGGAGGTCCCCCTTCCCAGCAACCTGGCTCCCCGATGGGAACCCCGCAACCACCCAACCCATCTTCTCCATATGGACCCATGCATCCACCGGCTCCTTACGGTGGTGGTTCTTCTCCAGGACAGTTCCAACCCCCTTCGTTTCATGGACCTCCCCCAGCCGTACCCTCCCCGGGTGTTGTTCCACCTCCACAAATGCATCCCAACCATCCTCAACCTCCATCCAACACTCCCCCCATGCAGATGCCCCCGCCTCAGGGGTTCCAACCCTCAATGGCTCCTTACCCTCCCCAGCAGTACCCTGTTTCCCCCGCCAGCCAACCCCTGCCTCCTCGTCCTCCTCATCCTTCATATGGTGGAGGTTATCCGCAGACTCCCTTCCCCCAGTATTCGCCCCATCCCCATGCCGCTCACCCATACTACCACCAGAACCACCCCTATCCTCCCCAGTACCCACCTCCGCACATGTCGGCGCGCCCGCATCACCCTCACCACCCCTACCACATGCCTCCCCAGCAGCAACCGCAGCAGGATGCTCAGGGACATCAGGTGAGACATCAGAAAATCATATCAAGTTTTTCAACTTTTTTGAAAGTGATATTGTGCCAAAGTTAGTAGACAGTCTACTAACGTTGATATTGTGCTATAGTGAGGTCCACGTTACAATGACTGTGTTTGATTAGCAATGGTATTGCTATCCTTGTCCATCATTCAACAAAGCGGATAGCGCATCTCTTTCTCGCTTTGCTCTGTTGACACATCATCTTTTAACAATGTAGAATTAATAATTAAGAAGATATTTCATCTTAGTTATGAAAATTCATTAAGAAATTATTGAAAAATATAATTTCTTGCTTTATAAAATATAATTTTAAACGAGAATGAACCGTTAATATTACATCAATAGACCTGTATCTTGAATGAAAAAGACTAAGAAATTGTCAAAAACCACTGTAATCATAAATTACATAAATCAGTGGTTTTTTGACAATTCTTAGTCTTTTTCATTCAATTCATTTATGTAATTTATGATTACATAAATCAGTGGTTTTTTGACAATTCTTAGTCTTTTTCATTCAATATGAATAATTACCACAATATCAACTTCTCAACTACACAAAAAGACCTGTATCTGCTACCGTATATAGAAGGCATTGACAAGACAGAGGATCGGCAACGTCTTTCTCCTATCTTTCTCCACTGCCATCATAACGTGTACCTCACTATAGTTTACCCCAAAGACCTTAAAAGAGATCTTTGGTTTAAAAGAGATCTTTAAGGTCTTTGGTTTACCCATATGTGCTGATGAACTATGAACCTTTTTTGGACCAATCTTCTAATAGAATCCGGGAATTAAATAGTTGTACCATTTACACACACATCGATATTTGTACGTCCGATTTTTCCCCGTCCTTATGAATTCTATCTGCCTTTTGCACCAAAGTCTGTTGAATTCGAATCTTGATTAAATGCCTCGATAACCAATCAGATAAGCCTTCTTCCCAGAAACCCCTTGTCTGATTGTCTCTCTTAGAATTTAGTCATCATTGAAATTTAACAGGCGTTTGTGCAACCGGAACCGGGTCTATTAGATTAAACATAATTCGGCAAACACATGATGTGTTTCTTTCTACATACACACAACATGTGTTTGTCAAGCTCTGTTCAATCTGGTAGAATTTATTAGGACGCCAAAAAATCGAACGTCCAAAAAATCTATGTGTGAGTACTGGCTTAAGAACTAAGCCTGTTTTTTCCAAATTTTTATGTGTTTTAATCATTGATTAAAAAATTAAATATTGAAAACTATTCAAAGTTGTCACAACAACAAAATTTTTAACTGTGATAACTTCAAATATTTATATCCAAGTTATTCCATAAACATACACACATTATATCAAAACCGCAATATTTCAGCATAATGATACAACATACAATACTTTATAAAGGGGTTGGTAACCACATTTGTATTTTTTGGAAAACGGTGTCACAGTGGTCGCGCTGATAAGCCATCGATCGATTAGATGATTCATGAGCCTTATATTCCCGTTAGAAGGGTGACCACTTTTAGAGCCAACTCCTCTGAAATCTAGGACAGTTTTATTATAATGTGATTATCCTTATGTATCTGTTCATAATTTCTAACATTTCTCCTGAAATCGTCGGATCATTATAATTGAAATTATCTTTCAACAAATCTATAGCTGTGTACATACTTATGCGCCACGAACACAAGCCGTACGCTTTTCATCAGCTTAAGCTATGCTTAATATACATATATTTAATATTTATACACATTTATGCATCTTACTGAATATATACAAATACAGATATAATTATATTCAAAAATTCAATTCAAAAAATAATTTATTCCGCACAACATAATATTATTACAAAACATTGTACCATCTAACAGTACAAAAAAATACTAATGTAAAATTATATGTTTTGCTTCAGATGACAAAAACATAAAGCGAAATAAATATGAGCACACCTAGGCATAAGCCCTATTGGAGTGCACTTCTCTTAAAATAAAATAAATTTAAAGACTAGAGTAGTAGGACCGCTACGCTCTACACATGAAATAAACTTTATTTATGTGAAAATAATCAATTATAAATTTACCAGTGTTACGGTCTTCATAATGCGTATTATACAGGTCTTCATAATCTATTATAACAATTGTAATGTTATTGAATGAATTTCCATTGATTTTCATGGAAAAAATTAAGTTAAATGGAAAAAATAATATAGTAAAATAAATAAAAATATTCAAAAATGTTTTAGTGGACAGCGAATTAAATTATGAAAACAGAAGGACAGGGAAAAAACCACTGACTCAAGAATAAGATTATACTGCCTAATATTTATACTAATGTACAATCCTCAAAAAAGATTCACAGTCATTCAATGTGAACAGATAGAACTTCAAACTTTTAAGAAATATATTGACTGGGACTGAGGTATTAAATTTTCTTGAGATTAAATTAAACATTCTAGGTGCATTGAAAGAAAATGAATGTTGAAAAATTGTTAAATTAGATTGGGGAACTTGAACTAAAACCCGTCTGAAGTCATATCTGATATCCCGAGTAAGATTTGCATTGAGGCTTCTTAGAAAGAATAGCTTTAGTACTTTGAAAACATAGAGATTTCTGATTGGAAGTATCTTAAGCTGAAAAAACAGTGGCCAAGAATGATCAGTTCTGAGTGATCTGGTAATTATACGTATAAATGATTTTTGAAAAATAATTATGGGATTCAGTGTTGTGACATAGGTTCCACCCCACAAAACAATACCATAGCTCATACAAGAGTTAATAAGTGCATGGTAAGCATTCAATAATACACGTGTAGGACACAAATCACGTAGCATGTAAAAGCTCCTTATTCCTCTACAAAACTCCTTTTTCAATTTCGCCACATGATTTTTCCAAGACAATAAAGAGTCGATAACTAAACCTAAGTATTGAAAAGTATTCACAATGTTAATTGTTAGACAGTTACAGTTATTAACAACAGAGCAGGAATAGCTATGATAACACAGATCTGTATCAAAAAATAAATTTCCCCTCAAGTTAAAGATCATGTACTTAGTTTTTTCACTTAAAACCATGAAATTTTTGCTGAACCAATAATTCAAGACTCTTAAATCGTCGCTCATTCTTGTGTATATTGTATTGCATGCTACATCTGAATATGTGAGTGCAGTATCATCTGCAAAAGCAGTCAACCTTCCATTCAATTTTGCATCACATAAATCATTTATATAAACAAGAAATAGAATAGGTCCCAAGACTGAACCTTGGGGCACACCATAATCTATATTCTTGAAACTACTGTAGCATCCCCCTACCCTCACACACTGCTTTCTGCTTCGAAGATAGCTATGAAACCACTTGTATGGTAAGCCTCGTACCCCAGCTGCATATAACTTATTTAATAAAATTGAATGATCCACTGTATCAAAGGCTTTAGTGATATCTAGATATAATGCTGAACATTTTTTACCCTCATTTATACTCTCATAGATATCCTCAAAAAATGAAACTAAAGCATCTTCGGTACTCAGGCCCTCTCTGAAACCAAATTGATTTTTACTAAAATAATCTATTTTTTTGAAAAAACCTATCAATCTAATTTTTATAATCTTTTCAAAAATCTTGGTGAAAACTGACAATAGAGATATTGGACGGTAACAATTTGGTTTGAAAAGTGGGATTACAATAGCAACCTTCAAGCAGTCAGGGAATTCACCACTCATCATGCTCCAAT
Organism: Nilaparvata lugens; assembly: GCF_014356525.2. NCBI lineage: Eukaryota > Metazoa > Arthropoda > Insecta > Hemiptera > Delphacidae > Nilaparvata > Nilaparvata lugens. The sequence continues at coordinate 24,537,807 of NC_052515.1, forward strand.
TAAAAAGCCTACTCAAAACACCAGCAATCTGAATGGAAATTCTCTTAACAATGTAACTGCTTATATTGTCAAACCGGGAGCTTTATTGTTTTTCAAACCGGCTATTATCTTGAGAATTTCAGTTTCATTAGTGGGAATGAAAAACAAGGAATGCAAAATATTTTTATACTTGAAATGGGAATTAAATACTGCATTATTCTCTACATTAATAATTGAATGTCTTAACTGTTGCGGTATTTTAATGAAAAATGAATTAAACTCTGTAGCAATACGTTTTATATCAGTGATTGTCTCTGAATTGATTTCTAAACTTATAACATCATGCTTTGATTCCCGATCTCCTATCAAGCTGTTTACTATTCTCCATTGAGTTTTTAAATTACCTGAGCAATTATCAAATTTTTTCAAGTAGTACTGCTCTTTTGCTTTTCTCAGATCGGATTTTAATTTATTTCTGAATGTTCTGTAATATTCTTTCAAATTTAAATCATGTGGTCTTGAAATCGTAAGTTTGTACAGTTTTTTCCTTCTATTGATTCCTTTAAATAAATAGTCAGAAATCCATGGAGTTGATTTATTATTGATAAAAACACTTTTTCGGGGTCTACTGCATTTACACTTATCTATTGAGTCTGATAATAGCTTGGTGAACGAATCGAAAGCAGCTGAGACGGAGTTCTTATCTAAGACGCTCTCCCATTGCAAACTTTGTAACTCTACTTTCAGTTGATCGAAATCAATCACAAGGCTGCTTCTTTCCGTGGCATCTTTAACGTGATAACGTTTTCTTATATCTAGCTCTAGACGTACCATTGAATGGTCAGTAATTCCAAGGTGCAGTACTATAGCATTGTAATCAACTAATTGTTTTATTTGGTTGAATCGGATGAAACAATGATCTAAACAACTCTGACTATCACCAACTATTCTTGTAGGCTCATTTATAAGGCAGTCTAATCCGTGGCTAGCCATCTGGCTAAGATAAGAATCAGCTACTCTATCATCAAGCAGTAAATTGCAATTTATATCTCCGGTGAAAATAATATTCTTTCCTTTTAGAGAAGCTATCATGCAATCGATATCATCGAGAAATTCCTGTATCGGAATACTATGTAAACGGTAAACTGCCAAAACAATGAATTCAATGTTATCATCACAACAATTAAGCTGCAAACAGTCGGCTGACCGCTTATCTGAGCTACCTAAAATGCTACATCTGTATTGTGATTTGGCGTAAACTATTACCCCTCCGGCTCGATAGTTATCATTACAACAACCATAAGCATTGTAACCATCAATTCGAAACAAGTTTATCTCATCGGTAGATATCCATACTTCAGTTAGTATTATAAAGTCCGGAGACATTTCAAAGTTATTTAATTCAACTAAAAACAAATCAAAATTCTGCCTTAGGCTACGGATATTCTGATTTATAAAAACTAGAACATGATTAGAATCAGACATTGAAAGAATGTGACAAATTTATTATTACTGTAGAATGAACTGATACTAAGAACTTTGTTTTTATACTCATTCTGTGAGCTTGCCTTCTAGCAATAAAGACAGAGATTGATATTATTTCCAATTTAGTAATAGAGAGATTAAAAGAAATGTAAAACAATAAAGAGATTGAATAATGTGAAAGAAATAAGCTTTTCTTATAATATCTATATATGTCTTTGAATAAAGAAACTAATAAAAAATACCTACAAGTAATGGGTACTTCGGTCTCACCGTGACAACAAAAGTAAGAGTAACGAAAACAAGAGTATAAAAAATAAAAATAAAAATATAGCTTATCAATTTAAAACAATGCAAAAAATAATAGAATAACATAAAAGTAACAAAAGGACTTACAAATCTTTCAGGTCTTCAATTTTCCTAACAGTTATCACATTTGATCCCTGTTTCTTTCTTAGAAAAATTTTACCACTTCTGACCCATAGATACTCAAAGTTCTTATCTTTTTTCACTTGTCGGGCCGCATTGTAGAGGCTACGCCGAGCAGGTGACAGGCTCTCATTAATGTAGATCGGCACCGCGGGTCCTGAGGTCAGACCCATGTCATGCGTGTTGAAGTTGCGCTTCACGCGGCGTTTCTGGAGTAGCTCTTCTGAATCCAGCCTCCGTACCATTTTTACAATGATACCAGGATGCTTGTCAGACCCCACCCTGGAACGCAGGCGATGGCATGCATCTATCATCGTGTCCTCTATTGGATACCCTAGCGAACGACCCACATCTTTGACGATTGCAACAACATTTTCTCCTTTCTGCATCGGTACTCCATGTATTTCTACTGTGTTACGACGCGAGTACTGCTCACAATCCTCAACCCTCAGCTCAAGATCAGCTATCTTCCTTTGAAGCCCATTATTTTCACTTCTCAGTTCATCCACCGTTTTCACCAACTTGGAAATTTCACCTTTCTGCTCCTCGACCGTCTTCCTAGCTTCTGCAACTTCTGCAACTTATATATCTACCTTGTAAGGCGTGTGTTCGTGGCTCATAAGTCTGTTCACAGCTTTTGATGTTGCGTTATAATTTGAAAAATATATTGTTCAACATTTTCTATGATCTTCAAATAGTTTTACGATATTGTGCTATCATTTTCATACATTGCTGAACCATTTTTGTAATTTTCGTCATTCAGGGAGTCGAGGGTGGTCCACCCGGCTCAGGACCCATGTACGGAGGTCCGGGAGGGGCGAGAGGTGCCGAGGGGGGTGGCATGATGCCCCAAAGCCAGAGTCTGCCAGCCAACGTGGGGGGGATGCCTCCCCAGCAGGGGGGTGGTCCCCCAGGAGGTCCTCCTGGGCCCCCCTCGGGTGCTCCTCAGCCCCCCGACGCCGAAATGCAGTCGGACGAATCTCAGTCTGACTCCGCCCCCCCTCCGCAGCATGCCAAGATGGCTTATGAGTCAGGTTTGTAGAATATTAATGAATGAATGAACGAATAAGATATAAAATAACTTTATTATAATTTTCTTAATATCTTATGAACGATGACAAGTTAGAGAGTTAGGGCTGTTCGGTAGCCTACACTTGTTTTTATTCAAATTGGATAATCTTTTTAATATAATTTTCCTCCACCTCCTGACTGAAGTGCTTACTTTACTCCCTGGAACATAATACTAAAGTGTCACTTTTTCGCTCTCGGGAGGAGAAAACAGGAAAACTCCCTAGAGCGTGAAGTAACTCCATTTAAATAACATGGGGAGCATCTCCATTTTAAAAACGTACATTTGAAATAGGTTTGAAGGTCTAAGCTCAGATGAAGAAGCATATAGAGTAGTCATTAAACCAAATAAATTCAATACCTCAACCAGACATTTGATCAATATATGAAATTTGTTTGTATGCTAAAATTATTACAATTAAATTATACAATAAAAAATTTTTTATTCCATATTATTCAAAATACCAGCCAACGAATATTCCTCATTAACCAATCAAATTTGAAACTGGAACTTCATCATAGTTGTAGTTGTGGCGGCCATTGATTACAACTTTTGCCGACAGATAGCGCTTAGCCAGCCCAGCTGTTTACTTTTATATTATGTTGTAACACATGTTTGGTCACGTACGTTTTTAAAAATGATTTTATTTGCAGTTTTTATAAAAATGTAGGTGGAGGAAAAATGTTGTGTATATCACGAGTGAAATAGTATATTTCGCACCTAGGGTCGAAAATGTACGTTTTCCGGCTCGAGATCGCGGTTTTCAAGTTCGAGACGAAGTCGAGAACTTGAAGCGTTCGAGAGCCGGAAAAACATTTTTGCCCGTGTTGCGAACGCTATTTTTCGCCACACAAAAAAAACTTCCCAATATATAAGAAATTGGAAAATAAATAAAATTCAAACAGCGTATTTTGATAGTTTGAATCTTGGTTATGACAACTTTCACTGTCAATTAATTTCAATATTACTATTAATAATTTACAATAGTGACAATATTTTTATACTATTAATATTTCGAATAATTGTTTGAATTTTTATAGCTCGCGCTTTGCGCCTGGTGCAATATCTCATGGATAGATGGATGAATAGAATTTTCATTACTATTTTGAAATAATGTGATTAAAAAATTAATATAATTGCATATTTCACAGTTTTGTCCCAAAATATATCTAAAAAATTGATTGAAATTTAAATTACGGTAACTAATATAAAAAATAGCTAATAAAAGTCGAAATTCATCGACAAAAAAAATGTCATTGACCGAGGTTCGAACCTAGATCATGTTTGTATTTCACTGAACTTTGATGTATCACGCCTTTACGCTCTCGGCCATTGTTTAATGTTGATCGTAGAGGCCTGTAAGTCAGGTAACGTACTATGTAGGCTACTATAATATTGTGTATAGCGGCAAACTTGAAGCCGGTTTGCCGGCATTTTTACAACAAAATATTGCTCTGTAAATAGTTAAATCATAGAGAAAACATTCGAAGATTCAATCTTGAGTGGGCCTAATGTTTTCTCTATATGGTTTGATATTGAAGAAAAATTATCTAAAAGTTTTAATAATGAATTACGGAAAAATTACTAGGAATTTTTCAGTCAAGGCTGAGTTTCACCAGTAGGCTTACCTTAAACTTTAGATCTCTGCTGTATTTTCCTATTATTATTGTTGATTGTATTGCATTAAGAAGTGGAATTCGATAATAAAAAAGAAACAATTATTACTCTACCTCACTTTTAAATATTGATACAATTATTGTCTTTGATTTCAAATTCGATTCTTCACTTTTAAATACTTGCGATACGTACCTTTCTGACAATGGACAATGCAGCCAACATTATATTGTTGAGGCTATAGAGATATCATCGTATTCTATTGTTTGATATCAAACAAAAGTAAGAGTAACGAAACAAGAGTATAAAAAATAAAAATAAAAATATAGCTTATCAATTTAAAACAATGCAAAAAATAATAGAATAACATAAAAGTAACAAAAGGACTTACAAATCTTTCAGGTCTTCAATTTTCCTAACAGTTATCACATTTGATCCCTGTTTCTTTCTTAGAAAAATTTTACCACTTCTGACCCATAGATACTCAAAGTTCTTATCTTTTTTCACTTGTCGGGCCGCATTGTAGAGGCTACGCCGAGCAGGTGACAGGCTCTCATTAATGTAGATCGGCACCGCGGGTCCTGAGGTCAGACCCATGTCATGCGTGTTGAAGTTGCGCTTCACGCGGCGTTTCTGGAGTAGCTCTTCTGAATCCAGCCTCCGTACCATTTTTACAATGATACCAGGATGCTTGTCAGACCCCACCCTGGAACGCAGGCGATGGCATGCATCTATCATCGTGTCCTCTATTGGATACCCTAGCGAACGACCCACATCTTTGACGATTGCAACAACATTTTCTCCTTTCTGCATCGGTACTCCATGTATTTCTACTGTGTTACGACGCGAGTACTGCTCACAATCCTCAACCCTCAGCTCAAGATCAGCTATCTTCCTTTGAAGCCCATATTTTCACTTCTCAGTTCATCCACCGTTTCACCAACTTGGGAAATTTCACCTTTCTGCTCCTCGACCGTCTTCCTAGCTTCTGCAACTTCTGCAACTTATCTATCTACGTTGTAAGGCGTGTGTTCGTGGCTCATAAGTCTGTTCACAGCTTTTGATGTAGCATTATAATTTGAAAGATATATTGTTCAACATTTTCTATGATCTTCAAATAGGTTAAAGATATTGTGCTATCACTTACATACATTGCTGAACCCTTTTTGTAATTTTCGTCATTCAGGGAGTCGAGGGTGGTCCACCCGGCTCAGGACCCATGTACGGAGGTCCGGGAGGGGCGAGAGGTGCCGAGGGGGGTGGCATGATGCCCCAAAGCCAGAGTCTGCCAGCCAACGTGGGGGGGATGCCTCCCCAGCAGGGGGGTGGTCCCCCAGGAGGTCCTCCTGGGCCCCCCTCGGGTGCTCCTCAGCCCCCCGACGCCGAAATGCAGTCGGACGAATCTCAGTCTGACTCCGCCCCCCCTCCGCAGCATGCCAAGATGGCTTATGAGTCAGGTTTGTAGAATATTAATGAATGAATGAACGAATAAGATATAAAATAACTTTATTATAATTTTCTTGGTACCTTATGAACGATGACAAGTTAGTGAGTCAAGGCTGTTCGGTAGCCTACACTTGTTTTTATTCAAATTGGATAATCTTTTTAATATAATTTTCCTCCACCTCCTGACTAAAGTGCTTACTTTAATCCCTGGAACATAATACTAAAGTGTCACTTTTTCGCTCTCGGGAGGAGAAAACAGGAAAACTCCCTAGAGCGTGAAGTAACTCCATTTAAATAACATGGGAAGCATCTCCATTTTAAAAACGTACATTTGAAATAGGTTTGAAGGTCTAAGCTCAGATGAGGAAGCATATAGAGTAGTCATTAAACCAACTAAATTCAATACCTCAACCAGACATTTGATCAATATATGAAATTTATGTTTGTATGCTAAAATTATTACAACTAGGTATTATAGTATATCACTATACTAAAAAAATGTATAAAAATTTTTTTATTACATGTTATTCAAAATACCAGCCAACGAATATTCCTCATTAACCAATCAAATTTGAAACCGTTTATGATCTGGAAAGAAAACGGAGTTAGCACTTTCAACAACCCATAACTCGCTTATTAGACCACTTGAAAATTTCAGTCGCCACTTTTTCTCACTCTTATAGTGATCTCAACAATTATATTGAAAAAGATTATCCAATTTAGAAAAAAGTGTACCAAACAGCCTTAAATTATAAATTGCCTGTATTTTGTGAATGGATAGACGAACTATTCAAATAGAATAAGAAACAACTAGAGTAGTATGGTAATAAAGTAGTTGCAATTTGTAGTAAATGCCAAAATAGTTTTCTAGACCTGAGACATGTTGTACTTAGTAAACCTAGTATCTTCTTCTGACGAATAAAATAATTATATTATGTTTGAAAATAATGAACATTATCAACAATTAATATATATGTTTAGATTTACCAGCATAACTTGAATCAGAGCTATTCTTACTATGTAGAAGGCGGTGGAAAAAAGTGGCAACTATGTCATCCTATCATCTACACTGACTATAACGTGATTCTCATTATGTAGCTTAACTTTCTTTTACTCATCCGTGGGAAAAAATCGTATCGTTATAACGAGTTTGTAAAGTAAATAAACGTTTTATCATAATCATAGAGAAACGATAGCATAAGTAGATATCCCATGGTATAGGGCGTTTATGTCGCAACTTTTACTGTTATCCCAAGCCGATAGTTCACGTAGTTCTTCCCATGCAGCTGTGTGACGCTGGTAGTCTCTCAAATTGTGCCGTTCATACACTCTCACCCCAACAAAACAGTAATAATTTACAATAATCGACAGTAATCGGCTTGAGATAACAGTGAAAGTTGCGACATAAATTCCCTATACCGTGGGATATCTACTTACGCTATTGTCTCTCTATGTCATAATGAATTCAAGCTTTTTCTAAAATGAACACAACTATACTAAGAAATTATGAATTTATCGTGCTTTATGAAATAAAAATACAATGTGACGAACTATTTAAATAGAATAAGGCGGGATGCACACCGGAGAAACGCATTTCGTGAAGCCCTCTTCTATGAAACTTGTTTCATGCAATCCGTTTCACTCGCGCATGCATACAAAAGAAACGTTCCCTGCTTAATCTTATCAGTCGATTGCGAGCAACTTTCGTTTCACGTTTCCTGAAACTTTTGCCGACAGATAGCGCTTAGCCAGCCCAGCTGTTTACTTTTTATATTATGTTGTAACACATTGTTTGGTCACGTACGTTTTTAAAAATGATTTTATTTGCAGTGTTTATAAAAATGTAGGTGGAGGAAAAACGTTGTGTATATCAAGATCGAAAAATATTCATTCTCCCTCAGGAAAATTGTTGCCCTCGGCTTCGCCTCGGGCTTTAAACTTTTCCCTCAGGGAGAAAAAACAGTACTTTTCACTCTAGATATACAAATAACTATTATTGTTAAGATCATTATAAGAGTGAGAAAAAGTGGCAACTGAAATTTTTAAGTGGTCTAATAAGCGAGTTATGGGTTGTTGAAGTGCTAATTTTCCAGATCATAAACGGTTTCGACCATATTAACAGACCTTCTCTTAGAATTTCAAAAAATGTATCTTTCCTAACTAAAACATTCTATTTCCCCATATCGTTCATAAATAAAAAAGTAAAATTTTGTTGTAAATTTGATAACTTGTTTATTTTGGCATTAATCGCGAAAAAACGCATATTAGAAGAACAAAGCCAATGATGTACTGAATGTATCAAAAAAAACTCCAATGGAAAATTTGAAACCGTTTATGATCTGGAAAGAAAACGGAGTTTAGCACTTCAACAACCCATAACTCCCTTATTAGACCACTTGAAAATTTCAGTCGCCACTTTTTCTCACTCTTATAGTGATCTCAACAATTATATTGAAAAAGATTATCCAATTTAGAAAAAAGTGTATCAAACAGCCTTAAATTATAAATTGACTGTATTTTGTGAATGTGGATGGACGAACTATTCAAATAGAATAAGAAACAACTAGAGTAATATGGTAATAAAGTAGTTGCAATTTGTAGTTAGTAAATGCCAAAATAGTTTTTTAGACCTGAGACATGTTGTACTTAGTAAACCTAGTAGGTATCTTCTTCTGACGAATAAAATAATTATATTATGTTTGAAAATAATGAACATTATCAACAATTAATATATATGTTTAGAGTTACCAGCATAACTTGAATCAGAGCTATTCTTACTATATAGAAGGCGGTGAAAAAAGTGGCAACTATGTCATCCTATCATCTCCACTGACTATAACGTGATTCTCATTATGTAGCTTAACTTTCTTTTACTCATCCGTGGGAAAAAATCGTATCGTTATAACAATTTTTGTAAAGTAAATAAACGTTTTATCATAATGAATTCAAGCTTTTTCTAAAATGAACACAACTATATTCAGAAATTATGAATTTATGATTTTATTATGAATGTGACGAACTATTTAAATAGAATAAGGCGGGATGCACACCGGAGAAACGCATTTCGTGAAGCCCTCTTTCATGAAACTTGTTTCATGCAATCCGTTCCACTCGCGCATGCATACAAAAGAAACGTTCCCTGCTTAATCTTATCAGTCAATTGCGAGCAACTTTCGTTTCACGTTTCCTGAAACTTTTTTCACGAAACTCGTTTCTCCGGTGTGCATCCCGCCTAAGAAACAACTAGAGTAATACTGTAATTAAGTCAATATGTTGACTTTTCTACTAGAAATGTTTTATTTTTGCGAAATAAATTTTGCAGGTCTTCTATGATCAAGCCATCATCTCCAGTTAAAGCTCTAAATCCAACTTGAGTATCGAAGCCGTGGGTTTTGAATAAATTGTGATTAAATAGAACATAAGTGTAAATACAACATAGATATTATCATCCAATATGAATACAACATATTGTTTTTGTATTTCGTAAGGCTTTTATTTCCAACTGAGAAGTACAGCTCTGGACAGAAAACGATGGGAAGCTGCCTACCAATCGAATGATTGAAGCTAAGGAAGAAGGCTTTAACTTTTCATTTTACAAAGTTTTGTGGATGAATAAAGTTTATTTCCTCAGACCAGTGTGTATCTAACCTTTTTTCTATAATGAAATATGTTATGTTTTCCTATAATGTTATGTTACTTTTACGTTTTAGGGGGTCACGGTAGCGAAGACATGAAACAGCCGATGCCACCACAGAGTCGCGGTGGTCCACCACAGAGTGGCGGCGACATGCCACCACAACACATGCAGCACCACGCACCACAGCCCATGGATGTCGACCAGAGTCGTGGTGTCCCCGAGTCAGCACAACCACAGACACCGCCACAGAAGCCCAACGATCAATAATCGCTTAACATTCTGTCAGTTAATTCACGAACATTACGGATCAGATATTTGTCAGTATGATTCAAACATATTTTGACTTTGTGTTGAGTGAATGAAATTTGGGGGACTAATAAAAAGAATATAGAGCTAGTGTTAAATCATATGTAATATAGTCATTAAATTTATTATATTGATTGAGCTATTTAATGGCTCATTGGAGGACTTGATATACAGTTAATGGAACTTTTTATCGTCTTAATAGATCATATTTACTGGAACGGATCTTCAGATGTACATTTACATTAAATGCGACTTCATTTGAGGAGCTACTTATCTTCTCAATAAATCATACACTTAGAAATGTGATTTTAAACATTTTTACTTTGAATATGAAGTATCTCGAATGGATTCTCCAAATAGAATGTCGCTGGTAGTAGTTTTTTATATGACTGATCAATTCTAGATCAATCTACGTAGATTCTGAAATTTTCAAATAAAGTTTTTCTTTCAATGAATCAAAGCAACTGATGGTAACCAGTTATTAATAATCTTCTACGTTTGGAAGCTGCGAAATCCAATTTAAAACTGGATGGTGTTATGCATCAGTAGACCAAGCGCCAAAACGAAAAGTTTCAGAAATGAAGGTTTTGTTAGAAGTCGTCTCTAAAATCATGGGCACCACCAATTTTGTTCTTGATTCTTGTACACATGTAATAAAATATCAGCTGTCATGAGATATGGTTATTATTCTGTTTTTTCATATCACTGACTCTGTAATTGAGAAAAATGTCGTTTAGTCTAGTATTGCTTAACTAAATATCCTCTTAAGCCAGTTTTTCAAAACTAGACCAAGCATAAATTAGGAGCTAGACGAACAGAAAACAATTCTTTACCTGTATTTTTTTATTGTATCAACAGTATAAAACATAAACTTGATATAAGGTTACAACTGAGATTAAGTTTTCACATAATAAAGTAGGTAGGTATTTTCAAGGTAAATCAAAAAACTCTTAAAAAATATTTTTAAAACAAGAAATAATATGTACATAAAAATAATATGTACAAAATCTAGTATCACTATCCTTCTATATATTTTTTTTTAATTTAGAAAAAAAAATGATCAAGTCATAAAATGACACTTCTAGTACCTGTAATCGTTATACTTGCTAATCAAGGACTCATCAATAATCTTCCTTCAAAAAGCAACAACTTTTCAAAATATGAAAAATATAGTGTTAATAGAAGTTAATTTATATTTTCTAGATCACTACTTCTTTATAAAAATGTTTATCCAGAATTGAAATACATAGATTAAGCAGTACATTTTATCATGAATACTAGGCTATAGGATTTACAACGGAAATACCAATAATTTATTCAAATTATCCAAGTTCCACTGTATCTGTTTCACTGATGTATCCAATGTCTATTCTTGTTCTTCAGTTTCAAAATCTAAAGAGCCATTAAAACCTTTGATGTCATCATCTATTTCATCACTTGAGAAGAGATTTCTGTATACATCCCTGGCATCAGCAGGTATGAATTTCATCAAAGACTTCAGGTCATTGAGTTTCTCAACAGACAGTGGTTTCCCATTTGGCCAAAGAGGGACACACAGCTCGCTGAAGGATGTAACTGTGGGACGTCCACGCTTTGGGTTCTTCTGTAAGTCAACTTCTACTGCTTGTCCCTCCAGCGAAGTTCTCATAAATATACTGTTTGGTTTAGTTTTTTTACCTCAATCAATCGAGTTTTGAGCCAGCTAACTGGTTGTTTCTCTATATCTTTTTTACGATTAGTAATATTCTTCTCCATTTCTGATGTTCCCACAAAGTCACAATGGCTCATGCGATGAACGATCAATGGATTCCTCTTCCTGCATCTTTTCATCACTGAAATGTAGTCCTCAGGGCTGTATATCCGCTCCTGGAATTTGAGGGCTGATTCAATGTCACCAAAATCACTATCATTTGGTAGAAAACTATGCCCTGGATACAGATATTTTATTGTTATCCTTTCAAGAGTTGGGTGGACCTTCATGATTGATTTTAGAATCAACACAAGCTTGATGTTCCTGTTCTGACCGCCGCATGAATCAGACCAGAGTATCAAGTGCTTCACTCCACTGCCCACTTCTTCCATTATGAACTTTCGAAGACAGCTTCCAACCTCCTGAGATCCACGACCAGCTTCTCCTTCCACCCAAACAAAGCAATGCCCTTTATCTGTCTTTCCACTATGAATACCCAAATTATAAACACATAATTGTCGTTTGTAATATACAACATTAGTGGGGATCCTTGGCAATGGTAGTGTCTTTTGAAGATCAAAACATAATGTCTCAGTTTCTGGCTGTTTTGCTGTCACTTGCATGTCAGTTTTCAGAGCTGCTCTGGCATTTTCAGCAGGTTTCAGATGATCTTCTTTCTCCTTTTTGAAATTATCTCGATCAATGTCATTAGTTGAGTCTTTGATTAGCACGTCTAAGCGATCACAGGTACTGCAAGTGTCCTTTTTAAGTGTTTTGCGCTTCAAATTAAATTTTGACAAAAAAATGTGCTTGTAGAAGGAAAGTGATACCGGATTTTGTACTTCTGCCTTATAGAGTTCATACATTTTTGATAGTGTTGTTTCTGGGTTTAAAAATTCTCGATCAGTTGTATTTCTGCAGTAGTGAGATTTATATTTTGGAAACTTTGCTATGTGCTCAATAACTTTTTGAGCACGATCTTCTTCAATCTTATTTCTACCTCCTGCAATACCTCGCATATCTCGTACACCTTCAGGCCTTTTAATCGTTTTCAAAGCAGTGTTGATTTTACAGCTTGAAATTCGGAAGGACTGCATGAAAAAACTCTTACAAACCACAGATCCACAAACTTCATAAATCCTGCTCTTCATTTTTTGGTTAGAGTTTTTCACCCGTTTTCTTTTAATTTCCACTTCTCTAACCATGCTACATATTAAGGCTCTTTGGGCATCATGGGACTCAACAGAATAAAATTTACTGAATTCTTGCTTAATATTTTCTTCACCTACTCTAGCAAAACAGTTACAATCACATAAATATTGTCGAAATTCCTTCACGTCATGTAATTTTCCACGCTGGTTAATGTATTCTTTATTTTGAATACAATGTCTCTTTCTTTGCTGGCGATTTTGTTCTGGATACTTTCTTTTCCGTCCTTTTTTGGGTCTTCCAGTAGATGAATTCTCTGGAGCGGTACAAGCATTGTCCTCATTGTCAGGGTCTTCAATTTGTGCAGGGTCTTCATTTTCATTAGATTGTTTTTCTGTTTTATCAGCTTCTGATGACGGTGGAGAAAATAGTGGAGTTGGAGTTAACAAAGATTGAGGCGATTCGAAATCTACAGGAACCAACTCAGTGTACTCCTCTTGGCTCTTATCCTGGTCATCAAAACAATTGACTAAGAATACATCCTTTGATGAAAAATTAATGCCTACAGAGCTTGAAGTATTGACATCAGGTGGCTGAGGGTCACTATCACACCTATTGGTATAAAGTCCCACATCTTCTGCGATTTCTTCGTCATGTGTACAATCTCCAATGATTTTTTCTTGAGTGATTACTTTTTCAAGTGAACTTATATTGTCAAACCAGTTCTGCCCCAGATTGGATTCGTTTTCCTGCAACAAATGAAAACCGTCTATATCAGCTATCTATTTACTACAGTAGACTAGAATAATATTATTGTATTGTAGTTCGGATAGACCCACAGTTGATGAAATTGATTCTGTTTACCATCATCTGGGATCCAGGGCTAATGCAAAGTTATTTTAATGAAAATTCATCAAATAAGAGAAAAATATTGGGTACTTAATACTCACCGGTATTTAACATACGGTATGTATTGAAAGAATGCCTCTATTTTACAGTGTGCATTGGAAATTAGATTAGATAAAAATTAGCGGCTGTATTGAGATAAGGAAAGTAAAATTAACACACTTATTTTCAACATAATCGCATCAGAGCACTGTGAAATAGCTGCCTCTAAATGATGCATCAGTGGAACACTAAATCAATATTGTGTTTTAAATAGGCCTACAGAATTTGTGGTACTTGTTTTGTACAAATTTTACACTCAACAACAATACTAGTGCAATATTACATTCCGTGTATGATGATAATGCAATTTATTGTCCATTGTAGGGAGATAGATTTACTTGTTTACCTTTTTTTAAACCTAGAATCAAGTGTGTATTAATGAGCCTGAGTGTTTTCGAAAACTACAACATATTTAACAGGCCATTTTGAAATGAATAATAATGCACCTAAAATCAGCAATAATTAGCACCAATGCAAAATAGGTCTGTACAGTTTATGAACAATAAAATATAATGATCAACAGTGGGCACAGGCATAGTTTTATTCAGTAGGTACATAACCAAACCTTACACAGGTAAGGTTATTATTAAAGTTATAATCTACAAACAAATCAATTTATTATAGCCTACGGTAGTTAAGTTAATTTTTACATGTCATTAACCAAAATCAACAAATAAATAGCACATGAGTAGCCTACAAATGAAATTGGAAATATTCAATATGTGTCTCTGCATATTCCTCATCATTGAGAAAATGCGCATTATTGTAGAATAACTAAGACAGTACTAAACTTCTTTGATATTTGGAAAAAATCTTTATTACACCTTTCAATAATAAGATGAATTTATTTTTGGTTTTTGGCTGAATGAGTATTCGGCTGTAATAATCTTGTATTTAATTGAAAGGAAACTATATCCATCATGTTTTTAACACAATTTACAGTATTTTTTATTTCATTCACATATTTACCTCTGTCCCAGTTTATTGGTTTTTATCTTTAATAATTTTCGTCGTATGAATTCAAATCAATATTTTTCAATCTGTACCTTACTTCCGCCTCAATACTTTGGGTTTGAGTTTTATTAGTTTTCATTTGATTATATCTTCTTTACTTTTTCATCTGATTGGAAGATCTTACCAAGGAATAGGCTCAGAAGTCTACGATTATTATTAATATGACATTCAGGTTGATTTCTATATACATTGACTTTGGCATTATAGTTTAATGTGCTATAATTGGATTAAAGTATATTTTAGATTAGATCTCAGAATGAGATATTTTATTCTTTCTTCTGTTATAATAATAGATTTACTATTAATTTCAGTAATTTTGTATCGAAATAAAGTATTTGAGATGAATAAAATGCGATTTATCAATAATTTATTTTTATATTATAATCCTTATATTTTTATTTTCTGTTTATAGCGGTGGTGGCTTCAAGAAATCTTGAAAATAAAATGTAAACTAATTTGAATTGAATTCCTAGTAAAAAATATTTAATATGTCAGAAGAATGTGCAATATTCCAGCTCACAATCGAATAAATAATTGTGATAATGTAATTAGATGATCATTATATTTTTAATATTTGGTAAGCATCATCTATCATAATATTATTTCTTCATTGAATATTAAATTTTATGGATTTTTCTGTTTTATCTAGGTCAATCCATTATTTTTTATGTGTATTTTTTCAACAAATACCGAAATGTGTTGATAAAAATCCAGAGTCACTATTGATATTATAGAACAGTTCGTTAACGATATGAAAGCACAATTTCTGTCAATTCTACTTGTCTTAATATAATTATATAAGTTGTCATTCAACGTTTTGATGACATAAAAATACTTCTGGTAGAACTGAAATCCTTTGAAATCTTCTATTATTTCTCTTGAAAGTATGTAATGTTAACAATATTCATTTACTTATTTATTTATTATTCACAATCAACTTAAGGACAAAGAAACACACTACAGTCCAAATTTATATTAGTCTTCAACTCTAACTCAATTTAACACACCAACCAACTTACTTATTCAGTTTGGTAAATTATATTTCATTTTATGAAGTTATAAATATTCCCTATAATGTATTACTTTAAAAATTACCAAAAACCATGGATTTCTGATTAACTATGCAAGTTTTCATTGTTTACTAATGCATTTTTGTGTCTTATTCTCCATCCCACAGGTGAGAAAATGAGGTAAAGAGCTACAAGATGAGTGAAGCCTTGTGACGGTTGGTAATGAGGAATTGAAGTGTTCTAGAAAAATGATAAAGGGTTCCTAACCCATGGCACTACAGCTTTCAAATGTTCCAACAGCTTTTGACCCTCACCAATTTGGTCAGTTATCTCGATGGAATTTATCGTTTATTCTATTTCTGTGTTGTTTAGTCCAAAAATAACGTATGCATTTTAATTTTTACTCGTTATTTCTTATATTTTTCATCAACTTGTCCACTGTTTAATATTGGGCAGGACAAAACTCATTTTTGTAGGAGGTTATGTATTAGAAAGTAACATATTCGATTTCAAAAAGTTCCTGCTACATTAATTTCTTAGCTAGTTTCCTCATGAGCTCTAGGATTGTGCATTATGTGTGGGAGGGATTCGACGGTGAGATATTAGAAAGCTACAGGTTTCAGGTGAGTCTGAACCACCAATAAATTAGTTTAAACTTTATAACTGTTAGTGAAGCTGCGTCCCTTCCAGTGGGAGAACCAGTAGCCCGATGCCTAGATAATTTAAACCTTGAAGGTCGATGATTTACCTACTTATTTTAGAGTAGCAATCTTTTAATTTCTCAAAAGCTCTTGAATGAGCGTAATCATCTTACTGAGATCAGCGAGTGTTGTGATTGGAGGCTAAGGCTCAACTCACACTTACGCGACTCAGGTCGAGAAGAGACTCGACTCCAGTCGAGAGCATGTGTTTTCAAATTGTGACAGTCGCGGAGACTAGAGTCTACTGGTCTGAGTGTCACCATTATTTGGAAACACATGCTCTGGACTAGATTCGAGTCTCTTCTCGACCTGAGTTGCGTAAGTGTGAGTTGAGCCTACGGCACTAGCGACTCAAATCATACGACTCCAGTCGCAGAAACAATACTTTCCAACCTTTTGACTTATTTGAAATTTATTAATTAGAGGTTTACTTCTGATCAACCTTTTTTTAATGGTATAAGATGAGAAATGTTACTATTTTCACAACAAATTTGAATGTGCTCTCGTACCCATATTCACGCTATTTCGCTTTAAAATTTCTTTCCTACCCCTTAAAAATGTCACTATACTAACCTCTCTTAATTAAAAATTTATAGGATAGGTACTAAAGTTTTACGTCTCTCGGCAAACCGCATGTCGAGTCGCGAGTATCCAATGAATTAATCTAGTATGCACGAACGGCTCAAAACCCCCAAGGTGGATTTGTGTTTGTGCGTAAATGCCGTCGTCGATCACGACAGCCGGAGGATCTCAGACTGGCTAGATTTCATTTTGTCTAACCTAAAAGGTTAAATCATGTTTTAAAGTTGGAGGTTAGCTTTTGTAAACTCTAAGGTTCAACTTTAAGAAATTTATATTGATTTTAAATTGGTAATCAATAATTTTGAGGTAAAGTGGACTGTATTGAATAGAAAAGAAACAAGTGATATCTCTACAGAAACAAGTACATGCAATGAAAATATAAAAAGAACAACTCACCGAAAATCTGCAGAGTACCTAATGTAATATTTATATTATTGAGCTTACAACTCCCAGGTAAGGTATTCAGGTGTCCCCGAGGTAGGAGATGAATCAAGGATGATGAAAAGGCAAGCTTAATTGTCATCTACAGTTGGTAAATTCGGCTTCCATCATATAACGTTGCACATATATTTCTGACGAGATATTTACAATGTCTTTAAAGACTATAGATCGGTGAACTTTCCAATCGAAAAATAATAGTTTAAAACTTTCAACTAAAGGGAGTTTGGCAAACACTCTTCCAAACGTAGGTTTATGGTGTACGATTTAACACTAACGAAAAAATAATAATTTGAAGAACGATTTTCTTCTGGGAATGATCGACGAAAATTACCAATTCCCGACTCGAGGCAAGCTATTTCAAAGCGAGACTGGGCTGAAAAAGACAGCCTACCGGCTAGTGAGCGCGACGCACTCAAGTGAAAGAAATACGAACTGAACGAGGAGCGCGCGTCCAATTCAAAAACGAAAAATGAAAACTAGAGCTGGCTCCAACATCCCCCCCCGGCTGAAAAGCTATTTTCAGACAAGGCTAGAGAACAAAGAAACGACAAAACAATGAATAAACGACGAAAGAAATAAAAATAAAACAAAACGAGAATAAAACAAAAAATGCAAAAGGAAAATTATTGAGTAGCAACGGATACAACTTTGTAGCCGGCCTTTTGAAGCGACCATTGGCGCACCGCACCATAGCCACTCGAACGACACCGTCAGCACCGGGAAATACTTCCTCAATCACCCCCAGAGGCCATTTCAACGGTGCGACATTTGGTTGATCCACTAGGACGATTGTACCAACCGTGAGAGGGGTGGAATCCTTACACCATTTCACACGGGTTTGTAATTCATGTAAGTATTCTTTGCGCCAACGACTCCAGAAAGACTGAACCATTTGATTGACTAATTCAAACCGATCCAATCGATTCATTGGACGATCTTCCACATTTAACATAGGAAGGTACTTAAGAGGTGTCAAAGTGAGAAAATGAGCCGGTGTGAGGGCGAGGGGTTCACTCGGATCCGCGCTCATTTGACATAACGGGCGTGAGTTAAGTACAGCCTCAATTTGAACTAAGACAGTGTTCAATTCTTCGTAAGTCAACAACTGGTTACCATAACTCGAAACAGGTGTGACTTTACTGATTTTATATTCGCCTCCCAAAGACCGCCGAAGTGAGGCGAACCTGGCGGGATGAAATTCCACTCAATGCTATGATCAGCAAGTTCATTCTGGAGCAGGTTTTGATATTCCTTGGAGTTCAGCATCCGTGACAATTTTATTAGCTATCATAGGCGCCGACGAAGTTGGTACCATTATCGGAATACATGACCTTACAAGGACCTCGTCGAGCAAGGAAACGGCGAAAAGCTGATAAGAACATTTGGGTCGATAAGTCCGAAACTAATTCAATGTGAACGGCTTTAGTTGCCATACAGACAAAAAGACAATTGTACGATTTAAATATGAAAGGATTCCGACGCCTGGCCATGGTGATTCGAATGGGTCCACCATAATCAACTCCACATTGGACGAATGGTTTAGACGACAGAGTTCTACAGGCTGGCAGATTGCCCATTTTCGGCGGTGTAAGAGTGGGACGATAGTGAAAACACTTGTTACATTTTCGTACATGACTCCTTATAAGGACACGGGCTGATAAAATCCAATATTTTTGTCTCAAAATAGACGCCAATAAATGAGGTCCAGCGTGACAGTGCTTTTCATGAAAATAATCAATCTTAATAATGAAAATAATTGCTGTCTTAAAGGGATCTCATGAGTTATCAGGTGAAGAACTCGAAGATAATAACTCAGAAACATCACCAAATAAATTTGTTTTACATCCCACCCATGAAGGTGAAATATTAGAAATAATAAAAAATCTGAAGTCAAAATCTAGTGTAGGTTATGATGATGTTTCTATTAAGATTTTAAAGCATTGCAGGAGAGCAATAGTTTATCCACTGGTTTGCATAATTAATTCTATGTTTGAATATGGAATTTTCCCGGATCTTTTAAAAATAGCAAAAGTTCTTCCACTTTTCAAGAATGGTGACAAATTTGACATAAACAATTATAGACCCATATCAATATTGACAGCTCTCTCGAAAGTATTTGAAACAATTATTCTCATAAGACTTGTAGCATACTTGAAGAACATGATCTTATATCTCCCATCAACATGGCTTTGTAAAGGATAGGTCGACTAGTACCGCTCTTATAGAATTTTTTGAAGGTGTGATACACGATCTAGAAGGCGGTAACTACACAACAGGTGTCATGATTGATCTTTCCAAAGCTTTCGACTGCATGAATCACAAGCTACTTCTGAAGAAGTTAGTAAGTCTAGGGATATGCGGTAAGAAATAAATTGGTGGAGTCGTATCTAACTGACCGTTACCAGTTTGTTTCCATCCATAGTGATCGTCATGGTATTGCATCATCAGATCTAGTTAAAATGACATCAGGAGTGCCTCAAGGATCTATTTTGGGACCTCTTCTCTTTATTCTGTACATAAATGATATTTCTCTTGCAGTTCCACAAAATAACTTACATTATATGCAGATGACACCTCCTTAATTTTTTCCGATTGCAATTTAGAAGAACTTGAGAAAAAATGTAACCTACTATCTAACAGTTTAGCTCAATATTTAATTCTATTTCCCTCTCAGTGAATTCAAAGAAAAGTCGACTCATAGATTTCAGCCTCAGACAAAATCATATAGAACCTAAATTATACATTGGCTGTGATCCTGTAGAAAATACAGACTCTGTTAATTTACTTGGTCTAGAGATAGATTCAAAATTTTTATGGGATTTGCACATTGAAAAACTAATTAATTCTGTGAGTAAGGGGCTGTTTGTTTTGAGAAATATGGTGAGATTAGTGCCCGTATCAGTCTCAAAAATGGTTTATTTTGCCTTATTTTATTCACATGTGTCATATGGTATAGAGTTGTGGGGTGGTTGTGCTAATATACACTTCCAAAAATATTCAGGCTTCAAAAAAGAGCAATACGTTACCTGGCTGGCCTCAGTTTCAATGATTCGTGTAGAGATGCTTTTGTAGACTTGAAAATTCTAACACTCCCATCAGTTTACATATATAAACTCTTGATTTTCACACATAGAAACATTTCCACATTCAAAACACAGGCTGATTCACATAACTACAACACAAGGGGGAAAAATAGACTAGCCATACAACAACACAGATTGAAAATCTATGAGAAACTACCAACCTATCTAGGAGCAAAGTTACATAATAAATTACCCCCTGAATTGCAAACCTTGTCTGACATTAAAAAATTCAAGAGAGATTTGTACACTCTTCTCATTTCCAAGGCGGTGTATAGCTTGGAAGAATTTAACAGTTTTATGTCTTGACTAGTTTATAATTAAAAGTAGGCTAAATACTGTGTAGTCTAGAGTTTTAAGAATTGTTGACATTTTGTAATATGTATTTGTATTGCTGCTTGTGACGATATTCAACTGTATAATGTTCACATTTGCTGTGTTGAATAAAGAAATATTATTATTATTATTATTATAATCAAAAGCGTGACCAATGGATCATTTTTCGGTAATATAATCGGATGACAGCTGTCATAATTCAACTCAGAATTTTGTAAACGTCCACCCACACGAATAATATCATGATCAAGAAAGGGTGACAGTTGTTGAAGATGAGAAGTACATTCTTTCCCAGCTTTCAATTCCAGTAATTCTTTCGAAAAATGAATTTTTTGTACGACTTTACACAAATGTTTTTCCGCCAAATCGAAATCTAATTCATGAGGTTTAGGCAATAGACGAAGTACTTTCATATTAACACCATGATACGCAATAGACGTTGGTAGTTGGAACAACGAGCAATTAAAAGATGAATCGAATTAATAGATGAATTTTCCGACTGTACTACAGTGACAATTGAGTGAACTTGACCTCAGGTAGACACTCTATAGGTTCCAGATCGACCTTGACGGGCCAATCACTCTCTTCTAACATTAGCCAAGAGGGGCCAGACCACCACAAATCATGATTAATTATTTCAGAAGGGGATAAACCTCTCGAATGGGATCAGCTGGGTTTGAATTTCCTGCCACGTGTAACCAGTCGTTGATAGGACAGTCTTGAATTTTCGTAACTCGATTAGCGACGAAAGATTGCCATCTAGATGGACAGCCCCTGATCCAATGTAAGACAACAGTTGAATCCGATAATGCAACAACGCGAGTCACGTGACAACGAAGGCTCAAAACAGAGACAACAACCTGTATTAATTCAGCGAGCAAGAGCGCCGCGCATAATTCAAGCCTAGGTATGGATAAAGTCTTAGATGGCGCGACCTTTGATTTAGCGCACAACAATGTGATAGTTGCAGGCTGCATATCCATTTGAGATTTTATGTAGATCACACCACCATACCTAAAGTCGATGCATCACAGAAACCAATGACAGTAATTTTCGAATCATTCATCACTCCTAAATGACGTGGTATGAAGAGATTGGACAATAAAGGGAACTCCTTCTGACATGTCTCCCATTGAAGCGCAATAGAGGGAGGTACTGAATCGTCCCAATCAAGACCAGCATTCCATAATTGTTTAATTAACATTTAAGAAACAAAGTTAGGGGTGACAAGAGTCCCAAAGGATCGAAAATGCGTGCTACTACCGATAAAATGTGACGTTTGGTAGGAACAGACTGATTAGGATTCACTGAAAAACAAAACGAATCACTACCAGGTTGCCATTTCAAACCTAGGACAGCCAACAAATTTCCCATCTCGAAATCTTTAGACAAGGCCGATTTTTCATCTTCCGAGAAATCATTCATCAATTCAGGTGAATTGGAACTCCATTTAGTAAGTTCGAATCCGCCTCTCTCGAACAATTCTTTAGCCTGACTACAAAGACGATTTGCTTCACCTAAAGAAGACACACTTGTCACCAAATCATCCATAAACATGTCACTCGGAATACGAGCTTTCGCATCAGGGAAATTTTCACCTTCTTCTTGAACAAGTTGATGGACAGTTCTGAGAGCTAGAAACGGTGACTCACTCAGACCAAATACGACAGTTTTTAATTCAAAAATTTGTATGGGATCATTGGACGAAAATCTCCATAACAAACGCTGAAATTTGCGACACGATTCATCGACAAGAATCTGTCTATACATCTGCTTTATATCAGCAGTTACAGCGATAGAAAATAACCGAAAATTGACTAACAGAACGAAAATATCCGTTTGCAACTTGGGGCCGATATGAAGTATATCATTCAATGATACTCCAGTAGTAGTTTTCGCGCCTGCGTCAAAGACAATACGCAAAGGCGTTGATTGACTCTGAGTTTTGATTACAGCATGATGAGGTATAAAATAACCACTTTTATCACTCTGATTTTTTATCAATTCCATGTGTCCTTGTTTGAGATAATCCAAGAGGACATCGTGATACACTAAACGCATGTTTGGATCACGTGCCAGTCGTTTCTCCAAACTGATGAGTCGACGTTCTGACATAGCATAAGAATCACCAAGACAATCAGGGGATTTTGAAAACGATAATGAGACAACGAATCTACCCGAATTTTCACGACGAACGGACGATGCAAAATCCTTCTCGCATTCCAACTCATCAGCAGTGAGTTGTTTTCCTACATCTGGAACGCTTTCCACTTCCCAAAATTTTCGAACTAACTTATCCAACGGTGATGTTAGACAAGTCATCAAACACGTTGAATTTTCTGAAGATTGAGTTAAAATAGGGGCTCTACCCATCAAAATATAACCGAAAACACTTTCCAAAGCCATCAAATAATTCGAATCAATTTCCACACGACCATTTCGGAAAATATGGGGCACTAATTCAGCTCCTATAATAGCGTCAATTTCGCTGGGAATGTGATAACTTTCATCAGCAAGTCGAAGACCAAACAAATTTGATAATTTAGAATTATCAATTTTACTAGTGGGAAGCTGTTCCATGATTTTTTCGACAACTAATGGTTCAATGGAAAATTTAACACTAGAATCGAGTCGAGATTGAAGCGTGACAAAAGTACGACCAAAAACTGATTGCGAATTTCCGCCAAAACCATTCACAATTAATTGGAAAGGAGAAATCGATAGTTGCAATTTACGACAAGTTTACGAGTAA
Organism: Nilaparvata lugens; assembly: GCF_014356525.2. NCBI lineage: Eukaryota > Metazoa > Arthropoda > Insecta > Hemiptera > Delphacidae > Nilaparvata > Nilaparvata lugens. The sequence continues at coordinate 24,561,472 of NC_052515.1, forward strand.
TGAAATGACTTTGACTAGCTGAATCAACTAAAACTCTTATTTTGTGCAATCTACCTCTCTTATCAGGTACCTCGACTTGAGCAGTTGATAGTAGAACACTATACGGTGCCGACTTCGAATCGATAGAACAACAGGTAATAGTATTATTTTCTACCTTTTTCGCATCCGAATTTGATGACGAATTTGAAGCATTCCGAAATGTAAAAGCGAATTATGCTTCTGACTACATTCCTCGCAGTTGGAAGAAGTACAATCTTTACTACGATGGGCTGGTGAGAAACATTTCAAACAGCAACCCTTCTCCTTAACAAAACGAAAACGGTCCCAAGGTGATAACTGACGAAAAAGACGACAATTGATCAATTTATGATTTGTCATCGAACATTTCAGACATTCTGATATTTTTACCGGTGATTTGGTCACTTGCGAATTCGATTGAACAACCAACACTTTGGATTTTGGTATTGGTTTCACTACTGGCTTGCATTGTTTAGACGATTCGTCATGCGGTAACGATTTAATCTGCCTTTCGATGAATGAGACAAAATCAGTATATGTGGGATCATCCTTAGTATGAACTGAAGCTTCAAATGCCTTTCGAGAAACAGGATCTAAACTTTTCAACGCTTGGAACAGAAATATTGCATCAGATACATCTTCACCTCGTAGGCGTTTTAAAGCAGTAATTGAACCACAGAACTGATCGACTATAGAAACTAAACCTGCACGAGACTCAGATTTTAGACAATTGAATTCGAAAATTTGTTTCAAGTACACATTTGAGAGTGAGCGGGGGTCATTGAACCGCTTAATTAATGCATCCCAAATAATTTCATAATTATTAGCAATAGGTGGTAGATGACGTGAAATATTAGCCGCTTCTCCAGATAGTTTGGACACCAGATATTGGACCTTTTGTTGATTTGGAATCGATTGGTTGTCATGAATCATGCATTTAAACATTTCGTAGAATACCGCCCATTTTGATTGATCTCCGTCGAACACAGGAATTTCAATTTTCGGTAAAATATTAGACGAATCCTTATTGGAAGATACAGGTTGAGCCGGGGTAGAACACTAGGTACAACCTGACTGCGTTTTTTCAATTCACTAGCAATTGCTTCCATATGTTCGAACATTTCCATGTGTGAACTACTAAATTTGGGTACAAATTCCGGGTCTTTTTCCATTTCAAGCTCCTGTATTTCCATTTCAACAGCTTCATAATCCTGAACAGTTTTAAGAGTGGAACTATAGAGAATTAGAAATTGTTTAGCACTAGCTTCTTCTTTTAAAGCCTTTTTCGACATTCGAAAGTACGTTGAATACGATAGAAATATGCTCAAGTTTAGCTCGTTTGAGCTTTAACTTCTTTTCACTCATGATTGGATATTGAAAGGTCTTAATGATTTTCATTTACTAATTTTCGAATAAAATTACGAATGCAACAATGAACGATTTTCATTGATGATTCAAGCAAGCAAAATGATAATGTTAGTACAAATTGAACAGAGAAAGCTCAATAGACGAAGCAAGCTAAGCGATAACGTTATCAGCATTGCAAAGTAACGGTTCCGATCGGACAATAGAGATAAGAGTGAACCAACTTGATCGGCTCAATTCATAATGTACAAACAGGTTTGAACCCTAGCATGCACAAACGATTTACAATAAAATTGGATAAGTGCTTGCCAAATATTTGAATAAAAAATAGCCAATAAAATCTGGCCTGGTGGACCAATGTAAACTCTAAGGTTCAACTTTAAGAAATTTATATTGATTTTAAATTGGTAATCAATAATTTTGAGGTAAAGTGGACTGTATTGAATAGAAAAGAAACAAGTGATATCTCTACAGAAACAAGTACATGCAATGAAAATATAAAAGAACAACTCACCGAAAATCTGCAGAGTACCTAATGTAATATTATATTATTGAGCTTACAACTCCCAGGTAAGGTATTCAGGTGTCCCCGAGGTAGGAGATGAATCAAGGATGATGAAAAGGCAAGCTTAATTGTCATCTACGTTGGTAAATTCGGCTTCCATCATATAACGTTGCACATATATTTCTGACGAGATATTTACAATGTCTTTAAAGACTATAGATCGGTGAACTTTCCAATCGAAAAATAATAGTTTAAAACTTTCAACTAAAGGGAGTTTGACAAACACTCTTCCAAACGTAGGTTTATGGTGTACGATTTAACACTAACGAAAAAATAATAATTTGAAGAACGATTTTCTTCTGGGAATGATCGACGAAAATTACCAATTCCCGACTCGAGGCAAGCTATTTCAAAGCGAGACTGGGCTGAAAAAGACAGCCTACCGGCTAGTGAGCGCGACGCACTCAAGTGAAAGAAATACGAACTGAACGAGGAGCGCGCGTCCAATTCAAAAACGAAAAATGAAAACTAGAGCTGGCTCCAACAGGTTTTTATATTTAGGTAGATGGCAATATGTTGGTGTTATGCTCCTTTTGAATGCTAACTTTATCATAAATGCTATCTTTTATGATACAACAAAGCAGATCCACTTACCATTTACAAATCAGTGCAGCTTTTTAAAACAATAAATTCACAGGAAATTACATAGCCTCAAAAATACTAGTAGCTCTGTGAACAGTAGACCTCGCGCTCCGTAAGTTACATTGACCTGTTGTTATGTTTTCTCGAAAATTAATAAATAATTTATCAATTTAAAATGTCTAGAAAAATCCTAAATAAACATAGAGCTTTCTGTCCTATCGTATCGTGAATTGTCGTCCCGGAATGTGATTGTGAGCGCTGTTATCAGGTCTGGCTGCCGTCGATATGCCAATCCAATCAACCCATCAGAGAACATTCTGTGTTGTGTTGGCGAAAAATCAGTATGTTGAAATTAACAAAATAAACTACCATAATGCTGATTTCCTACAAACTTCATTTCTCACTTTTTATGATTTTAGAAATCAATTTCTTTTCAATAATATTTGTTGCAATTTTGATCATCAGATTAAAAAAGAAAAATGTAAAAAAAAATGTTTTCTATCAATAACTCTAAACTAGAATCATGGCCTCAGCTTATGAAAAGACAAAGTTAGTTGATGGAAAAATACATTTTCAAGATGTTCGATGTTTTTGAACGGGTAGTATCATAGCCACCTCTAATACAAGGCCCCGGCCTACGATATTGCAACGTCGCAGTGTAGGCCTAGAATCTAATAGATGATTGGTGAAAAAGATCAGCTGATATTTTAAAAAATCTTTTTCACCAATCATGCATTAGATTCTAGGCCTACACTGCGACGTTGCAATATCGTAGGCCGGGGCCTTGTATTAGAGGTGGCTATGGTAGTATTATAGTCCACTAGACAGCTGATTTATCTATATAATAAGAGAGAGTAGGGTTGTGTTTGTTCGCATCAAAACATGTCAACTTGTGGATTGCATACCGGAAAAACGGGAATGATTTAGATCTTCAAATTTTGAACATAGATTCTAAAAATATCAATCTCGTTCACCTGGAAGCCCAAATTTCAATTTTTTTTCTAGATTTTTCAGAATTAGTGTTCAAACTTCATTAATCTATATACTTATAAATTCTTATCTCACTGATCACGATTTCTGGAAAACTACTGGATGGATTGCAACAAAACTTGGAATATAGCTTCCTTAAACGTCCTAGGTGCTCACTAAGAAATCTTTTGGCGATATTTCAACTCTTAGGGTGGTTTTAAAGAGGTTAAAGTTCGTTTTTTAGCATGTACATTCTTCTTCTCCCAATCTCCTTATTATAATAGAAAAGTCCATATCATATGTTATTATAGATCTATAATCTAGAAAGAGTACCTCTTCGAAAAAGTTGTTAACTGGCATCTTAATAATTTTGACAGGTTGGCATTAAGTTGAGATGACTTCATTAGGTTGGCACCAAGTTGAAGAAATAATCAAAATGCATTTATCGAGAACAAATTGGGGCACTGCTGCTTCAATCAGAGCTATTCCTAGGAGTATAGATAGTTTTTATTTTTCATAAAACAAACTTTTATGACGGGAGTTGCTTCTATCAAGTGGTCCTATTCTATCAAGACTAATTTAATTTTGTTTGTATATCCGATGGCGATAACTGCTTAAGCTATTTCGATTAAATTTTAATAATTCAGTATGATATATGGAGGTTATTTTCAAAACTTCAGAAGTGTCCGTTGTGGAATCTGTTTGCAAAGAATGAGGAAATTCGGCCAAAATTTAACTTGGGCGGAAGAAAGGGGTTATTTATTAAAACGGCCAAATAGCTGTTGTTCCTTTTCCCAATATTCTACAAAATTCGCTGCAATTGGACTACTATTCTACAGAGCACTTCCAACACATCAATGATTAATCGAATGATTTGACTCAATAGTTTTCATGCCAAGTTGTGACCTTATCTCAAAAACGATTATAACAATGTTGGTAGAATTTAGATTATAAATGGTTCACAAAAATAATCTTATCTTTCAATTCCTGTAGCGAAGCTCGGGTGCCCTGCTAGTGATGAATAATTCTATAGTCTGATTTTTACGGTAATATTGGCGTATGAAGGAGGCTCCTTTTTCCTTTTATATTATCCATGAAATGCAAAATTTCCAAAACCTTGTATATACGTCGACGCCCAATTTAAAAAGGAACATAGGCCTACCTGTCAAATTTCATGAAAATCTATTACCGCGTTTCGCCGTAAATGCGCAACATTATAAACACTTAAACATAAAGAGAAATGCCAAACCGTCGACTTCAATCTTAGACCTCACTTCGCTCGGTCAATTATTATAAAAGATACATGGGCCTACGAATATTCACCTCTAACAATAACATTCAAAACAATACTTTGTAAGTCTCAAACACGGAATGGTTTTCTACGGATTTGCACTGAAACTTTAAGGTTAGAAGTGCGTAAACCACAAAATGGCGGCGGCCTACATTGTACAATATTTAGCTTGTGGAGTACGATTGCAGAGTTGGCAACACTGTTACATAGACTCAATGCTATAGGATCGGACACTCGCAGTTGGGTCCTATCACTGCAGCCTGTATAAATTTGTTGTGCAATGTTGCCACGTTGACCATATCGATGCTCGCTCGGTATCATAATCGATAAGTTAGGAATCATGCATCTGCTAATCCGTTGGAAGGGGGACCTCTTGAGCCACTACCTCCGTAAACAAAGCCGTAGTGCATTCGTGTGACGTCAGTACAGGTAGGGCTCCTACACCAATAGAAATTCGTCGATATCAGCTAGTGTTTCTATTCGTGTAGAAGCCCTTCGTGCACCGTTATTTGACTGTCTACTAACTTTTCCCTATGTGTGCTGACGTCACACGAATGCACTACGACTTTGTTTATGGAGGTAGTGCCAACTCCTCTGAATATGATAAATGAGTTTAAACCCGGTGGTTCAAAACCCACCTAAAACTTTAGGCCGCCTTATTACTCAAGCACAAGCCTAGAGCTCATGTGGGCATTACGCTCAGGAATAAATGTTGGTAGGGTATTTTATTACTATTAGGTGGTTGAAAACTTGATGAACAACCTTTTTATCAGCTTCAACTTAAGGTTAGGTATTGGAAAATCGTAATTTCTTTTCTTTGGTGTAGTTATGTGTTTTTTTCTCGTTGCATGTATAATCACTGTTGGTAAGTAATTTTTCCAATATGACTATCATAACAGATACAATTAAATAGGCCTAATTATTCTATCTAGAAGGTTTTAGAGGATTCAGTTTGATTGAACAGTTTGCTGTACAATTCCAATACCAATTTGTCTTTATAGGGTTGATTGTAAATTAGAGTACCTATACAAGCTACATCTTGGTTCTAAGGCAGAGACAGCTCGTATTATTTTCAGTAAAAATATCAGAAGTGTTCTAGAGCACACACCTAAATTGTTGGGTATAGCAAATATGCGACATAAACCCACAAAATAATTTAATACTTCCATATATGTTTATATTCTCATGAATGTATTATTTCTCTGGTGAAACTGTGCATTTTCTTAGCGACGACTCGAGTCGTGTGGCTAGAGTCGTCGTGACAGTAGCACATAACCTAAAAATTCATTAGATTCAATTTGTTATGTTGTATAAACGTTATATCGGCTGATAAGTTAGAATTGTCGGCTACTATATTGCTTTTACATTTCAAATCTAATGAATAATTAATTTTAATGAATTTATAGGTTATGTGCACCAATCCCGATAACTCTAGCCATGCGGCTAGAGTCGTTGCTAACGTAGGGTTTACATTAGACAAGTTTCAAGGAAACAGAAACTTGAATCCACTATACCAATGTAGTAAAGCCTTCTTCAAGTTTTCTTGAATTCAAGTCTTGTCGACCCAAAACTTGAATCTTTAACTTTTCTTGAATTCGAGTTTTGTCGATTCAAAACTCGAATCTACAAGATAGTTTTCTTGACTCAAGAAGATGTTGAACTTTGAACATGTTTTTTCGATTTTTGCATCCAATCTAACCTACAAATCGGAAAATGAGGGTGTCATTCATAAGTGCGATATCTCATATGTGCGAGAATCAGCTGATCAGGAGAATCTCAGATGTGCGAAATTTCAGTTTGTCCAGTTCGTGTACTTAGTGCATCATAATAATCGCATATCAAGTAGACCTATCATAATATTATTCAAATTATACTGTATCTGCACCTTTATGATACCGTTGATACTGTATTCTGAACAAAACGTTTCAAATAATATGAACATGTCATTTAAAAGCCAAAACCTAACCTCCCTAACCTTTCCTTCTATAGTGAGGTCCACATTCTAATGGCAGTGTACGATTGACAATCTGTGATCACTAATCTGTGATCAGGTTTTTTACTGAACGTAAAAAAAACCCGATGGAATTGATCAGTGGCTTTGAGCTCAACCAATACTGTTGCTGTCCTTTTCTATCATACAAAAAAACATATAGCTCTATCTCTCTCTCGCTTTGAAACGTTGTCTATTTGCCAGAATATTTCATATTTACTTTTGACAGTGACTACAAAACTGAACAAACTATATTCTCAGCCGCAATTTTTTTCTTCATTCTATAAAAATACTTGAGTACCCAAGTCGTATAATTGGTTTAAAATGTATTTTTGAAACAATGAAATCATTTTAAAACATTACCTTATGAGAAACACAAATTAAAATACCTGAAATGACATTTTAAAAGTTGATAACTAACCATCCTAGACTTCATCCATGCTTAAGTTAGCCTACCCGTATAGGTTAGATCTACTCGTACCGGTATAAATAATATTGAAAAGTTATTCCAGACTCAATCCATTGAAATTACTTATTTTTAAATAGAATTTCTATTTTTCTATTATTTTTAAAAAAAATTGAAATAGAATACCTACCAAATAACTCAATTTCTGTTGTTTTGGAATTCAGATTGTTGTATCACAGCTTTTAAATTAGCTGCCATTTCAGGTTTGTATAAAAATAATAATCTGATCACAGTCATAAAAGCAAATTTTTTATTCAAATCATAAAACAATATATTTCTCGATCAATTTGACATTATATTGATTATTTTTTCAAGGAAATGATAATTATTATTAGATAATTTAATGGGATGAATTGAGTAACAGTTGTGTACAGTCAGTGGCAAAATGGAGAGACTTGGCAACGTTTTTCTCCTATCTTTCTTCACTGCCATTATAACGTGGACCTCACTATATCTTTTAAACCTAATTAAACAGTCCAAATGAAACATTCTAGTTTGCAACAGTGTAACTGATTATAGTGAGGTCCACGTTATAATGGCAGTGTTTGATTGGCATAGGTATTGCTATCCTTGTCTTTCATTCAACAAAGCGGATAGTGCTATCTCTTTCTCGCTTTGCACTGTCAACAATGTAGAATTAATAATTAACAAAATATTTCATCTTAATCATGAAAATTTAATATGAAATTATTGAAAAATATAATTTCTTGCTTAATAAAATATAATTGATTATTTTAAACGAGAATGAACAGTTAATATTACATTAATAAACCTGTATCAGCTACAGCGTATTGACAAGACAGATGATCGGCATCGTTGATCTCCTATCTTTCTCCACTGCCATTATAACGTGGACCTCACGATATCCTTGTCCATCATTGGGCAGAACTGATACCGCCATCCTTTTCTATAGTGAGGTCCACGTTATAATGGCAATGAAGAAAGATAGGAGAAAAACGTTGCCAGGTCTCTCCATTTTACCACTGAGTGTACACAGCTGTTACTCAATCCATCCCATTAAATTTAATCTAATAATAGTTATCATTTCCTTGATAAAATAATCAATTAAATGTCAAATTAATCATGAAAATATATTTTTACATCATTTGATTCGAAAATTTGCTTTCATAACTGAGATCAGATTTTTATTTTTATACAAACCTGAAATGGCGGCTAATTTAAAGAGCTGTGATACAACAATCTGAATTTCAAAACATCAGAAATTAAGTTATTTGGTAGGTATTCTATTCCAATTTCTTTTAAAACTAATAGAAATCCCATTTGAAATAAGTAATTTCAATGGGAATAATTCTGAAATAACCTTTCAATATTATTTAACCTATAAGTGTAGGCTAACTGAAGCATGGGTAAAGTCTAGGATGGTTAGTTATTTATCAACTTTTAAAATTTCATTTCAGGTATTTTAATTTGTGCTTCTCATACGGTAATGTCTAAAAATTATTTCATTGTTTCAAAAATACATTTCAAATCAATTATACGACTTGTGTACTCAAATATTTTGATAGAATGAAGAAAAAAAATGGCAGCTGAGAATAATTGTTTGTCAACTTTTGTACAGTCACTGACAAAAGTAAAAATAAAATATTCTGGCAAAGCGAGAGAGAGATAGCGCTATCTGTTTTGTTGTATGATAGAAAAGGACAGCAACAGTATTGTCAATCGTACACTGCCATTATAACGTGGACCTCACTATTGCTCTGCTACGTTGTCATTGTAAAAAGTTAATGTATCTTATGATATTGCCCACATCACTTTTAATGTTGTAAAGTGCAAATAAAGATGCATCTATCCAGCTACGTTGTCAGATCGTTTTTTATCAATAGAAAAATATAATTAACAAAATATTCAATCTTAATCATGAACAATTATTATTGAATCATTGAAAAATGTATCTCCCTCATGAATAAAAAAAGATTTTAAAATAATCATTACTAAATAATAATCAAATAATCATTATTAAATAATAATTACAGAATTAACTGTTAATAAAGATATACCGGAATCTGCTATTCGGCAGAGCTGTTGTCCTATCTTTTTCAATGGCATTATAACGTGGACCTCACTAAAGACTGCGTGTCAGCCTACGATAGCCTACTGTGAGAATGTACAAACTGATAGCACAACGCCGCACACTTGTTCCAGTTTCTCTGGAATAATCACTTGCAGATCTAAAATCTCACAGATGTGGAAATGAAAATTCTCTCCCAAAAATGAAATGAAAATTACAACTGTTACAATGCATTTTCCCATTTGTAGATTGCATTATACCTTCAAGATTCTTGTTCAATAATACTCAGGGTGATGCCCACATACGCTCTTAGGCTTGTGCGTGGGTAATGAGTGAGAGTGATGAGAAATGACGACTACTTTTTAGGTAGTCGAGAGCGACGACTTATCGTCTACTCCGAAAGACGGGGTGGCCGTATTCTATGTGATTGTGCTTTGGTCAAAAACTTTTGCCCCGGTCAAGATTCGAACTCGGGTTCCCTTGATTATTAGACCAACGCGTTATCACTTATTCTAACGAGCCACCCAAACTATACATTGTTTATTAATACAAGAGTCAAACATGTTCAACAACTAAAAAACTTGATGGAGGGTTCACATTGGTTAAGTAGTTTCAAGTTTCTGTTCTTGTAAAGTACAAGAACAAAATACGAAACAAATAAGTTCAAAATACATTCATTTTAAACAAAACTTGAATTCAAGTGAACTCGACTACTGTAAACGACGATGCTAGAGTCGATCTGCTGGAACACATTGCCCATAAATTCATTATATTTGACTTTTTATTAGATATTTATCGTAAAAGCAATATAGTAGTCAATATTTCAAATTTATCTGCCGCCATAACGGTCATCCAACATGAAAATGTCAAGAATCATTGATTCTAATAAATTTATAGGTCAGCAACGAAGACTCTAGCCACGCCGTGGGGTCCCATCTGACCGAATCCCAAAAGGTCGAAGAGTATACTTTCCCATATAGTCGAATCTCATCTAGCCGATGAGATTCGATCATTTGCGACAAACTACAACATTTTTCTATCAAATGGGATTCGACTGCTTGAGAATCGGTCAGATGGGAAAATAAAATTTTCGACCTTTTGGGACAGTTGAGATTTTCGGCCAAATGAGATTACTATTAAAACTTTTCGATCATTTGGGATTCGACCATTTGGAAAGTTCAAGTTTTAGTGGCATGTCAAATGACCGATTCCCATTTGGCCGAAATTATTATTTTGTCGCAAAAGATCGAAAATTGAAGATTCCCAAATGGTAGAATTGAAACTTGTATTTTCCCAAATGGTCGAATCCCAATGATCGAAAAGTTTTAATAGTAATCTCATTTGGCCGAAAATCTCAGCTGTCGCAAAAGGTCGAAAATTTGATTTTCCCATCTGACCGATTCTCAAAAAGTCGAATCCCATTTGATAGAAAAATGTAGCAGTTCGTCGCAAATGGTCGAATCCTATTAGGTAGAAGAGTTTTGTTTTCCCATATGGTCGAATCTCATCTAGCCGATGAGATTCGATCATTTGCGACAAACTAAAATATTTTTCTACCAAATGGGATTCGACTGTTTGAGAATCGGTCAGATGGGAAAATCAAATTTTCGACCTTTTGCGACAGTTGATATTTTCGGCCAAATGAGATTACTATTAAAACTTTTCGATCATTTGGGATTCGACCATTTGGGAAAGTACAAGTTTCAATTCTACCATTTGGGATTCTCCAATTTTCGATCTTTTGCGACGAAAAATATGATTTTCCCAACTGACCGATTCCTAAATGGTCGATTCCTATTTGGTAGAAAGGTTTTATAGTTTGTCGCGAATGATCAGATCGAAATCGGGATCTACTCATTGCGCTCACAATGTGTTGAATTGCGCCCAACTGAATGTAGAAGCCCGTAGCACTGACTAGAGGAAACTCTGACGGCTAGATTCGTAGTTCAGCCGCAGCAGGCCTTTGCTCCCGGCATCCTTCAGTCTCCCTTCTCGGCTTTAGGGGTTGAATTTTCTGGCGCTCTCTAAAAGTTGTTGAGTAGTTATATTTGAATACTGAATAATTTATAAATAAAAGATTTTATTATAAATATTTTAAAAGTAGGCTACTGTAGTCATTTTTAATGAGAATTTTGTTATGAAAATACTTAAATTCTGAATAAGACTATGGAAAATTTTAAATTTAAATCGAATAAATTTAATTTTAAATTCAATTGAAAGTTTTGAATTGAAAAATTAAGATTATAGGTCCTTATCATTAATAAAAAAAATTAAATTGAAATATCTTTTAGTAGAAATGTGTCTATTCTCCACTTGTGGGATGAAGTAATATATTTATTACTAGCTGGCCCGGCGAACTTCGTACCGCCAAATAGTTGATGCATCTCATGACAAACTTTAGCTGGATGCACACCTCAAAATCTATAACCCATACAAGCAATCCTCAAATCCAGACCATCCTATAATTTTTATTGACCAAATAATCAGTTCAGCATACTCTATCATGTGCGTGTACGATAAAATCATAACTGACAGATTAATTGATCACGCATATCATTAGCATATAATCGACGTTTCAATCACGCATATCACGCATTCAATCACGCATTTAAACATTTGAACATTGAATCATTTAAATATTTAAACATTTAAACATTAAGAGAAATGCCAAACCGTCGACTTGAATCTTAGACCTCACTTCGCACGGTCAATAAAAGAATAATCCACTACTTCATGTAGGGAATTAGAACTGTGTGTTTGAACTCAATGAGGCATTGCAGTATAAATTATGTCTGTGCTACTATGAAACTCAAAACAGCTGTTATGTTTTCTCAATAAAGACATCTCTCAGCTTTTATTTTTAATCGCTAAATCAATATTCAATCTATCTTCTTCTCTTCTTCTTCTTATCATTATTATTTCTCTTCATCTTCTTCTTCTTCAGCTCCTCCTCCTCCTCCTCCTCCTCCTCCTCTTCCTCCTCCTCCTCCTCCTCCTTCTCCTCCTCCTCCTCCTCCTCCTCCTCCTCCTCCTCCTCCTACTCCTCCTCCTCCTTCTACTCCTCCTCCTCTTTCCTCCTCATCCTCTTCCTAAGTCCCAACATACTGAAATCACACCACAGCCCAAACTACCGAGCCTAAAAACTTTTAGTTTTACATACACACACACACACGATAGTTTCCTGAGATGGTCTCTCTTTGATAATAATCTCATGATTATTATACGTGTACAGAAAATTGAGAAAAACCTAGTATATCATCATTGTATCATTGAATTCTCTTCAGCTTGATCGATTTTAAAGCTACATTGAACTCAAAAAATAAGCGACTTGACACAATCATTGTACAATGGTGAGTATGCAATACATTGATTTTCATGATCAATGTACAGAGCTATTCTGAAGAATAATTAACATCTGGAGTGATCTGTGGTCTAGTGGATAGAGTAACACTCATATTATTTAGAGATCCGTCAATAGGGAACTAACTCGGGATAAATAAGTAATATCAATAGGTTTTTAATTTTCGATAGGTTTAATTCTCTTAATCTTCAATAGGTTTTCAATACTCTTCAATAATTGAGAAAGCTCATTATGATTAGAAAAGAGAGCCAAACTCCAGCGCAATTTGAATGAGATTTGAGTCTTTCACATTCCGTATTTTGTAAATGAGAACTACTCCATTATAGATGAAGTTCACGTATGTTAATTTCTATCATGTAACACAAGTTTGAAAATATTCTCAACTTCATATTTTCTGGTCAATGAATGTAATATAAATGAAATGCAATTTCTAAGAGATTTCTTCAATTTCTTTTGTTGAGGGTAAATTCTCCTAATTTCAGAAAACTTTCCTGGGCTCGAATAATTTTATTCTATTCAGACAATACCATCTAAATAGAGAATTCTTTCAAATTAAAGGATCTCAATCCGACTTGAAATGTAGACAATTCCACCTCTCACAAGTTCAATAATTTGTCTTCTACATTATATCAATCTTCAACGGCATTGATCAGCTTTAGAATCCAAGCCAGTTTTTATAATTCTTATTGATTACTGAATAATAATCACTGAGACTTCACTTGAAATGTTAACATGAGAGAAATTTCGTCAATTCTATGTATTTCAAAACAAACTTCTCAATTTGAACATAGCCTACTAATCCGAATAAAAAGAAGATTGCATATATACTCTAGAATGATCTCTTAATATAATAGACAACTCCTGATACATCACACTATTATTATACAAGTAACTCAAGTATATCAAGCTCTTGATATTAGTATCAAGTTCTACAATTATAATAGAGTGTGAAGTTTTCTTGTTCCTCGAGAATTATTGAACTCTCGTTTTTATTAGTTTAATCACAATTATTGAAAGTTCATAATTTTACATAGTATGATCTATCAATACTGAGGGTTCCTCTTTTGTTAATTCTCCCCTATGTTTTCTTTCTCATACATAATTATTATCTATTTTAACTGAATACTCTCAGTAATACAACTTTATTACAATCATGTGAAACATCTGAAACTGTGGAAATTCCATATACATTCCTTACAGCTTATACAACAAAATTGTGTCAGAGTTTTTATAATTGAGAACTTTTATATTGAAATGTACAGTGAACCATATCGAAAGTGAACTTAGCTAAATCCCGAGCTCGGAAACCGGCCCTTGAATAGAGAATTCTTTCAAATTTAAAGCTTTCAATCTGACTTGAAATGTAGAAAATTCTACCTCTCACAAGTTCAATTATTGTTTTATACATTATATCAATCTCCAACTGCATTAATCAGCTTTAGAAATCAAGCAAGTTTGAAATAACTCTTATCGATTACAGAATAATGATATTATTGAGAGTTCACTTGAAGTGTTAACATGGAATAAATTTCGTCAATTCTATGAATTTCAAAAAAAACTTCTCAATTTGAACATAGCCTACAACTTTACTAATCCGAATAAAAAGGGAGATTGCATATAGTATACTCAAGAAATGATCCCTTACTATAATAGACAACTCCTGATATATCACACTCTTATTATATCAAGTTCTACAATATCATAATACAGTGTGAAGTTTTCTTGTTCCTCGAGAATTATTGAAGAGTCTCGTTTTTATTATTTTGATTACAATTGAATGTTAATTCATTATTTCACATAGTATGAACTCATAATACAAAGCATTCCTCTTCTGTCAACTCTACCCTATGTTTTCCTTTTGAAAATAATTATTATTTATTTTAAGTGAATACTCTCAGTAATATAACTTTATTAAAATCAAGTGAAAAATCTGAAGCTGTGGAAATGCCATACTCATTCCTTGCAGCTTATACAATAATATATTGTGTCAGTGTTTCAATAATTTGAAAACTCTTATATTGAAATGAACAGTGAACTCTAAAATTATTCTAAACACAATCTACAATAGCCATGTTGCTTCAAATTGTAGAGAGTTCTAGCTTCTCTTCCTTAGTTTTGCTGTAAACATCACGGGAGAGGTACGAGGTTTTTGAATCATTGTTATGTTTTTGAATAATAACACGTGGTGTGGAGAGTGCAGGGAATCCGTAATATAGATCTCGCAGAAGAAGGTACCACCGAATCAACGTTATATTAGTAGACAGAAGGTTGATCACTCACAGGTGTGAGATTCAAAGTGATGGGGGGAACGCCAGCGTGACGTCACGTGTAGTAAATAAGTGATGAGTAACTACACTGAGCATACAGTTTATTCATTGTAGCTTCAAATACATCATCGTTCAACACCCTTACAATTCAGATAGAACATTGAAATTCTCTGTACTTATAGCGAATGAATCACCGATTCTAATAATGTAGATTAATATGCATGAATTTGAAGTCAATTCAAATTGTATGAATAAAATAAAGTTGGAAGTTTTCCAAAATTTCAAAAACGTGATATGAAGAAGTTAATAAGCTAGAAAATTCTAAATTTTTTGGGTAGGCAAGTTTTGTTAGCGAGAAAGTTGAATTTTGTATTCACTTGCATGAATGTACAAACTGAATGTATTTCTTCTTATTTCTTCGCTCCTCACTAGCAATTTTCATTCTCTCGTTCATGTAACTGGGTCTAATAAAAGTTCTTGTCCGCGCAAATTTTCGTAAGATTCTATCATTAACTTCTGGGAATGTTTTTTTTTAAATGTTCACATATTTTCCAATCACTTGTTTTGTGTTTGAGACCGTATTTCCGTGAATTTTCATAAATATGTCATTCGCTTGTTGAATGATCCTTGAATTCATCAGTAGGACATGTTAAACCTCCTCTACTCAAGGCTTCAATCCAATTACTGTTCGAGTACATTGCTTCTTTGTACTAAGAATCAGCATGTTTATGAATTACATATCTCGCAACATATTTCAGGGCTTCTTCTTCTTGTGTGTTCAACAAGGTACCTTCATAATTTTATTCAAAACTGCAGCTTAAATGTTTGCCTTCATCGTATCTAGTTTCTTCTTCTGCTTCTTGGAAAGGAATTTTTAAAGCATTGTACTAGTCAGAAAATTTTATTCATCTTCTTCTACATCACTTCCAGTGGAAATAGAGGGAAGATTTGCCTCAATAATCAAACTTTTCAATCTATTTTTGAATTCCACTGGTGTTGGATGAGAGTATTGGTTTCCAATCCCCCTTATTCTTGAGAAGAAATTCTCTAACACATCATGATTCAGCTTATGGGTAAGGATGAATTCAAAACCATATGACTTTTGTAGATAATTGAAGAGTCCCTTCATAGATGATATTGTCATCAATATCCCTTTTTGGAATGGCATTGATGATTTTTTACTTCCCATCCTTATTTCAAAAATCAATTCTTCCATTCGATTCAATATGCATTCTTGCTCAGTCAACTCAACACCAGATGCACTATGCCACGGTTTTCTTCGATCATTCACAAATCTAGAAATCATCATATCAAAAAACTTATCAACCAATTCAAAAAAATCACTCCATTCAGGATTTTTTGAATGTTTCAATTTGAGGAGAGTTGCTGAATGGTGTGAAAATAATTGAACCGCCAAGCTGACCTTCTATCTCATATTTCCACAAACTTCCAAATGTAAATTCGTCAATTTTGGAGCTGGCTTCAGTCTATCTCCTTCTATGATGCTCTTGATATTATTTTTCTCCAACACTTGACCTTTGGGAAAATTTATTCCATGATCAAGGAAGTTGTTCCTGAGCAATTTCAGGAGATGTAACACATCATTAAATACCAATATATGATGAGAGGTGATTGATGGGTGATTGAAGAATGATTTTGCAATTGTCACATTCAATGAATTCCATAGACTTTGGTTTCCTCCGCCCATGTCATTCACTACACTAACAACTTTGAAGTCCGATTTTTGTAGTTCAGAAATAAATTCAAAAAGAATATATTTTGTCATTTTTTGATCAAATGCATAATATATTATTTGCTTCCATTTCCTACATAGACTATGCTACTGTTAAAGATTCTAAAATGTTTTGGGAGATAGTACGCAAACTGAAAGGAATTCAGTCAAAAAAAATCCTAATATTAGTGCAGATGAGTGGATATATCATTTTAAACGGTTATACACACCTGAAAGATCAAGTGGACCAATAATGTATGCTGAACCACTTATCAATAGTGATGCGCTTGATAGGATAACTAGTTATGATGAGATAGATATATCCCTGAAAAGGCTTAAAAACGGAAAAGCGCCAGGAGAGGATAGGATCCCTCCTGAATTTTACAAAAAAGCACCATTAGAATTCAAGGATATATGTATTTATTCAAGGATGTATGTATTTTTCAACAGAACTTATGATGAGTGTACGTCCCCTGAGTCTTTTAATAAATCAATAATATTTCCCTTACATAAAAAGGCGACACCAAGAATCCTAATAACTATAGAGCCATATCGTTCACAAATTCCGTTTATAAAGTATTTGTAGGAATACTATTAAAAAGATTGGAGGATTGGGTTAGAATGAGAAAAATTATCTCCGAGAATCAGGCGGGTTTTAGAGTAGGGTATTCTGCCGTAGATAACATTTTTGTCCTGCATAGCTTGATAAAATATTTCACTACTGTACAGCGTAAAAAAATATACTGTTTTTTCATTGACTTCCAAGCTGCTTATGACTTTATAGACAGAGAAGCACTGTTCTATACACTTCTTGAGATAGGAATCTCCAGTAAATTCGTAGGAATGATTAGAGCTTTATATAGAAACGCGTCCTCCTCTGTATGGTGTGAAAACGGGTTAACAAGGAGTATTAGATTTGAGAGCGGATTAAAACAGGGCTGCCTACTCTCTCCAATTTTGTTCTCGATTTTCACGCATGATATTTGTGAATGTGTAGGTGGAGGATTGAGGGTGGGGAACTCTAAAATTAATTCCCTTCTTTATGCAGATGATTTAGTGATATTTTCTGATAATATTAGGGAGTTACAAAGTATGATAAATAGGCTGCAACAGTACTGTTTTCGATGGAACTTAGTATTAAACAAAGATAAATCTAAGATTATGGTTTTTAGGAAAGGAGGTAGATTAAGTCGAAATGAAAAATGGTACTATGGTGAGGATCCCATTCAAATTGTAAATGAGTATAAATATCTAGGGGTTACGTTCACTCCCACTTTGTCCCTCAGCAAACATTTTTCAAGTAAGCTAACATCAGCAAGATACGGTATTAATAGTTTATGGCGGAAGTTTATAGGCAGCGAAGATGTACCGTTATCCACTAAATGGCAAGTTTTCGAGACAGTGAGTAGAACAACTATCACGTATGCTGGTCAGGTGTAGGGGTATTAACGTAGGGAGGATGTAGAATGTTCCAATAGATTTTTCATGAAACGAATGTTCGGGTTACCGCAGAATACGCCCAACTATATTCTATATTTAGAAAGCGGGAGGGATATTATGTGGCTACAGACCCTAAAAATCCATTTCAAATACATATTGAAAGCACTTGCATTACCTGACCATAGATTCCCTAAAATATTAACAAGCTTAGTGGTACAGAGTAATAGTGGCTGGTGTAGTGAATGGAAACAATTATTTAATCAATTTAATGAGGGATGGGTGGACCCTATAACTCAGCCAAATCGTTGGGAGATGACATGCGACAATATAATTGATAAAATTCGCCGTAATGTACTGGGAACTTGGTGGGAGAAAGCTTCAAATTCTCAGTTTCATCAAATATATTATACGTTAAGAACCAATAACGCAGTTATGAAAGATTATTTAAACGACTCAAATAAAAGAAGGATGATTAGCATAATTTTCAGAGCGAGAGGATCATTATTACCCTTGAATTTTAGAGTAGATAGGGGGGAACAGCTATATTTGTTCACTATGTAATAGTCAAGAAATTAAAGACATTTATCATTTTATAGGAAAATGTAAGGTGCTATCAGAGTACCGAGTAAAATGGTTTGGAAGCTCGGTGATAACGGATGAAATGGTCCAAGAGTATTTAAATGGTAAAAACTGGAAAGGTCTAGCGGGATATGTGAATGTAAAATTGAGATATAGAAAGCTCCTTGTGGATGAATTTAATTTCTAAAAATAGCTGTACTCTAATAATACTTGTGGATTATAGAAAATAAATATGTCATTGTAAATATTGTTCCCAAACCGAAAACTGTACATATAGCTCTGGACATGTATGATTGAGTTCATCGGTTTAATTGAAGATGATTATTTATTGTTCAAATGAGTTCAAATTATCATTGTATCACTTCATTTCATAAAGAATTATTTATATGTTCAATTAATAAGTAAGAATAATTTACTTTGTATCAATGTGTAGTTCATCTCTAGGCCTATAATAATGATTCAGGTTTCTCAAATGAACTGAAAATGATAAGACTCCAAGCATAGACGGACTACTGTGCTATGAGTGACTAATATTTAGTGCTAACTTCCCAGTTGCCTTATAAAGTTTATTGAGTGCTATCGCATGACATTGTGCAGCCCGTTCACTCTGTAGCCTACTGTGAGAACATTGACAAAAACTAGAAGATAAGGATGAGATATAGATTAAATAACTATCAACTCCGGCTGACGGCTTGGCTATGCCTAAGAATTTTCGGATTATTATGAACTATGGTATTGATTGGTGACGAATGATATTGTATTTAATTTGATATTATTTTGTATTGTTTTTTGAAGTGAAAAATAAATTCTTCATCTATCTATCTATCTATCCTACATAGACTCCTTGCCATCACAACCTGAACTTTTGAGTGTGGTTAAAGAATTTGGTCTTCTCTTTTGTCATACACTACACGTGAATCTATACTCATCTCATCAAAGCTCAAGATAGTCAATTTCTCGATTGTCTCCTTAGCTTTCAATTTTGCTGTCATGAATGTGAGAACTTCTTTTAGAAGTCCTGGAAGACATTTAATATTCCTTGTCAACATTGATAAAGTTAACAATACTGGTAATGGTAAGTTCATTTTTAATTTTAGAAAATTGTATGCTCTCCTAGATAAAGAACAAAGTGTTAATGCTGGAACAATATCACTCACAAGTCAGTATCAGAAGTCAGTATCTGTTCGAAAAAACGGGATTGTGTTCCTTGTATGTTATTAAACAAAGCATATAACTTAATTCATTTTCTAACGCAGCACCGATGATAAATTGATGTAAGGTATGTAGAAGTATGATAAATCAGGCACCAGAATACTGAGTGTAATTCATGGAAACGTACGTAAAATTATTTATTTATTTATTTATTTATACGTGGATACAATAACAAATCATATAAATATGATTGGGAAGGAACAACAGGCTTGGCCCAAAACTATTCCATTCCCAAATTTAGAAAAATTAAAACACCAAATTATAGTTAAATATCACAATTAATTATCACTGCACATTGAATTAATTAAGATATTTTATGAATTTTGAAGCCAAAATTACACACAAATTCTCACTAAGAACAGCATTAAACCATGAAGACATATATTTTCTTCTTCTTCTTCTTCTTCTTCTTCTTCTTCTTCTTCTTCTTCTTCTTCTTCTTCTTCTTCTTGTAAGTGTGTGCCAAGTTTTTTCGTGATCGGATATAGCATGTAAAATCTAGGGGCGCAGCTCATACATTCATGCCGGCTCAACTCAACAAATTCTGAGCGCAATCGGTAGAACCGGTTTTTCTATTTCCTTCTCCAGTTTCTCACTCGGCTATCGGTCTGATGGGATTCGATCATTTGCGACAAAATTCAAAACTTTTCTACCAAATGGGATTCGTCTTTTTGCGACAAACTACAAAACTTTTCGACCTAATAGGATTCGACCATTTGCGACGAACAGCAACATTTTTCTATCAAATGGGATTCGACTGTATGAGAATCGGTCAGATGGGAAAATCAAATTTTCGACCTTTTGCGACAGTTGAGATTTTCGGCCAAATGAGATTACTATTAAAACTTTTCGATCATTTGGGATTCGACCATTTGGGAAAGTACAAGTTTCAATTCTACCATTTGGGATTCTTCAATTTTCGATCTTTTGCAACAAAATAATAATTTCGGCCAAATGGGAATCGGTCATTTGACATGCCACTAAAACTTGAACTTTCCCAAATGGTCGAATCCCAAATGATCGAAAAGTTTTAATAGTAATCTCATTTGGCCGAAAATCTCAACTGTCGCAAAAGGTCGAAAATTTGATTTTCCCATCTGACCGATTCTCAAGCAGTCGAATCCCATTTGATAGAAAAATGTTGTAGTTTGTCGCAAATGATCGAATCTCATCGGCTAGATAGGATTCGACCATATGGGAAAGTATACTTTCGACCTTTTGGGATTCGACTATTTGCGACAAAATACAAAACTCTTCTACCTAATAGGATTCGACCATTTGCGACGAACTACAACATTTTTCTATCAAATGGGATTCGACTGTTTGAGAATCGGTCAGATGGGAAAATCAAATTTTCGACCTTTTGCGACAGCTGAGATTTTCGGCCAAATGAGATTACTATTAAAACTTTTCGATCATTTGGGATTCGACCATTTGGGAAAGTACAAGTTTCAATTCTACCATTTGGGATTCTTCAATTTTCGATCTTTTGCGACAAAATAATAATTTCGGCCAAATGGGAATCGGTCATTTGGCATGCCACCAGCCACGCGGCTTGAGGCTCAACTCACACTTATGCGACTCAGGTCGAGAAGAGACTCGACTCTAGTCGAGAGCATGTGTTTCCAAATGGTGACACTCAGACCAGTCGATTCTAGTCTCCGCAATTTCGTCATTTGGAAACACATGCTCGCGACTAGAGTCGAGTCTTTTCTGCGACTCTAGTTTATTCTCGACGTAGCATGTGTTTCCAAATGGTGACACTCAGATCAGTCGATTCTAATCTCCGTGACGTCACCATTTGAAAACACATCTTGCTGCGTCGAGAAGAGACTAGAGTCGCAGTCTCTTCTCGACCTGAGTCGCGTAAGTGTGAGTTGAGCCTGAGTCGTCCCTAAGGAATTGCACTTTTAGGGTATGATCACATTGGAAGCGTATGTGGTCATGCATGACCAAGCGCTAACCAAATAAAATAACACATAAACCTAAACATAATAAATAATAACACATAACCTAAACCTAATAACACATACAGTAACCTAAACAAATAACACATAACCTATACATTCATTAGATTTTTATGTTGAATGAACGTTATGTTATGGTGGCAGATGAATTAGAAGTGTTAGCCACTCTATTGCTTTTATGATTCGTTTCTAATGAATCATCATTGAATTTATAGGTTATTTGCTCCAACCGTATGTGATCCTGAGGAATTGCACCTTTAGGGTATGATCACATTAGATGCGTATATTATGTGAAAGTGCACGCGTTGTCATGCTTGACCAAGCGCGTGGAAAAGATTGCTTTTACGAAAATATTGCTATCCTTAGTAGGCTAGTCTATAGATTAGAGGAGTTTTATGGAGAAAGGGCACTAAGAACTTCAGGCCCTTTTTCCATGAAAGTGCCATTTTCTCAACAAACTTTTATACCTCTATGTTTTTTCTGGACAACGATTTAATAAATGCAGTATCAAGCGTTTGAGCATGAATCTTTGACAGAGTTTTTCTCAAAACGTGGTTTTTGCACATGAGCCTTTCTATCAAACTCAAAATTATTGAATACTCTGTCCATTCATTGATTAATTTGATTTAAAGGTCGAATAATTTGTTCCTTTTGTGTGTCCTGTTTCCCCAGTAAGTTTTCCTCTTGCTACATTTGATTTGTCAAATGTGAATTTCATAATTCTTGGTCTTGGTGGTTTACCTTGATTTCAAGGTCATTCATTAATCATATTAGGGCCGGGACGCGAACCCGCTATCCCGAAACTCAAAAATTTTGCGCACGGAAAGATAACTTTATCCTTCATATTCGCAGAAGTCAACTAACCGCAGTGCAATGGTTAGCCTCATCCTGGGGGAACCGCCTCCTTGATCACGGTTAACCCCTACGCAAGGTCAGTATAACAAGCCTAAGTTGATGGATTTAGAGTCACTACCAGAACCCACAAAACTCGGGCGAGAGTTGGAAAATCATCAGCTTATTATGACAAAACCCCTCAACTATCACCGTAAAACTGCTTCCCTTACAATAAATAATCTATTTCATCACCAATTTCAACCGGTTTTATCAGCATATCGCCCTTATTTAAATAAATATTGGCATTATAAGCATATCTCCAGTGTAACATAAGAATCTAATGGCTAAAAGAAGTACTTTGACACTACCTGAACTAGTAACTATTGTAAAACCATGACTTGCCATTACTTATTAAAATCCATGATAGTCATAAAAATTAATAATTCCCAATTAATGATTACAATCAACCATTATTTATTGCTAGATAGAAACGCATGTACTAGAGCTCCTATTTATCATTTGTATAAACTCAATTTTAGTTGAATTCAAACTAAGAACCAATCCAAAAGTTCTAGACACAGTACTCTGACCTGATCAATACTCATAGCGGGAATTTCAAAATGCCAGTTATGTCTATTTTTGAATGAATTTATATTGGACACAAACTACTAGGCTGATTAGTTGAATTTAAATATCTATTTCAAGTAATATGGAATATTTTTAAATGCCAGATCATGATTCAATTTCAATTTAGTTATATAAATTTCTATTCATTGAAGATGTTATAAAATTTTATATATTGACATGTTTTTGAATGTGTGATTAATAGAAAAAGTGTTATCACATCACTTTTTTCTATCTAATTCTTCTAAGTTATTATTTTCTTTTTTTAATTGTACAAAATTTTATGAGATGACCTTCTGGTGGAAACGAAATCAAGTAGGCATTGCAGAAGCTAGATTGTTATAGTCTGCTGCTGATTTTCATCCAAGTCAAATTGGATAGAGCAGCTAATTTCTCACAGTGATGATATTTTAATTCCAATCGTATAATATCGTATTTTATGACATAATCTATCACTTTAATATTCATCCAGCTCACTTAATATTGATAATTGTTTTACAGACTGAAATACTTTTTCTCAGTGCGTTGGAGTAGAAAGCGTTTTCCAAATAGTCCAGTGATATTTTTGTGCTAGCAGTCTAGTAGGTTACAACTAGTTGGTAAGTTGTTATATATTTTTGTATTTTCAATAATTTTCTATTTAAATTGTAAGATTATATTAATAGATAAACTGCTTAGAATTTTAAACTACAACTCATTTATTCCATTCATGATTGTAGCCCTTCCATATGATGATACTAGACTATACTAGATTCAGCAATAATTCACCGGTTATAAAAAAGTCATGCCGTCTCTAAGTTTTAATATAATTTTTATTTATTCCCTCCATAAGGAACCTTATGTTTCTATTTTTTAGCATATATTTAATTAAGCCATATTGGTGAGTACCTACCTTTATTTACTAAGACATGTAATTTCAAATGAATTATTAATATCATAATAAAAAGAATAATATACCATTCTGATTTGAAAGACAAAGTAGGCCTACGTTATACTTTATTATTTTTTATATATTACCTATGATTCCCCTTACACTCAATATTTAGCTTAATTTCTTACTACATATTTATCACAGATAACATACTAATATCTGAACACTTCTGTAGGCCTATATACATTTCATATCTGCCTTGACATGATAATTGATACCGTACACTTTGAAGCTTGCATCTAATAATTAACTCTATTGAGTAACATTAAAATAACTATAGGTTATATTAGAATATTGCAAGGTTTAATTAAATATTTAAATTATACGGTAATATGTTCACATTATGCCACAATTTTACCTTGATACATCACCCAACGAGGGTGGCTCGTTGGAGTATGTAATAACACGACGGTCTAATAATCAAGAGATCCTGATTTCCAATCTCTACCGGGACAAAAGTTTTTGAATACAGCACAATCACATAGATACGGCCACCCCGGCTTTTGGAGGAGACGATAAGTCGTCGGTCCCGTCTACCTAAAAAGTAGTTGTCATCTCTCATGATCATCCCTTTCACTCATTACCCACGCACAAGCCTAAGAGTTGTGGGCATCACCCTTAGTATTATTATTTATTATTATTACCTTAATTCCTCAAATATAGTACCATA
Organism: Nilaparvata lugens; assembly: GCF_014356525.2. NCBI lineage: Eukaryota > Metazoa > Arthropoda > Insecta > Hemiptera > Delphacidae > Nilaparvata > Nilaparvata lugens. The sequence continues at coordinate 24,586,364 of NC_052515.1, forward strand.
ATATTAGGTGTTTTTAACATGAGTCTCAATAGAATTGGGCATGTACTACGGTAGGCTACTTAATCTTTATTTATATCTAGTTTTTCCTTCTCAAGATACTTATTTTCTTATTTGTTTATTAGATTGGTAGATTCTTCATGTTGTTCCCTAACCAATGAGTTAGTTATTGAAAATTAATTTTGAAACGCATATTTGGCCCCCTACTTGGAATTCAAGTGTAAATAAGTTGATTATCTCTAGTGAGAATAATTGTCTGCAGCAATAAGTTTATTAAATTTATTTTATAATGAATTCAGAATAAGTAAGTAATAAGCAAGGTAAAATAATTCAGAATGTCAGCTTTGGTTAAATGGGTAGAATTGATGTTATTAATAAGTACTGTAATCCTGACTGACTGTTTAAATCTAACTTTATAGCTCGGATGAAAATCATTTGGTTTTATGGAAGCGCTAATAATATTGGGTCACAGCGATAAACTATCAGTACTTCGATTTGATTTGAGTGGATTCAGATTTAATTCACTTCAACCACAAGTCATTTATTTTTATGATTGTATTACATGTTTCAAGGCTAAACAATTTACTGTATTGGAATACAAGGTCACTGATTGCAATTGATACCTCTAATCTCTCCGCAATAGCTGGGTTTCTGAACGTTTTTGCTCTGTGCCTCACATTTGAAATAATAAAGTTTTCACAGCTCTAGCGAAAATTGGTCAGAGATTTTTTAAAATTCGTGTTATATTCACAAAAACGTTTGAGATTGCAATTGATACCTCTAATCTCTTTGCAATAGCTGGGTTTCTGAACGTTTTTGCTCTGTGTCTCACATTTGAAATAACAAAGTTTTCACAGCTCTAACGAAAATTGGTCAGAGATTTTTTTTAAATTCGTGTTAAATTCACAAAAATGTTTGAGTATTTGTATTCATATTGAGTATTTTCAATCAATTCACTCAATATTGAATGACTTGTGGTAATGTGATTAGTTTTGAACGGCGACGATTTCAACCATTTAACCATTGCTTTAAAATTCTTCATATCCCGTCACCGTCGTATTATGGGAATCACAGTGGTGTGCACATGGATTTATCCTCCTCAAATCCCAATTTTAGCTCTAAAATTATGAATTCCTGGCATTATTACATTAATGTAATTTTTATTCAAGTGGAAATACAAATAGGTCTTAATGAAAATAATAGCAATAGGTTTTTTATAATAATTATTGATTGACTATTTTAAATTTAACATAGATTTCATGCTTTACATCGCATCAATAATAGTCCCGTCTACATAGATATGAAAAAGGGGGTGTGCTTGCAATATATGTTGTAGTTCTGATTTTCTAATATATTATTTGGATACATAATAGAAGTCCAGAACCAATTTATTCTTGCAAAATTTCCTTGTGCTAGATACAGAGTGCCCCAAAAATCTCTAATTTTGTGTTTATCTTCGAGTTTCTAGCTATTTCCGCCAAATCCAGTCATCGGACAGAAAAATTTGCTCTTCCTTTTTTTCAGTTTATGAAATTTTGAATAAAATGAGATCTTTCGGATCGCTTTACCTTCAATGAGAACTGAGATTTTCAAAAATGAGTAGAATTTCAAGAAAAAATCAATTTTTACAATATCTTCCGATTATTACCACTTGAATGTATAATTCAAAATCCCTCTGGGCGTGGGTTAATTTTGTGCTCCACAACCTGAGACCAGGTAAAGCGCTCTACCTCTTATGAATTTCCAGGTACATCTGATAACAATGCTTCTTGTATTTTGAAAAACAGGTAATTTTTAGCTTCAACTATCTCCACTAGCTTCATTGTCCTCAGATTGAGATTTCGTACAATGATGTATGTTCATAAGATCATGATCTATGAGAATCATCCGTTAGATGCACTTAAATTCAGTATTTCCTAGAGGCGCGCAACACTTATAACTTTTGACACAATGATCGAATCTCCTCGTACTAGCTCATTCTTCTCGGCTCGTCAAGGCGGCTCAAAATCCTCTATAATAACTCGAATTTGGTCGAAAATGGTAAATTTATTGTTGATCGTACTTTGAGCCATATTTCCATACACAACCTTAAGATTGTTCAAATATAAATCTTCCTTTCTTTTTTTCTATCTATTAAAAATTTGAATACTGTATTACAATATCATTTATAATAATAATCTCATAATTCTGGTACCAACTCTATAAGAAGAAATCTAATTAGTATAAAAAGGTAACTTTTATGAAAGACTTTGGAAGAAAACCTCTAGACTACAGAATGGAAATTACTGAGATATTGCATTTCTTCAAATGCTAATGAATTGATAACTATTTTTAAACCGAAATCCCAATCAAATGCTGAAAATCACCCCGAAGACTTCTGCAACTGCAAATATTGACAACAGGGTAAAAAGCTAAAAGGAAGTTCGATGAGCGCTACTATTCAAAAACCTCTAGAGTCATTTTTCAATAAAATGATGTCTCTCGTAGATAAATAAGTATGAAATGAAACGTTTTTTGGGCCCAAAACTGAAGTGAAACTTGGGGCTTCCTAACTAACATTTATATAGACCTAGTTGTTGAACTAGATCTAATTTTAGTCTCTAAACTAGGTTCAAGATCGTTGCTTACACCTCAAACCACAGTTAGGTTTACCTACATGTAAAACGGTGTCATGCAATGGGTCTTGATTTGTGTAGCTAATTAATGTTCTGACGTTTAGCTGCACGCAATGCGAAACTGTGGTCTAACATTTTTCTCATTCATGATCGTCCAACAAAGGTTTTACTATTGAATTTAAAAAACAACTTAAATGACAAATTCTCATTCATGATCGTCCAACAAAGGTTTACTATTGAAATTGAAAAACAACTTAATTCTCATTCATGATCATCCAACAAAGGTTCACTATTAAAATTGAAAAACAACTTAATTGACAGATTATTATTTATGATCGTCAAATAAAGGTTTACTGTTGAATTTAAAAAACAACTTGATTGCCAAATTCTCATTCATAATCGTCCAACAAAGGTATATTTGAAATTAAGAACAATTCAACTTAATTGACAATGTTTTTCATTCATGATCGTCCAACAAAAGTTTTACTATTCAAATTAAAAAACAACCTGATTGACAAATGTTGGATTATAAATTGATTAAACTTTTCCAATCATGCCAACCTCAAGAAATGTCAGGTTTTGAGAATTGTGTTTTGCAAACCACTTATAATAACATTGGAAAAAGGAGGTTCCTAGTAGAGAAACGCTGATTGGTTAGAAATGTTCAGTGAAAATTAAACTAAGAACAGAAATATTATGGAAATTCTTCATGTGGAACTGACAATAGCGCATATATTTATTATTCTAATTTTCACAAGAAAGTACTGAATGGGAGAGAAAAACTAAGGGTACTTTTCTCCCAAATTTAGATAATATTTTAAAAGTCCAAAATGAGGTTATGATTCCACTTTTTTGAAATTTAGTCCTTTTCACTCAAAAACAACAGTAACTAAGAATTTTGAATCCTGATAGTTGAAAAACTGGTTAGAAAACAAAAATATTACACTCAAATCACTAATAATAATTGGAAAATTATCACGTAATTTATTTCACCTTAAAAATGTTTCATTCCAGTTGAAATACTAAAAACATTAAACCAAGTCCTTTAGTTTTGCAATTCTCACTATGTAATAATAAAAACCACAAGTCTAAAAATAACCAAGGAAGATAAAAACAGTGTAGAAACAAGGTGACGATTGGTTGAAGTGTATTAGTTGAAAAGAGTGGGGAATTGAAAAAATGATGAATAGCTTGTGAGGATTCCCCTGCATGGCTTTCTTCTATTGTGGGTAGGTATAACAATATTGGCAAGTTGTCAATCAAATAAGCCACAGTCGGATTATCAATACCAACGAGGCATTGATTCATTGATTTAATATTAGCAAACCCTTCAAGTTGCACTTCTATTTATCTCATATTGATTATCTGTCAGTCTCTCTGCATATTCGCTTATCTATATATGAGTGCGAATAACCTCTAATGAAATGGAGATGTTAGTCTATAATGAATAATAACCAGTTAGGAAAAGGAGGCTAAATTATGTGGTAAATTGCAGTGTATGTGGTGATTACAGGTCTTGTCTTTGATGTTTGTTCAGTTCAGTTAATTTTATACTGTAAGTGAATAATGTTTGGCAATTGATACATTGAGAAGTAGAAATGCGATAGAGATATCCTTAGAATCATAGAAAAATGAAAAAAATGGTTAAAATGTAAAGTGAAATACGCGATAAAGATCATTAGAATAGTAGAAAAATTAAGAAAAAAATAATAGTTGAAATGCGAAGTTAAAAAATCTGGTGTGGTACACTCACACAACTTTCCTTGCTCATATTTGAAACTACGATCAGACTTCTGTCAGTATATGTGTATATATAATTGTTTTCAGAGTACTTTTTCTTTGTGTGAATTGTAAATTTCGTTTATTTTTTTCAGTCGTCATTTTTTTAAAGTCGTCAAAACAGTTGTTATACAGATGAAATATCTCGACTATGTGTTCTTTTTATGAACTGCGCTACCTACCTACCTCATGCACGAGAAGGAGGTTACTAAGTCCATTTCCCAAAGAATGGGGTGGACCCTCCATTGGTTTCCCAGAAAGGAGACTTATGCCAGTTGATAGAGCTGATAAATAACTATACAGAGTATGAATTTGAAAAAAAATCGGTCAAGTTATTTTTGAGAAAATCGTGAAAAACATGGTTTTTTAGCAATTATCCGCCATTTTTCTCAAGAATATTACGGAGCTCCTGCAATTTTCCCAGAAAAAAACTCATGTCATTTGATAGGGCTTATGAATAGCTATCCATGGTATAAATTTGAAGAAAATCGTTAGAGCCGTTTTCGAGAAAACCGTGAAAACATGGTTTTTTAGTCACTATCCGCCATTTTTCTCAAGAATATTACGGAGCTCATGGAATTTTCCCATAAATGAGACTCATGCCAGTTGATAGTGCTTATGAATATCTTTCTATGGTATGAATTTGAAGAAAATCGTTGGAGCCGTTTTCGAGAAAACCGTGAAAAACATGTATTTTTAGTCATTATCCGCCATTTTTCTCAAGAATATTACGGAGCTCCTAAAATTTTCCCAGAAATGAGACTCATGCCAGTTGATAGTGCTTATGAATATCTATCCATGGTATGAATTTGAAGAAAATCGTTAGAGCCGTTTTCGAGAAAACCGTGAAAAACATGGACACACACACACACACCACACACACACACACACACACACACACACACACACACACACACACAGACCAACACCCAAAAATCATGTTTTTGGACTCAAGGGACCTTGAAACGTATAGAAAACATGAAATTAGGGTACCTAAATTTTTTTGGAAAGCAATACTTTCCTTACCTATGGTAATAGGGCAAGGAAAGTGAAAACGCGATAAAGATATCATTAGATTAGTAGACAAATTAAGAAAAAAGTTATAGTTGAAATGTGAAGTGAAAAGCTAATTGTATGCTTTATTGATTAATGATTTATGCTAAAACTGAAAACTGGGATAACCATAAAAACTAAAAACTCGTCTTATAGGAAGTTGTGTGATTTATGATTGTAAAATGGGATGTCACACTAGAGTTTCAATTGCATTTCATTTAATAAAATTATTATTTCATCTGATCTATAGGACAAAAATAGTTCTATGTGATTGAGAAAAATAGATATATTTAACATTGATACAGTGGAGGATGCAGTTATTATATTAATTATCGTGCAATGAAAACCACCGTTAAGACTCCAGTTAAAGTTATAACCCTCTTGAGGAAAACTACCCCTAAAATTTCAGCTATTCTAACTTGTTTTTCAGTTTAAAATATGTTAAAAATGAATATTTCTTGGCTTGAGAAGAAATCAATTCAATTAAAGACATGTTATTCTATTATCAAGCCTAAAATTATCCTTATCTAGGAAAAATAATATTACTTCCATAAATTGATAATAATTCAAGTATTTCAAAATACCAGGATGTTCACATTATTTAATAAATCTATTAATTAAGAAGATGTTTAAAGATATCTCAATACGATGTGATAGCATGTGATTCAGTTCTAAATACTGTGGTATCCGGCCCCACAAGGTATCAAACTATCAATCCGATAAACTTCAATAAATAACAACTGTCTTGAAGCACAATGTAGTTTCTAATTGCAGTGTTATCACTTGCGTAATACTCACCTTGAATTTAAATTCGTTTTTCACCGCGATAAAATAATTACTGCCTGATTATTTACTTGAAAAATTAACTGATAATAAATTTAAAACGTAGTACCGTACACGAAAGTGTTAATTTGTTTTCTTAATTAGGCTGCGTCTCTTTTCAGTTTTGAAACTGCTAGATTTTTCATACAACAAAACAATTTTATGACAAATTAAGATGAATGTGAAATAAGAGAAACAATATTTCTACTAAATTAATTAATTGTTTTTGAAACAATATAAATAATTCTTCAATAAACGAATGAATAAATTTTGCAATAAATGTGGAGTAGTTGAAAGGAACTATGACGAAAAACAATTTTATTCAATATTGCAAATTCATGTTACAGCAAATTTATGTATGTACTTTTTTCTCACAGCTAGCGCACAAGTCTGATTTTGCTGGCTGTGCCAAAGATTATAATTTACATTTGTCTTATGTATCTTGTATTTTGGCGAAATAAATATTATATTCTATTCTATGTCTGAATTGATTTTCTGGATATCATAGCAGAGAAATCAAAACTTTCTCTGTCTCATTATCATTTATTGATTTGTACGAGAACATCTGTGCCAATAGATTTAACGCCTATTTCTTCTCCCATGTTGAATATTTGCATAATCTTTTAGAAACAAATTTATTGTGATAGTTTAAAACGCCCTACAGCCAAAAATCGTTTAAAACAACAACAAGTGGTATTGTTTTGAACAGAAGGTTGTAATAAACAGTAATATTTTTAGCAGATGGTCTAGCTATTTTTGCAGTTAATTATAATCAGTTCATGGGCTAGGTTTATTGTATAGCCTGGTCTTGCACCCATATCTTTCTCGGCATTACCTTATTACTATATTTCTTTCTCAATTTTCCCCTGATAGGTCTTGGATGTTGGATGCTAATGATCTTACAGAAGGTATTCCATTCAAAAGACTGTTTCATTTGATCCCTATTCTACTATTGTCAAACTATCACATCATTAACAAATTTAAAATTCCATCACAAAATAATCTCAGTTGAAATTCGAAAAACAAATTCAACCATTTTTTACTTTCCTTGCCCTATTACCATAGGTAAGGAAAGTATTGCTTTCCAAAAAAAATTAAGGTACCCTAATTTCATGTTTTCTATACGTTTCAAGGTCCCCTGAGTCCAAAAACACGATTTTTGGGTGTTGGTCTGTGTGTGTGTGTATGTGTGTGTGTGTGTGTGTTTGTCTGTGAACACGATAACTCCATTCCTAATTAACCGATTGACTTGAAATTTTAAACTTAAGGTCCTTATACCATGAGGATCCGACAATAAGAAATTCAATAAAATGCAATTCAATATGGCGGAAAAAATGGCGGATAATTACTAAAAAACCATGTTTTCACGTTTTTCTCGAAAACGGCTCTAACGATTTTCTTCAAATTTATACCATGGATAGTTATTTATAAGCCCTATCAACTGACATGAGTCTCATTTCTGGGAAAATTTTAGGAGCTCCGTAATATTCTTGAGAAAAATGGCGGATAATGACTAAAAATACATGTTTTTCACTGTTTTCTCGAAAACGGCTCTAATGATTTCCTTCAAATTTATACCATGGATAGCTATTTATAAGCCCTATAAACTGGCATGAGTCTCATTTCTGGGAAAATTTTAGGAGCTCCGTAATATTCTTGAGAAAAATGGCGGATAATTACTAAAAAACCATGTTTTTCACGATTTTCTCAAAAATAACTTGACCGATTTTTTTCAAATTCATACCCTGTATAGTTATTTATCAGCTCTATCAACTGGCATGAGTCTCCTTTCTGGGAAACCAATGGGGGGTCCACCCCATCCTTGGGAAATGGACTTAGTAACCTCCTTCTCGTGCATGAGGTAGGTAGGTAGAGCAGTTCATAAAAAGAACACATAGTCGAGATATTTCATCTGTAGAACAGCTGTTTTGACGACTTTAAAAAAATGACGACTGAAAAAATCATCGAATTTCACAATTCACACAAAGAAAAAGTACTCTGAAAATAATTATATATACACATATACAGAAGTCTGATCGTAGTTTCAAATATGAGCAAGGAAAGTTGTGTGAGTGTACCACACCAGATTTTTAATAATGAGTATTAGTATAATACCTAGTGACATATAAAGTGACTCATTTGGACTATCTTGTATTAAATTGGAACCGGTTTGGGCTTGAGCCTGTGCTATATTTCTGAAAGTTGTGTTATGTTAGATGATCGAATAAATGAAGAAATAAATGATAGTCATAATTTTTAACACATTAAGTCAATCAAATCCGATCACATATTCCCACACTAATTATTATTAATATAATCTTGACACTTATGTTACAAACATGCATCTTATCAATTTCCTCTATTTCGTATTATTTTTCTATAAAGCAGTGTAATAGATAAAACACTTCTTATTTTAGGATAAAATACCAGAAATATCAGTTTTGTTATATCTAGCCTACGAATATTTGATCTAAAATAACGGGTAGGCTATATTGGAAATGTGGATTCCAGTTGAGACTATAATAAAGTTTCAAATACTCATATAAAGCATTATAATTATATACAGTATGTCCTAGGAACGATTTGTGTCGTTGCTGTGGATTAAAATAATGAATCAAGCTTAGGCTGTCCTAACTAAGATATCGTTTCTTATCGAGTTAGTCTCTCTATACACCTTTGAAAAATCTTCTTTGTTTATAAATCGTTTAAAAACGGCGCAGTTCACTGTTTGGATCATACTCTTCATTATCTATAATATAATGAGGAAAAGAATTGGCTTGTACACGTACGGGATAGGAAATTCACGAACGACGCATCATTATGTCTGAGCTACTGGACTAACCGGTTTCGGTTATTACACCGAGTTTATCAGAGATTGACAATGGTGTAATAACCGAAACCGGTCTTTCTAAGTATCAATAAATCTGTGGTTTTTGACAATTTCTTAGTCTTTTTCATTCAATTAACTTGAAACTTTGCATAAAGATTCTTAATTTTACCAAGGATTATAGGCCTATTTTAAATTATTTAAGGTTTTAGTAGGTCAGGTTTTCAGTTTCAAGTAAATGATCACAAATTAGTTGAACAAATATATATCTTGAATGAAAAAGACTAAGAAATTGTCAAAAACCACAGATTTATTGATACTTAGAAAGACCGGTTTCGGTTATTACACCGAGTTTATCAGAGATTGACAATGGTGTAATAACCGAAACCGGTCTTTCTAAGTATTAATAAATCTGTGGTTTTTGACAATTTCTTAGTCTTTTTCATTCAATATGAATAATTACCACAATATCAACTTCTCAACTACACAAAAAGTGAAACAATATTTATCTGTAGCCGAAACATGTCGTGACATAATAATTTAAAAGTGTACACAGATTTATATTTTTATTTAAACATTATATTTGTGTGTTCAGCAACTGATTTGAGAATTTTAAGTAAATGAACACAAATTAGCTAAACTAAACTAATCTGTAAGTTCAGCTACTGATTTGCAAATTGAAACTCTTGAAGTACTCTATTATTATTTCTGTCAAAGCATAAAATCTATTCATTTTCTCCTACAGTAGAAACGGAATTTCATTGGCTGAACAAACTATCAATTCCACAGCAATTCACATTTATTTCTAACCAATTTCTACAACCTTGCGCATGCGCAGCTGGTATTTATATTCATTTTACAACCTTACAAATTCCACCAGAACAGAGGAGTGTAGCATTGAATAGAATACTGAAACTATTTTGTGAGTTTTGAAGAGTTGTTTATGAGATGGAAAAATGGAGGCGCAAAATGAAGTGAAGCAGGAAAAAATAGGAGCCGATTCTTGTCTAATATTATACTGTTCGCGGGTCTGACAGTTGGTGAGTGGTGTGGAACAGTGGAACAGATATGCTAAAAATATTCCGACCGTATGGGAACTCTCCACTCTGTTCGGAAAGGTGTTTCCGATTTTAATCTGATTTGCAAATCTGTGGCGTTGCCGAGGGAGAGAGAGGGAGTGTAAAAAAGAGAGAGAGAGTTTAGGTGGGAGAGAGAAAAAAGAGATAGAAATAGCAAAATAACAAAAGATTGATTGATTGATATTTTTTTCCATCAAGTCAGCACAATCATTATTAGTGCTACATAAGTGAGAGGGAGAGATTGATTGATTGATTGAGTGCTTTTATAGAGAGATTGATTGATCGAGTACTTTATTTATGTAGATTACAGTATATACTGGCTTATACACTTATATACAATAGCTTACAATACAGCAAAATTATAGATGAATTTACATAATATAGACTAAGAAAATAATTATTGAACAGTATTCTGTATATGATATGAAAAAAGCAATTTGGAATAACTATAGATAATATTTATTTATTCATATACAAATACAATCCAGGTGAAAATACAAATCAGTGTCAAATTAATTAAACCTTAATTTGGAATATGCATCTACATAAATTGGCGGAGCTTTGAACATATCAATGTCCATTCTTCGGAAAGAATATTCAAAATATCCCTCCCACTAACTCTCTACCAAAGAGTTAGAGAGAGAGAAAGAGGGAGAGCATACAAAGAAGTAAGAGAGAACGAGTGAGTAGAGTGATAAAGTGAAAGAGAGAATGAATGAGAAGAGTGACAGAGAGAGATGTAGTGAAAGAGTGGTAGGGAAAGAAGTGACATATTGATTATTTTCATCATACATTATTATAATTAATATTTTGACTTAGTAATTAATATTTAGGGAGAGAGAGAGAGAGTGTGTGTGTGTGTGAGTGAGGTGGGGAATTGTGGCAGTGTTTATAAATTATGTATAAAGGAATCAAATCAACATATTTTATAATTATTTACATAGGAATAGATAGAGAAAATTATGATTAATTAGAATAATTTTAATCTGTGATAAGTTCTAAATAGTGTGTTTTGTCTTTTATGTCTCAAAATTTAATCGTTTTTTCAAAGTTTGGAATTTTAAGTTACAACGATCTGTAATTAATTTAATTTAAAACTCTTTTTAAATTTCAAAATGATTAGTGTGTGATGAATTATGTGTTTTGAATTGTAAATTGAAGAATTTTGAAGAGATACATTACCTAACTATTGGACTGTTGTATAAATTAGAATTGGAACCGTTTTGGGCTTATAAGCCTGTGGTACTTTTCTGTTAGTAGTGTAATTCTGAATGATTAAATAAATAAATAAATAAGACAGAAAGAGAAAGAACAGTGATGGTGAGTAGGTGTAGGTGAGGTTAAATAATAGAAAGTAAGAGAGAGAGAGAGAGAGAGTGTGTGTGTGTGTGTGTGTGAGTGAGGTGGGGAATTGTGGCAGTGTTTATAAATTATGTATAAAGGAATTAAATCAACATATTTTATAATTTACATAGGAATAGATAGAGAGAATTATGATTAATTAGAATAATTTTAATCTGTGATAAGTTCTAAATAGTGTGTTTTGTCTTTTATGTCTCAAAATTTAATCGTTTATTTCAAAGTTTGTAATTTAAGTTACAACGATCTGTAATTAATTTAATTTAAAACTTTTTTTAATTTCAAAATGATTAGTGTGTGATGAATTATGTGTTTTGAATTGTAAATAGAAGAATTTTGAAGAGATACATTACCGAACTATTGGACTGTTGTATAAATTAGAATTAGAACTGTTTTGGGCTTATAAGCCTGTGGTACTTTTCTGTAAGTTGTGTAATTCTGAATAAGACAGAAAGAGAAAGAACAGTGATGGTGAGTAGGTGTAGGTGAGGTTAAATAATAGAAAGTAAGAGAGAGAGAGAGAGAGAGTGTGTGTGTGTGTGTGTGTGAGTGAGGTGGGGAATTGTGGCAGTGTTTATAAATTATGTATAAAGGAATTAAATCAACATATTTTATAATTTACATAGCAATAGATAGAGAAAATTATGATGAATTGGAATAATTTTAATCTGTGATAAGTTCTAAATAGTGTGTTTTGTCTTTTCGGTCTCAAAATTTAATCGTTTTTTCAAAGTTTGGAATTTTAAGTTACAACGACGATTTGTAATTCATTTAATTTAAAACTCTTTTTAAATTTCAAAATGATCAGTGTGTGATGAATTATGTGTTTTGAATTGTAAATTGAAGAATTTTGAAGAGATACATAACCTAACTATTGGACTGTTGTATAAATTAGAATTGGAACCGTTTTGGGCTTATAAGCCTGTGGTACTTCTCTGTTAGTAGTGTAATTTTGAATGATTAAATAAATAAGACAGAAAGAGAAAGAGCAGTGAGGTTGAGTAGGTGTAGGTGAGGTTAAATAATAGAGAGAAAGAGTAAGAGAGAGAGTGAGAGATGTAGAGATTGAATCACAGCACTATAGACTAGTTACAACCTGGTATCGTGCTATCTCTAGAGATATTCGCAGCCTCGCTCTAACTAGATCATATATTGGATGAACCCAATTATGAGCGCATGCTGTTACCATTATTGCATCATGACACACTGACAATGACAGAGGCTGCTTGCAAAGTGATTGTCCGTGACACATCTGATTGATATGCCTCTAAACAATGTTTTCTGATTGAATTCACAAAGCTGTGCATCCGAGAATAGCTTATTAGCGCTTCAATTATGACGGGTTATTTGTTCTTCAGTGCACATTTGGATTTAACATTGACAACAAACTTGGTAGGATTAATTTTTGTTTCCAAGAGATGTTCGAGAATAGCCGCAGCAACATTCATTGCAGAATACGTTATTCATTTTTGTATCTAAGAGAATTTTGAGAATAACTTATCATCGTTTGAATTTATGATAGGTTTTATTATTGTTCATCTTGTTTTGAAAAGTTTTATCCTTTTTTCATTTTATGAAAGGTTTTATTCTTGTTAGTCTTGTTTGACATTATGAAAGTTTTATTCTTGTTGGTCTTGTTTGATTTTGAGAAAAGGTAATAATAAAACCTTCCCAAAGGTTTTATTCTTGTTAGTCTTGTTTGATATTATGAAAGTTTTTATTCTGGTTTGATTTTAGGAAAGCAATTATTCTTGTCTGATTTAAGAAAAGGGTTTATTCTTTTTAGTCTTGTTTTATATTATGAAAGTTTTATTCTTGTTGGTCTTGTTTGATTTTAGAAAAGGGTTTATTCTTGTTAGTCTTGTTTTATATTATGAAAGTTTTATTCTTGTTGGTCTTGTTTGATTTTAGAAAAGGGTTTATTCTTGTTAGTCTTGTTTGATTTTAGGAAAGGTATTATCTTGTTTGATTTTAGGAAAGGTATTATTATTGTTTGATTTTAGAAAAATGTTTATTCGTGTTCGAATTTATGAAAGGTTTTATTCTTGTTTGATATCATGAGAGCTTTTATTCTTGTTCGATTTTAGGAAGGTATTATTCTTGTTAGTCTTGTTCGAATTTATGAAAGATTTCATTCTTGTGAAGGTTTATTGTAAATGATATTATAAAGGTTATTATTGGATTTTATTCTTGTAAAGGTTTATTCTAAAGGTTATTATAAACCTTTTATTATAAAGGTTTTATTCTTGTTAGTCTTGTTTGAATTTATGAAAGATTTTTATTCTCGTTTGATATTATGAAAGCTTTTATTCTTTTTTTGAATTTATGAAAGGTTTTATTCTTGTTTGATATCATGAGAGCTTTTATTCTTGTTTGATTTTAGGAAAGGTATTATTCTTGTTAGTCTTGTTCGAATTTATGAAAGATTTCATTCTTGTGAAGGTTTATTGTAAATGATATTATAAAGGTTATTATTGGATTTTATTTTATAAGATTTTATTCTTGTAAAGGTTTATTCTAAAGGTTATTATAAACCTTTTATTATAAAGGTTTATTCTTGTTAGTCTTGTTCGAATTTATGAAAGATTTTTATTCTCGTTTGATATTATGAAAGCTTTTATTCTTGTTTGAATTTATGAAAGGTTTTATTCTTGTTCTAATTTATGAAAGGATCCATTCTTGTCGTATTTCTACACTACGTGACATGAACAGAAAACGTGGAAACGTTATTCATTTTTAATAACGAGAGAATTGATAAAAAGTAATTTGTCATTAAAAATAATGAGCTAGAAACAAAGCTGTAGTCGAAAGCCGGAAAACTGTAGTGATTTATTTCCAATCTCGAGAGAGTTGAACTGAAAAAGTGAAGATAACAAACTCCCTCCAATTGATTTTCCGTCAAAAGTGAGTCTGAACCGATTTCCCGGAAAATTGCATTGCGCATTTTCTTTGTAGACGATATTACTTTACTTTTAATACAATTCTTAACACCCTTATTTGCTACCATGAAACTAATGAATTATTATTTGGAAATATTATAAAGGAAACTAATGAATTTTCAAAATCAGGATTGAATATTCTGGTAGTTAATCATATTTTTCCATAGTCTACAAACAATTCATAAAATAATTCATTTGTCTACAAACAAAGGATATGTCTTTCATATTTCATAATACATGGACATTGAAAATCATATCACCCTATTTCAACATAACCCAATCAATATTTTTGTTTATTATAAATTATCATGGGCCAACCCACTTTACGGAGTTGGAAAGGGATAGAACTATCTGTCTTGTCTAATGACCGACAAGGATAGCAACACCAATGTGCAGTCATGTGCTGACTTAATAACGTGGATCTCACTATAGTCATATATTTTTCCAAATAACAGTATATCAGAGTAATCAAAGTATTATTTTGTGAAATATGTCTGTGTAATATTATGATCACACCAACATCATCACATTCATAATTCAGATAATTTCACACTTTTTTTATGTATTTGAACACGACATGCAGTCGATTATTAAGTGAATATTAAAAACTTTTACTTACTGATGACTGGAGTACTTTCAATCGTCTAGCGATCATGAAAGTACTCCAGTCATCAGTAAGTAAAAGTTTTTAATATTTACTTAAATAATCGACTGCATGTCGTTTTCAAATACATAAAAAAGTGTGTTTATACAAAGCAGCTCGGTATGGATCAAGAAACCATCACCATCAGATAATTTATTTTACCATATCTTCATCACCAAATCTTTACCATGATAACAATATTCTAATTCGATTTTCTGTTTCTCAGGTAGACCTACCTGATGACCGCAACTCACCAGTGACCTCTTCATCGGACCACTGGACACAAAATGGCGGCTTTTTGACAACAACGAAAACTTCGCTCAACCAGCGATGTTGCAAAAATCAGCTCAGCTTCAATCACCCCCTCCCCACCGCTCCACACATCTATCATCTATTCAAGATGACATCGCTGTATAACAGACGTCGCATCAAACTCAGAACACTTTCTGACATCATACATCATCACCCATCAAATACTATACAACGATTTTCTAGTCGATCAGTTTATTATGAAGTACAAATTACAAATTAATATACAAGTTAATCAGTGATAATTTACCAAAAATACGTCTAGTCGAGTGGTGCATAATTATTTTCACCAAAGTATTTGTGTGAATTAAGTCTAGTGTAGTGGTAAATTGCTCCAAAGGAAATATTTTGCCACCGATATATCATCACAGAGCTAATTTGGGCTCACATTTTTGTTTGACCTGTTGAAAAATAACTTCATTCTACTAAGTGACATCTAAATTTTTATAAAGAGAGTGACATCTCTACGAATTTCGACAGTTCCGATAATTTCTTCCGGGTGCAGATATCTCAAAGAGTGATTTATATCATAAGAAACCAGTTTTCAGATTTTATTCGTCTTGCTAAAGGTGCGAAAAACGTACAAGTTTTTCTTCTAATAAATAATACACAGTTGGAATTTTTCGTATCGTCAGTGAAACTCCCATCTTATATCAACGTGTATTAGCTCAATTTTTTCGAAAACTTTCTACTGGCGAATATTGAAAGATATTTGAGATTTATCGAAAATTTTAGTGCCTGTTTATAGTGGAAATAGGATACAACCAGTGAGAACTACAATAGTGCTTAAATTTTTAATCTGGGGTTCAAGTCATACTTACAGATTTTCATACTGTTGCATTTAAACGCAGTATAATACTTAATTATTCAAAACTTCACCTCCTAGTGATTTGTTTCATGATCTATATCCAATATAGGCTTCCAAGAATTTGAGCAGTAGCTTATACTTGATTTTCATCAATTCTTGGTCTTTCTATTGTAAACTACATCAAATATACAGTGGAAAACTAGAAGAGTTCTTCGATTCGACTGTGAATTCTGAGTCTACCTCAGTGTATATCAATTTACACTAATTATCACCTATATTACAAGCTCTTCCTACAACATCAAAATTTCTACAAGCTATCAACTCAAAAATCCAAGCTCTTGACTTCAGAATTCCAAGCTCTCAACCTCAAAATACCGAGTTACTCTACGTTATTCTGCAGGGTTAATGCTGATAAGCTCTAATAAGTACGTACTCTACGAGTTCTCGACTTGTAAGATCCAAATTCACAAATTCTGAGATTCAAATACTCAACTAAGAGTACCAAGGGAGGATACCTACAAGAACAGTAACTACTTTATAAGTTACGACTTGTAAAATTTGAGTTGTTGAATTCGAAGCTCTCAACTTCTAAAAGTCAAGTGCATGACTTGTAAGCTTCAACTTCTCAGCTTCCAAAATTCAAATACTCAAACTCTGAGTACCAAGAGATAATACCCACAAGAACAATAACTAATCTACAAGTTATCGACTTTTAAAATTTAATTTATTAAATTTGAAGCTGTCGACTTATAAAATTCAAGTGCATGACTTGTAAGCTTCAACGTCTCAGCTTCCAAAATTCAATTTCTGAATACCAAGATATCTTGTAACTCGACTTGAACTTGACCTGTGAGATCCAAGTGCTTAACTCCTGAATCCAAGTTCTCAACAATTTTTCGACTAGTCAAATATTAGAACTTGACTTGTAAGCTCCTAGTTCTCAACTCCTGAATCCAATTTCTCGACTAGTCAAATAGTGGACGTGACGGCTACGCCGACGGTAGCTACGGACGGACGGGTGGCTACCGACGGACGGACGACTACGGACGGACCTGTGTCTGTGACTGACGACGAAAAGGCGAAGACGGTGGTGCACCTGATGCTGAGCTTCCGTCATCTGTGTGTGGTGACCGTGTCCCTGCCTTTGGGTGCGATGGTCATCTGCTTTGTCACCGCCTATATATTCCAGCCCGACGAGATACATGAGACACATTGTCGCGTGAGTACTGCATTTAATCTTCAATAATTCCACTAATCGAGAACAAGTCCAATCTTATTCATTCAACATTAATAATAATAATAAATAATAATTTCTCTGGTTGTTGGACGACACATCCAGAGGAGTTTATTCATAAATTCAGGAACATTACATATTATTGTTACACAAACAATGATAGAGAAATAGCATTCACAATTATTTACTTCCTCTATTTGAGACACCACTTCGTTTTCTCCAAAAATTTGTATAATATAATCATTGAGCTGAATAACTAACCGGTGGTAGCGCTAATCTAAGGTTGATTCCCACATTGTTTTATTGTTATAATCACTAAGCTGAATAACAAACCAGAGGTAGTGCTAGTTTAAGGTTGTGCAAAGGCTAAAAATAAACTTTCTACTGGTGATATTTTTCAAAGTTTTTCGATTTGTATATCATCAAGCTATCAAAATGAAAAAGTTTTCACAGGAAAACATTTTTTTCCCGATCATTACTTTTTGAGATATGAGCAGCTAAAGTTTAAATTTTCGGGACAACATTTCAAACTCGGTTAGAGATAAATCCATGAGATTTGAAGGATAAATTCTTCATGGTATTGTTGATCTAGTAAACAAAACTTTCCTGAAAATATTAATTTTTGAGAAAGTTATTCAAATTACCAAAAATAACTCAACTAAAAGTTATTTTTGGTAAATTGAATAGCTTTCTCAAAAATTGATATTTTCAGAAAATTTTTGTTTTACTAGATCAACAATACCATGAAGAATTTATCCTTCAAATCTCATGGATTTATCTCTAACCGAATTTGAAATGTTCAGTCCCGAAAACTTAAACTTTAGCTGCTCATATCTCAAAAAGTAATGATCGGGAAAAAAATGTTTTCCTGTGAAAACTTTTTCATTTTGATAGCTTGATGATATACAAGTTGAAAAATTTTGAAAAATATCACCAGTAGAAAGTTTATTTTTAGCCTTTGCACAGCCTTAAGGTGTATTCTCGAATTGTTTTATTGTTATAATCACTGAGCTGAATAACTAAACGGAGGTAGTGCTAATTTAAGATGGATTCCCACATTGTTTTATTGTTATAATCACTGAGCTGAATAACTAAACGGAGGTAGCGCTAATTTAAGCTGGATTCCCACATTGTTTTATTGCTAAAACCACTGAGCTACTGAGCTGAATAACAACCCAGAGATAGCACTAATTTCAGATGTATTCCCACTTATCAATATCAGTGTAGCCTACGTTTTCGATACAGTGAGAATATTAAACCCATACGTTCTAATGGATCTGTTCATACTCGATAGGCCGAGATGAGTGGAAATAGTCATTAGAACTCATGGGGATTGTATCGTTGTACCTTTGATTATGGATATTTTAACGTATCCATAATCAAAGGTTGTATGGGACACTGACCCTGCTACTGGTACTTGAGAATCCGCCTTTATACGATGAGATCTTTAGTGTTAGAGTGGACCTTACTGTTCAAACTTTGCCATGTCATCAAAAATAAAAAGGTAATTCTCTTCTACTGTTATTTTTTATTTTTTTTTTTCTGTTTCAATTGATCGAACAAATAGAATTGAGAAAAATAAGATTGTGGAAAGCCATACTTTATTCATATACAATGTCAATAAGTAGCCTATATTATCGAAATTTACTCTTTGATTTGTGTTCAGACTTAGTAGGTTGTGATCAGTTGTATTACAAATCAAGTAAATGATCAAATTCAAATATTTTTTATTCCAGAAAATAAATTTATACAATATTAAATACAATTGTAATAAAAATGTAATAGAAATGTATGGAATACCCCTACAAAGACTATACATCTGTGTGTAGGGGTGAGTTCCGGTCAGCCTGTCGAGGCCTGAATAAGCTTAAACAAATGAGCAATAAGATTTTCTAAATGATACCAACTATACGCTAAAATAGATTACAAATAAATTACAAATTAAAATAAATAACTAAAAAAGCAACCATTGGTAGTATACAAACTAGTATATTATACTTATGTATCTATGATTCCAGGTGTTTGAATTACCAATGTATAAATAAATAATAAATGCACTCAGTAGTAAAATCCAACATTCAAGTTAGGGAAAATACTAATAATAAAGACCAGCGAATAGCCCGGTGACTTCTCATCATATCATTGTTGAATTAATTTTCATTGAAAACAAAATTCTTGGATCGAATAAACTAGAATCCTTCTTTCTGTATTTTTTCATTAAATATATTCACCACGATGAAAAGTAATTATAAAGATAACTAATCGTACAACTTGCTAGAGATGATTATGAACCAAAATCCATTCTAGTGGAAAATGTATAATATATAAAAGATAGGTACTGAATTGGCACCATCCAGCAGAAGGATAGAAACCTCGTTTGGAGGGAGTAAAAAAGGACAGAAAACTTTGTTAAAATCAGTATTAGCCTAATTATTTTCATAGATTGAAGTGATCAGCAATAATTATTTCAGATTATTCTCATAAAAAATAATGAATGGCCAATTTTAAATTAATGCCCATTATAACTTATTGAAATATTTCTAAATCGATATCAATATATCATCACATAGTATTGTATCGATACATGAACATTCATATAAATAAAAATATAAATCCATTTAAAGTACCCTTTTTAAATAATTGTTTAGTCACAACATTTTTTGGCTATATGATGCCATTATCAAGAAACAATTGTAAAAAGGGTACTTGGATTTCTATTTTTATTTATATTCAAGATTAGCCCTAAATACAAACCAATTTTATGAATATTCATGTTTATTATTTATTTGATAGAGTCCACTCAGTGCACACAAGGAAAAACCGTGACATTTTTGAATGAATAAAACAGCAATTGATATTTAACTGTCAGTTTGTTGCAACAGTTTATTGCTCCAACTTTATGTAAATGAACACAGAGACTTTGCAACTATTTCTGAATAATTTCAAAGCAGAAGTTTGCGGTTAAGGTCTGTTGAGCAAAGTATAAGAGTGGAGTGACACGTTTGGTTTGGGTTTATTTTTACGCTTTCATGCTTCAGTGTTTTCGAATGAGAAGAAAATATCGAGAGAAAGAGAGAGAAGGAGATAGATAATGAGAGGAAGAGTTAGAGAGAGGGTGTGTGATTTGTTATTCGAATTGTAGCCAAATGTTTCTGTTTCTGTTGATATTTTAAGCATGGCTGGTTCTTTCTCTCTCCCACTCAATTTTTATGCTTCCCTTCTTTCTTGTTTTTGCTATGAAGTCTTATTTACATGAATGAATCAGTTGATATTTGTTGCAAATATTTAAAGTTTGATATTCTTTTTTGTGACCTATTGGAGTATCTGTTTAATTATTTA
This sequence comes from Nilaparvata lugens, assembly GCF_014356525.2. Taxonomy (NCBI): domain Eukaryota; kingdom Metazoa; phylum Arthropoda; class Insecta; order Hemiptera; family Delphacidae; genus Nilaparvata; species Nilaparvata lugens. The sequence goes on from NC_052515.1 coordinate 24,607,167, forward strand.
ACAAAAAACTATTTATTCATTTTTTGTAACACTTTTGTTAATTGGTGAATAAATTTGATTTGATTTGAATTCTAACTTAAATTAATAAAATATTAACATTGAAGGCGTTTACCAGACAGTGTACTCCTTTTCAACTGAAATTAAGCTCAATATACTCTTCAACAAAGCACATAAATATTCGGATTCTAATATAACAATCCCATTTGAACTCAGAGGAATAATAGTTTCACTGTATCGGACACTGATATATGTTGGAATCTGCCTCAACAGTATTATATCAAATGTGAATCAATATCTCTCTAGTTAATACTGATACTCCACTGTTTATCTACTGCGAATCAATACGAGAGTGAGGTCCACGTTATAATGGCAGTGGAGAGAACAGCGTTTTAGTGAATATTTATGTGCTTTCAAAGTTGTAAAGTCCTTTTATAATCACTCTGTAGTTGTGTTGTGATGAAATAAAGGTAACCTAATAACTTTTAACCCTAAAAAAGTAAGTATTACGAATAATATGTTGTTGCAACACCAATTTTAATCAAATACTACCATTTAAACGTGGACCTCACTATATTAATTCTCTGTAATATTACTTTTCTGTGCTTTATACTTTCCGATCTGTGTTTTTCTGTAACAAAATAAAGAAATAAAAACACACATAATGTTGTCAAATTCTACAGTTTTATTTGGTACAGGACCATGGTCTCGTGACCACGCAAAATTTGACGTGTGTGGTCACGAAACCATGGTCTTGTACCAAATAAAACTGTAGAATTTGACAACATTATGTGTGTTTTTATTTCGACAGTGACTCAGTCGAATTTTCAACAAAATAAATATGACAGTATTATCTTGAATGCGAGTCAGCATCTCTAGTAAATCTCACTATTCTAGTAAATCTCTCTACCTATTATGAATTATTATATAGAAAGTAGCCTAATTATTTTAATGCTTTATTTCAGGTATACAACATAATCCCGTCAATAAGCGCGATCACAGGTGTGAGCCCGCAGCGATACCTGTGGCGCATCTGTGTGGCCTTCCACATAGGACCGCGCATCCTGATCGCCTCAGTCTACAGGTCCTACTACTCGGGCCAGTTAGCTGCCGCCAGTATACTGGACGCCAGTAACGAGGCAGTCAAGCGCCAGGGGCCGCTACTACTGGCCGCCTGTTACTGGCTCAATCTCATCGAGATAGGCGCGCTCTGCGGTGTCACCTATATTTCTAACCGCGAAAATTATCGTGAGTAGTCCACATCAAATCAAGTAGGTTCGTGTAGAATATGAAAAAATCAAATTATTCCCAATAATTGATGCAATTTTACAACAGTTATTATTCATGATGGTACATCATCTGATATGGAGAGAAAAATAAGGTAACCTTATAGCTAACCTTAAGCTAACACCACTAGAAAAGTGAGTATTACGAATAATATGTTGTTGCTACACCAATGTTAATCAAATACTACCATTTTAACGTGGAACCCACTGTAGTAACTCTCTAATATTACATTTCTGTGCTTTATATATTTTCTGATCTGTGTTTTTTGTTGTTGTAAATAGCTACGTATTTATGTATTAAGAGCGTAATGCGCGACTTTATCGCTCGCGCAAAACAGTTATGTTTTGTACAGTTATTACGCTTCGCGTCTGATAATTTTGCAAGAGCGATAAAGAAGCATTACATACAAAATTTTTTCTACAACTGCACAAACCTGTTAAATTACTTATAACTGGCGGAGTTAATAATAATTCGTCTTCACTGATATCCATTATCCATCATGGCTGCAGAACCGGTACACCGTACAATTACCGACTTTTTAGGTTAAGATCTGACCTACTTTTGGCGAGCTGCTTATCATCAGCTGATTAGCGAGCGTAAAGAAACTCTTCTGCGCATACGCGAATGATTAGCGAGCTTAAGAAAATCTACTGCGCATGCGCAGATGGTTAGCGAGCGAAAAAGTAGATTCTCCTTAGAAATAAGCTGTTTTACGAGGAGAAAATTGAGTATGTAAATTCTTTTTTACGCGCAGTTGTAGAAAAATATAACAGTATTATCTTTGAGTGTGGTCACGAAACCATGGTCTTGTACCAAATAAAACTGTAGAATTTGACAACATTATGTGTGTTTTTATTTCGACAGTGACTCAGTCGAATTTTCAACAAAATAAATATGACAGTATTATCTTGAATGCGAGTCAGCATCTCTAGTAAATCTCACTATTCTAGTAAATCTCTCTACCTATTATGAATTATTATATAGAAAGTAGCCTAATTATTTTAATGCTTTATTTCAGGTATACAACATAATCCCGTCAATAAGCGCGATCACAGGTGTGAGCCCGCAGCGATACCTGTGGCGCATCTGTGTGGCCTTCCACATAGGACCGCGCATCCTGATCGCCTCAGTCTACAGGTCCTACTACTCGGGCCAGTTAGCTGCCGCCAGTATACTGGACGCCAGTAACGAGGCAGTCAAGCGCCAGGGGCCGCTACTACTGGCCGCCTGTTACTGGCTCAATCTCATCGAGATAGGCGCGCTTTGCGGGGTCACCTATATTTCTAACCGCGAAAATTATCGTGAGTAGTCCACATCAAATCAAGTAGGTTCGTGTAGAATATGAAAAAATCAAATTTATTTCCCAATAATTGATGCAATTTTACAACAGTTATTATTCATGATGGTACATCATCTGATATGGAGAGAAAAATAAGGTAACCTTATAGCTAACCTTAAGCTAACACCACTAGAAAAGTGAGTATACGAATAATATGTTGTTGCTACACCAATGTTAATCAAATACTACCATTTTAACGTGGAACCCACTGTAGTAACTCTCTAATATTACATTTCTGTGCTTTATATATTTTCTGATCTGTGTTTTTTTGTTGTTGTAAATAGCTACGTATTTATGTATAAGAGCGTAATGCGCGACTTTATCGCTCGCGCAAAACAGTTATGTTTTGTACAGTTATTACGCTTCGCGTCTGATAATTTTGCAAGAGCGATAAAGAAGCATTACATACAAAATTTTTTCTACAACTGCACAACCTGTTAAATTACTTATAACTGGCGGAGTTAATAATAATTCGTCTTCACTGATATCCATTATCCATCATGGCTGCAGAACCGGTACACCGTACAATTACCGACTTTTTAGGTTAAGATCTGACCTACTTTTGGCGAGCTGCTTATCATCAGCTGATTAGCGAGCGTAAAGAAACTCTTCTGCGCATACGCGAATGATTAGCGAGCTTAAGAAAATCTACTGCGCATGCGCAGATGGTTAGCGAGCGAAAAAGTAGATTCTCCTTAGAAATAAGCTGTTTTACGAGGAGAAAATTGAGTATGTAAATTCTTTTTTACGCGCAGTTGTAGAAAAATATAACAGTATTATCTTTGATGCGAGTCAGCATCTCTAGTAAATTTCACTATTCTAGTAAATCTCTCTACCTATTATGAATTATTAAATAGAAAGTAGCCTAATTATTTGAATGATTTATTTTAGGTATACAACATAATCCCGTCAATAAGCGCAATCACAGGTGTGATCACCTTGTGCTATTCCACCATAGCCACCTCAAATACAAGGCCCCGGCCTACGATATTGCAACGTCGCAGTGTAGGCCTAGAATCTAATACATGATTGGTGAAAAAGATTTAAAAAAATACCAGCTGATCTTTTTCACCAATCATGTATTAGATTCTAGGCCTACACTGCGACGTTGCAATATCGTAGGCCGGGGACTTATTAGAGGTGGCTATGATTCCACTCCCAAATTTATATAAGGTTATACTTTTTTCTAAATTACAAATGATCGCACATATGAAATCTATTTCTAAATTACACAATTTGAAACAAACGTATTACTCGTATAATCTTAGATATGTGAGTAATATGAATATGAGAAAATAAGAATAATGTTACAATATAAAACTTCTTTTAAAAAAGAATAAATTTGAAAATATACTTTGTGAACATATTTGACTGAAATTTTTTTGAAGTGAAGAACTATAAGACTTAACTTATTTCGGATTATGTGTAACCCTATCTAAATTTGGGAGAGAAATAGCACAAGGCACAAGGTTATCTTATTTTTTCTCTCCCTATCATTTTGATGTACTTATTTTATGAATGAATAAAAAAAGAATTGGTTGGTACAATAAATGTAAGTAGTTGGAATCAAATTCCATTCATCAAAAGAAACATTTTTCACAATACAAATACTTACCTTACTTACTCCTTGGCTACAGCTTATTCAGAGCCTTGGCCTCCTTCAAAACGCCTCTCCACTCATCTCTATCAGCAGCCTTAGGTCTCCATCTCCCGACACCCAGCTTCCCAATATCGTCCTCCACATCCTCCAGCCAACGCTTTCTCAGCCTTCTCACTTCTGGGTTGCTTCTGTAGACTTTTTCTGAAGACACTTGAGTCACTCATCTCAAAATAAGTTTACTTTTAGCATAGCCACCTCTAATACAAGGCCGCGGCCTACGATATTGCAACGCCGCAGTGTAGGCCTAGAATCTAATACATGATTGGGGAAAAAGATTTAAAAAATACCAGCTGATCTTTTTCACCAATCATGTATTAGATTCTAGGCCTACACTGCGACTTTGCAATATCGAAGGCCGCGGCCTTGTATTAGAGGTGGCTATGCTTTTAGTCTAACTATAACCGGTTAAATTATCGAGAGCAGTTATCAAATCAAAGTTAATTTGTTGAAAGAAATATGAAATAAATAATGAATAAATTCGTTACAAAAATTAATAAATACTCAAATATAATTTAAATAGGTAGTTGTCATCTTAGGCCCAAACATACGGGCACAGAATAGATACTGTGATAGGGGTGGAATAAACGCGACGGAATTCTGCTCGTATAGTGTTCCTCATAAGTGCAAATGCATCCTGTTAACTAGATGAAAAATTCAGTCACGTCTACTCCGCTCGTATAGTTCGGATCTTGAGAGGTTTAAGTCCGGTTGCACAAAAGCCGGCTAAATTTTAATCGTGATTATTTTCGCAAGAACCAATAGGAGAAGGCTCTTTCGAAAAGGTTTCTCTGATTGGTTCTCGCAAAATTAATCATGATAAAAATTTAACAGGATTTTTGCAACCAGCAGTCGATGAAGATATTTCAATTGAAAATTGTTTGAAAGGTAAGGCGTACACCAGTTAATCAAGACAAGACATGATCAGACACGTTTAGTTACAATACTTCGCATTTCTGCTTATGAAGACATGTCTAATAATTTATTGCAATGACTAATATCAGTATGAGTTGCATCATAAGCTGCAAAGTGAAGTATTGTGGCTAAACGTGTCTGATGATGTCTTGTTTTGACTAACTGGTGTGCGCCTAGCCTAATCAGTGAGTTGCGTCATAAGCAGCTATGTGAAGTATTGTGACTAAACGTGTCTGATCATGTCTTGTCTTGTCTTGACTAACTGGTGTGCGCCTAGCCTAATCTTTTAATATCATCTTGTTTCTAGAAAATGTATTGGATAGAGCAGACAATACAATAGTCGGGAAAGAAGAAGACAGGCTATTGCCCAAAACTTCTATATCCTAATTTTGTCTCAAATAGTCTAAATTTTAAGTAGGTTATGTTAATTCCAATTTCTACACCAAATCATCAATCTGAATCAAAATAAAAAAAAAAATCAAATTTAGATAGATTTATAATAAAACTTTCGTAAAAACATGGAACAAACTTCAACTGTTGAAAACCAACAAATAATTAATGTTGAAAAATAATTTTGTGTTAAAAAACAAACTTCAACTGTTAAAAACTACCAAATAATTAATGTTTTTTGTGTTTTTTTTTTCTAATTTTCAGCCGTACACGAAAAGATATTCATCTTGTTCATGTTGTGTTCGCTGAGCCACATGTTGGCAACACTGAAGCTGTTCAAGCTGGTGCATCCGACTATGAGTGGCAGTGAGAAAGCCTCCTATGCCATCAAGAAATTCCTGTTCGCGACGTCCATCGCCTCCACCATTGGCCTGATGCTCTTCTTTGCGAAGCACAGGCTGCTTTGTCACGATATGGGTAAGCTTATTATTTCCTATTCCTTGGTTCAAACGTCTCAGGCTCGATTGCATAGAAACCTGTTGAATTCAATCATGATGAAATTCCACGAGAACTAGAGTTTTTTTGAAAATAAGGTTTCTCTGATTGATTCTCGTGACATTTAATCCACACTAAAAATGAACAGACTTTTGTGCAGCCGGGTGTTGGGTGTTCCACTAAAGCCTATTGAATTTTAACTGTGTTTAAGTGTTAATTCAAGACATTTTTTCGCTTCTCTGATTGGCATTCAATGATCTTTTAATTACCGTTAAAATTTAACAGACTTTGTGCAACCGAGTCTTAGTTTGTTATTGGCTTCGTAGTTCATGTCTCTAATCTCTGTTCAAACACATAAATTCAGAATGTTAATCTTATACAGGGTGCGGCAGCTACGATTAAGCATTTTTTAGGAGTAATAAAAAGTGACTCAGGATATATAATGGAAACATGTTTTTATTTTCTGAAGCGGTTCAATATACCATTTATATTACTTAGTTTTTGAAAATTATGTCCTGAAGATGGCGACCGTTAGCATCAATACATTGTTGAAGGCGATCTCTGAAGTTTTCAGCAGCTCTTGCACACATATCGCGGGGAATGGCATTCACTTCGTCAATAATCCGCTGTTTCAACATTGCTAGAGTGTGAGGGCGGCCTTTGAAAACCCTTTCCTTCAGATATCCCCAAAGAAAAAAGTCGCAAATGCTCAGATCTGGTGACCGCGCAGGCCACCCAACATCACCTCTCAAAGAGACTAGGCGTCCCGGAAACATCTCTCTCAAAACGTCTAGTGAAATTCGAGCTGTGTGAGCAGTAGCTCCATCTTGTTGGAACCACAAATCCGCCAGCCCGTGTTCTTCAACCATCTCTTCTAATTTGGGTTGCAGAAAGTTTCTCAACATCGAAACATAACGTTGGGAATTCACTGTCACGGTCACTTCTTCCTCCTCAAAAAAGTAGGGGCCAACCACGCCAAATTGTGATATGGCACACCACACCGTCACTTTAGGAGAATGTTGAGGTCTTTCATGAATAATTCGAGGGTTTTCTTCAGCCCAGTAGCGAAAATTTTGCTTATTCACGCACCCACTAAGATGAAAATGTGCCTCGTCACTACTAAAAAAAGCTGCATGTGGAGGGATTTGAGCAAGCATTTGCTCACACAAATTTTGTCGGTTGGCGTAGTCTACTGGGCGTAATTCTTGAGCAATCATTATTTTAAAAGGATGAAACTTTAAATCGAAATGTAAAATCCTTCTTAAACTGCGGTCTGAAATCCCCAATGCAAGAGAATGTCGTCGAGCAGAGCGTTCCGGTGATTGTTCGAATGCTGTTCTTACCCTCTGCACATTTTCTGGCGTTCTAATGGACTTGCGACGACAATGTGTATTTGTTTTCAGTGTACTACCAGTTTCCTCCATCTGCCGAATCCATGACCGAATTGTGTTTGCATTCGGACGGCGTTGTTGCGTGGAATGTTGAACTGTCGTCGAAAAGCTCGTTGTGTAGCGATCACAGATTTATTGTTCTCATAATAAGCGCGAACGGCAAAACCACGATGAGCACCGGTCCAAATCATGTTGGCTACTGAAATGGGGTTAACTAAGAAACAAAAACAGACCATGTGGAAATTTGTAACTTTATCACAGCTGATGTGACAATGGAAACAAACTGCTTAATCGTTCCTGCCGCACCTTGTATATCAGTTTTTCTCAGATATAAAATCCATATGACCATACATCAGATCTATGAACTTTCACAGGTTTAAAACCAGTCCAGATATATCGAGCTTAGCGAGCTATTTCTTTTGGCTCCAGTCGTTGTCCGTTTGTGGGTTTGTTTGTATGTCCGACGATAACTTTCATTAATGTAATTCAAATTTTCAATACATATTCTCAGGACCAAGCCACATGAAGCGTTTTTTCAGGCGTTTAACACTGGCGGCGGATGAATCGGCAGGACAGGAAACTCTACGATTGGCTGATTATCAGTTGATTATGTTGGCGTTCGGGAATCAGCTGATAACCAGCCCATCGGAGAGCTTCCTGCCCTGCCCACTCGTCCGTCGTCAGTGCAAAAACGCCAAACGTTTTTATTCAATTCTTATATCTTATAAATCTTTTATATCCACTCTTATTTGGCAGCGTTGACTCATCTATTCCAATTTCCATTGGACTAACTATAATACTGTGGTTTACTATTATAATTCATTGCTTCTTGAACTATCTCTTGATATTCCACTGCTTTCAATAGAACAGCTGACGGAATATCAGCGGCATTTTGAGCGAGTTCTCTACACTTGGGGAATCACTAGTGTCTACCAGTATCATACCATCATATTTATGATACTACATACAGTATATGATTGTGTAAGTCTTCGCACACAATTCTAGAACAACTAAAATTAACTCGATTGTATTTTTCAGTTGGAGAATGTTTCATGTGTATTTTGGTTGTTTGTTGCAGCGTTCAGCTGGTTTGCTCTATGCGAATACGTGATCGCCAGCGCCAATATGGCTTTCCACGTGACCGTTGTCTTCGATTTTCCCGCCGAAAAGCTGATAGTGGCGCGCGGGTTGCATTCGATAAGCGGCAAAAAAACGAACTAACCGAACCAGTATTTCAGCACACTCTATCATCGTCCTCATTCTTCTTCTTCTTCTTCATCGTCTTTGATTTTCTTCTTTCTCTCTCTCCATCCAACGTCCGTCTTCTATTGCGTCAATTGTTTATCCTTGTTGAAAGAAAAGGTGAGAATTGTTTGGAATTGTCAGTAATAGGTGGATAATATGGGTGAAATAGGAAAAGGCTGGGTTCACATTTGTGTGGGTAAAGTTGGGAGCTTTTTATTGGGGCGGCCAAATGTCGACTTGGTTATAGATGGCCCTGGGAGTAAGTAAGTGAAAAGTGAAATTCAGTTACGTTACTGTAATGAAAACACAAGTTTAAATTGTCAACCACTTTTTATAAAGTGGTTGACCACATAGAAAGTGGTTGACAATTTAAATTTGTTTTTCATTACCGTATGGAAAAGTACCACAACATAACTGTTACGTTACTGTAATGTATTCAGTACTTTATTTTTTATACCAGTACTTTCAATACAAATTATTTAGGAAGAAAACCAGAAAAGTCATTAACTATTTCTCTCCCAAATTAAGATAATTTATTCAATAAGGTCAGATTTACTTTTCACCATTCAACACATTCTCCAGTCCAAAAATGTTCAATTTATTCTAATAATTTAAATGATTCTATGAGAAATAGTTAGTTTTTCTTCCTTTGGAAGATACTTAAAATGTATTGTCAATAATTATTTTAACTCATAAAATAATGGTGCAGATTTTAGGAAAAGGTTCTTTCAACACTACAGCCCAATATGAGCTTTGACCGCCTCCACTACAGCTCTCCACGCTTCTCGGTCCTCTGTTAATTATCTCCATCCTCTATATCCCATTTTTTTGAGATCGTCTCTCACTTCATCTTCCCACCTTATTCTCGGCCTTCCTCTCTTTCTTCTTGAATGTAGCCTCTCCTTGGATATTATTTTAGGAAAATGTTACCAACAATTAACCAATTTACATAATTTAACATAAAGACTCCATCATAATGTGGAATTGAAACTATATTAAAACCTCTCTAGACCTCGATTAAAAATAGTCTAGTGAAATCCACTTCAGAATGTCTGAATGGGAAGAGTTGATAAGTGGATCTCACCCTAGAAATTCCTATTTAATAGTAAAATTAATATTCTCATTCAACATGAGCCACTAAACCAATGTTTTTATTGATTCATACAATGAGTGCATCATTAAAATGATAGGGAGAGAAAAAATAAGGTAACTTTGTGCTATTCCTCTCCCAAATTTAGATAAGGTTACACATAGTCCGAAATGGAACCTTTTATTCTGTTGTTTGGTGAATTTTATATAGATTATTGTGGTGCTATTCATTTCATGCTCTTGGAGAACTTTTCTTATTTTACTTTAGCACTTGAGACTCTTCATCTAATACAAGAACAAGAAATACTCCTGAACGAGAACGTCTAGAATTTGAAATACATACTTTTCCCAATTCGAAGCTACTCTAACCTTACCCACAAATGTGAATCCAGTATAAATGGCAACTAATTTATTGTTGGTGGTGGAAAATTTATTCATAAACATTAATTCTTTATTGCGTGTAGAATAATAATAAATTTGTATTATCAATGGTCCTCGCGTTTTTAGAAATAAAAAGAGACAAGCAATACTAATTGCTCATAGGCAATTTTTACATTTCTAACATTTAAAATTTGCCCTAGTGAATTTTTTCCTAAAAATACTTCTTGCCCAATATGTTTCTGTGCTTTGTAGAGTAATTATTATATAATTACTATTACGCGAGTAATTATTATGTAGATGCTGTACTAGAGGATAAAGTTGAGAATGATAGGTATAGAAAAATGGCGGGTTTAGTCACTTTTATTCAAACCTGGAAATTTTCGCTCAATTGCTAATTTTTTACCCCTGATTAAGGCTGACAAAAATATGAAAAATAAATCAGATCATCATCAGTTTCATTAAAAATGTTTAGGTTACAAAAAACTAATGTTCAAAATTGAAATGAGAATGAAACCTCTAGTCAACGCTGCTAAAGAATAATAACTTTTCGATATTTTGGTTTTGAATTGCAGAATGTAAATAACTTTATTTAAAGTTCCTTTGATTGTACTTAGTATGTATTTTAAGAAATTGTAAAAATTCTGATGCTATGTTGTTTCCAATGAAATAGATGAATTTTATATTATATATTTCATTCAATATAATTTTATAATAACAATTCAACCCTACAAATTCGAGACTATGTTTTTTAATAACAACGTCCCATGTAAATGCGTTTATATCCATATAAATATGAATAGTCATACTATTCAATAATGATACATGAAGGTCATGATCCTTCAATGTATTCAAACTGTAAGTTTTGACAATTTGTAATTTGGTCTTCCACAAAGAAAACCATTTATTTTTTCCATTTTAAACATTTTTTTCTGTGCCATATAGTACCTATGTTGAGAATCTTTAAATACTTAATTCTTTTGGTTTCAGTTTTTTGAATCATTTATTATTTTTAATTTTAAATAATTAATTCGTCTAGCCTATATTTATGTCATGAGAAAATTGTATGAGAACTTGTTGGAAACTTCCGTTCTAGTCTAAAAGTGATGATTAAAAGGTGTGATTGTATTTGAAATCCCTAGTCTTCAAAAAAAAGAATCAGCCATTACTACTTATTGATTTTAAATTGTCCGAAATATCTATTGATCCGTTGATTGCACTAAACCAAAGAGATTGATCACCTTTTATTTCCATGCAAATTTTAATTTTTGATTTTGAGATAACTATATTATTTGAGTCATTAAATAACCAATAACGGATTCAGTTGAAGGTGACTAGAATTTGATAAGTATTGATAAAAATAGAATTTATATGAGATAAATAAGTGAACTTAAACAATCTCAATTTTTTTCATGTTAATGTTACACGTTTGTTAGGTACCAAAAATCTAGTCGGGAACTCCTACCAAGTAGAATAAAGCTGCGTTTACACCAAAGTTATGAAAAAAATGCTAATAACTTAATCCTTATAGATTCTGTTAGATTGAACGAACATAACTTATCATACACATGATGAACATATGTGTTTGTTAAGTTCCGTTCAATCTAATAGAATCTATAAGGATTTTAAGTTATTAACATTTTGTTGATAACTTTGTTGTAAACCCAGCTTAATAATGAAACATAATTTCATTATAGACAATCTTCATTGCTAGAGCAGCTTTAGATTTGTGATATTTTGCGTAAACTTAAAATAAACTATATTTATACAAATCATAAATAGGCCTATCGGGAATACATTTTTCAATTCAAAATACAGGTGTTTTATCAATTTCTTTCAGTTTATTGTACCGTATGTTTAAAATACAGTACCTATTAGCATTACCTACTATTATTACTTTCGTTTCTTATGCAGGAATTTTACATGGAATGTCAGATATAATAGGTAAAGTTTGTTTTCAGTCATGTTCCAAAAGTCTGCAATGTCTTACTCTACAATTTTATACCCCCAATAAATTGATTGACTCTAATAAAGCCAGCATAACTTCAATTACACCACGGGAATGTTTTATGTCAATAAATGTAGTAGTATCTTGTGCTTATTTCATTTGTTAGTCGTTATTTATGTTTCTTTATTATTCATGTATGTTATATAAACTTATAAGATTTTCATCGTCAGATATCTTCCCTTTTCTTCCTTGAAACTGTTGATTTGTATAATATAATCTTCCTTTATTGCATTCCTTTTCATGTCTTGTTTTCATACCTCTTTTATTGCTGTGCATTTGAATCAAGAATTACTACTTTTTATCTTATCAAAAGTAACTTATTTCACTTGAAATTACTATTTTTTCAAATATGTAAGAAAATTGAACATACCGGTACACTCTTCTTAATAATTTCTCATGAATAAGTATTATTTGTAAAATTCTTATAATTTAATTGAAAAGGATTATTTAATAATTTAATTTTAAAAATTGGATAATATAATAATCTATATTATAATTAATAATTTATTTTAATAATAATTTAATAATGAAAACCATGATTGAATCATACCATACAATTATTCGATGTTACCTAGTTTTATTTAATTAAATAAAAAAAGCATTCATAAGTCGACTCCAAGGTAATTAGAATCATTTTTATTTTACCTTGGTGGACTCTATGTATGTTACATTAATATTCATTAATATGTTACCATAGTTCCTTAGTATCTTAGTCTTCATTTCATAGTTTCTAAGGTCTAAAAAGTTTTGCAATTTATTGATATTTGTTTAATTTATTTCCAAAGCTCATTCGCGTTATAACCTATACTATTTCTCAAATTCTCAATTTGATTAATTATGCTTTCATTTGTATTATTATACTTATTAATATTAAGTTATATTTCACAGTATTCATGTGTTATATGGTATTAATGAACTTAAACTTGATATGGTAGCTTCATAGTGATAGAATTACTCTTGTGAAGCATTGTATACTTACTGTTTATTTCCCTTATAATATTGTTATTATTTACTATTTTATTATTTTAAAAGTTCCAAACAGCTATAAAATTATCTTATGCAATCTACATAAAGTTCCATCAGTTTCATAAATTTTCATTTCATGAAAAAAGAGATCAAACTACATTAATAATGTGAAAAACAATTTCTCACATATCACATTATTTTTGGTCGAAAAGATCGAATATCCAAATATTTATTAATTTCATAGGTATAAGAAAAGTGTTTAATATCATTGGGAGATTTGGCTTGGGAAATGAGTACCGTACAGCATGAATGAACAATTACTTTTTCTGAGTATAAAATGATCTTCCATAAGTCTATCCATTTTTACAAACTTTATTACAGATTGTGCAGCATTCAGTTCGATCTGTATTACTAAAAACTGTATTCTACTTTTTATACAGATTCAACTGTTGTATTTATGTAATATAATACACAGTTCAATACAAGAGGTTGTACAAATAGTTCAAAATTTGTTATAATCATAGTTCTTCGTGCAGCTGTTTCTCGAAAACAACATTATTTGTAAAAAGTGTAATCAGAATGTATATATATAACTGTTGTTTGACTGTAGATTGTAATTAAAATCAAATTTGTATGTGATTGTTCATTGGAAAAACTTGAAGGTATTGGATAGCTGTATTGTTGTCGTGGTATTGTTACTGATTAATAAATGGTCGTTGAAAAATAATTTCAAATGGATTGTACTATTTGTAAATGCATGATATTTATGTATACTATTTGTCTTTCTCAGATTCGATGTAAGTTGAAAAATATTTTTGTGAATAATTTTTTCAGGATTTTCAGTAATACCTACTCAAGTTTCTCATAATCTATTCAATATGAGTCATTAGTTCAACTGTGAGTTCTGATAAATTAATATTTCAACTTCTATTGCAGAAAAATATCATTAATTATATTGAACGGATCTACATTTTGACTTTATTAATGTGAGAGAAATTTCATTACTTCATGTAGCTCAAGAAATGAAATTCCATTCATTGAAACTTTCATAATTAGGGCCGGTTTCCGAGCTCGAGATTAGCTAAGTTCTAGACTTTACACAGCTGGAGTCAGAAAACTGGCTTTCCGAAACGGGGCGTAGTCATAGTCACGTTTAATAGTATATTTCGCACCTAGAGCAGAAAATGAGATTTTTCCGGCTCGAAATCGGTTTTCAAGTCCGAGGCCGTAGGCTGAGAAAATCTGAGGTAATCTGAATATCAGGAAATTGTCCAAGTATTTTTATTTTTTATTCTGATTTGTCTAAATAACCTAAAAGATGATGTTCAATTATGTGGGAGGTTGAGTTTATACTTTTTTATTCTTCAAAATGACAATAAGATGATATTATTATAAATGTTTTAATTATTGAATAATGAACACAAAAATAATGTAAAGTTTTTTGATCACCTTTCTTAGTTCCATGTTAGCGGCTGGAAAGGGTACTCTTTCCGGCCTAGGCCGGAAAGAAACCTGTTCTGACGTCAGACGAGAGTCGTCTGCAAACAATGTCTTTCAGATCTACGTAGGGACTGGAAAATTGCTGCTTTCTGTGCAGTGTGGCGAAAATTAAATTTCGAATAACTAGAAAATTTAACACAAAATAAAATGAAGGGAAAATTGTGTAAAGTTTTAGCTATTTTGAATGGTTTAGGAATGTTTAATTTTGTCAAGCAAAACGTTTCCAATTGCAGAAATGGGAAAATAAAGATTGTCATAAAAACTGCGACTACGCCCCGTTTCGGAAAGCCAGTTTTCTGACTCCAGCTGTGTAAAGTCTAGAACTTAGCTAAATCCCGAGCTCGGAAACCGGCCCTAAGAATTTTCTCTCCTAGAGAGCCCAGTTCTCAATAAAAACAGTTTGGGATATTCTTGCTTCCATTTTTCTTAAACAATAATATTGTCAATTCTAGAAAATTCTGATTAAATTATTTTCATAAATATTATTTGATTTTCCAATTTGAATCTTATGCATTGTCTTCTACATCTATGTGTATTTAAGATGGATTGTATTTGATGTTGTGAAGTAGAACTGTGGCAAGTGTTGAAAATTTAAATTTAGTATAATTAAGTTTTATTTTGAAGATGGATTACAGCAAGATTTGGAAATATACTGTAGGTTTGTCATGAGAGAATTGAATGCTATTTCGGAAGTAATAAAAGCTCATAAATTGATGGAATCGTATTATGTATAAACAGTTTGTACATAATTGGGAAAAATGCATTTCACAATCATACCATTTTTGCATTCTTCAATACTGTCTGTAAATTATGTAATTAATATTAATACATAATATGTTTTATTTTTCTGATAAAAGTACTGGATCTAAAGAAAAGATTCAAGAAAGTGGATATAAGGATAAAAGTGGATTAAAAAATCATAACATCTCTCATAAAAATAATATGAATTGAAAAAATTCAACGCTAATAATCGAAGTGAAAAATTGATAAAATTTTGTCAAAACGTGTCCGATTCATTCCTCCACTTATTATGTGATTTTTGGTTTTTCTACATCTTACAAACTTTTCATTGCAGTATAGCAAAAATTCACGCAATCCCCTTACAGTATAGGAGAAATTCACGCAACCTAGAAAAAATTCTCTTCCATTATTCCAAATATTGTGTTTTTGTAGCGTTTGTTTCCATATTACCATATCCCGAATCAACAAAAAATCTATAACGAATAAATAAAAACATTTCATTAACTAAGTAGTATATAAATTTCATAATCAGCTAAAATAATTCTTAAAAAAGTAATGTGATTAGTAAAAATATCTGCGATTTAATAGTTGAAACTAAAAAACATCGAAGAAAATCAATTTCTTCGAGTGTGATTTTAAAATTATGAAGTCAATTTTAAATACTATATACTTGTTTATAAGATATCTATTATCGAGCTGTAGCAAGTCTCTATATTTTTGCTGTGCTCAGCAATTCGTCGGATCTATAGCATGTTAATTTGCGACTTGAATAGTTTAGAATAATGTAATTTATAATATTGTATACTAAAACTAAGTAATATTGTATTATCTCGATAACATGTAAATAATTATATTTTTCTCAAGCCATAATTTTTAAACTTTTTAATAATATTAATGTTGTAAATAATAATCGATTGAATATAATCGTAATTGTATTGATGGTCGATTTAATTATTAATGGTGGTAAAATTGTGATATTCAACAATTTTGGGCAGTTACAAAGAATTTTTTTAACATCAATTAGTAAAGTTTTACTGTCAGTATTCTTTAGTGCGAATTGAGAAACTTTAGTAATGTTTAAAAATCCAGTAAATAACAAACTTTTGGCAAAACTTTTGAATAGAAAAATGGAATTTCAAAATTTTTCATTTTTGGTAGTATTAATCGTAAAAGAATCATTAAAGAATTTTGTTTAATTACATAGGACAATTTATTTCAAAGTTAAATTTGACTTTTATTAGATGCACTGAAATGATTTTATAAAAATTCACATTTAGTCGAAATAATGTATCTAGTCTCCAAAATTGTATTACTGTAACATTAAAAGAAGTAGGACTTTTAACTGTTTTATTTAGCTCCAATTGTATTGATTATTAGTAGTTTTTAAATATTACTACCATGATTATTTGATCTTTTTGGGAAAAATTCATTGTGCATTACGTATCAGATGAAGTAGATTAAACCTTACTTGATCATCTTATTTACAAGTCTTGTACAAAAGTTAGTTATATTATTGGCCTCTTATTTTTCAATGTTCAACTATTAATTAATTATTGTATTTTTAAAATTGATACAATGAATTCCCACCTGAAAGCTTCCTAGATGAACACCCTCCATACTATTAGTAGAGTCCATTATTCGTCAATAATTAGATTAGTAATCTTTTATTGCATAACAATCTAAAATGAACTGATTCAATTATTAATTTAGATAATATATTTTATTGCGATCAGCAATATTCAAACTTTTCCTCCTAGTTAGATAATAAATTTAAAAAATTAATAAACTATAATGAAACTTTCAATTAAATTAGTTTTAATTATTTGATTCTAGTAGAATATATCTTTGCTGTCGTATCTGTGTTGGATAAAGTAACAAGTATTGGTTTGTTTATTTTGTGTATTATTTAATGCTTTACGGATTGTTGGAGAGTACTAATTTTATTGTTTTTGTTGTTGTAATTAGTATATTATACAAAATTGAAATGAATTTTTCATGGATATCCTGGTTTTTGTTCATTGTTTTAATACAACCTTAATCCAACTTGTTGATGGAAGTGTAGCCTTCGGCTCGGTTGCACAAAAACCTGTTAAATTTCAACCGTGATTAAATGTCAGGAGATCCAACCAGAGAAGTCTTCTATACAAAACAGCAGTCTCTGATTGGTTCTAGTGACATTTAATCAAGAATTTAACAGGCTTTTGTACAACCGGGCCTAATTGTAGCAGTTATTTTTGCACTCAGGGACTCGAGTGTAGAACGAAAGACAAGATTTGCACCAATAAAATAAAACTCAATAAAATTCATTAATGAATTGACATAACATGTGAAGATAAATGAATGTAAAAGAAAATGAAACCAGACATTTTCAAAATAATTTTATTTGAAGCCCATGTCTACATTATGTTTTGATAATGTATGAACTTAATAATAAATAATAGGGTTTAGAAACGTGATGTTTTCTCTCATTTACAATGAATTAACAAATCTTCATCTTCAAAATATCTTTATTCTAAAGCAAGTGTCTACATTATCAGATGTTAATGTAAAGCTGCGTTTACACCAAGGTTATTAACAAAATGTTCATTTTTCCGTCCTTATAGATTCTATTGGATTGAACGGAACTTGACAAACACATATGCACACCATGTGTATGATAAGTTATGTTCAATCTAATAGAATCTATAAGAACGGAGAAATAAACATTTTAATAACTTTGGTGTAAACGCATCTTGAGAATTTCATGATTTTACAAAAGCAATAGGCTAAGTAGAATTTTTTAAACAATGTAAAATGCATCAATTTACATCATTCTTAACCATTGGGGACCCAACTAAAGTCTGAAAAAACAAACAAATTATCGACGAAACTAGTTGCTCGAGGTTTTATTTACATGGTTTTATAAGTTATTGACTTCGTCTTTTCACATCATTTTAAAGCACTGTACAAGTAGTGGTTTACTGTACAAGAACTTATGAGTTACTAATATTTTATCATGTCTTTACATCATATTGCATTTATACAAGTAGAATCCATCTATTTACAGTGCATGAATTTATGTACTAATTTTCCTCATTTATATTCTATTGAAGGCGGATTCGCATATATGAGAGTCAGTGACCGGTACAGTGAGAATATAATTCCCAAGAGTTCTAATGTAACTATTGCCACTCATCCCGGCCGAGCGAGTGTGTATAGTCCCATTAGAACTTATGGGAATTATATTCTCACACTGTACCGGAAATGTTCAATGATACTGCCTTATATGGGAATCTACCTTAATAGAATGCATTTACAGTAGAACCTCTCTATAACGAACCTCCACTTAACGAAATCCTCTACACGACGAATTTTTACCTGGTCCCATGACATTTTAGAGTTTTTGCTGCTTATTTACCTCTATTTAACGAATGTCGGACCTCTCAACAACAAAGTTTTCTCTTGACTTCAACATACAAAGTGTAGTGTGTATAGGAAGCAGACGGTCATTTTCAAGGAATTCTTTAGTTTCAGCAGAAAGGTCAATAGACTAAAAATAATGGCAATACAGTTAGGAAGAAGATAGAGTGGTAGACAGTCAAAAGAGGGTGAAACACAGGTCGGAAATTGAATGCAAGTTACTGGAAATTGAATTCCAAGAGCTTGTCATTATTGTAGACCAGGCAGGTGAACGACTGGACTTTCCCATTCTTGCTTTTGACACACATTTCAATTCTTTGAACTGACTATGATGATGATGATGATGACTGTGACGAACCAGAGGAGAAGAATCCGTCAGATCAAGAAGTTCTAGAGGCTTTCAAAATTATCAGGCAAGGATTAAAACTGAAAAATAGTGTACCAGACATGTCCAACTGTTTGAATATATGTGAGTCGTTTATCGTACATGATGTATTATTCAAATGCAAAATTCAACCGATATTGCTCACTTTTTCAAATATAAAACAAAAAATAGGAAACTTTTTGAGTTATTATAGTATTTATAGTGAAGTTATTGACAAAATAACCGTATTTTGCGTTGCATCTAATAGTAGTGTAAAAAGTTGAAAAATATTGCTACAGAGTATGTACTTTGATTAAACTCGACTAATAGTACAAATCAAGCTTTCTGGAAATAAATTGGTGAATTTACTTATTACGTTCTACAAATATTCAAAAAACATGTTTTTTTTCAACAGCATGAATTTTCAAATTTCCATATTAATATTGGCCTAATACGTACCCTACCTACGTTCGCGATGATATGTTCTATGTACCATATTCATTTATTTACCGCCGTGATACGATATTATAAGATCCATAGGATGGTGGCAGTTTTCTTGACAGAACCTCTCAATAACGAATACCTCTCGGCAGCGAATTCTTTCTCGGGATAATCGAATTCGTTATACAGAGGTTCGACTGTATTTACTTTACATAAATTCATAATATTTCCCTCTTTTTATTTCACATGTTAAAGCATCTATACAAATAAATAGGATTCATCTATTAACAGTACATGATTTCCATAATTAACTGATTTTCCCTCTTTTTACATCATGTTAGAGCATCTATACAAGTGGATTTTTTACATAAATAAAAATATAAATCTTATTAATGGCTGAAACATGTCGTGCAATAGTATATTTCGCACCTAGAGCAGAAAATGAGATTTTTCCAGATCGAAATCGGTTTTCAAGTCCGAGGCCGTAGGCCGAGGACTAGAAAAGATTGAGAGCTGGAAAAACATTTTTGCCCGTGGTACGAACGATATTTTTCGCCACACTACAGGTATTGCTGACAAAATAAATAAAGAATACAAAATAAAGAATACTCGTTAAGCTATCGAACCTATCTCTTGATTTTAGTGGTAGAAGATTTGCAGTCAGGATTTCAGATTCTTTTAAAATTTCACTTGGAATACCACAGTCATCTTCAAGCATTTTTGAAAATTCGGAATGCACTAATCAACAATAAATAATTGAATAAAACTGGTTGCGAAGCGAATTAGTTTGATTCGAAACTGGAACTGAAATCATGGCTACTTCAGCTGATGATGAAAGTGGCCACTCGCCCGATCTAGCGGATGACTTATTAACTACTTCCATGAGCGGCTGGAAAGAGACAACTTTCTGGCCTAGCCCGGAAAAGAAACCCTTTTCTGACGTCGTCTGCAAACAAGGTCTTTCAGATCTACGTAGGGACTGGAAAACAGCTGCTTTCTGTGCAGTGTGGCGAAAAATAAATTAAAAGGGTACTGAGATTTATATATTTATATTAAAAGTGGCCCCAAAGAAAAAATACAAGTAGATTTTTGTTCTTCATATTCAAGGTAGAAGGATGTGATTTACAAGAAATGACTGGTTGAGGAAAGGCTGATGAACCTCTTCCTTAGGTGTGAAATATATTTCTAAATATTGATTTCTACTGATTTTGTATATTTGACAGCTAGTGATATCGGATTCCCCATCTATACAAGTAGAATTATTCATCTATCAACAGTAACCTACATTTTATACAATATCAACTAATTTCCCTCTTTTTATACCTTGTTAAAGCATTCTTGTAAATAAGTAGTACCCATTTATTTACATAATTCGTTCACTACCAATATTTGAACTAGGCTTTGTTTGCTTTTCTGTTCTTAATAATGCTGGAAATGAAGAACTCTCCAGCCTTGTAGGAGCTACGAACCAGTGGTCCACTGGCCGTGTACAGAAATCCCAATTCGTTGCCTACGGTTTCCCAGTGCTTGAATTTGTCGGGGGTCACGTATTCGACCACTTTCAGGTGTTTCTTGGTCGGCTGCATGTATTGGCCCAACGTCACGCAGTCCACGCCGTGATCACGTAAGTCTACAAAATATAACAAATAATCATTTCTCAATACTCAAGTTACGACATAGCAGTCTGATTTTTATCATTAAAAGCTATTAGCTTCTACTCACATTTGTGGAGCGCTTTCGGACGCTATGTCCATCTCCAACACTCAAATTACTACAAAATCATCTTCATCAACAAAATTATTCATTTTTAATTTTCAAATTAAACATTTTGGAGAGAAATAGTACAGGCTCAGCCTAGTTTTTCGTCCAATGTCATAATTGTAATATGATTATAGTCTTTTATACAATAAATGAATGAATGAATTTATTCGATACAGACATAGAAAGCCTCACAGACAAATTACAGTACAAGCCTTATTTGCTAATTAGTGCCGGTTGCACAAAAGTAAAAAAATCGTGATTAATTCCACGAGAACCAATTGAGAAGTTGTCTTATCAAAAAGGCCTTCTCTGATTGATTCTCGTGAAATTAATCACGGTTAAAATTTAACCGGTTTTTATGCAGCCGGGCCCTAGTGTATAATTAGTATAAATTATAATATATAATAGCAAATTAATAAAAACAATATAAAAATCTTGAAGTATCCTTTATTTTTTAAAAACTCTAAAATAGTTAAACTGTTTAAAGAGTACTTCAAGATTTTTATATTGTTTTTATTAATTTGTTAAAAAGTAGCCCATTTGAATGAAGTGTTTTTATATACTAGCAGTACAATAAAAAAGGTAAACAAATATAATATCGCTCTTTATCAAGTATTCACAACGCACAACGATTCAGTATTAAATAAAAAGATTAGAAGAGAACGATATTTGGATTAGATTCAGGAAAGTTGGTGAAGGGGTATAGTATGAAAAAATTATCACCGATTAATTAGAAAATGTGACAAATTTGAATAAATAATTTTAAGATGACACTAGCATTTGAATATCAAAATCAAATCATGTTCATTAAACAAAAACTACACAAATTTAACATTGCAGAAGGAAACCAAAAACATAGAAGTGAAATTCAAGTAATTAATTCATTTTACAAGTTTACGTAGAGTACCGGCAAAGCCCTAAACAGTCTTCATTGATATCAACTATTTAAATCTAACTTATAAATACCACAGTTAAATGAGTTGTAATGATAAATATTGTTTTATATTGAGAGAAAAATGATTGATGAAGTAGAAGGATGTAATTAAGAGCCGTTTGCACAGTCAAAGCTTAAACTGAATAATTCAATCAGCTGTTGGCTTGAGCTCAAAATGAAACACGCTATAACAAACGATACTTGATACGGATTGAATTCAGTTTAAAATGATATTTTATAGCCATTTTGAAAAGCCATAAGATGAAATGGATGTTGAGGACAGGCTGATGAAGCTCTTCTTCAGGTGTGAAATGCATTCCTTATCAAAGAGTTATTTCTCATTAAGAAGTTTTCATTAAATATTCACTAGAAAACACAGTCAAACTACAACAGAGAAATAATAGTATGTGAAAATTGACAACATTTCTCTGATGGTCAAATGTAATGCATGCCTTGGTACCGTACCTTATAGGGTTGTTTCAGCATATTTCCCCAAGTGTTTTATATTGAGCTACAAAATCCTGAATCTCTTTTTATCAATCATGGGCCTTGAAAAATCAAGCCTATAGTGAGGTCCACGTTATAATGGCAGTGTTTGATTAGCAATGGTATTGCTATCCTTGTCTATCATTCAACAAAGCGGATAGCTTTCTCGCTTTGCTCTGTTGCCAGATCGTATTTTGACAATGTAGAATTAATAATTAATTACCAAATATGTTATCCTAATTATGAAAATTCATTATGAAATTATTAAAAAATATGAGCTCTTGCTTAATAAAATATAATTGATTATTTTAAACGAGAATGAACAGTTAATATGACATCAATAAACCTGTATCATCTACCGTCTCTAGAAGGCATTGACAAGACAGAGGATCGGCAACGTTTTTCTCCTATCTTTCTCCGCTGCCATTATAACGTGGACCTCACTAGAGTTTATGTGGGCATCACTCTCATAATAAAATGAATAATAAATTATAATTGAGAAATATTATTGGATCAACTTTACCTTTCATAGTTTGATGGACTTCCTCATCTGTTTCTCCCAAACCCAACATGATTGATGACTTGGTAATGAGGTCTGGGTTGTACTCTTTGGCTGCTTTCAACACTTTCATTGTTTGCCTGTTGAAAAGTTGAAGAGATTATTATAAGATTGATGATCGTACTATTAGATAATCGTAACTTACTAAGTTGATATTACTGAATATTGGGATTACAATAATAACGAGTCCTACCCCGAGGTTCGGTAGAATTTTTGAAAATACTTGGGTGGAATAGTACAATATCAACAACATATTAAATCAGAAGGAGCTCAGGAACATATATTTTGCATATATCCTATTATATTAAGCGAGCAATTTCTGTATTTTTATATATTTATATCTGGTTATTCATGTTCAACGGATCTCGAGAACAGCTCTAACGATTTTCACGAAATTTGGAACATAGTAGGTTTATGATAGAAAGATTCGATTGCACTAGGTCTCATCCTTGGGAAATCTCGCTGAACGACATTAAAAGGATAATTCTTCCTAGGCTGAAACAGCTGTGGATAGTAAAAAAGTGAGTGAGCGAGTGAGTACTATGTGAAAAATCAAAATATCGCATCCCCGAAATTCATAAGATGACATATAGCCAGCTGTGAAATATAAACACGATCATTTTAGAAAATTGTGATCTGTTTATCAAATAACGAGCGAAGCTCGGTGCCCCGATACTAATTACACAAATGCAAAATTAATTAATTAATTGACCGAGCGAAGTGAGGTCTAAGATTCAAGTTGACGGTTTGGCATTTATCTTAATATTTAAATGTTTATATGTTGCGCATTCACGGCGAAACGCGGTAATAGACTTTCATGAAATTTGACAGGTATGTTCCTTTTTTAATTGCGCCTCGACGTATATACAAGGTTTTTGGAAATTTTGCATTTCAAGGATAATATGAAAGGAAAAAGGAGCCTCCTTCATACGCCAATATTAGAGTGGAAATCAGACTATAGAATTATTCATCATAAATCAACTGACAAGTGATTACACAGATGTGTGGAGAAGCCAGTCTATTGCTGTATTTCCATAAAGTCTATAGTTTCAATCAGGTACTTGTGGATGAGAATACTGCGTGAGGTCTACTGTTCACAGAACTACTAGTAATTAAATAATGTAAGTACCCTCTTTCAACTTTAATTCAGATTTTTAATTTCAAGATAAATAGAGTAACCCACACCAATAAGTAAATTAAATAAGTATGAATAATAAAATTAGAAACACCTACCAATACTTGGCACGATGATCCCTGACAAAGGGCGTGAGCGCCTCCACCGTTTCCACGTTGTGCGCGTACACATCCAGCTTGGAGTCGACGATTGTCTTCACACAGTCGACGTTGCCGCCAAAGTCAGGCACCAGACACTCGACCAGGATGCGCGCGTTGCGACGCTTAATCTCTTGCACGGTGTCGGCGAAATGTCTCGCGCCTAAAATTCAAATTTTGTTTATTCAAATTAACAATATTTACAATCACAAGCAATAAAATAACAGTAACACACAGCTCAGTAAGATGAAGAATCTATTTAATAACGAAAAGAATTAGCTTATCAATCAATCAATAATTCTATAGTAAGGTCCACGTTATAATGACAGTATTTGATCAACTTTGGTTTTGCTATCCTTGTCTATCATTGGACAAAGCCGGTTGTACTATCCTTTTCTAGGTCCACAACGATGACAATTATGTTTTTGACAGTGTAGAAATATAATTAATTAATGCAGAGAATCGGCATCGCTATTCTTCTATCTTTATCCACTGCCATTATAACGTGGACCACACTATATTTAAATCAACACAACACAATATACATAAAAGAAATCAAAAGTAAATTTCTAATAAAATACAAAAACAGGCTTCATGGCGGGGTATGATGAAAAGAAAGAAAGTAGGAAAAATATTTAGCCAACTATGGTTTCCCATGTAATAGGCAGGTAGAGGGAATAAAAGTAAGGAATGAAGAGTGTATAGGAGAAGAAAAGGGAAGTATTGGAGAAGAAAGTAGGAAAAAAGAGAAAAAAATGTGAAAAAATTGTAAAATTATACACGTACAGGATAGAAAGTTCACGAATGACGCATCATCACATCACGTCTGAACTAGGTTCTCTACTGATTAACTTGAAATTTTGCATATTGATTCATAATTTACCAAGGATGTTTATGCCTATTTTAAGTTCTTCAAGATTTCAGTACGCCAAGTTTTCAGTTAGTCAAGTTTTTAATTACACCCTTGTGGAGCAAAGGCTACTTGCTGATTTGATAACTGGAAACATCACTGAACAACGTATGACCACAGTTTCCTTGAACACATGTATTGTTCAATTTTGTTAATGGTATTATATTATTTACAAAGCATACATACACATATATTTGTTTTTAGGGATGTTTCTGTTTTTTACCATACGCTACAGACAGTAGTTTTTGTAAGGTTTTGGTAATTTAATTTGAAAACTTAGACTAGACACACATCTTTTAATTCTTACTTTATAAATTATATTTATAAAAAGTGAAAGTGACATTACCAACATTTTGATTTGGACAGTACAGTATAAATTGGAAATGGACAGTTTTGGGCATGACCTATTGTGCCTTTCCTCATGTTAAGTATCTGTACACAATGTGATCAGTGGCATGCATAATGCTTAATGTTAAGAGGTATCGATTTACTGTATACATTACATTGTATCATTGATACAAAAATAATATAAATATACTAGTTTTTTTTCTTTATATAATTTATCATATTTCATAATGTTAGTCTTTCGACCTTGTTAGTCTTTTCGTCTATCTGATCACACTACTGGAAACGTGATCGGTAAATTTTCCAAAATACTATTTAACTTCTAACTATATGTTATGTAATTTGAGGAGGATATGAATTAGTTTATTCATAAGATGCAACCATCTATTTACCTCCGTCAGGTAAGTCGTCACGGTCGACGGATGTGAGCACGACATAGTCGAGGCCCCACGACACGATCGCTGCCGCAGTCTTGGTCGGTTCGTCGCGATCGGGTGGCGGTGGCGCGCGCGACGTTTTGATCGAACAGAAGCGGCAGCCTCGTGTGCATGTATCGCCCAGCAGCTGAACACAACATCAACAAATTAATTCAGAAAATAGTCAATTCCTCGAATATAAATAATTATGTGTCTCCCAGAAGCTAAACGAAACATCAGGAAATAGATAGTGCACGTGTCCCTCAGAAGAAATTCAAGTGTCATCAAGAAATTCGTCAAAATAAAACCAGAAAATAGATAGATTAGTCGGAGCCAAATAACTAAAGTTGGACTCCCATACATCTTCAATGGCAATATTACTTCCATACGTCCGTATTTCAATTTCTTTATTGCCAGAATTTAACAATGCAACAAATCAAGGTTAAATCAACACTTATTACAAGAAAATAACATAAAATTAACTATAGAACTAAAAAACTTAGAGTTGTTTCAGGCACCACCAGCGAAAGAAAAGTCTTTGGTAGGAGTCGCAAAAAGTCCGATTCAAAATGAATACTAAAAACAAAATATAAGTTACAATACAGAATCAAGTTGATGACAAGAAAAAAATACTTCACTGCAAAAAACCAAAGACTGATAACGAGTTTTTTGAGAGAGAAAAAAAGATTTTCAAATAGGAAAAACTAAAAAAAAACAGAGATGAAAAAATATGACTACCATTCAGGTCTCAGAAATTACAAAAAATAAAATAGAGATTACTTTTAATAAATATAAATATAGGCTATTATTACCACCATTCAGGTCCCAGGGAAAAGAAATACTTTTCCTCCAATCCTCTATTCCCTTCAAATCTACTCTTTGATGAATATCAAATGGAATTATATTAATAAATCTAGAGCTCATTTATAAGTCAACTGTCTTTTTAACAATGCTCAACTTAGAATCTTGAACAACATACCTCAGCGAACTGTCTGGTCTCAAGTTGTAAAATGTTTTATCAATCCTACAGAATCTATCTTTATTTTTGACTATATGTTTGAAGAGTCTCTTGAAATAAAGTTGTCTTACTGTCAAAACTTTGAAATCAACAAATAGAGATTCACTTGGATACAGCCTAGGTTTATTTAATATTGCTTTATTATACACTTTGAATTATGAATAAATCACTAATGTAGTTATCATAGGCCCCATCCCAAACGACTATACCATACTGTATTAACGATTGTACAAAAGCAAAATATATCATTTTAAGGTACTCTAGATTTAAGATTTTATTTATTTTATAGAATTTATAGAAAATGTATTTAAGTTTTTTACAAATAAAGCTTATGTGGGAGTTCCTCTTCAAGTATTGGTCAATCATTACTCCCAGATATTTTATTTCATCAACTTCTTCAATATACGGACAGTTGCATGTAAGTGTGTCTCCACAGTTTGTGTGTAACCTTATTTTTGTTTGACTGATCATATCCACTATTCTTATTATGACTACTGATTATACGATAAAAAATTATCAAAAGTATCATTTATTTTATTTCAACACTACTACTTTATTGAAACTATCGAACAGAAAACAGGCGGTTTGTGTGAGGCATACTAGTATGGATGGCTTGACTAAACAATATTGCTCTAAAACCTTTGATGTTTCAAGTGCAGGAGTCCTTCAAGGTTCGAATTTGGGACTTGACAGGTTTTGGAAAAAATTAATGTTTGAACGGTGATTACAGCTTTAAGAAGCAGGTTTTGGCAAGAAACACACTAGCAAATTATAAAGTCATATGTTTTGATGAGATATAACATGAAAACAGAAATAGGAAAAAATTGACTTAGCAGGTTTTGGAATGGAATTCTTCAATTACAGAAGGAAAAATATGGATGTTTACTGATGATGTTAGCCTCCTGATCCAGGATCAAATTGTTGAGTAGCTTAGAAATGAAACGCAAAGAGGGTTGCAGCAAATGCAGGAATGGTGCGCAAATTACTAAATAGAGGAAAACAAATTAATGTAGTTCAGTTCTACAATCGAAATAAACCTGACCACCAGTGGCGAGGCGTGGAATACTCCACCGGTCATCGCAGGGTCCCCCCCCCACTCAAGTGGGTCCAAGTGCCCTCTTCAAGAAAATGTTAGAAATGCTAGCAAATTGTTTACTTTTGAAGCTTTTGGAGTATCTGAAAATTTTCCTCTGAAAACACATGCAAAAGGCAGATAACTGAGAATTCTCTACAATTTCACCTCTTGTATAATTTTCAGTGTATCCTCACTACCAACTTTCCATTACTTACCAATTCTCACTACAACTGGAATTTCTCTCAAATTAATAATACTGTTTTCATCTTCCACTTCCTCCATGTTTCACACTTCACATTTGCTAATTCATTCATATGAAATACTGTAAAAAAACGATTACTAACTCACACGAATAAGAATAACCTCACTTTTAAAACAATAGTACATTATTTCAAATGCGAAAATTTCCGTTAAAGCTGTGTGTAGAGACTGTGGGACGTGGGGATGAGGAGAACGCAGCTACCGAAAACTCCCGACACAAGCCGAGAACGCGCGAAGCCTAAATACATCGCAGCATATTTCGAGCATTATTTGAATGGTCTGAAACCTGTTGGCTGGGGGCTCTAGCCAAGGACTGGAGGGGGACTGGAGTGATCCGCAAGCCTTCTGCGCTTCATATTCATATTGAACGTCATACTCATCATATTCTTAACGGTTTTTTAATTTTGGAGTTTTTGAATATAATTTCGGGTTTTGAAGCAACAAATATACATTTAAGAGTTAAGATTATTTCAATATTTTTAGTCCAATTCCTCTACCAGGTGCCTCTCTCATCGCCGCATCAAACGATGACCGGACGCCTCGCCACTGCTGACCACTCACCACTGCTTAAACTGGACGGCGGTAGTATTCTAATAGGTGAATCCACAAAATACCTTTGAATCACAATAAATAGTAACCTTCGATGATTATTAAACAAGGTACAAAGCTAGTTATGGTGTTGTTTTGAAGGAAAACACTCCAAGTTTCTACTCACGTAATCCGCTAGTGCCTGGTCACGCCGCTCAAGCGCTAGCGGCAGTTACATCTAAGATGGCTGCCTTCACTGGACCCGAGCGTGCTAGCTGTGTGTTTCGGTTTGAAAAACGGCATAGTGTACCTTGATATGTTGCAAAAATTTTTGATACCACAAATCGATGAGGATGACAAAGAACGAAATGTTTTCTATATGCAAGATGGCGCACCACCACACTACCTGACTGACGTCCGGGATTATCTCAACGTCGAGCGCTTAGCTCTAGTGACAAACTGATTCCGCTACATCACTCCAGCTGTACTATTCACTTGCTGCCCGAGCATAGCAGGCGTAAAACCGTGTTTTAAAGGTACACATACCAGCGGCTATTATTGTGTCTATAAAAGAAGTTTAAGTATCAACTTTGTTCATCAAGAACAGCGCTACAAGTTGCTATGAATTTGAAGTCTATAGAACGAACATTGAATGTGAAAAAGGAGTTTAAAATGCATAAAAATTTATTTTTTTCAGATTTTCAAAAACAAAGTTGACGTAATTTTTACTATATTGAAGAGGAGACTTGCATATTTTTCGCAAATTTTTCTGACCAGTAGTTTTTGAAGGGTATATGTACCATCTGCCTCAAAAAAGTGACTTTTGAAGCTCTATTGTTAGCTAACAGAAGCTGATAAAAATATTTCAATTGCATAGATTATGTCCTAAGAACCTGTCCAGTAGATTAGAAAAATAAAAAAGAATTTTTTTGAAAAAAAAAATTATTGAATGCATAACCTTAATGACCGCTTTCCAAATCAGTGGATTGGCCGTAATACGCCAATTTCATGGCCCCCGCGTTCCCCACACCTAACAACGCTGGATTTTTTCTTGTGGGGTTTCATAAAAGATATGGGTAGGCCTACGTACTTCCTTCGCCAGCCACTCTACCTGAACTTAGAGCAAGGATTTGCGCTGCTGTTGAGCAAGTTACACCTGAAATGCTAGTGCGAGTCTGGGAAGAAATCGACTATCGATGGGATGTCTACAGGTTAAACAACGGAAGTCACATAGAACATCTTTATTTTAAGGTAAAAAATTTGAAGTGTTTTCCTTTAAAACAACACCAAAACCAGCTCTGTACCTTGTTTAATAAGATTATATGATTTTTCAAAGTTGTAAAGTCCTTTTTTAATCATCCGGTAAAATATATTATTTCCAAGAGTTCTAATGGGACTATTTCCCCACTCATGCCGACAGAATGAGTAAGGACAGTCAACAGTAGTGACTTGGTTGAAAACTTTTGGTAACGATCTGGTTTGAACACGGGATCTCTACGCAAGCACTCTATCCACTAGACCATATATCACTCCAATTACTCACCATAATGGTAGCAGTTGCTGTTCCATGTTGGCCTCCTCCCCAGCATTCACCAATATTCGGGCAGCGGGCCTCTTCGCATACTGTGTGCAGATTCAAGTCTCTCAACTGCTCCTTGATGCGAGAGAAATTTTTGCCTAAAACAACGCCACTTTTACAAAACCAATTCCTCCAAGCTTAGAGAAACAACTTCTTCCACATTCAAAAGCGCACCTATTGTAAACATTTTCAATTCCAGGAGACCATGAGGCGATTTCATTCAAATTATTTTTAAATAGGAATTGGATCAAAGAAAAATTCCATAAGGAGGATAAACGCTAATTGAATGAGCATAAACGCTCCCATCATTGGAAGCGCTTTATAAAAGGAAACTATTATTTTCTGAAATGATAACATTAATTTATAGTTATTGTTCCCCATTATCAGAAAAGAGCAGTTGAGTACAATAGGAATTGAGGGATGGTCTTTCTTTGAGCATTGAGAAGAGTTTGTCGAGAATACTTACTTAGTTACTAGCATAGAATAAAGTTACTAGCAGAGAATAAAGTTACTAGCATAAAATAAAGTTACTAGCATAGAATAAAGTTAGTAGCATAGAATAAAGCAATCTTATAAGTTTTCTTTGCTACTAGGAAACTCTTAACTGAAGAATACTTCTAATATAGTTCGATATAGAGTAGTATGTAAGTTACATCATTGCAAGTAATTTAAACAAGTCACTTACTATGGACTACCATTTAACACAATTTTGATTTATTGTACGAAAATTCATGCCGCATCTACATTTTGGCTCAAATGTTGATCAGCGCCAGTGTGTGGATGGGTGGTTTGCCAGCGCTGGCCTTTGTTGGCCAGGGAATTTCACATTTACCAGGCTGGGCCAAAATGTGGCTGCGAAATTAGAGTAGTTACCTTGTGGAATTTCGGTTTTCAGCCAAGGTGGCAATCTCAATCTGGTACTGTCTCCTTGGTTACGTTTCAATCGTCCATTGTATGTACTCCAGTCAACTTCTTTATCATTTTTCTCCTTTTCTTGAATAAAGTCTGACAAGTCTGGGCCATTTGCAAGCCTTTCCCTTAGCTTCTCAACAGCCGAATTGTGTTTACATCTGTAACACTTTAATAATAATACAAAGGTTAAGTACCTAATGTATAAGTTTAACATGAAAAACTCATACAACTATAGTACCTCTGGACTTTTATATTGAATGCATTCAATGCAAAATGAAGCATACGGATAATTCCATGACCTCAAAATTACACATTAAGCTTAGTTAAAAAACACTGTTCAAAATCTTTACATTAACAGAAATAAGTAATATAATTTATATTTCATAGGATTATGTGACTATATCGTAGACATTCACTAATATTAGTAGTATTAACAAGAGATCTAGAAATTGAAATATAAATTTTATAAAATGTGCAAGGTTTCAGAAGACTAATATTAATGTACCTATAAAGCAATGAAGTAAATATAGAGTAATTTTAAATTTTATTTAAGTAATCTTGATTTAGTTTCCCAATCGGTTTATGAATTCTAATATTACCTCTAAATTTAAATAGTTCAATCTCGACAAACGTTCTAATAAAACACAATTTCGTATCATTTTTGAAGTATTGAATGTCAACTTTTAGGTTAAGGTCGGATTTAAAATTGAAACATATGGGAGTCGATGCCATCTTGATAAGTATGTGGGAATTTGCTTGTGAATATTGATGTTTTCTAAATTGATGAAACTCTTGAATTATTTATAAAATTGAAAAAATAAATATTTTTATAATTTTCAGATAGGGAAAAAATTGTTTTCGTATATGTTAAACATTGAGCTGCCAATCTATTTTAGATGTTATTGGGGTTGCAGAGAATCGCAAGCTCTTAAAACCTTAGACCAGTTATAGATTAGACACGGCCCATTGTATATTCATAGATTCATACTGAAAGTCGATGAAGCAACATCTAACTGCCAAATCCGCCCACCTTGACGTCACAAAAGTTTGTTGTGTAGGTGTTTGTGGTGTTAAACTGGGGCCGCGGAATTGGAGATATCTGGAACTCAAAATATCAATGTTAAATGTCCTATGCTTGAAAACTGTTGCTGGGTGAAACTCCGAATATTTGTCAGACAGCGGAATTGGAAATATCCGGAACTCGAAATATGTTGCTAGGCGGAATTGGGAGTATCTGGAACTCAAATTATTTGTTTGTCTGAT
Organism: Nilaparvata lugens; assembly: GCF_014356525.2. Lineage (NCBI taxonomy): Eukaryota > Metazoa > Arthropoda > Insecta > Hemiptera > Delphacidae > Nilaparvata > Nilaparvata lugens. Next base: position 24,640,088 of record NC_052515.1, read on the forward strand.
GGCGGAATTGGAAATATCTGGAACTCAGAATATCAGTGCCAAAGTGAGAGTACTGGTAATGTGTTTGTTATTGAGAAATGGTTCAAGTCTGACTTATTTTCTGGAATGATATGGACTAATTAGCCACTTAGGGTATTCATAGCTCATTATATATTAATTTTCAATGGAAATATTGGACTTGAACTTTAAACAGTAGAAACAACTTGGCTGACCTTTTGGACTTGTTTTTCATTATCAAAATTGGGAATAGAATACTTTTGGACCTGGTCTGTCATTCTTTTTCAATTATATTCATTATATTCATACATATTATGCAAGCTTTTAAAACTCTGTTATCTGTTTCAACAAACAAGATTGATGACTGTTGATGTGTTGATGAATTTATTTTAGGTTAACTATAGAACCCTTCATTTGTTTTGCAATAAATTTGTTTCATCCCACATCCACACAGTCTCGCTAATAACGATCGATATTATTGTGAATTCGATATAACTATTTCCAATTCTACATACTTCCAATTCCACCAGCTGACAAGATATTTCGAGTTCCGCCGGTCTGCACGATATTCGGAGTTCCGCCTGTTAACATATTCGGAGTTCCATATATTTCCAATTCCGGCCAGCTGCAAGATATTTTGAGTTCCAGATATTCCCAATTCATGCGACCCGTTCAACTTACATTGTTGTTATTCAATGCATTGTTGTTAGCTTGGTTGTGACGTCAAGGTGGGCGGATTTGGCAGTTAGATGTTGGCTTCAGAGGCTAGGCTTCCCATCGTATCTATTCTATAAATGGTCCAAGCTTAAAACGACCACAACCAAAAAAATGGGACAAATTGGTCTATTTCGTCAAACTGAGACGACGACAAACTATAGTGAGGTCCACGTTATAATGACAGTATTTGATCAACTTTGGTTATGCTATCCATGTCTATGGACAAAGCCGGTGGTACTATCCTTTTCTAAGTCCACAACGATGACAATTATGTTTTTGACAGTGTTAAAATATAGTTAAGTGGCGGCTTTCAGGGTTGGCAGAACTCCGGCGACCCGACACAAACTGCTACTGCTACTTCTACTGCCACTGCCAGCTCGAAATAAAATCTGGAGACACCAATGAAAAGGCAGTGGCAAACTTTAAGCAAATATACCTTAGCGGCAAATTCAAAACTATTATCATTTACCAATGCACTGAAAATGAATTGCATAAGTTTCTAAAAGAATTGAATTATACAATGATTGTTAAAACTATTCTCCATCTTCAAACAATCTCTTTTATTGATTTTTTGATTTTGTATTGTCATGTTTCTCTGTGCGGTAGTCATTAGTTTGTATCTTTGCAGCTGGAGCGCTAGTGGTCCACTGCTGACTTGATACTGTGCATTCTCGTTGCATATTTTATTTATCTTTGTTCTAGTTTTTGGATATGTTCCGAAGCCTTTGTCATTTATTATTGTATTTGTCAATTTGTTGTTCGGCTTCCGGATATTTTTTGCATCTTTTTAAAGATCATCAATTTTTTGGTGATTTCTTGATCAAGGTAGCACCTGTTTGCTATCCATTTCCTGTCTTCACTGTATCATTGTTTGTCTGTCTACCAGCAACTTTGTGTGTGTCTCCATTTATTTCTACTTTATTCGTGAAAATAGTTTCACCTCACCCTGTTTTACTTGTTTTATTTGTTGGAGACATTTTTTCAGTTCTTTGGAGCCGTCAACTTTGGAATTCAGACAATAAGTTCATTTGTTATTTAATTTCTAATTTGTCAACGTGCTCGGGAACTCTTGTGTGTGTAAGTTACAACTTGAACTCTCATCTCTCGTGAAAATAGATTCACCTCGCCCTGTTTTACTTGTTTTATTTGTTGGAGACATTTTATCGGTTCTTTGGAGCCATCAACCTTGTTATTCGGACAATTAGTTCATTTGTTATTTCATTTCTAATTTGTCAACATGTTCGGAAACTCTGTGTGTGTGTGTGTGCATCTAACTTAGTATAAGAAAGTTACAACTTGAACTCTCATCTTTCATGAAAATAGTTTTCACCTCGCCCTGTTTGTTTATTTCAATTGTTGGATATTCTCGACTGGTTCTGTGGAGCTGGTCTGGCCAGAGAATTCGAACTGTAGCGCCAAAATGCCAGACTGCAGTTCTGCCAATAGTAGGCTTGTGTTTGCGCCAGCGCAGACCGTCCTTCTGCTTTGGCCTTGTCGTCCTAGTTTTCCAGTCTGTCTTGTCTCGTCCCTGTTGTTGTGCAAGACCAAATTTGTATTTTGTCATGTAATTTCGATCGGAAATTTCTTGTAAATAATTGTTTGAGTGTTGTGTGTGTGAATTATGAATATAACAGCGTAAATAGTGTTGAATTGAATTAATTTGGATCAGATTTGAATTTATAAAGAATCCAGTTTGAGCTTTGTTCGAAACACAGTGTATAGCCTGCAAGTTGAACGCGAAAAGGCAGTCTGGAAGCGAGAACCTGTCTTTTCCCCGATTTCATCCCACCCTGAACCTGACCAAAACACCTTATAAAGGCTTCGAAGGGCAAGTAGTCAAGATTGGATTAAATCTGGTGAGTTTTTAGCTCTTTTTTATTGTTCATTAATGCAGAGTTTAACTGTACAAATAACCTGGCTCAAATTGAAGATTAAATTTTGCCCCTTGTTTGTATTTGATTATTTGAATAGTAAATTACAGTCCTCTGGTAGCTCTAGCCTGAACTTTGTTCAGAACATTTCTTGATCCTGCCAGGCCGGGATGAATTTAAATTTGTAATTTGTTGATTAATTCACACACATTGGATTTAAGCAGTTTCGTATTTGTCCAATGTTGGCATGTTGAGAATGGTCTGATCTATGCTCAACTTAAGTTTGTTGTAGCCTTGTTCTAGAGCAAGGTTTCTTGTCAATTTGTATTTGTCTGAAATTAAATTTATTTCAGTTAAAATTGTAATTTCCTGAAACTACGCGCATTGTGCTCTTTTTCTCAGGAATTTGTTTGTTTGTTGGAATTTGTATTGTCCATTTTTTTTATACATGTTAGTGAAGGTTAATCACCAGCATGATTTTGTTTGTTCAATTCAACAAGTTATCATTTGTTTGTGAGTTGTTGGAAGAACATTATCTATTCATATAGTTTTGTCTTCAGCAGTAACTTATCTTGTGAATTGATAATCAAAAGTTTAACTTTGATAACTTACTAGTCGTGATTCTTCCTTTCATCTAGTTTTGAACTCATTCTTGTTTTATTGTCTGTTGTTTGTATTGTCGGGGCTGAATTGTTTTGTGTATGAGTTCAAGATGGAGGAAAAAATACAGAAACAAATCAGGGTGAATTGCGCTAAACTGGAACAATTGTATGCCAGATTGCAAAGAATTTATGAACTGTCTAAAAATGTCTCTGATCCAAAAGTTGCTGAGCAATTTTCAATCTTGTATCCTCGGGTGTCTCAGACCATTTTAGATTATGAAAAGACAGAATTAGTGGTTAATGAGTTGGAACTTGAGTTGAATAAAGATCATGTTGTAGCATTCAACGACTCACACCTAGATCTGTTTCAGTATATTGAAGTAGCGGCTAACACTCTCAAACAGAAAGAGGCGACTGATGCTATTGCTCAATCTTCGGCAGCTACAGCAGCTAGTGCACAGCCGGTCGTGTCCGAGTCGGTACTGCCTAAAATCAACCTTCCGAAATTTGATGGGAACCAGACTCAATGGTCGGTGTTTTATGAACTATTTAAGGCATTGGTACATGACAACAAGAGTTTGAACGATCAGCAGAAGGTCCAATATCTTGTAAGTAGACTTACTGGACAAGCAGCAAATATTTGTCATCATTTGCCACCATTGGCTAACAATTATCAAATAATTTGGCAGGCATTATTGACCCGCTATAACGATCCACAGGCGCAAGTTGATGCCTATTTCAAACAAATTTTTGAATTTCGTCCAATAAAATCAGAATCAAAGGCAGGTTGTATTGCGATTTTGGATGGGTTTTGCAGTTCAATCAATGCAGTGAAGAGATTGCGACTCACTGATTTGTCAGACTCGATATTCCTCTATCATGGCTTGAGATTGCTGGATCCAAGTTCTCGTAGAAATTTTGAATCGGCCGTCCGTGACAAGGCTATGCCAACTTATACCGATTATGTCAAATTCATTGAAAAGCAAATTAAGACTCTTCCTTCTGATGAGAAACAGACTGAATCGTTTAATATGAGGCACAAAAAGGATAATAAATCAAAGGTGTTTGTGGTTCAATCTAATGATTCATCTGACGATGCATCTAGTAAAAATCCCAATTGTCTGAAGTGCTCAAAACCGGGTCATCGGTTAGTAGATTGTGCAAGTTTCTTGAAAATGATTCCTTGGGATTGTTATTGTTTGATTAAAGGAAAGTTTTGTTGTTTTTGTTGTCTTGATGTGGATCATTTGAGTAGAAATTGTCGTAGTAAAACTCAGTGTGCTCAATGTCGAGAATCTCATCATTCTTTATTGCACTTTTCCAGATCAAGTTCCAATGAAGGTGTTGCGTCCTTGTCAAACTCCAAGGCAGGTGGCACATCACCTATTAGTTGTTGTTCTACATCCAACAATGTAAAAAATTCGACCGTTGTGTTGTCGACCGTCACTGCACATGTTCGAGATTGTAATGATCAGCTTTGTGATGTTCGTTTCTTGGTTGACACCGGGAGTCAGTGTCATTTTGTTACAGCCAAATTGAGTCGGCGTTTGAGACTACCATTCCAGCCCATGAAAACCGTTGTTCATGGATTCGGTGGTGGTACTAGTGAAGTTCGAGGTCGTACTTGTGTGTCGATTCAGTCGAAGTTGGATCCTACAGTCAAGTTTTCAATGGATGCCACAGTGGTAGATAAAATCATCGACAAGTTGCCTTCTTGTGAAATCGACAGATCCAAGCTTCATCATCTTGAAAATCTCACACTGGCTGACGACAAATTCTACCTTCCTAGTAGAATAGATGGCATCATTGGTGCAGAGTTAGTTCCTCACTTGCTACGTGGGAGTCCTAGTATAGGTGAATCGCACGAATTGATGACTGTTAATAGTGTCTTTGGTCACATTCTGATGGGGAGAGCGCCGATTCTCACTTCAACAAAGAATGTGTTGAATTGTTTTACAGCCATCTGTAGTCCATTCGTTAGTAGTCCATCGTTGGATAGTTTTGTGGAACGTTTTTGGGAGTTGGAATCGTGCCCTGCACCAAGCTGTCAACTGAAACCGGAAGAGTTGGAGTGTGAGGTAAATTTTCGGAAGTCTGTACATCGTGTGAATTCTGGTCGTTTTGTTGTTGCCTTGTCATTTGCGGAGCCGCCCAGCAGCTTGGGAGATTCGTATGCTGTCGCCGAATGCAGACTGCTGACTTTGGAGAGACGACTAGAGCTTGACAGCAATACTCGTATTTCATATCATGAAATATTGATCAATTACCTACGTCAGGGTCACATGTCGTTTGTAGCAGATCAGACAGACCGAGGTGGTTACTACATACCGCATCACGCCATCGTGAAAGCAAGCAGCACTACCACGCCAATCCGAATTGTATTTGATGCTGGTTCCAGAACATCATCTGGTTTGTCATTGAACCAGGTTCTTCATGCTGGTCTCAAAATTGCAGACTGACATTTTTGTTTGGTTAGTTAATTTTCGTTTGTTCCCAATCGCACTAACTGCAGACATTAAACAAATGTATCGACAGATATTAGTGGAGGATTCCTGCTGTCGTTATCAGCGTGTATTGTGGAGATTTTCGCCGGAGGATCCGATCGAAATTTATCAGCTCAATTGTGTTGTTTTTGGTGTTTCTAGCTCTCCATATTTGGCGCTTCGCACCGTCCACCAGCTTGTAGAGGAGGATGGAAATCGTTTTCCATGCGGGACGTGGACAGTGTCCCTGTGAATCGTCTCACCAGGTATGATCAGTCAACTTATTCAATCGTTCTGGAACTGATGGAGAAGAGAGTACCTGCACAAACTTCAAAGTCGTAAAAAATTGTTGAAATCACCCACTTCTATCAGTGTGGGAACGGTTGTGGTAGTAGACCAACCAAACACACCTCCATTGCAGTGGCCACTGGGTGTCATTGAACAAGTGTTTCCGGGAAGTGATGGCGAGGTTCGAGTGGTGAGTGTTCGCCTAAAAACTGGTATTTATAAAAGACCAGTAACAAAATTATATCCACTCCCAACTCAATAGTTGTTGTGCTTGTTGCATTTTTTTCTTTGTGTTGTTTTTTGGTGTTGGTGTTTTTGTTCTTTTTGGCATGTCTGGATTTTTTCCTTCCTGTGGTTTTTTCAGTTTTTGTAACTTGGCTGAAAAATAGTTTTTCAGAGGCGGGGGTATTAATGAACAATAAAAAAGAGCAAAAAACTCACCAGATTTAATCCAATAAAGGTATTTTTAGTTTTTCAAGACTTGAACACTTGTTTCAATTTTACATATTTTATTTCCATTACAGCATTCTCAAAATGGCTGCTTGTGTGCGTCACCACATCTATCTACAAGTTTAAATTTGTTTTACATATTGCAGACTCTTGTTCTACATCGAGTGCTAAACTTGTTTAGTAATTCTTTATTTGAAATTTTGGGACTGAAAGTTTACCCATCATTCATTCTATTGGTATTTATTGTGATATATTGCCAATATCACTGATTTATGTGACTCTCAATTGTGAATTGCATTTTACAAACATTGCAACTGAATATTTCCAAGACTCAGGAAATATATTCTTCGAAACATTAATTGAAAACTCTTCCTCTACAACTGGCTGCTGTTTCATCCATATTTCAAACAAGTTGGAATCTTGTTTCTTTTCTGATGTGTCCATTTGAGCTATTGGAAGCTCACGCTGTCTTTGAAGGCCCTAGACCAAACCGGGACCTTGACTTTGGCCTATTCGAGCTATTGGAAGCTCATGCTGTCCTTGAAGGCCCTAGACCAAACCGGGACCTTGGTTCTTGCATTTATGTTCCACAGCTAAGTATTTTTGTATCATCTACTTTGTATTTTTATACTGCCCTAATCTATTGTTTTTATCTTTCAGGTTAGGAATTCATGGTTGTTCATATTCAACCTCACTTTATCTTTGAGTTATTTTATCAGTCAAACTGCTTTCGAGACTTGTTTGTCAGTTTTGTATTCAATTCATGAATGTTCTGTAAAAATTGCAATTATCAATCCTTTTGATTCCTTTTTATTATTCTTTGATTATTGCTAAAGCTTAGTTTCTGCATTTTGCAATTAGGCTATTTCAGTATAAGCTACTGTTATTCATATAACCTTATGGTTAATTTCAACCTACCTGTTTTCTTTGTTAGTATCAAACCAGTTCAAATGTTGAAGCTTTGCAATTTAACATATTTACATCTCAAATTTCCTAGGTGTTGTTGTTATTTGAAATGACAATTGTAGGTTTATTACTTAATTGTACTTATTATAGACTCTGGTATTCTATAAACGTTTGTTTAGTAGCCATTACATTACTCCATTTTGATACCAGATAGATTATTTTCGATGTGTATTGCTGATTTTTATTTACTCTGTTCTTACTAGAAGCATTAATACCGTTCTCAAATTTACTTCATGTAAGCTTGTAAGCATGTAAGCAACAACTCTATTTACTAGACTTGTAACTGCATTACTAGTATTTTTACAAAGCCTGAAGCCAAATTGTTTTTCAGTAAAAATACCAAAGCTTTCAAAATGATTTGATATCTGGTCTAGCATTATGGCCTTGAATACTTTGGATAGCACAGGTACAATTGATAATGGTCTGAAATTCTTCAAGTTTTTTAACGCATTTTTATGTACAAGTATTACCTTAATGTTTTTCAATACACTTGGAAAAATGCCCTTGCAAACCAAACAGTCATAAAAAAGGTAGGTAACTCAAAACTTCACATATATAAGTTGCCTTTTTCTTGTTTCAATAGTTTTTCCAGTGTTTTAAATTAGTTATCAATCAATCATTTTATTCAGTAAAATGCATTACAAAATTGGTCCCGCTAAACCTAAAAGATTTTACAGCAGGTGCCTACAAATAATAAAATACATAAATAGAATGAATGCTAACTTAAAAAATAAACTAAGGAAAATTTTTTTTCCATGAAACTGGGAGTTTAGGAATTTAAAAAGAAGTATGGGGTATTAGATGAACTGAGGATGATTAATAGGGTGGTATAGGGTTAATGGAAATTGGAAAAAATGGAAAACTCAAAAACTTCAGATCATAAAACTAAATTAAATTTAAAATAAAATAAACTTGATACTCTATAGTAAGTAAGCATCAAAAGATATTAATCTTATTCAGAATTAAGGATAATACTAAATAAAAAATACAATAAGTGATCGGGAGTCTCAAACTTTAATTATCCATCCATATAGTATATGAAAATTAAATGATATATTATGAAAAATTAGTCACTCTAAGGCGGCGGTATTTCACAGATACTAAAATTCATTTTACCATCAAACTCATATTTTGTAATTATAAAAATAAAAAAAGCAAAAAATTGATGATTTTTCACTATCTAGTGTACGTTAAAGTGTTGGAGTAGTAGTGTCACAAATTAAAATCATTCACAATGATAAGTTGGAAAATATCTTCCTTGGAATAATCTCGGATGATGATAGGGAGCAAATTAAACAGTTTTGGAATAGTGTATATCAATGATCTTTTTCTGTACAAATTATTATAATCTAGGAATTGAATATACACTGAATGCTCTAAGATTATATTGAGGTATAGGTGCAAATTGTCGGTAAGAATAATTATTTCTGTACATTAATACTAACTTATATAGATAGAATTTTTTTGGAGTGAGTGTGTGAAAAAATCGTTGAACGGATTGTTTATCATGAATTGTGAAATTTAATCGATTATAGGTATTATTTCTAATAAAAATTATTCGTTTTTATTTCTGTTAATTAGTTTTAATTGGGTATATATAATAGGTAGCTTAATAAGAAACTCATGGAGAAAACGTTAAGTGGAAAAACGTTTAGAGGGACTAGAGGGAGCCTCTGCATATATGTGAACAGTTCTGATTGATCTAATAGAATTTTTTTTAATATTATTGAATGTAAGAAGACATATTATTCAAATAATTCTTTTAGCCCCTCCGAAACTTCACAGGGTCAGAACCCTCACCTCTCCCAAGAGGTTTTGCCTAAATGGTCGTCCTTCTTTGAGCAGTGGTGAGGTTTGGTCACTTCACCCAAAACTCGTGACCTACGTGAGTTCCACTCCTGGTCTTTTTGTAGGTCCTTCCGCTGAGAGAGGGGACACCAAACTGCCTCTAAGGCGCCCGGCCATCCTCGACTCGGCTTCTTGACCCACATTTGTGCCTGGAGTTTCACCCATCTCTGGTCTCTTGGGTTTTTGTTTTTGCCCCTCTAAAACTCAGCAGGGTGAAAAGCCTCACCTCTTCCATGAAGTTTTGCCTGAATGACCGCCCTTCTCTGAACAGTGGTGAGTTTTGGTCTTTCCACCCTCAAACTCTTGACCTACGTGAGTTCCACTCCTGGTCCTTTTGTAGGTCCTTCCGCTGAAGGAGGGGTCGCCAAATTGCCTCTAGGGCACCTGGCCACCCTCGACTTAGCCTCTTCACCTACATTTGTGCCTGGAGTTTCACCCACCTCTGGCCTCTTGGGTTTTTCTTTTTGCCCCTCCAAAACTCTGCAGGGTGAAAAGTCTCACCTCTACCAAGAAGTATTGCCTGAATGGCCGCCCTTCTCTGAGCAGTAGTGAGTTTTGGTCTCTCCACCCACAAACTCATGACCTACGTGAGTTCCACTCCTGGCACCTGGCCACCCTCTTCACCTACATTTTTGTGCCTGGAGTTTCACCCATCACTGGTCTCTTGGGTTTTTCTTTTTGCCCCTCCGAAACTGCCCTGATGGGGCAGATCCCGCGGGTTTGAAGGCAAGGCAACTTCTGGAGTTGCCTTGAGGTCCATTTTAGTCGCCTCCTATGACAAGCACTGAACATGTGGTAAACAGTATTTTGTTTTCTAACCTCAAATAAGTAATATAATTTCAGCATTGATAACAGCCAAATATAGGTGTGCTAATTTTCACTATATACTGTTAGTGAATTCTGGTTTTCAACACATTCTTGAGTACGATGATTGATTCAAAGCTCCCCCAACCCATAGGGTGCTTTTTAATGTTACTTCAAACTAAGAGGAATACAGGTTCAGTGCTGCCAAAAAAATGATAAATGTAAAATAGGAATAGACCCAGTTTGTCTTTCACTGTTCCACTTTGGTAGCGTCCGTGAAAACTGAACATTTTTTTGGTGAGTGGCGGCTTTCAGGATTGGCGGAGCTCCGGCGACTCAGAAATCACTCATCTTCATTCAAATGCTTATAATTCAAGAATAGGAATGAATTTGGCCAATGTGATGACATATTTATTTGTGTTCCTCTCGTCAAGTACTATCATTCCTGAGAGTTTGAGCGATTTTAATTTTGCAAAAATCCATAACACATTTCATGAAAAATGCAAATCTCCCAGATTTGGTTGATATTCGGGCTATGGATAGAGGTTTACCTAACAAGTGTTGTGCTATAATTGACCAAGCGAAGTGAGGTCTAAGATTCAAGTCAACGGTTTGACATTTCTCTTAATGTTTAAATGTTTATAGGTTGTGCATTTACGGCAAAACGCGGTAATAGATTTTCATGAAATTTGACAGGTATGTTCCTTTTTTAATTGCGTGTCGACTTATATACAAGGTTTTTTTTGAAATTTTGCATTTCAAGGACAAAATAAAAAAGGGAAAAGGAACTTCCTTCATACGCCAATATTAGAGTAAAAATCAGACTATAGAATTATTCATCATAAATCAGCTGACAAGTGATTACACAGATGTGTGGAGAAGCCAGTCTATTACTGTATTTCCATAAGGTCTTTAGTTTCAATCAGGTACTTGTGGATGAGAATACTGAGTGAGGTCTACTGTTCACAGAACTACTAGTATCAGACGATTCGCTACAATACAGTGAGTTATTCACTGAAACAAAATCTTTCCTTCACTCTCAGATCAGAAAAATCACTCATCATCAAACGCTTATAACTCAATAATAGGACTGAATTTCGCCAATGTGATGACGATCCGCAAAAGCAAATAAACATCACTCAACTTGCAGAATAGAATTTGACTCACCAAGTTCCAAATTATATCCATTCAGAGTTTTTTTTTTCAACTTTACATTGAATATCGATATGTGGCCTAATGATAACGAAAGCTTCAATACACATTGGAAATACAGTTATTCACTTCACTTAAATGGGCTTCTTTTGAACAAATTAATAAAAACAATATAAAAATCTTGTAGTACACTTTTTTTTAATTAAAATAGTTCAACGACTAGTTTCGACCCTAACTTAGGTCATTTTCAAGTTGAACTTAAAATGACTCAAGTTCTAGTCGTTGAACTATTTTAAAGTTTTTAAAAATAAAGGGTACTACAAGATTTTTATATTGTTTTTATTAAGTTATTCTTTACTTGATGATTTGGAGAATTCACTTCTATATTGATGGAATATATTAGGTAAGTCGAAAAATAACACTCGTTTTTGAATAAATATTATTCTTTAATAATCCACAAACTCATTCTATCAAGTCTCTTATGTCTTACATGAGAAATGCCGTTTAGGTATCCTTTCAATTAAATATTATTTATCAAATATCAAACCATAACTAATCATTGGAAAATTACTGATAAATTAAAAAAGTACACAGAAGGAAAAAACAAACAGAAAAACAAACAATTTAACATATCATTAGGTACAACCAATAAAAATTCCCAAAATTTACAATTTTCTATATCATATTCAAATCATTTCTACGCCTTAGTTTCTATATTCCTCTGATTTGTCGATGCTTGAATGTATTAAGTTTTGCTTATGATCAACGTACGACAAAGATAAAATTTGAAAGACTAAATAAATTTATAGATTATCGAATGTTTTCGCAAACAAATAAAAAAACTAATAATGTGAACAAATAAATAATAATAATATTTAATTTACAAGGAAAGTATCGTTAGATAGCCTCAGGGAAAACAATAAATTTACTATAAGTACTTTGGCCAGGCCTATCTAAATAATTTACAAGTTGATAACAGAAAATTGCTAAGGAGTAGAACAAGAACATAACTCAACCTCATAATTGTTCAATTTATAAATAGATTTAATTTGTACAGCGTATACCAATGTATTCAATTGTGGTTTCTGGGATTATCGGATGAGATAGCTCTCTCCTTTTTTCAAATATGTTATTTTTGGATCATGGAAAACAAGGAAACAATTCCTAGAAGTGTCACACTGATCCTCAAGAAAACATGTAAAAAAGGAGATCTCGACCTCAACCTAACCATTTTTGGTATCGCATATGAATTTTTCAAATAATTTACAAATATTTTTTTACAGATATTGATAATTTACACAAATTTTACTAAAGGAATTGCGTAAGAGTTCGACAATTTTCTCAGAGGAACATAAACTTTGATGAATACAACCATATAGATCCGATAAAGTATAACTTAGTTGGAAACTTGCAATCGTTCAAAGATCATGCTAACTTTTCAGACATTCAAACTTAGCTACCAAACATGTTCACCATTGTTGGAACTAGAAATTGTAAGAAACTCTATGACATACAATTTATGCATAATTGTTTATATGATTATTAATAATTATATTATCATTACAACATTACTATATATACAAAAATATACACTATCACTAAATATGTATTTCTTCATTCATATATGTGTTATATAAACCCCAAATATTGATAAGTATATATAATTATCTATAAATAAGTATATAATATAGCTTTCATTTAGATTTGTCTTGTCGATTATTTTGTGGAATAATTGCAGAGCTCACACTCTGTAACTACAGAACAAAAATTAGAATCAAAGATTTTTTTTATTTATGAAAAAAAAACAGGAATAACGGCAATATCAAAATGCGTTCTTTTCAACTTCCACAGAAATACACTGGATTATAATTATTTTTCAGATGCTTTGGAGTGAGTTACTTCTCCATGCCCCCCGCCTACACAATAATCAACTTTTTTTATTTTATGTACCAGCAACGATAAAAAAATGTTCCCTTCGATTCATATCGGCAAATAATAATAATAATTATCAACTAAACAAAAAATTAGTTATTTCTCAATAATAAATTATATTCATAATGCTAACATTACATAAATATATCATCCAACACTTTCAAAATGTATTAATAGTACTAGTAATAATCTACTAGATTTTTATCATATAAAAACAACCGACCAGAGTCAAGAACTACAACGCTATAAAATTACTAATTTTAACAGAAAAAATTTCTATACAATACAAAAATTACACAACGTTCATCAATCAAATCATATAAGTAATGGTGAAAAAAATGTTCTAATCAATATAAAGTAGGTCTACATTTTCTTAGGATAAGACAAGTGAAGATAGGAAATTGATTATAAATGAGTTTAACGTTGTTATTTTCATGCATGACAAATATGCATAATATATTTAACATTTTTGAAAACCTAACAAATTTTGATACGATATTTTTTTAAATAGAAAATTAACTCCCTCTCATTTATGTACAATTTTTCAATTGTACATAATTCGAAATTTAGAAAATATCAATTAAATTCAATCGCAATTTATTATTGGAGAATAAAATAAAAGATAAATTTAAAATAAATAGATAAAAAATGTCTGTATGCTTTGGTCACAGACTGGAAGAATAAATTTCAAGTATATTGGGTAAAGAGGAAACATAATTATTTGTTCGACGTCTGATATTTGATTTTAATTTTACAAATAGCAGATAATTTTGTGATTCAACTTTATGAATAAACGTTAAACTCATTGAACTTACAATACGTAATGCGAGTAAATGACATATTATACAATAGTATAAGTCTAAGTTTTATCTTTTTTTTTCAAACATTGATTAAATTTTTTACTTATAACACTGTCAATTTTGCAACCTTATCAGTCTAATAAATGTTTAAAATACACACTCACTTGCACTTCGGTATATAGACTACAAAGTAACAAATTTTTAATACCATTATACTTTTTAATAGTCCGATTGAAACCATTTTTGTACAAGATAGGCACTTCTTGATATCTGAATAACTGCTTACTCTAAAACTATTTCAGATTTTTTTGTGAATTATGATACCACGGAGTAAGGAACGCTATTTCTTCCTTATTTTGTGATGAGAGTAGGACATGTGTGAAATGGGTGGATGATAAATGGAACGATTAGGTGGTTTCCTAACCACCAGGGTTATTCGCCAACATAACGTCCAAGGGGAAGTCGGAATAAAGTTCAAAATACAGCTGTAAAATTTGATTCTAGTGCTCTAGGATTCCTCAAAACCATAAAAAAACCTCAATATTGAATCTCAGTAATGAATCGACAATTGACTTGATTAACATTTCAATTATTATGCATCTAAAACTGTGTATCTAATTTAAGGCAATTTAGTGTGAATACGATTTACAGTAATGACTATAGAGGGAATTGCTGGGCTATCAGATCATAGTTTATGAGAAAAATGTGTAACAGTTGAATCTAAATGCCCATACTTTATTTTTTTGCGATTCTCAGTTCATAATCAAATTTTTTTTAATGTATTTTTTTTAATTGAAGGCAAGCAGTATTCAGAGTAATCAAGTAACACACAGTTTCAAAGCATGATACAGCTTGTATTACAATACAGGCAGGTACTTATGAACATAGATTTTTTCAGAAATCTACATTATCCATTTCAGACATAGAGAACTGAACGTTTGAAGGCTACAACGGTATAATTGCTCAACAAAGCATAACCTTAGTGCACTTGGTGATGAATTTATTAATGAATTTCTGAATTTATTAATGAATTCCTGAATTTATTAATGAATTCCTGAATTCATTCATAGAACAATAGATGTAAGTTGACGACTGTAAACGTCACCCATCTATCAATGCACTTTTTGTAATCTTATTTACTGGGACATACACATTTTATTACACAAAGTTTTCAACAGCAATTTCAACAAATCGTGACATTTATTTTGTAAAATAAGGCATACGATTTTTGTAGATGGATAGTATTGCTATCCAGAGTGATACACTCTCAAATATATATCTGAAAGTATAGCAGGTAACGAATATTGGTTCTTCAAGTTGTCAAGTTTCAAATCCAGATAGAAAATAGGTTGGACATATTTTTACAAAATCTAATTTTTGAAAACTCGGATCAGTCTGACCACATTTCATTTAGTGATGTTATTATTGCTTTTACTGTGGTGAGATCCTTGATAATAGTTTTATTCGGCAAGTAAACGCAATACTTCATCCAAAACATGATGTAGTTAAGTTCATTTGATTGATTTTTCTAAAATCAATCGGGAAGCAACATTTTGATACCTTTTTCTCACTAAAAACTACTCCAACGGTAGACTAAAGTTGAAATCAAGTAAGCTAAAAACACTAGTTCACACGAAGACACTTCAATATTGCTTTATTATCCTAATAGAATACCTACTAGTCGAACTTTTAGAATATGATTTTCTTATAAAAAGTTCAAACAAGTTCATCAAGTGAATAACTACAAATCATATTACACGCCTCAATACAGCTAATTATATTCAGGGCAATTGATTATTGCTGAATTTGAATTTTGAGGAAGTCATGAGACCAAGGTTAATGAGGTTCAACCTCTTTCATCAGACCTGATCCAGACAGGTAAAAAGATATCATTGTTTGAATTTCTGATTCAAATGAGAATTTCAGATTTCAAATTACTCTGTTGAACTGTTACAAACTTGCTTCAATCTGGTTGTAACGCAATTAGACCATGAATTGGAGACAATTAGAGCATAATTGACAATTACTTCTCATAAATATAATACACAGTTTTGATCGAATATTCATTTAAATTTAATTTTTGATATTCTTTTCATCATACAGTTTTATGATGATGATCATTTTGTATTGAAGGTAAAGAACAAATTTTGAATTTCGGAATTTTTTGGGGAAAAAACCTGTTTCTCCCTTCTTATAGTAATATTACATTGGTATAATTTCTGAAAAATTGATAAGATTCTATGATAATCAGTTGACTATTTCTATCTGAATTTGAAATCAACACGAGTAACAATTTACATTATTTTTGGTACCTGCATATAATTTGAAATATAACTGACAAACATTATTGCATGTCACACTGGACAATAGTAACAACAATAGACCTCTAAAAGACATCGATTCACACAATAAAAGTTGTACTATGCAACCCCGACCAGCGGGTGAAAAAGACATTCAAATTTCCTAGATCAACTAAGAACTCTGAATGTGACAATCTGTACAAAAAATTTTACTATTTTCAAATATATCCGTATCTCAACATACAACTACGGATTTAACCAAAGATACAGTTAAATTTTGAAATAACTTGTACACATAAATATATTCAAGTCCTGAGAAAAACTCAGATTACGGTACCTAGATTTAGCATCAAATAAACATTGTATTGGTGTTACAAGTATTCCTACAAAGTTACAATGGTTATTTTTGGAACTGAAACCTTATGACCAATTTGTTTAAACCTTTGAAATTTTCACATAGGCTGATATTTTGGAGTTGTAAAACTTGAGTATTCGAATTTGGAGTTGTTTTTTTTCAAACTATAATCTCAGTGAAACTTGTAAAAGTATAGAATCTACTTTGAAAATATTGATATGCCCTATAATAATATTATATTGGTGTTAGTTTAACATAAAAGCATTCACAATAATTGACTCTTGAAAAGATTTTTTTCTTTCTTGAATTCGTGGAAGAATTTACTTTTTAATGATTATAGTAGACCATAACTTGATAATGAATGTGATGTATTATTTTATGGAAACATAAAATTTCATGATTGAAAATATCATAGAAATTAAAAAATGTTCGATATAGTAAAATTGTAAAATAGTTGAGAGGTAAATCAACCAAGAATTTTAGATTCAGTTAAAGAATAAAATTTCAATGAATAATACATTGTTATTATTATTAAAAACTTGTAAAATAATGTTAAAATAATTCTTGGAAACTAAAAGACATTGAACTAGGTCACTTCCCAAAGTTTAATTTTGTATAAAATGTAGTAGACCTCGCATGGTAATTGAATTTTCTAATTTATTAGCAACCAATTTTTTTCATTTTTTGTATGATTCAAAGCACTTTACCAAAATTAAAAACTGTGCATAAAACTCATTCCAGCCAATCAAACTCGAGCAAACTCTTACATTTTTGAATCGCTACAAAAATATACAACAATTATCAATCAAATCAATATAAAAAGGTTTCCCGAGACAAAAAGGAAGACTAATTTTGTTCGTTGCATTAGAAAGTAACAGTGACAATAATTTACAAAAAGTTTTCAACAACTATCATTACAAAATTAGAAACTCAACAGAAACTGACAATAAAAACAAAATTAATTTAAATAGAACTAAATAATCACCTATTTTCAGGAGAGTAAATTTGGAAAGCAACAAACGATAAGACAAATAGAAGAGTGTTTCACATATTAAAAATATTCATTGCATTTATATCAAACTTTTTCAATATTCATTTGCATTTTCATTACATTTATATCAAACTTTTTTAATATCCATTTTCATTGCATTTATATAAAAAGTTTTCATTGAATCAGATACTTTCGGGAGTTAAAATGATAGTGTTTTCAATTATTGTAAAATTTTAAAGCTAATTTGTTAAAATAGTTAAGGTTGAAACAGTAATCATTAAATGAATACAATATAAAACGTGATGCCCTTCGGTAATATTGGCGATTTAAAGAATCTTAATACTGATGAACGTAAAGCAGGATTTAATATAGGTACAGAAAAGTTGTGTTTTATAGAACTGTATACTTTCAAATTTCAATATCTGTACTTGATATCAGTTGGCATCAATATCAGAGTATTTTTGATAATAAACTATGAATTACCGGTAATTAATGTTAATTATCAAGCTTCAGAATATTTGATTTAATTATCGTTTAATTATCAGAGTATTCAATGCGATTATTTCGACCAGATATATTTTGCAATTGATGATATAACTGTATTTCAAAATCAATTATCAGCCTTCAGAGTATTGAATCATTATTTCTCAATAAAAAGCACAACTGGAAATATTGCAATTGAACCTGTTAAATTCAGCACCTAACCTAACCAAAACTATCAGGAATCTTGAAAGAAATCTGAGAATGTTTTATGGTAACATAAATCTGTTAATGGTATATTCTGTTGAATTACAATAATTTTTCTTTGTGTACAATTCCAATCAGTTTACGATAATTTTGATTACAGTAATCAGTTTACAATGATTGTGATTACTCTTCAGTAATCAGTTTACAATAATTGCGATTACTCTTCAGTAATCAGTTTACAATAATTGCAATTAAATAACTCTTCAGTAATCAGTTTACAATAATATTGCGATTACTCTTCAGTAATCAGTTTACAATAATTGCAATTAAATAACTCTTCAGTAATCAGTTTACAATAATTGCGATTACTCTTCAGTAATCAGTTTACAATTAGTGTTCATACTCGTTGTTGAGTACTTTTAAAGGCCTGATTCATGAACGTGTACGTTCATTATATAAAACTGTTTCGAAAACTGGGAATTGTCCCAGGTTTCCTATTGAAACACTCTAGTATTCTACGTTTGCTTTTCGGACAAAGTGAGAAAATAAAAGAGGGATGTAAGTGTGTGGTTGGGGGGAGGGGAGGTGAAGGGAGAGATGGTGGGGGAGAGGGAAGTAGGGGCACCCGGCTAGGTGATGAAAACCGGGTTGGGTAGTACTCATAGCCTTTGATTGGCTTTCGCTTTCAGCCTCTTGATGCCCTCGTGAACGTAGGCGACCAGTTGGTTGATGTTTGTTTCCAGCATCAGGGTGCCGCATGATTTGTCTAGGTCGGTGAAGAACTCTGTCGAAACAAAATTAAACATTAATTTTCATATTACACTTTCAATGATTTATTTATTACTCATCATTACATAACATCATGTCCGGGAATATTCCCGTTTGATACGTAAATTGTCAGATATAATAATATATAGGTACATAACCTACCTAGGATTTTAACCTACAAGTTTTGGTAGTTCGTTGAACGATTATCAATCTCAAGAAAACTGAATTACTTATATTGATTCTAAAATAATTTTCCAAAAAGATGGTTATTAATCGTGTTTCGGATGGAAATAATTTTCCAAAAATAATTAATAATAATTTTATTATTAATTAATAATTTTCCAAAAAGATGGTTATTAATCGTGTTACGGATGGACACGTTAAGCCGTCCCGGCTGCCTAAAAAACAGTCGTTAGGTCATGTCAGAGGCCCTGAAATTGATCAGCTGGAACCTGAAAACTCTGACACCAGACCTGAGCCAGCCAGATCACTCGATATTATTATTATTATTTTAATCGCCTTGTACAGTGACGAGTCAAAACTATTAGTTGATTATTCTCTTAGTTTTGTGTTAATTTGATATAATCTTTTAGCTATGCGCTCTGTCTGAATTTTATAATTTTATGTATCCTTTCTGGCTTCATAACTAGTTCTAAGTACAGTTTTAAATCATACCATAATACATCATTATCATTTTTCAGTAGAATCATATATTTAACAATAGGTAACCTGGCTGACTATATCCTTATATGTGAATAAAAATGTAATATATTTGTTCTCCATAACCATTCTACTTGCTCCTTGAAACGTATAATGCTCGTTTTCGAGCTCAAAATTCAAGTGGTATTATTCTTTTTTGTGATTTGGTGTAGAAAATTGAAATTAACATAACCTATGTATAATATTTGGACAATTTGAAACTAAATTAGGAAATTGAAAAAGTTTTGGGCAATAGCCTGTTTTTTCTTTTCCGATCATTGTATTGTTTGTGCTAACCTAAATAACTTGCTACTGGAACACAAATATTACCTCAAACTGATGTTCAAAACTCTCGATAACTGAGTGATTTCGGTCGACAAGAGTGAGAGCGACTTGACACGATATCATCTTTCATCTTATCACTAGCCTGCATTATCTTATCACTATATTATCACAATAACACATTTTTTGGTCGTTTTCGAACGTACCGATTGTCAGCCGCCATTTATCGTCGCAGAATGCCCTGCGATTGGTTGAGAATCAGCTGTTGATGAGAATTGGCCGATCGGAGGACATTCTGGGTGTAGTTACAATAAAAATGTCGGCTGATAATCGGTAAACAAGAAAATGGCTATGCGGTAGACATTCTGGGTGTCGTGACGATAAAATGTCGGACGACAATCCGTCCGTCAAAGTGTGAAAATGGCCATTGGGTGAGAATTAGCGAATCGGACGACATTCTGAGTGTCGAGACGATAAAATATGTCGGCCGACAGTCGGCAAGTGTAAAAGCTGTTCAATTTGACACCCCGTTATTTCGAATCCTGGACGATATCGTGTCGACGAGTTATCGGTGAGTGTGAAAACGGCAACTGAGCTATTTTATTTCAACATAATTTAATTATCTATCATTTTAACTTGGTTCTCCAATACTACAACATAATTTTTTAGGATGGCTGTAAATAAGATATCCATAGTTAGGTTGATCGCCAATATTCGGAACGAATAGGCACTAACAGAAGAAGATAATTTTAACCTATTATTTGTTATCATTTTAACAGCTAATGTAATATTTACATTTTAACCTATTATTTGTTATCATTTCAACTGCTGATGTAATATTTACATTTCAACCTATTATTTGTTATCATTTTAATAGCTGATGTAATAATTACCTAGATGATTTCCTTTAGCGATGAGCTGGTTTGCCTGATCCCTGAGGTCGAAGGCGGAAGAGAGCCAGACATAGTTGAAGTAGAGGTCGCTCATGGCCGAGTGAACGGTGACCGGAATAGAGGTCATAATTGGATGCGGGGGTTGCTGTCCCGCACCGTTCCCGCTACTGTATCCGGACGACTGCGATCCGACACTGCCGGCCGGAGAGGGGGTCGGCGACATCGGCTGCGAGGGCGTAGCTTGTCCTCCCCCTGCCCCCTCCAATCGTGAGGTGGGGTTAGCCTGCCAAAACACAAAACAGTGGTTAGTTTTGCGAAACTCTATAACTATAACTGAAGTATACTATAACATTTTCACCTAAAATTGAAAATACGCTCGAAATTCGAGAAAATGTGATTATTCAATTGCAAACTGTTGGCAACTGTTGATTCTATTAAATGATTCACTATGAAGAGATAGCACACATCGTGTGTCTCCAGCGTTATTGTCCTGTCACCAGCTGGCTCAGATCTTTGAATAGTAGACTTGAGATGCGCATGAACACTAGCGTCAGGTGATCAATTTTCATAACGGCAAGGAAAGTTGTGTGAGTGTGCCACACCAGATTTTTGAGAATGAATTTTTGTTCTGATTCTCTCAACATTTATGATCCCCTTTAACATTTGTTGTGAATTTATTCGTCAATAATTAATTAATAGAGACCGAAATAATGAAGCTCACCTTGAGGTATTCGTCGATAGTCCGCTGTGCAATCTTGGCCTCCAACTGCTTCATGGTGTGAAGTTTCAAATAGAGCAGGGACTGACACCTCAGACTGAAACAGCACAAAGTCAACATTCAATAAAAATCTACTTACAAGAATCAACAAAAAGGGATACAAGAATCATCTACTGTTTACTGTCCTCAAAGTTCCCATACAAGTAGTTAGCAGTTTCTAAGGGTCATATGCACCATAACATTTTGACGCTGATCTTGGCTCACAAGGAAATATTATAATGTGTTTTTTGAATATTATTACAAGTCAGCAATAAGATACTTTGCTTTTACTCTCACCAGCGGGCAAAGAGTTATCTTTTTACTGGTGGTGCCTAGAAATTTTATAACTAGTTTTTCTTCCCTCATGTATATACATGTATGTGTAATTGTTTTATGAACATTTTATTTTTATTTTTGCTCGTGTATGTATGTGTATGAGTGAATTATTGTTTGTTTTTTTTTTGCTATAAATTAAGAATTTGAATTTTGAGATTGCAAATAAAATATTTTATATACAACAGTTTCATAGCAGGTCTTTAAGGCACTCGTGAGTTGTTCAAGACACGCGTTCGCTCGCTCAAGTTGTTTCTTAACTCTACATCTAACTAATGCGTTAAATACACTTATTATGAAAGTGTTGTTTAAACTAATATAATAATTGAATTATAATTAGTAATTAAACTACTATTTAATTGAATTTATTTATTGAATAAAAAATATTATCACTTATGTTGTTACAATCCTAGTTTAAACAGACTACTGATTCAACAAATTTAATGAAGAGAACACCTTAGATGAAGAAAAGTATGATTCAAATTCAAATTATGATAGGAACTTACCTAAGAATTGCGAGTTTTATGTGCAGATCAGTTTGCGAGTTGAAGTTGATTACTTGAGTCCTCATTGGTACAAACTTTGATGATATGTATCTGAAAATTTAAAAAAATGCATTAATAACACGAACTTTTGTTTTATTCAGAAAATTTCAAGTCTGATTCGATTTAAAATTTATTCTAGTGAAAATCAAAATATAAAGCAGTAGTAATGTTCAATAACTCATTTTTCAAGTCAAAAAACATCAAAATATTATATCAATAGAAGTAAAATGAGAATTATTATATCAAATGTAACAAATGATCTCAATTTCAGTTCAATTTGAATACTATTTTAGAGTCAGGAAAAATGTGCTAAAATGAATGTTTCCGACAAAATATGTGAGCTTTGAGCTGCATTCGCACACAACAGTAAAAATACTAGTAGTTCTGTGAACAGTAGACCTCACGCAGTATTCTCATCCACAAGTACCTGATTGAAACTATATACCTTATGGAAATACAGCAATAGACTGGCTTCTCCACACATCTGTATAATCACTTGTCAGCTGATTTATGATGAATAATTCTATAGTCTGATTTTTACTCTAATATTGGCGTATGAAGGTGGCTCCTTTTTCCTTTTATATTATCCTTGAAATTCAAAATTTCCAAAAACCTTGTATATACGTCTACGCGCAATTAAAAAAGGAACATACCTGTCAAATTTTATGAAAATCTATTACCGCGTTTCGCCATAAATGCGCAACATATAAACATTTGAGCATTAAGAGAAATGCCAAACCGTAGACTTGAATCTTAGACCTCACTTCGCTCGGTCAATAATTCCCACGAGTTATAATAATTGGTCTATTCCCATTCAGCACGGTCGAGTGATTATGAATGACACTAATATTATCAATATTAGAACTTAGTATGAATGATGGTTAGAACTTATGGGAATCAGATGGAAATTACTGAGATATTACAATTATTCAAATGCTAATGAATTAATTTTTGCAGTAGCAGAAGTCTTCGGGGTGAATTACAGCATATAATTAGGATTCTCGTTTAATAATAATAATTATGGGAATCATATTTTCATTGTTCGATGTCACTGTTGTGTGCGAATGCAGCTGTAATCGTTTGTCTTTTGTTATAGGTAAAGTTTAAGAAAGCTGTTTGGAGCAATGTATCACCATGATGGGAAGTTGGAACAAAATATATTGAAACATGAAAATGTTGTATACATCATGGGAAAAACTACTACCATATAGGAAATATAGCATAAGAAAATATTTCATGGTATAGGTCGTTTATGTTCCAAATTCCTAGCCGACTACTGTCTATTATTACTGTTTTGGCCGAGCCGGGTTAGAGTGTAATAACGGCACAGTATGAGAGACTACCAGCGTCACATAGTTTCACAAAAAATAATTACTAGGACTATCAGCTCGAGTTAACAGTGAAATTCAACTGCCCCAAATTTGATTGAACATAAATGTCCTATACCATGGAATTATCTTTTCCTACAGTTACGTTGAAAAGTGGCCATTGCTGCACTGATTACAGAACGCAAAGAATCACTTTTCCGCTCTAGTGCGGGAAAAATTTTTCTGCACTCCAGATTTGCAACATGGCAACGCAAAATACTTAGTAGGTTATATGGAGGAACAGTGCAGCAAAATCAAAATGAAGTTGGTAACAGTGACTGGGCTGCTATAGTGAGCAGAGGTGCAACGAAGCACAACGCGCAAATTATTAAGTAGATATTATAACCAAGGACAACATTTTTATTCAATTTAACAATAAATTAAGGTTTTTATCATAATAAAATTACACAGAAAAACATTTGATGCATTTCAGGCAATTTTACCCATAATTACCCACTTTTCATATTCAATGGTAACTGTAGGAAAAACTTAATGTGAAATACGTGCGCAAAGTTCCTCTGCTGCACTCAAGAAACCATTCCGCCCTCGCCTACGGCTCGGGCGTAAACGTTTCTTTCGGTGCAGCAAACTGTCACTTTGCGCACTAGTTGCACAAATAACTATTTTATGCTATCTTTCCTATATGGTACTACACGTTATATTAAGCGGACTTTTGTCGGTAGATGGGTGAAGGCACTAACCTGACAATCTCCTGCGTTTCCTTGTACATGTGGAAGGCGGCCCTCTGGGTCTCTGGTTCCTGTTCGAGCGACTTGCCAGTGAGCAGGAAGTAGAGCACCGCCTCCAGGTACTTGAGGCCCTGAGAGAACTCATCCCGCTCGTTGTCAGCCAAATGCTTCAGTCGTTTCGCTTGGTTCAGGTAGTTGCTTCTGAAACACAATCAATTCAATTAGAAACATCGCTTGGTTCAGGTAGTTCGATTCAATTCAATTTATTTGCCATTTTATAAAATAATACAAATATTTTTCTTTTTTCCACAGTGCATTCTCAAGCTATGAATATGTAGGTAATGATGAAAACTGTATAATTGATAAGCGTGAACATTCTTATACGGAATTGTATCAAGAGAAATCATGCTCAAACGTTTATTCTAAATTATCCATTTTAGTGTTTTAGTTGATGAGTCATTTGTTATAAATCTTTATAATTATTTGTTGTAGCTTCCAAAAGTTCTGTCGTTTTTTGCTCATATATTCTGCAACTTGGTCTACACACAGGTTTTACCTTGTAGGCTACTCCTTAACATAGATGGACATAAAAATATACTGCAGTTTTGGGAGTATTTTTACATATTTTAATAGTATTTTTCTTGTATTATTTCTAGATGTTATAATATTATATTATTATGAATGTATGAATGTATATGTTTTTTGAGAAAATAAATTTGAATTTAAATCACAAACAATTGCATTAGAAAGATTAATGAGATAATGATGAACATATTTATTTTCTAGCCGGAGTTGAGAGCTTCGATTCCCTTCTACCATTCAACTTGAGCGCAATCTTGAAGCCCCTTTGCACACTTTCAGACTATCTCCCGGCTTCTTTCCATGAGAAGTTATCAAAAGTTACAAGTTAAATTTAAATTCAGAAGTGTAGAAATTTGGGACAGTAATAGCACAACGTTAGCTTATTTTTCCTTTCCCTATCATTTCAATGATGGAAAAATTATTGTAAGAATAAATGAAGAGAACATTTCATAAACAGTAAGAGATTATAAATAGAAATACAAGTCTCAGTACCCTTTTTAAAGATTTTTTATCACAACATCTTTCGGACTTTCATGCCATTTCAATGTCCGAAACATGTTGTGATAAAAAATAATTTATTAGGGTACTGAGATTTCTATTTATATTACAAGTAGCCCTAAAGAAAAAAAACAGTAACATATTAGTACGTATGGTATGTATTAGTATGTTTATTAGAACTGGCTATATTTCAAATTTGACGAGGTCTAGATTGGAACAAAATAGTGTTCAATAAATTGATGGAGTTAATAAATTGTACTCACTTGCTATCCTGATCGCAGATATCATTCTGCGAGGGGTAGTAGGAGAATCCATATTGTGGAGGAGGGGGTGCCCGCTGCTGAGTCTCCCGCTCATGATTCGTTTGAGAAACATTTGACAGATCTCCTCCCTAAAAACACAAAATAGATTTATAAAAATCACCAAAAACATTATCAATCATCAACACAAATTCAAAGTTCATAACACTCAACTATTGAAAAAAGAACAAACCATATAAAATAAGTTTTCAATAGTTTATTTCAATTAAAAGATCAAATTTGATGAATCAAGTATAAAGTAATATAGGTACAAATATTGAGAAAATTAATATGAAGTATATGTAAACTAAACGATAATCTTATGAGGAGGTGAAATTCTTCAGTGTACGTCTAAATTATGCAAAAATATGTAACAGTAATGTGTATCTTTTCACCTTTCAGGAATAATTGAATCACTTATTGGAAAAAAACAATAAATCAATGCATCACTAATTATTGCAATGATGAAAGATCATTTGGAATTGGAGTGTTACAAATAAAGACTAGTAAAGTACTAGTAAATACAAAATTAAGACTAGCGAAAACTAAATAAAACTAGAGAATGAAATAAAAACACACATATAATATCAGATTCTACAGTTTTATTTGGTACAGGACCATGGCTGACTGACAGTTGAAAATGTGACCAGAGTGGTCACGAAACCATGGTCGTGTACCGAATAAAACTGTTTAGAATTTTACAACATATGTGTGTTTTTATTCCATTATGGAACGGTTCTACAATATTGACAGTGACTCAGTCGAATTTTTAGAACTGGAGAAAATTTGAACAGTGAGAATGGAAATTTTGAAGAGCTGCAAGTACTCACTCTATTATGCCTATTCTCTCCTCTTCTTCGTTTCATAGGCTTCTTTATTCTCTCTGGAGAACTATTGGAGCTGGTGCTTCCTCTTCGTTCTCTCTTTGGAACACTATGGGAAGGAAACACTCAATGTCAATCCAATACAAACTACAATCACTCACCAATTACAACAATTCTTTCGAGTTTTGATAATTCCATACACGTTTCCAAGCTGTTCCCCAATTTCAGAGAAAGATCAATTAACCTAGTGTAGTATTCAAACTTTAGAAAGCTTCTTCTGAACTCAAGGAAAATATCCTTATTAGCTTAGCAAGGAGTGTCATTCATTTGTGCGACATCTCAAAAGTGCGAGTATGTCAACATTTCGTTATTTGTGTTTATCATCTGAAATCTGGCATATCTGAGGCACTCCCATGAAAAACACTAAAACATAAATTCTATCATCAGGCCTCTATTATTAGAAAATTATTATCCACCACAATTTTTAGAGATGAAAACTACTAATAACTGTGTTGAGGCGATAGAAAATAGGCTGACTCTCTTAGATTTAATTGACCAACGGCTTAATGATGTACTTAACTATTGCCTTGAAGAGATAATATACTAGTGCCTCGAGATTATTGAAAATAAAGTTCAAAACTGGCTTTTATTAAAATAATATTTTTATTATTATAGAGTTTAGAAACTGATAATTATCAAAATAATAACTATTATCAAGTTTTAAGTTCTCTTTCCTTTTTTCTTGTCTTTTTACCTTTTTTACTCTTTCTTAATTTGCTTTGTTAACTGTAACACTTCTTTTTTATTCTAAGTAGTTTTTTTCCGCCCAAACAGGTTTTTGTAACCTTTGGGATTATTTTCCATATAAATTGATTTTTTGTAATGTTCTTGAGGGTAAGATTGTGATTTTTTAGTTATATGGTAATTATTTCAGTAACTATGGTAATTTCATGCTCTGTATGTATTGTAAAAAATGGAAAATAAATTGATTTGATTTAAATTGAAAGGATCGCAGTGATCTAGTCAAGTATGATATGATTATTAGGCCTATGTTCACATTGTATACAATACTTATTTTGTTCAAGTGTGATTGACTACAACTTATAACTTTACATGTTGATTCATTTTAAATTGTATCAAGTGTGATGTATTTCAACTGTGTATTTATTTCATGTAATAAATGAATTTGAATTTGAAAAACTTAAATATTAAACTCTAATGAATGACTCAATATGAAGC
Organism: Nilaparvata lugens; assembly: GCF_014356525.2. Taxonomy (NCBI): domain Eukaryota; kingdom Metazoa; phylum Arthropoda; class Insecta; order Hemiptera; family Delphacidae; genus Nilaparvata; species Nilaparvata lugens. Next base: position 24,668,106 of record NC_052515.1, read on the forward strand.
TATTGTTGAAATGTTGACTAACCTTGTAGTGGTAACATCAAGTTCAGGTTTTGGTTGGGGTGTGACAGGCGCCATCAGTCGCATGACGTCATAGGGCGCCTTGTGCTGCTTGTTGGGTAGGGGCGCTACGGCCGCCACGGGCACCGGAGACTTCCGGCGTCCCTTGTCCTTCAACGAGGACGAAGAAGACGAGGAGGAAGCGGATGATTTGACCTCCTGAGGCCGACCCCTGTCCTTCTTGGAAGTGGTGCCGCCCCCTTCTTGCCTGGTGTCTGCCAACTCGGTGCGGGTGCGGACGTCTTCCGAGGAACACTTGTTGAGGATGCGTTCGAGAGCAGAGAGACCGCCCAGGGCGGAGAGGTCCAGGCGACACATGATGGAGAGAGGTCGACCCCGGGAGGGAGACGGCTTGGCAGGGGGTGCTGGGGGGGCCAGACGGGGTGACGGGCTGTGGGGGGAGATCGGGGGGACGCGGGGTTCTTCAGCACTACCACTAAATGGCGTCGTCGATGTCCTTTCACCATCATCCACAACTGGAGATTCACTAGTCACTCCCGGTGTCTTCGATCCTCCTTTCCCGCCACACTTCCCACCTTTACCCCCACCCTTCCCACCTCCTTTGCCACCACCTGAAATCAGAAAATTAATTTAAAAATTCATCCAACTCAGGCAGCTACTATCAATAGACATGATGAAAATAGTTATTTGTACAACTAGTGCGCAAAGTGACACTTTGCTGCTCCGAAAGAAACGTTTACGCACGAGCCGTAGGCGAGTGTGGAATGGTTTCTTGAGTGCAGCAAAGGAACTTTGCGAATGTATTTCACATTAAATTTTTCCTACAGCTACCATTGAATATGAAAAGTTAGTTATTATGGGTAGAATGTCCTGAAATCCATCAAATGTTTGTCTGTATGATTTTGTAAATTAATAACAAATTTAATTAATTTTAAAATTGATTATTCAATAAAGAATTGTTTTATTTCTAAATTTAAAATTGATTAATCTTTAAATTTTCAAATTTTAGATTTTTTTTCAGATTACAAGATAAGAAACAGTTCCAATCAATTCATTTAAATCGAAAACAAAAAACTGGCTCCTGTCCAATAGAATCAATCATGGAGAACAATTAGTTCTAAGAAAAATTTTCCATACTGTTTCATTCTTATTTTCTTCATTTTAATGATTTTTTTCCCATGAGTATTAGAAGTTCATGAGCTCGCAAGATGTATCTTTATTAGAATTTTTTACTATTGGCATATAATCTTAAACAATAGCAAAATTAATGGCATCCCGACACATATTCATATATAGTGTGGGCCACATTTTCTTAGATCAGCAAATAATCAACCAATTGTATTAATACTTAGTAAATGATTGTAGCTTATATGCTTTTTGTAATCATGTCTATAATTTGAATAAACTCCTCTGGTCGTGTTGTACCCTCGACCAGAGACATTATTATAATTACCTTTGCCCCCACCCTTGCCACCACCTTCGGCAGTATTTCTGGAAAACAGCCTCATCAGCGTATCCCGTTTCTTCTTGTTGTTAGCCTCAGTGTCCAGTTTGGGTGGACTCTCTTCCTTCTTGCCATCACTGTCGTAGGGACTGACGTCACGGGGAGGCCGTTTCACAGCGATGGCCGGCGTCACCCGGGTGACCGGCTTCACGGGCGACGAGGAGGTGGGCAGCGAGCAGTAATCCTCATCATCGTCGTCATCCTCGCTGCTGGAGGCGGCAGGCAGCACCCGGGAGCGGTTGGCAGGGCGGCAGGGACGCTTCTCCTCCCAGGAGTCCCTCGGCGTTGACCTGTCCGACGACCGTGACTCGGTGGGAGTTTTGTTGGCGGTGAGGCGACCTCGTTTCCTGGGGGAGCGCACCTTGGACCTGCCCCATTCATCATCTGATCCTGAGCTGAGGTGCGCCTTCACTCTCTCCTTCGCCTTGACCTTGGGAGGGGAGGTCACCACCTCCTCCTCTTCAGACTCTGACGGTGTCTGGGGTGGCTTCACCTTCGTAGGTCTCCCCCTCTTCTTCTTTACCACCTCCTCCTTCTCCACTACCTTACTCTTCTTCCCTTTATCTTTCACCACCTTCTCAGCAACAACCTTGGCGGTGGCATGCACCTTGGGTCCTCCCCCCCTTTTCGCCTTGGCTGCTTTGCCAGGTGATCGCGCGTTGGAGCGCGGTGGGGGTGGGGTGGGAGGGGTACGAGGGGGGCGCCTGGTCCCCCCAACTGAGAAGCTGTAGCTGTCATCGTCATCATCATCCTCGTCGAATGAGCTGTGAACGGGAGGAGGGTTGGCGGTAGATCGGGGGGCTGGGGGTGCTTTGTCCGAGTCGCTATCCTCCATGGGCATCGGTGGCGTGTAGATAGGTGGCCTCCGAACCGGCGCTCGTTCTGCATACAAAAATACATCAACATCTGTTTGAATTTTGATCTGGATCTGGATAGAATTATAGAACAAATTATTCACTACAGATCTTATTTTGTGTGTTTCTAATTTTGAATAACATTTTGAGAAGATAGAGCTACAACTTGACCTATTTCGGACTATGTGTAACCTTATATTTGGGGGACGAGTAGCACAAGGTCAACTTGTTTTTCCTTGCCCTATAATTGAAATAGAATTATAGAATAAATTATTTACTATAGATCTTATTTTGTGTGTTTCTAATTATAAATAACATTTTGTAACAGATAGAACTTGACCTATTTCGGACTATGTGTAACCTTATATTTGTGGGAGGAGTAGCACACGATCAACTTGTTTTTCCTCGCCCTATAATTTTAATGATTTTAATGATGTAAGAATAAATCAAGTCAATTTTACAAAAATCATCACTTCGATTCAAATTTCGACAATGTCAAAGACAGATTTCAAAGCAGGTTCGTACTGGGAACAAAACATGATGAATTAGGCTCAAAGTATAACTAATAGATGTTAATGTAAACGTAATAATTGATAATTTAATGTGTAGTTCGCCCCAAGCTTTCAATTAATTTGTTGCTTTAAAAATAATTGAAAACTTTGAACTGAATTTTCAACTGGTCAAAAAATCAAAGATTTATTAATTGAATCTAGTATCAGACTACAGGTCTGAGGCTGTATATAATTTGTACTATTAGCATTGTTTTTATAAATTAACGTCTATGCTTCAAATTCAAACAGTTTTGAAAGTTTATTTATTTATCTCTTCAAATACATAAAAAATCAGGTAAAAAAAACAGGTATGCGTCCGAAACTGCTTTATATCTTAATTTGAAATACATAGTCTGAATTAGTTTGTAATAAGGTTAGGTAGTAATAATTATTATTAGTTTTGTAAGTGGGACAACACTAACCTGTACTACGGTCGTCATCACTATCGGTGCTCACATGTCCCGAAGCCGTGCTGGCGGGCTGCCAGTGACGTCGTTTGCTGCGACGCCGCTTTGTCACCGGCTGCGACTTTGGGGTGGGTCCCACTTTGTCGCCGGCCGGCGGCGCTGCAGCAACTTTGTCGCCGTCCGAGTCTGACACCGATATAGTGGCCGTCACCTGCTTCTTGGCAGTGCCCGATCCGAGACACACCACCTCCGAACCGTCGTTGTCCGAGGAGTCATCCGACTTGTTGGTCTTCGATCGGCCGTCGTCCTGAACACAAAAAAGTAATTTAGATTAGATTAGACTTATTTATTTATTCATACTATGATCACACTATATAATATAATATATATTGGCTACAGACATTTATAAATAATGAAAGAAAGCAAGATAATGCGGACTTACATTTTTATAAATCTATTCATATAAGAGTACATTAGTCACATACGAAATACCACATACGAAATTCAAATTGAACCTTTCACTAATGAACCTGCTAAATGATTATTATTTATATCTGATAAAACAAAATAAATCTTATAGCACCCTTTATTTTTTAAAAACTTTAAAATAAACCTGAAGATGGTGTAATATATCACCGAAACTAGTTGTTCAACTATTTTTAAGTTTTTAAAGATAAAGGGTGCTATAAGATTTATTTTTTTTATTAATTTAAAAGTAGCCCATGTCAATAAGTGTTTTATTTATATCTGTATTTGATTTATAATTTGTGAGTTGTTTTTAAAATTAGAAAAATATTGCTCAACCCCCCAATTAGAAGAATTGGATCAATTATTCCATACTTATTTGCTAGTTTAGTGAAACACTATATGTCAAGATACAAGTTACTATTAAACTGTCATCTGAATTGCATATATCATGAACGTTATTAGCCGTATTTTGAACGTGTAAATATTGGACTGTCAATAGAATTGCAAATTAAGCGCTCAAGTATGAGATGTTTCTGAATTCTTATTTACATTTGCAGCAAGCAGCCGTAGCGGACCAAGGACATGTGAAGAGATACTTCAGATCAACAACCTTGAAGAGCTCACTAGTAACTACTTGCCTACTTGTCTGTCAAAGCTGTTTCTCTTTAACATTAGTCAAATTGGACCTATCACATAGAGTACCTACTATTGGACGTTGTCGAGTTCTGTTTTAAGAGCTCAATTTATAGGTTCTTCTAGTAAAATATCTAATTTAAGGAAGGAGTTTAAATTTCCAAATTTGATTATTAGTATCATCATCTAAATTCCTGATTAGACATAGAGTACCTACTATTGGACGTTGTCAGGTTCTGTTTTAAGAGCTCAATTTATAGGTTCTTCTTGTACAAAAATCTAATTTAAGGAAGGAATTTGAATTTCCAAAGGTTTGTCTCTATTAGTATCATCATCTAAATTCCTGAGCATTGTATACAATGTAAACTAGTTATCAACATTGATGAAAAGTTTATGTAATCCTGGATAAATTATTATTGACGATTAGATTATAAACTCGATTCACTAAAAAAATCATATTGGATAAACATTTAGATTTAGAGCCGGTTTCCGAGCTCGGGATTTAGCTAAGTTCTAGACTTTAAACAGCTGGGGTCAGAAAATTGGCTTTCCGAAACGGGGCAAAGTCGAAGTTTTATGACAATCTTTATTTTTTCATTTCTACAATTTTAAACGTTTCACTTGACGAAATTAAACATTCCTAAATAATACAGAATAGCTGAAACTTTACACTATTTTCTCTTTATTCTATTTTGTGTTCAATTTTTTAGTTTTTCTATATTAGTTTTTCAATAATTCAAACGTGACTATGACAATGACTACGACTCCACCCCGTATCAAAAAGCAAATTTTCTGACTCCAGCTGTTCAAAGTCTAGAAATCAGCCAAATCCTGAGCTCGGAAACCGGCCCTAGAAATTGTGTAATCCTGGATCAAGTTTGACCAGGGTCAACCTACCGGCGATCCCTTCTTGTCGGGGTGCGGCGACGTGGACGGCAAAAAGTTCTTGAGACTCCATCCGTTGCGGGGCGGTTCCAGCGCCTCGGGGGCGGGGGCGGGGTGAGCTGATGGTGGAGCTGCCGCCGGAGGCGGGGCAGCAGCAGGGGACGGGGCATGGTCAGTGGGCGGGGCGACAGGGGCGGCCGAACTCGAATCAGAGTCTGATTCGGTGTCGGAGGCGGAATCGTCTTCACCCTCATCCTCACTGGAGCTGGCGGGGGCGGCGACCGGCACTGGGGGCGGTGACATTGGGCCGAGCATTGGAGACACTCTGCAAAAGTACACAAAACCAATCACATTTTAATAAAATTCTAATGAAGTATTTCAATAAGGATACTTGAAAAGTTCAATTAATAATACCTGTTGTTTTACACCTGAATTATATCTATTGTCTATAAATAAATAAATAAAGAGATAAATAAAAATAATAACTACGTAGTACCCTTCTTGAACTTTTCTACAGTAGTTTCAGCATTCATGCCATTTTCAAGTTCATTTTTTCAAAAATTATTTTTTTCCAGTGAACAAATTTTGTATCTTCTTCAGCAGCTGGCTCAATTCATTGGTTGAAATTATGAAAATAGTTATATCCACAAACTTGAATAAAATACAGTAGCTTCCTACTTATGATAACAGCATAAAGTCTCTATAAAGTCCTCTATATAATTGGAAAAACGTAGGATATCAACCATACACCAAGCACTTTAATCAGCTCACTATATAGGCTAATACTGAGGTGAAAAAATCTTGAAGGTAATATAATTCCCAAAATACTTGACACCAACTAACAAGACCGATAATCATTGTACATAACTGAAGATGTGTCAGAAAATTGCAATTGAAATCCATGAATTCAAGTTAAAATTTTGTCACCGAACTATTATTTGTTCACTAGGTCACTTCTACGCACCAGAGCCTTGCAAATCAAATAATTAATTTAACACTGGCTAATAATATAATCATTTTCTCATCTTACATCATGTTTGTATAATTAGCGACTTCACAAATCAATCATGGAAAATTTCGTTCATTTTCTTCACGTTTAAATCACCACTGAGGAATCGTATTTAGTCATGAAAAGAAATTGAATTGAGGTAAATTCCATAATAGATTAATGGAGGTTATATATTTGCAAAAATAAATATTACTTACATTGGATTCTCTGGTAATGGGGAGAGGGCCATTGATCCTTGTGATAACATCGATGGACTTTTTTTCAGTAACTGGTTCACAGGTCTGAAATTATAAAAAAAAAATTAATATTATTTTGAAATCCTAATCTCTACAATAAATAATACATAGAATATCTAAAATCATAATAAATAATATAATACAACTTACTATCAATATTGATTTATCTGGCCTTGGTATCATCTCTATGATTTTCTAGCAGCACATATCCATGAATAAAACTGAATTCGATAAAATTAATTCAGAAGTAGTATTCACTTTTTCATTGATGGTTCTTCAATGCACGGTATTTAGATGAAAATAAATATATCTTATAAATAAAATATATCTTCTATATACCGTGCTACGATGTATGTTTATGTTATGCTTTTGAAGGGATGATTCAAGGATCCAAAGGTTCAAAGAACCCCACACGTCAACTGAAGCTTATTGTGTGTTTCTTCAATGTAAGCAGATGATAATTATTTCCATTGCCAAATTATTCAAGCAATGAACAAATATCAATTTTTGCTTAATTAATATATGCAGCTACACTCCATCAGTCCTCAAAATACCCAAACATTAGAAATGAGTTTGAGGCTTTGATTGGTCATGAATTGATCAAAATGTGTGTGCTTGTATGAATAAATAAATGAATAATTGGAGACAAAATGTATTAATATATTGCACACCTGATCCTGGAAGGTTATAATTCATGAAAAAATATATTCTACTAAGTAAATCGATCAAAAGTTGTGTGCTTGTGTGCATAACTAAATGAATAATTGGAGACAAAATTTATTAATTAATATATGTTGCACACCTGATCATGGAAGTTTATAATATTATTCATAGGAGTATAATATTCTAAGTGAGTATACGTGAATATATTCGAATCATGAAATTTAGATTGAGATCACGTAATATCAATTTAATTACAGCAAGATGTATAGCACTTCATTTGATTATGATTATCTTCAGGACATAAATTTCATTCAAAGTTGAAATACTCTATTGCAACTGATATTGACTGCTATCACTATTGTGGGTAGAGTGGAAGAGGAGCCTCTTACAGCCTCAACTTCGCCCACATCAATTTAATGTAGTGAAGTGCAAATGGAAGGCATTTATCAATCTATCAACTACTTTTGTTCTTTGATGTCCGGTTCCACCAAGCTCTGTCATGACATTTGTACATAATCAAGCTGGGTACGCTTTACAAGTTTGCAATGGAATAATATTATCTACAGTAACTATCGCCATAGAAATCATACTAGCACTTAATACTTTCATCTATATTATATAAAAGCGAAATGGCACTCAATCACTGACTGACTGACTGACTCACTCACTCGCAGAACTAAAAATCTACCGGACCAAAAACGTTCAAATTTGGTAGGTATGTTCAGTTGGCCCTTTAGAGGCGCACTAAGAAATCTTTTGGCAATATTTTAACTCTAAGGTTGTTTTTAAGGGTTTAAAGTTCGTCTTTAGCATGTATATTCTTCTTCTCCCAATCTCTTAATTATTATAATATTGAAATTTCCATATCATATGTTACTATAGAACTATAATCTAGATAGAGTACCTCTTCGAAACAGTTGTTAACTGGCAACTAAATTAATAATTTTGTCAGGTTGGCATTAAGTTGAGTTGACTTTGTTAGGTTGGCACCAAGTTGAAGATTTAAATGCATTTATCGCGGAAAAATTGATTGGGCACTGCTACTTCAATCCTGGGAATATTATTATTACTAGCCGTCAGGCTCGCTTCGCTCGCCATATCCGTTTAGCCAGACGTTTAGTCTGGACCCCCGACTGGATTGTCCTACATATATGATAATTCTCAAATGAAAAATGCAGGCGAGCGAAGCGAGCCTGTTGTTCTCATTCTTGGACGATCCAGTCGGGGGTCCAGGGGGCGGAGCCCCCTGGCTAGACGGATATGGCGAGCGAAGCTAGCCTGACGGCTAGTACTTTATAAATGATCATACACTTTGGAATCAGTTCCAGTGTACTTGTAAACCGTTACTGATTTGACCAAGATCAAATGTCTTGACCGAGCTAGGTCAAATCAGTAACGGTTTACAAGTACACTGGTATAACATTACAGCAAAGAGGATAATCAGTTTGAATATAACCATAGAGAAACAATAGCGTAAGTAGATATCCCATGGTATAGGGCGTTTATGTCGCAACTTTCACTGTTATCTCAAGCTGATAGTCCACGTAGTTCTTTCCTGTGACGTTTTATGACGCTGGTAGTCTCTCATATTGTGCCGTTCATACACTCTCACCCCAACAAAACAGTAAAATTCGACAATAATCTACAGTAATCGGCTTGAGATAACAGTAAAAGTTGCGACATAAACGCCCTATACCATGGGATATCTACTTACGCTATTGTTTCTCTATGATATAACTAATTTAATGATTAAGTATGATTATAAATCTATATTATAATGATCAAGTTTGAAATATTGTATCATATTTTTGTCTCTTTTCTGTTTAGGGCTACTTGTAATATAAATAGAAATACAGATCTCAATACCCTTTTTGAATTATTTTATCACAACATGTTTCGAACATTCATGCCGAATGTCTATTTAAATTATATTTTCTATGTGGAGTTTAGGTTGTGGCAGATATCCATATTGAATAAAACGTCTTAAAATTGACACAACCTCTCAATCATTACAACATTTTTGAGAAACAAATTACCATACTGAAGTTTACAAGGGATTGATGTAGATGTAGGTGTAACAACCGAAACTAGTTCTCCGGAAATCTTTTTAATAAATACGTGGTAATGGCAGTTCAAGTCGTTAACTCCGATATTGAAATATCTTGATGGAGTATTGAGATTTGAATACTTGCATTATCTCTGCAAAAACATATACGAGTTTTTTCGATTAGTATATAATCAAGCTATCAAAATGAAACAGTTTTCTCAAGAAAACATTTTTTTTTCGATCATTACTTTTTGAGATATGAGCGCCTAAAGTTTAAATTTTTGAGACAGTACATTTCAAGTTCGGTAAGAGATAAATCCATGAGATTTAGAGGATAGATTCTTCATGGTATTATTGATCTAGTAAAACAAAAATTTTCTGAAAATATCAATTTTTGAGAAAGTTATTTAATTTACCAAAAATGACAAAAAATAACTCAAAAAAAGTTATTAAAAGTGAGTTAGTACATCAGTTTCTGTCTGGCTTGAGAATGTGCAACACCAGCACGAAACGGTCGTCGCCACACCAAAAGAATATGAGTGTTTTTCACTTTAAAGTTACATAAAAATACAATGGTAACAATAGTGAAAACAAGATGGGTAACCAACAATTAATTATTTGAATTCAATTAATCTTACCTTCTGTTCATCTTCACTCTCAGAGAGGCTCAGGTCCTTTTCCAATCTGAAACAAACAAAAAAAGAAAAATCGTTAGAAACTGGATTCTCTCTCTTCTTTGGTTCAAATAATAGTGTATCACATAGGCTACTACAAAAACATTACACATTTCTCACTTCTACATTATAGAATAAAATAGTATACTAGATTTTCAATAATTTTATCAAATAGTTTATCCAATTACTATGGTACACCAAATTAAATTCATCACTTTTCTCTTTCTGATCTAATAATTCTAGTTAGAATCTAATAATTCTCGTTAGTTTTGAAGCTAGTTAGTAGCAATTGTCCCCTATCGCGTGTCGGCCAATCCTCATCTCTTTCTGCTATCATTATCTCTCTCACTCACCCCTCTTTCTTGACAATATCGATCCACTTCCCTCTCTGTTGCTCCTCATTCTCCCGTCTGTCATTATTATTTCCGGTCATCACAAGAACCAATTGCCAGTGAAGCGTAGTTACTTAGGTACTAGTGTTCCAGCAACGCAAATTCTAATTTATGATGACGTCATAATTCAGTGGCAGTACGTCATAGCTCAAATATCCGAGCAACTTGTCACTTGAATATACAGACAAACTAATGAAACACTGACACGTTTCAGAATAATAATTGCGCTGCTTGATGCAACTTTAAATTAAGGTCTGGATTCAGTTATCAAGTTGGTTCTGCACGTCAGAGCCTACAAAATATCACCTGATTAATATTAGTGGTATTTCAATAATATTAACGTTATGAATAAATCATTCATGACGAATATTGTATCAAAAACTGGAATCACATTTAAGCCTATTCTGAACCTCACAGTATGAGGTAATAGGACAGGTGCCACAGTAGAGGTGGAATTCATTTTTTATATTTGACAAATAACTCTTTCAAAAATAAAAAGTTAGATTACAGATGGAAATTACTGAAATATTATTGAAAAAGATAGATTTTTTAATCAGTTGTAAAGTTTATCATGAACGTCATAGCTAAGTTTCAAGAAAAATATGGGCGTTTCCAATTTATTTCAAATTCGGAATCTTGTTTGAAAAAGACGTCAAGTTTGATTAGGACTTGCTCATTTATTACAGTATTTAGATTACATTTAAAAAAGTTCTAGAAATATATTAATGACACACAATTTTTCCTGGTTTAACTTGATAAGATAATATTATGATTGAAGGGAACAGTAGTCTATTTTCATCATTTGTGATGTGAAAAGCAAATAGGGACGAAGTTGTCTCAAGAAATCAAATTTGAGATATCATTTTTCCTCAATAAAGGAGACTATAAACTAAAAAAAATTCAGATTGATATCTCGAATAATGACTGAGTTATGCCTATTCAAACATAAAAACAGGACAATGTTATAACCCCATAACGACAACTGTTCCCTTTTCTGCAACATTAAATGTCATATAATCGACGAAAAAGTCGACTTTTCAACCGATTCTGATCAACAAAGGAAATGTTATTGCACGATAATCGATTGAAAACTCGTAATCGATATTTTTGACCATAGTCTCTATTATTGTCTGCCCTGAACATTTTACTCTTCCGACAACTGGTCCCTTTTCGCTTTCCACATCACATTTATCGATCAAATGTCAATTCTCATAGGTAATTCAGAGGTAATTTTTCAGCACAAATATAATCTTCAAAATATTGTATTGTTCACTGTATCCAAGAAATAATAATATATGATTTAACAACGAACAATTTCCATTTATTCATAACCATAGGTTTTGAGACCTCTAGGTTTCAATATTTAAAAGATGACTAGAAGTCTAACTGTAAATTTATGTAGCTAATGTTCGTCCACTTATTCATAACCATAAAAGTTCTAGACATTTATTAATAAGAGGTAAATGTTCCTGGTTTATCTTGATAAGATAATATGATTGAAGGGGGAAGAGTAGTCTATTTTCATTATTATAGATCAAATGTCAATTCTCATAGGTAATTCAGAGGTAATTTTTGTGGAATTCACAAGTTTGTGGAAGATGACTACAAGCCTAACTCTAAATTTAAGTTCAACTGATTGCCAAATGTTTTTCCGAAACAGGAAAAATTCAAACACCTTCAACACTAAATTCAATTAAGATTTTCAACAGCGGATACTGACTAAATTGGTGAATACGTTGCAGATATTGACTACAACGTTTACCATTTATTCAGAGATTCAGCACGGCATAGAAACATAAAGATATTTAATCTATAACCAGAGATTATTTGTCTCTGATATAAGTGAGTAAAAAGTTAATCCTCATTTTGCTTATTGAGTTAAGAATACGTAGTTTGGAACAATTGATTCGTTGAACAACAGTCAACACAATAGATGGAAACAATAGTTATAAACAATAGTTGAAAATAGATCCGGAATATTTGTTATTAGTTTGGCAAGACTAGAACAGTTCTCTAGTATGTTGATTGGGAGAGCATAAGCATAGCCAGTGAAATCAGGGAGGGTTGCAGGCTCAAGGTCACTAAAGTAAGTAAGGCAGTGCAAAGGGGTTGATTTCCATGAGACTGGGGTGCTTCCTATAAAATCGAAGAGGGTGCAATGCAATAAAGAGTGGGGTAGAAATCACTGACAGGAGATGATAGAATTAGTTAGTAGCTGGGAAGAGTTTCTGAGAGAGAGAGTCAGAGAGAATACGAGAGCGTGTGGGAGAGAGAGATATGGAGATAGTCAGAGAAAATAAAAGATTGAGAGAGAAGTATGTTAGAGAGAGAGAGAGAGAGAGAGAGAGAGAGAGAGAGAGAGAGAGAGAGAGAGAGAGAGAAATATGGAGATAGTCAGAGAAAATAAAAGATTGAGAGAGAGAGAGAGAGAGAGAGAGAGAGAGAGAGAGAGAGAGAGAGATATGGAGATAGTCAGAGAAAATAAAAGATTGAGAGAGAGACAAGTATGTTACAACAGAGAGAGAGAGAGAGTCAGAGAAAATAAGAGAGTGAGAGAGAGAAGTATGTTACAACACAGAGAGAGATATAAGATAGTCAGAGAAAATGAAAGATTGAGAGAGAGAGAGAGAGAGAGAGAGAGAGAGAGAGAGAGAGAGAGAGAGAGAGAGAGTGAGAGTGAGAGAGAGATTGAGATTGAGAGAGAGAGAGAGAGAGAGAGAGAGAGAGAGAGAGATTGAGAGGGAGTCAAGACAAAATAAGAGATTGAGAGAAAAATTGGAGTGGATTAGAGTACTTTATTAATTTAAATATATGTATTCAGGACTATTTATTTTTATTTATTTATGTATGATACAACAGAGAGTAAGAGAAAAAAAGAGAGTGAGAGAGAGAGAAAGTGACACAGAAGGAGAAAGAGAAATGGTGTGAAGGAAGGGTGATAAAATGATGAAAGAGGAGACGGGAGAAGAGAGGACTGTATGGAAAAAGAGAAAAAATGACGTTATTGATCTTCTTAATACTTTTATTAAGTGATTGCAGACATGAAACTTACAATCAACCCCAAAAAACCATTTTGATATAACTTTCGAATTTGTGCAACACGTATAAGATGGGAAATAGTCTACAATGTATTCAAAGTCCAAAGTTACAGCAATCAGAGTATAGAACGATCTCTACAACATTATGACAATTGACTTGATAAATAAACCACAATAATGAATACATTATCTTTTTTCTCTGGAATGCACGTATAAAGGTTCGTACAGATATACGCGCCGCGAGCATAAGAAATTCACTTTAAATCAGCTGATTATATCTGTATTTTTACAGAAACAGTAAGATATAGATATAAAAAACTTGGCATAAGCTGATTAAAAGTGAATTGCTCATGTTCGCGGCGCGTAAATCTGTACGCACCTTATGATAGGGACTAAATATATTCAAAGTCGCAGGTTGCATCAAGGAGTGATTTCTACCAGATTATGACAATTTATTGACTTGATAAATAAATGACACTTAGAGCCGTTTGCACAGTCAAAGCTTAAACTCGATTTAACCAGCTGGTGGCTTAAACTCAAAATGAAACACATTATAACAAACTAGACTTGATACGGATTTAATCCAGTTTAAAATGAAATTCAGTTCAAACTGACACTGTGCAAACGGCCCTTAATAATGATAATGAATAGATTATCTTTTCCCTCTGGAATGAGAGGATTAACATAAATTTAAACTTATTAATTTACTCAAAACCAAGTTCTGTGTTAATAGAATGGATGATAAAGCTTAGAGTTAGATAGCTTTTATAAAGTTAACCTTACGTTGAGTATTTCCTAGTGCGAATAAATGGGTCAAATGAATATAGAACTGATTATATTCTATGTAATGTACTAAAATCTAGAACAGGAAGGCTGTATATGTATTATGTATACTATGAAGCATATTTCAATTACTGGAATAAGACCAGGGAAGCAGTTCAAAAGATGACCTATATACTTGGTTGCTAGGGAGAAGAGGATGGAGGTGGAAGGAGAAAGAAGAGGAGGAAGGGAGAGAGAAATTTAAGGAGAGATAAAAGAGAAGGAGGAGAAGAGGAGATGAAGAAGTGACAGAAGAGAAAAAAGATAAAGAGGAGAGGATTGGTTGCTAAAGAGCCAAGATGATGAGAAGAGAGGGAGAAAGAAAACAGGAAATAAGAAGAGGAAGGGAATAGGGATGACAGGTAAAATGGAAGGAAAAAGAAGGGAGATTTGATCTAAGGAGAGGATGAGGAAGAATGAGCAGAAGGATAAGGAGCAAAGAGTAATCGGAGGGGGGAGATAGATAGGATTGAGAAAAAGAGGGAAAACAGACAGAAAAGAGGGAAAAGAAGGAGAAGAAAATGATGGAGGAGAATATGAAGAATACAAAGAATATGAAGATGAAGAATAATGATGAAAGAAGAAGAAAAAGGATGAGAAGAATAAGAAAAAAATGAGAAGAAGAAGAATAAGAAAATAATGAGAAGGAGAAGAAGAAGAAGAAGAAAAAAAATGAGAAGAAGAAGAATAAGAAAATAATGAGAAGAAGAAGAAGAAGAAGAAGAAGAAGAAGAAAAAGAAGTAGTAGAAGAAGAAGAAGAAGAATCATAATAATACAATCAAAACGAATAAGAAACGGTTTATAAAAAGAAATTGAGAAGGAGAAGTATGAAGACCTGAAAGCATAAAAGAATCTAAGATGAGAAGAGATGAAAGACGAAGTACAAGAAATCGTACAAAGAAGGGAATAAAGAAGCAACTGAGTACGAGGCAGCACAGAATGGAGAATTGAATAGTTAATAAGTTACCTTTTACACCGCTGGCAAAGTCAGCTCGGAAGTGGGTCATACATACATGACACACATTGTATACGTCTATACATGATACACAAAATGCTAACTGGAGACAGGTGGGAGAGGGAGGAATACATACATACGTGTGAGGGGGGTTGGGTGGAAAATCAATAGTTTTCAGAGTTAAATTGAGAACGCATCGGTTAGTGAGAACGCCAATGAAATTTATTATGTGTCAGAGTCAGGAGTCACCAGACCTGCTCACTTCTGACAAGAGGCTGTTTAAATCAATGAGGATATCTATATATATGGATGACTATGTAGATGATTATGTTTTGGTGTGTGTTGATTATGTTTTCATGATTATGTTATTGATTGATTGATTCTTTATCACAATAATGACAATGTATTGCCAGATCTTGCAAGACCCATTGCATACTAACACTACATTATAATGGAAACAAATGAACAACTAACATATTCAGAACAGATAATAGATATGTAGATGAGTAGATAACTTCTAGAAACAAAGAGTAGAACCTATTTGTTGAATAATATAGAATAGAAATAAGAATACTAAGTAAATAAAATGATTCAACTTTTCTAAACAGATACACATACACACACACACACATGTTAAGGAGTATCCTCAGTTTTTCTCTCCCATTCAGTGCTTTCTTGTGAAAATAAAAATGATTAACAAATAAAAAAAATGTCTCATGTCTATCGATTTTAAAATTCATAATTATGAAGTGGTAAAAGAGAGAAAACAGAGGTTTCAGGATTTATATTACAGTTCGAGTTTGAACAAAGATTAGCTTTTCTCAATCAATGTCATGGTTAGAGTTGACCTGGAACAATTTCTGCTGATCACTCTACTATTAATAAAAACAGAGATGCATTTACTACCATCCTATGACAAAAAATATTTGTGAAATCGTTACTATCATTATTTTTCATTCATCTTATTGGTTTTGGGTCTTATTGAATCAGAGCAGCTTGTAGTTATACTGTAGTTGATATGATAAATCGTTTGATTTGATGAATATATACTTACATAATATATATGCATAATATATATACATAATATATATGTATATATACATATACATACGTTTGAATAGATCCACAAGAGGTATTTTATATACTTTGATTGTATGGTATGAGATGTTATGATATTTCTCCATAATTGAAAGAATAATATGTTGATATTGTTAAAGTGGTATTGATAATATCAACATATTATTCTTTCAATTTTAGATACTATCAAAAGATAAATATCCCAAAATATAGAAACATATTGATATAGGTAAATACATAATATATACTTGATTATTTTTGCTGGCAAAATCTCTAAGGTTAGTTCGAGGGAGATATATTTATTTCCTGTACATATGTAGAAAGTAAATATTTCAATTCCACACAAAAACACGAAACATAAGAAACATTACAAGAAATTTCTGAAACCAACCATTGTATGTAATTGTAAACTATCTAATATTTTCAATTAACTATTTAATATTGTGATTGATGTACAGTAGTAGTTTTAGTTTTTTTTGAGAAATAAACATTTATATATCTATTTATTTAATTGTGATTTTGTTTTGAAACTTGTATTGTATTATGGCAAATGAAAATTCAATTTAGGGAAGGTAGATCAAAAGTATTAATAGATATAAAAACTGTAATCAATTTGAATAAAACATCAAGAATATAATGAGTTTGTTTTGAAACTTGTATTGTATTATGGCAAATGAAAATTCAATTTAGGGAAGGTAGATCAGAAGAATTAATAGATATAGAAACTGTAATCAACTTGAATAAAACATCAATAATATGAGTATAAAAAGGAATATAATAGATTCATTCATTTATGAAGCATTTATACTCCTATTTTTGTTCACAGTGCATTATTTCTGTATGCATACTATAAGGGAATTATGAATAAATGGGGAGGAAAAAGAACAACGCATATGAAAGAAGTTACAACAATATAATGACAGGTACTTATTGATCTTGAATCCCCTGACACAGTTGCACAAAAAAGATAGTTTTCTTTAACGATTCATTATCCTCTCTTTGATATTATCTTCAGGAGATCATCCACCTGTCCTCCCAACAAAAAACAGACCCAAGACTGCCTCAAGCTGTTGATAAGGTATTCCCAAAGACAGCAGCTGGAACTTGGCTCTTTTCAAAATTTGAAACCGGAAATAAAATAGGCTGGGGGTGATAATTGGTCTTTTCAACCTCATTTGCCAGTTGGCTTATTTAGGGAGATGAGAACAATAGAAGACAAATATTTTTTTTATAGAATCTTCCCGAGTGAACAAATTTGTAAATGTTTTGAGGGATCAGAATAGAATATTCACAGGCGAGAAACATGGTTGAAATTCCTAATTATTCAAAATCAACATTGATTAAAAAATTGATTCTATGTACCCTTGAAACAATTCAAGTAATTTTAGTTTTGGAATTATTGCTTTTCCATTTATTGGAAGAAATAATCTGATGTGGAAGGAAAAACAAACATTAGCAGAAAACTTTAGAATTGAATCAAATAGGTAAATCCTGATGGAAAACCCGAATGGAAAAACACAGTAATTTCCATCACTAAGGCCCGGTTGCACAAAAGCCGGTTAAATTTTGATCGTGATTACTTCCACAAGAACCAATCAGAGCATTAATTATGATGCTGAAAAAAACAGTACATCTGCTTATCTTATATTGGGTAGTTACTTGTTGTAACAAAGTGTATCTTTATGCTCTTTTCAAAAAGCCTTCTCTGATTGTTTCTCGTGGAATTAATCACGATTAAAATTTAACCGGCTTTTGTGCAACCAGCACTATTTATGTCAGATTTATTCAGAAAAGTCCTTTTTTCAAAAAGCCTTGTCTGATTGTTTCTCGTGGAATTAATCACGATTAAAATTTAACCAGCTTTTGTGCAACCGGCACTAAATGTGGTCGATTTCTATTCAGAAATGCTGATCGGAACAAATAATTTATTATAAATGATTTTAAAAAGCAAAATAGAATAAATTGATTTGGAATTATTATTGTAGCCTAGATATTCTACTCAATTTTTTAGAATTTCAAGTGAATCCAAATAATTTTTTAGGTTCAATTTTGAAATGTTTGAGTCCGAAATAAGTGGATAAGAAGCTGAATTCCCTACTTCCACTTTCCCTGGATCCCTGACTACATCCGAATTTTAATGACGACCATTGACAATGACTTCCTGACAGGAAGGGTTTCATCAGATGATCGCTCCAAGGCGGGAAATAGAGGCCAGGTGTAAGATTACACCTTTAAAAAACACACACCTGTTGCTGTCTACTGGATACGTAAGAAGGTGAGTTACAGAAAACTGGATACGTAAGAAAATGCGTTGCAGAAAAGTGGATACGCAACACTGATGTGTTACTTGCAAATGATACAAAATATAGATATGTTGCTAGAAAATGATACGCAACTAACAACTCTGTATCAAATTGGTTGATACACGTATCATGCAACAGTAGATCGACAAGGTAAGTCTAATTTAGACGATCACAGTAATTATGATGCTGAAAAAATACAGTACACCTGCTTATCTCATATTGGGTAGTTACTGGTTGTAACAAAGTGTATCTTTATGCCCACTATTGTTCCAGGTAAGGTGTGGAGTGAGAGAGAAAAAGAAGAAGGAATAAGAGAGAGAGTGACAGAGAGGGTAAGAGAGACATCACCTGTTGCTTATTAATTAACATCAAACTTCCTACATCCGTTCCAAGGGTTTCAGCTGGTCTGCAAGTCCTCATCTTCACTTCTTCTTCTTCTTCTTCCTTATTTTTTCTCTCCATCTTCTTCGCTCAGTGTAATTTCTTCTTTTACTGTTCTTCTTCATTTTCTAACATCCTGTCTTCCTGTCCAACAAAGCTTGCCGTAAGCTTCCTGTCAATATTTTTGGATCGTCTTGTTTTTGTAAACAGTTTTCGACTCTTAAACTACTTCTATAATGATTATTCTCCACTTTCTAACACGCCGAACCCCATTAAAGTTTTCATTTTCATTATTATTCGTGTATTATAATAATCTACACCAAAACGTATACAGTCAATCCTACGATCCAATATATTGATATAATTTTGTTATTAATATATTCCATTTTTTTGAAATTTGTTGGTATCACGAACTGAGTTCTGAAATCCTTAATTGCAACTATTTTTTATTTCATCGATAGTTTCTAGTTTGGTCATTAGTTGATATCGCATCTTCAATACTATATTTTACTATTTTGGAGATTTGTAGTTATACCAAAATTTGAAAATAAGTTCTGAAATTCCCTATTTGAACTATTTTTGCTTTTCATTGATAGTTTCTAGTCATTGGTTGATATCGCATCTACAAATTTATAAGATCGGATCACAACTTTGCCCACAATGTTTACAATGTGAATATCGTAAATTGAAGGCATTTATCTATCTATATTTGTACTATAAAATAACTTTTCGCTCTCCATTGTACAGAAAAACTGTGTATTGAATATGATGGGAAACATATTCATCTCTGTATTAAAAATCGCCGATATAATCTTCATTGGTACAACCAAATATGTATTTTACATGTTTTAATAATAAGGCAATTCTTTCAAACCTTTGTACTGGGACATTCAAGTAAGTGTTCAATCAATCATTTTATACATTAAAATGCACTACAAAATTGGTCTAGACATCTTTGTATACTCTCTACTCAACATTATATTGTATCAGAGCGGATAACATTTTTAAATCCATTCTATTTTTCTATAATTGTATCAACTTCATATTTGTACTCCAACATTTTTCATTCATTGTGCTGAACATCTTTAAAACAAATCAGATTTTATTGCCTTACAGAAAATTACAGTTTACAAATGTAATATTTTTAGAATCTCGTACCATAACGTATATACTTCTTACGATAACATTTCAATCCTACCCGATCAGAAGTCAAAGAACTAGAAATTCCAACTAGGAACTAGAGTCCAAAGTGAAAAATAATAAACACACTTTGAACATACACAACTGTTTTGTGTCTTTCGGCGATAGATTAAGAAAACATGGGAAGAAAAATGGTAAGCAAGACAGAGAGAAAGAGAGTGAGAAATTTATGGAGATACAATGGAAGAGAGAAAGAAAGATAGAATAGACCACCCAGATACACCTAGTAAATAAAAGCGTAAAAGAATTGAGAGATGGATTGTGGAATAGTGAGTGCGGTTCTAGGTCCTATCTGAGTAGGATTACTCTTTTCTCAGTCTGTTTTCTATTTCCTTCTCACTCACTCTCTCTTTGTCCGTGAATTCCTGGCGGTGTTTCTCCCTCCCACGTTACAAATTAGAGGCAACCGTAGCATGGATCATCACGCGCACTCAAGTCGGCCAAATATGCGTTCTGGAGGAAAAGAGAACGATGCAGAAGGAGAAGAAGTAGAAGAAGGAGAAGAAGTAGAAGATGAGGAAGCAGAATAAGTAGAAGAAGTAGAAGAAGAAGAAGAAGAAGAAGAAGATGATGATGAGGAGGAAGCAGAATAAGCAGTAGAAGAAGATGAAGTAGAAGAAATGAAAAGGGAAATGACGAGATGAAAGATCAGGTTAAAAAGATGAATATACAAGTATTGGGAGACAGGAAGTGAAGTAAGAAATAAAAAAGATAAGTAGAAGAAGAAAATAAAAAGAAGCAGCAACTGAAAAGTAGAAAGTAGAGGAGGACATAAGATGATGATGATGATGAGGAAGCAGAATAAGCAGTAGAAGAAGAAGAAGATGATGATGAGGAGGAAGCAGAATAAGTAGAAGAAGTAGAAGAAGGAGAAGAAGTAGAAGAAGGAGAAGAAGTAGAAGATGAGGAAGCAGAATAAGTAGAAGAAGTAGAAGAAGAATAAGATGATGATGATGATGAACAAGAGAAAGGATTGCAATGCATAAGGGAAAGATTAAGAAAGTGTAAATAGAAAAGGGCAGAAATGAAGACAGGTTGAGATAAAGATGAGGAATAAAAAGTAGGAGGAAGAGGATGTGAAAGTGGAGTTGGGATGGTAGGAGTAGGGGGAGGAAGACGGAAGAAGAAGAGGAGGAGGAGGAGGAGGAGTTGGAGGAGGAGGAGGAGGTGGTGGTGGAGAAGAAGGAAGAAAAACAGAAGGATGAAGGGGAGAGAGGGATGACAAGCTTAAGTGGGAAGATAGAAAGGAGAAGAATAAAAGAGGAGCAAAAAGGAGATAGGAAATGTAGAACACGAAAAGGAGGAAAAATTGATAAGAAAAGAGAGACAAAGTGGTCTTTGAGAGAAGACAAGGTTGAGAAAGAATTCAGCTAAACCAACAGAAAATGAAGGAAATGGACAATCAGGCAGTAGAAGAAGAAGACAGGACAAAAAGAATAAAGAGCAATGATGAAGAAAGCAGAAAATGATGAAAGAGGACGAGGTGGAGTAAGTGAGAGGTGACAGTGGACAAGAAGGAGGGAGATATAAAAATTGGGAAATAATGAAGTAAGAGATTGAGAAGGAAATGAAGAACAAGTATGATTCGCAGGAGACAGAAAATAATAAGGAGCAGAGAGGAGAAAACGTAGTAGGAGAAAAAGAAAGAAAAACAGCAAAGGATCAATGAACGGAGATTGTTTTACATAGCTATGAGAAAATAAGAGATTATGGGAGATGACTAACTCCATGATAATTCCAATCCACAACCACAATTACCGCCAATACTGGGAGAGGCTAACTTCACCCATGATTCTTCAGCTTCAAACAAAATAATTCACTTTAAACCGTCAGCAGTGTTCGAGTGGAAAGCATAGATGTTATATATAAGTAAAACTAACGGTTCATGATAAATCTCATACAGATAAATAATAATTCCTATAGTGAGGTCCACGTTATAATGGCAGTGTTTAATTAGCAATGGTTTCGCTATCCTTGTCCATCATTCAACAAAGCGGATAGCGCTCTCTCTTTCTCACTTTGCTCTGTTGCCAGATCGTCTTTTAACAATGTAGAATTGATAATTGATTAACAAAATATTTCATCTAAATTATGAAAATTATTTAAATATAATAAAGTAAATAATACTGGATCAATGCACTATAATTTTCAAGTTTGCACTAGTTGTAAATAAATTCAAAATCTAAATTTGGTTATCACTTTCAATGATTTATCTTCAATATCTGCACTGATATAATTACTCACTACTATTTTAAAGTAAAAAATCTAATATGAAATCATAATCTTAAATGTATATGTTGGTAGTAAAGTAAATAATACTGGATCAATGCACTATAATTTCTAAGATTGCAAATAGGTTCGGAATCTACATTTGGTTATCACTTTCAATATTTTATCTTCAATATCTGCACTGATATAATTAGCCCACTCACTACTATTTTAAAGTAAAAAATCTAGTTTAAATGTATGTGTTGGTAGTAAAGTAAATAATACGGGATCAATGCACTATAATTTCTAAGTTTGCACAAGTTGTAAATAAGTTGAAAATCTAAATTTGGTCATCACTTTCAATGATTTATCTTCAATACCAGCACTTATGAAAGTACTCACTTCTGTTCTAAAATAAATAAATAATCCAATATAAAATGTTCTAATAGTAAAGTAAATAATACTGGATCAATGCATAATAATATTTCTAAGTTTACACTAGTTGTAAATAATTTCGAAATCTTATTTTGGTTATCACTTTCAATTTATCTTCAATGCCTACACTGATATAATTACTCACTACTATTTTAAAGTAAAAAATCTAATATAAATGTATGTGTTGGTAGTAAAGTAAATAATACTGGATCAATGCACTATAATTTCTAAAGCTGCGTTTACACCAAAGTTATTAACAAAATGTTAATAACTTAATCCTTATAGATTCTATTAGATTGAACATAACTTATCATACACATGATCATATTATGTGTTTGTCAGGTTCCGTTCAATCTGATAGAATCTATAAGGATCAAGTTTTTAACATGTTGTTAATAACTTTGGTGTAAACGCGGCTCAAGTTGGCACTAGTTGTAAATAAGTTCAAAATCTAAATTTGGTCATCACTTTCAATGATTTATCTTCAATATCTACACTGATATAATTACTACTATTTTAAAGTAAACAATCTAGTATAAATGTATGTTTAGGTAGTAAAGTAAATAATACTGGATCAATGCATAATAATTTCCAAGTTTGCACTAGTTGTAAATAAGTTCAAAATCTAAATTTTGTCATAAATTTCAATGTTTTATCTCCAATATCTGTACTGATGAAAGTACTCACTTCTGTTCTAAAATAAATAAATAATCCAATATAAAATGTTCTAATAGTAAAGTAAATGATACTGGATCAATGCATAATAATTTCCAAGTTTGCACAAGTTGTAAATAAATTCAAAATCTAAATTTGGTCATCACTTTCAATGATTTATCTTCAATATTTGCACTCACTACCGTTCTAAAGTAAACAATCCAGTATAAATTTATGTTCTAATGGTAAAGTGAATAATACTGGATCAATGAACTATAATTTCCAAGTTTGCACTAGTTTCCTAGCCTAAACAAGAAGCATGAGCAATCTTTTACTTCTCACTTTCACAGGAAAGAATAATTGTTGAAAAGTAAACATGACTGTAGTAAGATTTAGTTTCTACTTTCAGCATTGGTTAAATGGGAAGCATTGACATAAATGATATAAGGTATGCTGACAGTTTAAAGTGACTCTCAGTGAAGCACGACTGTGTTAGTAGTAGGAGGTTACCAAATGTCAGAGCACCGACTTTTGCCACAACGTCTCTATTCACTCAATCAACAGCCACTCTCTCTTTTATCATCTCTTCTCTCTCATTCCCTCTCATCTTCTCTCTCTTTTATCGTAATTCCCCTCATACTCTCAACTTTTCTCTCTCTCTCTCTCTCTCTCACTCTCTCTCTCTCTCTCTCTGCAAAGTCATCATTCACTTCCAAACCTAGAGTATATTTTCTTGTTGAACAGTCCTAGAACTTTTTACCATCTTTTCACCAACTTTTTTGGAATCTTCTTCATTCAACTTGATTGTCTTCCTAATTAATCTGTCCTGCACACTCTCTCAATTACTCTTTTCCCTCTCTTTCTCTCTCATACTGAGAGGTAGATAATCTTATGAAAAGGGTTGTGTGATAAACAGAAAAAATGTCCTTGATAAAGTCACTACCAGAGATAACTTATACTTTGACTAAGATTGTTTTATTCTATGGTCTCTACCATTAAAGATATCCAAAAAGATATCTAAACAGAGTCAGGGAAAACTTATACGTTCGGTTTCTTGTTGAAGATTGTTTTATTCTATAACAGAGTCTCTCGTTCTCCTTCTTCATTTGAAAATTAATCAATCATCGATGTATATTCATTAATTATTTTATCATTATATTTAAAGATTGTAGATTTACTTACATTTATAGAATTATAAATGAAAGTAGATCGAAGTTTTAAAAATTCTTCAATTATCTTATCCGTGAAAAACCATTGTAGTATTTTTAGCTATTTATGAACTTACTGTATTGTGTTGTGTACATTTTTTAATAACATTTCACTTAGTTATTTTATTAGAAGACACTTCACTTCGTAATTCTATTTGTAAGCTTTGTGTTTTTATCTGTAAACACCACTCAATTACCAAAAATTGCATTCTAAACTAAAAATTACATTCTATAACACGAACTAGCATTCTATAACATTCTAAACTAGAAATTTCATTCTATATCACTATTTATTATATCTTTTTAGAGGACATTGCTTTTCCCCTACTGTTTATTCCACTGGTTTGAAAATTAATTTTGATCTTCAATATTATAAAATATTCTTTCTTCTTTTGCAAACATTATACTTCGTAGCTCCATTTGAGCATGACAATAATTTCAAACCAAGATAAATCTCCACCTTTCCTTCAACTCCAGTCAACTCCTTCAAACTAAAACAGAAGTCTTTCCGCTCTCTTTTTCAACTCTTTTTTTCTCTCTCTCTCTCTCTCTCCTATTATTCGCTCTCTCAACCAGAGCAGCAATCACAACAAACATACAAAGGCGCTAGAGAAATTTCCCACGCTAGATTGAAGACGACCAAATAGAAGGAGAGAGAATTGAGAAAGAGAAGAACACCCCATGAAGAAAGGAAAGGTGTCGCCAGGTGCTGTTGTCGTCTGGATGCAGCACAAAAATGAGTCTTCCGCTGATGTCGTCTAGATCCAGCACAAAAATGAGCCTTCCGCTAAAAATTTCACTCAATCTTCTTCACTATCCAGCAAAACAGATTCCAGTCTTTCTGTCACTGTCACTATACACAGCATGGAAACCGTTCAACGAGAGTTCAATATCCTCAGAAATAAACTACCCAAAACGGAAATAACTGATAAAACTCCAACACACACTGGGAAAGGAGTGTTCTACTCATGTCAGTCCTACCAGTATGGTAAAACAAGATTGTTTCATCCATTTGAACTGAGGAAAACATTGGATAAATAACCATAATATGAAATAACGAGACTTACACGTGCAGGAGATGATGATGATGATGATGATGATGATCTACTAATAAATCTCCAAATTTCGACTCTTGAGAGTTGTAATACTTTTGGAAGAGACACGAGAAAGTCCAGGTCGTGATTTACATTTTACAACATGAGAGGCTACTTAAGAAGTGAGAAAATCGTATATGGTTGCCAATTTAAGTTGAAAATTTCTAGAATATTTCATGGTATATATTCAATCAATTTGAATGTTGAATCACTATTCTTCAATTGAATATAATATCACGACGTAATAAATTAATGATGTCACCGCCGACTGTAAAAGCAACCTATATTAAATTGTAAGTTCTACAATATCATTAGTCAGTAAATCGAAATTTCAAATGGAGATGATTAATTGTGCATTTTTTATTCTATTGTTTTCACTCAACTATATCAAAGATTGATTAAAATGACTATATGGAGGGAAAATAAAATCAATTGGGAAAATTTTTATGAATCAGCAAATCTCGGTAAATATGTTCCATTGTTTTGCGCACCTCAGAAATTCAGAATGGAACAATTTTAGCATTATACTAAATTTATTTAAAAATGCAGTATTATTTAAAATTAAGAGCTGAATGTTTAGTTTCAGGTTGATAGTTGACAGAGATTTTTATTTGAACTTGTTTTGCGCACCTCAGAAATTCAGAATGGAACAATTTTAGCATTACACTAAGAAAATTATAAAGACAGTATTATTTACAATATTAAGAGCTGAATGTTTCGTTTAAGGTTGATAGTTGACAGAGATTTTTATTTAAACCTTTTGCCTTCACAAGTTCAATTTACTAGCAAGTGAATGATTTTATGAATTGGAACAAGAAAGTTAAATTTCATTCAAACACGAACCACATATTATCAGCAGCAGTTAAGAGTTGAGATTTAAGTAGATATTGAAGAAGAATTTCAGTTCATCTCAACCGTGAATCAGGAGACTTCTTATTAGGGTTATTCAGGTGAGGAAAAAATGAAATAAATTGAATACAGTAATGAAATAATCAAGAAATTGAATTTTATGAATGAGATTGGAAAATGGATTGAGTTATTCTCGTGAACCCTCATCCTTGGATAGTAATAAAAAATATTTTCAATTTTTCAAATTGAGAAAAATTAGTCCTTCTTAACCTATTTTAAAAATAACCTATTTTAACGTTTTTAAGGATTAGTCCTTTTTTAAAAAATTAGTCCTTAATTAACCCTTCTATTGAAGGGTTATTTTAGACAATATTTATTTACATGAATATTATTGAATATTTTTTATTCGACTAGCTATAATTCTATCAAATATCATTTCCAGGCTCTACAACCTTGTCTTCTTCTATCCTAGCAGTTCTACCAACTGACAAAAATTGTAACCAACAATGTTGTGGAGCGAACGCAACGTAAATCGCTCGAAATCGTGCTCTAAACAGGGGCCAATTACATGCTCGACGCTCGCGCGTTCTTTCTTTATTGCAGCCATCAGTCACAGAAAGTTTCTTCATCACTGTAGTCACTGATTCACTTCAAATTGTCTGCATTCCACATAAGTAGCTTCTAGGCTTCCCATTCGACTAATAATGACAGATGGAAGTGAAGTATAGCTAGCTAATTCATCTCTCCTTTCCTTTATATTCTCTGCATAGACATTCTTTTTTATCTTCTTTTTCTTCACCATCACCGCCATCTTCAAGTAATAATTTTTTCTTCTCTAGCTCATCACACAGGTCTCTTTCTGCTTCTTCTTCTTCTTCTTCTTCTTCTTCTTCTTCCATTTCTTCTTCTTCTTCATCCTATTCTTCTTCATCCTATTCTTCTTCCTCTAACCTATTTCTTTCACCTCCTGTTCCTGTCTCTTCCCTACACTCTCACCATCTCCTTTTTCTTCTCATCGCAAGTTTTCTTCTTTTCTTTACTCTATTCGCACAATAATTTTACTAGTCTACAACTCTCCGACTCTTCCTTATTCTCGTTTCATTTCCTTCAATCCTTGCAGAAACTCTCCCATATTAAACCGTTTCATCACCTTATTTCATCATTATCCTTCCATTCAACAACGTCAAGTTTGTTTTCATCTCCTTAACTTATTTTCATTCCCTTTTTCTCCAACATAATCATCATCTTGTTCTTCTTCTTCTTCTTCATCTTCTTCAGTATCTTCTTTTTCTTCTTCTTTCTCCTCTTCCTTTTCCCCTTCTCATTTTTTATTTACTTTCAAATTCATCATTCCTGACTTCATCTTTTCTTAATATTCCATCCTGCTTGTACTCCACCTTCCTTCCTTCTTATTCATTTTCTTATTCTTCTTCATCATCCTACTTTCTTCTTCCTCTCCATCCTTCTTCATTCAATTTTCGTTTTTCTTCTTCTAATTTTAGCCCCCGTTTCGTCTTCCCCATCTTCTTCTACATCGTTTTATCCTTCTTACTACCATGTACAAGCTACGAGCTTTTTTACAACACCTACAATATTTCTCACTCATTCTCTCATTCACTCTCCCTCACTTCCTAACTCTCTCTCTCTCTCTCTCTCTCTCTCTCTCTCTCTCTCTCTCACACACACACACACACACACACACACACTCTCTCTCTGTCTTATACAGTATATCTCACTCACTTCTTCTCTTTATCACTCTTCTTCTCTCTCACTCACTCTGTCTTTTCGCCACACTCACTCTCTCTCTCTTAGACTCACTCTTTTCCTATCTGCCAATGTCCACTTCCAAGGTGGAACAACGAATTCGTTTCATTGCAATAGGTAGGCTAGAAAGAAGAGAAGAAAAAGGTGGCGGAAAAAGTGGTGGAGAAGAAGGTTATGGAGGAAGAGGAGGAGGAGGAGGAGGAGAGGAGGTGGAGGAGGAGCAGGAGGAGGAAGGGCCGGATGTAGAGGAGGAGGAGGAGGAGGAGGAGTTGGAGGTAGAGGAGGAGAAGGAGGTAGAGGAGGAGGAGGTGGAGGAGGAGGAGGAGGAGGAGGAGGAGGAGGAGGAGTAGGAGGAAGAGGTACATAGGATGGCTTAGAACAACTCAAGCAAGACCGTCTTCTTCTTATTCTATAGTTGAAGTAAAGAGACAAGGCCTTTCAAGCATTAGCCAGAAACAAAATTATCGTGCGCCATATCTACACTGATAGACCGATTCACACAGGCGTCTGTTTTCACTGAAGTTCATTATTATTTCTCGTTACCTTGATAGAGCTATAAAGATCATAGATTGTAATACAATATCCGCCTACTTATGACTTTCTTGTTAACTGCCAAGTTCCCAAATACAATCACGTTTATCTTTAAATGATCCTTTGAAGTATCACTTATGTACCTTACGAATATATGCATGCAATACTATAGTATTATATAATATTAATATATTACATTATAGTATTATATTATAACTAGCCATCAGGCTCGCTTCGCTCGCCATATCCGTCCAGCCAGGGGGCTCCGACCTCTGGACCCCCGACTGGATCGTCCAAGAATGAGATCAGCAGGCTCGCTTCGCTCGCCTGCATTTTTCATTTGAACATTTTTATCATATGTTAGGACGATCCAGTCGGGGGTCCAGACTAAACGTCAGGCTAAACTGATATGGCGAGCGAAGCGAGCCTGACGGCTGTTAATATAATATTCCCAGGAATAGCTCTGATTGAAGTAGCAGCACAGTATACATACAGTACGGAAACTTGGCTATATCCTGACGCCAAAATCCGCCATCTTGTTAGGAAGCGCCGCATTGTAATAGTATTGATGGTAGGTTCGGATCACTTCAATGATCCGGATCAATTGTTCTCGTTCACTGCCACGAGCCAATCAGAAGACCAGGATTGGAACTTCCCAAGGTCACGTGACGTGTTTAGTATTGGGGTCATGCAAAAAGCATTGGTTAGATGGGCGATTGATTAGAAGTTTCCATTCTGTATATTCTGTGGTAGCAGTGCTCAATCAATTTTTCCGCGATAAATGCATTCAAATCCTCAACTTAGTGCCAACCTAACAAAGTCAGCTCAACTTAATTGGCAACCTGACATAATTATAAATTTAGTTACCAGTTAACAACAACTGTTTCGAATAGTTACTCTCTCTAGATTATAGTTCTATATTAATATATAGTATGGCCTTTTTCCAATTATAATTAAGAGAATAATAAGAATATACATGCTAAAAGACGAACTTTAAACCCTTAAAAATCACCCTTAGAGTTAAAATATTGCCAGAAGATTTCTTAGTGCGCCTCTAAAGGGCCAACTGAACATAACTACCAAATTTGAACGTTTTTGGTCCGGTAGATTTCTAGTTCTGCGAGTGAGTGAGTCAGTCAGTCAGTCAGTGAGTGAGTGCCATTTCGCTTTTATATATATAGATACTATGAAAAATGTTTATATGCTATAACAAAATTTTATATAAGTTTGCTTTTTAAAAGTGAATTTGTGTTTAAAAATAGTTTTCTTGGTTTTAAACCTTTTAAAATGAAAACTCAGGAAGTTAAAGTGCAAATTTCTAGTGAGAAAGCATGAAGAACCGAATACATAACCTATTAAGTTGAGTGTTGATAGGAAATGACATTTGGTAATACGGCAAGGCAGATCATCTAAAAGGATCTCTTTGCCTATAAAAGCCATAAGAATAATAATAATAATACTATTATGGGGTAACAATATTAAAGAGAGGTTCAAATGGACAGTCACTGGAAACTTATACTTAGTTTGAATACCAAGGGAAACCTCGTTTATGTTTTGAATATCTTGTTGATAAACTACCTACCTAGGTCTCATTGAGAACATCAGTACATCACTATATAATTGATTATTGTAAATGAGAATGAACAGTTAATATTGCATCAATAAACCGGTATCAGCTACTGTCTAACAGTAGTTAATTACTTTAATTAACAAAATATTTCTTCTTAATTATGAATCTATTGAAAAATATAATTTCTGCTTAATAAAATATAATTCATTATTTTAAACGAGAATGAACAGTTAATATTACACCAATAAACCTGTATCATCTACCGTCTATAGAAGGCATTGATTGACAAGAAAGAAGATCGGCAACGTTGATCACCTATCTTTCTCCACTGCCATTAGAACGTGGACCTTACTATAGTGAGGTCCACGTTATAATGACAGTATTTGATTAACTTTGGGTTTGCTATCCTTGTCTATCATTCGACAAAGCCTGTTGTACTATCCTTTACTAGATCCACAACGATGACAGTCATGTTTTTGACAGTGTAGAAATATAATTAATTAATGCAGAAAATCGTCATCGTTATTCATCTATCTTTATCCACTGCCATTATAACGTGGACCTCACTATACGTAGATCTGAGAACATCATTGCGAAGAATCGTTCACTAGCATTTATAAATCTATCATATCTAGCATCTATCACACATAAATCTCATGTTATAATGAAAGCAAAAGTCATAACGTAATGTTTGCTAAAAGAACAATTTACTTTTCGAATGTTCATCGCAAATTCAGTTGCATTAAAAACCGAAAAGCAGCGTCTCTACAAATGAAATATCGATTAAATGTCGTCGTCACGACATTAGTCACCTTAAACTGTCAGCATTATTTGAATGGAAAGCATTGGAGTTATTTACAATGAATACTGCCAGTTTAGCACTTCACACAACAGAGTGGGTTTCAGTATAAACTGTCACTATAATTTAAATGGGGAGCTTTTTGTGTTATTTATAAGGAACGCTGTTCAATTACAATGCGCAAATAATCCGCTTTTCTTATCAACTTGGTTCAGTGACACAAACAATTGTTTCAAGTCACTTAAATTTTCATTAAACCGCTCCTCTTTCACTTGCTTCGTGTTCAATTCACTTCTCTTTGTGTTCTTCCTATCTCCCCCCCCCCACTGTACCGTTTCTTTATCACCCTTTCTTTGTTTTCAATAAAGTGTGTGCTTGAAATGTGTTCCTTACATTAGTAAACTGAGCAGCACGTGAGAGTTCAGTGTTTTATTTCAGACATTTAACTTTAATTACAGGGATGTGCCAAGGCGTGATTAGGATCTCTAACTCTGTGATTACTACCCCTCTACAATATTGATATCTTTATAAATTGAAGATTTATTTCAACAAGTTCTCTTGAATTATTATTTATTTATTTATTGTACAAAGTACAATAATCATAATATAATTATGACATTGAAGGAAAATTTACAATTGATATCTTTATAAATTGAAATTTTATTTCAACAAGTTCTCTTGCATTATTATTTATTTATTTATTGTAAAAAATACAAAAATCATAATATAATTATGACATTGAAGGAGAAACTAGGCTGAGCCTGTACTATTTCTCTTCAAAAACTTTGATCAAAAGTTAAAAGTTTAGTATGTTTATACTGTACTGAATATGTGAATTTGTGTGGTTTTGTACCACACTATCTAAACCATTGAGAAAACGTTACAATTAATAGAAATGGTAATGTAAGGACTAAACTCATTTCCAAGGTGATTGTTGAGTTTTCAAGTCTCGAGTTTCTAAGGTTAAGCCCTCAAGAGGGGAAAGTCCAAGATTGAGGTAAAGTTTTTGAGTTTTGAAATTCCAAAGCAAAGTTAAAACAAAGTTTCAAAGATGGATGAGAGGGGACAGTTTTGTTGAATCTACTAGTTCACTGTAATCAAAAACTACAATTTATCCCCTACCACTATATATGTTGTTAGGTAAACTAACCTAATCCAAACCATAGTAGGATATAGAGCTATGGAGCCAATAAATACACCTATCACTAAGGCTGCCATTTATCAGTTTTAATATTGGTCCAATCTTAAAAAATCTGGTACCAATCGATGAGCAATTACTAAACTAAATTATCCTTGTAGAGTTTTTGTAAAACCAACGGTTTATTTATTTATTTATTCAATATTACAAATCATATAAAATAATATGATTGGGTAGGAACAACAGGCTTGGCCCAAAACTATTCCATTCCCAAATTTTAATAATGTTACATGTGCATAAAAATAGGTTATGCTTCCACTGTAAATAGTTCAAGCTCAATTTTCGTCCAAAAATAAATACGAGATGCAAATTTAAAATTGAGAAGAATTAAAACACCAAACGAAAGTAAAATATTACACTTATTACACTGCACATTGAATTGATTAAGTTATTTTATGAAATTTTGAAGCCATAAATACACACACATTCTCACTAATTGTGTTATTCTGAGTTATTCAAGAAACAAAACTTTAAATGGCCGCCATTTTGTTTTATGAATTTGAAAAATTATCACAATTTTTTTCTAGATTTGTCTAGTTGTTATAAATAATGTTGTGCAAAGTTTCAATTTCTTATGTTTAACCATTTATTCTGAAAAAAATGATAAGTGAAAAAAGCAAAATGGCCGCTGTGTGAGTAACTGAAGACTCCAGGACAATTTAAATATGATATTTAGATATGTTTTTTACCCAGGAACAATGCCCTAGAGTATGTGTAGGGAGTTCGTAAACACCATGTATAGCCATATAGAGCCATAGTCTATAGAGGAAAGATAGCAAAGATCTTTCTCTATGCCCGAACCAACCTAACCATATCCTCACCCTACCTAACCCTAACCTAACAATAACCTTACCTAGAACTTACCCTATTCATTTACCCTAACCTAGGTTTTAGCAAACTTTATACCTTGATTTCACAGACATTTCAAAAAAAAAACAAATTAATATAATGAAAAATGAGACTACTCACAATGGCAGTGGCGGTTGCGTAGCAAGATGGCCGCGTCCGCCGCGCTGAGCTATCGAGGAGGCAGTGGTGGGGGTGCTGAACGATGATGCGTTTGAGGTTAGGTTACCACTCTTCGATGACGACAACTGCGCATGCGCATGACTGTGCGAGTGTGAGTGATGCAGCTGCTGCTGCTGTTGGTGTAGAGAGCTGCTAGAGCTGCTTCCTCCTCCTCCTACTACTACTCCTCCGAGACCTCCGTTGAGTAGAAGGTTTGAGGAAGATGAGGAGGAACCGATCAACGATGGAGGTGGGGATGATATCCTCTCTGCAAAATATAAAATTAAAAATGGATGAAAAACTTGAAAATTCAAAAGTACAGTTAGTACATAGAATAATAGTAGAAACATGGAATAGAGCATTAAAATGATGAAAGAAATGGATGAAAAGCTTGAAAAATCAAAACTTCAGAATATAAAATAATAGTAGAAACATGGTAGAAGAAATGGATGAAAAACTTGAAAATTAAAAAATACAGTGGCCTATACTATATAAAATAATAGTAGAAACATAGAATAGAAGATTAAAATAATAGAAGAAATGGATGAAAAAATTGAATATTCAAAAATTCAGAATATAAAATGACAGTAGAAACATGGAATGGAAAATCAAAATAATAGGAGAAATAGATGAAGAAATTGAAAATTAAAAAAATACAGAAGATAAAATAAAAGTAGAAACATAGAATAGAAGATGTATGATAGAAGAAATTGATGAAGAAATTGTGAATTCGAAAATACAGTGAATGGAATAATAGTGGAAACATAGAATAGAAGATCAAAATAATAGAAGAAATGGATGGAGAAATAGAAAATTAAAAAATACAGAAAATAATAGTAGAATCATGGAATAGAAGAAATAGATGAAAAGCTTGAAAATTAAAAAATACAGAACATAAATAATAGTAAAAACTTAGAATACAAAATTAAAATAAAAGAAGAAATGGGTGAAAACTTGAAAATTCAAAAAATACAGAAAATAATAGTAGAAACATGAAATAGGAGAAAAAGATGAAAAACTTGAAAATACAAAAATACAGAACATAAAATTAATAATAGTAAAAACATAGAATAAAAAATTAAAATAAGATATGAGTGAAAAACTTGAAAATTCAAAAATACAAAACATAAAATGTCCCTTCCAAAAACCCTTTCAAACTACAGTACCCTCAATCCTTCAATTATGACAAGAATATTGAAGATTTTAGTATTTTGTACGCTAGTGAAATCAGAACAAAATAACTGACTTCAATGAAAATCCAATCCTTCAACAGTACCTGAACAAACTAAAATAATTCCAGCTCCTGAATTCGTTGGGACATGAAACGTTAGAAAATAACAGAATGAGTGTCACGAGCAAGATAATGTGAGGCTCTCACTCCAGCCGCGGAGAGAGACAAGTGTTGACGGTTCAATAACCTCAATGGAGACACAGAGAGAGTGAGAGAGAAAGTATGACAGGGAGAGAGAGAGAACACAACAAATCTACTGCTTCATCTGGGGCTTCTCTAAAGTTGACAAAGAGCCTTTATAATAATTTTCAACACTATTGATTGTTATGTTGTGTGATTGTGGGGACCTAGATGTAACCCACATGTTTCAACAAACTAGCAAAAGAGGAAGATGAAAATAAATAAATGAAGAAAATGAGAGGGAGAGAGAGATACATATGAAGAGAGAGATTGATTGATTGAGTGATTGATTGAGTACTTTATTTATGTAGATTACAATATATACTGGCTTATACACTTATATACAATAGCTTACAATACAGCAAAATTATAGATGAATTTACATAATATAGACTAAGAAAATAATTATTGAACTGTATATGATATGAAAAAGAAATTTGTAATATAATAACTATAGATAATAATCATATTGTTATGCATCTACATAAATTGGCGGAGCTTTGGAGAGAGAGAGAGAGAGAGAGAGAGAGAGAGAGAGAGAGAGAGAGAGAGAGAGAGAGAAATTGAAAGAGTGAGAGGGTGAGAGATACAGATGAAGAGGGAGATAGAGAAATTGAAAGAGTGAGAGGTTGAGAGAATGAGAGAAGAGAGAGAGAGTGATTGGTATAGAAACCTAACTCCTCTCACACAAACCCATGCTTTTGTTTAAATCTTGATATTTTCTCAAGTGTTGTAATATACAATGAGCTCGAGTAACAAGCTATCTAAACATGGAATCATCATTTCCTATACAAGCTACAAGAATAATGTCTGTATTAAATTTCAATAGAATACTGCATCATAACTACCATCTCATTGTAAAAAATATGAAACGAATGATAAAATGATTGGAAGCATCCCTGAACCAATGTGAGAATTGGCTCTCCACACAGTACACAGGATTCCAATAAATTTTCGTTTTCCCTTTCAATTAGTCTGTCTGATCTTCCATTTTTCAATAGCTTCCCAATTTGCCCTTATTCCAATCCAATGACATAATTGGAAGCGAAATGTCAATAAAGTCGATGCTACAAATTGCGTCTCATCATTTTTCCAAGTGCAATGAAGACCAACAATTTACAATTTCAGAGAAAATTTCATGCTGCTGTGTATTCTTCAACCGCAGATCTGAATCAGATAAATTCTTATTCTGACTAGAGTTTTCCACCCACATTTCTGTAAAACATTTTTGCGTTTTCCTTCTATCAACTTTCTTCATATTTTTCTCGGTTTTTCATTTCGTCCTCTACCTGTACCTCTCACTTTATCGCTTCTTCCATTTCTTTATTCCATCATTTCTCAATCTATCGCTTCCTTAATTTCTTTTATTTCTTTATTATATCATTTCTCAATCTATCGCTTCCTTCATTTCTTTTATTCCTTTATTCCATCATTTCTCAATCTATCACTTCCTTCATTTATTTTATTCCTTTATTCCATCATTTCTCAATCTATCGCTTCCTTCATTTATTTTATTCCTTTATTCCATCACTTCTCAATCTATCGCTTCCTTCATTTATTTTGTTCCTTTATTCCATCATTTCTTAATCTATCGCTTCCCTCATTCATTTTATTCCATCATTTCTCAATCTAACGCTTCCTTCATTTCTCTTATTCCTTTATTCCATAATCTCCACTCTCAAACTTTATCAAATTTTCACTCTTTATCCTTTAAATTTCTCTTGAAACTAAACTTTAATTCATTCTATCAATTTTCTTTTCTCCTTCTACTTTCCCATTATTCATTTGTTTATTCCTTTATTCCTATGACCTCCACCCACCTCTATACCTTTATCTTCTTACACAATTCATTTATTCTTTATTTTATTGATTCTTACAATAAATACATCATCAAAATGATGGGGAGGGAGAAAATAAGGTAACCTTGTGCTATTCCTCTCCCAAATTTAGATAAGGTTACACATAGTCCGAAATAGGTTAAGTCTTGTAATTGTTCACAAAATTTCCAGTACTTAATTATTTTCACTAAGTAGATTTTTAAATTTAGATGCTTCAAACACAAACATAGAAGAAATATATTTTTTTCCCATTTCTCCCTCAATCTGTATCTCCTTTCCTACTTCAACTTCACATTCTTTCATATCTCCAAATTTCTTCATCTAATCATCTCCTATTTCCTTTCTATCTCCTTTCCTGCTTCATCTTCCCATTCTTTTCTATCTCCAAATTTCTTCATCTAATCATCTATTTCCTTTCTATTTCATCATTCTTTCCTTCTTATCCACACCTCTATCATCATTCTCCATCTTCATTCTCCTCTATTTTCTCCGATCTCCTCATATCTAGGTCTTCTTCACTTCCTTCCTCATCCTCCAGTTATATCCTCCTCTCCCATCTCCCCATTTCTTTATCGTCACATCTTCCTCATTTATTTTCTTCCTTCTATATTCTGCTGTCTTCCAATTTATAGGCCTTCTCCACTTCCTTCCTCATATCCAGTTTCATCTAATATCTCCGAATTTCTTCAATTTCACCTCTTCCTTTCTCTCGAATCAATCAATCAATCAATCATATTCCCACTCAATCCTTTACTTCTTCTTCTTTTTCTCCTTCTTCTTCTCCTTTCTTCTTCTTCTCCTGTCATCTTCTTCTTCTCCAATCCTTTACATCTCTTCATTTTTCTCACCCACATCTCAATTACCCCTTTTCTTATCCCATTTTCCTTATTTGCTCAATTTTCCTTATTTACTCCAACTCTTCCTCCACTTTCATTTCTCCAGCTAAAAATACTCCAGATAAGAAAGAATTCGCCAAACAAGATCCCTTCCCTCTTCACCTACTCAAAAAGCTCCCCCACCCTACGCAACAACAATTCCCAGAATCCACATGTTATTTCCACCCTTCCCCCCACGAGCAGCTCATGTTTTGGTGACCTGGCCAATTCCTCTATTATGCAATAGCACAAGTGAGGGAGAGAGATAGAGTGAGAGAGAGAGAGAGTGAGAGCGAAAGAGATACAGATAGATAGAAAGAGAGAGCTAAAGTGATACAGATAGATGGGAAGAGATATAATATATAGAGGGTTGGAGATAGATAGATGTGTAGAGAGAAAGATAAAGAGAGAATAGAATAGAAAAGCTGCCTTTATAATTTACCTAGGAGGGCGGAGTTAGGGCGCAGCCGGCCCTCTCTTACACTCAACCCTGAGAGTGAGTGTGAGAGATAGGAGAAAGAGTAAGAGTATATGAGTGAAATAAGTGATTGTGAGAGTTTCAGGGGATGGAAAAGAGGGACATAGTGACTAGAGAGGAAGAGAGAGATGTGTGTGTGTGTGTGTGAGAGAGAGAGAGAGAGCAAGAGAAAGAGAGAGAGATGGAGAGAAAGAGAGATGGAGGAGAGAATGAGAGAGAAAGAGAGAGATGGAGAGAGAGGAAAGGGGAGTTGTTGGCTTTATTGAGGCCCTTTCTTGTTCTATTTTCAGCAGGAAAAACCTCAAATGAAAAATAGAGTATTCCATCGAGACACACACGAATTTCCGTTATCTGCATAAGGGCTTCCTATTTCTCCACGGACTACCACGTAAAGCGTTATTCTCGTGCGTCAATTGACACCATTCTTATGGAAACAAAAACACAATGCATAATTTTTATAAATAAAAACAATCAACTTCATTATAAATTATAATTATAGGTTGAAAATGTGGCTCGAATTGTTACTATCTTTCAGAATTGAATTCTTTTCTCTCAGAATTATTCTTCCTGTTCTGGTAATAACTGATAAAACTGTGTATGAAATAGTATAAAATTGTGTTCAATATTATTATGTACCTTCAGTCTCATATAGGAAATCTAATCTAACCAAAATACAATTCATAATCGAGGAATTTCAGGCTGAAAATTTAACGTTATCAAACAACCGTAATAATCATAGTTTAACGATGATTCATACACGAGTCACACTCTCATGATAATTTAATTTGATTCAACATTCATCAATTTTGTTCATATTCAACAAAGATAAAAATCGGTAATACTGTATAACGTTTCATCATTCAAATTTTCTAAAACTATATTGGAATTGAATTTATGAATAAATTGTGTTTCATACTGTTTCAGCGATACTACAACCAAAGTTTATCTTTGAACTTTTCTAAAATACAAAATTAATTGATGGAAATAAATTGAAAGTTGCATTTGTTTAAATGCTTATTAATGAATAATCATTATTAAACGAAAATCCCAATTGAATGCTGTAAATCACCCCGAAGACTTAGTCTACTGCTCATCGAATTTCCATCTAGCTGATGTTTACCCTGTTGTCAATATTTGCAGTAGCAGAAGTCTTCGGGGTGATTTACAGCATTTAATTGGGATCTTCGTTTGAAAATAATTATTTTACAAAATTAATTTATAGATAAATAGTTTGTGTTTAATTATATGTTTGCATTCAGTAGGACTACTAGTAATCTAGTATATCAGTAGAGAGATGGCCTCACGACACTCCAGGTATATTCAAATCAAGAAATTTGGTTCAATTATTGGACATTATTTAAATACTTAGTACTATATTATTGGACTACTGTACTAACATTAACATGAGATGCTATAACACGATGGGTACAGTATAAGGATTCAAATCAAGAAATTTGTATGAATAATTTGGGCATTATTTAAATATTTAGTACTACATTATTATACTACTAAGATCAACATGAGATGGTAAGACACTAAAGGTACAGTATAAAGGTGCGTACAGATATACGCGCCGCGAACATGAGCAATTCACTTTTAATCAGCTGATGCCAAGCTTTTATCTGTATCTTACCGTTTCTGTAAAAATACAGATAAAATCAGCTGATTAAAAGGGAATTGCTCATGTTCGCGGCGCGTATATCTGTACGCACCTTGAGGATTCAAATCAAGAAATTTGGATGAATTATTGGGCATTATTTAAATATTTAGTACTAAAATTTAGTACCAACATGAGATGACCATGACACTCCAGGTTTATTGATTCAAATCAAGAAATTTGGTTAAATTATTGTCCATGATTTAAATATTTAGTACTATAGTGAGGTCCACGTTATAATGACAGTATTTGATCAACTTTGGTTTTGCTATCCTTGACTATCATTTGACAAAGCCGGTGGTACTATCCTTTTCTAGGTCCACAACGATGACAATTATTTTTTTGACAGTGTAGAAATATAATTAATTTATGCAGAGAATCGGCATCGCTATTCTTTTATCTTTATCCACTGCCATTATAACGTGGACCTGACTATACATCATTACATGATATTTAGTAGTAAAACACAACAGGTTTACAGTATATAATTTCAACTCAATAAAGAGTTCATGTACAGTACACTATGATAATGAAACATGGAAAATAATTTAAAACTTCACTCAAGCTCTTTGTTATTACGATTACTTTCAATTAGCATCGGGCTCACCGGTTTCATATGTCTATCAGTGGCCTAACTTCATTTGCCAATGCAATGCCCACTAACCTTGGGAGAACAGAAAGAGAGGGAAATTAAGAGAAAGAGATAAACATAAAAATGGAGGAAGAAACAATCAAGCAGACGTTGAAAGCAAGAAAATAGTGAATTTGTATGTTTTGGAGTGTGTGTGTTAGAGAGAGAGAGAGAGAGAGTTGGAAGAGGAAATTAAGAGGAATAGAGAATGTGTGTGAGGAAGAGAGAGTGAGGAGGGTATGAGAGAGACAGACCGGACAATGAGAGGAAACACTCTCTCAATGCCAAGCTGTCTTGAAACAATTTGCCGAGCTGTTTATACGAAAATTGTGTTGCAATATTCAAACTATATACGGTACGTCTCTATTTAGTTAACTACACCTAATAATCATTCATATTTACAACTTATTTTATGAGACTAATATCATAGAGAAAATATAGCATAAATAACAGTTGTCTCTGCTCATATCAACTATGTATGTATTTACATTTCATGGATTTAGAACTATGTAAGAACATCGTTCATGCATTTATAACTATAGTGAGGTCCACGTTATAATGACAGTATTTGATCAACTTTGGTTTTGCTATACTTGTCTATCATTCGACAAAGCCGGTGGTACTATCCTTTTCTAGGTTCACAACGATGCCAATTATGTTTTTGACAGTGTAGAAATATAATTAATTGATGCAGAGAATCGGCATCGCTATTCTCCTATCTTCATCCACTGCCATTATAAAGTGGACCTCACTGTATGTAAGAACATCCACAACAACTATAGATGTTTATTTGCGTGGGCAGCGAGTTTAAAATGGTTATAAAACTAGCAACTGCTCTGACTGATATAAATGTGCTACTACTTCCTCTCAGTTTGATATTTATTTGGCGTTTAGCTTCAAGTTATGAATGACGATGGAGTGATAATAAATAATCACAAAATGTGACTACCACTTATGACGATAATCATAGTAGTTTTATCATTCAAGGCAATGTTATCTAGCTCCATTAAAGATATCAGTGTTAGCTTCACTCTATAAAACTGGACTAAAATCGTTACTAAACCGTGATAAAAATATGGAATGGAACATTAATACTGTGGTCGAGATTGAGGAGAACAGTTTTCTATCAAATCTTATCAAGTTGGAGAGCATTTTTATGTCGTGAGATTATAGGAGAATAATGAGTACATATATGTTACACACACACAGTTACAATATACGTATGGTATTATTAGTAAACAATATTTTCTAAGTGATATTTGGTGGAAATCATTCAGTTATCCATACTATAATAAAGGAAAGAGCTGGTTTATACACGTACGGGATAGAAAATTCACGAATGACGCATCATTTGTGAAATTGAAATATACAGGGTGTCCCACGAAAGGTGTAACATCCGAAGACCATGGATTCTACATTGAATTTGCAACAAAAAATGTTCAGTAAAATTTTCTTATATCGACCTTAGTTTTCGAGATATTTGGATTATTCGATATTTTCGAAAAACGTCAATAAATAGAAAACTATCATTCAAAATCCAATACTAAGGAAATAGTTGGAAAGAGAAATAAATTTACAATAATATTCATATAATTTGTTCTTTTGTTTGACGTTTTCAAACTTTTTATAAGCTTTCAAACTGTTTGAAATTTGGCTTTGAGCTCGACGAATGTACTTTTTTCAACTTTGAACGCTCATAAAAAATCAAAACGTGGAAAAAAGAAACAAATTAAATGAATCTTATTGGAAATTTCTTCCTCTTTCCAATCATGTCCTTGAAATTAGATTTTGACTGATAGTTTTCTAGTTATTGACGTTTTTCGAAAATATCGAATAATCCAAATATCTCGAAAACTAAGGTCGATATAAGAAAATTTTACTGAACATTTTTGTTGCAAATTCAATGTAGAATCCATGGTCTTCATCTTTTACACCTTTCATGGGACACCCTGTATATAGATAACAGGTAATTTTTATTGGAAATTAAAATGGACATAACCTATGTATAATATTTGGACAATTTGAAACTTAAATTAGGAAATTGGAGAAATTTTGGACAATAGCCTGGATTTTCTTTTCCGATCGTTGTATTGGTTTTGCCAACCTAATAAATAAATCACGTCATCACGTCTGAATGGACTGATTAACCTGAAATTTTGCATAAAGATTCTTAATTTACAAAGGATGGTTATAGGCCTATTTTCAATTCTACAAGATTCTATTACGTCAAGTTTTCAGTTAGTAAATATTTTAAATCTATTCATGACATGACAGGCTTGTTGATACAGGAAAAGTTGGAGTAGCCAGTTAATTTCTAATAATTGGTTTTGTAATTAGTAATTTCAATGTGGTTTCTAGATGGACATTGATTAGGAATTATTATTGTGAATTACTGTAGGCTACTGTAAAGCTCACCTGTGAAAGATTGGTATCCAATAATCAGAGATAATTTTCAAGAAACTGCACTATGTATAATAATCAAATTCACTATCACTGCTTTTTAAAATCACTGCAATGCATTTTGAGATCACACTGTATTTCAGTAACTGTAATGAGTATGTCACTACAATGTATATCACTACAATGTATTTCAGTAACTGTAATGAGTATGTCACTACAATGTATATCACTACAATGTATTTTGGGATCACACTGTATTTCTGTAACTGTAATGAGTATGTCACTACAATGTATATCACTACAATGTATTTTGAGATAAACTGTAATGAGTATGTCACATCACGAAAGATTGTCACTGTCAATAGATTTCAAACTGACGAAGATCTGGAATTATTTTAAACAAAGAATAGTATTGAATTATGAAGAAGTATCATGAGCATTGAAATGTAGGCTAAAAAGGAATAGGGGGAAAAATTGCGGGAACAAAAAAGCGGAAGGTGGGGGAGAAAAGGTACAAGTGGTAGGCGAGGTAGGAGTAGGAGAAACAGTAGGTGAAGGAAGAGAAGGGGGAGGAGGAGGATGAGAATCAGAAAATAAGGAGAAGAAGCACAATTAGGATCAGGAGAAGGAACAGAAGGAGTATGAGGCGAGACAGAAGAAGGTGGAACAGAGAAGGATGATGAAGGAGAAGAAGTTATAGGAGGAGAGAAAGAAGGCGGAGAAGGAGAAAAGAGGAGATCATGAGGAGGCAAAAGTGGGTGGAGGGGGAAGAGGAGGAAGAGTATGAGAAGAAGGAGAAGGAGGAGGAAGAGGACCAGGAGGAAGAAGGATGATGAATAAGGAACAGAGAAGGATGATGAAGGAGATGAAGTTATAGGAGGAGAGGAAGAAGGCGGAGAAGGAGAAA
Source organism: Nilaparvata lugens (assembly GCF_014356525.2). NCBI lineage: Eukaryota > Metazoa > Arthropoda > Insecta > Hemiptera > Delphacidae > Nilaparvata > Nilaparvata lugens. The sequence continues at coordinate 24,711,739 of NC_052515.1, forward strand.
GAGGAGATCATGAGAAGAGGAGGCAAAAGTGGGTGGAGAGGGAAGAGGAGGAAGAGGATGAGAGGGAGGAGGACCAGGAGGAGGAAGAAGAGGAACAGGAGAAGGAGGAGAATAATGAGTAGCAGTAGAACAAGGGAAAAGAAGAAGATGATAAACAAGAACTGTATGAAGGAGGGATAAGAATAAGAGAGAGTTAAGTGTGAAAAAAGAAGTATTTTAGAGAAGGAGGAGGATTAAGAAGATGAGAGAATAAAATTGATAAAGAAGAGGATGCGCAGAAGATGGAGACCAAGATAACAGTGATAGAAAGATTATTAGATAAGAAAGAGAATAGAACGAAGAAGATGATGATGATGATGATGAAGAAAAAGGAAAAGAAGAAGAAGAAGAAGAAGAAGAAGATGATGATGATGATGAAGAAGAAGTAGTAGAAAAATGAGAAGAAGGAAGAAAAAAATCAAAGACTTGAGTGTCGAAGCCAATCTAAACAAAGAACGAATCGGTTTCAAAGCGCGCGTATGACAAAAATAAAAGTAATGACGAAAATGCCATGCACAGACTAACAAAAAAACAATGCCTACTATATATCGAAGAGTTTGAACGGTGTTGCACGATATTCCAGTGCTACGAGAATAGCCGAATGTCACCGATTTGAAACGAAGCACACACACACACAGGTTTGTTCCCTATCAACAAACACTACTTGAGAGTTGAGTGAACAAGAGAATACGCTAAACTCGTGCAATGGAGAAGACCACTGGAGAAGAGACTCTCAATTCACAAAGGAAACTAACCTAATCAACAGCTCTCAATCAAGAGGACGGGACGGGACGCGCGTACACATCAACGCTTCACGGCAAACTGACACAAGCAGACAAGCTTTCATTTCAACAAGGTTGATCGTGTAGTTGCGCTCGCTACCGCGCTGGCAGCAGTGTCGGCACGTGAACGGCTAGCGGTCTCATAGAAACAGCGCGAATTAGAGCTGGACTACACCTGAGGATTCTGCATTCAATTTTCACTCTTCATTTCCTATTTCCACTCTAATTTCTTGGTGAGAATGATTATGAGGATTCTTCATTCAATTTTAACTCTTCATTCCCCAATTTTTACTCTAATTTCTTGCTGAGGATGATTATCAGGACTCTGCTTTCAATTTTAACTCTTCATTCCCCAATGTTTACTCTAATTTCTTGGTGAGAATGATTATGAGGATTCTTCATTCAATTTTAACTCTTCATATCCCATTAAAATTTTCACTCTAATTTCTTGCTTAGGATGATTTCCAAATAAGAATTCTTAGGCCCGGTTGCACAACAGCTGGTTAAATTTTAACCGTAATTAATTTCAGGAGAACCAATCAGAGAAGGCGTTTTTGAAAAGACTGCTTCTCTGATCGATTCTCGTGGAATTAATCACGGTTAAAATTTTACCGTGATTTGCAACCGGCACCTAATCTAGTACGTTGGTGAACATTGAAACAATGTGGTGATGTGTTTATAGGGCATATAGGGGGATTCCTTCTGTCATGTTTTATTTATTTATTTATTTATTTATTGAGGGGTTTATTTATTTATTCATTATTATTTATTTATTAAATCGTTTATTCAGATGTGGGTGATCTACCACAGTTTAAATATCATTGTTTGCTCATGAACGAGATAAATAAATTAGTTCTTGCACCATAGAGTAAAGCATAAAATTAAGTTCATGTAAAGTACATTTTATAACACTGTCTAAAGCTGCGTTTACACCAAAGTTATGAACAAAATGTTTATTTCTCCGTCCTTATAGATTCTATTAGATTGAACATAACTTATCATACACATGATGAACATGACTGCGTGTTTGTCTGATATACGCACCGCGAACATGAGCTTTTCACTTTTGATCAGCTGACTATATCTGTATTTTTACAGAAACGGTAAGATACAGATATAAAAAGCTTGGCATCAGCTGATTAACAGTGAATTGTTCATGTTCGCGGCGCGTATATCTGTACGCACCTTAATAGATCCTGTAAGGACGGAAAAATAAACATTTTGCTAATAACTTTGGTGTAAACGCAACTTAACACTCCAATTGTCCAACATTGAGCTATATTTGAAAATTGGATATTGAAGAGATGTTTACGATAAATATTGTCCACAACTAAAACAGTTTGATTCTTCTATTTATTCAGCACGTAAATGAGTGTGTCTCTGCTTTGACTAATTGCATACGAATCAATTTCCATTGTTTTTATTGAATAAGCCGAATGAGGTGACATTTTTATGAATAGATCAGACATTTTTCCTGCTTTTCCAACTGCTAATTAAAATTTTTCAATGAATTAACATGGGGAAAAATGGGATAATAATTTCCGAGTTATCTGTAACATGGACTATGAAAAATTCTGTAGAAATTTGAATGGGACAGGTAGAGCACTGTCATTTTTAAACCAACAGGATTCAAATCTGAATTTTCCTTTTATCTTGCAATCTTGTTATTTATTTCGTATTTGTAAGTTATGTTTAGTATATTATTGAGAATAAAAAATCAAATTCGAAACAAATTAATCAAGGTCATAAATTATATGAGAATGATATTTGAAAGTCAAATTACTCCCTGCTATCAGACAATTAACAAATTTGAATCAGGAACTCAAAACAAAAACCTTTAAATCGGAGAGAACTGTAGAGTTCATAGTATTCAATTTTTTATCTAAAATCTATAATATAATGAAGGAAAGAATCGGCTTATACACGTACGGGATAGGAGATTCATGAATGACGCATCATCACGTCTCAACTACTGGACTGATCAACTTGAAATTCTGCATATAGATTCTTAATTTAACGAGGATGGTTGTAAACCTATTTCAAATTCTTCAAGATTTCAGTAGGTCAAGTTTTTGGTTAGACCCTTGCGGAGCACGGGTTACCTGCAATAGTAAGGTCCACGTAATAATAGCAGTGGAGAAAGATAGGAGAACAACGTTGCCGATCCTCACTGTCTAGTCAATGCCTTCTTGACGGTAGCTGATACAGGTTTATTAATGTAATATTAATTGTTCATCCACGTTTAAAATAATCAATTATATTCTATTAATCAAGAAATTATATTTTTCAATGATTTCATAATTAAGATGGAATATTATGTGAATTAATTATCAATTCTACATTGTTAAAATCCGATCTAGCAACAGAACAAAGCGAGAGAGAGTGATAGCGCTATCCGTTTTGTTGGATGACAGATAAGGATAGCAATACAATTGCTAATCAAGCACTGCCATTATAACGTGGACCTCACTATAGTTGGTAATAAATTTATCTGCCATGTGAAAATAATGCTATTATATTGAGCAAGCAATTTCTGTATTTATATATCTGGCTATTTTTATATCTGGTAATTTATGTTTAACGGATCTCGAAAACGGCTCTAACGTTTTTCACGAAATTTGGAACATAGTAGGTTTATGATATAAAGATTCGATTGCACTAGGTCTCATCCTTGGGAAAACTCGCTGAACGACATTAAAAGGATAATTCATCCTAGGCTGAAACAGCTGTGGATAGTAAAAAAGTGAATGAGCGAGTGAGTATGTGAAAAATCAAAATATCGCATCCCCGAGAATCATAAGATGACGTATAGCCAGCTGTGAAATATAAACACGATCATTTTAGAGAATTGTGTTCTGTTTATCAATAAATAAAAATAACGAGCGAAGCTCGGTGCCCCGATATTAATAATAAATTGGAGAACAATGACATTGACAACCTAACAACTTTGACAACTTTTAATAAAGTATCAAATATGATAATGTTTCCCAGTCATCCATATGATGTGTGTATTATTCCATGCATGAATAAATAAAGTATGTCAACAGTAGTAATATTCAAGGAGTTCCAGTGAGCAAGCTGCATAGAAAGATGATGGGTCAGGTGTTAGTTGGTGGCTAGCAGCTTCTTACAATACTCTACTACCTTGTTTGCTGTTAAAATGCTACAGAATTACAGTATTTTCTTTCCTCAGTCATTTCCAATGAACAAAAGAACTACCGGCCCGTATCCAAAGGCTTGGTTGGTCGGCTGGTTCATCGTCATACAAAATGTCATTGTATTGCATTGTCATCATCATCTACATCATCGAGCTCGTGATCATCATCATAATCATCAACATCGTCTTCGTCATCATTATCATTTTCTTTCCTTTTCCTAACCAATAGCAAAGCATCTTCTCTACGTTTTCTCAGTCAAACAACGGATACAAAATTATCTTGGCTACTATTTTATACAGTAGCTCAACATGTGATGGACTATCACTGAAATCTCAGTACCTCTCACTCTTTGATACTTCCACACTTTACTCATCATTTACTTTCAAATTAATCAATTATTATAATCTACTAGCAGGTAGCCCGTGCTCCGCAAGGATCTAATTGAAAACTTGACAAACTGAAAACTTGACCTAATTACTGAAATCTTGAAGAATTTAAAATAGGTATATAATCATCCTCGGTTAATTGAGAATTTATATGCAAATTTTCAAGTTGAACAGTCCAGTAGTTCAGACGTGATGATGCGTGATGATCGTCAGACGTGATGACGATTCGTGAATATCCTTTCCCGTACTTGTATAAGCCAGTTTTTCTCTCTATTATATTATAGACTAGTAGGTAACCCGTGCTCAAGAGTCCAATTGAAAACTTGACAAACTGAAAACTTGACCTAGTTACTGAAATCTTGAAGAATTTAAAATAGGCATATAACCATCCTAGGTAAATTGAAAATTTATATGCAAATTTTCAAGTTGAACAGTCCAGTAGTTCAGACGTGATGATGCGTCATTCGTGAATTTCCTATCCAGTACGTGTATCAGCCAATTCAATCCTTCAATACATTACGTTTCTGAATTCTCAAATTCAACATAATACTAAGCTAACAGCAATAATAAATAGAGCACAGTAGTAAAATATAGTATCTTAATTTATAGCTGTTTGAACCGTTATCAGAGATAGAAGTGGACTGTTATCCTTCACAAAATCACAATAGCTCAAAATATATTGATAATGTGATTAACTCACCAGAATTGATAACATCCTTCAAAGGTATCCAACAGGTTTGTATACTCAACATGATTACGTTCAAAATGTTCACTATTTGTCCCAAAAACTAAACACTTCATTCATAAACATTTCACAAAACAGGAGGTGATGTTGATTGAACATTGATAATAATTAATTTTGAATTTAATCTCACGAACTGTCCCACAAACTAGAGAGTTTATTCACTAAGTTCCAAAAACACGATATAAAGTTCATTAAACATGCTCATTCTTCAACTTGAACATCACTTAAGAAACTGTGAAATACAATGCCTCCTTAGATATTAGTCAAGAATAATAAAAACCCTTCTCGTAAACTACTAACCTAACTAGTCATCATATATGTCATTATTATATGTTATGGGATTTAATATCGCTTATCAAATAAATCTACATAGTATTTGGACAATTTAAGACAAAGTTAGGAAATTGAGGAAGTTTTGGACAATAGCCTGTTTTTTTCTTTTCCGACTACTGCATTGTTTACTCTATCCAATGAATAAATAAATAAAAATGAAATGAACAATTTACTACAACAGAAAATTCCAGAACTTTTGAAGGCTTACGATCAGCAAAATAAGAAATAACAGGAGTTTGTATGAATGGTAAGCTGGAATCATGACCCTTCCAACAGCGACTTGAATTAGTGTGAATTCTTTCTAATGCTTTTCACAACATTGACTAATACGCTCCTATGTAACGTATATACTGATATGTATAATACGTGTAATACGTTTCTAGTTTTGTACTACGTTAACACGTGATCAAGGACACGTAGCCTCCAAGTGACGTCACAAAAAATAATGGCTTAGACAAGAATCGCAAGGGGTTGAAAACCAGTCTACCCAACAGGGCAGCCGGTCATTGAGTAGAAAATGACCTGCCCCAATAAGAAAATTTAGAACTCTTTTGTTGAATTTAAAACTCTTTGTTGGTTAAGCGACCACAAAAAAAAATTCGGGCTCAGTCCTGCAAAGATATCGGATTTTCTAGAATAATTCAGTATTCTGAAAACTTCCGGTTCTAGAGAATACAGAGAACAGGGTGAGGTAAGGTTGTATAATGACCTTCACATGAGAGAATATAGGTTAGTTTTGAACTTGGAAAGCATCAACTACTGTATTTGAATAATTCACATGAATAGGAATGAGAAGAACTAGGGAGTAAAATTACAAAATATTGTAATTTTGTCTTTGAATGAACAATGAAGGGTACATTGATAATTTTATAGTGACATTATAATTCAAGATTGAAATAATATTACTACTCAATTATTGCTATTTTTAAGAAGAAGATTAATTATTAAGTTTTGGAATACTGTATCAATAAAACAGGAACTAGAAAAGAACTGGAACTAAAAAAATGTAATAGAACAGGAGCTGAAAAAATTCAATTGAGCTTTATGATCCTCAGAAAATATCACAAAAGAAAATAACAAAAGTTGTATCATTCTTCTATCTAACCGATTTGTTCAGGGAAGTTGCAGACCATTATTTTTGTATAATAAAGAAACGGAGATCTCATTCCATCATAATCAATGAGTTTATAACCATAATGTATGACGAATATTTGTAAAATCACTTGCTGAATTCCCGACGATTACAAACTACAGTATACTGTACTCAATAACTCCGACTTAAACGAGAGGCTAAATATTGAATCCTGCACAAAAACATTCCGAACTCACTCGACAATATTGCATCATTCATAAAAAGAATGACTCATTACACTCAATAACTCTGCAACTAACTTTCAACTTGGATTTCACAATTCTACACTGAACAACACATTTATAACGAAAAAATTGTAGTACCAGTGGCAACACATTCGAAGATTTCAAAGAAGACGTTGATTTATAGTTTGGAGATTGCAAAACACGTTTCTATACCACACAGAAGCAAATATTCGTGAATAGTTTTGATAGATTATTCAATACTGTGATCTACACCAACACAACAATATTGTTTCACAAACATTTCCACCGGAATTTGTAACAAAAGAGTGAAAAAGAATCATGACGAAAAACTGAATTGAAAACGTGCACTAACGGTGAGATGGACGCTCCGTACAACGGAACCGTCAAAGTAAAACTGAATCCAGCAGAAGAGACCGTTCCGATTCTTACCCAAGTATTCGTGCGAAGAAAAAAAATGAGAAGAAAAAGAAGGAATGAGAAAGAAGAAGAAGAAAAGGTAGGAGAGTAGCTGACGACAAAAGGGAGGTATAGTAGAAGAGTGTAGATTAGACAAAGATGAAGTAGTCGAAGAATGAATTTGGTAGGGGAAGGCTGGATGTAGTCTTCAGAGAGAGAGAAAGAATGATGATCTAATGATGGAGTAAGATGGGAGATTGGCAGAGGGACTGAAGACTTGAATGGGATGGAGAATAGGGAAGGAGAGGAAGAAGGAAAAGGAAGTGAAAGAGATAGCGAGGGAGGAAGAAAAAGAGGAGGTAAGAGACAAAGAAGCGAATTGGGAGAAATAGAACTTAGGTAAGAGAGAAGAAACCAATGAGAAGGAAAAATAGAAGAGTAGTTACCAACAGTAGAAAAAGTGGTGAGAGAATGTATGAGAAAATTGGAAAATGAAGGATCATGGAAAAGATGGAGAGTTGAATAACAACCGTTAAAGAATGATGATCTAATGATGGAGTAGGATGGGAGAAGATAGAGAAAAGAGATAGAGAGAAGAGAGATAGAGAAGAGATAGAGAGTGAAGAAAGATGGGAGTAAGATAGAGGAGAAGAAATCTAGAAGTAGCTAATATTAAGAGAAGCATGTTGGGTCAAAGTAGGGAAGAAAAGGATAGAGACTGAATTGGAACCATTGAGAAAGGAAGTGCACTGAGGAATAAAGTGCAAAAGGTAAGAAATAAGCAGGAAAAAGTAATGAAAGTTAGAAAATAAGTAAAGATTGATAGAAAAATAAAAATAGGGTGAATTTGGAAGTGGAGTAGAAGAAGCTAAACATTATGAGATATGCAGAATAAGAAGACATGAAGGAAGACGAATCAGAAAACCAAGAAGAAAATAAGAAGAGAGTGAAGAAGGGGAAGAAGAAGGAGAAGAAGAAGAAGAAGAAGAGAAGAAGAAGAAAAGAAGAAGAAGAAGAAGAAGAGAAGAAGAAGAAGAAAGAAGAAGAAGAAAAGAAGAAGAAGAAGAAGAAGAAGAAAAAGAAAAAGAAATAGAAGAAGAAGAAGAAGAATGAAGAACGAAAACAAAACTGAGAGACCTAGAGAGACCCCAAGGGGACGGACGTAGAGCAAGAGACGGTTTTTGAATCGGGAAGAATAGAAAATGTGGAGCCTTTGAAAATGGCTGCTTTCGGTGTACTTGTACAATGGCCGCGGTAATACGAAGGGTGTGTGTAAATAATCTACCACTGTATAACATAGGGCTCAGATATTCCCTAATTCCTAACCCAGGTTTAGTCTAGAAGAACCTAGAAGTAGTCTAGAATTAGATTCAAGGCCATTAATGTTTCAAAGAATAAATTAGGCAATACCAGTATGCGTTTTATTATGAAAAAATTAAGATTCTAGAATCTATATATATATATATAAAAGCGAAATGGCACTCACTGACTGACTGACTCACTCACTCGCAGAACTAAAAATCTACCGGACCAAAAACGTTCAAATTTGATAGGTATCAATTCGTTCAATTTTGGTTTAGAGGCGCACTAAGAAATCTTTTGGCAATATGTTAACTCTAACGGTGGTTTTTAAAGGTTCAAAGTTCATCTTTTAGCATGTATATTCTTCTTATTCCAATCTCTTGCTTATAATTGAAAAAAGGCCATATCATATGTCAATCTAGAACTATAATCTAGCTAGAGAGAGTCTCTCTTCGAAACAGTTGTTAACTGGTAACTAAATTAATAATTTTGTCAGGTTGGCATTAAGTTGAGTTGACTTGACTTTGTTAGGTTGGCACCAAGTTGAAGATTGAAATGCATTTATCGCGGAAAAATTGATTGGGCATTGCTACTTCAATCAGAGCTATTCTAGCCGCCGTCAGGCTCGCTTCGCTCGCCATTTCCGTTTCGCCAGACGTTTAGTCTGGACCCCCGACTGGATCGTCCTAACATATGATAAAAATGCTCAAATGAAAAATGCAGGCGAGCCTGCTGATCTCATTCTTTGACGATATTAGTCGGGGGTCCAGGGGGCGGAGCCCCCTGGCTAGACGGATATGGCGAGCGAAGCGAGCCTGACGGCTAGTATTCTATAATAGAGAAAACATAGATGGCCTACTAGTATTTCTAATTCTATTATTCTATTCATGCAAAGTTTAGAATAGTATTCAACTTTTTTGTTCAATCGGTTGAGAATCAAAACTGGAACATCGAATTCTCAACGTAGGGAGAAAAGAAGACGACGATGAAGAAAAAAAGAAACAACTGTAGAAGTTTTCTTTCTGAGTTGCCTGAGCTAATTTCATTTGAGCAATCTGCAATCGATTTCTTCAAGTTTCCTCCACAAATCACTGTCTTTGGTAGAGAGTTAGTGGGGAGGATATTTTTAATATTCTTTCCGAAGAATGGACATTGATATGTCCAAAGCTCCGCCAACTTATGTAGATGCATAACAATATAATTATCTATAGTTATTATATTACAAATTACTTTTTCATATCAAACAGTTCAATAATTATTTTCTTAGTCTATATTATATAAATTCATCTATAATTTTGCTGTATTGTAAGCTATTGTATATAAGTGTATAAGCCAGTATATATTGTAATCTACATAAATAAAGTCACTATTAAATTTTATAAAACTTTTAAATGAAAAAACACTCACATTATTTGATGTGGCGACGTCCGTTCGTGCTGGTATCGCACATTTTCAAGCCAAACAGGAACTCCTGTTTGGCTTGAAAATGTGCGATACCAGCACGAAACGGACGTCGCCACATCAAATAATGTGAGTGTTTTTTCACTTAAAAGTTTTATAAAATTTAATAGTGATAATTATAGTGGAAACAAGATGGATAACCAACAACAGATAAATAAAGTACTCAATCAATCAATCAATCTTACAAGAACACTTCCATGATGTGTTTGCTCTTAAGAACACAATAAAGCGACACAGTATGCACACAGTTGATCATAATAAATTCCGTCTCCAAACTCCAAATCAAGTGAGAGCCCACAGCCCACAGCCCAGAGCCGGTGTCATTAAAGCAGCTTTTTCAGTGTGCTCAATTATGCAACAGCTTTTTGAGACCGAACTAATAGTGAATACTTAAGGAGGTTAACGGCCATTTTTCAGTTGCAAACTTTGTTGTAGATGTCTCCCTCCTCCTTCTTTTGTGTGCTTCTTTTTCTAGTGCTAGATCGATTTTCGTCTAGCAAGTGAGTAGTAGGCCTACTTGGGTGTATTGTTATTCACGCGATTCAGCTACAAGTCGCAGTTATTCATAACTTTTTTCAACAGCCAACGACCTTCGTACTGATTGTCTGGTGTCAGACGCCCTTTGCTCCTCCACATCCTTCCCTTCTCGTTCTTCTTCTCCTTCTCCTCCTCCTCCTTCTTCTTCTTCTTCTTCTCATCCTAGTACTCCTCCTCATCCTTCTTTTTGACCACACACTTTCGACCAAAACCGAATCCTTGTTTTGTCATTCTCCTTCTTCTTCCCCTCCTTCTCCTCCTCCTCCTTCTTCTTCTTCTTCTCTATCTTCGCTCTCTCTTCTTCTTCTTCTCCTTCTTCTTCTCATCCTAGTAATCCTTCTCCTCATCCTCCTTTTCGCCCACACACTTTCGACCAAAACCGAATCCTTGTTTTGTCATTCTCTTTCTTCTTCTTCGCCGTCTTGTCTCTTCATCTTCATTTGCCTTTACAACTTATTCCTCTTCTCTTCTTATTTTCCTTCATTTTGTTCTCCATCCTCATCTTCTTTACCTCTTCTGCTCCATCCTTTTCTTAGAGTTGAGTTTTTTAGCTATCTCAACTTCCTCTAACACCGCTTTCACTCCTCCTCCTAATCTTCTTCCTCCTCCTCCTCCTACCCCTCTTTCTCACCACCCTCCTCATCCTTCCATTCCATCCTTTTCGACCACACACTCTCGACCAAAACCAAATCCTCCTTATTTTGTCTTTCTCCTTTCTATTTTTCTCCTTCTTCTCCTCCTCCAACTGTTCCTTCTCCTCCTCCTCCTCCTCCTCCTCCTCCTCCTCCTCCTCCTCCTCCTCCTACTACTACTACTACTACTACTCCTCCTCCTAGTCCACCCTCCTCTTCTATTTTCTTCTTCTTTGTTATCTTTCTTCTTCTTATTCTTATTCTTTCTCCTCATATTTCAGTTGTTTCTTTGTTGTTTTCTCTCAACCTTTTTCATATCACTTTTACTCCTACAACACTACACATATTTACTTCTACATTTTCCTTACAATCTCAAAGTCTGTTCTTATTCCTATACCTCTCCTTATCACCTTATTCTCTCCTCAATCTAATATTAGAACATTCGATACAATAAGGTGCGTACAGATTTACGCGCCGCGAACATGAGCAATTCATTTTTAATCAGCTGATGCGAAGCTTTTCATATCTTACCGTTTCTGTAAGAATACAGATATAGTCAGCTGATTGAAAGTGAATTGCTCATGTTCGCGGCGCGTATATCTGTACGCACCTATAGGTATACTAAGATACCAAATGAATTATGTTTGATTATTATTTAACTAAAATCCTAAATAAATGCTGTAAATCACCCCGAAGACTTCTGCTACTGCAGACATTGACAACAGGGTTAACAGCTAGATGGAAATTCGATGAGAACTACTATTCAAAAATAAAATAATAATTATATGTTAATTAGCATTTGAATAAATGCATTCTCTATTTAAATTCCATCTGTGAATTATGTTTGGTTGATTCGCCATTTTATTGTATTTTTTCTTTAGAGCTAATATAAATAAAAATATAAATGTATAATATGATTATTATAAATATTTTAGAAGGGAATCAGATTTATATTCACAAGATACCAAACTATATAGAAATAAACCATGGAAAAGTGGTATGAAGAGGTTGGAAGAAAACGTTAAAAAACACTAGAATAATGAGAAAATGACGATAATGAAGAATCAATGAGAACCTATGATACATAAACAGTAAAATCTCGCAGTGTTGATGTGCTGATAAAGTGTAGTTTCCATATAATTAGGACTGGCACTGCAGACTGCAGTTGAAATGAAGAGCTAATAATATTAAAAACTGGTTGAGACCAAACATTCGCAACGAATCAAGGTTACCAGTAACCCAACAATAATGTTGCGATAAGTTGTAATTTGGGTCCACTTATTAAGTAGAGTGATGAACGTACTTGGCTAAAAAAACATGGATCGACCTTCGAAAGAAGACGTCTTTTATGTGTATCCAAACAAATGGGTAGTCCAGGAGATAGAGAGAGTGGGAGTAGAGAGAAAGAGGCAAAGAGAGAGAAAGAGACAGACAGTGTGAGAGAGAGAAACAGAGAGAAAGATATAGAAAGAGAGAGAGGAGAGAGTCAGAGATGAGAGAGACAGAGAGGAAAATATATAAAGAGAGAGGAGAGAGAGAGACAGAGAAATAGAGAAAAGATAAAGAGAGAGAAAGAGGGTGTGAGTTTGTAAGTGACTCAACAGGTTTTTGATGGGATGAGTTTTCACTTTCCAAAACAAAGAGGAAAATTTACTGCACCTTTGTAAGTAGGGTTTCAAATTTATAGATTTCTTTAACAATGTCTCAACCAATTAGTCTCAGGGAAAAACTTACAGCCTAATATAGATAATATTCTTCTAATCTCTTTTCCACTAATATTTCAAGTAATTAATAATTAATATTATTTGATTTGATAGTTACATTATAAATCTTGGTAGTCTAATATTTTTCAATTTTTCAATTTAATTCAAAAAATAATTTATTCCGCACAACATAATATTATTACAAAACATTGTACCATCTAACAATACGAAAAAAATACTAATGAAAATTATATGTTTTGCTTCAGATGACAAAAACATAAAATATACTGTTCCCTATTCTAGAAAGCTAAAATTTGTTACAGGGTTCTTAGGTTTATATCGGATTCCCTGATTTACAGAGAACACCAGTTTATATAGGATTTCCTAATGAACAAAGAACACGATCATTTGAAAGCGAGCTCTTTCTTGATTAAAACAATAATTGAGTCTATTTTTTATATTTCAATAATAACAACAATGTTATACACTTAACTTAAATAACTAAATATTTTGTAAAGCGATGAAATAAAATTCCATAAGTCTGATAAATAATTCACGAACATAATGAAACCAGATAAATTTGAAATTGATGTTGCTTTCCATGACGAAACACTATATAATCATTTTGTTGTAGTTCAGACATTGTGTTACTTGTAAATATTTGGAAAAACACTTACTTTTGTTGGAGTATTGAGGAATGCATTTCACTCCTGAGGGGGACCCGAGGCTGATGAAGCTCCTCTTCAGGAGTGAAATGCATTCCTCAATACTCCAAGAAAAGTAAGTGTTTTTTTCAAATATCTACAAGTAACACAATGTCTGAACTATAACAAAGAGATAAATTTGATTTGTTGATTCATGTTTTCTATATAATTATTTCAATGAAGTACAAAGAATACAAGGAATGAAAAGTTATTCTAAAACGGTTATATTTATTTATTTATTTTATTTTTATTTATTGTATAAAATACTATAATCATAATACAATTATGACATTGGAGGAAAAACTAGGCTGAGCCTGTACTATTTCTCTCCAAAAATTTTGATAAAATGTTAATGTTGTCCAAAAGATAAGGTTATATAGTCACACACTGCTTCGTCACTTGATTTTCGGTCCAGAAATGATGATTTAAAATTTTGAATTTTGAAGGTTGATTTTATACTCTAAATGATTAAAGTTAAAGTTCGTTGAATTCAAAGTAAAATAAATTGAAAAAGAAATAAATAGGAGAATACAACCAAAAACAAATTCAAAGTAAAATAAATAGAAAAATAGAACCCAAAACTAATCCTCTATCCCTGGGTCAACCTGTTCCCACGACAGAACAATTTGAAATCATGTTTTCAAACACAACACAGCTTGAAACAGTGGTTTGCAGCTGAAAAAAGGATCGATAGAAAACGTATTGTTGTGCTTTAAAAGAGAATAGAACAGGCAATTTCACGACAGGCCTTCAACAGCCGCACAAAAGAGAGAGAGAGATTGATGAACGGATGAAGGCTGGAGAGGAATGTGTTGAAGTTACATTGAAAGGAAGTAACTATTTTGAGAAGTTTGAATGCAAGGGACAACCAAAAAACGGGAGAAAAAAAACACATGCAGCAATTCAGAGAGAGACAAATGGAGAAGGAGAAACAGAGATGGAGAATATATGAGAGAGAGAGATTAAGAATTCTTTACTTTGTGAAAATATTTGAGGACTGAAAATTTTGTGAATTGAACAACTACAAGACTTAACCTATTTCGGGCTTTGTAACCTTATCTAAATTTGGGAGAGGAATAGCACAAGGTTACCTTATCTTTTCTCTCCCTATCATTTTGATGATGTACTTATTGTATGAATTAATAAAGAATAAAAAAGAGTTCTTTATTCATGTATGTTGCAATATGTACTGGCTTGCAGAGAGAGAGAGAGAGAGAAAGAGAGAGAGAGAGAGAGAGAGAGAGAGAGAGAGATTGATTGAGTACTTTATTTATGTAGATTACAATATATACTGGCCTATACACTTATATAAAATAGCTTACAATACAGCAAAATTATAGATGAATTTACATAATATAGACTAAGAAAATAATTATTGAACTGTATATAATACGAAAAAAGCAATTTGTAATAACTAAAGATAATATTGTTATGCATCTACATAAATTGGCGGAGCTTTGGACATATCAATGTCCATTCTTCGGAAAGAATATTCAAAATATCCTTCCTAATAGAGAGAGAGAGAGAGAGAAGGGTAGAGAGAGAATAAATGAGAGGATGATGAAGACAGTCAAAGAGAAAAAGTAACATAAAAAAGTGTAACATATTAGCTGTTTAGCACACACTACGAGTTAAAATAGGCACTAGAGCCTGAAACAGAAGAAATGGCTTATATTTGTGTTGATTTATCCAGTTTTTAGTAGATCAACATGAACAAGATGGTGTTGTTGACGACACGGGAAAAAAATCTCAACAAAAAAATTGAAGCTCAAAACAGAAATTGGAAGAAGAGTTTTTTAGAGAGAGAGAGAGAAGAAACTCTCCTGTTGACAGGAGACTGTTTCTAGTTAGATGAATAGATCACTCTCTGCTAGTTCTCTTTTTTCTTTCTCTTTTTTCTTTCCCTCTCTCTCACTCTCAACTCGTTCTCTCTCACTGCTAAAACACTTTCTCTTCGACGTTTCTTTGACTGTAGCTCTCTAAACAATTACCACCCACTTCCAAATGTATTGTGGCATTGTTATTGAAAATAGTGTTACTAAGGCAGGAGTGATCAGTTCATCTGAGGAGCAACAACAACAACCAAACTATTTAATATAGTTGTACATTTATTTCTTAAAACCAATAGGAAAAAATGACGAATTCAACTATTTTGTAAAACTCAGGGAAAGATTTTTGCCTAATAAATTCAACAGCCAAACTATTCAATATAGTTGTTCATTTATTTCTTAAAACCAATAGGGAAAAATGAACGAATTCAACTCGCTATTTTGTAAAACTAAGGGAAACGTTTTTGCCTAATACATTCAACAAACTAATTAATATAGTCGTTCATTTCTTAAATCCAATAGGGAAATTTGAACGAATTCAACTAGTCTATTTTGTAAAACTGAGGGAAACATTTTTGTCAAATGAATTCTAAAAAGAGTATGAAGAACATTGAGTGGTGAATCGTAATAAATTTTAAGTATAAATATGATCAATATTAAGCAAGTTTAGGTTAATAATATGAAAAAATTATTAATAGATTGATGTGTAGCGAGCACATTAAAGTCTTCACTCCCCGAATTACTAGTATATTTATTGGAAGTTAGCAGCAATTATTAATCTTTACGAAAGCAAAGATCTGCAATCTCAACTCAATTGCATTTCTTTTAAGATATGTTCTACATTATAGTAACTATCCAAGTAAACAAAACTTAAGAAACATATTTTTCACAGATAAAATAGCCCAAACAAAATTTCAATTCTTTATTGATTTAATATTGACTTCAACTAAATATTTAATACATTTTCACATTTTGAAGATTTTAATTGCATACAACTTCCAAATGAATTTTGAATAGTATAACAGACTATAATTTTGATATATTTTCACATTTTAAATATTTCAATTTCATGCAACTTCCAAACTATTCAAAATTTTCCAATTTTGAATAGTAACAAAATAGAATAGAAACACATTAGCCACATTAATATTGATCACTTATACTTCAAATTACTGTTATTGAAAAAACACAGTTTTATTCTTGTCACATTCACATTTATTAGACTTTCACACAATCCTGTGTAAACGTGAAATTTTAGTCCTGTTATTGTCACATCCATATTTATTAGACTTTTACACAGTCCTGTCATAATATTCATTTCTTTCTTAACACCAATAGGAAAAATAAGAATAACGGCACACAGTCCTGTGTAAAAGTCTTATAAAAGTGGATGTGACCAAAATGGAACTGTGTTTTCATTAATAATTATGGAAAAATTCCACAACATAAAACTCTCATTCAACTAATTTTACCAAAATACTATTCTTCACACAATATTCTTCATTCTCTTTTTAGAATTAATTTGGAAAAAAACATTCCCCTAGTTGTAGAGTTGATTTAAATTTCAATATAGGTACCTAATATTCTCACATTTCAAATATTTTAATTTCATCCAACATCTAAACTATTCACTCAACACTTCACAACTCAGGAACGATATCTTCTTATGCCAGGTTACCCAACCACAATATAAAAAAACTAAAGTTCCCCTCTCAAGAATCGACCAGGTTTCTTTCAACACAGAAACGGCCTCACGACATCTGTCTGATCTTCACCCTCCCTTCCTCCATCTCCTTTTCTTACACATTTTCTTCTTTCTTTCATTTTCTTTTGTCGAAGATGTACGTTAAATATTAACGGCACACGCTGCATGTCCTACAGCAATGATTCACTGTCAGCATTTCTTATGCAGGAACAACAATGGTTCCCGTTTAATCAATACTGACAGTTGAAAGTGAATCTAAATATGGCAGCCGGTACTTTACGTTATATATTATATTCAGGTTTATATAGATATAGATTGTACGTTATGAGCAACTGTTTGTCATATATATTCAGGTTTATATAGATATAAAGTGGACGTTATAAGCTACTGTTGAGTGGGGCATGTGCACACCTGCTCTTTTATAGAGAGAAAGAGAGAGAGAAAAAAGAGAGAGTGTGTGTGTGTGTCTAAGCCCCAATTAAAATACGACAAAACTGGTGGTGATCAGCTATATGCGGGAATTGATAGCGCGTGCTCAGAAGGTTGTTATTGTAACCTAACCTAACCTAGCCCAACAGGTTATGATCCGAAACTCTACTGAAATGTGGCCTTAAAGTTTTATTGATATTCTTTTATAGGGCTTCGAATTGCTGTTCAAGTATTAATAGTAAATTGTTAAACTGATGTGTGGTTTAATAGTTCGTTTGTACTAGTAGTTCTGTGAACAGTAGACCTCACGCAGTATTCTCATCCACAAGTACCTGATTGAAGCTATTAATAAACCTTATGGAAATACAGCAATAGACTGGCTTCTCCACACATCTGTTTAATCACTTGTCAGCTGATTTATGATGAATAATTATTCTATAGTCTGATTTTTACTCTATATTGGCGTATGAAGGAGGCTCCTTTTTTCTTTTGTATCATCCTTGAAATCCGAAATTTCCAAAAACCTTGTATATACGTCGACGCGCAATTAAAAAAGGAACATACCTGTCAAATTTCATGAAAATATATTACCGCGTTCCGCCGTAAATGCGCAACGTATAAACATATAAACATTTAAACATTAAGAGAAATGCCAAACCGTCGACTTCAATCTTAGACCTCACTTCGCTCGGTCAATTATTTGTGAGTAAGCCTCAGCAAGCAATGGTCGAACCCTGTGGAAATTTAACCTTGCAATTGAATAAGAGATTTTTTGATAGTTGATAAATTTTGTTTCCTACAGCCAATGAATAAAAATTAAAAACTGGAATATTTTACGGAATAAATGTACACTAGAATATTTTATGGAATGACTAATATAATCTAGTCTATAACATTATAATACAGAGTCAGAATATAAGGTTGATATTAAGAGTATAGTACCATAGAGAAACAATAGCATCAGTAGATATCCCATGGTGTAGGGCGTTTATGTCGCAACTTTTACTGTTATCCCAAGCCGATAATTCATGTAATTATTTCCCGTGAAGCTGTGTGACACTGGTAGTCTCTCATATTGTGCCGTTCATACACTCTCACCCCAACAAAACAGTAAAATTCGACAATAATCAACAGTAATCGGTTTGAGATAACAGTAAAAGTTGCGACATAAACGCCCTATACCATGGGATATCTACTTACACTATTGTTTCTCTATGATAGTACCTAATATAAGAGTCAATGAGATTAGTTGTTTCCCAACTCTAGAGTCTGAGTTTGTTGGAGCATCAATTTGATACAGAAATAAATTCAAGATACACGTTTCGAAAGCTACAGATTGAAGTCATTTAAACAAGAAATGAATTGATAAACATATAAGATGCGAAAAAATAGTCAAGTTGAAGAATGTGGTAGAAAAGAATATGTTAGGCTAGGCACACAACAGTTAGTCAAGACAAGACATGATCAGACACAATACTTCACATAGTTGCTTATTATGCAAAACAAACTGATTTGTCATTGCAATGGTTAGACATGTCTTCATAAGCAACTATGAGAAGTATTGTGACTGAACGTGTCTGATCATGTCTTGTCTTGTCTTGACTAGCTGGTGTGTGCCTAGCCTTATGAAGTAGAAAAATACGATACCAATAATGGATTAGATGGTAGAGATTGTTTAAGAGAGAAGAATTGAAATGTTACAATAGAAATTAATCCAAGAGGAAATAATTTTAGATCTGAAAATATTTCTAACATTGTTGAAATGATTCTGGGGAATACATTTTACATTTCTGTTAGGATAATTAAACAGAATTATTCCAAATAAATTCTTCACTATAAATGGATTATTTTTGAATTTATTATTATATGTTTCAATGTCCTATAATCTTGATTGTTCAGTTACATCTGCACTATACAGTATACGTTGATGCCCATTCAAGTGATAGCGTCTTTTAAGTGATAGTATTTAAGTAAAAGTGATAATGATAATGTTCTCAACGAATTAATCGAAAATTGTTGAATTTTTTTTTATCATTTTATGGTTTTAATTGAACTGGACATTTTCCATCACTGAAACTGATCAACAAGACAAATTACAAGAGAATTTCCAGTTCAAGCTTAGAAAAATCACTAGAAAACTGACAATTCTATGCCAATAAATCAGTTTCGACGAAAAATAGCATAACAGGCATTCAACAGGCAATCAAATGATTCTTTTCAAATCAGGAAATTGTTCACCCGTGTCCACCTCCCAGTAACAATTTCAGATCTCGGTCTGGCGACTAAACAAAGAGAGAAGTATTGATGGAGAAAAGAAGAGGAAGGAAGAAGAAAGAAGAGAACAATGAGGAGAAGGAAGAAATGTAGAAGAAGTAGATAGAGGAAAAAGAGGAGGGGGATGAAAAGAAAGAAAAGTTGGAGGAGGAGAAGGAGGAAGAGAAGTAGAAAGAGAAGAAATCGTTGAGTGAGGTGATTTGTTGAGTGAATACTAACCACCATAAGACACATTGAAATCGGTCAACAGTTATTCGAACTCTGTCACAGTTCTAGGGAGTCACAGTTGCACGTTGACAACTGAGCCAATAAATCAAGATGAAATATGTGGCACACAAAATTATCCAACCGATGCAGTAGTATTTGAACGTAGTTTTAAAGAATCAAGAGCAGAGAACTTAAAAATTCATAAACTTTGCAGAATCATGGGTGAAGAAGTTTGAAATTGGTTCAAGATGTGGAGAAGAATGTATGTGTTGAAATTTGGTAAGTAATTTGTACAGTAATTTGGTAAGAAATTTGGTGGTCTATAATTATTAGAAAATATAATAGCAATTATTGTTTTGAACATGAAAAATGTACGATCCAAAATTATCACTAACTTCAGGAAAACTGTGAGAAAAACGAAGCCAGTCGACTCTAAGACTTGTGTGTGGATGATGAGGAGGAATTTGATGAATAGGTACATGATGAAAAGACACAGTATTCGAAAAATGTGAAGAAAATCTGTAAGATTGATCAAGGTTTGAAAATAAAAAGTAGAAATTAAAAAAAGACTCACGGTTTTTGGGTGGTGTTGAAGACGGTGGAGAGTCCATCTGCATTGGAGCAGGGGTGGGGGGAGGCGGTGATATTGGCTTTGGCGGTGGACAAACAACCTGCAAAATTAACAAAAAATAATAAAACCGGAAAATTTCATTTTTTGTTGTATCCACAATGATTGATAGTGCAAGTAAATTGCATGAATACACATGCATGCTAAAAATGTTGTACTATATTCTAAAAGTCTTCTAACTCATATTCTCCATGGCAATATTTTCTATATTCTAAAGAAATCAATTTTATACTTTATACTTTTAAAGCAGCTATGGGTTTAAGTCCATATGAAGCATTTAGTTTTAACGATTACATGTAGGTATGGTCGGATTTATTATGTATTTCATTTCGGGGTTCAAGCCAAAAGCTAATCTATCTCAGTTGAACCGAGATGGTGAATATGGCCCAAGAATGGCCTATTGAGGGCTTAGAGATTAGAAGAGGGAAATCTTGAATGTTTTGAAAGTTTGAATGATATAATATCCATATCAGAAGGAATCTTTGTCAATAATTACTCTGATAATATTTTGGATCAGAAATATTAGATAACTTTAATTAATATGCATTTCCCTTGAAATTCTTTATAAGAACTCTTTCAAAGTTTTCCAAGTTGATATCTACAGTGAACTAAAGTTCAGTAGATGAAGTTATACTCTGAATAAAACAATGTGAGACTTGGATTAAATATCCGTCTTGCCAAAGTGTAAAAAATCAAAATCTTTTCAAGCCCATTTACTGGATATATTCAAATTGACAACCCTGCATCAACAGTGTTGTCAAATTGATTCAGTCATATTCATATGGTCTTGCATGAGAAGATTGGCATTCACACAATTTAGCAACATGGATATTTTTGTGTGTCAAGCCTCAACTTACTTTATTCAGACTGAGTTGCACAAAGGCTGTTAGATTTTAACCGTCATTAAATGTCACGTTTCATGAAAGTAATTGTAATGTAATGAAAAGTAAAAGTAATGTAACCTCTCATAAAAGCTTTCTCTGATTGGTTCAGATAGCACTCAATCTAGATTAAAATTTAACAGGCTTTTGTGCAACCGGGCCCAACAGTATCCTACATTTTTTATGTTATTTTTCAATTTTCAATACTATACTCTTTGAACTGAATAGGTATGTATCTACATGCTAATAATAGGTAATAATAATAGGAACTAATAGGTGATTTGTAACTACATTGCATAAGTTTTTCACATAAAACACAGTCACTCTTCATAATATCCACTCTTCACTGTCAACCAATATTTTCAAAAGGTTTCGCTTCTACAAAGCAAATTGTTTGCTACATGCCTCACATGTAACTTAATAACAATTAATTGGCATTGGTTTGTGAGTTTGGTTTCAACCCTTTGACGCAGCCATCATCTAATCACGTGACACAAAGCCTGTCCAAACAAGCTAGAGCTCGGGTAGTGCAACTAATTGCAACAAATGCCTGACAACAGCTATCAAAGCTGAAATTATGTAAAGCTGCAACAGACCTATCGATACTTCATTACATCTTTGATGGAATTAAGTCACAACCTGGACAACATGTCATATAAAATAGTCGTATAATCAATAGTTGAACATAATCTTGTTATTTTAGAAAGTCTATAGTTGGATTCACATTATAAAATAAGTGAGAATGGAATCGTCGTATACGTTAGTCAATAGTTGAACATGAATCTGTTTATTTTAAGCTGGGTTTACACCAAAGTTATCAACAAAATGCTATAATCCTTATAGATTCTATTGGATTGAACATAACTTATCATACACATGATGATCATATGAGTTTGTCAAGTTCCGTTCCATCTAATAGAACCTATAAGGTAAAAGTTATTAACATTTAGTTAATAACTTTGGTGTGAACGCGGCTTTAGAGTCTATTATAATAGTCAGATCCACGTTATAAAATTAGTGAGAATAGAATGGTCGTATACGGTGGTCAAAAGTTGACCTCAAATCTGTTTATTTTAGATGCACGTGAGATACACGTAGTGAAATCAGAGGGAGTATTAGGACGGCATAGTCGACAATCTTTATTTTCCACCGCCTTCTATAGTAGATAACTGAGAAGACAATATAAAAACATGAAGTAACCTTTTATTTAGAACTTTAAAACATTTCAAAAAACCAGTTTCGTCCTACTTTGGCCATTTTCCTACTTTGAAAATGGCCAAAGTAGGCCGAAACTAGTTTACAGGTGGAAATTACTGAGATATTGCAATTATTTGATTATTACAGCATTTAATTTGGATTTTCGTTTAATAATAATAATAATACCGAAACTGGTTGTTTGAAATGTATTAAAATTTTAAAATAATTTAAATCAAAGGGTACTTCATGTTATTATATTGTTTTTATTAGACTAATTTTAATAAAGTAGCCAATACAAGTGAAGTGATTTTAGATAACTGTAGTTTAACTTTTATGGTATATCTGATAAAATTATTGTGATTCTTGTTGATAAAGATCAATTATATTTCAAAAATAATTTTATTCGTCAAGAAAATATAATTGACGAATATAAAAAAATATCCTTCATTCTTGAAGGATGAATTAATTATATTTGTTTTGTGATTTAATAATATGGTACCGGTACACTTTCATAATTTATTGAAATGAAATATTTTGGTAGTCCTTATTTTTCCTCATTGCCAACAAATCATTTGACAACGGTGGGGAGTTGGTAAATGTTGAAGCTATCTGGTTTGTCTAATGACAGACAAGGAGAACAAACCAATTTTGAACAGATTATCTACCTTATGAACTGAATCTAGCTCGCTCTCACAGAAATTCATCTACTCATGTGGATTCTTCTGCTGATAGTGTATACTCACTATAGTGTACTTTTAGTAAGGAACATTTTCACAGTGATCTGTTTGAAACCACCTAAAAATTTCTATCTAAACAAAGCTCCAGACCTAACTTTTCAAAGAACTACTATTAGTTAGTTTTTGGGAGACATTATTTTTTGTTTTCAACTTCATTACTTATTATTTAATAATTTCATAGAATAAGTACATCATCTAAAAGATAGGGAGAGAAAAAATAAACTTGCTGTTTAATAAAGTATACGGTCTTGCCCTACATAGCAAAATATCCGAAAATTTATTAGAATTAACACAAATTAAGAAACAATAATTATGTAGTTACCTTATCGAATAAATAGCTAAAAGTTGAGTCTTGTTCGACCCTTGGTGTGGCTGCTAGGTTCTCGTGAGGTTTGATCACTCTGAATTCCGCCATTTCCTGCAAAAAAATCAAACAATTTAATAATTTATCGTATTTAATAAAGTAAACACAAAAACACGATATTATTGAAGGAATCATCACCGGGGAGTCCGGTCTCACAAGGTGTCAAACTATCAAAAGATAAACCGAAAAACTTCAATAAATAAACTACCAAACTCATCAATACCAAACTTACTCAAACCATTTACTAGACAGCAAAAATACAATTGAAATTTTAATAAAACTGTTTAGCCTTTTCATAAAAACATTTCACTCACACAACAAATTAATAAAAACAATATAAAAATCTTCAGACATTTCAACTTGAAAATGACCCAAGTTAGTGTCGAAACTAGTTGTTAAACTATTTCAAAGTTTTTAAAAAATAAAGGGTACTACAAGATTTTAATATTGTTTTTATTAATCTGTTTAGACTATATGCTCAATTTCCACACACATTAAAATTGAGGAAAACATAACCTACATTTCAATTAAACGTGATAGTAAATACCTAAAATTTATGATTAAGATTTTTCTCTGATCAAATTGCAATACAAATCAGAACTAAATTCAGTAGTGATATTCATGTAAAATTAAACAATCATCAACAAAGGGATATCAATCTAGATTATTTTTTCAATTTAGAAGAAAACAGTTTCTAGATCAAAAGCCTGTTGGTTTTTTTTTCAGTTTTTCTACAGTACAGCTTGAATAAATAACTTGAATGATAGCTAATCACTATTAATGTAATAACTTGAACCAATATGAATCAATAGATAACAATTGATACTCTTGCAAACTTATGAAAGGAAAACTCATTGAAAAAGAAACAATAGAGAATTATCATGTTTTCTTGATTCCTATGTATTGAGGTTAACACTATTCCTAACATATTGATATTCAAAAAAGAATACACCTATTCCTAAACGTTGCCATGGCAACCACGTACCAAATTTAATAATTTTGCAGAGGTTGGCACTCGGTGCAATACCAATCTAAAAAAAGTTTCACTTCAAATTTGATTTTAAATAATTTTACATTTATAATCAATAAAGTTGGAATAGAATAAAAATATTATCCAGTACAAAATCCTTTCTTAGTTATAGAACTTCCTTCAATTATTGTATAGGTTGACAGCAAGGTACCTAGAATACATTCTAGTTCATGTATGCTAGGTACATTGTTTTTGACAGGAAGTTTAGGAACAATCATTACCTCTTCAATAAAACTATCCGTCACCTGGTTGCTAATAGCCAACGTTAGTAGACTGTCTACTAACTTTGGCTAATAGCTACCATAAGAATTGTTTTCTTCTGATGTAACTTAATGTCAATGATAAAATTCAAATAAACCGCTTTAATAAACAATATTTTAGAAAATGATGTTTTCTTTTACAATTTTCTTCACTGAAAATAGAGAATCTGTGTTGCAATAAGATCTCCACAAGCAATGAATTTCAGATACTGCAAACATATACTAGTGTAAAAACTAGTGTTTACAAGTTTGTGTTGCTTAAATGGTTCCAAATTTTCTTAAATAACTCAATATTATTCGTTACAAGTGGTAATTGAGTGGAATATTTCCAATTGATTTATTAATTCAATCTAAATTGAAAATTTAAAGTTTTCATTTTTGTTTTGGACTAAAATTTTATCAAAATTGTACACGTGAAATTCTAACCTTATTTCGGACTTTTTCACCTATAAATTTGGAAGAAAAATAGCACAAGGACTATCTTATTATTTTATCTTTCAATGTTATTACATTAGTGTCATTTGCATTGTAAATAAATAAATAAATAAATATTGCATTGGGTAAATGAATAAATGAATATTCACTAAAATATATGAGAAATATTATCGTGAGATTCACTTCGGACTGTCAGTATTGGTCGAATGGGAAGCGTTGATGTTATTCATGGGGAATTCTGACAGTTTCAAGTGAATCTCACTATAGATAATCTCGCAAATACTTGAACTTGACACAAGTTACTAATATAATATATTATCTAACCTTCAAAATATTGTCCACATCATGTTGGCTTGGTGTGCTCATGGGAGCTGGATCATCATGGTGGTCCTAAAACAACAACAAAAATGCATATTAAAACTACAAATAATTACCTAAAATCTCAGTTTAAACGGATATTGATAAGCTTTTGGTTTAAACTTTGGATGAGATACTTTGTAATAAATGCGACCATATCTCCATGTAAACTTAGATTAGTTGTAAATATGGCTAAAGCTGCGTCCACACCAAAGTTGTTAACAAAATGTTTATTTTTCCGTCTTTATAGATTCTATTAGATTGAACGGAACTTGACAAACTCATGATGTGCATATGTGTTTGTCAAGTTCCGTTCAATCTAATAGAATCTATAAGGACGGAAAAATAAACACTTTAACAACTTTGGTGTAAACGTAGCTTTAACCTATTGAGATCGTTTGAACAGGAATATTTCTGTATTGTACTGCTTTCCTTTGAATTGTTTCTAGGTGACATTCAATTGACCAAGATTTCATTACATCAAGAACAGGCCCAAGTAGGCAACTTCACAGCGTCCAGTTTTCAGTACTTCAAGTTCCTGTTGATTTTAGAAACACCTGAGGATATAGTATAATAAATTCAATTGTAAAATTATAAATTAATTCTGAGTAATACCATCATATTCTAATTTTAAAGCAAAATCCTAACCCTTCATCTTTAGGTCCTAAACACACGAGGCGTTTTTTAGACGAGACGGCACGGCAAGACAGGACTTGAAGCTCTCCGATTGGTAAAACCCAATTTGCCCATCCGAGAGCTTCGTGTTGTGCCGACTCGGCTGAAAGAACGCCTCGTGTGTTACGGCCCTTAACCTTCAAGTCAAGTTTCTCCAATAAATTTTCACTAATCTCTAACTAGTGTGCAACGGTGAAGCTGCATGCAACGAAAACTTGATGCCGTGAAAAGTTGACGTACTGTTGGTTCAAATTCCCATTTCTTTTGATAATTTATCTAACCTTAAACTAACTTCTTACTAGCCCTAACCAACCCATTCTCACTGATCTGTTAACTAGTATGGAACGGCCCAGCTGACTGTGTGTCAACCTGCAAGGAAAACTTGATGCCGTGAAAACTAGACGTACTGACGACTCAACTTTTCGTTTCTTTCAGTATCTCAAGGACTGGTCAAACTGACTTGCAAGTCTCAAGCCTACTTGACAAATAGAAAACTTGACGAACTTACGCACTCCCTAGTTTTCCATACTTTTTCAGTACTAAATTTCAATTCTTTGTTATTTTCTCAATTTCAATTTCTTACCTGATCTTACTGAAAATTCATTTGAAGTCCTTTCATTTCAGTACCTCAAGGACTGGTCAAACTAACTTGCAAGTCTCAAGCTTACTAGACATACTGAAAACTTGACGAACTGATGCACTCCCCAGTTTTTCATCCTTTTTCAGTAATGAATTTAAATTCTTTGTCATTTCCTAATTTCAATTTCGTAACTGATCTCACTGAAATCTCTTCATTTCAGTATCTCAAGGACTGGTCAAACTGACTTGCAAGTCTCAAGCCTTCTTGACATACTGAAAACTTGACAAACTGATGCACCCCCTAGTTTTCATCCATTTTCAGTACTGAATTACAATTCTTTATTAATTCCTAATTTCAATTTCTTACCTGATCTCGCTGAAAATTCAGCATAGGCCGGTTAGCTTTGCGGGCTAGATGCGAGGTTGACGTGGAAGATGAAGATGATGAAGATGTGGGTCGAGGAAAGTAGGAGTTCTTCACCGAAGAGGATGATGATGATCCACCGGACAAGTCTCGACTTGTGCCACTGGCACTTGAGACTCCCCCATGCACTGCGCCCCCCGTCTTTTGGCCGCCCTGGTAGAAACTACTTCTGCTGCCGCTGTTACTGTACTGTGAGGATGACTTACTGTCTGCCGGTTTCGCGAAGCCATTTCTGTGACAGAAATAAATTTCAATCAGCATTAAATTGCATAAATTGGGATAATAGAATAGTATCAAGCTTACGGTAAACAGTGGAATACTACTAGCTATACTATACATTAAGGCTGTGCAAAAGCTAAAAATAAACTTTCTACTTGTGATATTTTTCAAAGTTTTTCGATTTGTATATCATCAAGCTATCAAAATTGAAAAGTTTTCTCAGAAAAACATTTTTTTCCGATCATTACTTTTAGAGATATGAGCGCCTAAATTTTAAATTTTTGGGACAGAACAAATTCGGTAAGAGATAATTTCATGAGATTTAGAGGATAGATTCTTTATGGTATTGCTGATCTAGTAAAACAAAATTTTTCTGAAAATATTAATTTTTGAGAAAGTTATCCGATTTACTAACTAACTTACTACTCAACTAAAAGTTATTTTTGGTAATTTTTAGTAAATCGAAAAACTTTCTCAAAAATTGATATTTTCAGAAAATTTTTGTTTTACTAGAGCAACAATACCATCCTCTAAATCTCATGGATTTATATCGTACCGTATTTGAAATGTTCTGTCCCAAAAATTTAAACATTCTGAATTCACCTAGGACGGATATAGGCTTATTTTCATTGCTATTAGACAATACATTATAATTTGATAATTAAAACAGTCAGTAAGTAAACAAATTTGCTTATTTACTTCTTTTTTTATTGCGGTTATAGATTCTATTAGATTGAACGGAGCTTGACAAACGCATATGTTCATCATGTGTATGATAAGTTATATTCAATCTAATGGAGTCTATAAGGATTAAGTTATCAACATTTTGTTAATAACTTTGGTGTAAACGCAGCTTTACAAGCGTGAGTGAGGTTAATAGAGTAGAATTTACAATCCTTGAAAGTTCATCTTTATAAACTTAAAAAAGACACATATTCAAGATTAGTAAATAATATATTTTTAACAATCATAAAAATGTCATATTACTTTCAACACTTAAATTTAAATGATCAATGATTATTGAGTTCAGTTGGTTGGAATGCGCTCTATCGATTAAAATTAGCAAATTATTGTCTTTCATGCAATAGATAAAAATTAATAATTCACTTTTTTAATCATTTTTTTAGAAATAGAACAAAATACACTAACAAGTTGATACGAGGAAAAGAATCAATAATTCTTCCTGTATTACAGCTCGTTTGAAAAGATAAGCGCTTGTTATTGAGATAAGAGCTAAAAATAGTAGCTGATATTACTTATTCAATTTCAATGTAATCATCCGTATGAAACAGAATTTTTCACTTGAAGTTTATTTGAATCGAGATTATTTGCTCCTATATTTATATTATTTATAGTACCTGACAATCTTTTATTGTATAATGAAAATCTAATATATAATTTTGTAATGTTTTATCCTACGAGTAAACAAATGAATCCCTCAATTCAAAATTGGACTTGAATGAAAAAGACTAAGAAATTGTCAAAAACCACAGATTTATTGATACTTAGAAACTAAGTATCAATACTTAAGTATGATACTTTCTGAGTAGGCCTATCAAATCTGTGGTTTTTGACAATTTCTTAGTCTTTTTCATTCAATATGAATAATTACCACAATATCAACTACACAGAAAGTCAAAATTGGACAGTTGATTGCCATGAGTTATTTTATTTATTTATGTAATCAATGAGAATTACACAACTTACAGAAAAGTACCACAGGCTTATAAGCCCAAAACGGTTCCAATTCTAATTTATACAACAGTCCAAATGTAGCTAGGTTATGTGTCACTTGACATTCTTCAATTACACACTCAATTTAAAATTCAGAACACACAAAAATCATTAAGTTATGAAGGAGGGTAAAATAATTGAGCTATGACGTTTCATTAGCAATTGATTACCGTAGTTTTCTTAAAAATCCAAGAATATACTCAAGATTATTTTGTTGAATAAAAGCCAAGCAATCGCATAATTTCATCATTTTCTAATGTTGTAGATTTGAAAATTTTTATTTTTCTAACGTTCAACATTACTTTGTTGAATAAAAACCCAGAAATCACATAATTTCATCATTTTATAATGCTGTAACATAAAAAAACGTTCAGCCATGTTTTAAAGTCTGGGAAAATCATCAAATAAAAGTCGATTTTATGTTAATTTTATGCAAATCAACAGCAATGAGAAGTCGATCTTCAGACGAGATCAAACTTACTAATAACAATGATATTCATTTTCTATTAGCTTGTTCTCCAAAGTGATTAATGATAGAATTTTCCAAGGTTATCATGTCACTAGACTAGGATTCACTTCAAACTTTCAGCATTTGTTAACATTATTATTTCCCATTTAAACAATGCTGCCAGCTGTCAGTTTCCCCCACTGGTCATAAACATATTGGTGTAGGCGATCGACAAATCTGTTCAACCTTGAAAATTTTATTGTATCAAGTTTCGAATTGCTTAATAATATTAAGGTTTTATTCTCAATTGTTTTAAAGAATTTCGATCAGTGATTCTAGAATCTCACTCATAAATACTTGTATGACAGTGGGCCTATTTCGAATTATCCATTTTTCAATCAATAATACCTAATTTATTTTATTCATTTATTTGCACACAGCTAAAGATGTGGCTAGTTATACCATTAATCTTGCTAGCATTTTGACTGTTGTATAAATTAGATTTGGAACCGTTCTAGGCGTATAAGCCTGTGGTACTTCTCTGTAAGTTGTGTGATTCCATGGCTTACTTTAGTAAAGTCTATCTATAGTAGGCTGTGGTGATTCTCATTGATTAAATGAATGAATAAATAAATAGGTCTAATCTTGGTTCTGATTCTGTTATGTTTTATAGTTGACAATATTAAATAGTGATTGACACAATTTTTTTGTGTTTTTTCAATAAATTTTATTTTAAATTATAGTTCACAACCTCATTACAATTTGATGTTTTACTAAATATTTAATGCAATTTAGGTATGGTGATCAAAATTCAGGATTCTAAAAAGAACGTGGAGCAAAAACAAAATGAAAAACTCTGCTATGAACTAACTATATGAAATTGGTTATAAAATATGCATTCAACTATCTATACCTCATGATATTTTTATCATTGTGCAATAGTGTGAAAGAATTGGTATTAGGGCCAGACCACATAGGGGGTTTTCAAGCATTGTTCTAGGGGTTTTTTCAGGCAACAACCCAATCAACCAATCGGAGAGCTTCCTGCCCTGCAGACTCTAAAAACGCCGTGTGAAAGCGCCAGAAAATAACGCTTGAGGCTGTGCAAAGGCTAAAAAAAAACTTTCTACTGATGATATTTTTCAGAGTTTTTCGATCCTTAAATCATCAAGCTATCAAAATGAAAAAGTTTTCTCAGGAAAACATTTTTTCCCGATAATTACTTTTTGAGATACCTAAAGTTCAAATTTTTGGGACAACATTTCAAATTCGGTAAGAGATAAATCCATGAGATTTAGAGAATAAATTCTTCATGGTATTGTTGACCTAGTGAGACAAAAATTTTCTGAAAATATCAATTCTTGATAGAGTTATTCAATTTACCAAAAATAACTCAACAAAAAATTATTGAATAACTTTATCAAGAATTGATATTTTCAGAAAATTTTTGTTTTAGTAGATCAGCAATATCATGAAAAATCAATCCTCTAAATCTCATGGATTTATCTCTTACCGAGTTTGAAATGTTTTGTCCCAAAAATTTGAACTTTAGGCGCTCATATCTCAAAAAGTAATGATCGGGAAAAAATGTTTTCCTGAGAAAACTTTTTCATTTTGATAGCTTAATGATATAAGAGTCGAAAAACTTTGAAAAATATCATCAGTAGAAAGTTCATTTTTAGCCTTTGCACAGCCTTAAGCGTTCTTTTCTGGCCCTTACCAGACAGTATAGAATGTAACAACATAGTCAGTATACAATGTAAAATTCTATAATCTCTGGCCCTTACAGATTGTTTAGTAACTAGGGAAAAGTTAGATTTAGAAAAGAATCAGTGTGACCCTGTCTTCATTTCTCACCTCCATACCACAAGATCGTCTCAATTACCTTTGAGCCGAGTGCGCATGCGCAGTAGACGACCGATGCTGCGAGTGCCCGCTAGACACGGGCGGCCGCTTGAACTCGCCGCCTCCGGAGGAAGAGGACGACCGTGCCGCCCCCGAGGACGCCAAGGTGGAGGCCGAGGAGGCGGCTGCACCTCCGGGAGCGGGACTTGGCGGGATGCCGTCGGAACCCAGCAGCACCATGGTGCGTTTCGAGTCCTCCAGCAGAGGTCGCACATAGTCGTATGGCCCCAGCTGGCTTTGGATTTGCTGGCTTACTTTGTCGTTGGTGTTTGGGTTCACCTGAAACACAAACAAACAAATTCCATTAATAAACTGATTCATTAATCAAATAGAAACACATTGAATTCATGGATCAATTCAATTCAATAATTTAAAAGATCAATGATAAAACATCAGTAATTAAACTGAGAAATCATTTAATAATGACTTCAAGACGAACAACATGTCAGGCCTATACTAGTAGTTCTGTGAACAGTAGACCTCACGCAGTATTCTCATCCACAAGTACCTGATCGAAACTACAGACCTTATGGAAATACAGCAATAGACTGGCTTCTCCACACATCTGTGTAATCACTTGTCAGCTGATTTATGATGAATAATTCTATAGTCTGATTTTTACTCTAATGGAGGCTCCTTTTTCCTTTTATATTATCTTTGAAATGCAAAATTTCCAGAAAACCTTGTATATACGTCGACGCGCAATTAAAAAGGGAGCATACCTGTCAAATTTCATGAAAATCTATTACCGCGCTACATATAACATATAAACATTTAAACATTCAAACATTTAAACATTAAGAGAAATGCCAAACCGTCGACTTGAATCTCAGTCCTCACTTCGCTCGGTCAATTATATAATTACATTTAGTGAGATTCAAATTATAAAGGAAGACATTGTTGCCAATTTTCAGTTGGTCTTGTGCCATGTAAAAGCTGTGTATCGTAATATTTATATTGTCTTACTTCAATTCTAACAAATCTCCTCTTTACTGAATTTATTTAGCTATTTAAGTTACATTAAAAATAATTTTCTTTTTTGTACCAAATTAGATTCCATCAGAACTCTTTCCCCACACACAGACTTGTCTAAGTGGGAAAAATTCACAAGTGTTGTATATTCTTTTATTCATGTACTGTATAATGAATTTGTGAATAAAACTTCATTTGATTTGAGTTTCCACCGCCATGTATAGAAGACAGCTTTTCTATAGCAGACTCAAGTTATCCCGGAAAATCTGAGCTGATATTAATATTGTGATGAATTCAATCACAAATATTATATTTTATTCGCAAAGAGTTTAAGTTTTTTCATGATTCAATCATAATTGAGATTTAAGCTTGTTGTTGAACTTATTTAGCTGATTCATTGTTGAACAAAAAAGGAATATCAACTTTAAATTAAAATATTATCAACTTGTTTTATTTGTACTTATGCATATTTCAATCGAGAATAAATTTATACTGAGAAAAAGTGAAAAGGAATATCACCTTTATAAAATTGTAAACGGCAAATATTTTCAACTTGTTTTAATTGTACTTATGCATGTTTCAATCGAGAATAAATTTATACTGAGAAAAAGTGGAATTGTGTGTTCCAAAATCAGTATAGTAATCCATTGTGAGTGTGAGTGCCTCTGGAAGAGGAACTGAATATTTTTATTTTTAGACAAGTCCAGAACTGGATATTGTTTAGAATAAGAGGGTTCAAGAACTGATTTTTTTATCCCATAAAAAACTGTTTATTTATGGCTGATGTTGGCATCAAAACAACACGATTAAATGAATGAAGTAGTAATCCATGTTAGGGAGAAGATTTTGACGATATATACAAAATGACCGTCTTTTCAAATGAGAGTTTCTAATTTATAAGATCAAGTATCTTCCTTGTTACATAAAACTGAATCACAAATAAAATGCACCTGAATAACAATCTGAATAGAATCTATTTTCACAAACACGCCAACGCTTATAGAGGGTAATGGTTCAGATACAAAATCAAAGTTACAAAAATAAAGATAACTGGGGCACAACACATGTATTACTAACGCAAGTCTAGCTTAGTTGAGCTTCACACCTTTCTTGAGAGAGACACAAGCCAGCAGTTTTTCTGACAGTGTCTAAACAAATCGTTGGTTCATTGTGCCAATATTATTCTAAACTTCAAGTCTGTCTTTGTAGCTGATTTTTTTCCTTCTTATACTTTCAACTTTACTTTCCTTATAATTTTTCCTTGTTAGTTTAGATTATTCATATTTTAACATTGCATTGAATATGGAAGAAGATTTAGATGTATTTATTTATCTATTAGTACTACAATTGGAAATGTTGAGAGAGGGAAGGATATTTGATCATCCAGGGTATCAGAGAAGGTAGCTAAGTGTAGAAATTGAAAATAATTTAAGTATCCAAATTCGAAATGTCTCCGCATCCTTATACTTTACCTTCTACCCCACCTACGCACTCCACCACGTTCTGACACATGAGAATACATTTTGCTGAGGGTGATGCCCACATAAACTCTATGCTTGTGCGTGGCTAATGAGGCGGATGATAATAACATGCATTTCCAACACTCTCAGCTACCTTCTCTGATACCACCATGTTTCAACCCTTACGACTAAAATTTGATTTGAAATACTCATAGTGCCGGTTGCACAACAGCCGGTTTAATTTTAACCGTGATCAATTCCTCGAGAACCAATCAGAGAAGCCGTCTTTTCAAAAACGCCTTCTCTGATTGGTTCACGTGAAATTAATCACGGTTAACATTCAACTGGCTGTTGTGCAACTGGGCCATGGTATTTAGATTGTGGTCGGTGCATGAATATTAATGAAATCTTTAATACATTGAAGTAAAGAATTGGCTTATACACGTACGAAAAAGGAAATTCACCAATGACTCATCATCACGTCTGAACTACTGGACTGATTTACTTGAAATTTTACATCTTGATTTTCAATTTACCTAGGATGGTTATATGACTATTATAATTCTTCAAGATTCCAGGAGATCAAGTTTTCAGTTGGTCAAGTTTTTAATTATACCCTTGAGGAGCATGGTTTATCTGCTAGTAGATTATAATAATGTGATTAATTTGAAAGTAGATGATGAGTAAGGTGTGGAAGAATCAAAGAGTGAGAGGTACCGAGATTTCAGTGATAGTTCATCAGAGGTTGAGCTAGTGTCAAGATCATGAATATAAAAATATCATCATAATTGATAGGAATAACATCTACAAATGTTTAACCGCAAAAGAGATTTTGGTTTATAATATTGGTTGTTTACATCTATTGCTACTTGCTTGTTAAAATAGTCTCATTTCTTATTGGTGATAATTTCAAAATAAAACAGAGATTTTGTTTCCCCCTAATAAATGTTTACAACAACTGTTGCTAGAATTCCTAAGTCACTAGTAAAAGTTCTCTCTAATAATAATGTTTTGTAAATATTATTTCAACTCCTGTTGCGTAGGCACAGAAGACCCATCACAACAACCTTAGGTGGATGTGAAATTATTCTCTTCACAAGCTGCACCGAGTGTGAATTTCCTAGCTTGGCGTCCTCTACACACACACACATACAGCTGGCTGTCACTGTCAGCTGTTGAGCTGATAACTTTCACAGTTTGTCAAATTGGCAACACTGTACAACGGTGTTTACGTCACACAATCGCTTCCAAAAGAAAAACAAGCAGCACTCATTCCCCTCTCACTCTAATCCAATTCTCTCTCATCTCTTCTTCGAATCAACACAGCTCTTGCAATCTAGTTGATCAAGTCGCCACTAGAGTGCAGCCGTGTATTAATAGACAGATATCGTGTCTAACTAATATCAGAAACAATGGATAAGATTGCTGCTATTTTTAGCCGATTTCCTTAGCGAATTCAATACTCAACCGCCTGTATGAAATTATTCCTCGTAGCTGAATAAACGAACGATTTTCGAGGTAATTTATGATTGAAAACTGAGAGAACTATGAAACAAAGACTAAAGAAACAATGTATTTAGGTCAGCAACTATTTTAAAGTGTGATAAATTAAAGTCAGTGTGGTTTTTCCCTCTCATTTGCTCCTTCTGTTCAACTAATTTGTTTACTTTCTCGCTCACTCCAAATGCTCTATGAATATTAAATACTAGCAATATTTCAAATGGCTTTACTTTAGAATAAACGCAGAAAACATTCATTATACACAGTTCGTGTCATTTCTCATAACGATTACTTGATCATTACGTGTTTTTACAATATTATAAGAAATTCATGATTTTATTCATCTCTCTCTTCCTGCATTTTTCATCAATTTTATTCATCTCCCTCTTTCTTCGTTTTTCATCAACTCACTTTCCCAAATTTCAAACACTAAACCCAATCTCAATTCTATAATCTCGAACACTAACTAAAAAATCCATTGGAAATTACCATATTTTCAATAATCTTCTATCATGAGAGCATTAAAAATAATATCGATACAATATATTTTTCCGTAATGCTGTTTTTCGGGCAACATGCTTCTTCAAAGACATTATTGAAGTGAATAAATAAATGAATCTTGTTATGTAAACGCATTACGATTAATAGTATTGGCAGCCATCTTTATTCCCGTCATAGTTTCAGAGTTATTTCAACAATATCAACAGGGAAAATCTTCTCCACAAAAGACAATCATAATCATCTCAGAAACGGAAAAATTTCGTTGACTCTTTCTTCACTGAACTAGGCTACTAGTAACGAGATGAGAAGGAACGATAATATTGTTTACTGAAATCACAGGAATAATTTTCTAATAACTTTTCTGTCAGTTGGTCAGAACAGAAAAATAGTATTTCCAATAATATTTCATTTCGACTTTTTCATTATCAAAAAATCTGGGAGGGAAATAGTTTTGGGGTTAACCTGTTGATTTTCTCCCAATCATCAATTTGATGTAATTGTGAAATGAAAAATATTATCAGCATTTTCCTTGCCAAGAAAATGGGGTCACCTATTTAGGACAAACCATCATAATACTATCCAAATCCACCTACACATTCAATCTAACCTGATTACAATTTTCATCTCGCAAATTAAGAGTAACCGTTATTCAACAGACGACAATAAATAAATTGTTGGTTGAGCTAGCATTGTAGTTAGTGTAGGTAGAAAATGGAGTGTATTTGTAACTGGGTTTGGTCCCGAAAGACCTGGATACAACGGGAATAAATTATTTGTGTATTTTCCTTCTCTCAACTCACAACCACATACGACTCTCATCCATAATTCCTCTCACTCACTCACTCCCTCTCTCTGTAACTCTTCTTTTAACTCTTTCATTTCTCTTTCTCCAACTATTCTTCGCACTCTCTCACTCTTTACGATCCTCACCATCACCCACTCATACTGTCTTTCGCTCACTCTCATACACTCTCTTTCTTCAACATTCTCACTCTCTCTCTCTCTGTCGGCAAGTTGCACACGAAACAAATCAAATGAAGAGTTCGATCTCGGTCACCTAACTGCCCTCAGTTATAATGGGTTATTTCTGTTGCATTAACGACCATCAGTTACTTAACGGTCATCAAGACAGAAGCATCTGGCTACATAATTAGCTTTGAATCAACTGTTGATACGATATTTCCTCAGGTTGGAGTTATCATCTTGAAGTTTTGGAATTTGTATTGAATACTGACTTGAATCTAAACTCTAATTGTCAATTGATATCTTATCTTATTCTCTCGTTTTCTTTCTCTATCTCTGTTGATCCCTAATTTCCTTATATACTCTCTCTCTTTCTCTATCTCTGTTGACTCCTAATTCCCTCACAAACTCTTTCTCTTCCTCTATCTCTGTTGATCTCTATTTCCCTCTCTCACACTCTCACTCTCTTTCTTTCTCTATCTCTGTTGATCCCAAATTCCCTCACACACTTTCTTTCTTTCTCTATCACTGTTGATCTCTATTTCCCCCTCCCAAACTCTCTCTTTCTTTCTCTATCTCTAAGGGTTAAGTGTAAAAGAGGGCCGACTGCGCCCTAACTTCGCCCTCCCAGGTATAAAATAAAGGCAGTCATTCTATTCTATCCCTGTTGATCTCTATTTCCCCCTCCACTACTCTCTCTTTCTTTCTCTATCTCTGTTGAACTCTCTTTCCCTCTCTCACTGACTCACTCCATCTTTAATCAACAGGCGCCCGCGCTTTGAATAATGTATTTTATTGAGCTTTCACGGGCTATGTGTATTCAGTATAATACCCATGCATGATAAGCTACTTGGGGCAGCGTACCTTCGGTCAATAGGTGTACATTCTACGATTATTGGATCAGAATTGAGGTCTAGGTTAATTGTAAGCAGGCACTTATGATGCAGCTGACCTACAACATCTCTATTGAAAACCATTGTAAATATATGGCTAACACATATTATGTGAGTGTGTAGCCTTGAGACAGTTCAATTGAAAATTTGCGTTGCATTCAAATCTGTATTCACTACAAAATGCAAATTTTGCAGGTATTGGAAGATGATCATTCGATCAAGTAACACGTATCATAGAGAAACAATAGCGTAAGTAGATATCCCATGGTATAGGGAATTTATGTCGCAGCTTTTACTGTTATCTCAAGCCTATTACTGTCGATTATTGTCAATTTTCACTGTTTTGTTGGGGTGATAGTGTATGAATGGCACAATTTGAGAGACTAGCAGCGTCACACAGCTGCACAGGAAAGAACTACGTGAACTATCGGCTTGGGATAACAGTAAAACTTGCGACATAAACGCCCTATACCATGGGATATCTACTTACGCTATTGTTTCTCTATGCAAGTATCAAGTGTAGTTTAATCAAATAGCAATATTATGCACTGACTTGCGATATGATTATAGTGAGGTCTACGTTATAATGGCAGAGAAGAAAGATAGCAGAACAACGTTGCCGAAACTCTGTCTTGTCAATGCCTTCTATAGATGGTAGCTGATACAGGTTTATTGATGTGATATTAACTGTTCATTCTCGTTCAAAATAATCAATTATATTTTATTAAGCAAGAAATTATATTTTTCAATAATTCCATAATGAAACATTTTTATTAATCTTTGTTCAGAACAATCACCCGCTCGATTGGTCTAACCTACAGTAACTATATAACATAACTTATATATCGTTATTCAGTTACTGTAGTCTAAACCAGCCTTCATGTTCGAACGTTGGTTTTTAATCAAATCATAACAAATGATTTAGTACAATAGGTCCTGTTACTTGAGAAAATACAAGCTAATATTCTAGTAACTTTCTATTCTAATAACAAGCTCACTACTAATATTATTAGTTTGTATTTTCTCAAGTAACAGGACACATTGCACAAAATCATTTGTTATGATTTGATTAAAGAACCATCGTTCAAACATGAAAGGCTGGGTAGGACTACAGTAACTATGTAACGAAATAAATATCTCATGCAATAGGCCCCAACTTTTAACTTGATCGCTGTAAGAACAACCAACTATAGTAAAATGCTTGAAGATTTCGGTATTATTGGAGGAATAAATAAAATTGAAAGAAGAAAAGTGAGTGGGAGAGCACCGGAATTCT
The DNA here is from genome assembly GCF_014356525.2 of Nilaparvata lugens. Taxonomy (NCBI): domain Eukaryota; kingdom Metazoa; phylum Arthropoda; class Insecta; order Hemiptera; family Delphacidae; genus Nilaparvata; species Nilaparvata lugens. The sequence continues at coordinate 24,751,137 of NC_052515.1, forward strand.
GAAAACTTCCAGGAATGGATCTTTTACGACTTGGGATTGCCGCTCATCCGGGTCCAAGATTTACATCCTTGAAATGCTCAGATTGTATGTATCACGGTGATTCATCACGGATTTAAAGATCAAGTTGAAATCAACCGGTGGATAAAATCTATCAATCAAAAGATAACTAACGTAATTATTATTAAACGAAAATCCAAATTATTATTCATTAATTAGCATTTGAAAAAATGCAATTCATAATTAAATTTCATATGCATGAGTAACGTATTTTTGTAATTCAGGAGTATGTATGGCTCAAGTAATGAATGATTGTACTGAAGTATTAATAGGATTAAAAAACAGACAATGATATATAATTTTCATTGATGTAAAGATATGTTTGATTGAAGAGATAAATGATGATAACATCACAATTAAAATTTAATAAAGTCTACAAAGTCTACGGTTTAAATATTTATAAAAAAAATAAACCTTCATTCTTTCTTCTTCTTTTTTTCTCTTTTTATTATTACTTGATTCTATTTTGTTTGATAATTATTCTTATAATCAATTATTATTGTTTACGATTACTTCAATGATTATTTATATTCTTTCATATTAATTGTATATTTCTTCATTTTTTATCTTCTTGTATTCCAAATTGTATAATGTGTTGAAAATATTGTATTGTGTGAAGGAGGCAAAATGGGTTTATCCTGTTGTATCCATTAATAAAATTATTATAATTATTTATTTAAAATTAATTTGAATTAACATATTTCTACTATACTCTGTCCAAATTCGCATGAGCTCTGAAGGATTAGGCCGACCCTCGCTCCCACACGCGCAGGCACACACGCCCGGCCTACCTGCGCCATTGATATACTATATATACTACGTATTATACAGGTAGACAGACCGTCCCTTTACTCACACACACAAAAGGAGACTGCGCTTGTTGTGTGTGAGTAGTAGGAGGGTCAGCCTAATCCTTCAGAGCTCATGCGAATTTGGACAGAGTATAAGTCAAAGTCTACAATTTGATAACTAAATTGTTATAAAGATGAACAAATAAACGAAGAGTTTCAAAGTATTTAGAGAATAGAGGAAACGAAAGCAATCTTCCAAGAGATTGTTTCTAAGAACATAAATCATGTTACAATGATCAATTACACGGCATACCAGAGATAAAAAATAATATAGAATGTTGAGAATTAGAGTGAAGATGTTCATTAGAGTAAAGATTAAACATCTGGTAATACGTATATCGTAATACGTTCGTATCAAGATTATCCCTCTGATCCCAAACCGTGATATCTGCGCTATCATAACTAGAGAACCCTCTCAATCGATCACCACAGAATTACAACTCAACCCGTTTTAACCTGATGAAAACCGCCACAATTTTCCCACAAACATCTTCATTGAGTGGAAAATCGGCCTCAACGTGATATTCGCTCGTACGCCACGATGAAACTCTACGCGCTTGCGTAGTACAACCAAAACATACGACGTTTCCACTTATTACCCCCCTTTATAGCTTCCCCCGTATGAAGGGGTCTTCGGCCTCTCTCTAGACCCCCCAAACCCCCCTGAAAGAGCAGAAAAGGCTGCTGCAAAACTGAAAAAGGATTGCAAGGGCGAAGTACGCAACCCCCAACCCCCAAAAACCACCCCCTACAGATCAACACGTGCACGTTTGGTGTGAGAGAGAGAAAGAAACTCATTAATAATTAACGTCGCGATTAACCAGTGGATGCCAAATTGGGGGCCATTATCAAAAAGGTAGGTGACTACTGAGTCATTGTTTTAAAATTTCCATTGTCACAACAAATTTAATCTTCACTAGCAGCCAAGCGAGTAGCCCTTGAAATTTTTATCTATTTATTGTTATTTCATAATTTATAATTATAATTCTAATTTTTTTTGTACAAATAATTTATTGTTTTGTTTTAATTATCAAAACCAGTACGATCATTTCTTGTTTTCATTTCCCCACCCTTACAAACTCAACTACCGTATTTTGCAAGTTCTACTCTATTCTAGTGAGGATAAGATGATAAGTTTTCATACCTTGACAATGGCACCAAAAAGTGGAGCGACATCGCGCTCCTGAGCGGCCATCTGTTGAGCTCTTTGGGCGCGGGCCTGCCGCTCCCGCTCGCGTAGCCGGTCCCTCTCCACGCTAAAACAATAAAAAAAAGCACTAATCAGCAAATTTTTACATTGAAAACAACCAGGGATTGATGAGACAATAGAAGGGAGCAAAGGAGCAGAATTGATAAAGAGATAGAGAACAACAAATCAACAAAATTATCATAAAAAACGACATGAAATTAACATGAATTGATGAAACAATATACAAACAATAAGAGGGATCAAAGGAGCAGAATTGAGATAGAGATAGGGAACAACAAATCAACGAAATTGTCATAAAAAACGACATGAAATTAACATGAATTGACGAGACAATATACAAGCAATATAAGGGTGCAAAGTGGCAGAATTGACATAGAGATAGAGAACAACAAATAAATAACATTGTCTTAAAAAACAACATGAAATTGACATGAATTGATGAGACAATATACTAACAATAAGAGGAAGCAAAGGAGCAGAATTGAGATAGACATAGGGAACAACAAATCAACAAACTTATAAAAACGACATGAAATTAACATGAATTGATGAGACAATATACAAACAATAAGAGGTAGAAAAGAAGCAGAATTGACATAGAGATAGGGAACAACAAATCAACAAAACATGAAATGAACTAGATAATTCACAATCAATAAAAGCTATCAGGGAGCAGAATCAACCAGAGGGAATGAGAGTCATTCATAAGTGAATGATATCAAATGTGTGAAGATATCTCAGATATGCAAGTATTTCAACTTTTTGTTATTTGTGTTTATTATCTAAAATTATCAACACACTTCAAATAATATTAACATATTGCCATTTAAAAGTCAAAACCCGACCACCTATATTTAATATTCAAAATATGAAATATGTTTTCTATTTTGGCTTTGAAGCATTTAATTTAAAAATCTACTTTGTGAAATTAATTAAGGACTGAAAATTTCGTGAAGTGAACAACTACAAGACTTGACCTATTTCGGACTATGATTGTGTAACCTTATCTAATTTTGGGAGAGGAATAGCACAAGGTTACTTTATTCTTTTCTCTCTATCATTTTGATGATGTACTTATTATATGAATCAATAAAGAATTATTATATAAATCCCTAACCTTTCCTTTTACCTTTAAATTCCAATCGAACAGAACATTTCAATTAATGTTCATGCACTATAAGAATTGAAATCTATATTATCTGGGACACCCTCACAATTGAATAAGAAGTTCAGTTCTAATTTAGTACTATTCTCTCCTTGAATAGATAGAGAATAAGTTCTAAAAACCTATATCTTTCAAAAGACCTGAACAAGGAAAGAATACAATTTGTTGCAGTGAGCCAAGGTCAGAGTGACGCTATTCCCAAAACACAGGAGTTCCATACCGTAAAAACACAAACCATTCCAACTGAATATAGTATTCAAACTCTAATAATGACAAGATTCAACTGGAAAACTGTTTGGAGTTCCATAGTTTAATTTAAGCACCGTTAAAATTATGTTAATCAAATGAATATTGGACTCAACTTTCCCCAAATTGATATAAATCCATAAAACAAATCAATCTTCAGGAATCCCAGAATACTATTAGACTTTATAAATTTATAATAATATCATTGTATACTATGAATATTGGAATACTTTAGCATTAGTATACTAGTATACTTGCAACAATAGCAGTCAAGGAGATCAGTATGGAATATTAGAATAGAATATCATAGAATAGTAGTAAAGTAGATCAGGCTTTTCACATACTGAGACGCGACGCAAAGTGACATGACGTGACACAAGTTTGCTGGATGAGTAAATACCATTTTTGATCATATTCACATGTGCTAGCTTATCTCTCAATGTGAACATTATAATAAGATCATATGATATCAACTCTTCTAGCCGACTCATGTGTCGTGTCGCGTAGCGTCACGTCTCAGTATGAGGCTATTCTAACAGATGACTGATACAAGCAGATGTAGTAACTCAAGATAAATTTCAAAAAAAACATATTATAGAAACCACTGTACGTCTACTTACTCAATCGGAATAAGTTTCCACTCCATATAGCTAAACTGTACCATCCAAGAAACAAGTTCAACTACACTGCCAAAATTGAAACTTAACCTGAATTTAGGTTGGAAATGACTGAGACAAACAATAAATACTAACTAAATAATCACTTCATCTAATCGAACGTCTTGATGAAGTCACTGCAATATTCAAAACTAACTGTCTGTTGAAAAGTCAACTACTATGTAAACTCGGGTCAAAGTTCGTAGTAGGAGACACTACATTCTTCGAAACAAATTCGAATTTACGTTAAAACTTTAATTAAATAGAGAATAATCTAAAATATCTAGTCAATCGACCGAAATCAACACAACATTCAACAAAACCGACACAGGTTGAGGTTAAGCATTGGTTTAATGGAAAGCTGTGTACACTAACATCAATAAGCTCATCAACTGAACAAGGTTAGTTTACAACTGAATCCGAATCGAATAAGAGCCCAACAAGTCAACATACGGGGAAATACAAAACTAGATAACCAGATATAGATCTACGTAGAGTGGACAATACAGGTATAGATAACGGATGACGTCATGAACCTAACAAGTATTTACTCCACAGAAAGTGGAGGTGCATCAGGCATCAGGTATACTATATGTGCTATAAATAGGGTGGAATAGTAAGGTAGGAAAATTCGCACTCATTAAATCTATTTGGGTGATTAGTAATGGGAATCAGGAAATATTTGAGGTTGAAGTGTTGAAGGAATGTGGAATGCTCGTTTCAGAACAGGTGCAATATGAAGAAGTATATAATATCAAAACTGTGAGAACAGTGTTATTGATTAATTGAATAGTTCTCCCTGCATGGATGTTTTGTCCGTGAGCAGGGAGGAGTCGCAAATTATCAGACAGAAAGCAAAATATTGGTGGTAATGAAAGAAACAAATCACAAACCATGAATAATAATAAAATTCAAAAGAAGAATAACAAAGTGTATTATGATGATAATATTGAAACCTAAAGACATTAAAAATAATTGTTTCAGCTCGACGGCGTTTAAAGGTAGGCGCACACAGATCGTCATCGGACGGACGGCACGCATCGGACGGGTCGGAGGAATAGATTTGATGCATTGTTTTCAATTAGAGTGCGCATACCTATCCGCATCATATAGGCATGTGCACTCCAATTGAAAACAATGCATCAAATCTAATCGTTAGATCCGTCCGATGCGTGCCGCCCGTCCGATGACGATCTGTGTGCGCCTACCAAAGGGCTGAGTTGGAAGTAATGGCTTTATTTGCATGGTATTGTATTATGTGTAATATTGAATGGTATTTTGTGTTTAGAGTTGGAAATTAGTTAAAATTAGAAATCAAGGAGCTGAATCAACGAGAGAGAATGGGTGGCATTCGTAAGTGCGATATCTCAGATGTGCAAGTATCTAACTTTTCGTTATTTGTGTTTATTATCTATAATCATCAACACACTTCAGAAAATATTAACATATTGCCATTTAAAAGTCAAAACCCAATCTCCCTCACCTTCCCTTTCACCTTTAAATCCCAATTGAACAGAACCTTTCAATTTATTTTCATACAATATAGAAATTGAAATCTGTCTAATCTGAAGCACCCTCAGAATTGAATAAGAAGTTAAGTTCTAATTTAGTTCTATTCCTCTCCAACTAGATGGAGAATAAGTTCTCAAAACCCTACATCTTTCAATAAACCTGATCGAGGGAAGTATACTTTTGTTTTAGTGAACCAAGGACAGACTGAAGCTATGCCCAAAACTCAGGAATCCCATACGGTAAAAACACAAACAAGTTCAACTGAATATACTATTCAAATCTATTTCTCTCCTAGAACACACCATAGAGCTCCCAATCTGCTATACTATTTTCTATGAATGGGTTAATCTTTGAAAACAGACGTAAATGGAATATGGAGTCAGGCACTATTGAGTTCAAGAACCATATTACAATTATTTGATGAATCGTGCATGAACATTTTTAATATCATGGCTTCAACAATGTGGTACAATAGGGGTATATCCCATATCCCACCAATAGTTACCTCAATTCTAATAAAACTCAATAAGAACTATATTACGATTTCGAAGCCTAACCCAAAACAAAACTAGTCTCCAAATTGGCACAAGAGTCTGAAACACTCCTCTAAAAACTGCACTATGTATTTCAAATTGTGATGGTGTGGGTATTAGTCTAGGAATTTTTCAAGAAGTGAAAGAGAGACTGTGAAGAAGTGTTGAAGAGAAAGAGTGAAAAAGTCAGAAAAAAGTTGAGAGTAGCCTACAATGTTACGATTGCTGTCTAAATATAATCCAGACCAGCTCATCTATGCAATTTTTGACTAGACTCCAAGCAAATGATTTCATCCATTTCATACGACACCAATAGTTAAACGGAAGATTCTCGCATGTGATATCATCACATTAAACCTAAGACAATATTAACTTTCCATCTAACAAAATCGTTAAAATTATTCACTCAGTTATAACTTGTTATTACTGTATTATCATTACTCTTATATCCTTACATTCTGTGATTTTAATTTACTTTCAAGAGCTCTGATGCTGAATTATCACACAAGAATGATACATCATACCATAGCCACCTCTAATACCTGTATTAGAGGTGGCTATGATCATACTCAAACATTGAAACAATTATTGAATTTTGGACCTTATCAGAACATTCACAATGGAAAGTTTTTGCAGCTTCGAATAAAACTGTTCTTTGACAATGAAACCAATAGAAGTTGATACAAAATTTGTTCTCAATTAATTTAAATGTGATGTGGTTCTTTATCCAAACAGATTGCTTCACTCTTGAAAATTGGAATAAAAATTGATCTAAAATAATTAGAGTTCCATCATTGGATTACCTAGCTTGATTAGATGATAATGCCATAGAATGAGAATAGAGAAATCAATACTCATGTTTACACTATGATAATACAAAGTACAATCTATGTTAATACCAAGTATGATCATAGCTTTGTGCTAGCTTATTCTCAATAGCAAGAGTATGTGCTAGCTTTGTCTCAATGTGAACAATATAATATGATCATAAATGATATCAACTCGTCTAGCAGACTCATGTCGTGTCGTGTCGAGTAACGTCACGTCTCAGTATGAGGATATCCTAACGGAGGACTGATACAATCAGATGTAGTAACTCAAGATGATTTGAAAAAAATATAATAGAAACTACTGTAGGTCTACTTACTCAATCGGAATAAGTTTCCACTCCATATAGCTAATCACTACCATCACGAGTTCAAGTTCAACTGAACTGCCAAATTTAAACTAAACCTGAATTTAGGTTTAAAATGACTGAGACAAACAATGAATACTAACTTAATGATCACTTCATCTAATCGAACGTCTTGATGAAGTCACTGCAATATTCAAAACTAACTGTCTGTTGAAAAGTCAACTACTATGTAAACACGGGTCAAAGTTCGTAGTAGGAGACACTACATTCTTCGAAACAAATTCGAATTTACGTTATAACTTTAATTAAATACAAAATAATCTAAAAGTATCTAGTCAATCGACCGAAATCAACACATCATTCAACAAAACCGACACAGGTTGAGGGTAAGCATTGGTTTAATGGAAAGCTGTGTACACTAACATCAATAAGCTCATCAAGTGAACAAGGTTAGTTTACAACTGAATCCGAATCGAATAAGAGCCCAACAAGTCAACATACGGGGAAATACAAAACTAGATAACCAGATATAGATCTTCGTAGAGTTGACAATACAGGTATAGATAACGGATGACGTCATGAACCTAACAAGTATTTACTCAATAGAAAGTGGAGGTGCATCAGGCATCAGGTATAATATACACAACTAGAGAACACTATGTGCTATAAATAGGGTGGAATAGTAAGGTAGGCAAAATTCGCACTCATTAAATCTATTTGGGTGATTATTAATGGGAATCAGAAAATATTTGAGGTTGAAGGAATGTGGAATGCTGTATTCAGTACAGGTGCAATTTGAAGAAGTATATATCAAGAATTACATAATATAAAGCAGTAGTGACCTTCTCAGTGAGGGCTACATGTATTTATGTAAAAAATTGAACAATCAAAGTACCCCTTCTCAACTTTATTTCTCAATATAAGTTTCGACTAATAAGTCGTGAGAAATGAAAGTGGAAAAATGGAACTTTGATTTTTTAATTTTTACATGAAGTTATCAGAAGTGCATAATATATAAAGCAGGTGATGACGATGTTGATAATCTATCTGCTTCAAACTCACTGAATAATTTATTCACTAATGTATCAAAAATTACATCTTGAGAGAAGAAAATAGAATCTATACTAAAAAATCGTATAATTATGTAGAATCTATAATAATCGATAGAATCGTATTCTCATCCTCTTTGATTTTGAGGGAAGAAAAAAAGCACCTGTTGAAAATGAATAAAGACAGTTGTCACAAATAAAAGATTCATCTGAGGAAAGTTTGAAAGAATAGCTTTTATTCTCAAGAATATGGAAGCAATGTTGCTTTAAAATATTTACTGAAAATTCATCTCAAGAGGGTGGATTCTGAGTGCTATTTTTCAATTTCTTAAATTCTTCCTTACTATATATAGAATTAAAAGAATAAAACAAAGTCATTAGAGATTAAAAGTGAACGAATCAAATTTTTGGGATGTGACAGAGAGCAATGAAGGTTTAATATACATTAAATGATGCCGGTTGCACAAAAGCCGGATGAATTTTAATCGTGATTAATTCCACAACCAATCAGAGAAGCCTCCTTTTCGAAAAAACCTCTGGTTCTCGTGAAATTATCAGGATTAAAATTTAACCGGCTATTGAGCAACCGTCTTTTGATCCTCTTGCAAGGTTATTTTTCATCAAAATTAATTTAATATTATATTTTCCATTTCATTTTTTTCTGTATAAAAATCTCATAATTCCAAATATGAGCACGTGAGTTAAAAAGAGAACACACTATCGTGGAATTAAAGGATGTGAAATCGAAGTCCTGAAAGTTGTGAAACTGAAATTTAAAATAGAAACTATTTTGATTCCTAATAAACAGAAGATATCATAAAATAAATATTTCACTTGAAAATGGCATAAATGTCGGAAACATGTTGTGATAAAATATTTCAAAAAAAGGGTACTGAGATTTTTATTTTCTTTATATTTATATTACAAGTAGCCCTATACAGAAAAGAGATAAAGAAGATATCATATTAAAAACCTATATAACTGATGTTAGATGGAAAAAATTCATGTAGAAAGACTAGATTTCAATGTCGTTTGCAAGACTTAACTTGAAATTATTGATTATTGTTGAAATATATTTCAACCAAACAAGTATAGAGTCTAATTGAAATGCATTGAATCAGTTGAAATACATTTCAAACAAACAATTATAGCATCTACTTAATTGGAGCCAAAATTTCCATAACACAGATAACATACTAAGGGTGTTGTATTGAGAATAGAGTTAATAGAAGTATCAATAGAGTACGCATGACTGTGTTATGACTCACCTAACACTTCTGTTCCACAACAAATTATAAACAGTGAACGATGAGCTAATAATACCAACGCTACGTAAACGTCTATTCACCTTTGACCAGTTTATCTTTTCTGAATACTCAGTTTCAAGCCAAAATTCTCTGCTAAGTATTTATATTTCTGTACATTCTGTAACTGAGTTTCAAATTATTTCCATAGCTGAGGATTTCTCATTGGTCATTTCAAAATAAATGAAAATAAATTAGAATTTAAATTAGAATTTTGTATAAATTAGAATTGGAACCGTTTTGGGCTTATAAGCCTGTGGTACTTTTCTGTAAGTTGTGTAATTCTTAATGATTGAATGAATGAATAAATTTCAGTAACCATATAAATATATAATGCCAATACATCACTCTAGTATTTTTATGATGTCATATTATAATCATTTTACAAATTAAAAGTATTTACGCATTACTTCAATAGAATATTGATAGAGTATTCTATTAAACATTGGGAGAATTGTTTTTGGTTAATACTGATGTTATTTTCTCTATCATGGACTTTTTTTACAAAAAATACAGCTTTCTACATAATTAAAGCTTTCATCATATTGTTGTAAATAGATAAACAGTAAAATAAATAATATCTGGACGATTTGAGACAAAATTAGGAAATTGAAGAAGTTTTGGGCAAAAGCCTGTTTTTTCTTTTCCGAATTTGTTAGCTTGTTAGCTCTATGCAATAAATAATCAAAGTTGCAAGCTAATAAGCATAGAATAAACATTTTTTTATTTATTTATTTATTTACAACAATATGGGAGCACACGGGAAAACCCAAAAATTGCTCCCCAATCAAAAAATTACAATAAGCACTTTACAAAAAAAAAAACTTAAAAATCGAGAGAAAGACATAAGGAAAAAACTATTTCATATTTGTGACGAGAGAAAAAATGTGATGAGAATCTATATATACTGAAAACTTAATATACTGAAAACTTAATATACTAAATACTAGATACTATACTATTATTATACTGTACTAGAAACCATTTACAATATGAGAAAATGATGAGAGGGGAATCAAGAAAATACAAATAACATTCCAATAATGAGATAAATGATAACAGAGCTTAGAATGAAAGGAAGTCATCTACTAAATATGGTACTCTATGTAAGTTGATGAGGTCTAGCGTGGGAAAAATAGGTGTCACATTGGGTGGAGCCGCTTACATGCCTTCTTGAACTGACTGGGATTCATATGAAAAAGGTCTAGGTGAAAACTATGGTAATTATAAAGATTCATCATGCGGTTGATTGGAGAATTGAAGTGACTATTGGAGTTGCATTGGGGAGGAAGAAATCTGAAGCCGGAACGCCGTGAAACTGAAGACACATATATATTCAGCAATGAAAGGAGGTAGGTTGATTGGACACGGTTGTTCAATATATTATATAGGAACAAAAGCAATTACAGCTCCTAGATGCTTCCAGAGATTGAATATCAAATATGGCTCTTAGGTTAGCTGTGGGAAAATTGAAAGGACAGAACATTTTAAAACGCTTGAAATATACAAACCTTAGAAATTTACTTTGAATTCTTTCTAATTCCAGCTCATGAGAGGCGAGATATGGATGCCATACTTCAGAGCAGTAGTTCAATAAACTTCTGATAAGGTCTTATATAAAAGAATAAGAATATTGTGATTATCAAATTGAGAGCAGGTTCTCCGAATGAATTCAATATGTTGACATGCTCTGGAACATAAACTTCTCACATGATGATTGAAATTGAGCTCAGGATCAAAAATTACACCAAGGTCTTTAAAATGGTCCACTCTCTTAATTATTTGGTTATTGATTCTATAGATGGGAATTTGCGGATCTCTTTGTCTTGTGAAAGACAGCGTAGCACATTTACCAATATTAACTCTGAGCTGATTTCTCAAGCACCAATCAAAAAAACTATCCACATCACTTTGAAGCAGCTGACAATCAGTTTCAGACCTAATCACCCTGAAGATCTTCACATCATCTGCATACAGTAGACAAGACGAATGCTTTATGACAGCCGGCAAATCGTTTATGAATATTATGAACAGCAAAGGCCCCAAATTTGAACCCTGTGGAACGCCTGATGGGCTACTGAAAGATCTGGAATGAAGACCACCAACAGAAACAAATTGATTCCGATCAGACAGATAGGAAAGAATAAATCTAGCACTTGACAGTGAAAACCCAAAGGATGACAATTTCCGGACCAAAATTGTATGGTTTAAAGTATCAAAAGCTTTTGATAAATCTGTATACACAGTGTCAACACGAGTACCTGCATCAACATATACGTTTGAAGTAAATCATTAATGTTTCTAAGATACAATATTCATAATTTATTATTTAAATTGAAAATGTAAGAAATAGTCTCTTTATAAGATGCTAGTTATATCTGATGGGAGGATTTGATTTGATAAACAAAAGGGAAAAAAAGGCTACTATGGAATTATTTTTTAACTAAGGCTAGGCGCACACCAGTTAGTCAAGACAAGACAAGACATGATCAGACACGTTTAGTCACAATACTTCACATTGTTGCTTATGAAGACATGTCTAATTGCAAAGACTGATTAGTGTGTGTTGCGTCATAAGCAACTATGTGAAGTATTGTGACTAAGCGTGTCTGATCATGTCTTGTCTTGTCTTGACTAACTGGTGTGCGTCAACAAATCAAGTACCCCTGATGAAATAAGTTATTATAAAGATTTGATTTGAATATAAATATAGAGTACTATACGTAATCTATTAACTAACCACTTCATTGAACAGTGTTCTAAACACTCAACAAATATTACTATTTTGTCTAATAGACTAAAACAATAGGGAGATTAGATTAGATTAGATTTCTTTATTTATGTATGTTACAATAATTACTGGCTTATACACTAATTCACATTAAATGACGGTAATGCCAATTATTCAACGAATTTTACAAAGTATAAAAAATTGATCATTGATAATAAAGATTAAATGCAATTAGAATAACGATAGTATAACATTGTAATGTAACTTCATAAATCGGCGATGTTTCAACAAATAATATTGTCGATTCTCTAGGGATATAAAATGATATCCTTCCCATAAACACACGACCGGAATGGTCCGGGAGATGGATTGATTGATTGATTGATTGATTGATTGATTGATTGATTGATTGATTGATTGATTGATTGATTGATTGATTGATTGATTGATTGATTGATTGATTGATTGATTGATTGATTGATTGATTGATTGATTGATTGATTGATTGAGTACTTTATTTATGTAGATTACAATATATACTGGCTTATACACTAATTCACATTAAATGACGGTAATGCCAATTATTCAACGAATTTACAAAGTATAAAAAATTGATCATTGATAATAAAGATTAAATGCAATTAGAATAACGATAGTATAACATTGTAATGTAACTTCATAAATCGGCGATGTTTCAACAAATAATATTGTCGATTCTCTAGGGATATAAAATGATATCCTTCCCATAAACACACGACCGGAATGGTCCGGGAGATGGATTGATTGATTGATTGAGTACTTTATTTATGTAGATTACAATATATACTGGCTTATACACTAATTCACATTAAATGACGGTAATGCCAATTATTCAACGAATTTACAAAGTATCAAAAGCTTTTGATAAATCTGTATACACAGTGTCAACACGAGTACCTGCATCAACATATACGTTTGAAGTAAATCATTAATGTTTCTAAGATACAATATTCATAATTTATTATTTAATTGAAAATGTAAGAAATAGTCTCTTTATAAGATGCTAGTTATATCTGATGGGAGGATTTGATTTGATAAACAAAAGGGAAAAAAAGGCTACTATGGAATTATTTTTTAACTAAGGCTAGGCGCACACCAGTTAGTCAAGACAAGACAAGACATGATCAGACACGTTTAGTCACAATACTTCACATTGTGCTTATGAAGACATGTCTAATTGCAAAGACTGATTAGTGTGTGTTGCGTCATAAGCAACTATGTGAAGTATTGTGACTAAGCGTGTCTGATCATGTCTTGTCTTGTCTTGACTAACTGGTGTGCGTCAACAAATCAAGTACCCCTGATGAAATAAGTTATTATAAAAGATTTGATTTGAATATAAACCTATAGAGTACAATACGTGATTAACTAACCACTTCATTGAACAGTGTTCTAAACACTCAACAAATATTACTATTTTGTTTAATAGACTAAAACAATAGGGAGATTAGATTAGATTAGATTTCTTTATTTATGTATGTTACAATAATTACTGGCTTATACACTAATTCACATTAAATGACGGTAATGCCAATTATTCAACGAATTTTACAAAGTATAAAAAATTGATCATTGATAATAAAGATTAAATGCAATTAGAATAACGATAGTATAACATTGTAATGTAACTTCATAAATCGGCGATGTTTCAACAAATAATATTGTCGATTCTCTAGGGATATAAAATGATATCCTTCCATAAACACACGACCGGAATGGTCCGGGAGATGGATTGATTGATTGATTGAGTACTTTATTTATGTAGATTACAATATATACTGGCTTATACACTAATTCACATTAAATGACGGTAATGCCAATTATTCAACGAATTTACAAAGTATAAAAAATTGATCATTGATAATAAAGATTAAATGCAATTAGAATAACGATAGTATAACATGTAATGTAACTTCATAAATCGGCGATGTTTCAACAAATAATATTGTCGATTCTCTAGGGATATAAAATGATATCCTTCCCATAAACACACGACCGGAATGGTCCGGGAGATGGATTGATTGATTGATTGATTGATTGATTGATTGAGTACTTTATTTATGTAGATTACAATATATACTGGCTTATACACTTATATACAATAGCTTACAATACAGCAAAATTATAGATGAATTTACATAATATAGACTAAGAAAATAATTATTGAACTGTATATGATATGAAAAAGCAGTTTGTAATATAATAACTATAGATAATAATCATATTGTTATGCATCTACATAAATTGGCGGAGCTTTGGACATATCAATGTCCATTCTTCGGAAAGAATATTAAAAATATCCTCCCCACTAACTCTCTACCAAAACGTTAATTTCGTTATTTAAACTAAGGATTTATTTATTAATGGAAATATTGTAAAAGTTTTAATCAATATGAATATTAAAGAGAAAAAAACAGAAAATTGATAGAGTAAAATAATTATATAGGTAGATAAGATCAAATAATTGATTAATAAAATGAAGTAGGCTGAAAGTAGATCAGGGTTATCAACTTTCAGTAATATACAGCATTATGCAGTGGATAATTGAAATAACATGAGTTTATATAATATATATATTTATATATACAATTCGTTCTATAACATGGTTTAAAGGTTTGTATTTGTGGGATGGGTGGGGGATGGATGTCATGTGATCGTTCTAGGGCCGGACAGTTTCAGTCATTTGTTCCAAAAGATGTTTTTTTAAAGTTAGGATGAAGCTCGCTCGGCTCTCGATGGACCTGATAGAAACAGGAAGTGCATTCCATGCACGACAGGCACTGACTAAGAAGGATTTTGTGAAAATAGTAGTTCGATGATTGGGTATCCTTAAAGTACTTTCTCCGGTTCTAGTATGTGAAGCATCTATCCTCCTACCTTCAGAGACAAATTTGAAATCATCTTTAAAATAGTTCGGATTACCGTATATCAAGATATCTCTAACAAGCTTGACTATTCGAAAAAGCCTCTGATCGGGAAGCTTTAATGTTGAACTAGCAATGTGGGCTGGGGTGATATGATCATGGCGTTGGAGAGAGTAGACGAAACGTAGACAATAATTTTGGCAACGCTGTAGTTTATCATTCAGAGTGACTTGCATATCGTTAAGAACAGAATTACAATACATTAAATGTGGGAAGATGAGAGATTGAACCAATAATAATTTAATGTTTCTAGGGAGGATATCGTGCATTTTCTTCAATGCATGCATGGCTGAGAATACCTTTTTACAAGTTTTGTTCACTTGTTCTGACCAGTCAAGAGTATTATTCATAATAATGCCTAAATTTTTAACTGAGCTACAGTAAGGAATGTCATTACCGTCTACACTAATTTTGTGAATCGATTCAAGGTCAATATTGTTTATAAGACGAGAATATCCAATTATAATGGGTTGTGTTTTGATGGGATTAAGCTTAAGGCCATTTTTCTTTGTCCATTCCACTATCGAATTGATATCCTGATTCATTATTCCAACTGTTTCATTAATTTTTGTTATGGGACAGCTTAAATAGATTTGAAGGTCGTCTGCATAAGTATGGAAACTGGAGAATTTGATAATGGAAGAAAGGTCATTAGCATACAAAGTGAAGAGGAGAGGGCCTAAAATTGAACCTTGTGGTACTCCATGCATAACGTTTTTCCAAGTTGACTTTTTGTCACCGACAGATACACATTGTTTCCTACCTAATAGATAGGATTTAAACCAAACTAACGAGTTGTGACTGAAACCAAGAATAGCCAACTTATTCAGAAGGACTGTATGATCAACAGTATCGAATGCTTTAGAAAAATCAAATAGGGTGAGGATGGTGCATTTTCTTTGGTCCATAGCTAACCTTATATCATCAGTGACACGAAGCAGAGCTGTCTCAGTTGAATGGAATTTTCTAAAGCCTGATTGAAAGTTATGAAGCTTACTATTGTTGTCTAGAAATTTTACAACTTGAGCATGAATGAGTCTTTCTAGCACTTTGGACAATGCAGGTAAAATACTGATTGGTCTAAAATCCTCAACTTTATTGGGTGATGGAACTTTATTTAGAGGGCGAACCAGAGCAAACTTCCAGTTTTCAGGGAAAATGCCTTCTTCAAGTGACTTGTTGAAAATGTGTAATGGTTGGTAAAACAGCAAATAACATCTTCTTGATAAATTTAATAGGAATTTTGTCTACACCCATAGCATTACTATGAATACGTTGAATTGCTCTGAAAGTGTCTTCTTCTGAGATTGGATGGAAATGAAATTGATCAGTGATTGGTAAATCTAAGTTTGTAACCTGCTCTTCAAGATCATCAATGTGATTAGCAATGACAACTTCGTCGCGTTGGTTAGAGTGTGAAACGAAATGGTCATTTATATTATTCAATGGTAAGTCAATTTGTGGATTCGATTTCTCTTTGCCAAGCCCGAATTCTTTTATTCCCTGCCAAAGTGATTTAGAGTCTTGTCTATTGTTTGTCATAAACGAATTCAAGTACCTAATCTTTGAGTTCCGTAATTCCTGTTTAACCCTATTTCTAAGGCTCCTATACTCTATCAAACTGTCCAAGTCAAATGTCTTTTTAAATTTTCTATGTGCTTTGTCTCTACGTCCCATCATCTTAAGTATGTCTTCAGTCATCCACGGTACTCGTCGTTTTCTATTAATCCTCCTTGTCACATAAGGTGCATGTTTGTCATACAAAGTCAAAGTCCAATTCTCGAAAGTCTTGACCATGTCATCAACTGAGGGTAATGCTTCAATTTGATGCCATGGAGTCTGAGCCACATCAGTCAGGAAGGCGGCTTCATCAAAGTTTTTGAAGTCTCTATAAGTGATAATTTTCTGTTCTGGCTTGGGTATCTTATGGGAAAGTACACAGTAGATCAAATCATGTCTAGAAATAGCTGGGACTGAGATTTGGCCTGCTTGAACAACCTCATTGGGATCACTAACAATGAGAAGGTCAATGAGTGTGTCTGATTCATTAGTATGATGAGTTGGATCGAGAGGTAAAATAGTCATGTTTAGGCATTGGAAAATTGTAGTCAGTTGAAAGTAGTCAAAGTTACGATTTGTCATGTTCAAGTCGGTGTTCATATCCCCCATAACTAGTATACGGTTATAACAAGGCATAAGAGAAAGCAAGGCACTTTCGAAATCTGTGAAATGACCTATTTTTGGTGGGCGATAACAGATACCAACGAGTAATTTATCAGTACTAGATAAGGATAATTCAAGTAGCATAAACTCTGGTCTGGAACAATACTCTTGTTTAGATGTGATTAAAACTTTTGTTTTGATACCTTCTTTCACATAAATTGCTACACCCCCACAAGCTTTATTTAATCTATCATTCCGGAAAAGATTATATCCAGGCAATGCAACAAAATTTGATGAAATACTAGGCTTCAAAAATGATTCGGAAATTCCGATTATATTGAAGTCCTGAAAACGGAAGATTGCTCTGAGTTCATCAATGTGGCAACTGAGGGATTGTACGTTAAGGTGAGCAGCCTTGAAAAGTTTTTTGAAAGAGTGGAGCTTATTTGCTAGAAACATACCTGCGTCATTATTACTATTATTGAAATAATCATACCTACTTGAGGGCGAGCGAGCTGACGTGTCAGTGAGAGGCATCATGGAAGCAGCAGACCAATCGTGAACCGACCTCAGAACAACACATGACGGGGAAAATGGGGATGAAACTGATAAAACTTAACCTAAATGAAAAAGTCTCTTGATTCGAGTGCATTCAGCATGCCTTGACAGTTCGGCTCCCTTCACTATTTAAAGCACTAGTTCAAAACAAAATTCACTAAACACAATAAGATGTAGATGTGTGGAGTTCCGGTGATGAATAATCCTAATGGTGAATAAGACGAAGATTGAGGAAGAACTGGTAGTGGGAGATCTGGTCCAAGTGGAGATAGAGCGAGTAGGTATCCAGTAGTGGAAGAATCGGGTCCAAGTGGAGGTAAGCGAGAAGGAATCCAGTAGTGGAAGATCGAGTCCAAGTGGAGACAGAGAGAGATGGAATCCAGTGGTGGAAAATCGAGTCCAAGTGGAGATAGAGAGAGATGGAATCCAGTAGTGGAAGATCGTGTTCATGGTGGAGATAGAGCGAAATGGGATCCAGTAAAAACTGAAAAAGAGAAGAAAAAGCCAGCAGAAAAACGAAAAATCTTTGAAGAAAGTTATCAATTGAGAAAAGATACATAATACAACTGATAATGAATAATATCCCCATAAAATTGAAGAGGAATAGTATGATTCAATGTGGGAAAGAATCGAATATTATATGGATAAATATATGGATATTATAATATAATATATGGATACTAGTAGAAGGTAATCAGATAGAAAGAGAAAAGGTAGGAAGATAAATAGATATAGAAAGAGAAATAAACATTTGAACATGCTGGATAGCTAGTGAAAAAATCACAGGGAAAATAATGATAACAATGGGGAAGAAAAGAAGAGAAAGAAGGAATGTGCACAAATTGAGAAGAACTTATGAAACTGAACTATAGAATAAGAAATAGAACATCGTATTGTGATCTTGAATTAATCAAGGAGAGAAGAAGAAGAAGAAAAGAAGAAGAAAAGAAAAAAGAAAGAGAAGAAGAAGAAGAAGAAGAAGAAGAAGAAGAGAAGACGAAGAAGAAGAAGAAGAATAGAAAAGAATAATAATCATCATCGCAAACAACAATATTCAAGTAATCATTATAAATATAAGATCAAGAAGAGAAATTAGAAAGAAAAATAAGAAGTAGAGGAGACGATGGAGAAAGTGCTAGATTATTTTAGATGAGTTTTAAATAGGATTGAACGGTGAAGTGTGAAAAATATTATATAGTATTAGAAGTATAATTAACTATTGGGAGTTGCAATAACAATAAAAGTAGTAAATTGAGAACTGTAATATTTTAGTGATGAATGTCTAAGATAACATTAAATGAAACACAGCCCCTATATAAGCATATGAACAGACTACCCACCCCTCCGTTCTATCAATAATTCTTCACACATTTGCTTCTATTGCTCGAGCTGTGGCAACAGTAGGAGATATCATTATGTACACCTAATATAGAAGAGATTACTATCTTTACCTATAGATTACATCCATATCTATAACGTATGTTAATCATCCAATTTATTTGAAATTCAGCATTTCGAAAATTATTAATTATGGAAATAATTTTGGTAAGAGATGTAATAATTATTAGTAAGAATAGAGATAATGATTCTCTAAGTACCCTCTGGAGTATAGTAGTTGATGCATTGAACGTAGTTTTGGGAATTAATATCAAGATAAATTATTAATCAGTATTAACAAATGTGGATCTCCTTAGTTTGAAATAATTGCCTCATACATAATCATAAATAGCAGTGGAAAGATTCATTTATAGAACAGAAAGCCAGCTCATGAAAAATGCCAAGGTATATCTATTGTGAAATGTTTTAATACGAATTTCCTATTTTTGTAGTGAAGGGCACCTTAGTAATCGAATCCTGAAATGATTTAATTTACCTTTATTTTTTGAAGGTCGGTCATCCTCTCGACTGTGTGGACCCTCTTGGATCCTCCCTCGCCGATAGAGATCTTGATCCTCCCGTCCGATGACCAGACATTCCTATGCCCATGACGGTCGGCCGCAGCGTTGAGGATCTTGAGGCGCTCCGCAGTCAGATCCTCGCGAATGGTGACGCCGGAACCCTTCAGCTTCCTCTTAGCGTCGAAGATCATCTTCCTGGTCCGGTAGCTGCAGAGTCGAACTATGATGGGTCGGTCCTTGGGTTTAGCTTGCCCTTGTTGAGGTGGTTGACGCCTTCCAACGCGATGCGAGCGGTTGACATCCGCCAAAGTCACGGGCACGTTCAGCTTCTTGTTAAAGACATCGAGCGCCAGCAGGTCCGTGTCTTCTTTGTCACTCTCCGGGATCCCAAAAATACGTATAGAATGTCGGCGCCCATATTGCTCGAGGTCGTCGACCTTCAGGTGACAAGACACCTCCAGCTCACGAATTCTATCGTGCAGCTGTTTGTTCTCCTCCTTCAATGCCTGAAGTTCCTCGAAAATAGATTTCACAGCCATTGATACAGCACTGTGGACAGACTCTTCGATTTGCTGTCGAATAATGAGGAGGGTCTCTTCGGACAATGCTCCAGAAATAGCTGGCTTCGGAGCATTGACCTCATTCTTCGGTGTGCCTCTATTCGGTCGAACCATCGTGTACCGTTAGGTGGATTTACACTTTTATAGGCGAGAAGGTGAACTGAAGATTTAGGAATGTTTTTTCAAGATAAATAAAAAGAGTGTGAGTTAATCAAAAATATAATTTCACTATTGAATTAAGCTCGAGAAACTGAATAACTAGATGTATAATTTGAAGTGAATTGAACTGTATAACCCTACGAAATATCTGTTAGAAGACGGAGCCGAACTGACACACGTTTACTCACTCGACATAAGAAAGAGAGAGATGGATAGAGATGAATGAAAATAACTAATGTGAAATGAAGTGTCTGAACGAGAAAAATAACAAGAAAGGGAAAGAAAGAAAAGCAAATTTCAATTTTATGAAAGGTTTGATACCATGTGTGAACACCCAACCACATCATAATATCAATGGGCTTACAGAAGAGGGTTGAAGTATGATGTAAAAATATTTGATCCTTATTGCATTCTTGTTATAACTATAGTGCATAAACACAGGATATATAAAAGGTATACCTGTTGATCCTACCTGCCAGTTCTACTAACTTATAATAGCAGCACCCTTAACTTGGGGTGAATCGACAATTTTGTATCAGTAATGATAGGCCAAGATTGGGGTTCTTTCACTCAGCGGAAGGGCTCTCAAAAACGTCCACCCCTAAGGGCGTACAAACATTCATGTCCTAAGCAAGGACCAAGGACGTAGATCAAAATTTGTACTACGAAACAATATTCACACAAGGACTAAAATATTGATTCTACATTTTATAAAACACTTATTGACATGGGCTGTTTTTACATAATTAAAACAAAATGATAGCACCCTTTATTCTTTAAAAAACTTTAAAATAGTTGAACAACTAGTTTCGGTTTCCTAAACCGAAGTTTTTTTAAAGAATAAAGGGTGCTATAAGATTTATTTTGTTTTATTGATTCTACATTATATATATATTTATTACATTACTACATTATATAGATTATTTATTCTTTATTGATTGATACAATAAGTACATCATCAAAATGATAGGGAGAGGAAAAATAAGGTAACCTTGTGCTATTCCTCTCCCAAATTTAGATAAGGTTACACACAGTCCGAAATAGGTCAAGTCTTGTAGTTCTTCACTTCACAAAATTTCACAGTCCTTAATTATTCTCACAAAGTATATTTTTAAATTTAGATGCTTAAAAATTCAGATTGTAATTGAGATGTTATTCGTGAAAAAACGTAGGCCTATATCTTGTAAATTCCACAATAAGATAAAATCATCCTATCATCAAGTCTTGGATTACCTCATTTGAAATTTGTGAGTTGAATAAAAAAAAAATTACATTGTTTGATAGAACTTCCCTGTTAGTTTAGACTGACTCTAGGGACTTGACACTTTTAATCATAATTTTGATAATTTGGTGCATTTATTCTTATGCAATTATTGTTTTATTATTATTTACTTAAATATCATTTACAATCAACTTAAGGACAAAGAAACAGACTACAGTCCAAAACTTCTTTTCATCCCAATTTCATAAAATAAATTGTCCAAAGGTTATGTGCGACTTTTCACTCTTCACTAATTTCCACATTGAAACAAAACACAAACACTTGAAACAAAAATTTTGAATTTAGAAAGATTAAGATCCGAATTGATAACAAAATTCCTTCTACTTAATACTCAAAACTGTAAAATAAATATTAATTTGATATATTTTGTTCCGAAAATTAAAAAAAAATTTAATTTAAATTTCCAATGGTGATATTTATATTTTAGAGGGAATGTGAGTTTTAGAGTGAGAGACTATTGTCTTACAGAAGATAAAATCTTCAAAAATAATATGAGTAATTTCTTTTCACTAGACGTGATTATTATCCTCAATTTTTTCGACAAAATAAGTAATGAAGCTACGTAGAATACGGGAACTTGAGTTCCTTGTGTTTCAAAAAAGCAGACAGTTCATGTCTATTAAGAGTTGGAAAGAGTTTGCATCACAAGAGTTTGTCAGTGACATTTTAAAGAAAGGTCAGTTAAGACAGGTTTTCCTGGTTGCCGATCGTTATACACGCAAACTTTACACCTTCAAGTGAACACTTTTTAATTATGCTAAACATCGTAATTGATTGAGCAGGTTTTTTGCTTCAAGAACAAGTGAGCGATTTTAAACAATCAGTTCTACAAGTCAATAAAGACAACATGAAGTGATATCTATCAGGATTTTATCACCAATCACTTCTAATCAGAGATGAATAATCATTATCTATGATACTTATATTTTCAATGGTGATATTTATATTTTAAACTGCATGCAGATAGTGAAACACTTCATCTTTGATTAGGAATGATGAATGATTGATTACCAGTAGCCGGAGATCAAAATAATACTGATCAACGTTTTTAATGACTAGCAGATGTCAAGATTTTATGAATTCTTATTGCAGTTTGCTTCATAATAAATGTTACCGTTCCTATATGAGCAGGCTTTATCGTTTAATATTTTTTTTAATTCTGCTATGAGAAAAGCCTGTTGCTGCACAACGAGATAAATAGCAATGACTATTACTGTACGTAAGTTACAAAATTGATTTACAGTTACGCTTGATATATCTACTTGAATTGTGAAGGGTTGGAATGAGAAATTAAAACTTGTTCAAACAAAGAAAATAAACACTGATTTTCAAACAACTGTGAAACAATTTTATGATGTTTTGAATGTAACTATTAGATTGAATGATATTTTGATCCTTGAACACTCTAAAATCATTGACAAGTCACGAGGGTTGAAATGAGAAATGAAATCTTAACAATGAGAACATGTACAAACAAAGAAAATCATCACCGATTTTCAAACAAGACAGTGGAGCGATTCTATGATGTTTTTAAACTATTAGATTGAATGATATTTTGATCCTTGAACACTCTAAAATCATTGACAAGTCACGAGGGTTGAAATGAGAAATGAAATCTTAACAATGAGAACATGTACAAACAAAGAAAATCATCACCGATTTTCAAACAAGACAGTGGAGCGATTCTATGATGTTTTTAAACTATTAGATTAAATTATATTTTAATCCTTGAAAACCACAAAATCATTGACAAATCATGAGGGTTGAAATGAGAAATGAAATCTTAGCAATGAAAACAGGTAAAAACAAAGAAAATCATCACAGATTTTCAAACAAGACAGTGGAGCAATTCTATGTTTTGAATAATAACTATTAGATTAAATGATATTTTAATCCTTGAGAACCACAAAATCATGAGAGTTGAAATAAGAAATGGAATCTAAACAATGAAAGCTTGTCCAAACAAAGAAAATTATCACTGATTTTCAAGCAAGACAGTGAAACTATTCTATGATGTTTTGAATGATAACTATTAGATTAAATAATATTTTGATCCTTGAAAGCCACAAAATCATTGACAAATCATGAGGGCTGCAATGAGAGATGAAATCTAAACATTGATAGCAGGTCCTAACAAAGAAAATCAACACTGATTTTCAAACAAGACTGTGAAACTATCTTGTAATGTTTTTACTCAATAAAACTATTCGATTAGATGATATCTTAATACTTGAAAACTATAAAATTATTGACAAATCAGAGGTTCCAGTAGAAGAGGCGTTGTTTTACGAGAGAATACAGTCATAAAAGCAGCCGGCACTTTACACTGTACAGGGTCAGTCTAGTTAGTCTAGTATACTGATTGATCTACCACCAAACTTTAAAAAATGTAATTTAAAACTACAATAAATTTTAACGTAAACAACAATAAACAAAAACTAGTTTTGCAAGAGAAACACATAGTAATCTTTCTTTCTCACTGTCAAATTTGATTGGGTGTTCCCCAATGTTCACCTTGACCGAATGATCTAGAATTGAGAATTTGAGTTCAATCTGGCGAGTGTTGTCGTAGATCTATTACATAACAAGACGCCAAGCCATCCCGATGAGATGACAACATGATTGTAATCAGAGGTTATCAAAGCAGTCATCACATTTAGACCGACAGCAACCTAACCTAGTTCAGGATGCAACATCACATATCAATGCATGATGATTTGATGATGATAATATTATAAATGACAGTGATTAGTATTTCAATAAAATATCGGTTTTGACAATAGATACTTTTCCCTAGGCGCCTACCATTATTACTTCAATTTTATATTATCTCTTCCAATTTATTTAATTATGTCTAAATTTTATACACATAAATTAATAATAATAATAATAAATAAATGTATTTATTTAGCAATTTTCCTGAGGGAGAAAAAGTATTTTTCGCTCGTGATGTACACAACATTTTTCCTCCATCTACATTTTTTTATAGAAACTGCAAATAAAATCATTCTAATAACTTACGTATTGGTGACAATGATTCCTAACAACGTAACCTAAATCTAAAACCTAAAAAACGGTCGTCTGATTGGCACTGCCGATTGCGCTATCTATCGGCAAAAGTTGTAACAACTATATCAGCTGGGCAGCTACCAAAAATGGCTGACTCCAGATCACGCGGTTCAGATTTGAATTGCAGATCAAAAATATTTGTTGGCTGGTATTTTGAATAGAATAGAATAATTAAAAAATTGTATAAATTTTATAAATTTTTATCGTCTACTAATATTAAGAATATAATTATTATCATACAAACATATATTTCATGAGTTGATCAAATTTCTGGTTGTGGTATTGAATTCAGTTGACTCAATGACAGACACCTCTATTATGCTTTCTCATCTGAGCTTAGACCTTCTAACCTATTACAATGTAAGTTTCAAAATAGAGATGCTCCCCATGTTATTTAAATGGAGTCACTTTTACTCCCTAGGGAGTTTTTCTGTTTTTTACTACCGAGAGCGAAAAAGTGACACTTTAGTATTAGGTTTCAGGGAGTAAAGTAAGTACTTTAGACAGTAGGTGGAGGAAAAAATAACTTTTAGTTGAGTTATTTAATTGAATAACTTTTCCAAAAATTGATTTTTTCATAAAATTTTGGTTTTACTAGATCAACAATACCATGAAGAATCCATCCTCTAAGTCTCATGGATTTATATCGTAC
This sequence comes from Nilaparvata lugens, assembly GCF_014356525.2. Lineage (NCBI taxonomy): Eukaryota > Metazoa > Arthropoda > Insecta > Hemiptera > Delphacidae > Nilaparvata > Nilaparvata lugens. The sequence continues at coordinate 24,776,890 of NC_052515.1, forward strand.
CGAATTTGAAATGTTCTGTCCCAAAAATTCACTTCAGTCGCTCATATCTCAAAAAGTAATGATCGGAAAAAATGTTCTCTGCGAAAACTTTTTCATTTTGATTGCTCGATGATATACAAATCGAAAAACTTGGAAAAATATCACGAGTAGAAAGTTTATTTTAGCCTTTGCACAGCCAGTTTCTATTGATGATGAATACTGCATTGTACACAATCATTAGATTTCCACTTATTTCATAATATTTGTGAGAAGTTTATATTTCAAACCATTAAATCAAATACCTATATCAGGACGATTCCAGGTACTTAATATAATAAAAACTAAAATACCGTAGTTCTATGTTTCAAACTATGAAACCTCTGGTAAATTGTTAGTATGCCTTGATGGATGAAAGAAGCTACTTTGTTTTTGTTAGTTGAAAATTCGCCAGTTTAAGCTTAGAAATTGAGTAAAATAATTGAGAACAAAGCAATATTTGACCCAACAAATAACTCGGTGACATTTGGTGACTAAGCCAGGCTTTACTCAATTGCTTGCAGCTTTCTTGCAACAAGGACTCGCGAAAATCATTATTCTATAATTAAACAAATGTCGTGACTGTTTCCTACTTTCCAGTGCCACTTGCCATTGTATTATTTGAATCTCGTTCAACATATTTCTCTCTCTTCTTCCCTTCTCAGCTCAAATTATCTCTCTCTTTTGCGCTCATTCTATTTACTCTCTCTCACAATGAATATCTTCCTCTCTCCTCGCTTAATCTCTGTACTCTCTCTTAATGTAATTCGTTCTCTCACTCACTCTCTCTCTCCTTTGGTAGAGAGTTAGTGGGAAGAATACTTCGAATATTCTTTCCAAATTGATATGTCCAAAGCTCTGCCAATTTATGTAGATGCATAACAATATTATCTATTTTATCTATAGTTATTACAAATTGTTTTTTTTTCATATTATATACAGTACAGCTCAATAATTATTTTCTTAATTTATATTCTGTAAATTCATCCATAATTTTGCTGTATTGTAAGCTATTGTATATAAGTGTATAAACCAGTATATATTGTAATCTACATAAATAAATTACTCAATCAATCAATCTCTCTCTCTTTCTCCCTTCTCTCTTAACCGCTTACACTCTCTCTCTCACCCCTCACTATCTCTTACTCTCTCATAATATATATCTTTCACTCTTTTTTTTTCCCCTAATTTTCTTGATTGAAAAAATAAGTTTAAAATAGTTGAGAAATATTTTTATCAGATGTAAAGATTATCTCGGAACTGGGTAAATTATCATATGGGAAACAAATTTAAACGTGAACTGAGTTTATAACCATTAGTGAGTTTTTGATCTCTGGATTCTCCATCATTCTTTCTTTCTCTCTCTCCTTGTTCTTTCTCAAACTTTATATTATTGTCCTTATCTTTCTATCAAACTTGATATTATTCTCCCCTTTTTCTATCAAATTGACCTTGACCGAGCAGTTTGAAATTATCATAAAAACTGTGCTGAAAAGGTGATTGAATTAAATTATCTCACTTCAATATTGTTCAATCGGGGCTATTGGGCTGTACCGAACCCTTATTCAAGGATCATGGGATTGAGAGCAGTTTTAGAGAAAGTTTTCCTTAATTTTTATATAATATCATTTATTGCATCATAATCTAATGAAACCATCCATCATTCATCATCACCACCTTACATGTTTAGGATACATGTGAGTACTATCATAGAGAAACGATAGCATAGATATCCCATGGTATAGGGCGTTTATGTCGCAACTTTTACTGTTATCTCTTTACTTACTTTACTTTACTTTTCTTGTTCGTCACAATTACTGAACTGCATTAAGGGAGCAACGATCCCGCAGTATATGACACGTCAAAGTTTAATCTAATATCTACCATCCCTCCTATTTCAACACAACAGATCCCACATAACATACATCAATCAAACACTATTCAACAAGGAACAACAACAATCTCTATTCAACAATCTCAAGCCGATTACTGTCGATTATTGCCGATTTTTTTACTGTTTTGACCGGGTAAAGATGCGTACAGACTTTCGCTCTGCTCCGCAACCGAACGTCACTCCAGCAGAGCGATTGATGATCGACCGGGGAGCAACAGTGGTTCGACCGGGGAACGCGAGAAGATCTAACATCTTCCGTAACGTTCATGATGAGTGCTCGGTGCGGGTTGGAAGCGCGGATATGTGTAAGCAGCTTAAGAGTGTATGAACGGCACAATATGAGAGACTACCAGCGTCATAAAGCTTCACGGGAAAGAGCTACGTGGACTATCAGCTTGAGATAACAGTAAAAGTTGCGACATGAACGCCCTATACCATGGGATATCTACTTACGCTATTGTTTCTCTATGGTACTATCCTATAGAAAATTCAAATGACAGTAAAGCTCAACCGTCAATGGTTCACAGCTGATAGACAAACGTATGGCTTCACCCATACTATATTTTCTGTTGATCAAAGTTTAATCATTCTGTTCACTAGGGAATGATAATGGTAAAAAAACAGAAACTAATATTTGAAATTGTTTTGATAAATTATTGGTATTCAAACATCAAAACAAATCAAAGTTTATCCATCACAAACAATTACAATACAAATTTGAATACTACAAAATTTAATACAATTAAAACATGTTTTACATTTTCCCTTACAAACTCTATCAGTTTAGTACTATCATAGAGAAACGATAGCATAAGTAGATATCCCATGGTATAGGGAATTTATGTCGCAGCTTTTACTGTTATCTCAAGCCGATTACTGTCGATTATTGTCAATTTTTACTGTTTTGATGGAGTGATAGTATATGAACGGCAGAATTTGAGAGACTACCAGCGTCACACATCTGTATAGGAAAGAACCACGTGAACTATCGGCTTGGGATAACAGTAAAAGCTGCGACATAAACGCCCTATACCATGGGATATCTACTTATGCTATCGTTTCTCTATGGTGCTATGTACCTATGCCAGCGCACAAACCTAGGTTTTGCTGGCTTTGTCAGATAGAAAACAAGTTATTTTTAATTTAAGAGTTTATGTGTTATTGGAATCTTATTATGTATTTCTTGCTTGTCTATTATTTTTATGATTCATAGTCTACATTGTATTGTTTTCAATTTGACAAATAAAATTTGCATTTGAAATAAAACAAAGTAGTTTTAAGCATTGAATAATCTCTTAATAGGCATAGATAATTCAATGAATAAATATACAACCCACTATAAATGATATGTGTTGGGGTAGATCATATAAAATTTATTGCCTTACAAAAAATGCAAATAGACCTGTATTAAATCTTCTCAAAATATATGAAATCGGGGCTACTTATTTTTATTTATAAATACAGTAGAATAATTACAGTACCCTTTTTTGAAATAAATAGAATAATAGATTAAGAATACAAATTATAACAACTAGTTTCAATATTAACTGTATTAAGTCATTTTCATTCAATATGAAACTATTATATAGTCTATCAAAATTTGGGAAAGGAAATGTTTCGGACTGAACCTGTTGATCCCCAATCATTCATTGTTTAGTTAATTTTTATTTATGTTTATTTTCAATGTAATAATGAATGAATGAATATGGATATCACTTTCACAACAAAACAAGATATTTTTGTAAAAGAATATTTTCAGATGTTCTAGATCTAGATGAGCTACACGAGTTGGATTTTGGTATTTTTGTAAGTTGCTTGCAACGCTACCATTCAACCATTGCGAATCGAGAATAAAAGAAACAAGTTAGGCGCAGGGGATTAGAAAGGAAGAACGATTCATTGAAAAGAAAAGAGAATAGAAGGGATCGTCTTCCTCCACTGATAGGTTGAGATGTGAATGGAAAAGAATTCAATGATAGGCACCAGGCACCTTCCATGTTGTGTTATAGCCCACACAACACAAAATACAGTAGAATGAAATACTTGTTGAGAAGTTTGAAAATAAATTCATTTGTTTTGGATTCCCCAATTCATGTAAATTCCCATGTGAACGTTACTAAGATGTTGTAGAGAAACATTTTTACAAGAAGAAGAAAAAGAAGATAAGGAGAAGGAGGAGAAGAAGAAGAAAAAGAAGAAGAAAAAGAAGAAGAAGAAAAAGAAGAAGAAAAAGAAGAAGAAAAATACAAGGAGGAAGAAGATAAAGGTGAATAAGAAAAATAAGATGATGAAGAAGTAGAGAAAGAGAGCTTCTTCACTACAAGGAGTAGTTAATATTACTAACAATATTAGGATACAAGTTTTGAAAAAATAAATTGTATCACTTCAATTATTTAGAATTATTGTAAAAATCAGTATATTACTGATTAGATTGTAAGAATATGGCTAAACTTGTGGGTTTTAGAATATTATATTCAAGCATAATATACTTTATAAAATTTATAATTATAATCAATGTTAGTATCCTTCCTACTTTAGATTAAAAAAATTATGTAAAGTAAATCTAATCTCTCACACAAGAAAAAATCTGAACTTGAAAATCAAGTTCAGATACATTACATTGTTTTTTTATTAGCTTTTTATCAGAGGGCACTCAAAGTTTAAGAATGTAGAGAGATAAATATATCGGGATTTCTCAAGATTGGAAGAGACTTATCGACATCATGAAAATATTCTCTATTGATAATTCTCCCTTCATTGATGTTGTTTTCTGTACATTAAAATATCAGGAAATCCCAGTACAATATTTTTACTACAATCAATTTCATTGTGTTTGGATTGTTTTTCAAATAATGGTTTTTATTGTTATTGGACATTATAATGGAGTGTAGTGCCAATAAAAGTTATTGTTTCCTTTGGTTTCACCATTATTCAGTGGTAAAATCAGGTAAACCCCAACAAACATTATTAATGTGAAGTTAATGGCGAACGTAAAACCCGACTCTATTCTTCTACTTCTTCTTTCACTCCTCCTTCTTCATCTTCTTTTCCGACTTATTTTTCTTCTTCTTCTTTTCCGACTTCTTTTTCTTCTTCTTTTCCTCCTCCTCCTCATCCATATTTTTCTAATAAAAAATTATTTCGTTTATGTAATCATTTTTTAGTTTAATACATTTCAAAATTGAAATAGAAAAAATAGGCACTAAATCAAATCTTCTTCTTCTTTCACTCCTCCTTCATTTTCTTCTTTTCCGACTTCTTTTTCTTCTTCTTCTTCGCCTCCTCATCCTTCTTCTTCTTCACCTCCTTCTTCTACTTCACCCCCTCATCATTCTTCCTCACCATCTTCATCTTTTTATTCTTCTTTACATTCTTTTTATTTTCTATTTACCTCTACTTCCGTTTCCAGCCTGAACCTACCTTTTCCAACATTCGTCTGTCACACACACACATTGTCCGTTCAAAGGGAGATATTATGTGAAACAGAAATACCATAACGAATGTGTTGGAAAGAGAAGGACGAAAACAGCTGTTCCCATCGATCATACTAAACATAGTACCCATTCATATGTACAGATATTCTGCGCCATATAACCCAGGGCCAACTATACCACAGAGTGAGAAACAGTATTGCCAAGGGCAAGGACGGTCAGGTGTGTGTCTGAGAGATAGAGTGTGAGAGAGAGAGAGAGAGAGTGGGTGTGTGGCAGAGAGTGAGGGAGGGAGCAAAAGAACTGAACAAGTTTGTGAGTTTGGATTGTTGAGAATGTCGGAACCTGGTTTCTGCTTGATACAGTATTATCTTGACCGAGGGCTTTCCTTTCCATACTACTTAGTCCTGATGACTAACTATGTTTATTATTATTTATTTTTAAATTTCCACTTATAGTACGGATGCAAGTGATGAGTCATTTATAAGATAATATATTAAGTATAGCCCCACGTTATCTGTTAGCAGGAGTACCAAATAAATTACTATTTCATATTTACAATATGAGTCATACCCTGTAATTTTTCAAAGGAGATTCGGGGGTTTGAACGCAATAAATGACGGGTTTAATAAAAAGGGGGAAATCATGTAGCCTATGAAATATTTTTTTTATTGAATTTAATCATATACTGAGAGAATTTATATCACTTAAAACTTTCAATAGTTTACAATAAAATTATGCCTTATAGTACTATTATTTAATTTAAGTACACAATAAATTATCATTAGCAGTAAGAGATTCAAGTGAGAGTTTCACTGTATTTTATTATTATTTAGTAGGTTCAGTTCGATAAAATTTGCTCATTAGTCTCATGACTAGATAGCAATAGTAATAAAAAAAAACTTAAAACTTCCGAAAACCGAGAAACAGACGAGTGATATAGAAAGCCGTCAACATATTAGGCCTAATCCAAATTGAAAGTAAACATGGTATATTAATTTGAGAAAGCATGAGAGCATACTTTGCGTGATTGTTTTGAAATTGAAATGCAGCACATTCTAACTTAACACGAGATTTTACGTATTTCAATATAGTATTTATAATGGAAAACATCATAAGCTTTTTATTAGTACATGGTCGTTGTTTTTGAAAACTATACTGTCAAAAACTGAAGAAATTTCAAGTAGAAATCATCATTAATGATGCTAAAATAAATGTATAAATGTACCTATAAAATGACACATTTTATTTTATGTATTTATTTACAATGCAAATGACACTAATGTAATAACATTGAAAGATAAATTAATAAGATAGTCCTTGTGCTATTTTTCTTCAAAATTTATAGGTGACAAAATCCGAAATAAGGTTAGAATTTTACGAGTAGCCTACAATTTTGATAAAATTTCAGTCCAAAACAAAAATTAAAACTATACATTTTGAATTTAGATGGCTTGAATTAATAAATTAATTAGAAATATTACACTCAATTACTACTTGTAACGAATACTGATTAGATTCAAGTGCCCCCACACAGAGTACCGTGTAGAGAACACAAACTAGAAAACAGTTGTATTTGTTTTTGAGATGTAGACTATTTGGTTGTAATTTATTGATTATATATTCAAGTGTCCCACACATCTTAACCTATCTCATTCTTGGTGATGCATATTGATATGTCCAAAGCTCCGCCAATTTATGTAGATGCATAACAATATTATCTATAGTTATTACAAATTGTTTTTTCTCATATTATATATTATTATTTTCAATAAAATAATAATTTTCATTATTTTACTTAATCAATAATTATTTTCTTAATTTATATTTTATAAATTCATCCATAATTTTGCTGTATTGTAAGCTATTGTATATAAGTCTATAAGCCAGTATATATTGTAATCTACATAAATAAAGTACTCAATCAATCAATCAATTCTTTAGCTTGAATTATTCGATTGGTAGACAGCTTTCCATCGTTTTCTGTCTAGAGCTGTAGCTCTGGATCCCTAGATCTTTGGTAACTTGCTTCAGATACAATTTATCTAATATTACTAAAATCTAATAATATAATATGATACAATAAATTGTAGCCAGGGTATTCTACGAGCCCTTTGTGTAACTATTATACCTTCCAGTATTCTTAACGTGAATTCGTTGTGTCTAATTGCATGTCCAAGCCAAGAATGCCGTCTGTCCTTCAGAATACTCAAAATAAATTTCTTTTCCACAACACTTTGAAATACTTCTTATAGGGAACACACTTTAGAAAACAATATTGTAATTGTATTTTTGAGATGTATTTGTTTGTTATTTAATATAGATTTCAATAATTACAATAAATTGTTTTCTAGATTGTGTTCCCCATTTATAGGCTACGCTTTCTGGGATTATTTCTATTGATTATTACACAATAAATTATAGTCAAAAGTTTGGCTCTACTTTGAAATAAATCTTAAACAAATACTTCATTCACAATTACAATAAATTGTTTTCTAAATTGTGTTCCCCATTTGTAGGCTACGCCTTATAATTTAATATAGATATATTCAAGTGTTCCCACAAAGCGTAGCCTATGAATGGGGAACACAATTTAGAAAACAATTTATTGTTATTGGGAAGTATTTAAGATTTATTTCAAAGTATAGCCAAACTTTTGACTATAATTTTGTAATAATCAAGTGTTCACACAAAGCGTACCCTATGAATGGAAACACAACTTAGAAAACAATTAATAGTAATTAGGAAGTATTTGTTTAAGATTTATTTCAAAGTAGAGCCAAACTTTTAACTATAATTTTGTAAAATCAGTAAACAATACTGTAATTTATTTCAAAGTAGAGCCAAACTTTCAGTGACCTTGAATCGTGTCAATAATGCACACGTCGTGCGTGACAACTTGAAAAGCCAGCCAGCCCTGTTGAGTTGGAAGATTATCACATGCAGTGCTTCCTTGTTCCCTCTTCCCTACAAAACAACAAACCCTTCCACACCAACACCTGGCGGTTACAACTTCCGATAATCTATACTGTGTTCTTTCTATCTCCATGATACCTATATTGCAGACAGTGCCTTCTGGATAGTCTTTGATCCAGTTTTTTCACCTAGTAAATCCATTATAGCTATATTGTAGACAGTGCCTCCTGTATAGTCTTTTAGCCAGTTGATTCATTCCTATAGTGAGGTCCACGTTATAATGGCAGTGGAGAAAGATGGGAGAACAACGTTGCCGATCCTCTATCTTGCCAATGCCTTCTAAACTGATACCGGTTTATTGATGTAATATCAACTGTTCATTCTGGTTTCAAATAATAAATTCTTTTTATTAAGCAAAAAATTATATTTTTCAATATTTCCCCATTTTATGTGGAGTATTGTGACTGAATGTGTCTGATCATGTCTTGTCTTGTAGCGGAGAAGATACGAGAACAACGTTGTCGATCTTCAGTCATGACAATGCCTTCTATAGACGGTAGCTGATACAGGTTCATTGATGTAACATTAACTGTTCATTCTCGTTTAGAATAATCAATTATATTTTATTAAGCAATAAATTTTATTTTTCAATAATTTCATAATGAGCTTTCATAATTAAGATAAAATATTTTGTTAATTATATATATTAATTCGACATTGTTGAAAGACGATCTGGCAACAGAGCAAAGCGAGACAGAGATAGCGCTATCCGCTGTATTGAATGAAAGACAAGGATAGCAATACCATTGCTAATCAAACACTCCATTATAACGTGGACCTCAAAATAGTAGATTCTTTGTAGCTATATTGAGCCAGTTCAATTTCTATTAGGTCCATTATAGCTATATTGTAGACAGTGCCTCCTGTATAGGTAGTCTTTGAGCCTCATTCGCCTATATGGCAGTGGACTATGATTTTTGAAAGCACCCCTTTCGTAACTACACATGCTATCTCACTCACTCACTCACATTCCCACACTGACATATCTCTGTCACCCTCCTCTTTCTCCTATGAGGATTGGTAGGTCTTGTATTCTCTGAATGCTTTCTCCCTTCCCACTCAATCTCTCTCACTTCATCATCATTCCTCTCCTTCCGAAATCCCTTCAGTTCTTTTATTCCATTCACCCACTTCCGGAATATAACCTTATGTCGGTTTGAAAGGACTGTTCAGTTTTGGAGTAACTGACAAAAGGTGACTCGAATCATGATGAACTATTCGTTTTGGGCTTTAGGATAGGTAGGAATGAATGAGTTTGGGGTTTTTAGTTTCTATAAAGGCTGGTTTTCACTAGTAGAGTTAGTGGTCAAGTAACTGTTTTCACAACAATTGAGAATAGTAGGTGAAGTATGAAATCACTTTGCTTATATGGGCTTCTTGATTCAAATAAAAACAATATAGGAACTTCAAGTACCCTTTTATTAAAAACTTCAAAATATTTCAACGACTAGTTCCGACCATAGGTAATTTTCAAGTTAAATTTCTAACTTGGTTAGGTGAAATTTTCAACTTGAAAATAACCTATAGTCTAAAATAGTCGTTAAAATATTTAAAGTTTCTAATAAAAGGGTACTAAAAGTTTTCATATTGTTTTTATTTTAGGTGAAGTATGTTGTCTAGTGAACAGAACTAACCTTAAAATGTCAATAATTTTCAATAAATTAACACTTAGACACTTATTATCACTTTTCAACAAATCGTAATAAATTAATACTTTTCAATAAATAACAATACTTCTCAAACTTGATAGCTTACGGCACGACTCTACTAAGTGGCCTTATGAAAATACTTAATCTTTTTCAAATCTTCAATCTATTATTCAGATGAAGCTTCACTTGTATAGAGCATTTCTCTTATCAAATGTATGTGAATAAATATGCATGAATGCGACATTGCAATGCATGAGACGTATGCAATGCATGAATCCCATGCAGGGCACGAGTATCAATGTGTTTTGTGTGTATGTGACATGTTAAACTAGGCCAAGTGACTTTGGCAATAATCTCTGCTCTATAAATAGCCACACGGGGACTCCTCCCAACCCCTGGAATCACCTCCCCCCCATCCCACTAAGCCCGAATTCACCAGGCCAATACATTAGAACAACACCTAATATCACAGACACTTATTTACTGGCCCGCCAAACTGGTGAATCACTTAACACTATTGAGATTGAGACCCCGGTTGAATATAGATTTCGAAATGTTTTCTCTAAAACCGCCCAAAAGAAAATCGTGTAAAGACAGATCCCCACATACCAGTATCAGTTAAAGTGTTCGGTAAGGTGAGAATATTATTCCTATAAGCTCTAATGGGACTCAGTTTATTAAGATAACTATATTGAATCACAATAAAAAGTATTTTTCTTATCTTATTAAATCATAAATTAATTGAATTGAATTACTGCCTTTATTTTCGTAGAGAGCGAAGTTAGGGCGCAGTCGGCCCTCTCTTACACTTAACTCTCTATTACAAGATAACAATACAAAATAATACAAATAATATGATAAAGAAAAGAAAATTCCAAACAATATGAAAAAACAAACAATATCTACTTATTTGAAATAATAACAAATTTTAAATAATTGAAAAGAGAAGAAAATAAATTAACTTGGAAAAAATGTATATATAACAATACTGATTAACAGTAATGATACTTCATCACTGTAGTGAACAAAAAAAAAGAGATCCTAATGTATACAAAATACAAAAACGACAACTAGGCCTATAGTGTTTGCTATACATTCCATTCCTACATATTATTATAAATCTTGAAGTGAATAAGTAAATCAAATTTATATTATTACACTTAATGTGATTTAATAACATATGGAAGGGTACTTAATCATTAAAAACTAAATTAGTAGCCCAAAAGATGAACTACATTTTCAAAGACTCCTAGTTTGATGTCATTCATTAAAAAACCCTAGAAATAGAACCTAGTAAAACAACTGGAAATTGTAGTGAATTCAACACATTTTCACACATTTTATAAATTTATATTCATTGGAAAGGATTCTATGACACCGAGTGAAACAACTGGAAACTCTAGGTAATTTAAAACATTTTCACGCATCCTATAAATTTCTATTCCTTGGAAAGGATTCAATGACAGGGGAACAGAAAAATTAACCCATGTTTTCTCTCTTGATTCAACTCAAAGGGAATGAATCCAACCAAAATTCCACTCTCTCTCAAAATCCAGGAAGGAATTCAACATTTGAACATTGACGAACAGCATTCCGGAACAAGAGGATAATTAATTACTTTGAATTAATATCAGCCGCCGACGAGCTCGCCAAAGTTGATGTTCCAAGAAAGGGTTGTTACAAAACGCAAAAGAACCATCAGCTGACAGAAGTGGTCGCTCACTAATTAACCTGTACTCAATTAGCACAGCATTGCGCTGAGTTAAACATTCGAAATTGAGTGCCTCACTAATGCTCTGCTTTGTTCCAACAAGAGGTAGACAGACCAACTTTGTGAGATTTACTCCAATCATGGAGTTATTAAGTCATTCAGTGAATGGGCAGAGTTGGTATGCTTTGAAATTTGTGACGATTTAAATTTACCGTTACAATCAAGAGACCATGGTTTCGTGATAAGGGTATATGTATATGTCACGAAATGTTTACATAATAAACTAATAAACTGTCATTTGTGGGAATGTCTAATGTAATGTCAGATGTCACTATAATGTATAAATCTAGATTTAATTATAGAGAAAAGAGAGCATAAGAGAATCCCATGGTATAGGTCGTTCATTTAGATTGTATATGAAGCTAAGGTGAACGTGATATTTTCAAAATCAAAATTTAAGTAGTTTTATCCATTATTTTGTAAATTAAAAATTTGTCTCATGTTTTTACGAGAGTTTTATTATCAATCCATCCAAATTTAAAAATGTTTGTTTTATTCTAATTTATATATTCAGATTGTGATTTGGTGTAGAAATTGAAATGGACGTAACCTGTGTATAATATTTGGACAAATATTATAATATTGAAAAATAATATTTGAAACTAACTTAGGAAATTGTAGAAGTTTTGGGCAATAACCTATTTTTTCTTTCACGATCGTTGTATTGTTTTTGCTAACCTAATAAATAAATAATTATGTTCAAAATTTCAAGCCGATACTGACGACTACTGTCTATTATTACTGTTTTTTGGTGGTGAGAGTATTAGAACGGCAGAGTATGAAAGATTACCATCGTCATATAGCTTCACAAAAAATAACTACTAGGACTATCACATTGAGTTAACAGTGAAATTTGCAACATAAACGCCCTGCCTATATCTTGCCCTTATAAACGCCTGCCTTATAAAGTATCCTGCCCTATAAACGCCCTGCCATGTAATATCTTCTTATGCTATCTATTATCTATGATTCAATCAAGTCAGAAATCATTATATCTAATAATTCGATGCACTTGAGTTTATTTATTTATCAATTCAACGTCCAACGGTACTTACTATTCAATGTTACAACGGGTCAATTCAATGCCTACAATTAGATACGGCCGAGGACACATGTAGTATATGAATAATAGTTCTGACATGCAACACAATAAACAAGTGTAACGAAATAATGCATTGAAAATTGTATTGTATTGTGTCGCTATTTCATGATGACACAAGATATCCTTAAATCCTGTTACATTAGTGATGGATGCACGATTAGGACTGAGCGAAAACTGATTGGGTGCATCTTTCTGAATAATGAATATTAATCTATCAATTTGAAATCAAATTCTATTTGAAAATGGACAATAATTAAAAAGGGACTGGATTTGAATCATAACCATGAAAATCGTTAATGAGAAGTGTTAATTAAAATTGAAGTTTTATTTCTTCTAAAACTGAAACCACAGAGAAAAACAGAATGTTTATTCAAACTTGTATCCTCTTTACCAGAACTAAAAATGAACTGAACTAATACTAAAAAAGAACTGGATAATAATGAGACATGAATCTATATTTTTAAACTTGTATTCTCTTCAACATACTCTATGTTAAAACCTCTTGTATTCTCTTTACCATAACTAAAACTGAACTGAACTAATTCTAAAAAAATAAACTGGAGCATAATGAGACATGAATCTATATTTAAACTTGAATCCTCTTCACAATACTTTATGTTAAAACCTCTTGTAACCTCTTTACCAGAACTAAAACTGAACTGAACTAATTCTAAAAAAAAAAACTGGGGGAAAAACAAGATAATGAGACATGAATCTATATTTAAACTTGAATCCTCTTCACAATACTTTATGTTAAAACCTCTTGTAACCTCTTTACCAGAACAAAAACTGAACTGAACTAATTCTAAAAAAAGTGGAAAAAACATAATGAGACATGAATCTATATTTAAACTTGTATTCTCTTTACAATACTTTATGTTGAAACCTCTTGTAACCTCTTTACCAGAACCAAAACTGAACTGAACTAATTCTAAAAAAAACCTGGGGAAAAAATAAGATAATGAGACATGAATCTATATTTTAACTTGTATCCTCTTTCCAATCCTCTATATTAAAACCTCTTGTATTCTCTTTACCAGGACTAAAACTGAACTGAACTAATTCTAAAAAGAAACTGGTGGAAAAATAACATAATGAGACATGAATGTGTAATATTTTTCTCAGAATAATTCCCACATGAGTAACACTTATGTATTATGAGGGTACAGTAATTGCAAATATGATAATGAGACACGAATGAAATTTAATTGTTAAATCTGTATTTTGCTTGGTTTGAAAATCTGGATTAGTCGAAATGAATATGAATTTGATGAAAGCTCAATGACCATAATGGACGATGCATTACGAATCTGCTCTAAATCTCTACAAACAGCTCCAGTGGAATCACAAATTGAACTACTAATCCTAAATTAATAAATATTTTAGACAACAGAGTAGTATCAACGATCACACATTATTCACGAACTAATAATATAGGTTCTGATTACTGGCATAAATTATCATAAAATAAAACATAAAATGATCCCCATATTTTGCCTGGTTCTGAATAATGTGGTGATATAAATATTAATTAATTACTGCTCTACCAAATTCTACCATTTATCATAATCCTCATTATTCATCCATCTATTACTACAATCACAGCACAGATCATCATATAATTATTAAACATTATTACTTTCGACACTGAACTGAGTATTGACATCAAGTTATTCAATTTCAGTATGATTAAATCCCATTAAAATATGAGCCACATTAATAAATAGTTATAAAAACTCAAAGCTCACAAATTAATAAAACTGCTATTTCATATCTGATTTATAGTGAGTGTGAGATCGCAGAAAAGCCGCTATTTGTGGAGAATATGTGTAACCTTATATGTATTTGAGAGAGGAATAGCACAAGGTTACCTTATTTTTTCTCTCCCTATCATTTTTGATGATGTACTTATTGTATGAATCAATGTAGAATGCAGAATATATTATAGTAATATATCAATCATTGTTATGAAATAATAATTCTGAATGAACTCTTGACAATCTTGACCATGAGCTGAGAGATAGTAAATTACAATCATTTTTCAAGTATGAAGTAGTGATTGAATTTATTTTTCACTATGATACTTATGAAAGTCTTGAAAATAATTTTAAAAGAATCAAAGCAACTTACGATAACTGCATTGCATTATGAACTGGTTCTCACCTGAAATAGACAAGAATAAATTATTAAATTTGAATTAAATTTTTCTTATTTAGTATAATCCTTACTCAAATCAAATCAAATAGCTTTTTATTCACAAAAACATAATACAAATTTATAAAAATCATTTAAACATTCAACAGTGAATACTCTACAACTGTGTCATGAGATTCGAATGTTATTGGGAACGTGTGTCTATGTTCCATGCACTGTAGAATAAAAATTGCACATAGACTTATTTTTTTACATGAATAAGTCAATGTTCACTTCTATGTAAAGCCGTGTCCACACTGAACAAATGTTCGACATACATGTTCGGCAAACATGCTTGTTGAAGGGGCTCAGGGATAAACATTTTAAAAAGTTTGGACAATCATTGTTTGTCAAACCAAAAATTACTGTTTTACCAAACTTTTCAGTGTTTGCTGTAGAACATAAAATCTGTTCTTCCCACTTACAAATATTTTGTTTGGTGACGCGACTAGACTGGCCACGGGCAAACATTGTTTGTCAAACATAATAAAATTTGCTCAAATTGTTTCAACAAACATGTTTGTCGAACATTTGTTCAGTATGGACCCGGCTTTAGGTAAACTGATTTTTATTATTTATAGAAAATTCATTCTCCAATGGATATTTATCACAGTAATAGCTTCACAAGAAAACCATGTGACTGTGACTACAGAAATCGGGAATCCCATATACCAAATTAATATTCATCCTTGCATACCTCACCTTGCAATAAAATGCATTTTGAGTTGCATGTTGCGATGAATCGCATGACTCACACCTTGCAACCAGTTTGAAGTTGCAATGAAATGCATGCCTCACCTTGCAATAAGTTGCAAGTAGCAATGAATTGCGCGCCTCACCTTGCAATAAGTTGCAAGTAGCAATGAATTGCACGCCTCACCTTGCAATAAGTGGCAAGTTGCAATGAATTGCATGCCTCACCTTGCAATCAGTTACAAGTTGCAATGAATTGCATGCCAATAAGATACATTTCAAGTTGCATGTTGCAATGAATCGCATGCCTCACCTTGCAACCAGTTGCATGTTGACCGTTTTGCTTGCAACGGCGCACATCTCAGCCAACAGTCAAAGGTGAACGATCAGTTGAATGGGCAGCAGTGAAGAGTGAACAGTGAACTCTACACTACAACATCACAAACTAGAAGGAATTTTCTTTCTCTTTCTTTCTCTGTGGCTACATTCACTGATGGGCTCGAGCAGACAATTCATTCAAGGCCATTCACTCGAAAGATAGCAGCAACAACGTCTAGAAACTGCATGCTTCCCAAAACGCACACATTGTGGAAATAGATCCCAGAACGCGAACGTTACACCACAGAAAACTTACACGATTGTTTTATAACATTGTTTTATTCGATAGTTATGTATATGGATCCCAAAACGTATACATCATGGATATGGATCCCAATACGTGCTCCCAAAACGCGCACGTTATGCCAGAGAAAACTTACACGACTGTTTTATAACACTGTTTTATTCTATAGTTATGTATAGTTATGCATATGAATCCCAAAACGCATACATTATGGATATGGATCACAATACGTGATCCCAAAACGCACGATATGGATTTGTTTCATGGACGGACTCACTCACTCACTCAATTGGCAGTCACTTGTCATACAAGAATGGCTCACTGACATCCTACTACCCTTTTCAAAACACTCGTCATGGTTATTGATCGCTTTTGTACAGTGTAGTGGTTATGAGGTTGTTATCATGAGGCCAAGCTCATATTGTTGAATGGGTTGGTTCACTGAAGTAGGTCTCACTAGTCACTAGTCACAGGGCTGGTTCACTAAATCCCTGCCAAACACTTATTGATTCAATCTTAAACTTTCTCACGGCCAAGGTCTTGCGACTTGCATGCTACCATAGAAAATAGAATGTCTACTCCTTATCCTTTTTGTTGCTACAAAACAAACTATAAGTTAGTAAAAAATTTAGTGTTATAATTTATAATTTAGTAAGTGTTAGTACAATTTACTTAGTGTCAGTTACGGTTTACAATGGTGTTATAATTTTAATTAGTTGATTTAATTTCAACTAAATTATTATTTAAACTAGTTGAAAATAGTAGGTAAATTTCCACACAGAAAACACTTAACATGTAGAAGTAGAAGACACATAAGAAATTTATGAAACTAACAATTGTATCTATTTGTAAACTATCTAATATTTTCTGTAATTGATGTAGTAGTTTTAGTTTTTGTTGAGAAATAAACATTTATTTAATTAGGGGTCCATTTATATTATTATGGAGTGGGTCGCTAGATAAGCAATCTCTTATCATAGTAGTGGCTCACTAAAACTAAACAGGAATTTTGATTATTCAAGAACTAAAAGTGGAATGTATTTATTTATGATTGATTATTTGATGAATGAATTAATTTCATAATTAAAAGAGAAATGAAATAGGACATAACCTTTTGGGACTATTTGAGACAACATTAAGAAATGGAAGTTTTTGGGCAATAGCCTGTTTTTTCTTCTCTGAATATTGTATTATTTTGTTTGCTTCATTCAATAAATAAATATTGCAGATACGAATGAAAGTTGAACCATTCTCAAATTTTCTATAACTACACTCTATTTGATATAGCTTCCGAGTTGGTGTACCACGTATAAGATAGGGAATACAATGTATTCCAATTACATCAATATTGGAGTATAGATGTGTTGAATTCTAAACAAACTATAAAAAATATGGAACCTGTAGGTATAAGCAGTGATGACAGAAATAATTATAATCATAATATTTCTTTACTTTATAGTATAAGCGACCACGAGTAAAGATCGATCTAATCACACCATGGATAAGGACATTTCTGAAGATTTTTTATAGACTGTGTAGGCTCATAGAGCCTCAACACTATAATGATAAATAAAATCTATGGATTTCCCACTTAAGTTCTTAGTTGAACTACTGGCCTACTGTAATTCTACCAAAGAACTCCATACCCTCAACACGGATAATGAGATAGATTGATGCATTAATCTAAACTTCCTACAAATCATATACCGTAATGTTGAATGCCAAACGAACTATAATACGAATCATAGGATTCGTGTAGATAAGATACAAGCTATCAAGATTATTGATTGATCTAACCATTCCACATGTAAGAACTTTTCACAGGACTAACCGACACAATAAATTAGTAAACTAAACAATGCAGTAGTCACTGGATTAGCGGGCTAAATTCCCACAACTCTCACAGCACGGATGTCAACCGCTCGCATCGCGTTGGAAGGCGTCAACCACCTCAACAAGGGCAAGCGAAACCTAAGGACCGACCCATCATAGTTCGACTCTGCAGCTACCGGACCAGGAAGATGATCTTCGACGCTAAGAAGAAGCTGAAGGGTTCCGGCGTCACCATTCGCGAGGATCTGACTGCGGAGCGTCTCAAGATCCTCAACGCTGCGGCCGACTGTCATGGGCATAGGAATGTCTGGTCATCGGACGGGAGGATCAAGATCTCTATCGGCGAGGGAGGATCCAAGAGGGTCCACACAGTCGAGAGGATGACCGACCTTCAAAAAATAAAGGTAAATTAAATCATTTCAGGATTCGATTACTAAGGTGCCCTTCACTACAATAATAGGAAATTCGTATTAAAACATTTCACATTAGATATACCTTGGCATTTTCATGAGCTGGCTTTCTGTTCTATAAATGAATCTTTCCACTGCTATTTATGATTATGTATGAGGCAATTATTTCAAACTAAGGAGATCCACATTTGTTAATACTGATTAATAATTTATCTTGATATTAATTCCCAAAACTACGTTCAATGCATCAACTACTATACTCCAGAGGGTACTTAGAGAATCATTATCTCTATTCTTACTAATAATTATTACATCTCTTAACAAAATTATTTCCATAATTAATAATTTTCGAAATGCTGAATTTCAAATAAATTGGATGATTAACATACGTTATAGATACGGATGTAATCTATAGGTAAAGATAGTAATCTCTTCTATATAAGGTGTACATAATGATATCTCCTACTGTTGCCACAGCTCGAGCAATAGAAGCAAATGTGTGAAGAATTATTGATAGAACGGAGGGGTGGGTAGTCTGTTCATATGCTTATATAGGGGCTGTGTTTCATTTAACGTTATCTTAGACATTCATCACTAAAATATTACAGTTCTCAATTTACTACTTTTATTGTTATTGCAACTCCCAATAGTTAATTATATTCTATTAGAAGTATAGTAAAATACTATATAATATTTTTCACACTTCACCGTTCAATCCTATTTAAAACTCATCTAAAATAATCTAGCACTTTCTCCATCGTCTCCTCTACTTCTTATTTTTCTTTCTAATTCCTCTTCTTGGTCTTATATTTATAATGATCACTTGAATATTGTTGTTTGCGATGATGATTATTATTCTTTTCTTCTTCTTCTTCTTCTTCTTCTTCTTCTCTTCTTCTTCTTCTTCTTCTTCTTCTTCTTCTTCTTCTTTTCTTCTTCTTCTTCTTCTCTTCTTCTTCTTCTTCTTCTCTCCTTGATTAATTCAAGATCACAATACGATGTTCTATTTCTTATTCTATAGTTCAGTTTCATAAGTTCTTCTCAATTTGTGCACATTCCTTCTTTCTCTTCTTTTCTTCCCTATTATTATCATTATTTTCCCTGTGATTTTTTCACTAGCTATCCAGCATGTTCAAATGTTTATTTCTCTTTCTATATCTATTTATCTTTCTACCTTTTCTCTTTCTATCTGATTACCTTCTACTAGTATCCATATATTATATTATAATATCCATATATTTATCCATATAATATTCGATTCTTTCCCACATTAAATCATACTATTCCTCTTCAATTTTATGCGATATTATTCATTATCAGTTGTATTATGTATCTTTTCTCAATTGATAACTTTCTTCAAAGATTTTTCGTTTTTCTGCTGGCTTTTTCTTCTCTTTTTCAGTTTTTACTGGATCCCATTTCGCTCTATCTCCACCATGAACACGATCTTCCACTACTGGATTCCATCTCTCTCTATCTCCACTTGGACTCGATTTTCCACCACTGGATTCCATCTCTCTCTGTCTCCACTTGGACTCGATCTTCCACTACTGGATTCCTTCTCGCTTACCTCCACTTGGACCCGATTCTTCCACTACTGGATACCTACTCGCTCTATCTCCACTTGGACCAGATCTCCCACTACCAGTTCTTCCTCAATCTTCATCTTATTCACCATTAGGATTATTCATCACCGGAACTCCACACATCTACATCTTATTGTGTTTAGTGATTTTTTGTTGAACTAGTGCTTTAAATAGTGAAGGGAGCCGAACTGTCAAGGCATGCTGAATGCACTCGAATCAAGAGACTTTTTCATTTAGGTTAAGTTTTATCAGTTTCATCCCCATTTTCCCCGTCATGTGTCGTTCTGAGGTCGGTTCACGATTGGTCTGCTGCTTCCATGATGCCTCTCACTGACACGTCAGCTCGCTCGCCCTCAAGTAGGTATGATTATTTCAATAATAGTAATAATGACGCAGGTATGTTTCTAGCAAATAAGCTCCACTCTTTCAAAAAACTTTTCAAGGCTGCTCACCTTAACGTACAATCCCTCAGTTGCCACATTGATGAACTCAGAGCAATCTTCCGTTTTCAGGACTTCAATATAATCGGAATTTCCGAATCATTTTTGAAGCCTAGTATTTCATCAAATTTTGTTGCATTGCCTGGATATAATCTTTTCCGGAATGATAGATTAAATAAAGCTTGTGGGGGTGTAGCAATTTATGTGAAAGAAGGTATCAAAACAAAAGTTTTAATCACATCTAAACAAGAGTATTGTTCCAGACCAGAGTTTATGCTACTTGAATTATCCTTATCTAGTACTGATAAATTACTCGTTGGTATCTGTTATCGCCCACCAAAAATAGGTCATTTCACAGATTTCGAAAATGCCTTGCTTTCTCTTATGCCTTGTTATAACCGTATACTAGTTATGGGGGATATGAACACCGACTTGAACATGACAAATCGTAACTTTGACTACTTTCAACTGACTACAATTTTCCAATGCCTAAACATGACTATTTTACCTCTCGATCCAACTCATCATACTAATGAATCAGACACACTCATTGACCTTCTCATTGTTAGTGATCCCAATGAGGTTGTTCAAGCAGGCCAAATCTCAGTCCCAGCTATTTCTAGACATGATTTGATCTACTGTGTACTTTCCCATAAGATACCCAAGCCAGAACAGAAAATTATCACTTATAGAGACTTCAAAAACTTTGATGAAGCCGCCTTCCTGACTGATGTGGCTCAGACTCCATGGCATCAAATTGAAGCATTACCCTCAGTTGATGACATGGTCAAGACTTTCGAGAATTGGACTTTGACTTTGTATGACAAACATGCACCTTATGTGACAAGGAGGATTAATAGAAAACGACGAGTACCGTGGATGACTGAAGACATACTTAAGATGATGGGACGTAGAGACAAAGCACATAGAAAATTTAAAAAGACATTTGACTTGGACAGTTTGATAGAGTATAGGAGCCTTAGAAATAGGGTTAAACAGGAATTACGGAACTCAAAGATTAGGTACTTGAATTCGTTATGACAAACAATAGACAAGACTCTAAATCACTTTGGCAGGGAATAAAAGAATTCGGGCTTGGCAAACAGAAATCGAATCCACAAATTGACTTACCATTGAACAATATAAATGACCATTTCGTTTCACACTCTAACCAACGCGACGAAGTTGTCATTGCTAATCACATCGATGATCTTGAAGAGCAGGTTACAAACTTAGATTTACCAATCACTGATCAATTTCATTTCCATCCAATCTCAGAAGAAGACACTTTCAGAGCAATTCAACGTATTCATAGTAATGCTACGGGTGTAGACAAAATTCCTATTAAATTTATCAAGAAGATGTTATTTGCTGTTTTACCAACCATTACATACATTTTCAACAAGTCACTTGAAGAAGGCATTTTCCCTGAAAACTGGAAGTTTGCTCTGGTTCGCCCTCTAAATAAAGTTCCATCACCCAATAAATTTGAGGATTTTAGACCAATCAGTATTTTACCTGCATTGTCCAAAGTGCTAGAAAGACTCATTCATGCTCAAGTTGTAAAATTTCTAGACAACAATAGTAAGCTTCATAACTTTCAATCAGGCTTTAGAAAATTCCATTCAACTGAGACAGCTCTGCTTCGTGTCACTGATGATATAAGGTTAGCTATGGACCAAAGGAAATGCACCATCCTCACCCTATTTGATTTTTCTAAAGCATTCGATACTGTTGATCATACAGTCCTTCTGAATAAGTTGGCTATTCTTGGTTTCAGTCACAACTCGTTAGTTTGGTTTAAATCCTATCTATTAGGTAGGAAACAATGTGTATCTGTCGGTGACAAAAAGTCAACTTGGAAAAACGTTATGCATGGAGTACCACAAGGTTCAATTTTAGGCCCTCTCCTCTTCACTTTGTATGCTAATGACCTTTCTTCCATTATCAAATTCTCCAGTTTCCATACTTATGCAGACGACCTTCAAATCTATTTAAGCTGTCCCATAACAAAAATTAATGAAACAGTTGGAATAATGAATCAGGATATCAATTCGATAGTGGAATGGACAAAGAAAAATGGCCTCAAGCTTAATCCCATCAAAACACAACCCATTATAATTGGATATTCTCGTCTTATAAACAATATTGACCTTGAATCGATTCACAAAATTAGTGTAGACGGTAATGACATTCCTTACTGTAGCTCAGTTAAAAATTTAGGCATTATTATGAATAATACTCTTGACTGGTCAGAACAAGTGAACAAAACTTGTAAAAAGGTATTCTCAGCCATGCATGCATTGAAGAAAATGCACGATATTCTCCCTAGAAACATTAATTATTATTGGTTCAATCTCTCATCTTCCCACATTTAATGTATTGTAATTCTGTTCTTAACGATATGCAAGTCACTCTGAATGATAAACTACAGCGTTGCCAAAATTATTGTCTACGTTTCGTCTACTCTCTCCAACGCCATGATCATATCACCCCAGCCCACATTGCTAGTTCAACATTAAAGCTTCCCGATCAGAGGCTTTTTCGAATAGTCAAGCTTGTTAGAGATATCTTGATATACGGTAATCCGAGCTATTTTAAAGATGATTTCAAATTTGTCTCTGAAGGTAGGAGGATAGATGCTTCACATACTAGAACCGGAGAAAGTACTTTAAGGATACCCAATCATCGAACTACTATTTTCACAAAATCCTTCTTAGTCAGTGCCTGTCGTGCATGGAATGCACTTCCTGTTTCTATCAGGTCCATCGAGAGCCGAGCGAGCTTCATCCTAACTTTAAAAAAACATCTTTTGGAACAAATGACTGAAACTGTCCGGCCCTAGAACGATCACATGACATCCATCCCCCACCCATCCCACAAATACAAACCTCTAAACCATGTTATAGAACGAATTGTATATATATATATATATATATATTATATATATATATATATATATATATATATAAACTCATGTTATTTCAATTATCCACTGCATAATGCTGTATATTACTGAAAGTTGATAACCCTGATCTACTTTCAGCCTACTTCATTTTATTTATTTGATCTTATCTACCTATATAATTATTTTACTCTATCAATTTTCTGTTTTTTTTTCTCTTTAATATTCATATTGATTAAAACTTTTACAATATTCCATTAATAAATAAATCCTTAGTTTAAATAACGAAATTAACGTTTTGGTAGAGAGTTAGTGGGGAGGATATTTTTAATATTCTTTCCGAAGAATGGACATTGATATGTCCAAAGCTCCGCCAATTTATGTAGATGCATAACAATATGATTATTATCTAGAGTTATTATATTACAAACTGCTTTTTCATATCATATACAGTTCAATAATTATTTTCTTAGTCTATATTATGTAAATTCATCTATTATTTTGCTGTATTGTAAGCTATTGTATATAAGTGTATAAGCCAGTATATATTGTAATCTACATAAATAAAGTACTCAATCAATCAATCAATCAAGCACTCGTCATGTTTATAGATCATATCACTGGATTCTCACACGGCCAAGGACCTTAAAGAGTCTTTTATTGAGTCAAGAACTCAATTACTAAGTAGACTGAATACAGTAGACACTGTACTAGCACACTAAATTCCTACTACTCTGAACATGAAACATAAGGTTGATTGATATAATCATTCCACAGTTGAAGACTTTTTGTAAGGTAAACTCAACAAATAAGTAGAATACCACTGTCCCACTAGACAATACAGGAGTCACTCGTCTACCACACTATACTAACGTATACTATAAATTCATAATGTACTATCACACTATAAATTTATTTATTAGGTTAGCACAGACAATACAATGATCGGAAAAGAAAAAACAGGCTATTGCCCAAAACTTCTTCAATTTCCTAATTTAGTTTCAAATTGTCAAATTTTCTACACCAAATCACTATCTGAGAATATAGATTAGAATAAAACAAACAATTTTAAATTTGGATGGATTGATAGTAAATCATATCAATCAAATCAATTTTTATTCACCAATAAATTAACAACAGTTTTACAAAAAAACTGTTCACCTTAGCTACATAATTAAATTCCTACTAATCTAAAAACTACTCATGATTATTGATTAGATGATTGGACTTTCACACGGCCAAGGGCTAGGAATGGCTCATATGAAAGAAATAGGACACTACTGTTGCTAGTTCAAAGATTGATTGAGATCTAACCATTCTACAGCTCTTTGAAGGTGAACTAAATAACGAAGAAGTCTCACTACACACTACTCAATACAGTAGTCACTGAATTAGCACACTATATTCCTACAATTCACAAAACTAATCATTTTTATTAATCAGATCATTGGACTCCTAACATGGCCAAGGAACACTACCGCTGCTAGACCATGAGATTGATTGAGATCTAATGTTTATTGAGACCTTTTGAATGTTGAACTCAATAACTAAGTAGACCTACTACACAAAACACTTATCACTAGATTAGTAAACTAAATCCTATCTAAACACTACTCATGTTTATTAATCAGATCATTGGACTCTCACACAACTACGGACTAGGACACTACCGTTGCTATAACTAACACACTACTAAAATGGAGGAGGGCCAAAGGAACTACTGAACACTGAGACCATTGTGTATGCTTTACAATTCAGAATTCAGGCTTGGTTGCCTCCCCAGCTGAAGTGAAACAGCTGATGGCAACCCATAAGGCCACTACCCTCCGCCCCTCGACCACTTGTCAGGTGCCTGTTTATCCGGTTACTATACTACGCAAGGTTAGGTTCAGTGTCTCAGCTTAAAAACTGTGTAGGTTATTTTTAGACCAGCGTCTAGTATAGAATTTGAGCTGGGCATGAACACTCAAGTATAGCAAAGTATGGTCTATGTGTTGTCCAGTATTTACTGTATTGGAATGGATGGATTTGGGAAACAGTTGGTTGGAAAAGAGTTGGAGAATAAAATTAATGTATTGTATGAATGGATTTTGAAAAGAGTTGAAGAATGTACTGTTTTTACTTTATAAATGTATTTGGAAAAGAGTTGATTGGAAAAGAGTTGAAGAATATATGGTTTGTACTTTATAAATGGATTTAGAAAACAGTTGATTGGAAAAGAGTTGAAGAATATAATTATTTATGTATTATATGAATAGATTTGGAAAACAGTTGATTGGAAAAGAGTTGAAGAATATATTGTTTGTACTTTATGAATGGATTTGGAAAACAGTTGATTGGAAAAGCGTTGGAAAATGGTTGGAAAGCACCATACAATTTCACTATCAAGGAGTACTAGCTAACATGTTTAGAAACGGAGGGAATAAGTAGGGCTTCATTTCATTTACTATTCAAATGTCGTGAGATAGAATGACTCTTGGCTCTTATTGATTGATACAGATGACAGAATATTTGAAAAATGAAATGATAATTATATAAATTATGAGAAATATAATTCTAGGGTGTCTCAGGGAAAATATGCTTGCCTATTTTCATTTATTCGTTCCTTTATTTATTGATTCAGAGATACACAATTATTTTTTCAAATAGTTGAGGAAAGACCAACAAGCACATATATTCTTCTTTCTATAATTAAGATAAGTATTTCCATTTGAGTTTATAGATAAGCATTTTTAGTCGAGTTCTGAATGTATTCCACTCCTGTTTGCAGACAGGATTTTCATAAGCAAACAGTATTGTATTCAATGATCTGTAATATCATTTGTATAATGAAATTTGTCATGTAAGTGATATCATTGAATAAAACTTGATTTGATTTGATTATTCTTTCCAACTTTTTAATAAATTACCCGGAAAATTCATGTTTATATATGAAACACAAAATCACGTAATCATCCTAATAAATAACTGAAGTTTATGCTCAAAATCTCAAATTTCTCCAATGAAACAGATCAAAGTTCAGTAAAGCCAATAATGTCGTCTCTATTAGTATCATAGTTGTAGTCGTAGCAATATTGATAAATCTTCAGAATGTTAATACATGATATATACATGATAAGGAATATTAAGCTCCAAAACAACAATGGAATACGAAGGCTATATTTGAAATCCAGAAACTATGTATATAGATTCACCATTATTAGTTTAGAAGGTTCATAGCTTGAATTCCGAATTCGTAATAAATTACAGTCAAATACTATATCAAATTTAAAATCATGATGAAAAATATCAATCGATGAAAATGGTAATAAAGCTAATAATTAAATCTCTTGATTTGAGAATTACCTATTGTATCACTCTTTATCACAGCACCTGATCTAACTAATATCATTCAGAATAATTATTATATCCAGTGTGGAACAAATAAAAAATACAGTGTGATTTACACACCGAAACTGACAACTAATTTTCAAACCAACATAACGTCATAGGAAATCCGCCAACAGTGACACAGCGAAAAATAAGCAATTATGGCAACGAAATTGGTAAACAACACAACAATAGTGTGCGAAGAAGTGGGGAGACCATCCTACAATTCACTACATACTGTCAGCATTGGATAAATGGGAGGCGTTTATTAGGGAATGCTGCCAGATTGAGATGAATCTCAGTCTATAGTGGGTCCACGTTATAATGGCAGTGGAGAAAGATAGGAGAACAACGTTGCCGAACCTCAGTTTTGTCAATGCCTTCTATAGACGGTAGCTGATACAGGTTTATTGATGTAATATTAACTGTTCATTCTCGTTTAAAATAATTAATTATATTTTTATGAGGCAAGAAAGTATATTTTTCAATAATTTTATAATGAATTCTTATCAATATCTTAGAAATATCTACATTGCCTATACCTATATTGCAGACAGTGACTTCTGGGTAGTCTTTGAGCCAGTTGTTTCATTCCTAGTGGATCCATTATGTAGTAAGGTCCACGTTATAATGGCAGTGGAGAAAGATAGTAGAACAACGTTGCCGATCCATCGTCTTGTCAATATAGACGGTACATAGATAGCTGCCATATAGACGGTAGCTGATACAGGTTTATTGATGTAATATTAACTGTTCATTTTCCTTTAAAATAATCAATTATATTTTATTAAGCAACAAATTATAATCTTTTTCAATAAATTCATAATGAATTCTTATAATTAAGATAAAATATTTTGTTATTCAATTTATTAAATCTGCATTCTTAATAGACGATCAGGCAACAGAGCAAAGCAAGAAAGAGATAGCGCTATCCGCTTTGTTGAATGATAGACAAGGATAGCAATACCATTGCCAATCAAACACTGCCATTATAACGTGGACCTCACTATAGCTAGAAATAGAGTTTAGCTTGAAGGCCGGACTGTTTCCTCAATTAGATTCATATCCTGAGCATAGTGCAGAAGCTGAACTGACTGAGATCAAGGTCACTATAACACTATAGTTATTACAACTAACTAAAACCATAGAGTAAAAGATAACCAAGATTATTTGTCTCTGTTATAACTCTGTAAAAGCTTGTACTATAATACTCTTCTCATTTTACTCTCAGAGAAGCCGAATCACCTTGAAGACGCCATGTTTATTTATCAGTCACAAAAGTAAAATAGTAGTCAAAAGTATAGTCTTCCAGTCTTAATTGTATAATAGTCTTTAGGTTGGATAGAGTTCACTCCTATTATATTTTGTAGTTCCTCCTCTTGATTAGAGCCTGAGGGGATCAGAGAGGATAATAATTTATTTGGTTTTATTCAATACATCAAAAGTCTTCCAGTTTTTTTAGTAACTAGGCCTATTAGAATTATTGATCATGAAATTTGGTAGTGCTCACTTCTATTATATTTTGTAGTTGCTCCTCTTGATTAGAGCGTAAGAGTATCCAAGAGAAGAATAATTTTTTTGGCTTATTCAAAATAGCAAATAAGGTTCATAATAAGAGGAAATTATTTTCATTTATCATAGCACCGCATTACTTTAAAAACAGATCAATCTGCTAGAAATCGATAAACGTGAAAACAGCCCTACTAAATTCTCATGACTTTAATATTACATAAGTATTTCTGATAACATGGAGTAGCCAATTTATTAAACAATAATTACAGTATTCATCTTCTGTCTAGAATATAGTTGGATTTCTATTTATTTGTAAGTAAATTGCAATATTGTTTCTTTAGTTTAGAATGATTATAGATGAGCCAGCCACGTTACTTGATATTATTAATCTTTTTCTCTTTTAATTAATCTATTTCTTTAAATTTCAAGACCCCAATAATAGAATATTCAAGATTAAAGTAAAGTACATTGATCTATTAAAACAATTATTCTAATTATCATTACAGTATTCTTAAGTAAAACATCAATATTTCATTTCATAAGTTTCTTACACCCTCGGTTGAAAACGAAGTGTTTTTTCGATTCTTTGTAACCAGTCAATAACAAAATTGAATGAATTATCAAATACATGCAAAAATAATAGACTTATTACTAGTGTCAATAAATCATATTTTTGAAATTCAACTGCTATAATATCAAAGTACATTACCAGACGCATAAAGAAGTAAGAAAGATTTAAAGATTCTAATCTTGACGGTAGCTGAATAGGGAGAGCTGAGAGCTGAATTTTCAACAAAGAGGTAAACGCCCTATTAATGTGACAGAGATGAACTCAGATAAAACGAGAGAGCTTATTACACAGAGACAAAGTCATAGAACTCATTAAAATTCAAGAGAACTAGGAGTCACAAGAACTAATGCAATAAGCTGTAAATGACTGAATTATTGAAAGATAACAACTCGATATTGTCAAAACAAGTAATTTATTGAATCCATTTTTGAGATACCAGTTTCGGTTGTTACAACATTATCGATCTCTAGTAAGCTGACAGCTAAAACATTGAGCAGTAGTATATCAGAGAAGATGTGAAGCCATACGATTGGCCATTAGCCATTGGCCGATACTGGACACGCCCATTCATGACCATAATTATTTGGAATACTTGACGTGTCTGTTCAAATAGAGTTTTACTCCTCTTCTTCTTCTACCTTTCTTTCTTCGTGTTCGTCATCTCTTCTTCTTCCTATTCTCGTATTTTACTTCTTCTTCTTTTCTCCAAAGTCTTCATTCATATCCTACTTCTTCTCCTTCTTTTCACTTTTATCCGTATCCTAATATTACTGGTTATAATCGATTCGTTTTCATTCAATATAGATATCTACCACAGTAGAAATAATTATGGTCATGAATGGGCGTGTCCAGTTTTTGCCAATGACAGTCGAGCTCAACCTTCATTGGCCAACGGCTAATGGTATCTAATGGCTGATATCTAACACAATTGTCAAAGTAATTCACAAAAGCGTTTGTAAATAATAAAATAATCATGATTTATATTCTCAAATTATACAATTTAGTTTTCGAAGTGTACAGAGTTACGAGTTTCACATAACTTTATGTTCTTAAACTTATACGAGTTATTTCATAGCTATGAGTTAACAAAGTTTTTGAAGTTGACAAAGTTATGGGTTTTCACAAAGCACCAGTTTGCAGACCGTTACATCAGAGCTAATGGAGGAATAATAAACGTAATATTGGTGATTTGATAGTTAGTTACTAAGCTATTCGATTTGAAAATTACTTAAAAAGTTCTGAAAGTTTACAAAGTTACGAGTTCACAACACTAATTCACAAACTGTAACCGCAGTGCTAATTGAGGAAGAATAAACGTAATATTGAAGATTTGAAAGTTAGTTACTCAGTTACGTAATATTGAAGATTTGAAATTTAGTTACTCAGTTATTAGATTTAAAAGTTAGTTAGAAGAAAGTTGGTGAAGTTAATAGCTTCATTCTAGATCGTTGACACGAATTAATAACCCAAGGGGAGTTAATAAACTTATTTCCAACTCATTTTAGACGGTTGAAGAGGTACAGTACAATAGCATAACCAGACAGAAAGGACTATTAAAAATCAAAAAGTTATTCCAATATTGTACAGTTTTGGCTAGATGCAAAAAAAACGAACAGAGAGATTCGAAGGTTGTCTGAGTATTTAAGAGGGTTTATAGAGTGCAACAACCCAGACTAACTGCAAGAAATAATAACAATACGGTGCAAAAGTAATCTACAACTGCAGTGCATTTCAGCATCAAACGCTTTCCTTGGTTGCCATGGTAACCAGGGTGGTCCGACGTCACTGTAAAAGCCAAACGACGTCTTAATCTTCTTCTATTAACTCTCTTTCTTCTTTTTGTTCGACACCCCTTTCTTCTTCTTATTGTTTGATGATTGGTTGTTTTTATTTATATTTTTATTCTTCAAAACCTTCTTGTTCTTCGAAACCTTCGACTTCTTCTCTACCACCCTACCACCATATCATCGTTTCCACCCTTTTTTATTCTCATTCCTCTTGCACCCCATTTCTTTTTATTCTACTCTCTCTTTCTCTTCAACTTTTCTTCCTCTCATTTATCATCCTATCCTTCTTTTTCAACACCTCCTATTTTCACCTTATAATCACCTCATCTACTCTGTTCCTATTCTTCATCAACTCCTTCATACTCTTCTCTTCTATTTCTTCCTACTGTCGATTTCCTTCTCCTTTCTCTCATTCTTGTCCTTTTCGTGCTTCTTCCTCTCCTTTCTTTTTCATATTTCATTTTCTTCTTGTTTTTGTACTCATAATCCTTCCTCTTCCTTTTCTTATTATTATCGTCCTTCGATCACTTTTTTCTCATTATCCGTTCTCTCCTCTTCCGTCTTCTTCTGCTTCAGCTCCCCTCTACCTATCCTACTCTTGTCTTTCTTCTTTTCCTTTCTCTTCTTCGACTTCCATTTCTCCTCATCCTCCTCCTCCTTATCCTTCTTTGTATTCTTCTCATTCTTCTCTTTCCTCTCCTCTCCTTTTTCTCTCTTCACCTCCTCCTTCTTCGTTTTCTACGCTTTATTTTTCCTCTCTCCCTTATTATTCATGTTATTTTTCTTCTTCTGCCTCTTTTCCACCTTCTCCTTTTTATCTTTCTTCTTCTTCGTCTTCTCCATTTCCTTCCCTTCATCTCTCTTCTCTCCTTCGTCATTTATTTTTCTTCCTCATATCTTTTTCCTTCTCCTCCTCCTCCTTCCTCTCCACATCCTCCTCCTCAATTACCTCCTCATCCTCCTGCTTCTTCTTCTCATTCTTCCTCTCCACATCTTCCTCCTACTCCTCCTCCTCCTCCTCCTCCTCCTCCTTCTTCTTCTTATTCTACTACTACTACTACTACTACTACTACTCTACTACTACTTCTCATTCTTCTTCTTCTACCTCTCACTATTATTTTTCTTCTTCTTCTTCCTCACCCTCACCTTCTCTCTCTTCATCCTTCTCCTTCCCTTTCCTCTTCTTCTTCTTCACCACCATCTTCCTCTTATCTATATCTATATTTCCTTCTTCTTCTTCTTCTTCTTCTTCTTCTCCTCCTCCTCCTCCTCCTCCTTCCTCTTCAACGTATTTTTCTTCAACTTCTCTTCATCTTTTTCATGTTTTTCTCCATCTTCTTGTTGAGGCCAAGAGACGACCTTGGTTGCAGGGTCACATGACAGCGCCGTTCGCCAGAGTGCAGGCCACTACTCTCAATGCAAATAAACAGAGTTGGCTAATTTTATGCACTGCACTAATGCAATATTTGCGCTCCTAGCCCAACTTGAGAGAACGATTTAGCAAACTCTACTATTTAGTGAGCCATAAAAACTCTCCTCTCTTCCACTTGCACGATGCACAATCGCCTCAGTTTTATTGCCGATAAAAATTCAGGATTCAAACGTTTTTCAAATTAATGGCAGTCAATTTTTTATTTCCAAATAAGAATTTTATCAAATACAGTATACGAACTTTAGACTAGAATTGATAAGCACTTCTGTCTTAAGAGTAGAATATAAAAACGCTATGATGTGCTTTTAGAATATCAAGTTTGTTTTTGGTGAATATTTCCTATTTTAGTGATAATGTGGAATATTTCTATGTTTGGTTTTGAAGCATCTCAATTTAAAAATCTACTTTGTGAAAATAATTAAGGACTGAAAATTTTGTGAAGTGAACAACTAGATACTAGTAGTCTGTGAACAGTAGACCTCGCGCTCAGTGACCTGTTGTTATGTTTTCTCAAAAATTAATAAATAATTCATCTATTAAAAATGTCTAGAAAAATCCTAAATAAACATAGAGCTTTCTGTCCTATCGTACCGTGACGTGTCGTACCGGAATGTG
This sequence comes from Nilaparvata lugens, assembly GCF_014356525.2. Lineage (NCBI taxonomy): Eukaryota > Metazoa > Arthropoda > Insecta > Hemiptera > Delphacidae > Nilaparvata > Nilaparvata lugens. The sequence continues at coordinate 24,809,696 of NC_052515.1, forward strand.
AGTGTGAGCGCTGTTATCAAGGTCTGGCTGCAACTGTCTACAACGTTGATGAAAAGATACAATTTTCAAGATGTGCTATGTTTTTGAACGGGTAGTATTATAGTCAACTGTCTACTAACGTTAATGGAAAGATACATTTTCAAGATGTTCGATGTTTTTGAACGGGTAGTATAATAGTCCACTAGACAGCTGATTTATGATGAATATTCTAGTCTGATTTTTACGGTAATATTGGCGTATGAAGGAGGCTCCTTTTTCCTTTTATAATATCCTTGAAATGCAAAATTTCCAAAAACCTTGTATATACGTCGACGCGCAATTTAAAAAGGAACATACCTGTCAAATTCTATGAAAATCTATTATCGCGTTTCGCCGTAAATGCGCAACATTTAACATTTAAACATTAAGAGAAATGCCAAACCGTCGACTTGAATCTTAGACATAACCTATTTCGGACTTATCTTAACCTTATCTAAATTTGGGAGAGGAATAGCACAAGGTTACCTTATTTTTTCTCTTCCTATCATTTTCATGATGTACTTATTGTATGTATGAATCAATAGAGAATATGTTGTAATGATTTGGGTTTAGGCAAGCCCCTCTAGAAAGTTACTCTAATTTGTTAAATACTGAATTGGCCCAAATTTATACTGAGGTCCACGTTATAATGGCAGTTGAGGAAGATAAGATAACAGCGTTGCCGATTCTCTGCCCTGTAACTGCCTACTATAGAGAATAGCTAATACTATAGTGAGGTCCACGTTATAATGACAGTATTTGATCGACTTTGGTTTTTCTATCCTTGTCTATCATTCGACAAAGCCGGTGGTACTATCCTTTTCTAGGTCCGCAACGATACAAATTATGTTTTTGCCAGTGTAGAAATATAATTATTAATTAATGCAGAGTATCGGCATCGCTATTCTCCTATCTTTATCCACTGCCATTATAAGGTGGACCACACTATAGTAATATCAACTGTTGATTCATGTTTTAAAATCTATTATATATTTTCGTCAAGCGAATATATTTTTCAATTATTTAATTATAAATTATCATAATCAAGATTGAATATTTTGTTAATTAATTATATTCTGAAAAAAATGCGCGGGTTTCTCATATTGCACTTACAGTAGCTGGACTTACTCTTGAAAGCATATTTCAGCCTGCATGCTGTCACCACATCAAGTCCCCTAGATTGTTTCAAAGTATTTAGTTTATGTTTGTGAATTCTACAGCCGATAACTACTGTACTACAAAAACAAAGAGAGCAGAAGTCCTTTTAAACTTTAAAACCTGGTCGTTTATATGTTGTCGTCTGGAAACACAAACAGATGGCCTGGCCTTCCTACTACTAAATGCTTGGGGGGACGTCACAGCTCCAATGCCACACTATAAAACCACTCACACTACTGATTGATCTGTCTATGTATTTCTTCTCCTTTTTCTTCTTCTTCATCTCCTTATACTTCTTCTTCTACTTCTTTCTTCTCCTTCTCCTACTCCTTCTTCTTGCTCTACTTCTTCGTCTTCTTCTTCTTCTTTTCTTCTACTTCTTCTTCATCTTCGTCTCCTCCTTTATCATCATCATCATCTTATTACTCCTCTTCTTCTACTACCTCCCTTTCTTCTACTACCTCTCTTTCTTCTACTACCTCTCTTTCTTCTACTACCTCTCTTTCTTCTTTTTCATAATTTCTTCTTCTTACTATTCTTCGTATTCTTCTTCTTCTTCTTCTACTACTCCTCCTCCTCCACCTTCTACCTCTTATACTCCCTACTTCTCCACTACTATGTATTTCTTCTTCTACTTCTTCCTCTTCTACTTCTTCATCATCATCATCTCCTTCTTATTCTACTCTTTGTGGATATTTGTGAAGGTGATATTGTGATAAGTGATTAAGTCTTCTTCTTCTTCTTCATCATCATCATCATTATCTCCTCATTTTTCTCCCTCTTATTCTCTCCTTCCCTCTTTCTACTTAATTCTTCTCTTGAGCTTTGTAGCTTTGTAGCTTATTAACTTCATTTGAAAGTTGTGACATTGTCTTCCATTTCTGAACATCGACTTCATTTCTTTCTTCCTTTTCTCTACTACTTCATATTCTACACCTTGTTCCACTTTAATCTAGAATGATCAAGACAAATCCACTTAATTTGATACATTCAAGAGAAATAAATTTATCAACGAAGAATTGAATTCAGGGGAAATAAGTTCAATGCGTAAATCTGTCATCAGAAGCTGTCATTAAGAATTGACATTAATAGCATAAAATAATAGGAGATAGAAGAAGTTTTGGACAATAGCATGATTTTTCTTTTCCAACTATTGTAATGTTTGCTCTATCCAATAAAAAATTTAGGAGAGGAGAATAGATAAGCGGGAGAAATAGACAAAGAAGACGAGTATAAGAACATCATCAAAGAGAAAATCATCAACATATTTCGTAATAACATTAGATTCAATATCGGAATTAGAAACAAGAACGAAAGTGAGATAATAAAAACGTTATTGTAATAAAATTTATAAAAATTGTATAAAATAATGTGGATGATGAGAAGATAAGAATATGAGTAGAAATAATCAACTGGAGTGCAGAAAATTTTGAATGAAACCAGTTTCTATGATGAAGGGTTTTATCAGCATTTAAATCTTCAAGGTCAATATTTGAGTACTGCGGGTAGTCTATCCCTTTCCTGAATTGTGGAATCCTTTATTACAACTTCCACGAAAATTTCCAATATAGGCCTAAGTTTAACTGAAAATAAGTCAAGAATCTGATTAACTGATGCATTAATAAATAAAGAAACTGGGAAGATTTTCACATCAAGGAACCATAAAGTAAGTAAATACTTATTTTATATCCTGTCATCTCTGAAGTGCTTGTTTATTATTATTTCTGGAAATTTAATCAATCCATTATATTTCTACAACCATGCTTTAAACATTTCTTAAATGTATTTACAATTGAAAAATATGGTTTTTGGATTTTAATAATAGAACTTCAAGTTCAGCTGAATTTAATTATTGAAAGCGGAGCATTAATTTTGTTATTGATTTTCAGCTAATGTATTCCAATACACTGATATGATATATATGCAAACACGAGGGGAACAGTTATTTCATTTATTTATAGACAATAAATATACAATGCAGGCAAAAACAACAGGCATTCGCCCAAAACTGCTTTAAACCTTAATTTGGAATACACAGTCTAGAGGTTATGTAAATGATAACTTAATTCACACACTATTTTCAGTTCAAAAAATGTATGTACTACAATAATTTTGATTTTATCAGATTAATTAATTTTTAAATCTTATCATATGTATATTATGTCAGGTGTAATGTGACCTGATCCAAACAATACTACCAGAATTCATACATTATTCTTTGAGAAATTACAAGTTGAATTATAATTTATTATAAGTTAAAGTTATTAAATTTGAGTTATTAATCAATTATAAGTTATTACTAATTTCAATCATTATCACTAATCATCCAATACCTTATAGACTATAAGCAGTGGGCTCTCAGTACTTGGTTTGAGAGGGTGACTTTTTCAATAGAGATATCGATTATTGAATAATAAATTAGTTGATTATGTGGGTTTCTATAGTTGTATTTAGAGAAAATGAGTATAAATATTAATGAATGATAAAAATGAATTTAATGAATTCAATGAATGATATTATAAATTTAATGAATTAGTATAAATATTATTATGACGTCAATATAGCCTAGTTATTGTGGTTACTTTTCTTCACGTCAGACGGTCAGAGTCGAGATAAATAAAGCAAGCTAATAAAGTAGCTACGGTTATGAATACTTTTTCAAACGCATCCAAACGAAAAACCAAAAAGAGACAAAACGTAGGAAGTAACCCGAAAAGGGAAAATAAAAATGAGAGTAAAAGATGCTCACTACGATGCGAGGCTACATTTAAAACCAATAATAACTCTGAAAGCGTGGGCTGCGAAAAAGCCTGTCTGACGTAATGGGAAAACATGGTGTGACGTCACACGCAACGTAAAAGCAGGGCTACCAGCTTGACAGACAGCAATTTCTCGCCAGTAGCGTAGGTACTGATAACGCGGCCATCTGATAGGGAGACTCAACTACTGTGATGCTCAGCTGTGAATATAACGCTGACAGTTTTAAGTGAATCTTGTGTATCAATATGACGGTATTGTATCTTACGTATTGTCAACTGTGTTTATAAATAAAATTAAACAATCAAAAACAAATTATATAGAGTAATAACTGTAGAACAGAGCTGGAGGATGATTCAGTGGAAGACTTTAGTATTTTAAAATGTATTTTACTTTTTAAGAAATGTTAAATTCAAATTAATTGACCGAGCGAAGTGAGGTCTAAGATTCAAGTCGACGGTTTGGCATTTCTCTTAATGTTTATATGTTGTGCATTTACGGCGAAACGCGGTAATAGATTTTCATGAAATTTGACAGGTATGTTTCTTTTTAAATTGTGCATCGACGTATATACAAGGTTTTTGGAAATTTTGCATTTCAAGGATAATATAAAAGGAAAAAGGAGCCTCCATACGCCAATATTACCGTAAAAATCAGACTATAGAATTATTCATCATAAATCAGCTGTCTAGTGGACTATAATACTACTCCACTACTACGCCAATATTACCGTAAAAATCAGACTATAGAATTATTCATCATAAATCAGCTGTCTAGTGGACTATAATACTACCCATTCAAAAACATCGAACATCTTGAAAATGTATCTTTCCATCAACGTTAGTAGACAGTTGACTGTAATACTATCCTTTCAAAAACATCGAACATCTTCAAAATTGTATCTTTCCATCAACGATGTAAACTGTTGCAGGCACACCTGATAACAGCGCTCACACTCACATTCCGGGACGACACGTCACGGTACGATAGGACAGAAAACTCTGTTTATTTAGGATTTTTTCTAGACATTTTAAATTAATAAATTATTTATTAACTTTTGAGAAAAAATAACAACAGGTTAATGTAACTTACTGAGCGCGAGGTCTACTGTTCACAGAACTACTAGTGGTTAGTCCAAGTGACTAGTTTTAATAAAATTCAATAAAAATCAATATGACAGTATTGTATCCTACGTATTGTCAACTTGATGATTATTGTAATTTTCTTGATTGGGGAGCCATCTTCAGAATTTTCCCGTGTCTCCCATATTTTTGTAAATAAATAGACTTTTCAAACAAAACGTCAATTGAATACGTCAACATTGATGTTATTTATAAGGAACACTGAAACTATACTGTGACTTTAGTGAGATAATTTAGGGAGCTAACTGATTATATATAATCACCTTTAACCGGCATCGTGCTTATCGCTTGCCCTTATCAAAACTCAAAAATATTTTCTGTTTTTATAACGCTGTGGGTGTTAAATAGATTGGTTTGGTGGTTGATAACAGAGCTTTTATCTCAGGAACTGTATTATTAATTTCTGATAAAACTAACTGTTAACTGGAAACTTCGAAATCGTATAAAAAATAACGGATCTTCAATGATGAAATAGAGTAAGCTTAATTCATTTTATCTCAGGAACTATATTATTAGTTTCTGAAAATACTCACTGTTGAATGGAAGATTCACAATCTTATGAAAAAATAACGAATCTTGAATGATAAAATAGAGGGATTCATTTTAACTGACAATGGATTATTATATATTTCAAGAACTACAGTAATTCAATCCTTGATTTACTTGATTTAGCAGAAAATGAAAAATATAGGACTAAACTTCTGTTCCTCCCAAATCCAACACATTCTTCATATAGGGTCATGTAACCGTTTTCTACTATACAACATTTCTCCTTCAAAAATCACAACTACAGTATTATTTTGTATACAAAGTGAATTTGAATTTGAATAAAGGAGATTGGTAGTTATCATCCAAGAATACCAGTGGGATGAAAGGAACGATCCATAAATTTTATAGTTTTGGAGTACAACACATTTCAATGTTTAATGTACATAGAAGAGATTAGTTAGTAGTAGGTTTACTATCATTAGCAAAACAATATGGCAAACAATAGAGCTACAAGAAATAATGATTATGAAGGTGGGAACATTAATGAATACAAAAGAGAAATAAACCCCATCAATTGGAAATAACTTTTAGAAATTAGCTATTGAATTTGGAAAATTTTTAATTTACTGTTTATAAAATTTGGGAATGAAGCAGTTTTAGGCTACAAAGTGGAATGAAACCAATATTTTGAAAATAACTGTTAGAAATTAGCTATCAAATTTGGAAATGACTGAAGTTAGTGCTTATAAATTTGGGAGGAAGAGCAGTTTTGGGCTAAGCCTGTTGCTTTCTCCCAGTCATAACTATATGATTTGTAGTTGGACAATTTCTATCTAAATTTGGGAAAGGACCAGTTTTGTGCTTTAAGCCTGTTGTTCCTTTCCCAATCATTCATAGTTGAGAATTATATTGTATCTATCAATGTATAAATAAATAAATTATAATGTAATATGAACGACCCAGCAGTTCTAGGTAGGTTCATGATTTGAACCACCGGTATGCTACAATAAATATACATTACTTATTTACATAAATTGATAAATTAAAATTATTCAATTACAATAATTAAATATATTTTGCTGTCCATATCGTTCCTTTCCCAATAAATAAATAAATGAGAATAGTGAATGAATGAATCTTGAATGCATTACTACTTTAATCCCAATGAAACTAACCAAACTAACCAATTATCAAAATAAGCAACTTCTCTTCAATTGAAACTAATCTATCATCAAATTTCTTGACTATTTATTACGCATGGATTGCAAAATACACAATGGTCAAATGAAATATAAACAAAACAATGAGAATTGAGAGGGAGCTACAGTGAAATTCACTATAGTCATCATTGCTGGAATGGGAAGTGTTGAGGCTAATGATAAGAAATACTGACATTTGGAAGTGAATTTGACTAGAGCTGATTGACAGTTCAGCCTGTCTAGGCTACTATTTGCTAAATTTTGGAGTTGTTGATAAATTAATGATGGGATAAAAATAAATGGGAAAGAGTGCGAAGGAAGAGCTAGAGCTACTAGATAAGCAACAGTTTGCTAGTCAATCTTTAGCTGGGATGTGTTTGGTTACTACTGAAACTGAGATGGAGAGTGTGAGGTACAGAAAAGGCAGAGAGAAAGAGAGAGAGAGTGAGTGAGAGAGGGGGGGGCGAAAGACAGAGAGATACATAGATAGAGAGAGAGAGTGAGACAGACAGAGAGATAGAGAGAGAGAGAGGAGATAGAGTGTGAAATGAAAGAAAATGAAAGAGTGTAAGAGAAGAGGATGATGAAGAGAATAGAACTGAAGAAAGGGGCGATGAGAGGAGAAGAAATTGAATGAGGAAACTGAGATGGAGAGTGTGAGGTAAAGAAAAAGGCAGAGAGAGAGAGAGAAATAGAGTATGAGATGGAGGAGAATGAAAGAGTTAAGAGAAGAGGATGAGAAAGAAGAATAGAACTGAAGAAAGGGGCGATGAGAGGAGAAGAAATTGAATAGGAAACTGAGATGGAGAGTGTGAGGTAAAGAAAAAGGCAGAGAGAGAGAGAGAGAGAGAGAGAAATAGAGTGTGAGATGAAGGAAAATGAAAGAGTGTAAGAGAGGAGGATGATAGAGGAGAATAGAACTGAAGAAAGGGGCGATGAAAGGAGAAGAAATTGAATGAGGAAACTGAGATGGAGAGTGTGAGGTAAAGAAAAAGGCAGAGAGATAGAGAAATAGAGTGTGAGATGAAGGAAAATTAAAGAGTTTAAGAGAAGAGGATGATAAAGAAGAATAGAACTAAAGAAAGAGAAGATAAAAGGAGAAGAAATTGAATGAGTAGGAAGAGGGAGAGAGCTGAAGAAGTGTAAAGAAAAGAAATTGTAAGATATCTGTAGCAAAACAGACAGGAATAGAGAGACGCTAGACGAAGTAAAAGAAGAAAATAGAACGAAGGAGAGTGTAAAAGAGAAGAAAAGATGGGATGTAGAGGAAGAAGAAAAGAAGGGGAAGACGAGAACGAGAAGACAGAGTCAAGGACAAATGAGTTGGAAAATGGTTAGAAATAGAGATGAAGATGAAGGGAGACGAAAATAAGGAATAAGAGGAGGAGAGGGAGGAGAGGGAGGAGAAGGAGGAGGAAGAAGAAGAGGAGAAGGGTAGGAGGAGGTGGATGAGGGGGAAGATTAGGAAAAATCAAGAGATACAAAGATAGTGAAGGAAACAAATGGACATAGAAAATAATAAAGTAGAAGAAATACAGAGGGAAAAAGAGTAGGTAGAGAGTGGAAAATTAGGAAAAGGAGGACATTGAATTGAGGAAAACTGAGAAAAAAGGTCCCTGGAAAACTGTTGAACATATTTATTTTTAATTCAAATACAGTATATTCTTATGAGACTGATTTAGTAAGAAAATAATACAGGTGATTTCATTTTAAGGAAAGAAAATAGAAAAACTGTGAGAACAAAGATGAGAGAATAGAAGTAGGAGTAGAAGAAGATCGAAAACACATTAAACATAAAGAAGGAATAGAGAAGAATTAAATGGAGAGCATAGAATTAAGGAAAAATAGACGAGAATGGAATGTGAGGTGAAGAATAAAATAGAGAAATATTGTTGGAAGCGTGCTGGTCTAAAAGACCACAACTATGAAACGTTGACCTCCTTTTATTACCACAACTCTGTTGCTGGAATAAACAAAGTAATCGTAACTCCGTATTTCTTTATTATGCCACGCCACACATTCAGTTTCTGCTCTCTATACGGATTCCCAACTCTTATTAGCAGTTATTTGTTTACACATTATTTTGTAAACAAACTATTTGATGGTCGTCTGCTAGGTTATTGAGGGGCATATGGGTTTTATTCAGAGTAGAGCATCTAGAGAGTATTCTGAACTCTTTTTCTATCCGGTGGTAATAGGAAGGAAATTATTTTGTATCCTTTTTCAAGAGTCGACAATTATTTGTTGAAACAAATTAAAAGAAAACAAACAAAAATCTGCTTTGTGAGCTGTTTAATATATAATATAAAAAACATTTTTGAAGTGAAGATCTACAAGGCTTGACCTATTTCGGACTATGTGTAAGAGTAACCTTATCTAAATTCTGGAGCACAAAAAAAACAATCAAAAAATCTAATCTACTTACTGAACCTTCCAATTTCTCGTTCCTCCCAATGTCCAGATCTAGATAGCTTCCCATGCTAGATGCTAAACATGCTAAACAATGAATAGTAGTCTAAAATATTAATTTGCTCCATGTTTATTCCAGGCTATTGTACCCTTGCTTCAAAGAGAATAAATTTAAATCCTACAAACTTTTGAGACTTGTGAGGCATACTTTAGGAGTCTCTTTTCTTCATTTGAAAAACCAAGACACAAAATACCAAGTTTTAGATTTCAAAATAATTTATTCGAGTAACCGGATTCTAACCTGATCAATATGTAAGATCACGACAGAATCGATGCATGCATGTTAACAACTTATTTCAATTGCAACAAAGATATAATTAATTAAACATTTTTTATGTGTAGAAGCAGTCAACGATAAGATACTGCATAAAATATATTTTATTGAACCTTGATAGTTCGTTAAGGCCTGATAAGACTTAGGCCCCTATGCAGATACTCGGTTTAAACGGAGAAATGTCAGCAGTTCGTTTAAACCCCGTATGAAACACATTATAATAAATGAAACCATATCTACAAGTAAACGTGGTTTAGCATTAACGAAGTGTTAGCATATGGCCCTTAAACTCCATAAGCCTCTCATAAAAATCATAAATCATGGTTTTAAGGGTTCCTAGTGAAGTTCACTTAAAAAACATATTCACATTTTTCTAATTTATACTTATAGGAAGAGCATTGTATGAATCATACTGAAAAATTAGTACCTGATATCAACTTTCAAGGAATGATTGGTTTTCAGTTTTGTTTGTTTTCGGTTTTCCTAATTTGTAATCAAAACATGGAGAAATCATTCTATGATCGGTAATATTACTATCAATTATAAAGCAGTTTATTCCATAGGTGGAGCCTATTTTCTGTCTTGAGAAAATGTGATCGATACATGTATTGGAGTTGTTAAATGATCGAGTGGAAAAATGTGATTATAATGAAAAAATCTTGAAAAACAAGAATAATAATCCTCATCTAGACAAGTGTCTGTGAATGAGGTGGGATTTATCGATTCTATAATACAAAATTCATCAAATTGCAGAATTCACAGCTTGAATTAAATTTATCTCAACTGTAAAATACTGGATATTTTAATTAGATAATTTGTTAAAAACCAATCACGAAAACCAATGTAAATGAAAATATCATGCATGCTTTATTGCCAGTTCTTGAGAAAATAAACACTGTGATTCCCCGTATTTCCCTGGGAATTGTTTACACTGTTTCATACAGTTTATTTAATAAACATTGCATTAAAGGTAAAACGAAACAGCAGTCACGTCCAATTCGCAGAAAGAGTGAATCTCTGCCTTCACAGAATTGAAATTCTCATTTTTCCTCTCTTTGAATTCCATTCATTTTTTTCAAAACCAGATTTATTCACTCTCTAAATAAATGGATAAACAGCAACACTGTTTCAGATTACATTACTAGAAATTGTAAAAATTATAATGAACCCATGTTATTCCAGTATAAAATAATATCAATTTGGATGAAAGAGATATTGCCTTGCAGCCAATAAAATCCGCACACAAATAGACTAGCTCAACGTTGCTAGAGAATTTATTATGTTGAAAATTGATAAGAGACTTGCGTCATAGTGTGATTGCTATAACTGTGTACAATTTTCCTTCTATATGTTGTAAGTTCAAGAGCTTCAACAGTGTATAGATTGACTGTTTAGTGTTATTACTGTGGAGAAGAAGCATGTAAACTCATAAGCCTCGTAAACTACTAATCGTTATGGCGTTTTAAAATTGCTTTCCCATACGCTTATCAATGAACAAATACTGAACGTGGTTTATCTTGTATTTATGGGGCTCTTTGAATGAAACTTTGTAGATAGATGAGAAATTCATCAGAATCTATAAAATTTACTGTAATATAACTTTGATCAATTATATCAACTCTATAGTGAGGCTCAAGTTATAATGGCAGTGTTTGATTAGCAATGGTATTGCTATCCTTGTCTGTCATTCAACAAAGCGGATAGCGCTATCTTCTTCTCGTTTTGTTCTGTTGCCAGATCGTCTTTTAACAATGTGGAATTAATAATTAAATAACAATATATTTCATCTTAATTATGAAAATTCATTATGAAAAGATTGAAAAATAATTTCTAGCTTAATAAAATATAATTTATTATTTTAAACGAGAATGAACAGTTAATATTACATCAATAAACCTGTAACAACTACAGTCTATAAAAGGCATTGACAAGGCAGAGGATCGGCAACGTTGTTCAGCTATCTTTCTCCACTGCCATTATAACATGGACCTCACTGTAGTGAGATTCACTCCTAACAGTTTTTTACATTTTACGTCACTAGTATTTTACATTTCGTTCTATTCATATTATAGCCTTTATTTATTTAAACAACATTTGGAATTCCATATGGGCTAGATAGCACCAATGCTGCCATTCCAACCAATGGTGACATTAAATAGAGTCTCGCTAATAAATTGAACTATGAACTATGACGAAAATTTCTTCAGGCCTAGATAAAATAGCCTAAATAGATAAACTGTATAAAACAGGGTAAACAATTCCCAGGGAATTACAGGGAATCACTGTGTTTATTTTCTCAAGAACACACTATCAATAGACCATCCAAGATATTTACTTTCTTGGTGAGGGCTATTCATATTCACATGAAAATTGAAATGAAAGTACCCTTGTTTAGAGAAATAAAAACTAAATTGTACTTTTATTATCAATTTTTAAGTAAACCATTATGATTTACATGGTGATTTATGATTAGTTTTTAACAAATCGATGAATTCAAATACTGGGATGTGGGATCAACCAAAACTTATTGATAAGAACTTTTAAAATACAAACTAAATTGTACTTTTATTATCAATTTTTATGTAAACCATTATGATTTACATGGTGATTCATGATTCGTTTTTAACAAATCAATAAATTCAAATACTGGGATGTGGGATCAACCAGAACTTATTGACAAGAACTTTTAAAATACAAACTAAATTATACTTTTATCATCAATTTTTATGTAATCCATTATGGTGATTCACGATTCATTTTTAACAAATCAATGAATTCGAATAACTTACTGGGATCAACCAAAACGTATTGATAAGGCCATTCCACACAGCACGTGGCGTGCGTGGCTGGACGCACGCCACGCCGGCCACGCTAGCCACATGCCAATTCACACCGCCACGACTGTTGCGATGCTATACCGGCCACGTTTCCCGTCAGTATGTAGGAAGATGTCAACTCCGACGGTCCCGTGGTGTAAATCTGGATTTTCTTGTGGCTTACCTTGGTTTGATGACTCCAACAGCAGCAGTAGTAATGATAATGAGCTGATTTTATTGTATTCGGTGACAGCACGGGACCAGTAGGTACATCCAATCAATAAAAAAAGGAAGACCTATGGCGAATCCCATCATTTAATGCGCGACCTTGAGGCTGACAATGATAGTCTGTATACGTTCTATACGATAGTATACGTTCTGCGCATGTTCGGACCAAAACGTGGCCGGACACGTTTGAAAAGATCGCTCAGAGAGCGAACGGTAGCCACGCGTGGCTAGTATAGCAAGCGTTGCCGCGTGGCCGTGGCTGCCATGTGAATTGCTTCATTTGATTAGCTGGGAAGCGATGTTTTGAAAAGTAGCTAGCGTGCGTCCAGCCACGCACCCCACGTGCTGTGTGGAATGGCCTATAAGAACTTTTGCAATTCTTTTCGATTGAGGAATTGAGAATATCTCTCTGAGAGAGATATGTTTGTATCTTCAGAAACGTTCATTGGATTATGGAAACTGCATAAGTAGTTTTGATACATAATTATAACAATAGAGAGATTTAAGATGGGAATTCGGGGGAGATAAAAAAATAGGTTCTGAACAAAAGCCGAGGAGAGAGAGATAGAGATATGTTTGTATTTTTAAAAATGTTTATTCAATTCAAGAAAAACAAAACAAAATTGGTGGATAGAAACTGTCGTGGACTGTCCTGGTAGATTGAAAATATACGGGTGTAATCAATAGGTGGAAATGTTTCTCTCATATGGAGAGAGATATATATATTAGAAAAATATTAATCTTCAACAAACAATGGTCAGAAAAGTAAAGAGTAAATAATGCAGGAATATCCATAAAAAATGAGGAAGAAATCTCTGATCAAATACATCCTCTTTGTTTACCCAATGAAATTTCATCAGAATCGGATGCAGTCGATGGAAGTTTCACAGCGTTTAAAAAACTGTGGAGAGTTGGAGATAGATAACCCAACAAACAATGGGAAAAACTCTTTCCCAATATTGATTCAACGTAATCGTTAAGCTTGATTTTTGATCTGAGATATAAGGTTGATTTTTGAAGAACTAAGGCGATATTAATGAGAACCAGAGAGTATTCCATCGGATTACAATAGTTCATAATTTTTCACAAGATCCGTTTCAACCCCTTTAATGATTGACATTTAAGGTTGTTCGTTACACCTTTTTATTTTTATTTAAATTGGATAATGTTCATCAATATAATTGTTGCGATCGTTATAAGATTGAGAAAGAGTGGCAACTGAAATTTTCAAGTGGTCTAATAAGCGAGTTATGGGTTGTTGAAGTGCTAAATTCCGTTTTCTTTCCAGATCAAAAACGGTTTCGAATTTTCCATTGGAGTTTTTTTAATACATTCAGAATATCATTGGCTTTGTTCTAATATGCGTTTTTTCGCGATTAATGCCAAAATAAGCAGGTTATCGAATTAACAAAAAATGTTACTTTTTTATTTATGAACGATATGGGGAATAAAATGTTTTAGTTTGGAAAGATACATTTTTGAATTTTTAAGAGAAGTTCTGTTCATAAATAGTCGAAACCGTTTATGATCTGGAAAGAAAACGGAATCTGGAAAGTTAGCACTTCAACAACCCATAACTCGCTTATTAGACCACTTAAAAATTTCAGTTGCCACTTTTTCTGACTCTTATAATGATCTTAACAATTATATTGAGAAAGATTATCCAATTTAAATAATGAGAAAAGTGTAGCGAACAGCCTTAAGGAACGGTTTCATTCTGTAGTAATTATCTCTTAAGGTATCTTATCCATCAAATTCAAGAATTTATAATATCATTTTTAAATCAGAATACAAATTTTTTGGAATCAATCAAATCTGAAGAGTCCAAAAGTGCAACATTGATGAAACCCCTAGGAAATAAAATCGGTGATACCAAACAAAAATTAAGTAAGGATTTACATCAACTGAGTGTCAGATCTGAAGAATCATAAAATAAGACAATTATTACTAAGACATCAATCAGAGAAATAGGCAAAAATGAAAGTAACTAATATAATAGGAGAATAGAAACGTAACTAAATAGCACAATCAGTAACTAAATGCATGCAGCTTCATCCCAATTTCAAGCAATTCTAATTGATAAGATCAAAGACAGTTGATGATAAAGGTTGATTAGCTATTAATAGCTGTTGATTTAATAAGCAGCTATTGATTTGATCAAATGAAATTGGAAAAAATGTTGTTATGCTCGCATTTCAGTCATAAAATTATCAATAATTAGGTTTCACTCCTATTGAAATTATATCAAATCCTGTATTTTGTAATATTGCTTCATGATATCATCAAACCGCTGTTTTCTTCTGCTAAAAAGAGTGTGCATTGCAGATCTGCTAACATTTCAGCTAAAGATCACAGGCCAGCTGATACTGAACTGATCAAGTACTAATAAAAGTTGTTACTGAATAATATATGTCTTTAAAAGCATTATCATAATATCATTTCCATGTTTTTGACACCATGGTACTGCACATCAACAAGACAATAAAATCTTAATAAAAGTTGAAACTCACAATTAAAATTTCAGAAATTTGGTAAAAGTTACTCTACACAACAGCAAGACAATAAAAATAATCTTAATGAAAGTTGAAACTCGCAAAAAGTTGAAAGTTTGAAAATTCAAATTTCATAAATTTGGAATGACTTACTGCACAATAACAAGATAATAAAATCTTAATAAAAGTTGAAAATCACAATTTAAATTTCAGGAAGCTTGTAACTCACCATTGTTCTGTCATGTACTCAGACAGGTCAGTTCCGGGCAGAGGGAGTAGTCCATGATTATCAAAATCGTATGTATCCAGGTTGGAAAACTTGAAGCACTCAATTTTGAACGATTTCAACCGCCTCAACCATCAACCAAAACAAATTTCCCTTGTCAAAAGGAAAACAAAACTAAACGCTAGACTGTGACTTTCATAATATTGCACACAATTCATAGCACACAGAACTTCACAAATCACATGTTCCTCTATCACTTGGCACACTGTTCATCAAATAAACATAAACAGTGATATTTCGGTGGATTAATGGTGTCTTTCATTCGAACTAGTTATTGTATTCCACCACTTTTCTAAATTCACTTCAGTGTTTTCAAAAGTAGGAGTTCATTAACGTATATTTTGCTGGAGATAAATGAAAAGAGTTGAACATGAGAACAGGGATAAATGTATAAAGATTTCAAGATTCAAATAAAGAGAATCCGCTGCAGTGTTTTCAAAAATAGGAGTTCATTAACGTGTATTTTGCTGGAGATAAATGAAAAGAGTTGAACATGAGAATAGGGATAAAAATGTGTAAAGATTTCAAGAATCAAATAAAGAGAATCCGCTGCAGTGTTTTCAAAAGTAGGAGTTCATTAACGTGTATTTTGCTGGAGATAGATGAAAAAAGTTGCACATGGGAGTAGGGATAAATGTATAAAGATTCAAATAAAGAGTACGCTCTGAGGGATGGGGTATGAGAGAGTAGGGATAAATGTATAAAAACTTCAAGATTCAAATAAAGGTAACGCTCTGAGGGTTAGGGTATTATTATCATAATTATGTTACTCCTTGATGCTGAATGGAATTTTCATCAAGCCTCTCTGGTAAAGAATCTATTATCTCAGAATAAAATTTACACTATGAACAGAGGTGGAATTTATTCATATTAAGTTGAAAAATAAAAACGATGTTGTCAGTTCCAGTTCCAGATAATTATTTGAGCCAAACTTGAGTTTCAATGCACTAAGGCATCGTCTTCAGTGGTATTTTTTTGTTACACTTCGAAGATGATGCCTTAGTGCATTGAAACTTGAGTTTGGCTCAAATAAATAATCTGGAACTGACAATATCGTCTCTATTTCACCTTAATATGGATAAATTCCACCTCTGTTCATAGTGTGAATTTTATTTTGAGATAATAGATTCATTAACAGAGAGGCTTGATGAATTTCATCCAACTTCAAGGAGTAACATATGATTAAGCTTTAACAATACTCCATCCCTCTCAATAAAGATAGCGTTCTCTTTATTTGAAGTGTAACAAAACAAAAGTGTAAACATCTTCGAAGTGTAACAAAACAAAAGTGTAAACATCTTCGAAGTGTAACAAAACAAAAGTGTAAACATCTTCGAAGTGTAACAAAACAAAAGTGTAAACATCTTCGAAGTGTAACAAAACAAAAGTGTAAACATCTTCGAAGTGTAACAAAACAAAAGTGCAAACATCTTCGAAGTGTAACAAAAAAGACCACTGAAGATGATGCCTTAAGCTGCGTTTACACCAAAGTTATTAACAAATGTTAATGTTTATTTTTCTGTCCTTATAGATTCTATTAGATTGAACGGAACATGACAAACACATATTTTCATCATGTGTATGATAGGTTACGTTCAATCTGATAGAATCTAATAGGACGGAGAAATAAACATTTTGTTAATAACTTTGGTGTAAACGCAGCTTTAGTGCATTGAAACTTAAGTTTGGCTCAAATAAATTATATGGAACTGACAAATCGTTTTTATATCACCTTCATCTCAAGATAATTTGAAATACATCTAAAATTTGAGTGAATTCATAGAGGAAACATAGGTACTTGAATTATAACTCTCTGGTAATACAGTATAAAATCTTTTATAAGATTTCAACGAAATTTATTGTATTAGATTATACCTAACTGGATTCATTTGAGTTTTGGAAAAGAGGAGGTTTCATAGAATAATCTTTTATAAGATTTCAAGGGAATTTATTGTATTAGGCCTACCTACTTGAGTTTTGGAAAACAGGTGGTTTCATAGATGTCATCTCTGACAGATGACATAGGTGTAATTTTTTCATATAGAGAAATAACACTTGAAGGAGAGAGATGGTAATCTCAATAGAACCTCCTCTCCTTCCAAAGCACAAAGAGATCCAAGTAACTCTTCAAATTAACCACCGAGATAACTAAACATGGATTAATTTAATATGTTCTGGGATTTGATGGATGCTTCTGAGAGGTGGGGGTTTCATTCAAGGCTTGAAACATTCGAGATCTAGTTGAGGATGATGCTCACATAAGTCCTAGACTTGTGATTGGGTGGTCATAGGTGTTGATAATGATGAGAAATGAATTGAGATTATGATATACAAAGTATTCAAAACACCATCAAATTCCATCAAGGTTTTTCCTAAGGATGATGCCCACATGAGCTCCAGGTTTGTGCATGTGTAATGAATCAGATGATGATGAGATATAAGTTAAGAGCAAGCTATTTATACAACATCCTGAAGGATGACGTGAAGATTTTTCCAATTTTGAACTGAATTTGAGAAATACTGACATCTTAAATACATCCACTCATCAAATATTAGAATTAAATGACTAAGTGATAGCAACTAAATCCTAGCAGTTTCATGTTCTCTTAAAAGAAACAAATATTTGAAAAATGTTCAAGACAATGTAAAATGAAAAGTAAGATAAAGGTCTTGATACTCTTCTCTTGATCATGGAAGGATTCCACTCAAAAAAGAAGGATTATTTCAAAATATCCATAGCAGTAATTTTAAAAGTGAGAACCCTACAGAGGGTCAATTATTGAAGATAAGTTCACATTTGCTGATTAGACAAATTAAAAAATTTTTATCCACCTATTAAACCTTGATATTTCAATAATGACATGTCTTTTGTTACAGATCTGTCAATAAACCAAAATAGAAGATTACTCTAAAAACAGACAAGTCAATTAATTGTAACGTACTTTCATTTGAAAAACATCAAATAAAGTTAGACCCATTCATAAAATTAGAAAAACCCATTCAATAATTCAACTGTTGTAAGGTACACGTTTGTGAAACAAATCACCATTGATTTCCCTTTGATGATTTGAAGCTGGACCAGAAAGTAAATGCCAATACATTCTATGCATTCAGAGAGTATAGAACTCATTACATTCCATCCTCACTGTATGCATTGGACCAGTAAAATGAATGTCATCGAAAAATTACTCTACGAGCAGATACAAAAAAACCTACGCTTCACTTGAAAAGATGGCTGCATTGCAATCTGATCTGAATGAAGTGAGCGTTTCCTAGTAAACCTTTGACGTGCCTCAAATTACTTACTACATAAAACTGAAAAGCTGCTTCAGGAAATCTGTTTTCCATTGATTGATATAACAGTGAATCGATGAATAGTATAATATTTATCAAAGTACTAGATCTGAGATGCATTTACAAAAGACCACTTCGGCACTAATTGATTATGTGCTGTCATCAAAACAGAGATACTAATGACACACATAGCAATACTGAAATAATCTACAAAACAATGTATGATTGGGTTTGTCTCAGGGATTGTAGAGAGATCAAATACAATTTCTAGAATCATATACAAATAGAAGGACAAACATTAAACCTAGTCTCAAGAAAAGATAAATGACGAATCAACAAATGACACATCATCACTACAACGAACGACATCTCATCACGTAACCCCCCTGTTACAGGAAACATTTTCTTCAAATAAAAGATGTAGCTTGTATTTTCAAATGGTGAATTAAACAACAAAAAAAACTTATTTGTATGTAAACAACACAATCCTAATGATTGAAAGGATAGATATTTCAGTACAGATAGAAATTTGATACAGAGCCTGATAAAAAAAGATTCTCGGAAAGAAAATCTTATAAAAAGTTGTAAAGTTCTCTCTTTCATGAGAAAAAATATGATATTTCACTACATTAATTTAGGAAGCTCTCAACATCGATAAACTCATATAAAACTGTCTGATTAGCCTACAATAAAAAAACAACTGAATGATTACCATGTTGGGGAAAATTCTAAACAGAATTCCATCCATCTCAAGTTTATCTTCAATTTTTCAATGAGATAAAACTTTTTTCTAATCAATGTTTAGTGAAACAAACAATTTCTAAACTAAGTTTCACAATTAGAGTTTGTTGTGATACAAGTTATTTTAAAAACTAACTTACTAAAAGTAGGCTACAATCTCATAATACACTTTTCATCATTATCGTACGCAAAAGTTTGACACTTTGAGCAGACAACTTTTGGAATAACTTGGAACAAAATGTAGTACGAGGGTAGGAAAGGATGTATGATTTCTTTATCACATCACACACACTGGCGGACAATCAAATTTAACTTGCAAATTGAGTTCGCTTTATTCACAGATTTGAATAACATTACTGACGTGCGTGAATTCGAGCATACATTGAATATACGGCCGGTAGCTGTTTAAGTGAGAAGATTTTGTGAGAATGATGAGATAAAAGATGAAGGGTAGGTGGTTAGATAAATATAATAGTTGTGAGATGAGATTGTGTTTTTGTAGTACACGGTAGAGTACTCGCAAACATTGGGGATATCGCAAAACAAAAACAGTTTATCGGCGTTTTTTGAGTGATAGTGGGTGTTTTTCACTTACGAGAACGATACCAATCCACAATGGAACACTTTAATAACAATTTTCACTCAACACTTTGTGAATAAACGGTGTAATTGCACAGAAAAGCGACGAATAAGCGGACAGGTATCGGAAATACGCACTCTCCAACACACGTTTAAGCCAAGACTGAGGACGGAGGCCATATTGAATAGATGTCAGTAGGTGGGGGTAGAAGCAATAGGACAGTGTACACTCAAGGCCGGGGGGAGGGCGCGGGGTGATTTGTAGAATGTAAAGCCGAGCAAAAGGTTGTGAGCTGCGATATTCTCTCCTACGAAATTCCCTCTGTTCTCGTTTCGTGGTTAAAAATTTCCCTGCGCGCCCGGCATACCTTCGCAAACAGGGAAACCGAAATTTCCCGTCAAGTGTCATTCGGAGCGCAACAAGACTACAACAATATATTTATGTATATTGGTTGAATGTGACTACCCAACAGAATCTTCCTCCGTTGACGGCTGCGAGCAGAAGTGCGCTAGAGAGAGACAGAGTGTGAAAGAGAGAGGAAAGAGCACAATACTCACAATGCAGTGCACCATCACCCGTAACTAAACACGCCGTGAAAAACACAAGTAGAAGACAAACCACATTCGCGTCAAATCCTATCAGCTATCACACTGCCAACGCTATCTAGCTATCAAATTTACAACTAATTTACACAAATACCTCTCGCAAATTGACTAATTGAGGGATAATTTTAATATGATGCCCAAAATGATATTCTTGTAACATAGAAAAGGATAGAAGGTAGAAGGATATTGTTCCTTTATACTAACTCCGTGCTTATATACAGATTTATTGTTCTTGTACTAGCAAAGAAAACTTCTATACAAGATTGTTTATTCTGAGATTATACTGAATTGAAAATATCAATTTTACCCTACTTTATCTATTCTTACAATGAGTGCATCATCAAAATGATGGGGGGAGAGAAAAAAAAGCGCTATTCCTCTCCCAAATTTAGATAAACAGTCTTGTAGTTGTTCACTTTTCAGTCTTTAATTATTTACTAATTTTGAATTGAATTGTTTATCTCAATCAATCTATCATCAACTTTATTTTTATTCATTTAAAAATATACACAAATTTTGACGAAGCCTATATTGCAATAGATTGAACTGATATGAAATGAACATGGTTCAAGGAAAAAGTGGTAGAGAAATGAAAAGAGAAGATGATGTCTAAAAGAGGCTGAGACTTGTGCATGATGTGGATTATGAAAATGATGTTGATCAACTCACATCACGACAGGAGTAGGTGGTGGATAAATTATTTATTCACTTGACAGCTCTATTCCGTTACAATAAATACAAGGAGAAGGTAAAAGGAGAAGAGGATCAAAGGAAAAGAGGAAAATAGGGTGGAGAGGAGGCTTAGAAAAGTCAGACTTGTGCGAGAGTTATACTACTTCTAACAGTTTTAACTGTCGTAACTGTTTTTGAAAAGGGGTGGTAAAGAGTGGAAGAGAAGGAGGAGGAGGAGGAGGAGGAGAATGAGGAAGAAGAGGAGTAGAGGGAGGAGGAGGAGAAAGAGAAACACTAGGAGGAGGAGGAGGAGAAGAAGGAGGAGGAAGAAAAGGTGTAGGTGGAAACATAATAACACTAATTCTAATTATCTATCCATATTACATTACAGAGACATCTCCCTGTGATATATCCCTTGTCAACATGATCACCAGTTAAAATACTTGTGCGTGGGTTATGAGTTATAAACTGCTATAAAAAGATAAACCGATTTTTAACTCTAAATATCAACGCCAACACAATGTATTCATTAAACCTGCAATTAAATTAGCTCAAATACAACTCCTCAAATTGACATCTTGAACAATAATTGTTATCAACTGTGATAACTATTAGCTTATCACTGAGATGGGACCGATGGGAAGTGATTAAAGACCCGGAAGTGAAATCCGGAAGTGATGGTAGTTGAGGAAGAGGATGTCGCAAAAAGGGGGAAAGATGATGAGATGTAAGGGAGGAAGGAGGAGGGTATGTATGAGAAGAAGAAGGACAGAGAAGGAGAAGGAGAGAAGGAGAAGGAGAGAAGGAGAAGGAGAGAGAAGAAGAATGAAGGAAAGAGAAGAAGAGAGAAGGTGTTTGATTGATTACTTTATTTATGTAGATTACAATATATATACTGGCTTATACACTTATATACAATAGCTTACAATACAGCAAAGTTTTAGATGAATTTACATAACATGAACTAAGAAAATAATTATTGAACTGTATATGATATGAAAAAAGGAATTTGGAATAACTATATCAATCAATCAATCAATCAATCATTTATTGTCAAGGAACATAAAAATGTTACAAACAACGTCATTTTCTACAATAGATTATACAAAGACCGACATTACAAATAGTAAACAGTAAAATAATACAATATAATAATAGCAGACACTTAGACGCCTAACACAATTTACAATATATCACAGTTAGCTTTGGTCAGACAAAAAACTCTCTCACAGAATACAGGCACCTTTCTATTAGCAAATCCCTCAAGTGAGTCTTGAATTGTGGAACGTTCATCGTTCGAACGTCAACATCAAGTTAATTGAATAGCTTTACCGACATGTATTTCCAATTTTTCTGAGAGCTTGTATATTGATTACTCTCAATTCTAACATTAAGACTGCTTCTTGTGGGGTAACTATGGATATCACCATTTAATCTAAAATTACTCAGGTGCTTTTTAACATATAAACAACATGAAAACACATAAAGTGAAGGCAGAGTCAATAACCTTAATCTACGGAATAGCGCTCTACATGAAGCTCGGGGTGGTTCCTTACAGATAATTCTTACAGCCCTCTTCTGCAGTCTTAAAAGTGTGATAATTGTGGAACAGTTTCCCCACAATTGTATGCCATAAGCTAGATGACTAAAGATATGAGCATAATACACACTCATTAGAACATCATGTCTAACAATATGTCTCAGCCTGCGCAATACAAATAAACCTTTACTCAGCTTCCCAGCTATGTATGTTATATGGCACTTCCAATTTAAATTAGTGTCTAGCATAAAACCCAAGAACTTTAGATAGCCTATGTCGGTGGACCTGGTGTTGAAGCTGAACTGAAGGTCGTTGGTTTTTTGTAGGTTCAAGCTTAAACTGTTTGATGCACACCAATCTCTTATAGCCAATGTGCTTGTTTCAACCACTGTATCTACACTTTGTTTATCAGAACCATTCACTATTAGACCTAGATCGTCAGCAAAAAGGTAGGGTTGGTTGTCAATGTGACAATTGCTTATCAAACTTGGTAAGTCATTTATGTAGATGATGAATAAAAGTGGCCCAAGTATGGATCCTTGTGGCACACCAAACTTAACGACTTCACCACTTGAAAATTTACCATCTCTACAAACAAACTGCAGTCTATTGGTTAGGTATGAATGAATGAGGTTTACTGCCGCGTTTTCAAGGCCATAGTATGAGAGTTTGTTCGCTAAGATACTATATTCTACTGACTCAAATGCTTTGGATTGATCATAGGCTCTAAGGTTGACACGTCTATTATGCTCCAACTTTTCAATAGCATCCTGAACAAGCTTCAAAACAGTGTCACAAGTACTCAGGTTCTTACGAAAAACATATTGGCTTTCTGTCAGTATACCGTTTTTTTCGAAATAACCTACCAATTGTTTGTGGAGCAGCATCTCAAATAATTTAGAAATTATTTCTATTATACAAATAGGTCGGTAATTCTCTATGTCAGACTTATCACCCTTCTTGAATACAGGGATCATCTTCACCCTTTTCAGTTTGTCAGGGAAAATCCCCATGTCCAGACACTGGTTGAAAATGTGGGCTAGAACTTCTCAGATTTCGGAAGCAGCCGTTTCAGTATTGAAGAGTTAAGGCCATTCACATCCAGACAGTTGCTGTTATTCATTCTGTGAATTGTGTCAAAAACTTCTTCCACGGTGAAATGCTCAAAGATGAACTTTGATTCTGGCTTTGGCACTTCTGATAAGTAGTAATTGGAGTCTAAAGTACTCTTAGGAATGTTTTTGTTCTGGGCTTCTATTCTATCTAAGAAGAATCTGTTTATTTCATCACCGGACAACTTACAGGAACTATTTAATGAAGAACTATTCCTACCAAGATGCCTATTAACTACTTCCCATGCAGCTTTAATTTTATTTTTACTTTCTTGTATACATTTACTATTGTAATTGAGTTTAGCTAGCTCAATTATAGATAATATTGTTGTGCATCTACATAAACTGGCGGAGCTTTAGACATATCAATGTCCATTCTTCGGAAAGAATATTAAAAATATCCTACTCTCTACCAAAAGAAGGTGATTGATTGAGTACTTTATTTATGTAAATTACAATATATACTGGCTTATACACTTATATACAATAGCTTACAATACAGCAAAATTATAGATGAATTTACATAATATAGACTAAGAAAATAATTATTGAAAGTATATGATATGAAAAAGTAATTTGTAATATAATAACTATGGATAATCATATTGTTATGCATCTACATAAATTGGCGGAGCTTTGGACATATCAATGTCCATTCTTCGGAAAGAATATTAAAAATATCCCCCCCACTAACTCTCTACCAAAACGTTAATTTAATTAATTAAGCTAAGGATTTATTTATTAATGGAATTTTGTAAAAGTTTTAATTAATATAAATATTTAAGAGAAAAAAAACAGAAAATTGATAGAGTAAAATAATTATATAGGTAGATAAGATCAAATTATTGATTAATAAAATGAAGTATGCTGAAAGTAGTAAGGGTAATCAACTTTCAGTATATACAGCAGTATGCAGTGGATAATTAAAAAACATGAGTCTATATAATATATATATACACAATTCATTCTATAACAGGTTTAAAGGTTTGTATTTGTTGGATGGGTGGGGGATGGTTGTCATGTGATCGTTCTAGGGCGGACAGTTTCAGTCATATGTTCCAGAAGATGTTTTTTTAAAGTCAGGATGAAGCTCGCTCGGCTCTCGATGGACTGATAGAAACAGGAAGTGCATTCCATGCACGACAGGCACTGACTAAGAAGGATTTTGTGAAAATAGTAGTTCGATGATTGGGTATCCTTAAAGTACTTTCTCCGGTTCTAGTATGTGAAGCATCTATCCTCCTACCTTCAGAGACAAATTTGAAATCATCTTTAAAATAGTTCGGATTACCGTATTTCAAGATATCTCTAACAAGCTTGACTATTCGAAAAAGCCTTTGATCGGGAAGCTTTAATGTTGAACTAGCAATGTGGGCTGGGGTGATATGATCATGGCGTTGGAGAGAGTAGACGAAACGTAGACAATAATTTTGGCAACGCTGTAGTTTATCATTCAGCGTGACTTGCATATCGTTAAGAACAACAGAATTACAATACATTAAATGTGGGAAGATGAGAGATTGAGCCAATAATAATTTAATGTTTCTAGGGAGAATATCGTGCATTTTCTTCAATGCATGCATGGCTGAGAATACCTTTTTACAAGTTTTGTTCACTTGTTCTGACCAGTCAAGAGTATTTTTCATAATAATGCCTAAATTTTTAACTGAGCTACAGTAAGGAATGTCATTACCGTCTACACTAATTTTGTGAATCGATTCAAGGTCAATATTGTTTATAAGACGAGAATATCCAATTATAATGGGTGAAGGAGAGAGAAGAAGAAATCATTGATTTTTACATGTTGAATTTCAAGAAAATATTGATGACAGCCACAAGTGGTACAATGATTTGGTATTGAGGAACTTTGGGATGGAATTTTGTTGGATTATGATGGATTTCTGCTAGAAATATTAGTACAATTTGATACATGAGGATAATACTAGTCAAGTGATGACATTATTCGATTCTATTTTTGCTCATTCTAATCAAACCATTGATGAAATAGTCGTTTTCTTGAGTTTTCCTTTCCTTTCCATCCCAAACCTTTTCTTACTGTTAGGGAGTGATTGATTGTACATTATATTAATATACTACATTATATTAATAATTGATTGTACATTATTATTGATAAAGCCAGCTATTTCATTCAATCCATTTTATAACATTCTAAAAAAAATTGAATAAAAATATTCTTTACTAGTAGGTAACCTAAACTCCGCACGGGGCTAATAAAAAACTTGCCAAACTGAAAACTTTACTTAAAATGAAATCTTGGAGAATTTAAAATAGGCCTGTAACCATCCTCGGAAAATTAAGAATCTATATGCAAAATTTCAAGTTATAAGTCCAGTAGTTCAAACGTGATGATGCGTCATTCGTGAATTCCCTATTCTGTAAGTATATAAGCCGATTCTTTCCTTTATTATATTATAGGTTAGGCAGAGTAGAGACTAACGTCTTCTCTACCTTTCAATTTTGAATTGACTCAGTGATCCCTCTCCCAGTAATTTAGTTATAATTTTGATTTTATTCTAATTTATCTCATTTCTTACCATTCAAATCTACACATTAATGAACTGTTCCTTCAGAAGATAAGTTGGTATTATTGTCATTTTATTTCACTAAATTTATTCAATTCATTCTCATCTTATACTGAACAAATGATTGCTAAAGTATTTGCAGTAGGAGAAGTCTTCGGGGTGATATACAACATTTAATTGCGATTTTCGTTTGATAATAGCATTTTATTAATTAGCATTTCTAATTAGCGTTTATTAATTAGCATTTGAACAATGCTAATTTCCATCTGTATATTGCTAAAGTGATCACCACCGCATCAGTCGAGTTACATTAATGATTTTACACAGAAATGCAGTTGGTATTAATGTCATTTCATTTCAATAAATTTATTCAATTCTACCTCATCTTATACTAGAAAAAAATATTGGTAATGTGATCACTTGATTCAAATTACATCTGTGATTCTACACGAATGAAGTGAGCTATTCTATTCAGAATGAAGTCCACTTTTTTGCATTCTACTTGATAATTTGGCTATCATCCCAATCTAGCCGGTGGTGTTGAGATTGAGACATTCTCAAGATAAGAGAGAGAGTGAGTGAGGAAGAGAAAGAGACTGATGCTCAGACAAATAGACTTCGTATCTATTATTTTGAACGGCATCAAAGAGGTTTGCTATTTTAGAATCTTGATTGGGCATTATAGTCTCGCCTCTACTCTCTGTAACGACACGATAATGTATGAACCAACTGTTACACATTCAAGGAATGACAGAGAAATTTACATTGCAAATTTCTCGATTCGTTACTAATTTTGATATAAAATAATGACTGCATTTCAGTATAAATGCATTAACATTAACAAAATTCATTTCATGTAACATTATCAAAATTTGGCATGAAATAGTTTTGGGCCAAGCCTGTTGTTCCTACGCAATCATATTTATATGATTTGTGATTGTATCCATGATTAAAAATACATAAATAAATTAATAAGTGAAATCAGAAACTTACAGAGACTTGTGGATTTCCCATTTTGTTTGTTTGAAAAACAAATGGACTATATTGTTCTTAACAAATCTATAATATAATAAAAGAAATAATTTGCTTGAACACGTACGGGATAAGAAATTCACAAATGACGCATCATAACGTCTGAACTACTCAACTCGAAATTTCGTATATTGATTCTTAATTTACCGAGGATGGTTTTAGGCCTATTTTGAATTCTTCAGGATTTCATTAGGTCAACTTTTCAGTTTGCCAAGTTTTTAATCAGACGTTTGCAGAAAACGGGTTACCTGCCAGTACATAATATAGTAGTTTATTGTTCAAAAAGAGCTTAATCAAATTCATTCATTTATGTTTTGGATAAAGGGGATTAAAAGGGAGAAAAGCAAAATAAATTGAAAATATGTATAATATAATGAATTTAACCAAAACATCGTTCCATAACAACTAGCTCACATGCATCATTTGATATAGACCAAATATTTTTTCAAAATAACCGGGAAAACCTCTGACGATTTTCCAGACTTTTCCAGTGCTCTGGAAAGTGGAAATGTTGGACGCTAAAATGTCATGCCAAAAAAGAAAGAAAATTCAAAGGTTGTCAAAGCCGAAAAAGGAGGGAAATAAATACACGAGATGGAGAAGGAGAAGAAGATATAGGAGGTGATGAAGAGGGATAAGAGGAAGAGGATGAGGAAGTAGAAGAGGATGTAAGGGAGGAGGAGGAGGAGGAGGATGTAGATGTGGAGAAGTAGAAGTAAGAGGAGAAGGAGGAGGAGGAGGAGGAGAAGGAGGATGTGGATGTGGAGAAGTGGAAATAAGAGTAGGAGGAGGATGATAATGATGATGATAAAGAGGAGTAGGAGGAGAAGGAGGAGGAGGAGGAATAAGAGGAGAAGCAGAAGAGTAACGAATTGGACAGAGCTTTGAAGCGGTTCATTGGCGGTGCTGATGGAGTGTCATGAAGGAGAAGGCGGTGGAGGAGGAAGAGGATGAGGAGGAGTAGAATGAGGATGAGGGTGATGAGGAGGAGCAATAGTGAAGAGGGAGGAAAAGAAGAAGAGTCGACTAATCCGACGATTGAAACAGGAAATAAAAGAGGACAACGGATAAAGAGGTAGAGAAGGATGAAGAAGAAGAAGAAGAAGAAGAAGAAGAAGAAGAAGAATATTCGGGAGACAGTGAGCACAGTGTTGTATAGTTGTATAGTTTGGCAGCGAAATGGATTCAGAAGCAGTAAGCAGTCATTCACCATGTAAATGGAATGGGAATGGGCCGCCGCGGTACACTCTGCTTCCCCGACAATAATCGGGCGAAACGGGACCATGTACACTCGGCTACCCAACAAAATGGACCTCTAGCCGTTACAACACATCGCAATAGTCCTAGATTAATTTATAATTATCTTTGTTGTAATTGCCAAGATTCCAAGGCGACCGGAAAGTATCTCAATAATAACATTCATTAAACCGACACCATGATAAAGACAGGACGACACAGCAAAGAACGCAAAACAGCTCTAATAATGAAATAAGATTTATTGAAGCCTAGGAGCCAGTTTAGTTTCTAAATGTTGGGAAGAACAAGAATATAGAGTACTGTAATACTGCTACACAAAAGAAGCTACAAAGGTTTTTTATAAGTTGAAAGCTCAAATAGGTTGGATGTGTGTCGCTTCTATCATGGGCGTAGATCCTGGGGGGACATGGGGAACGCGTCCCCCCCCCCCAATATTTTATGGTATAGGCCAGGGGTCTCCAACCTTTTTTATCCAAGGGCCACATTGATAATGTTTGGGAGACTTGAAGGGCCAATAACAAAGATGTACGCGGAATTTGACTTGTACACAAACGACGGGGGATTTTGGGGGTGTAAAATTATTATATTTCCATTAAAATAATATGAGGAGTTTTAAGTAGGTTTGATTAAAACACAGGAAGAAACAACCCAATTCATTTCACTTTAATACAAAGTCCAATCTATTGAGTGTAAAAAGGTCATAAGAAAACTTGACAATGTATGAATTTAGCAAATTAAACAAAATAATAAGTTTTTTAATAGTAATAAGACAACTTGACAACACACGAATTTACAAATAGTTACCAAGCTAAAAGAGAACACTTATTTTTAGTGAGAAGATTGCATTTGTTTTCCACTTATAATGTCTGCCCATTTAGGATCAAACTTTGTGGTTCCGATTATTAAAATTGATTTCAAACTCTCGGCGGGCCGGACAAAATGTATCCGCGGGCCTGATGTGGCCCGCGGGCCGTAGGTTGGAGAGCCCTGGTATAGGCTATGTCCCCAGGATAAATTTATTGAAGTTTTTAATTATGATAACACATTTTTATTAGTTTATTTGTAAATTGGGAATAAACTTGCCTTGTAAGAAATATTTATACATAGTGTCGTCTGTATGTATGACAAGAGTGACCAGTGTGCTGAGTATTCT
The DNA here is from genome assembly GCF_014356525.2 of Nilaparvata lugens. Taxonomy (NCBI): domain Eukaryota; kingdom Metazoa; phylum Arthropoda; class Insecta; order Hemiptera; family Delphacidae; genus Nilaparvata; species Nilaparvata lugens. The sequence continues at coordinate 24,839,553 of NC_052515.1, forward strand.
AGTAGAATCTATATCCTTATTATGCACGAACACACACTAACACACTCATCTATTATGTTACGATTGTTACATAAGTATTTTGTATCTGAAACTCTCTCCAAACAAGGACAGTAGTTACAAGAGTTACAATCAGAAAGATTTAAGACTTTGTTTTGAAAAATGAGAATTTATGTTGATCTTTGTAACACAGTTTTAGGTATTAAGTAATTAAGTGAAAATTACAACTTTGTATGGTTTGTGAGTGGAGAACTTTTTTCTGGTTATTTAGCTATCCTCCTTTGGTTGGTAATCAAAACAAACAATACAACTAAGTAATGCTATTTATGAAGCTGTTTTTTTTTTTTTGTAAATGATTTATATTTAGTAAAACTTAAAACCATTAACTCAGAATTTCATTTTATTTACCCACTGCCAAATAAGAGGATTGAAAACGGATTTGAAGTGAAATATGCTTCAAAAACCATCATTTTAATAAGCTATATTAAAAAAAAACTTGGGGGCACCCCCCGAGACCCCCTAGTACGTCCCCCCCAATGTAAAACAGCTATCTACGCAGATGCGCTTCTTACAGAGACTCTAATTGAAACAGTGATAAAAGATATCAAGTATCCTTTTATTATTTAGTAAGGAATATTCTACATTTGAATTGATTGTAATGCATTGCATTTGTATTGTATGGTTGAAATTTTTGTAGGCTACTTTGTGGAAATAAATTTCAATTTCAATTTTATTACAATACAACTTGAAATAAAAAGGGTACTCAATATATTTAATTGTGTTTCAATAATTTCAGTAGCCCTAAAAAGACAAGTGAGACAGTATCACCCGGTTGCACAAAAGTCTGTTAACTTTTAATCCTGATTAAATGCCACGAGAGCCAATCGGAGAAGCCTTCTTCTCAGGAAACCCTTCTCTGATTGAAATTTCATCAGGATTGAAATTTGACAGGCTTTTAAGCAGCCAAGCTACAAATTAATTCATATATGGGAGTAGGCCTACATCAGTACGTCAAGTTTTCAGGTTGTCAAGTACCTCAAGTACCTATTTTGACCAGTCCTAAAGATACTGGAAGAAATGAAAAGATGTGCCATTCAGCAGTATGTCAAGTTTTCAGGGCATCCTGTTCTCGTTGCTGGTTGAAACAGTCACCAACCGTTGCAAACTACAGTCAACCGCACGAGTTCCTTTGGAAATTGGAACAGATGAATGAAATGTTGCCAAATAAGGCCTAGTTTCACAAAAGCCGGTAAAATTTCAACTGTGATTATTTTCACGAGAACCAATCAGAGAAGGCTTTTTTGAAAAGACGGCTTCTCTGATTGGTTCTCGTGGAATTAATCACGGTTAAAATTCATCCGACTTTTGTGCAACCGGCACTAAGAGTTGTTCAACGTTGCCAGCAAATAAGAGTTGATCAACGTTGTCAAATAAGAGTTGATCAACGTTGCCAATTGAGTTGATCAACATTGTCCACAGCTGATTATAAATGAGAAGTTGATCAACGTTGCCAAATAAGAGTTGATCAACGTTGCCAAATAAAGAGTTGATCAACGTTATCGTTCACAGCTGATTATAAATGAGAATTAATTAATATTTTCATAATACACCAGACGAATTGGCAACGTCTATGGATGCGGGGGACTCATCTGTTTCAATTTCCATCGGACTACTTTCTTGCGGTTGACTGTAATATTATGGAGAATGGGTTGGGGAAAAGTTAAAGGTAAGATTAGGGGTTTGGTTTTTGCTTTTAAATGACAATATGCTAGTATTATTCAGAAGTATTTGATAGGTGGAGTTAAATATAATATAATACTGAATCTAATGTATTTTATCTATGTAATGTACTAATACTTTAAGGTATGTAATTTGTGATTTAGCTTACGAATTTTGATTAATTTTTTCTCTCTTTTTCTCTAATTTCTCCCTTTTCCTCTCCTCATCACCCTTCATTCCTCACTTTTATACCCTCCACCTGCCTATTACATGGAAAACCATAGTTGGCTATAGTGAGGTCCACGTTATAATGACAGTATTTGATCAACTTTGGTTTTGCTATCCTTGTCTATCATTCGACAAAGCCGGTGGTACTATCCTTTTCTAGGTCCACAACGATGCCAAGTATGTTTTTGACAGTGTAAAAATACAATTAAATTATGCAGAGAATCGGCATCGCTATTTTTCTATCTTTATTCACTGTCATTATAACGTGGACCTTACTATAGCTATTTTTCCTCCTTTCTTCCTTTTCAGCACACCCCATCATGAAGCCTGTTTTTGGTATTTTATGAGAAATCAAATTTTTGATTGTGTTGTTTTGTATTTTGATTTCTTTTGTGTATATTGAGTTGAAGAGAATAAAATTATTAAATTATTTTTAAAAATGTATGTATAATACTGTTCTGTGGATTTTCTAAAAGCAACAGGAGCTGTAGGTACTGAAAACTTGATGTACTGAAGTTGCCTACTTGTGCTGGTTCTACTGAAATCTTGATACATTGATTATCACCAACATAAATAAGATAACAAGTTGTAATATTTCACAAGATAACCTGAAGCTTCATGTTGTTTTCCTTTCATTTATTTAGGTTTATAGGCTTCTAGTCGTTTCAATCCTTTTATTTATTTAGGTTTGTAGAGTATGTACCATAAAACCAGATCTACTCATTAATACGGTTATGAACCTTGAAATAAGGTGGAATAGAAGACACATTAAAAGTTGTTTTTCATTCATATAAAATAGTATGGATGTAATTACGATTTAGTGTTATTAATTGTAGAAGGCTCTTCAATGAAATTGATTATCAATGAATGAGAAACTATTATCTGTGAGATGAACATCATACAGGTCAAACTAACAAGGAGCAAAATAAGTATGAATTTGTGAGAGTTGATTAATTAAGGTTGATTGAGGATTCGTGAGACGAGACAATAATATTGAATTTGAATTATACTAGCGTTGAGGTGAAACTAATTCATCTATGTACAGTAGTATCATAGGATAACCAATCTCGTATCGATATTTAGAATCGATTATCTATTGGATCGATATAATTAATAATGGATATGTTCTCGCACACAGGCTTTGCCCATGTGAGGAACCTTCTTCAAGTTTTGTACATGTAATTTTTTTGTACTTTCTAAAAAGAAGAATAAAGATAATTTCAATTTCAATTTCAGTAGCATGGAAAGAGACCACCCAAGACAGAACAAATGAAAAATAAAAGTGCTTAACTTCATTCCCTTTTATTGTGGAAGTAACGTATTCCCACACTGTAGAGTAGACTTTTTAGATTAGTTGTGTATTATGATATTGTAGGGAACGTGAGATAAAAATGGTTTTGATCTACAAACTCGTACTTCAATAGAGAACGTGACCTATTTGTATTATTGTTACAAATATTTTTCAAGAGAATAGTTGCATAGAACTAGAGAATAAAACCAAGAACACCTATTATAGACCGAAGCAAAAAAGCTATAACTTACACCTCAGCATTATTTTATTGGAGTTCGAATTATAGAGAAAATTTCTGAATATGAACTTAAGTTAATAAGAAACTATCTCAAAAACTGTAAACTATAGCTAAATTGAGCTATAATTTACACCTCACCATTAATCTATTAGGGGATGAAATTATAGAGGAGATTTCTGAAGAAAAAATAGAATCTACAGGCCGTCAGGCTCACTTCGCTCGCCATATCCGTCTAGCCAGGGGGCTCCGCCCCCTGGACCCCCGATTGGATCGTCCAAGAATGAGATCAGCAGGCTCGCTTCGGTCGCCTGCATTTTTCATTTGAGAATTTTTATCATATGTTGGACAATCCAGTCGGGGGTCCAGACTAAACGTCTGGCTAAACGGATATGGCGAGCGAAGCGAGCCTGACGGCTAGTAATATAATATTCCCAGGATTGAAGTAGCAGTGCCCAATCAATTTTTCCGCGATAAATGCATTTAATTCGTCAACTTGGTGCCAACCTAACAAAGTCAACTCAACTTAATGCCAACCTGACAAAATTATTAATTTAGTTGCCAGTTAACAACTGTTTCGAAGAGGTACTCTTTCTAGATTATAGTTCCATAGTAACATATGATATGGATTTTCAATTATAATTAAGAGATTGGGAGAAGAAGAATATACATGCTAAAAGACGAACTTTAAACCCTTAAAAACAACCCTTAGAGTTAAAATATTGCCAAAATATTTCTTAGTGCGTCTCTAAAGGGCCAACTGAACATACCTACCAAATTTGAACGTTTTTGGTGCGGTAGATTTTTAGTTCTGCGAGTGAGTGAGTCAGTCAGTCAGTGAGTGAGTGAGTGCCATTTCGCTTTTATATAGATAGATTGAAAACTATTCACAGCCTAATAATTCAAATTAAAGAGAAAATTTCTGAATATGAACTTAAGTTAATAAGAAACTATCTGTAAAACTAAACTGTAAACTATAACTTAGCTAAATTGAGCTATAATTTACACCTCACCATTAATCTATTAGGGAATGGAATTATAGAGGAGATTTCTGTAGAGAAAATAGAATCTATTGAAATTATCTGTATAAAGCCTAATAATAATTATTTTTTTGAATAGAGGATGACATAGATAACATAATATTTGAGAGAATAGAGACCGAAATTCAGAAGAGATTCTAGAAACTAATCCATTATTCCAGAAAATAGAGGTAGTGGGAGAAATCTACAAAGTTTTGAAAGGATTTCTTTGAAAAAAATTGCAGTCAATAATTGAATCAATGAGAAAATTTTCAAGATCGTGGAATTCTATCAGAAATCACTCAGCTACGAAATTATTAATTTGAAGCACAGTAGAATGCAAAATATTATATTATTACCTGAAAATAGGGGGGAAAGTTTTGAAAGGATTTCTTTGAAAATACGATTGCAGCCTCTAATGAAAAAAATTTCAAGATCGTGAAATTCTATTAGGAATCACTCAGCTACGAAATTATTAATTTGAAATACAGCAGAGTACAAAATATATGATACATATAATGGAAAAGTATCTGTGAAAACGAAAACTTTCAGTTCAAAGGTACAGCACTGATAAAAACTTTTCAACTCTGTTATTCAAACGCGATAGAGTACCGTGCAGCAGAATAATTTTCTCTTTCAATAACGCAGGCTTCAACAAGGAAAATGATGCAGTTTTCCTTGTTTTAATTGCTTCAATCCGCTCTCACTGTCCCTCACTTTCAAAAGGGATAACCAACCACGATTCATTTCATCATTATTCTCTGTACCTCCATAATTCGAAGCTAAACTAATAGATTTGAACTGAATTCATTTCCTTGTCATCTCATTACACAACACTTTCTTTCTTTCCACCATTTTTTACAGACCATAAAAATAATAATATAATACACTTCAACATACCGCAAAGTGTGTTCAAAAGACATTGAGAGCCGGTTGCACAAAAGCCGGTTAAATTTTAATCGTGATTAATTACATCAGAGAAACCGTCTTATCAAAAAGGCCTTCTCGTGAAATTAATCACAGTTAAAGTTAACCCGGCTTTTGTGTAACTGAGCTTGAGAGATACAACAGAAGGCAGAGAGTGAATGACATGTTTTGAATCAACTTTTTATGCAGTGGTTTATTATCGCTTCAAGAATTGGAACCAGATTTAGTTTAAACGTTTTTGGGTGTCTGTAGTTTGTAACTTCATTGTGATACACATTTGCAATATACAGAATGCTTCAGAAGTAGTGTCGAACATTTTAGGGTATTGTTCCTGGATGATAGGAGACTACAAATGTCGTATTTCAAGTGACCAAAACTCAGCGGTTATCCTTATAGCTGCCATTTTGTTTTTTCACTTAGGAATTTTTATCTCAAGAACGAATTGTTGTATTGATCTGGAATTTGGGATGTATATTTATGCTATAAAGACTCAACTTAAAAAAATAAAATAAAAAATTCTCGATATATAAATTTTCAAAATTGCGGCCAATTTAAAATTTTTATGACAAATTTCACGAAAACCGTTCTCTTTACAGAAAATTTACAAGAGACGAAAAAGTTAGCAAATTTTATCAAGATTTCAAGCATATTTTATTTATTGAGATTGGTCAAATAATAACAGAGAGAATTATTCTTTTCGTACTGCACGCATGACTACTTTTCACCATTTGAACATCAATATTTGAATTTTAATTCCAATTGTATTTAAAAAGAAGGTTTGAAACTCAGTATGGCTCCATATGGCAATACAGCTGATTTTACAATGTTTTTCATATGATCTTGTTTGTCTTGTGCATGTATGCAGTACGAAAATAATTAATTTCTCTGTTATTCTCTGACCAATCTTAATAAATGAGGTATCATTGAAATCTTGATAAAATTTGTCAACTTTTATGTTTCTTGTAAATTTTCTGTAAAATGAACGGTTCTCGTGAGATTTGTCATCAAAAATTTAAAATGGCCGCTATTTTTGATACATCGAAAACTTTTCAATTTATTTTTCATAGTTGAGTCTTTAAAGCATAATTATCCATGCCAAATTACAGATTAATACATTATTTCATTCTTGAGATGAAAATTCTTAAGTGAAAAAAACGAAATGGCAGCTATAAGGACAACCGCTGAATTTTGGACATTTCAAATACGACATTTGTAGTCTCCTATCATCCAGGAACAATACCCTAAAATGTTCGACACTACTTCTGAAACACCCTGTATATAATAAGTATTTTCTTTGTTGAAAGCATTAGTCACTTTTACTTACGTTGGAATTTAATACAGACTTCATGTAGAGATTATTTAGAAGTGAGTTTTGATTGTATTTTGTATAGAGTATAGTATAGATTCATGTACAGTAGGCCTACCGCCAATAAAAATACAAACACCTTTCCATCATCAATTTCAATTCTAATGACTATTTTTGCTGAGGTGATATCCACATAAGTTCATGGCTTGTAATGGAAAGGATCATAATGATGATGAGATAGGAATGGACCTACATTTATTATTAATTTATCATTATAGTTACAAATCATATGGCAATGATTGAGAGAGAGCAACAGGTTCAGCCCAAAACTGCTCTTCTCCTAAATTTTATAAACAGTAACATTTCCAAAATATATAGCAGGGTTATAGCTGTACTAGCGGTACTTAAACCTGTTACAGATTTAAGTGGGTTTCGAACCTCCGGAATCGATTTTTAAACTAATAGCCTAAATGATACCATATTTAGTAGAGTTGACTCAAGTGGTCATACATACAACGGTAGTAGCAGCTATAGTGCGGTCCACGTTATAATGACAGTTTTGATCAACTTTGGTTTTGCTATTTTAGTTTATCATTCGACAAAGCCGGTGGTACTATCCTTTTCTAGGTCCACAACGATGCCAATTACGTTTTTGACAGTGTAGAACTATAATTAATTAATGCAGAGAATCGGTATTGCTATTCTTCTTTCTTTATCCACTGCCATTATAACGTGGACCTCACTATAGCACATGTACCTCTCATCTAATCTGAACGGTTATATACGGACAGATAACAGCGCAACCACGTGACAACCATTCCCCAACAAACGTCTACATTCTCTCGTTCGTTCGTTAAGGTTAACCGCGATTGAGTGATGTCATCTAACGCCACGAGAAACAATGAGGGAGCGAACGACAATCCGATGACGTCATTAATCATTGGTTAAATTTACCGGATAAACGTGTGGTCAAGTTGATAGACACACGTGCATTGTGCAACAATTCCATACTCTTTTAGTGCAACAGTTCCATACTTTTGGTGCCTCTCATCAAATTTTCTTCTAGCTGTTCACTCTGTTGTTAATATTTACAGCAGCAGAAAGAGTTCTTTGAGGTAGTTGACAACATTTCATTTAGATTTTCGTTCAATAATACTGTACAATCATAGTCTACTCTTTATGCTAGCCTATTTTTATTTAATCTGCGTCACTCCTTGCACACACCACTGCGATTCGCATGACGGCACGATGCGATGATTTCAACCATTTAACCACAGCTTAAAAACTCTCCCGCTCCCTTCACAGTCATGCGATTCGCACTGGGATGCGTGCGCAAGGCTATGAGGAGGCAGATCGGCAGAAGTAAGTTTTTAACCTGTTGCCTTCGCACTAAAAGCTATATAATGCACAATAAACATTAATTTACGATTAGGCTGGCCACTAACGTTCATCACAGTGAAAAGCTACGGAGAAAATTTTGAGGTTGGGTTTTTGTATTTTTGATTTATTGTTGATTATTTTTCTTCGCTGCGAGGTTAAATAATTATTCATCATTTAGTTATCATTATCTCTAGATATATCATTTATTTAGTTATATCAGTTATATTAGTTATATCATTTATTATTTAGTTATCATTATAAACTGTAATTTTCCAGTGGTTCATGATTGTTTATTCTATGTAAGAAGCTGATGACAAAACGTGCATGATGGACATGTGTGTGTGTCCTAAGGTTAGTGGCCAGCCTTACATGCACTCGTGCTGGAGCGCCAGGCTACTCTTATTCAAGTCAAAAATATTATTCAATTTTTATTTGTATTTTTCTTGTTTTTGACAATAAAATAAGAACACTTGATGATATAGTCATATTTATATATTCAAGCCACGTCAAAAATATTGTTCAATTTTTGTTGTATTTTTCTTGTTTTTGATAATGAATACGATATGATCATATTTATAAAATAGAATTATATTACCCTTTAAAATTAATAGAATATTAAAAACTAGAATACAAATTGTAACTTAACTACTTGTTTCGGTGATTACATCATCGTCAGGTTATAAAAATAAATGTTTACTAATAGTTTTGTTATTTTAAATAATAATTTTAATTTATAATTTTTTGTCATTTATTTTTATAACCTGACGATGGTGTGATCATCGAAATTAGTGGTTACGTTACAATTTGTATTCTTGTTTTTTAATATTTTATTAATTTTAAAGAAAACTATAATTCTATTTTATAAATACAAGAAAGTAGCCTGAATCCTTACATTTTATAATAATGTGTTTTATTCCAGGTTCAAACCAACAGCTGATCGGTCAATCACCGTTTTAAAGAGTACTATATTCTATTTTATAAATACAAGAAAGAAGCCCTGAATTCTTACATTTTATAATAATGTGTTTTATTCCAGGTTTAAACCAACAGCTGATCGGTCAATCACCGTTTAAACTGAGATGGTGCCAATGGTAATTTGTACAAATGGTAAGATGGTGCAAAGTAATTGAAAGATCTGTCACCATACAATCAAATTATTGGGTCTAATAATGTTAACCTCGAAATGAAAGCATGACTGAATTCCCGCGACTATGGTTTGAAGAGAGGACGATTTCAGTTTTGAGCTGATGATGCATTTCGCGAAATCGACGGATGTCAGTGCATCTAGTAGGGATCATTGCACGATTCGCGCACAGACCTTGGCGATGACGTTTTTGGGGGGTGTCCTACCGAGGGGGGGTTCCTCCCTGAAACGAGTAGGAAGAGGGGAAGGGTCCTATCGAAGAGGGAGGAAGAGGGGATAACAGTAGCACGTGAACGACTTTGATCCATTTGTGGGGGGAGGGATGAATTCCCCCGTGCTAGTGAGAAGCTGGATGAGATAGGGTGGGAGAAGGGGTGGGGGATAATTTTCCCCCTAGATGGCAGCACTGTTGGTTCAATAATCTGGCCACACACACACACACACTCACCACCCTGTATACAGCGGCATACAACCTCCTGTTTCGCGAATAAACCCCCAAGAGGAGACACAGTCACTAGTGACAGCGTGACTCTAGGATGCGACTCACTCTCTCTTCTTCTCACTTTCTCTTCCTCTCTCTCACTTGCTCGCTTACTGTCTCTCTCTTTCACACAACTCTCTCTTCTCTCATATAAACTCTTTCTCTCTTCTCTCACACTCACAAACTCTCTCTCTATCTATTTCTCTCTTCAAAACAATTCTCTCTGTTATCTATTACTCTCTCTCTCTCTCTCTCTCTCTCTCTCTAATTATCTATAGTTAGTATATTACAAATTGTTTTTTCATATCATAATATACAGTTCAATAATTATTCTCTTAGTCTATATTATGTGTATTCATCTATAATTTTGCTGTATTGTAAGCTATTGTATATAAGTGTATAAGCCAGTATATATTGTAATCTACATAAATAAAGTACTCAATCAATCAATCTCTCTCTCTCTACAAATTCATTCTCTCTGTTCTCTCACAAACACTCTCTCATCACACTTGTTCTCTCCTTTCTCACCTCATCACCCTTATCTTACTGATCTTTCTCTCTCTCTCACCATTTCGAAAGTATTTTCTCAAATCTCTCCTCTCTGACTCATATCTCTCTTCTCTTACTCACTAACTCTTCTTTACTCTCAGACCCTAATTCTCTCTTCTCCACTCACAAATCTTTCTCACCCTTTGAAGAATTCTCTCTCTGACTCTCTCTATTTTCTCTAATTATTAAACCATTTTTTCAAATTATTTAATGTGATTTCCACATTAAATAAATTGAATTTATTTTGAGTTTTTAATTTATCATGGGTACGGTTTAGAAATTCGTAATATGATTTTTTAATTTTATTATTCTTTTTTGAAGCATTGTTCTAGACAGTCAAGTATGAATTGTTAAGGAATTATATGAATTTATTTTGTGTGTTCAATTTATTATTGATACGATTTAAAAGTTTGTAATCTGATTTTCCTTTCTTTTTTTCCATTTTATTATTCTTTTTTGAAGCATTGTTCTTGACAATCAAGTATGAATTGTGTTTATAATATCATGTCCTTTTCATGTAATTGTATTGTGATGCAATAGGTTTCTGTGAAATTTTGTGATGAGAATTAATAAATCAATACCTCTTGCATTGTCTACCAACCATGGAAACCTCTCTTTTCTAATTAATTCTCAAACTCTCTCTCACTTATTCTCACTCTTTTTCCCATCTATTCAGTCTCTGTCTCAGTCTTTTCCATTCATTCAATCACTGTCTCTGACAAACATATTTTCATTCTTTTTTATTAATCCTTTCTAGAATCAAGAATATTTATCCTTTATCAGTGTGATGATGGTCAACAGTATCTTACTAATTTCTCTTCTCTCTTGCCAATTCAATCCTTGCTCTCGCACTCTATCACTCTCTCTCTCCCATTCCCTCTCTTTCTCTTTCTCACTCTCACTCTCTCTAAATACATAAATAAAGGCAATTATTTAATTCAATTCTCTCACTCTCTCACTCTCTATCACTCACTCACTCACTCACTCTATCTCTCTATCACTCTCTCTCTCTCACACACACTCACTCTCTCATTCTTTCTCACATCATCACTTTCTCTCTCTCTTCCACTCTCTCTCTTTGCTCTTCGACTAATCATCACTTTCTCTCTCTCTTTGCTCTTGGACTAATCATCACTTTATCTCTCTTCCACTCTTTCTCTCATTGCTCTTCGACTAATCATCACTTTCTCTCTCTCTCACTCTATATCTCTATCACTCTCTCTCTCACACACTCACACTCTCTCTCTCTCTTTCTTTCTCACATCATCACTTTCTCTCTCTCTTCCACTCTCTCTCTCTTTGCTCTTCGACTAATCATCACTTTCTCTACTCTCTCTCACACACACACACTCTCTCTCTCTCTTTCTTTTTCACTCTCTCTCACTCTCCCTATCTCTACCCCTGTCGAGATTCCTAGTACAGACTATCTATTCGCAATAGTCGTCTGAATTTACCCCACACCACTGTCTCGCAAACCCTTTTCGGAAAATCGGCGTGTCCCACTTGTTGTATGCATGCTATAAGGTACCCACGTGGCTCCTCTAAATACAGCACGTGTTGGAGCGGCTCAATGAACAATGAATGCATCTGCATCGCATCACATCAGATAGCTTTCACACTGAGATGATTTCGTGGGATAGTGATAGTACACTAATCAACTCTATACTATAGAGCTCCTCTCAGAACTATAGAGGTAGTACTGATGGATACCAACAATAACTAAAATTACACCCCTTTTCTGTCAGAGTATTAGTCTATAGAGTATTAGTGTATTCTATATAGTGTACTAGCCGTCAGGCTCGCTTCGCTCGCCATATCCGTCTAGCCAGGGGGCTCCGCCCCCTGGACCCCCGACTGGATCGTCCAAAAATGAGATCAGCGGGCTCGCTTCGGTCGCCTGGATGTAGACCTCAGCGGAACCTCTGTAACGAATTCTGGACCCCCGACTGGATTGTCCAAAAATGAGATCGGCGGGCACGCTTCGCTCGCCTGCATGTAGACCTCAGCGGAACCTCTGTACCGAATTCTGGACCCCCGACTGGATTGTCCAAAAAAGAGATCAGCGGGCTCGCTTCGCTCGCCTGCACGTAGACCTCAGCGGAATCTCTTTACCGAATTTGTACGTATTATGTCAATTTGATCTCGAAAAACACCTGTTACTATATCGGCGTATCTTTGGCGAAAAAAATTCTTCCACCTCAGCTAAACCTGTGTACTGAATTTAATGTATTTCCATCAATTATTGAAAAAGGTGAGGAAACGCAGAAAAGCTGAGAAAACGCTAATTTTAGCTAATTGGATAAATTGGTATTTAGGAGGTCCTGGATAAATGCATTTCAATCTTCAACTTGGTGCCAACCTAACAAAGTCAACTCAACTTAATGCCAACCTGACAAATTTTTTAATTTAGTTACCAGAACAACTGTTTCGAAGAGGTACTCTCTCTAGATTATAGTTCTATATAAACATATGGTATGGACATTTCAATTATAATTTTAAGATATTGGAATAAGAAGAATATACATGCTAAAAGAACTTAAAACCATTAAAAACCACCCTTAGAGTTAAAATATCACCAAAAGATTTCTTAGTGCACCTCTAAAGGGCCAACTGAAAATACCTACCAAATTTGAACGTTTTTGGTCCGGTAGATTTTTAGTTCTGCGAATGAGTGAGTGAGTGAGTGAGTGAGTGAGTGAGTGAGTGAGTGAGTCAGTCAGTGAGTGAGTGTCATTTCGCTTTTATATACATAGAAGATTCTAAAGTGTATTCTATTAGTGTATTCTACATAGTGTATTAGAGTATTAGTGTGTTTAATGATAAAGTATTAAAACTGGAATCGGATGACTTCCCTTTGGAAATAATTGACCTTTTCTGTCATATTACTATTGCATAGTACTATTACTCTCTAAATTTCACGCTATTCCCATAATCAAATACACAATAATTCGTGTTATTGTTTGTCAATTAAATCTTGCTTAAGGTATCGAATCAAATTAAAGAACAACTACAATACAGTCAATCTTGAAGTGAAAAACTACAAGACTTAGGCCCGGTTGCACAAAAGCCGATTAAATTTGAACCTTGATTATTTTCACGAGAAACAATTAGAGAAGTCATTTTTGATAAAACGGCTTCTCTGATTGGTTCTCGTGGATTTAATCACGATTAAAATTTAAACGGCTTTTTGCAACCGGCACTTTACCTATTTCGGACTAGGTGTAACCTTAAATAAATTTGGGAGAGGAATAGCACAAGGTTACCTTATTTTTTCTCTCCCTATCATTTTTATGATAGGACTTTTTGATAAAACGGCTTCTCTGATTGGTTCTCGTGGAATTAATCACAATTAAAATTAAAAAGTACTTAATTAAAAGTAATTAAATGTACTTATTGTATTAATCAATAAATAATAAATAAGTTATCATTGGGGAAAGTAAGTTAATCTATCAAAATAGTTTCTTTTCAAACGTTACTTTTGCTATGTCATGTAATCTGTTTCATTCACAACAAAGCCCAACTAACTCAAGCAAGAAGGTTTTTGAATGAGCAATGCAATAGGGCCGTGATTATAGCGCAGTTGCCGTTGTTATCTTCTTCCTTCTCTTCCTCCTCATCCTCATCCTCCTGCTCCTCCTCACATCACCACCTAAAACCTTTTTTCTCTGTTGGTATTCTTTTCCTTCCATCCCATTCTTCTTCATTTTGTTGGTACAATAGGAATGTTCGAGGAGGTACAGCTTTGTTGTCAAAATGGTTTGTGGAGCTGAAGGGAATCTGCTAAAAGAAACGGGTCGTCCTAATGGTCTTCAGATTTTTAAAACAACGAATTGTGTGTATTTCATTTTGGAGTAGAATGGATTCTTTCAAGTTTCCACGGAAATATAATTCAATTGGGCGCTGTACTGTACCAAGGATAGTATATAGAGTGTCTATTTATACTATTCTTGGTACTGTACAGGAACTTTTTAGAGCAACTTTCAACAAAGTTATAGACTTAATTGCCAGAATGATTGCCAAAATTCGGTAACGGATAGGCACCAGAAATAGAAGAAAACTGTACAGGATTGTTACATGAAAATTGAAAATAGAAGCATAATTTTAAACATTATTATGTTTTAATTTTCACAACATGTTATAACTTGCAATATTTTGAGTATCAAGTAAAAATGAATTATAAAAAGGGTACTAGTATTTTAAATTTTCATGTAAATACAAGCAGCCCTAACAAGAAAAGTTACATTGAGGATTTTTACAGTATAAGATAATACTGTATATTTCTATTATCTTTTTTTCTCAAGGCTACAATAGAATATAAATGAAAATAGAAATCTAAGTACCGTATCTAAGTACCCTTTTTGAAATTGTATACTCATAACATGTTTCGGCTATATGATGCCATTATCATTATCATATTTATTTATTTATTTATACGTGGATACAATAACAAATCATATAAATATGATTGGGAAGGAACAACAGGCTTGGCCCAAAACTATTCCATTCCCAAATTTTGATTACATGTCCAAAAAATAGGTTATGTTTCTTCTCTAAGAAGTTCAAGCTCAACTTTCGTCCAAAAATAAATATGAGATGCAAATTTTAAATTTAGAAAAATTAAAACACCAAATTATAGTTAAATATTACACTTAATTATCACTGCACATTGTATTAATTAAGTTATTTTATGAATTTTGAAGCCAAAAATACACACAAATTCTCACTAAGAACAGCTGATGATTTATTGTGACTGAACAATATTTTAAAAAGGGTACTTAGATACGGTACTTAGTTTTCTATTTTTATTCATATTCCATTGTTATGTTTTTCAGATTTTCTGTTTATTATTTATGTTTCATTGATTATTCAGCTCCTTGTCGGTACAATATTATATTATTGAAATTCCAACTGAGTTCCTAAACTAATCCGTTGTAAAATAGAGTTGATAAAGTTGTAAAGTGTAAAATAAATAGCGCTAACAAATCACATTTGTTTGAGAGTTCCATGTAATCAGGATACTTACATACTTTGCAATACTGACAACCTAAGAGGATTTTATTATTAAATGAAAAAGACTAAGAAATTGTCAAAAAACCACAGATTTATTGATACTTAGAAAGACCGGTAAATCTGAGAGATTTATCAGAGATTGACAATGGTGTAATAACCGAAACCGGTCTTTCTAAGTATCAATAAATCTGTGGTTTTTGACAATTTCTTAGTCTTTTTCATTTAATATGAATAATTACCACAATATCAACTTCTCAACTACACAAAAAGGATTTTATTAATAAATTAATGTTGTTCGTTCTAGGAAGCAACCGAATCATGATAAGCTAGATGAGGAAATATCATGCCAATGTAATTACGATAGTGATAAACAAAATGTTCTTATCAACATCTTGATAAAGAAAATTTAAGTTATCAATGCATTAATCACCTAAAGTTTAGTACTGGAATTAGGGATTAGAAAAATTACGAAAGGTTTCCTTTCCCCCATCAACCTACGTCATCAACAAAGTGTCTTCTAGTGAACAAATAATTTTTGAAATTTGTTTTTCAATCTGGAATTGAGGTGTTTCAATTTTGTGTTATAAATCTTAAAAATTAGTTTCTCCTTGTTTTTATTCATCATTTACAATCAACAATCAAGGACAAAGAAACAGACTACAGTCAAAGCTTCTTTCCATCCCAATTTCATAAAATAAATCGGCCAAATAAAGGTAATGTTCGACTATAAATGTAATTGTATTTGTCATTTGCTTGTAATTTTGTCTTAGATTTGTGAAGATTGAGATGTGACCTAGTTTCTGTAAGTTTATTTATTTTAGTGGTTTGAATAAGCTCTATTTTCTTTTCTATGGACATGTTTGCTGTACATAGTTGTTTGAACCTACTGCCGACGCACCAGTTGTTCTATGGCCGGTTGTGCCATTTTGTAAATTAGAATATTTATTTTATCAATCTGTATTATTTTGTGGCAAATACAATTATTGACAACATTTTGAAATTATAGACAGGTTATCAGTATTGGAGTGGAAAATCGGAAATAGATAAAACTATGGTTTTGGTCACTCAAATGATACAAATGTTTTTAATCTAATTCCATTCAGTAACAGTTGTTGCGTGTGAATTAACCTTTTGACACAAGGTCACATAACCTCATTCAGCTTTTCTTTTTACTATGAGGGAGACTAAGATAACAACACCACTTGTGCCCTCTCGTGTGGCACACAATCTACACACGAACCCTGTTGTCTCAACAAGCGGGTACGAAAAAGCATCTCAAGATCGCAATCATTTGAGGGGTACTAAGGGTTCAAGGTGGGGGGGGGGAAGGTTAAAAACCCTTCACACTCAACTGCACCCTATGTAGTGTGTGTAAACATGCGTGGGAATTTGCGTAGGAAACGTGAGGGAAAAATATGGGGTGAGGGGAAATTTCTGAATTTCCCATTTTCCCGCCTACAATTTACGCACTACACGCTTTCCATGAGACGCCCACAATCGCTCGCTTAATACGTCATCTCAATGGTGACGTCATAATGCAAGAGCTAGATGCACATTACACCGAGTGACGTAATAGTGATATTGAAAGGGAGTTTCAACATACCGCCCACTTTTTATCTGTTAATTTATTTTTCATTGACCTTCACAATATAAAGATCAAAAGAATCTATTATTTAGTATCTATTATTACATTCATTCTTTATTCATTTATATAAGTAACTCATGAAAATTATAAGGAGAGAAAAAATAAGATAACCTTGTGCTATTTCTCTTCCAAATTTAGATGGGGTAACAGATAGTCCATTATTAACTACATTATTAATCAATATGTAACCTATTTATATATTTTTTATATTATGTGCAAATGGAAGGGTGTTTAGTTATGAAATAAATAAAATAATATCAGTCTAATAATATCTATAATATATATACAAATAATATCTATACAACCGTGGATAGATATCAGTATATGTGTAAACGTATACGTGATAGATATCACCGTAATGTGTTCATGAGTTTTTTTTTCAGAAAAAATACCATGCAATTCATCCTAGAGAATTGACCTTTTCACTCAACAAGCCTACAAAAAAAGTATTAGACTCTTCTTATAAGGTTGAGACTGAGATAAGTAGGTGCTAAATTGGGTAAAAAATTGAGTACAAAGTTAAATAGAAAATACATTATTTACTAATGACTACTGATATTTCTACTCACGGTAGTGATGTGACGATGTGACACCGTTTCATAAAATGATAATTTGAGACTCACCTGGAATAGAAAAGATAAATTTATTTAATACACACTTATAACTAATATTATCAGATATGGGTGTTATATTATTTACATTCAAATTACATAGTTAATAATTTAAACTATGTAAGTTTTTGTAGTACGAAAGCTTCAACAAGTTGGAAAGTGAGTTCTTCTGAGGAGAAAAAATATAGCCTAATTTTTTCTTCAGAAGAGAAAAAATGTAGCCTAATTTACTCTTCAGAAGAGAAAAAATGTAGCCTAATTTACTCTTCAGAAGAGAAAAAATATAGCCTAATTCTCTCTTCAGAAGAGAAAAAATGAAGTCTAATTTTTTCTTCAGAAGAGAAAAAAATAGCCTAATTCTCTCTTCAGGAGAGAAAAAATATAGCCTAATTTTCTCTTCAAAAGAGAAAAAATATAGCCTAATTTCAAGTCAAATTATTAAAAGCCAAATGATTTCCAGCGTGAAAAAATTCGATGTGTATATTGTTAATAACCTTAGGACATAGAATTAACATTAGAACAATTAAAGAGAACATTTTTGAACAGAATAAATACAGTAATCCATGATGATTGAAATAAACCTGCAAAATTTGAGCTTGTAACTTAGAAGTGGAAACTAATTATGAGGACTTATTCAAGTCAATGAACGGCATCGAGATAAACATAATAATTACAATGGATCAAAAGAGAAATATATTTCTTCATTGGAAAACGTGTATTATATTTAATACAATATCATTGAAGACGTTAGAAAATGAATCTAAAAAAAGGAGTTTGGAAATAAGTAGACTTTCGTATTGCATTGGTTCAATACTCTATGATTTGAAAAAGACATCAACTCAAACAATATACATTGATTATTCAATAGCAAAGAATCATCCACATTGAATAGTCTACACAAAATAATGTACTGTACTTCCCTATATTCATTTAAACATTGATAGATACAATATCATTCTCAACCACGAATGATTGGGAAAGGAACAAAATGGTAGTAAATCTTGCAAAGCTCCAAATAAATCTGTACCAAAGAGCTGGCGACACTTATAAATTCGATACACAACTTTCAAGGCTGTTTACGTTACAGAAACCTCTATTTAACAGCGTTAATTATGGATATAAACCTCCATTGAAGCGAATTCCAGTCTTGAATACGCGCAAACTTTGAAGGTCAGGAGCTCAACACGTGTTCAAAGGGCAATAACTATTCACCGTTTTTATGAATGGGCCAAGAAAGCCCTTCAAAGAGTGTGGGAGGAATGGAAGGTCAAGTCAGCGTCGTAAGTATGTGTACCTTCAACCTTCAATGCAGCCAAGCATTGCTTGAGCCCTTGAGTACCTTCCTATTCAAGTATTTTGTTGGATAAAATATCAGAGAAATTCTTATCCTCTATGCTAATACTGTATATATTATTTTCGATAGTAGGCGTACCTAATATATTATAAGTTCTTCAGAGTGTCTATTTACTTTTTAGTGGATTTATGTACTATGAACTTCGTGATTCAATATACAGATTGTTTCAAAAGTAGTGTCGAACTTTTTAGGGTATTGTTCCTGGATGATAGAAGACTACAAATTAATGGCATATTATTTGAAATGTCCAAAACTCAGCGGTTATCCTTATAGCTGCCATTTTGTTTTTTTCTTCACTTAAGAATTTTTATCTCAAGAACGAAATGTTGTATTGATCTGAAATTTGGCATGAATATTTATGCCATAAATACTCAACTTAATAAAATAAAATAAAAAAATTTCGATGTAAATTTTCAAAATGGTGGCCATTTCAAATTTTTGATGGCAAATTTCACGAAAGCCGTTCACTTTACAGAAAATTCACAAAAGACAAAAGGATTAGCAAATTTTATCAAGATTTCAAGAATTATTATTATTTTGTCATGTGAAACTGTATAATTTGAGCATAGCTCCAACAGTGTATGGCACGTCAATTAAATAATTAACAGTGTATACATAGGCTTACCCCTACGGCCCTACTTAATGAATAATACAACAGGAACAATCCAGCAGCAGTTTTGATAAAATGGATTAATTTAAACTTTAAAATAGTTTAAAGACTGTAGAATTTGATGATAAACAGTGTGTCCCACGAAAGGTGTAACATCCGAAGACCATGAATTCTACATTGAATTTACAACAAAAAATGTCCAGTTAAATTTTCTTATATCGACCTTAGTTTTCGAGATATTTCGATTTTTCGATATTTTTGAAAAACGTTAATAACTGGAAAACTATCAGTCAAAATCTAATTCCAAGGACATGGTTGGAAAGAGGGAGAGATTTCCAATAAGATTCATAAAATTTGTTCCTTTGTTTGACGTTTTTGAACTTTTTATGAGCGTTCAAAGTTGTAAAAAGTACATTCGTCGAGTTCAAAGCCAAATTTCAAACAGTTTGAACACTAAACGTCAAACAAAGGAACAAATTTTATGAATATTATTGGAAATCTCTCCCTCTTTCCAACCATGTCTTTGGAATTAGATTTTGACAGATAGTTTTCTAGTTATTAACGTTTTTCAAAAATATCGAAAAATCTCGAAAACTAAGGTCGATATAAGAAAATTTAACTGGACATTTTTGTTGCAAATTCAATGTAGAGAATCCATGGTCTTCGGCTGTTACACCTTTCGTGGGACACCCTGTATGTGTGTTTTTATTTCATTATGGGACGGTTCTACAACATTGACACTGACTCGAATTTTAAAAATAGCTGTTAACTGACGACAAATCCCCAAAACTAATCATGTGCGACCTGAGTACTCTGATACTGGACCTCAGCCAGTGATGACCTTCCATATTTATCAATTTTTATTACCGTATGAAAATTAAGAAGTTCTGCAACATAAGAAAATTGTCATTTAAGAAAATTAATGGAAAACGTTTTTTCATTTTCCCACGATGAAAAGGCTCAATGAATGAAACAGGTCATATTTTTCACTCGTTCATTCACCCACATTCATGTCAAAGATGACGTGGTAAGGAATAATAATTATGGCCACTCTTGCATGCTCTCATGGTTTTCAGAGCGAAACCCACCCTTAACACGTATCGTAATATGACGTCATGACTCCCACTAGGTACTTGTGACGTCACAATCGCTCAGTTCTCCCTCTCTCTAACACTTTCTCTCTCTTTATCTATCACTTTCTCTCCCTTACTATCTCTCTAACACTTTCTCTCTTTCTAACACTTTCACTCTCACACTCTCTCTCTCTCCTTAGGTAAAGGGTTGTGTAGCAGATAGGACCTGGAGTCCCAACTCCGCCCTTAATAAAGGCAATCAATCAATCAATCAATCACCCTTTCAAACACAGTGTCCCACTCACTGTATCTATCTCTCTTTAACCATTCAAAGGACACAAGGATAAAAAGTAAATAACCTAAACTCATCAAACACTGAAGCTTTTCGCAAAAAGTTGAATACGTTATTACAGACTCTAGAATAGAACACAGACTCTATAGTGGGATGCTACACGATAGTCTAAGGAAATTAATCCAATCCTATTATATCCTATCATACTAAGCGAGCAATTTCTGTATACATATATTTATATGGTTATGTGGTTATCTGGTTATCTGGCTATGTGGTTATATGGTTATATGGGTATATATTTATGTTCAACGGATCTCGAAAACGGCTCTAACGATTTTCACGAAATTTGGAACATAGTAGGTTTATGATATAAAGATTCGATTGCACGAGGACTCATCTTGGGAAAATTCACTGAACGACATAAAAAGGATAATTTATTCATCCTTGGCTGAAACAGCTGAGACTTTCGTCGTCTGTGGATAGTAAAAAAGTGAGTGAGCGAGTGAGTATGTGGTAAATCAAAATATCGCATCCCCGAAATTCATAAGATGACGTATAGCCAGCTGTGAAATATAAACACGATCATTTTAGAGAATTGTGTTCTGTTTATCAAGTAATAAAGATAACGAGGGAAGCTCGGTGCCCCAATATTTATATTAAACGAAAATCCAAATTAAATGCTGTAATTATAATTCCCGGGCTGACAAATCATTTTTGAATAGCGCTACCTCATCGAATTTCTATCTAGCTGTTTACCCTGTTGTCAATATTTGCAGTAGCAGAAATCTTTGGGGTGAATTACACCATTAATTTTGGATTTTCGTTTAGTAATAATAATTAATTCATTAGAATTTTAATAATTGCAATATCTCAGTAATTTCCATCTGGAAATTAATCCAAGTATGTAAAGTACTTTCCATATTGTGAATGTTTTACCCATGTTTCATAAATACCCCTGACCTGAGTTACATGAAAGAGAAAAAAAAATAAAAATTAGATTTGAATCACTAATTCATCGGAGATTGGAATACCAGAAAACTATTTCCGGTTATTCATCATTATCAATTTCTTACAGACGTTGTTTTTGAACCACTGAGCTATTCATTGGAAGATACTAGTCCTTTGAACACCATAATCAATTTCTGATGAATAGTTCAACCAAATATTTATTGTATAACAATGCAAATGAGACTTATGTAATAACATTGGTAGATAATAATAATAAGGTAGTCCTTGTGCTATTTTTCTTCCAAATTTAAAGGTGACAAAGTCCAAGATAAGGTTAGAATTTCACGTGTACAATTTTTACAAAATTTTAGTCCAAAATAAACATAGAAACTATAAATTTTGAATTTAAATGGCTTGAACTAATAAATTGATTAGAAATATTCCATTAAACTACTACTTGAATTCTAGTATTTTTTGAAAGAGTACACAGTTTCCAATCTCTGATGAATTCTAGTAGGACTAGTTTTTTTAATATATTGTACACGACATGGCGTAGCAATTTCTGATGAATTCTATAGTATTTTTTGAAAGAGTATACAGTTTCCAATGTCTGAAGAATATTCTAGGCCTAGTTTTTTAAAGAAATATTTTAGGCTTAGTTTTTTAAAGATATTTTACGCTAGATGGCAAAGCTTGGACAACGTTTACAAAGAGTGGAACATTTAATAGTGTTTGGTTTCAGACTTCAGAGACAGATTGTTTTGTAGGAGGAGAGGGGAGAAACAGCAGAGGAGGGGAGGGGAGTCAGTCCGATTGAATCAGGAAAAAGCCAATTACCGCAGAGTTGCGTACAACCGAGGCCTAAACTATACTGAAATTCACTTCAAACTGTCAGTATTCCCTGTGTTTAACATCAATGATTCCCATTCAAACAATACTGACAGTAGAACAGAGGTCTATACTATATTGAAATAATTTTATTTGTAAAAATATTTCTTGTATTTGGCAATAAATTCATTATTCATTCGTTATTAACTATAAGCTGTTAGCATTCATTGGAAATACAACATCACTGCTAACCATGCAAACAATGCTACATTTTGAAATGAATGACTTCTTAGCAAATTTATTTATTTATTCGTGGACAGAATCACAAATCATATAAATATGATTAGGAAGGAACAACAGGCTTTTCCCAAATCTATTCCATTCCCAAATTTGGATAAATTAATAAAATGTCCAAAAAATAGGTTATGTTTCTACTGTGAAACGTTATAAATTGCCCCAATACTTGAGTCTCACTCTGTCACTGCAAAGCTATTTCTTAAAATCAGGACTATAATTACTATGAGTATGTTTTATGACTTATAACAAACTATATGAGTATAGAAATTCATTTCTTCATTTATGACTGGACTAAAATTTTATTATTGGACTTCATGTCGAGTTGGAGGAGAGGGTGTAGCTGAAATATCCTTGTTTTAGTGTTTGTTTTCAGTGTGATAAAAACTTGACTATTTGAAAAAGTATCAAGTATTCACACATAAACTGATCACTAGTTCGAATATGGTATTTAGTATGGAATATGTTATTCTGAATAATTGTGCATTATTGTTAAAGCCCTAAAATAAAACAACTAGAATTAAATTCTTTTTTTCCAGTGTATGAACTTCAAATCCCCTATCAAAAATGAAACCTATATCAAGACACTATCCTTGATAATAGTGCATGTGGGGGCGTATATGAGGACCAGACCCCCCCCCCCCGAAATAATGAATATGAAGGAAAATCAGTGCATTAATAATTACAGAAAAAGTACAGTAATCTGACTTTTTGACGGCCTGACGGTAAAATAAAAAGGGCGTTCAGCGCAAATTACCCTTTGAATATGAGCAGAAAAACTGATATTAAGTATCATGGGGTGTCACTTAAATTCGCTTTACCTAACACTAACCTTGCCCCTCCCCCAAAAAAAAAATTCTCTATACGCCACGGATGCACTCTCAAAGTCATCGTACGGTCGTAAAAAAGCTGGTTGAATTCTATCCCTAAATGATTCCACGATAACCAATCAGAGAAGCCGTCTTTTCCATAAAGCCTACTCTGATTGGTTTTCGTGAAATTATTAATCACGGCTAAAATTTAACCGGTTTTTGTGTAACCGGCACTTAGAATAATAATCTATTTGAATTGAAGTTTATTATTCCCAAATTCAAGGCATCCAATCCTTTATCAATAGGATGCAAAAATTGAACCAATCTCACAAAGCCGTCTTCAAATATGGTAAGTCCTAGAATGAAATATAGTTATAATTGACTTCAATTTTAACTTCGAACCCCCAATCAAAAATATGCAAAAATTGAATCTTTATCAAGAATCCATTCTTAATAATATTGTGCTCTTGTAAAAGTCTTACTATAATAGCCTACTCTATTTGAAATTTGCCAAAAAAACTAAGTCCATTATCCATTATTTCTGCATTTAAAGGCATCAAATCAAAAAGATGCAAAAATTGAACCAATGTCAAGACGCCATTCTTAATATTTCTATTTTTGTAAAAGTCCTAGAATAATAGCCTACTCTATTCTAAATTAAGTCCATTATCCATTATCAATTATCCTGCATTTTAGGGCATCAAATCAAAAAGATGCAAAAATTGAACCAATCTTACAAAGCCGACAGCCGACTTCAAAAATGGTATACTTTATCAAGTCCTAGAATAAAACATAATCTAATGTATAATACTCTAATTGAATTCCATTTCTTCCACATTTCAAACACGCTTGATCAAGACAGTCCTACAATAAGACATGATCTAATATATATTTTTAATACTATACTTGAATTCCATTTCTTCCACATTTCAAACTACAAATCCCCAATCAAATTATGCAAAAATTGAATCAATGTCAAGACGCCGCCATTGTGGTGTGGCAATACTGGGAGGTATGAGGGTTACAACATAGATGCAGTATATCAATATTAAATGGGCAGCGGTTCCACTTCACCATAGAGCTAACAAACAAATTTAAAGCAGCAGCAGAATCAATGCGGAACAAGCCAGACAAAGGATGTGAACCACAGGAGAGAGAGGGGAGAAGGGTCACCAACAGCGTTGTGCAAAGTGAAGTAAAGAGAGACAGAAACCAAATCAACAAGAAGAAGAAGAAGAGCTCTGAAAAATTAGGTGTGTACGCCTAATCCTGGAAAGAAGAAGAAGAAGAAGAAGAAGAGCTCTGAAAAATTAGGTGTGTACGCCTAATCCTGGAAAGAAGAAGAAGAAGAAGAAGAAGAAGAAGAAGAAGAAGAAGAAGAGAAGAAGAAGAAGAAGAAGAAGAAGAGCTCTGAAAAATTAGGTGTGTACGCCTAATCCTGGAAAGAAGAAGAAGTAACACCACTGTACCCTTTTCGAGAACTTTTAAATATAAGAAACAAATTAAAAAACACAAATAAATTATTCTACAACACTTAATTCTATAAGTCATTTTTTAGGGTGATGCCTATATATAAGCCAAGGTTTGTGCATGGGTGATGGAGAGTATTGTGATGATGATGATGATGATGATGATGATGATGATAAGGGATGAGTGGACCTGCAGCTTTAGATGAGTTCCGAACCTGGTGGTGATGGGAAAAACAATTTTTGTCATGTTCAATTATTGAAAAATGAATTGTTCACAACCACTTTACATTCAGTATATGTAATTAAGTAAAGATTATTCCAGATTATCAACTGAAAAAGGATAAAATTCAGTGAATAAAATCAGTACCGAACTTATGATATGCTAATTGAAAATTTGAAAAGTACTATACAGTACATTTAGTATTTTTATATAATTGAGACAAAATGCATTCAAAAGTATCTAGAAAGAAAGGATAAAAGTTCATTAAGTAATAGAACTGTAATAACCTAATTGAAAAACAATCAAAATATTTCCAAACTTCTCCCGCTACTGAATGTTGTAGTCAACATGCCATTGAGATAGTTCAAATGTTTCCAATTATTTTGAAAAATAACTTACTCAAATTTCCAGGAAAATTATCACAATACTTGGAGACAGAAAAAAGTTAATTATTGTAATTGCAATCCGATCTATACCACGAATTGAGACAAGTTTTAGTTACAAGTCACGAACTGGGAAAAACTTGAAAAATGTCACGTACATGAACGTTGGCGGAAAAATAATTAACTTTTTACAATTGAACCGATTTCCAAGAGATCCAACACGGAGACTAAACAATAAAATTATCGATTATTCAAGAACAATTCAATTTATTTCCTCAGTCTCTAAGTTTTAGTCTTTTTCTATTCTTTTCAATCTATTTCAACTTGAGATTTTGTTTTTGTTTGGGTGAGGGTGATGTCTACATGTGCTCTAGACTTGTGTGTGGGTTGGGTAATGGGACAGATGATGATGAGAGAAGAGTGGACCAACAGGTGGGTTCCGAAACACCGGGAAGCGATTTTCAAACTCATAAATGATATATAGAGTAGACGGTTATTCTAACATGATAATGATATTGAGGATACTTTTTATCGAATTCATAAATTATACTAGTAGTTCTGTGAACAGTAGACCTCACGCAGTATTCTCATCCACAAGTACCTGATTGAAACTATAGACCTTCGGAAATACAGCAATAGACTGGCTTCTCCACACATCTGTGTAATCACTTATCAGCTGATTTATGATGAATAATTCTATAGTCTGATTTTTACTCTAATAAAACGGTAAATAATTTTACCCTTTTTAAAATTATTTAGTCACAACATGTTTCGGCTATAATATAATGTCATTCATTATACAATAAAATAATGGTATATTATGAAAATAATATACCCAATTGAAAATAAGAAAGGTAAGAGAAGATATTAGCAGAGACAAAAACTTACTTATCCTTCATCTATGATATTAGGTATATAGAAGCATAGAGAAAATATAGCGTAGGTATATAAGTTGCATCACTACTATCTCTGATAGTAGTGTGAAGAAACGAATATTTTTGATGACCTTCACATTACAAATAAAATAGAACAATGCACTCAATGAATTGAACTATCAAAAACTATTAAAATATTCAATTAACAAGGAGTTAAATCAAACTATTATTCAGTAAATAAGCTACGGAAATGGTCATCCTTGAAATTACTTCAAGCGTGATAAAATACACCAATTTTGATTTATTTGTTTAGTAGTAGAAGCTATTGTTTTTGTTTATAGAAATATTAACTGCCTTGCTTATGAAGTGAATTGATTATTGTATGCTAACATTATATAAGCTCTGTTATTATAATCTGAGCATTATAATGAATACCTTAAGCATTTTTATCAACTAGAATATATCATAATGAATACCTCAAGCATTTTTATCTACTAGAATATCATAATGAATACCTCAAGCATTTTTATCAACTAGAATATCATAGCATGATTTTCTAGTAGTTTGGTTGATGTTATCATAGAAGAATGTTTTATATAACTCTATCTTTTCTCTAAGGTATTATTGAAATATAGTGTATTAAAATTTATTCAGAATCTTAATTTCCATATTCATCTCACTTCAAACATTATCCTTCCCTCCACTTTTTTTTTATTCTTTCCTTCTTTTATCTGGTATATTCCTTATTTTTACTCCCACGAATACAAAAAAACGTCTTTGAATTCTCAATACCTGTAATTGTAAGTGTCCTAATTTTGTCACTTATTAAACATTTACAAAAATAATTCTATAGGAGCCATTTTCTTGTTTTCATCACCATTACAACTTCCTGAAATTCGGCAGTTTTATCTAAGGACACGCAAAATATTCAAATATTCAAACAAGTAACACATTATATTAAAAAATACAAAATTAATTAATAATTATTGTATTGTATGAAAAGTCCAGAATTATGCAATAATGGAGATTCTATTTCTATCTAATTCGTAATTTACGAAGTTCAGCGGTTTTATTTTAGGACAGGCAAAATATTCAAACATGTAACGTTATATTAAAAACACAGAATTATTTAATAATTATTGTATTGTATAAAAAGTCCAGAATTATGCAATAATGGAGACCCTATTCTAATTCGTAATTTACAAAAATCTAATCTGTAAATTGAAAATTGTTTTTTTTATTCCATAGCTCAAATATCCTGGAAAAGGCTAACCGTATTTCAAGAGAAAATAACTAAAGAAATATGTTTATCAGTTCAAGATGTTCATAAGTTAAAAGATAAGTAAAAGATAAATTGCATAATTCATAGTTTAGAGGTTTGGGAATTTGATGAAGCCATGGAGGATTTGATATTTTTGTAAAATTTTTGAAACCTTCAAGAAATTAATACATTTTTTCAAACAAATGTCAATAATTCTATTTCAGATACCTTACCAGAGATTTCACTCCTGACAGAAACGTAATTTATTAAAGGCTCTTGAAACAGATTATATCATGCATCTAGAACGCAGGCAGGCTCTATAGACAATTTATTGTACGAGTTCCAGAAGATAAAAACAATTTAGGCCTCTGGCAGAGGAAAAATATTGACTGTAAAGGTCAACAGTTTCAATGAAGAACAGAATTCTATCATAGCAAACACGTTGAAAGTTGGGTTGCAACGGCCTTGGACTGTTAAATACAGTACAGTGTTGCAGACGGCTAAATACAGTATTATGCCTACTATACAGTGTTAGAGACGACTAATACAGTATTAAGACCACTCTCTATAAATCTATTATAATATAGAGTAGTAAAATTGGTAACTAAATAGTAACCAGTCCAGATTTGTCAGGTTGGCACTAAGTTGTGAAAGGTTTCTAAACAAGATTTGAGTTCTGTCATTACTTTATCATGTTAGAACTAAGTTATTATCTATAATATAATAAAGGAAAGAACTGGCTTATACGCGGACGGGATAGGAAAATTATTATGTTTTCCTAAGGCTACTGTCTAAAGTGCTCACTTTACTCCCTGGAACCTAATACTAAAGTGTCACTTTTTCGCTCTCGGTAGTAAAAAACAGGAAAACTCCCTACAGCGTAAAAGTGACTCCATTTAAATGGAAAGTATCTCTATTTTAATAACTTACATTTGAAATATGTTAGAAGGGCCTAAGCTCAGATGAGGAAGCATAATAGAGGTGTCTGTCATTGAGTCAACCGAATTCAACAACCAGAAATTTGATCAACTCATGAAATATATGTTTGTATGATATTACCTACTTAATATCAGTAGACGATGAAAATTTATACATATTTTTAAATATTTTATTCTATTCAAAATACCAGCCAAAAAATATTTTTCATCTGCAATTCAAATCTGAAACGCGTGATCTGGAGTCAGCCATTTTTGATAGCCGCCCCAGCTGATAATTGTTACAACTTTTGCTGATAGATAGCGCAATCAGAAGTGCCAATCAGACGACCGGTTTTTAGGTTTTAGATTTTAGGTTATGTTGTTAGAAAACATTGTCACCAATAACTGAAGTTATTAAAATGATTTGATTTGCAGTTTCTATAAAAAAATGTAGATGGAGGAAAAATGTTGTGTACATCACGAGCAAAAAATACTTTTTCTCCCTCAGGAAAATTGTTGTACTCCTTCAGGAAAATTCTCACAAGGAGAAAAAGTTGTACTTTTCACTCTAGATATACAAATAACTGTTGACGCATCATCACGTCTAAACTACTGGACTGATCAACTTGAAATTTTACATGTAGATTCTTAATTTATTAACGGAGGATGGTTATATGCCTATTTTCAATTTTAAAAATATCATTACGTCAAGTTTTCAGTTTGTCAAGTTTTAAAATAAATCTTGCAGATCATGGGTTACCTACAAGTCTATATATATAAAAGCGAAATGGCACTCACTCACTGACTGACTGACTGACTCACTCACTCACTCACTCACTCGCAGAACGAAACATCTACCGAACCGAAAACGTTCAAATTTGGTAGGTATGTTCAGTTGGCCCTTTAGAGGCGCACTAAGAAATCTTTTAGCAATATTTTAACTCTAAGGGTGGTTATTAAGGGTTTAAAGTTCGTCTTTTAGCATGTATATTCTTCTTATTCTCTTAATTATAATTGAAAAATGTCCATACCATATGTTAATATAGAACTATAATCTAGAGAGAGTACCTCTTCGAAACAGTTGTTAACTGGTAACTAAATTAATAATTTTGTCAGGTTGGCATTAAGTTGAGTTGACTTTGTTAGGTTGGCACCAAGTTGAAGATTGAAATGCATTTATCGCGGAAAAATTTATTGGGCCCTGCTACTTCAATCAGAGCTATTACTGGGAATATTATATCGCCTGATATGGCGAGCGAAGCGAGCCCGCTGATCTAATTTTTTACGGGGGTCCAGGGGGCGGAGCCCCCTGGCTAGACAGATATGGCGAGCGAAGGGAGCCTGACGGATAGTATACAATAATTATTGTCTACTCTCTATATTCCCTGTGTCTACAGTGACGCAAATCGAACTGTTCTGCAGTACTTGCTTTGAACTACATCAATGTTTCACGTCCAAACAATGCTGACATTTCCACTTGAATCCAACCATAGACTAAATAAACAGTCTTGAATCAGTGATCTAATTGAAGCAATAGGGCTTTTACTAATGACACTGACACAAATAGAGAGATTATGTTTCAAATGCCTGCAACCAGAAAAGGATTTGGTTTGACTTTAAGATGCGATTTAAGACCTAACCATGACTTTCAATGATTTTTTGAGGCCTTCAAAATTTGAATCACGATTGGGGAAATCATCCTGGCCGTGACTTTCAGTAAGTCTCACAAATTCAAGGAGATTATAAACTAGAGATCATATTTGGCTGTGGAACAATTATTGATACCGAATTTATGGTACTCATCCATTCTATCCTATTATCTATAAGTGTTTAGAACAGTAATGGCAAGGTAAAGTGAAGAATAGGAATAAGAATGAGAAGAATATCAGACAGAAGTAGAAGAGGGAGAAGAATAAAAAGAAGGGAGGGGAGAAGAGAAGAAGTAGAAGTAGAAAAAGGAAAAAAGTAGAATAAGAAGGTGGAGAAGAAGAAAAAAAGAAGAAGTTGAAGTGGAAAAGAAGAAGAAGAAGAAGGAGAAAAAAGTAGGATAAAAGGTGGGAAGAAGAGGAAAAAAGGAGAAGAAAAAGGATATGAGAAAGAAGTAGGAGAGGAAGAAAGAGAAGAAGAAGAAGACATGAGAAGAAGAAAAAGAAGAAGAAGATGATGATGATGATGATGATGATGAAGAAGAAGAAGAAGAATAGGAAGAAAAAAGTAGAATAAGAAGGTGGAAAAGAAGTTTGAAAAGAAGGGAAGTTAGAGAAGTAGGAGGGAAGAAGAAGAATAAAAAAGAAGAAGAAAAAGACAGGAGGAGAAGAAGAAGAAGATTTGAGCTAGCGCCTGTTTTTTCATTCCAATATTGTAATGTTTTTAGCTATAAAATGTTAACATAAACGAAATAATCATTTATTATATGTAATGTAACTTATCCTATTATATTGAGCGAGCAATATCTGTATATTTGTATATATTTTTATATCTGGTTATTTATGTTTAACGGATCTCGAAAACGGCTCTAACGATTTTCACGAAATTTGTAACAGTAGGTTTATGATATGGAAATTCGATTGCACTTGGTCTCATCCTTGGGAAAACTCGCTGAACGTCATTAAAAGGATAATTCATCCTTGGCTGAAACAGCTGTGGATAGTAAAAAAGTGAGTGAGCGAGTGAGTATGTGAAAAATCAAAATATCGCATCCCCGAAATTCATAAGATGACATATAGCCAGCTGTGAAATATAAACATATTCATTTTAGAGAATTGTGTTCTGTTTATCAATAAATAAAAATAACGAGCGAAGCTCGGTGCCCCGATATTTGTAATTATCTTGAGTTATAGAGTACAGTAGATATGAAAATAATATAACATTGTAAATATGGATTACCACAATTATATCAGTACCTATCAGTGAACATGTCCGGTACAGTAGAGATATTATTCCTACGAGTTCTAATAGGACTATTGCCACTCAACCCGGCCAAACGAGTATGAATAGTCCCAATAGAACTCGAAGGAATCATATTTTCATACTGATATGTGGCAATCTACCTTTAGAAAGCCTGAAATATAACTAATTTACTAGATTCAGATATTTACTGGTTATTGGAGATAAAAGCCAGAAAATACAACACTAATTTAATAGATTGAGAAATTTACTGTTTATTAGCGATAAAGAGCCTAGGAATAAGTTATGCTAGAAAAAGCTATGTATATGGAACACAACGGATGATCATGAAATAAAAGTTAAATAACATATATTAATACGAATGTAGGTGGAGGGAAAAATAGCCGACAATTTTCCCTCAAGGATTTTTGACGACAATAAATTTCCCCTCGGGCGACAAACGTTACCCTCAGGGAGAATAGATTGCTCTTTAATTAATGAAATGATGATGATTTTGAAGAATAATACCACAGATTCAAGCCGTAATACGTAATGTGGTAATCAAACTAATATGATAAACGATGAAAAGCAAGGTTCAGAAATAGAAAATACAGATTGCACTAATCTTTATATATTCCCATAAAGTGTAATATTTGTATAATATTGCTAATATTGTATATTTAATAATTATCGTGGGAGCATAGAAAAAATTATAAAAGATAAAAAGAAAATAGAAAGAAGAAATATGAAATAAGATAAAAGACTTTATTTATGTAGATTACAATATATACTGGCTTATACACTTATTATATACAATAGCTTACATACAGCAAAATTATAGACGAATTTACATAATATAGACTAAGAAAATAATTATTGAACTGTATATGATATGAAAAAGCAATTTGTAATATAATAACTACAGATAATTATATTGTTATGCATGTACATAAATTGGCGGAGCTTTGGACATTAACATTCGGAGCTTTGGCATTGCATAGAATAAGATAAATAGAATAGAAATAAGATAATATAATCATATAAAAAAGATTGATATCTTTATTATTTATCTATGCAATACATATTATTATACTCTGATATATCCTGTTGTAATATAGCTATGTGCTTGAGTTATTTAATTGATCTATTCCCAAATCTTTATTTTTTGTCGACTCCACTATGTAGATGAAAATGTCATATTGATCATAGAAAAAAGATGGAAGATCTAAATATTTATTATCTGTCTATGATACAATACATATTACACTCTGATCATATCCCCTCTTGTATTGTAGATATGTGTTTGTATTATTGATCTATTCTCAAATCTTTATTTTTTGTCGACTCCACTATGTAGATGAAAATGTCATATTGATCATAGAAAAAAGATGGAAGATCTAAATATTTATTATCTGTCTATGATACAATACATATTACACTCTGATCATATCCCCTCTTGTATTGTAGATATGTGTTTGTATTATTGATCTATTCTCAAATCTTTATTTTTTGTCGACTCCACTATGTAGATGAAAATGTCATATTGATCATAGAAAAAAGATGGAAGATCTAAATATTTATTATCTGTCTATGATACAATACATATTACACTCTGATCATATCCCCTCTTGTATTGTAGATATGTGTTTGTATTATTGATCTATTCTCAAATCTTTATTTTTTGTCGACTCCACTATGTAGATGAAAATGTCATATTGATCATAGAAAAAAGATGGAAGATCTATATATTTATTATTTTTCTATGATACAATACATATTACACTCTGATCATAACCCCTCTTGTATTGTAGATATGTGTTTGTATTATTGATCTATTCTCAAATCTTCATTTTTTTTTGTCGACTCTACTATGTAGATGAAAATGTCATAAATTGATCAAGGAATAAAATAACGTTGTAAAGAAAATTGAAATACCCAGTAGAACTAAACTTCAGTTCAGAAGATTATGCTCTTCAAAAGGCTTAGATATTTAACTTGAGTTAATTAATCAAGAATATTGATGAATAATATTGCTCTGCAGACAATTTGATAGAATTGCTAATAGTCCAGGACTTGTTTCAAAAGAAGAGAAACATTGAGCAAGAGAATGATTGAAGATAAAAGAGCTTCATGAATTATTCAAAATATGAGGGTATATGAATGATAATATTAGCAGAAGAATCAAGAGGGGTAAAAAGAAGACAAGTCACCGATGGAAAAGCAAAGGAGGAGGAGGAGGAGGAGGAGGAGGAGGAGGAGGAGGAGGAGAAAAAGGAGGAGGAGAAGGAGGCAGAGGAGAAGGAAAAGGAGGAGGAAGCAGAGAAGGAAAAGGAAGAGGAAAAGGAGGAAGAAACAGAGAAAGAGGAGAAGGCAAAGGAGGAAAAGGAAAAGAGGAGGAAACAGAGAAGGAGGAGAAGGAAGAGAAGGCAAAGGAGGAGAGGGAGAGAAGGCAAAGGAGGAGAAGGAAAAAGAGGAGGAAACAGAGAAGGAGGAGAAGGAAGAGAAGGCGAAGGAGGAGAGGGAAGAGAAGGCGAAGGAGGAGGTGAAGGAGGAGGAGTAAAAGGAGAAGAGGAAAGAGGAAAAGCACGTGAAGGATGAGGAGTAGGAGAAGGAGAAGGAGAAGGAGAAGAAGAAGAAGAAGAAGAAAAGAAGAAGAAGAAAAAGAAGAAGAAAAAGAAGAAGAAGAGGAAGAAAAAAGTAGAATAAGAAGTTGGGAAAGACGGGAAGGTGAAGAAGAAGAAGGTAAGAAGCAAAAAAATTACGAAGAAGACAGGAGAAGACAGGAGAAGAAGAAGAAAAAAAAAAAAAGTAGAATAAGAAGGTGGGAAAGACGGGAACGGGAAGGTGTAGAAGAAGGTATGAAGCAGAAAAAAAGGAGAAGAAGAAGAAGAAAAAGAAGAAAAAGAAGAAGAAGAAGAAGAAGAATAAAAAGATGAAGAAGGGGGTGGAGGAGGAGAAAGAGAAGAAGAAGAAGAAGGATGAGGAGGAAGAGGATGAAGAGGAGGAGAATGATGAGGAGGTAGAGGACGAGGAGGAGGTGGAGGAGCAGGAGTATTAGTAGAAGGAAAAGGAAGAGCAGAAGAAGGATGAGGTGGTGGAGGAAGAAGAGAATGAAGGTGGGGGAGGAGAAGAAGAAGAAGAAGAAGAAGAAGTAGAAGAGGAAGAATGTGGAGGAAGAGGAGGAGAAGCTAGTACGAAGAAAAAAGATTGAGAATAGAAATCAAAGTACAGCTTTAGTATGGTACCCACCATAAGTGGAGTTGAAAAAATAGTATCAATTCTTTTGTTTCAAATTGGTCGCTTAGCACAGTAATAATTCTCTCACGCGACAATCTAAAATAGACAAGGAAAGAGATATCAAGTAAAATACAGATAGACAAAGAGAGAACAGTTGAAAGAGTAGTGAAGAATTTTACCCGATGGTTTGTCCTTTGAACCAACACGGATAATATATAATGCCTATAGTGAGGTCCACGTTATAATGACAGTATTTGATCAACTTTGGCTTTGCTATCCTTGTCTATCATTCGACAAGCCGGTGGTACTAACCTTTTCTAGGTCCACAACGATGCCAATTATGTTTTTGACAGTGTAAAAATATAATTACTTAATGCAGAGAATCGGCATCGCTATTCTTCTATCTTTATCCACTGCCATTATAACGTGGACCTCACTTTAGAAGGACACTTATTATTCTAATGTAGCGTACAATAAGAATTTCAGCCTACCAAATAGGTAGTTCTTTTTTAAAAGACCGACATTATAAAAATGGCGGTCTTCAGGCCTTGAATCGTCAGTATGATTTCATCGCAGTAACATATCACTTCTTGTGCTGATCTCTAGTTGATAACGTTTAACTAAACTTCATTGTAACATTTATTTATTTCTTGCATAACTTAGAAAATGAAATAGTATTATTTTAAAGTGAGCACCAGGATATTTATTTTCAAAGGTAAGTTATACATGAATCACTTTTAAGTCTATTTGATCAGTTGATACTAGAGTGCAATTTATCTGTTTCATAAAATACTGAATGAAATAATAAAATTATATAAATCACTTATTGACATGGGCTACTTTTAAATTAATAAAACAAAATAAATCTTATAGCACCCTTCATTTTTTAAAAAAAAAACTTTAAAATAGTTGAACAACTAGTTTCGGTGATATATTATTCGGAAGATGGTGTAATATATCACCGAAACTAGTTGTTCAACTATTTTAAAGTTTTTTAAAAAATAGAGGGTGCTATAAGATTTATTTTGTTTTATTAAAATTATATATATAGTATGCATCAGGACATCCCTTCTCAAAGGGTAGTTGCATACGTCAATTTTAAATTTAATGTGTAAATTTTCAGCCAATTTTCGGATCTTTTAAGTCAAGCATGAGTAAATTTAGTTCAGTTACATGAATTCAGCATGACTAAGTAAAATGTTGATATCAAGTTTATTTTATATTAATTGAATAAAATGTCATTTTTTGAGTTGAAGTGTGAAAAAGTGATTGTTTTGCTAGCTGGAATAAGATAATACATTTTCAATAAATTCTAGCTTGGTATTCATTTCAAATTTAGCTTGGAATTTTTATTTTAAATTTAAATTTAGGCTTTTGAAACATTGATTTCAAGTGGAAACGTAAATTATTTATTATTTTTTTTATTTATTTATTTACAATGCAAATATAACTTTATAACCTTATCTTTTGGACAACATTAACATTTTATCAAAATTTTTGGAGAGAAATAGTACAGGCTTAGCCTAGTTTTTCCTCCAATGTCATAATTGTATTATGATTATAGTATTTTATACAATAAATAAATAAAAAAAAAAAAATAAATAAATAATAACACTAATGTAATAACATTGAAAGATAAATAATAAGGTAGTCCTTGTGCTATTTTTCTTCCAAATTTAGATGACAAAGTCCGAGATAAGAAATAATTAAATAATTAGAATTATTAATCTAACCATAAAAATTAAATACTATTTTTCATGCATAAATTATTGAAAATATTCGGATATCAGGAACCAATAACTTACTTAAGGGGCATGTCTAGGAAGGCTGTTCAAAAAGTGTAGTACTAGGTAAATTTAACTGATGAGATGGGGAGCGGAGTGAAAAAGCATGCTGGCCCACAAACATTGGTCTTCATAGCTCTACTCTCTCTCAAACGACGCGCTCTCTCACACATCAGTCTTCTCTTTCTAGAGAAGAGTTCATACCAGTAGCACCACTATAACAATGACACACGCACTCACTCTCACATCATCTTCTCTTCCTAGAAAAGTCCATTATTATTATTATTATACACTGCATTGTCTACTCATTCTGCGGCTGTTCTAACATGACTGATCTTCTTTTGAGTAGCCTGGCTATAGATTGTATTCTATTGCTTCAACAGTGTTATCAAAGAACACTTCATTTGACTAATTCTTCTAAATCGACATACAAGTTCATTAATATATGAGTGCACTATCCATATATATAAAAGCGAAATGACACTCACTGACTGATTTACTCACTCACTCACTCGCAGAACTAAAAATCTACCAGACCAAAAACGTTCAAATTTGGTAGGTAAAGTTGGCCCTTTAGAGGCTCACTAAGAAATCTATTGGCGATATTTTAACTCTAAGGGTGGTTTTTAAGGTTTAAAGTTCGAATTTTAGCATGTATATTCTTCTTATTCAAATCTTAAAATTATAATTGAAATGTCCATACCATATGTTAATATAGAACTATAATCTAGAGAGAGTACCTCTTCTAGCAATTGAAAATTGGCATAGCTGCAAAAATTATCTATCATATTTTTTCTACCCATTTTACACTAATATAATCAGCTGATCATTGACTATTTGATATAAAATATCAAGGAATAAAACATTTATTTAAATTGAGGATTGAATTTATTTAATGAGGATTTTTGCTAGTGATGTCAGAGATATCATGTTTTGCCATCTGCCAAATGTTTCAAATCACAATGTAACAGTATAGGAAATATCTTAAAAATCGATTATTTAGAAATTTGAATATATTTTTCAACAATTAATTGATATATTACAAGTATTGATCAAGTTAAACAAACTTGAACTGTTTGCAAAGTTGTATGGTTTATGTAGTTCTCAATAGAGGTTATTGATTTTCAGATTTTATAATAGCCTACCAGTACATACACTTATCAATTTTGCCATCTCTTGATAATTGGATTATAATACAAACGGTAGAAGAGTGTTGAGATATATGTACTTACTGTATCAATATTGTCAACTTGGGGTTTGGAAGAAAATGCTCTATCAGGCTTGAGCAAGGCCTATATCTCAGCTATTTAAAGAGATACAACATATTTAGTTACTAGCAGGTAACCCGTGCTTCGCAAGGGTCTTTCTTAAAACTTGACGTAATGAAATCTAGAAGAATCAAAATAGGCCTATGTACAGTGAGTCAGTCATTCTATCAGGGCTCGAATAATTTTGAAATTTTAATTAAATAAAACTGGAAGAATATAATTTCTTTATCTAAATAACAACACCTTCATTGAAAGACCTGCATGCGTTTTCATATTGCCGATACAGCATTGATGAAACTGTAGACGTTTATTTAGCATTTGTCTCAAGAATTGTTCTAGCTGAAAATTTAATAATCCATGCCACGTGTAGGCCTAAACATTGCATCAGGAAAACGAAGTTTCAAAACTAGGTTTTACAGGTAGAAAGCAATATAGAAAGAGATGTACCTTTTTTAATTCGACCATATGATATGGTGATTTTTTAATGAAATCGAATGTACCATTAATGAAATTTAAACATTAATTCTGAAAAATCTAAAAAGAAAATTAAAATTTGGGCTTCCAGGTGCACGAGATTGATACTTTTAGAATCTATGTGCAAAATTTGGAAATCTAAATCATTCCCGTTTTTCCGGTATGCAATCCAAGTTGACATTTTGATGCAAACGACACATGAACAAACACAACCCCCTCTCTCTTATTATATAGATAGTACCATCTTATAGATCTAATTTTTCTGAACACAACCATATGCATAACTCAATATGTTCAAAAATGTGACTTATCAATTGTGTCATCTACCCACAGAGTTGTTCTGGTAACTAAATTAAAAATTTTGTCACATTTGGCATTAAGTTGAGTTGACTTTGTTAGGTTGGCACCAAGTTAAGATTGAAATGCATTTATCCAGGACCTCAAATACCAATTATCCAGTACCTCCTAAATACCTATTTAGGAGGTCCTGATTTATCGCGGAAAAATGATTAGGTACTGCTACTTCAATCAGAGCTATCCTGGGAATATTATATTACTACTAGCCGTCAGGCTCGCTTCGCTCGCCATATCCGTCTAGCCCTGGACCCCCGACTGGATTGTCCAAGAATGAGATCAGCAGGCTCGCTTCGCTTGCCTGCATTTTTCATTTGAGCATTTTTATCACATGTTACGACGATCCAGTCGGGGGTACAGACTAAAAGTCTGGCTAAACGGATATGGCGAGCGAAGCGAGCCTGACGACCAGTATTATATAGATACAGTAAGTGCTGAAGGCTGTTAATAAAATGGTTCATGCATAGACAAATAAAAATCATGATTCTTCATTCTTGAGATTTAAATATATAAACAAAAAATGATTCCAATAATATTATAATAAATCAAATCAAATTGGTTTTTATTATCCATGATAACATGAAACAGCTGTTATATAGCTAAGGTGAACGTTATATTTTCGAGCTCAAAATTTAAGTGGTTTTATTCTCTATTTTGTGAATTTAACGTTTTTTTTACAAAAGTTTTACTATCAATCTATCAAAATTTAAAATTGTTTGTTTTAAACTAATCTATACTCTCAGATTGTGATTTGGTGTAGAAAAAATTGAAATGGACATAACCTATGTATATATTTGCACAATTTGAAACTGAATTAGGAAATTGAAAAAGTTTTGGGCAATAGCATGTTTTTTCTTTCCCGATCATTATATTGTTTGTGGTAATAATAAATAAATAAATAATTAACAGGGCACAAAAATTCAAATCATACAACAACGCTAAATATTATAACGCTACATGATTCATAAGCATAGTTTTATTCAGAAGCAAAGTACTTGTGACTGTATTAGCACGATTCAGAACTGGGAATATACGGTAGCAAATATTACGAGAAGTACCTAATTCCTGATTCACCAAAACAAGTGCAGATCACCATGTACAACGGCCTGTAAACAACTGAACAATGGACAGTTGATAACTGTCTATTTTTCTATTTTATAAACAATCGAATTCATTTCTGGTCAATTATGAATTTAATAGAATCTACCGCGCAGGCGCCAGCAGGCGCCTAAACCCAAAAAATTTATGATTCATATAAGCATAATTTTATTCAGAAGCAAAGTATTTGTGATTCTGCACGATTCAAAAAACATTCCAAAGAAGATCGTCAGTCCTTACAATATTGACCCTATTGGAAACCCCCCTCACTACAATGACAAGGACGCTGTCTGCGCAATCTCCCCCCCCCCCCAACGTTACCACTCCTGGACAATGACAATGTACAGTGTCATACTGTACATTAGTTTTTGCATTTCACCTTTCTTCCATTGAATACTTGTACCCTATTACTACTTCAAAGAAATTAAATGTAAATGAAAAAAGTGAACAGAGAATTGGCTTATCTTGGAAATCTTGCAGTATACTAAAAGTATTTTTTTATTGCAGAAATTTTCGTTGAAGCATGAACTATTATTAATTCATATTATCCAATAACTTACTTTTTCTCGAGAATTTAGGAATGATTGGTTGTTTTCTAATCACAGTATAAGAAAAAAACATGTAAAACTTCATCTCTCTAAAACTAAATTTTTCCCGGGTAGTATCATGTAAAGTTCTTGGGTTGAATTTGAATTGCCATGCATGGCCCAACATGGATAATAAAGAATTCGATGAGAGAAGAATGAACCATGTCTCCAAAATAGCTGTACAAATAGAATATAGTACAGATCTCATATGATATTGAAATGAAATGGGAATAAATAATAATATGGATGTCAAACTACTGTATAAGCATATAGAATAATAGATCATATTATATGAATATAGTATGTAACATAAAACACAATAGCGCAGACAAGAAGACGGGCAATATCTCATTGAACAAAAACAATCAATTGTTTCGACAACAGAAAACCAGTTTTCCGGTTCTCCGTGTGAGTGTGTGTACTCACATTCATAGCAGTTGGGACTGTGTTAGTGAGTTCGACCACCTTTTTCGAAAGGCTAGTAGGGAATTGAAGCTTTCTCGATATAGAGTTCTTTGCAGGTACTTCGTTCTAGCGTGTTTCGGACGCTATTTTCCAACCGATAATCATGAAAATGGTACCAAATTGTTCAGAAAGATTTGGACATCTGGCGCCGTACCGCCAAATTTTGATATCACTTATCAATTTTTTCCTATTGAACGTCAAACTTTGCCAAATTTTCTCCAAGTTCATCGAATTTTAAAGTCATTTTATAGTTGGAAATTTGGAATTTGGCGGTACGGCGCCAGATGTCCAAATCTTTCTGAATAATTTGGTACCATTTTCATGATTATCGGTTGGGAAAATAGCGTCCGAAACACGCTAGAACGAAGTGCCTGTTTCAGCCCTTTTTCCGAATTATAACATTGCTCTTAAACCCTAAAAAAACATATTTCTGGGTAAATATAGATTTTAATTCAATTTATAGGTTGAGATACCTTGTACCTTATTTTCAACAGGAATTAGCTTGATAAGATAACTTCTCACACAGAATGATCTACACCTATAGTAGACTGAGAGCTTCCTCTCTCACAATCACTTTAAACGTTTCTACAATTAGAATAGAATAAATTCAAAGATTGCACAAAAGCCGGTTAAATTTTAATCGTGATTAATTCCACAAGAATCAGTCAGAGAAGCCGTCTTATCAAAAAGGCCTTCTCTGATTTGTTCTCGTGAAATTAATCACGGTTAAAATTTAACCGGCTTTTGTGCAACCGGGCCTTAAGATTAAAAATCAAAGAGATTGGAATTATAGTTTCTTCAGATAGAATAGAAATATCAATAATAATAGAAATATCGCAGTTCAATACGTATGAGAAGTTCTCTCGACTTCAAATAGCACAGGAAGATTTTATTTTTTCTTGTTTCATTTCATTTCAATTATTCATAGACAATGGATACAATACAAGTAAAAACAACAGGCATTCGCCCAAAACTGCTTTAAACCTAAATTTGGAATACACGGTCTAGAGGTTATGCAAATATGATGACTTAATTCACACATAAATGTTTCTATTTACATCCGTAAAAACTTGCACCTAAAATAATCTAGAATATTTAAAAATACTTTTCTATCCTTTAAAATACTTTCACTATTCCTTATACATCTAAATTTGACAATAAAATTCAGAAGATGGTAGTAATGTGGTGGTAATAGCACTAAAAGCCGAGTAGTTATATAAACAGGCATCCAGACCCAACAAAACAAGACACATGAGTGTTACGATAGATAACAACTTATTCAATCCATCTTTGAGTTACTAACATAGATGGGCCTACTCTATTTGTTTATGTAACCTTGCGCCAAGCCAACCTTTCTAAACGTTCTTGGTACTGAATTCGAAAGTATGCAATAACATAAATATAATCCTGGAATAAAGTTATGAACTACTATTTTGTATGATGTTTTAGGATATATAGTGAGGTCCACGTTATAATGACAGTGGATAAAGATAGAAGAATAGCGATGCCGATTCTCTGCATTAATTAATTATATATCTACACGGTCAAAAAAAAAATTGGCATCGTTGTGGACCTAGAAAAGGATAGTACTACCGGCTTTGTCGAATATCCTTTGACAAGGATAGCAAAACCAAAGTTGATAAAATACTGTCATTATAATGTGGACTTCACTATAGATTTCGGTACTTGTATAATGTCAAATATCGGGGCACTGAGCTTCGCTCGTTATTTTTATTTATTGATAAACAGAACACAATTCTCTAAAATGATCGTGTTTATATTTCACAGCTGGCTATACGTCAGCTTATGAATTTTGGGGATGCGATATTTTGATTTTTCACATACTCACTCGCTCACTCACTTTTTTACTATCCACAGCTGTTTCAGCCATGGATGAATAAAAGTCGTTCAGCGAGTTTTCCCAAGGATGAAACCTAGTGCAATCGAGTTTTTATATTTTCTCAGTTTATCAGAGATTGACAATGGTGTAATAACCGAAACCGGTCTTTCTAATTATCAATAAATCAGTGGTTTTTTGACAATTTCTTAGTCTTTTTCATTCAATACGAATTTTTATAAATCATAAACCTTCTATGTTCCAAATTTCGTGAAAATCGTCAGAGCCTAAATAACATAAATAACCAGATATAAAATATATAAAAATACAGAAATTGCTCGCTTAATATTATAGGATGATAACCTTTTTGTGTTGTTGTGGAAATAAATAGAAAATGACTTTATTTTTACACTTTAAAACGTTTCAAGTAACATTGGCGAATTCTTAGTCAAGAACTCTTCATCCTAATTAACTAATTGGGGTATAGTCAGGTTCACGTTGTAATGACAGTGGAGAAAGATAGTAGAACAACGTTGCCGATCCTCTGTCTTGTCAATGCCGTTCATTCTCGTTTAAAATAATATATTATATTTTATTGAGCAAGAAATTATATTTTTCAATAATTTCTTAATGAATTTCCATAATTAAGATGAAATATTTTGTTCATTAATTATTAATTCTACATTATTAAAAGACGATCTGGCAACAGAG
The DNA here is from genome assembly GCF_014356525.2 of Nilaparvata lugens. Classification (NCBI taxonomy): domain Eukaryota; kingdom Metazoa; phylum Arthropoda; class Insecta; order Hemiptera; family Delphacidae; genus Nilaparvata; species Nilaparvata lugens. The sequence goes on from NC_052515.1 coordinate 24,883,132, forward strand.
CAAAGCGAGAAAGATAGAGCGATACACTTTGTTGACTGGATAGCAATACCATTGCTAATTAAACACTGCCATTATAACGTGGACCTCACAATTAATAGGCCTGTAGCTCTCTCCCAATCATTGCTACATGATTTGTAATAATTAATAAATGAAAATAAATAAATATCCCACAATGTGATGATATGGATCGTGGTAGACTGGTCATATCCATAATCAAATGAAAACAATTTTATATTTTCAATGTTCTTTAATTTATTGAATTCTCACTAGTTTTATTATAACAAGTTTTGAGATACTAGTTTCGGTTGTTACTCAATTATCAATCTCTAGTAAACTGAAAGCTTGAACATTGCGCAGCATAATATAAAGTGTGGGTGCACGGTGAAGCCCTACGATTGGCCGTTAGCTGTTGACCAATTACGGTTGAGCTCGACTGCCATTTGCCGAGACTAGACACGCCCATATTTTCCAAATATGATCATAGGAATCGTGATGAAAACCAACCAATGAAGAGGAACGTAGTAGTTTAACTAACAAAACCAAATCGATAACATGAGTTGATGAGTAAGAATGGAGGAATATACAGATTTAAAACCAATAAATTAATATGAAAATACAAAAAGTACAACATAAAGAACTACTATTTCTGAATAATGTAAACCTCTTTACTTGTTGACCGAGCGAAGTGAGGTCTAAGATTCAAGTCGACGGTTTGGCATTTCTCTTAATGTTTGAATGTTTATATATTTATATGTTGCTCATTTACAGCGAAACGCGGTAATAGATTTTCATGAAATTTGACAGGTATGTTCCTTTTTTAATTGCGCGTCGACGTATATACAAGGTTTTTGGAAATTTTTCATCTCAAGGATAATATAAAAGGAAAAAGGAGCGTCCTTCATACGCCAATATTAGAGTAAAAATCAGACTATAGAATTATTCATCATAAATCAGCTGACAAGTGATTACACAGATGTGTGGAGAAGCCAGTCTATTGCTGTATTTCCATAAGGTCTATAGTTTCAATCAGATACTTGTGGATGAGAATACTGCGTGAGGTCTACTGTTCACAGAACTACTAGTACCATATCCACCTCATATCCATATCCATATCCATGATTGGTGAAAAAGATCAGCTGGTATTTTTTAAAATCTTCTTCACCAATCATGTATTAGATTCTAGGCCTACACTGCGACGTTGCAATATCGTAGGCCGGGGCCTTGTATTGAGAATACTATGCTAGTAGCCTACTTCAAATGTGAACTTTTGTACAGAATGTTTTAAACTACTATTTGTATAGAATACTATACTGCTGTTCATAGTATACTATATAGTATAGAATACTATATTGTATATATTCAACTGCACTACATAAAATACCAATTTTTGAAAAATATTGTGATATCTTAAAGGAAACAAAATTAGAACAAAGCTGCCTGACTACCGTAGTTTACAATACTATTGTATGCTCTATCCAATAAATAAATAATACTATACTGATTATAGTATATGTGTAGTGGAGAATATTAAACTGTATAAATTCAATTACACTACATAAAATACAAATTTTTTGAAAACTATTCCGATATCTCAATGAAAAACAAAATCAAAACTGAGCTGCCTGAGCAAAAGTAGAAGAATTTTAATAGACCGACAGCTCCGTTTGGTTCACTAACACAATTATTGTGGCAATACTATGACGTTGCACTAATGCAGTGAAAGTAGTTTAAAACGGACAATTGGAGGTGTTACAAACCAAGAGCAAGAAAGAGTGATGGGGCGAAGACTTGAGATAGAGAGAGAAAATAAGAGATTGATCTGCTGTTTGCGACAGAAATGTGAACAATCGTAACAATAATCATCATCATACAGCCCAATTCTTGCTCACTCATTTCTGTCTCTCTCTCCTCTCTCTCTCTCTCTCTCTCTCTCTCCTCTCTCTCTCTCAGTCTCTCTCTCTCTCTCTCTCTCTCTCTCTCTCTCTCTCTCTCTCTGTCTCTCTCTCTCTCTCTCTCTTAGAAAAAGGAATCTGAATCTGAATCTCTGTAATGTCATAAGAAACAATTAAACGAAGCAACGATTGTTGGTTGAATAATTATCTCAGCCTTAAATTTGAACTGATCTCTATCTTCAAATGCATGCAAACCGCGTAACTTGGGCTATATTATTAAGAGTACAATGAATTGAGTATTTTGCATTTATGGTGATATTTATGGAGGTTGAGTATTCAATAAATTAAATACAGTAGGCTATACAGATTCGGGAAACTGTGATAGTACAATGAATTTATTTATTTATTCAACTTCCAACTATAGTGAATTGATTTTATAGAATTGATTACTTAGCATCTCAAATTCTGTGAGGTGAACAACTACAAGGCTTAAGGCTGTGCAAAGGCTAAAAATAAACTTTCTACTGGTGATATTTTTCAAAGTTTTTCGATTTGTATATCATCAAGCTGTCAAAATGAAAAAGTTTTCTCAGGAAAAATTTTTTCGCCACACTGCACAGAAAGCAGCTGTTTTCCAGTCCCTACGTAGATCTGAAAGACCTTGTTTGCAGACGACTCTCGTCTGACGTCAGAAGAGGGTTTCTTTCCGGCCTAGGCCGGAAAACCTACTCTTTCCAGCCGCTAACATGGAAGTCCGTAGATAATAAGTCATCCGCTAGATCAGGCGAGTGTCAACTTTCATCTGAAGTAGCAATTATTTCAGTTCGAATCAAACTAATTCAGGATTCGCTTCCCAACCATTTTTATTCAATTATTTATTGTTGATTAGCGCATTCCGAATTTTCAAAAATGCTTGAAGATGACGACGCCCGTGATATTCCAAGTGAAATTTTAAAAGAATCTGAAATCCTGACTGCAAATCTTCTACCACTAAAATCAAAAGATAGGTACGATAGCTTAACGAGTATTTCTTTATTTTGTATTCTTTATTTATTTTGTCAACAAAACCTGTAGTGTGGTGAAAAATATTGTTCACCCAACGGGCAAAAATGTTTTTCCGGCTCTCAATCTTTTCTAGTCCTCGGCCTACGCGGCCTCGGACTTGAAAACCGATTTCGAGCCGGGAAAATCTCATTTTCTGCTCTAGGTGCGAAATATACTATTTCCGATCATTATTTTTTGAGATATGAGCGCCTAAAGTTTAAATTTTCGGGACAGAACATTTCGAATTCGGTAAGAGATAAATCCTCGAGATTTAGAGGATAGATTCTTCATGGTATCTGACTCATGCCATTGACTCTATCATGGATAGAGTCTTCAGGAGTTCCTCTCCTGGTAGAAGATTGAAGAAGAAGAAATAGAAGTGGATGTAGAAGAGGAAGACGAATAAGGAGAGGAAGAAAGATTAGAAGGAGAAGTAAATGATGAGAGTAAGGAAGATAAAGAAGACGAAATGAAGAAGAAAATAGAAGTGGATGTAGAAGAAGACGAATAAGAAGGAGAGGAAGAAAGAATAGGAGAAGAAGAAATGGAGAGAGAGGAGAAGAAAAATATGTGAATCTAGAAGAACAAGACGAATGAGAAGGAGAGGAAGAAACAATAGAAGAAAAAAAAATAAGAATATGAGGAAGTTGAAGAGGTGGAAGAAATGAGGGAGAAGAGGAAGAAGATGTTCAAGAAGAAAAAGAAATGAGGAAGAGCAGGAGGTAGGTAGGAGATTGACAAAATGAATAAATGACAAGACAAAGGATTAAGACAATAAGAAGATTATGGAGGAAAATGAGAAGAAGACGTCAGAGGAACAAGAGAAAAGATGGGAGAAGATGAAGTACACAGAGAAGATTAAGAACACAGAAAGATGAAGAAGAAGAAGAAGAAGAAGAAGAAGAAGAAGAAGAAGAAGAAGAAGAAGAAGAAGAAGAAGAAGAAGAAGAACACAGAAAGATGAAGATGAAGAAGAAGAAGAAGAAGAATCTAAGTAGGCAACCTCTGAAAATGATATCCTTCTCTATTATGATACTAGTACAAATTGGTAACTCAAAAAGAAAAAACTCAGAGACTCAAAAACTGTATTTTTAAAATTCATCTGGAACCTGAATCTGTATCTCTACTTTAACTCTTTGGAAAAGAAAAACCACATCTCAGTTTTCATTTGCGTAGACCAGTTTCACTCTTCAATAGCAATTTTCGTACAACCTTCGACCCTCGTACGTGGGTACCAACCTTGCAATTGTTATATTGGCAACCTTTCCTTATTACGCTGTACCTCCTAGCCTGCCTAGCCTATACTACCAGAAGCAGTTAGACAAGTATATTTGCTAATATGGCGCCTTGACCCATTTACTAAGGATGCTATCTTCATCACGGATACATAAAAGTATTCTGATCGATGTTGTTTTCAAGTATTCTTATTCTTATCTTGAAATCTTATCTCTAAGTATTATTATCTTGATTCTACATCGAGATGAGGACATAGATAAAGATTCAGATGGATAAGAAGATCGATAACGAAGTTTTTTAAGATAGATTGGACTGAAAATTTTGTTAACTGGAGAACTACTATATTAGACCTACATTAACTACTATTAACTGCAAACTATATTAACTACAAGACATATTTCGGACTATGTGTGACCTTATCTAAATTAGGGAGAGGAATAAAACAAGGTTAACTTATTTTTCCTCTACCTATCATTTTAATGATGTAATTATTGTAAGAATGAATAAATACAGAATAAAGATTAAGTCATTTATTCAAAGTATTTTGAATTTGAAGTAAGCATTTGAAGTAAGGTACTACAATAGAAAAGTAAAATCTAAGGCTCAACTCACACTTACGCGACTCAGGTCGAGAAGAGAATCAATCGACTTTAGTCTAGAGTGTTTTCAAATGGTGACGTCGCGGAGACTAGAATCGACTGGTCTGAGTGTCACCATTTGAAAACACATGCTCTCGACTAGAGACGAGTCTCTTCTCGACCTGAGTCGCGTGAATGTGAGTTGAGCCTAATAGTTATGTTTAATAAAACTAGTAGTTTTATGAACAGTAGACCTCTCGCAATATTCTCATCCACAAGTACCTGATTGAAACTATAGACCTTATGGAAATACAGCAATAGACTGGCTTCTCTACACATCTGTGTAATCACTTGTCAGCTGATTTATGATAATTCTATAGTCTGATTTTTACTCCAATATTGGCGTATGAAGGAGGCTCCTTTTTCCTTTTATATTATCCTTGAAATGCAAAATTTCCAAAAACCTTGTATATATACGTCGACGCGCAATTGAAAAAGGAACATACCTGTCAAATTTCATGAAAATCTATTACCGCGTTTCGCCGTAAATGCGCAACATAAAAACATATAGACATATAAACATTTAAACATTAAGAGGAATGCCAAACCGTCGACTTATAATCTTAGACCTCACTTCGCTCGGTCAACTATAGTATATTTTTATTATTGATTCTACATCGAGATGAATGCGTGGATAAAAATTCAGATAGATAAAGAGATTAACATCGAAGTATATTTGAAGATAGAAGTCATAAAAAATTCTGTTGTAGTAAGACACTATCATAAAAAATAGAATCTAATAGAATAGTTGTATCCTTTATGATGTTATCATTAAAGACGATTCCGGTAACCAAATTATATCTTCCTATCGGTTTAAAATGAAGAAGATCGAGGATTTACTTCCACATCAAGTTCAAAATTTTAAATTGAGATTAAGACTAGTTGTACAGATAACAATGAATGATATAACGCTGTGGATTCATGGTTGATATCCATAGCCTCAATCCATGTTACAGGGATCCTGTTGATAGAATAGTATCAGTAGACCACTTTACTTTATATAAATTTCAAGTTGGTGTCACACGTAGTATAAGAAAGGGAGTAAAATGTATTAAATGTCGAAAGCTTCATCAATTAGAGAATCATGTTACAAAGCCAGAACATTCCATGATGAGTTGTTACAAATAAAAGCTGATGTTTTTTACAAATCTTTAAATAATGAATTCACCTACGCAGCTATTAAAAAAATGTTTAATAATTTGATTGTATGATATGAGATGTTGTGGTATTCCTCCATAATTGAAAGAATAAGACTTTGATATTGTCAATACCACTTTTATTTTTCGAAAATAAATTCATAATTCAGTACCAGGTTTCATGGTAAAACCTACCACATCTTCAGCTGAACTAATAAGTTTGTTGTTGTTGGAGGAACAGGAAATATTCCTGTTCCAATTTACTGTTCCTCCAACAACAACAAACTTATTAGTTCAGCTGAAGATGTGGTAGGTTTTACCATGAAACCTTCCTGTTCAGGAAATATTCCTGTTCCAATTTACTGTTCCTCCAACAACAACAAACTTATTAGTTCAGCTGAGGATGTGGTAGGTTTTACCATGAAACCTGGTACTGAATTATGAATTAATTTTCGAATAAACAAAAGTGGTATTGACAATATCAAAGTCTTATTCTTTCAAAAATGTTTGAATTTCGTTTTGTTAACTTCAACAACATTAATTCAATTATAATTCATTTATAGTATTAAATTATTCAATTGAACGATTAGCCTACACATTCATTTTACATGGCAAATTACCAAATAGTTAACAATCGTACCAGTTACTTTATGTGTAGAGATACCAGGTGTAAATGGAAAATCATTTCCATTTGTTTCATCAAAGAGTATCATAAAAAATTTACTACTGCAACCCCAAAACACTAGCAATGATAAAGACAGAAATTTGTTTTACGAGAGAAATTTTGATTTGTTCCATATCAAATTTGATAGCAGGCTAAAACTAAACACTTTTGAAGAATAGAATAAAGATTTTCAATTGAATCTTTATTCTTTTTTGAAAACTGTAACCATAGTACATTAGCAATTAAACAGATCAACTAGAAACAATGAAAACTACAGAACCCAGGCAAAAACAATAGTAACAAAGATTCCTATAGCAAGTACTAAGTAGCATAGCTATTATAAGTAGTAACACTTTGTTTCTACTCTGTGGCTTGAGATGCCTACGATGATACATAGGAAAAGCCCATCCGGAAATGGAAAACCATTGAGAAAAGAACATAAAATTGAATGATTACTACAATGAGTGCTTGAGTGCCGACTTCCATTGTCATTGACAGAGAGCGCTCGTGTTCTGCTGCTCTCCTAATGTCATTAACAAGGTCACTGTTAACTCTACTCATCAGATGCTATCATTTTATTTCCACACGCTTTATCGCTATCAATTCAATCTACAACGTTATTTTGTTCATCACTTTTGTTTCGATCCTGAAATTTTGTTTTGATTGAATGGAATTAAAAACTGGACTAAAATTCAAAAGTGAATGAAACATAACACGCTTATTGGTAACCTTTCAACAGTGTTACGCTTACGTAATTTGTACTCTTGCATTTTAATTTATTTATTCAATGATAAACAAAACGCAAATCATTAAAATGATTGGGGAATGACAAGCAGGCACTGCCCAAAACTGTTTCTTTCAACAACTATTACCATTTCTTCTATAGAATACCATGCCTTATCCTTGGGATGCTGAATTTTAAATCACAAAATTTGTATTAAACCAAATTTTATTGACTATATTTTACAAGAAATTCAAGGTCTTATCATGCCTTATCCTTGGGATGCTGAATTTTAAATCACATAATTTTCATTCAACCAAATCTTATTGACTATATTTTACAAGAAATTCAAGGTACTACAAAAAGTGATCTCAAAACGAAAATTTCTTCCATTATTTCGTAATACTGTTCTCTATGTTACTTCATTTTTAACCATTTTTTACTTTTATCTCATTTTCAGTTATTTAAAAAATTCACAACTACTAAACCACAATTAAAAAGTACTGAAACAGTAACATTTAATTTCAACTTCTTTAGTAACTGACATAAAGATAGTACAAAATAAAACAACTCGAAATTGTGACAACCGAAACTAGTTTCTCAATTTCAGACAAATAAGTGTTTTATGGGAATTTACCACATATAGCCTTCACTACAACACAGAAGGTTATCCAAGTCATTATAATTTCAAGATAGATTATTTAAACAATCATTTCAAATACAGTAGTTTTATTTGATAGATTTCTACCATCTTAAGGCGCTTAAGATTTAAGCGCCGCAAACATGAGCAATTCACTTTTAATCAGCTGATGCCAAGCTTTTTATATCAGCTGTATCTTACCATTTCTGTAAAAATACAGATATAGTCAGCTGATTAAAAGTGAATAATTGCTCATGTTCGCGGCGCGTATATATCTGTACGCACCTTTAGGGTCTCTTCACACTTAGCTATGCTGCGCTGAAATACGTCCTATCTCCCAATGTTAAATACAGTAGCGTACCGGTAGCGTTGCTTTCAGTATCTGGAGATAGAACGTCTATTAGTGTTACGAAATAGTATATTTCGCACCTAGAGCAGAAAATGAGATTTTTCCGGCTCGAATTCGGTTTCCAAGTCCGAGGCCGAGGACTAGAAAAGATTGAGAGCCGGAAAAACATTTTTGCCCGTAGTGCGAACGCTATTTTTCGCCACACACAAAAATAAACAATATATATGAGAGTAGTTGTTTACTAAGCACTTCCGAAAGCAGAAGTGGAAGGTGATAGCTCTAGCAAATCTGACGTAATCTGAATATCAGGAAATTGTCCAAGAATTTTTATTTTTTATTCTGATTTGTCTAAATAACCTAAAAGATGATGTTCAATCATGTGGGAGGTTGAGTTTATACTTTTTTATTCTTTCAAATGACAATAAGATGATATTATTATAAATGTTTTAATTATTAAATAAAATAATGAAAAGTTTTTTTGATCAGCTGTTATTTAATCTCCTTTCTTAGTTCCATGTTAGCGGCTGGAAAGGGTACTCTTTCCGGCCTAGGCCGGAAAGAAACCTGTTGGACGTCAGACGAGAGTCGTCTGCAAGCAATGTCTTTCAGATCTACGTAGGGACTGGAAAACAGCTGCTTTCTGTGCAGTGTGGCGAAAACGTATTTTGGTGTAACGTAGCTATATAAGTGTGAAGAAACCCTTACCATCTACCACAACATTACCTTCACTACTACATAGAGTTAGTTTTGATTGAATATACATAGAGTTAGTTGGTTGAAACGAAAATACAGTGTTATTAATATTTATTATGGGATATATATTTCTTGCACAAGGATTTTTGACGATAGTTTTACTCACAGTTTATCTTATTATCTTTAGTTTCAACACACCGACGTTCAAAAAACTACTCTTCTAACACATAACTCTAATCAACTCAGTATAGAAACAATAAGTTATAGTAATAGAAACAATGCAAGTTCCACCGTGTCTAATCGGAATTGGTATAAAGTTCGTTGGCCTTTCTGGTAAAGAACATAATTTGGAGGGGCGACGACCATTTCACTTCACCGCACTGTGAAGTGATTAGCATACACCGAACTCATTAAATCGGACCAGGCTGATATCGCCTTGTTCTATTGATAACGCTGTCATTCACTCGTATTCATTTCTTTATTCATTTGCATTCATCGGCTTCCCATTTTCTAGCAATTAGCATAAGGCAGGTGCGACTGGCTAAGCTTATGCGTCCGCCTAATTACTGTATTATTTGGTAATACTTCCCGGTTATGTTGAGGAAAGAAGCAACGAAATTTCTAAATATAAATTGATTATTTCCAATTTTATCATTCTTTTATTCATTTATTTAAGCCTGTGGTACTCTTCTGAAAGTTGTGTAATTCTGAATGATTGAATAAATAAATTATTCTTACGGCTTTTACTAGCAGAGAGATTATTTCAGATGTTCTGACTCGTCTTAATTAATGTACTTTGATCGTATTTTGAAACCAAATACCTTAAAGATGCATAGACTCACATGCAGCGCTAGTGTCGTACTTGGAATTGAAATCCGCCATTGAGGGGGCAACCCATAAGATTATTACATACCAATTCCACCAATGCCTTTGTGATCTATAGTATTACAAATAAATAATATATAATATCTCGTGCTAAAATACCCCAATGGCGGCCTTCAATTTCAAGTAAGAGCTATCATTGGGAAAGCATAGGCATTGTGGGTCTATATCTCTTTAAGGTCTTTGTTTGAAACACTTCACGGTTATGTTTATTTATTTATATGTGGACAGAATCACAAATCATATAAATATGATTAGTAAGGAACAACAGACTTGGCCCAAATCTATTCCATTCCCAAATTTTGATTCATTAATAAATGTCCAAAAATAGGTTATGTTTCTACTGTAAAACGTTCAAGTTCAATTTTCGTCCAAAAAATATATAAGCTAAACATTTTGAATTTAGAGAAATTGAAACACCAAACTATATTTAAATATAACACCTAATTATCGCTTCATATTGAATTAATCAAGTTATTTTATAGAATTTTGAACCCAAAAATACGCACAACTTCTCTCACTAAGCACAGCTGTTTTGTTATGTTGAAAATGTTAAGGCCAGAAACAACGAAATTATGAAATATCTATATATATAAAAGCGAAATGGCACTCACTCACTGACTGACTGACTGACTGACTGACTGACTGACTGACTGACTCACTCACTCACTCACTCACTCACTTGCATAACTAAAAATCTACCGGACCAAAAACGTTCAAATTTGGTAGGTATGTTCAGTTGGCCCTTTAGAGGCGCACTAAGAAATCTTTTGACAATATTTTAACTCTAAGGGTTGTTTTTAAGGGTTTAAAGTTCGTCTTTTAGCATGTATATTCTTCTTCTCCAAATCTTTTAATTATAATTGAAATTTCTATATCATATGTTACTATAGAACTATAATCTAGATAGAGTACCTCTTCGAAACAGTTGTTAACTGGCAACTAAATTAATAATTTGTCAGGTTGGCATTAAGTTGAGTTGACTTTGTTAGGTTGGCACCAAGTTGAAGATTTAAATGCATTTATCGCGGAAAAATTGATTGGGCACTGCTACTTCAATCCTGGGAATATTATATTACTAGCCGTCAGGCTCGCTTCGCTCGCCATATCCGTTTAGCCAGACGTTTAGTCTGGACCCCCGACTGGATTGTCCTAACATATGATAAAAATGCTCAAATGGAAAATGCAGGCGAGCGAAGCGAGCCTGCTTATCTCATTCTTGGACGATCCAGTCGGGGGTCCAGGGGGCGGAGCCCCCTGGCTAGACATATATGGCGAGCGAAGGGAGCCTGACGGCTAGTAGATTAATATTTTTGAATTGTATCATTCTTTTACATTATTCTTTTGGATTTTATTGGCAGAGAGATTCTTTCAGATGTTCTGACTTGTCTCAATACCTACCAGTCTTAATTAATGTACTTTGATCGTATTCTGAAACACTTCCCGGTTATGTTAAGGACAAAAACAACGAAATTGTGAAATATAGATTAATATTTTTGAATTTTATCATTCTCTTACATTATTCTTATGGATTTTATTTATTGGCAGAGATGTTCTTTCAAACATTCTGCCTCGTCTTAATACTATTAAGTATTAATTATGTATGTATAACTATTAAGTATGTCAATTCCTATTTTATAACCTTTACAAATTTATGTGCCGGTTGCACGAAATCCGGTTAAAATTTAACCGTGATTAATTCCACGAGAACCAATCAGATACCGTCTTCTCAAACGCCTTCTCTGATTGGTTCTCGAAATTAAACATGATCAAAATTTAACCGGCTTTTGTGCAACCGGGCCTATAGGTTGTAATTGGGTCTTATTATTCTCTTATAAGTCGTTTCCTGTGTGTTGATGAGGAGGTTATTATTTTATATCCTTCTCAGAGAATCGACAATTATTTGTTGAAACACCACCGATTCATGAAGTTACATCACAATATTATATCATCGTTATTCTAATTGTATTCAATCTTTATTCTCATTGATTAATTTTTCTTACTTTGTAAAATTGGTTGAAAAATTAGCAATATTGTAAATTGTGTGAAAGCTCGTATATATTTTAGCATACACTCATAGATAAAGGAGCATAACTATATTTCTTGTCTCTGATACAATGCTCTAGGACTTGGGTTTCCCATAGTTTAGTAGATCAATGGTTCTTAAGACTGTCATACTTCAGCTGTGACCGACAGTTTCTCGTGCCCATCCGATAACACGGGATAAGGTGGTTTATAAGTTTCTTATAAGTTTGGTTGAGCAACTCAGTATCAACTATTTCGAAAAACTTGGGAAAATTACTTTGAAAGAAAAAGGAAATTAATGAGTAGAGAAAGGAAAACAAAATCAAGAAGAAAGAAGAAAACAGAGACAAAAATAGCTGCTATCGAAACAAATAGGAATGAAGAATAGACAGGGGAAGTTGAAGACGAAAAAGAAGAAGAAGAAGAAGAAGAAGAAGAAGAAGAAGAAAAAAAAAGAAGAAGAAGATGATGAAGAAGAAGAAGAAGACGAAAAAGAAGAAGAAGAAGAAGAAGAAGAAGAAGATATCTTTAGTGAGATTCTGGTTATAAACACAGCATCTGATTAATATTGGTTTACAATTTGCTTTGTCATTAGACAAAGCAATTTCCAATAAAAAATGGCTCAATTTTTTAGCCCTTTCTAACTTTGAACCGTTGCCTTGTTTTGTTGCCGTTGAATTGTTTGGCTAAGAAAGGAGTAGGAGAAGCAGAAGACAAAGACGACGGAGAAGAAGTTAGCGTAAGGAGTAGCAGGTAGAGACAAAGATAAAGAAAATGAAACAGAAAACGTACAAAAAAGACAAATAATACAAGAATACAATATAAATATGACTTGAGAAATTACTAATTTCGATGGAGTAAGAATTAGCAGTAGAGAAAGAGAAAAACTACAAAAATTACAAATAATACAAGAATACAATGTAAATATGACTAAGAAAATTACAAATTTCGATCAACCAATCATCATTCAACGCTATTTGGAAAAACGCGGGATCTGTTAGAATAAAAAATCGATTAAAAGGGCGGTAAAGGTGAGGTACTTGTCCGAGGAACAAGATCAAGTCGAAGAAGTGAACAACATTACGCCAATACGAAAAAAACCAGAAGTTATAAGAAAAGAGATGTCGACCTTGAGAGGCTGTACTGTACTGAGATCCACTTCAAACTGTCAGCATTTAATCAATGAGAACCATTAATATTGTTCAATCTTTAACACTGCCAGTAACCATTAATGTTATTTGAAAATCTCGCTGACAGTATTCCTCATATATAACTTCCATAGCTTTCCATTTAACCAACGCTGACAGATGAAAGTGACCCTAACTACATTTAGCTGTCTATAATATAGACTCAGTCCCCGTGCGACGACATTATTCTAATCGTTGTTTTTTACTCTGATTCTATTTCAACACAAACCAATTTCATTTTCTCTGTTTTTCTCAGTTTTTTCTCTTCAGAGAGTGGACCGCCGGCAACAACAGGATCTAGAAGTGAAAAGAAAATGGCGACAAATGGTGGAGGAGGAGTAGGAGGAGAAGGTGGAGGAGGAGGAGGAGGAGGAGGAGGAGGCCGAGAAGAATTTGAAGTTAAAGAAGAAGATGTAGCAGCTCTTAAGCATTGGTTGTACAAGCAAACGAATTTGCCTCAAATTACTGGAGGTAAGAATATATGAAAATTACCGAACTAAAATCTTTTATAAAAATTAAGGTCTTCTATATAAAATATCATAATGGAATGATCTTGATGCTACCTCCCTTAGCAACAAAAAAATACCTACTAATATTAGTGGTGAGTATAATCCAAATACTTTTTAGAAACTAAAAGATAGTGGACATATTTATAAGAATTCTTGAAGATTATTTGGATGATTTCTATTAGAAAATGAGTGTGAATATGGAGTACCTACTCAAGTATTTTTGGTACTTGACTTATCACCCAATTACAAATATTTCAATAATTTTACAAAATCTTCAATAGTTCACAAAATTTCATAGATTAGGTTTCGATGAAGTAATTTAAAATCGATGAAGTAGGTTTGCACTTGAGTTCTAATATTGCAAGAGGATTTTTTCTTGTAAAAATGATCCAGTATTTAAAAAAAATTTCATCTTTTCCAAACTATCTCTATGATTGATTTATATCATCCATTGAAATCTCATGCACAGTCTAGTGTTGCCTATGGTAGCTCTTAACTATCTGTATAAATAACAATGTGACAAGTATTGCACAACATACAATAAATTTATGTATAATTTTCTTCCAATTACTATCCAAAGTCGTAGATTACTGTCTGAAACAGAATTAAGGCTTAAAAAGGCTAAAAACTTTCTACTGGTGATAATTTTTTTGATTTTTTGGCATTTTCATTTAGCCGCCAGTAATTCGTCGTTTCTACTTTCAGTGTCGGTTGCACAAAAGCCGGTTTGAATTTTAACCATGATTAATTCCACGAGAACCAATCAGAGAAGCCGTCTTTTCAAAAACGCCTTCTCTGATTGGTTTTCATGGAATTAATCACGGTTAAAATTTAACCGGCTTTTGTTCAACCGGGCCTTACAGTCTTTCTGTACATGTCATGCTAAACTTGCATTCATTGGGATGAATTTCATTCAAGTAATTGAACATTATAGAGTGATTAATTTATAATTCGGCGTTTTGTTCACAACAGTTGACGAGGATACATGGCTGTTGAACTATCTGAAACTGTGCAAGAACAGACCAAACAAGGCAAAGACAGGCCTGGACCTCTATTTCAGATTGAGAGCAATAATACCTCAAGTTTTTGAAGACAGAGATGCATCCACGCCCGAAATGGAATCGTCCTTCGCCAACACGTGAGTATCAATTGAGTCAATAGAATATACAACTGAGACCTGAACATGTAGATATTCAGGTAGATATGGAGAAATGTCAGCTGTTCGTTTAAACCCCGTATGAAACACATTATGATAAATGCAACCATATTTACAAGTAAACGTAGTTTAGCGTTGAACGTAGTGTTAGCATATGGACTATGTAATTAATAGTCAAAATGTACTAACTCAATTTTCATTAAACTGCTCTATCTAGAGAATAAAACAAGCGCTTCAAGTGGGTGTTATCGTAGAGAAAAAATAGCGTAAGTATCTTGTATCAGTTATCTCTAGTGTTATACACTTCAAAGAGATACCAGTTGATTAAGAATCAGCCCGGGTAGGTAGCTTTAGAACGTCCAGTTTTCAATTTGTCAAGTTCCATGGTGCTTTCAGAAAGTCCCGGTGATACAGTATCATATATTTAATTCAAAAATTATCATAAGATCCTGACTAATACTAGCGTATATCCATTTAAAAGCAAACCCCGTGATCTAAAAAATTGACCGAGCGAAGTGAGGTCTAAGATTCAAGTCGACGGTTTTGCATTTCTCTTTATGTTTTTATGTTCCGCATTTACAGCGAAACGCAGCAATAGATTTTCATGAAATTTGACAGCTATGTTCCTTTTTGAATCTCGCGTCGACATATACATACGGTTTTTTGAAATTTTGCATTTTAAGGATAATATAAAAGGTAAATGAGTCTCATTTGAATGCCAATATTACCGTAAAAATCGGACTTTAGAATTATTATTCATCATGAATCAGCTGTCTAGTGGACTATAATACTACCCGTTCAAAAACATCGAACATCTTGAAAATTGTATCTTTCCATCAACGTTGTAGACAGTTGCAGCCAGACCTGATAACAGCGCTCACACTCACATTCCGGGACGACACGTCATGGTACGGTAGGACAGAAAGCTCTATGTTTAATTAGGATTTTTTCTAGACATTGTATATTGATAAATTATTCATTGATTTTTGAGAAAACATAACAACAGGTCAATGTAACTTACTGAGCGCGAGGTTTAGTGTTTACAGAACTACTAGTTTTTAACCTTCAACTAACTTCTCCCTGACCATCTCTAGTTCTAGTACCATCTTCTCCATTCTCACTAGTATCATGGAGTAGAGAAACTTATTTTCGGAGTAGAGAAACATTAGATTCTCTTTTCTGTGCTTCTACACAAAGTAAAAGGGACTCCACGCCCACTCGTCATTGCTGGTCACCCATTTAGTGCAACATTAAAAGCATCCTCTGATCCTCCTTCTCTGTGGCTAATATCTAACTAGTGTGTAACAGTATAGCTGATACAGCTGACTGTGTATCAGTGTAAAACAAAAACTAGACAATATGAAACTTGAGGAGCTAAACAGCTCAATTCAAGTGTGTAACAATATAACTGATACAGCTGACTGTGTATCAGTGTAAAAAAAACTTGATGATATGAAACTTGAGGAGCTAAACAGCTCAACATTATTTTTTTCATATTTGTTTCAGTATCTCAGATAATGGTTAAAATAGGAATTTGATGAACTGAGATATTGACGACCTGAGACCCTCAAGTGTTAAGGTACGTTCAGACTTATACACCACGAAGACGCGCATTTCACTTTCCACCAGTTGATGCTATGCTTCTTATGGGTTATCTATATTTGTACAAAAACAGTAGATACAGATAAAGCATAGCATCAGTTGATAAAAAATGAAATGGGCGTGTTCGTGGCACATAAGTCTGAACGCACCTCTAAGCATCCACCTTTCCTTTAAAACAAAACAGAGAGCAAAGTTCCAATTACCAAAATAAGGTTACAGAGAAAAGAACCTTACTCATCAACGATTTCCACTCAAAATCTCCCAAATATTTTCAACAGATGCATTTCACTAATTTCGTACTTCCCCATATCTTGTTGGCCTACCCATCAAAATCTTCTGAATAACACACTGTCACGGTTTTTGTATTTATCCTAGTTGTCTGGCCTACCTACCCATGAAAACCGTGTGTATAATTTATTCACACTGACAATAATTTTGTATTTTCCCTAGTTGTCTGGCCTACCTACCCACCCTGACACCAGAGGGCAACCGCGTGGTGATCTACACCCATTTTAACGACGACGTCAGCAAATTCGATCCGCTCGCCTTGTCGCGGCGTATCCTCATGCTGCTAGACTTGCAACTGAAGCAAGGAATCACCCACCAGGGAATCATAGTTCTCATGGATTTGCACAATAGCCGCAGGGGTCACATAGCTAGGTATCCGCTAGCTATGCTCAATAAATTGCTCACTTATGGATGGGTAAGTCGAATTTCAGTACACAAAATTAGGATTTAGATGAGAAATATTATTGACAAATAGATTAAGGATTTGATGAACTGAGAATACTTCTAAGAGAGTATTAAGGTGGCCACAAACGACAGAACAAATGTGTTGAGCATGTGTGTACACACATGCTCGTCATAAATGTTGTGTAGGCTTCA
Organism: Nilaparvata lugens; assembly: GCF_014356525.2. Lineage (NCBI taxonomy): Eukaryota > Metazoa > Arthropoda > Insecta > Hemiptera > Delphacidae > Nilaparvata > Nilaparvata lugens. Next base: position 24,900,391 of record NC_052515.1, read on the forward strand.
AACAAAAATTTTTGAGGTTAGGTTTTTGTAAATTCGATTTTTTGTTCTTTGTTATTTCTTCGTTGCTCTATTATTTTTGTTAATTGAAAATCGTCGCTAATTATTATTGTATCATTATGATTTGTAATTTTCCAGTGGTTTTTTTATTGTTATTGGTTGTTCATTTCATATTAGAAGATGCTGTCAAAAAGCATTTTTTTTTGTAAGTAGCCTTTCGTCGATGACACAACATACATGGCGAGTATGTTTGACATAATTCGCGACAGAAGAAATGCTATAATCCTATATAACTCGAGATTTCTCGGGTAGTGTACTATTGTCTATTTAGATATTTTTAGTTTGATAAGACTCAAGGTGTTTTTGTTCTGCTAAAGTTTATTTTACATTATACATTTTTAAATTGTTTTGGGTATTTGGAAAGTCAGTAACGTTTTTAATTTGATTCACAGAAAGCGTATCCAGAACGTCTCGCTGGTGTACATATTTTGAATCCACCGCCGTTTCTAGAAATGGCACTCAATATTTTCAAGCCGTTTCTAAAGGAGAAACTACGTCAGAGGGTGAGTTCAATAAAAATAAATTATTGATTTCAAAAACATAAACTATATGATAAAAAAATTGGAACATAGGATGGATTTTTGATGGAATTCTAGAGATTAAAAGATGAGTTTTCTATCATTAAATAATGAATTTTGTATACATCATAATATATGATTACACAACAGCCAAATAAGAAACAATATTTAATAATATTGATACTATATTCTCTAAGTAAATTGGAGGAACAGCACTTGAAAAAACAAAGCATTTCCTGTGTTGTGAAAGTGGAATACGAATCTTGGGCGGGTCTATTCTCGGCCAATGGCAGTACAGCTCAACCTTCATTGGTCTACAGTTAATGGCCAATCGTAGGTCTTCAACAACACAAAATTCACATTTTCCTGCTCAATGCCCAAGCTTTCAGATAACTATACATTTATAATGGTGTAATAAACTAAACTAATCTCAAATTGTTTTAATAAATCAGTGATTTTGATTACATAAATTCCTTTTCATGCAAGATACAAGGAACCTTCAATTCATGATTTACAGTGCAGTTGAAAACAACTGCTTGACTGTGAAGAATTAAGAAGCTTTGTTAGTAATTAACTCTGTATTTTATAGGCAGTAGTTGGGCTCAATTTAAAAATTTTCAATTATTTTGTATTTAAAGGTGATGGTTTCTTGAGCTGCTTTGTATTAACACACTTTTTTATTTATTTGAACACGACATGCAGTCAATTATTAAGTAAATATTAAAAACTTTTACTTACTGACTGAAGTACTTTCGATCGTCTAGCGATCATTTTCAACAGTGTAGACCGGAAATGTTTTGATGGTTAGGAAGATTTGTGGTGTTTATTATGTGATCAAAAAGTTTGTTGTATTTAGTTGAAATTGTTATACTATCAATAGAGTGATGTTATTCCAAGCATGTAAATTCAAATAAAGTTCCAATTGTGTAGTTATTCACGTAAATAATATTTTTTTTCATTATTTATCTCCATATAATGACAATAACTAATAATTTTCTTTTACAGATAAAAGTTCACAGTAACCTCAAATCTCTACATCAAGAGATTTCCCCAAAAATTCTGCCGTCTGAATTTGGAGGTGCTGGTGCAAGTCTCCAAGAAATAAACAGTGAGTATTTTGAGTCAAAGTTAACCTAACAGTCGATTCTTATAGCATCTCTAGATGACTGTCTCAACTAACTTACTTTAGCTAACTAGAAATGACTGAGGTACTAGAAGTGACTGAGAGGTTACTTTAATAATCCCAAAAATTACAAATTTTTGTTGGTAAATAACATTTTAAAAATTTCATAATATAACACAAAAATCACCCCATTCATTTCCAACGTTCCATATTTTTTAATAGCATTACAATCTGCTGTGAAACCTCCAAATAAATGTGGAGATGAGAATTAAAAAAGTATGTCATTTCCACTCGAAAGTAAATCACAATACCTAACCAAAAATGAAAATGTTATCAATTCCAGTCATCCACCGCAACCTTATATTGTATTTTCACACCACAATACAGCCAAGGACAAGAGAAAGCCTGCAATGTTCTTACATCAAATGTCATAATATTCAAAATACTTATCAACAAAATCAATAGCATTAATATTAAATTTTAAACGTCAGTAATCAACCTAGTGATTTGATAGAGTATTCAAGAATGCTGTGCTTATATAGAAAATAGTTCATATTTTCTAAATATAGTTTAATCTACAAGTCCATGTAAGTATTTCCAGAGTAACAAACCACATTGGATTATTAACCTACTGTTCAAGATGACTTTAGAAATTAAATTCATCAGTATTTGAATTTCATAACAAATATTTTTGATTATTATTTTGTTATAGGAAATTGGCAGAAGAAGATGATAGAAGAGAAGGAGTGGTTGGCGGAAGCAGGAAATCACAAAGTCAAGGATATCAATCACAATGGAACAAACTTCAACATGGAGCATGGATCCTTCAGGAAACTCAGCATCGACTAATCTTTCAATTCAAAAGTCTATTTGAATCATATAAATCTTTGAAAATGAAGAGAGAAGAGAAAAGTTCCATATACTTTATAGATTTGGTTTTATTACTATCCGATCACATCAATTTTATTCCATGTTTAAATTTCAATTAATTTTTATTCTCAGATTTGATAATGAATTTCATTTTCTCAATAATTAGATTGTTTATTTCATCCAATAAAAAATTAATAAATTAGCGTGGACACCGTGAACCACAGCTCTTTGGGAAAGAACTAGCTCTAGATTGAAAGAAGTGGTCGTTTTAAAGAAAAACAATGCATCAATTCAACATAATTGAATGCAGAAATATTAAGGTTTGAAAAATATGCATTGAACAAATAAAACAATGAAATTTCAACAAATTAATTAGCTTACCAATGAGCAGCCAAATTATTGAAAGTCAACACTCACCTGTGGACAAGAAAAAAATACCAATTTTAAAATTATTACAAAACATCAATAAAAACAGTTTGAAATCTCAAATTTATCCATGCATTAATGTTATACATAAAAACCAATTATTAGTCGTCTGAGAATGATACGAAGATGTTATTTTTGTAAGGAGATATTAAAGTGACCTCGAAAGTTTGTTGAACGTCTGATAAATTTATTTACCATAAAACGTCAGAAACAACACATCATTAAATTGTCAGAATCGGACGTCTTTTTCGATGAAATAGAACCTTGTTAATTGTTATCAGAAATGTCTTATGAAGTTAGTAATATTATTATGAAATAAAGCATATATAATACGGTGCCTTTTCTACTGGAAATTTGACATTTCAGTGGGGAATAATATATACGTATATTGTGCTTTATTTTATCAAGAAATATAATAACACATCTCTGAATGCAGTGTTCAATTTAAAATAGTTATTACAGTACTAGGAAGTTTAAAGAGAAGAGTTGAGATAGCGTACAGAATTTTAGAAATAATATTGTGAAAAAGAATAAATTTAATTAATTTTATATCTTATTTTCCTAATTTTAAAAATAAAAATTTTAGATGATGTATAACCGCGAATTCAATTGACATCTACTGTAAATTTTATACTTCATATACTGTATATTTCAAGATCTCTTTGTAATCTGTAGGTCTACAAAATTTTTTCTAAAAATTTTTCAAACTATAGTCTGATTCATGTTTTAGAACCAGTATAAATGATAGCAAGGCAGTGTTATCACTTTTTTATACAAAATTTAGTCCGGGCGCAAATGTCATTCCGTGGTCATTTTTGAGTAACAGCCTTGGAAGATGTCTCAATTTATTCGTTAGGTCTAGCATAATAAGGATCGCAATGATGATAAGTCGTAATCACAGCTCACAGGCAACAAGATGGCCGCCAAAATGTTCAGGGTTTAGCTATATTGCTTGTATTTCAATAACCGTTCAAGATATTCAACCGTTTTTTAAACGAAAATATTTTTAAAATCTTCCTCTACAATTTTTTTCCTATAAAAGTTTCCTATAAAACGCATATTTTTTAGTTATAACCTTCAAAAGCCCAAAAAACGTTTTTTTAAAAATTTGTTCAAATTTCATGCCATTATAACTTTTTTGTGCAACAGATACAGAAAAATTTTAAATCTATGAAATTTACAGCGTTTTTCAACTTTGGAACGATATATCTTCATGCGCTGTACGTCAAAAAATGAGTTCTTCAGCGCCCTCTAAAGAAAACCCTGCATGATTTCTGGTGCGTTTTTCCATATATGCATGAGGTAACAAGCTAGAACTATAAAATCGATTTTTTCATGACTTCTTCAAGATAGAGACTTGCAAATGGTCTCAATCTCTTCGTTACAACAAGACGAATAAGAATATTGATGATGAAAACAACTAAAATATTCGACATCATTGAAAAATACAAGATGGCGGTCATTATTGACAGACATTTTTATATAGCTTGTTATTCAGTTATTGTGAGTGATATCAGATTGGTTTTACCACCAAAGTGTTTAGAATTAACCAAACAATGATGATAGAAAGATTCATCTCATTTCGACCACTCTTTCCATTATTTATTCAACTTCAAAAACTTGAAACATACATTTTTCGGGGACAATATTTCACTTTCCACCCTGTATATGTATTCGCAGTAGAAAAACACTAGTATTATTGGCACAATTTTGTAGAATATTTCCAAAGCTTTGAGTAATTCTGAATGATTAAATAAATCTAAATAAAATGACATCTAGTTGGAGGCTGTGAGTCCATATTTTACAGCTGGAGCGTCATCGGAAAAAGAGTAAAAAGTACTGTTTGCAGCGGAAAACACGCTTTTTCCACCAAATGCCAATCCCAACAATCGGAAAACCGTGTAACTCATGACTCCTTGAAGATAAAGACTTGGAAATGGTATCAATCTCTTTATTATGTGTAGAAAGAGATTATCCATGATGGCAATCTCAAAAATGTTTGTCATCCTGAAAAAAGCAAGGTGGCGGCAAAAATATGTCGATTTTCAAGAAATCGTCTGTAATTCTAATAATGTCGAGGATGTCGGATCAATTCAGCCATCTGGAAGCTCCTAAATAATCATACTACAATATCCGATAGATTTATCCAATTCCACCGACTTTTACTATGGTGAATAAGAAAACAGTTATTTTATTAGGTACTCATCATAATAATTACTATACAGTCTAAATTTAATTTGGTTTGTGAACGATTACTCAATTTCAGTTATAACATGAATGAAAAACAGTTAAAAATGATGGAACTAGTCTATCTAGTCTTTCGTTGACATTGATTAGTCATTAACAGTTTAATCACGAGCCAAATAAAGATAATTAATGGTGTATTCGTGCCGTGCCATTAAACCGTTCTCAATTAATAGCTAAACCAACGACAAGTAGAGCAGAAACAATTAACTAGGTTAGAACGAAAAATTGTTCCACCTACATTGAAATGCTGGTTCAAGTGTATGCAGTTTAGTGAATTGAAAATTATTATTGTTTTGCACCTTGAAAATTGAGTGCAGTTTTAATTGAGTATTGAATTAGAGTTGACAACATGATTTAAATAAAGTGTGCATTAGTAATTTGGGAAAGTTTTCAGTTTTTTTTATTCAGAAAATTTATGTTAAACGAAAAATATAGATAGATAGAATGAAATGAATAATTCTATTGAACAAACATTGACAAATACACTGTTATCAGAATATAAGGGAAAATGAAAAGTTCAACAATTTTCTTATACCGTACAATTTCTTATTAGACCGATCTTGTAGGATCTACAATTTAATTGGAATACCTATAAAATTATAGTCCCCTTTTTTGAGATTAATAAAAAAATAATAGATTAAGAATGCAAATTATAAATTTAAATTACAAATTTATAATTTGTATTTTTAATATATTAAGAATATATTATTTTAATATATTTGAAATAAATATATTAAAATTATAAATATATAAATTATATATTTAAAATAAATATATTAAAATATATAAAATTTATTATTTTATTAATTTCCAAAAAGGGTACTATAATTCTATTCTTTAAATAAAAATAAGTAGCCCTGAATTCATACATTTTAAGATGAAATCCCTAAACTTTATATTATTAGCAATCTGAATTTCATATACTCACATTCCATTACATAAGTTAGTTTATCATGGTAAATAATAATTATTTTAATAAAATGCTTTATTTCAAAAATACAGTATGTAGAAAAAATAATTTCAAATGTATCACTGTAAAACTATGTACAAAGCATTCTAGAATTCCTATAACGTAACAAGGAAAGAAAAATTGATAAAAGACAACATTTTGAATAATTTCAAGGACCACTGAGAAATTATGGACAGAGCATTGATTTTAGAATTAATATCAAGTAGCAAGGAAAGAAAAATTCAAATAAAAAAAATTCAAAAAAGACGTGGAGGTGCTGGGATTTGAACCCAGGACTTTCAGCATGCGAAGCAGACACTCTACCACTGAGTTACACCCCCTAGTGTTACGACAAAGATAGAGAGAGGTCAACGCTATGGAGAGATACGCTATGTATCCATTGAAGTGTCATTCCATCATTTATATTGAACTAGCCGTCAGGCTCGCTTCGCTCGCCATATCCGTCTAGCCAGGGGGCTCCCCTCCTGGACCCCCAACTGGATCGTTCAAATTGAGATCAGCGGGCTCGCTTCGCTCGCCTGCATGTAGACCTCAGCGGAACCTCTGTACCGAATTTGAATGTATTATGTCTATTTGATCTCGAAAAAACACCTGTTACTATATCGGCGTATCTTTGGCGAACAGAATTCTTCCACCTCAGCTAAACCTGTGTACTGAATTTTTTTTAAATATATTTCCATCAGTTATTGAAAAAGGTGAGGAAACGCAGAAAAGCTGAGAAAACGCTAATTTTGGCTAATTGGATAAATTTGTATTTAGGAGGTCCTGGATAAATGCATTTCCATCTTGAACTTGGTGCCAACCTAACAAAGTCAACTCAACTTAATGCCAACCTGACAAAATTTTCAATTTAGTTACCAGAACAACTGTTTCGAAGAGGTACTCTCTCTAGATTATAGTTCTATATTAACATAATTATGGTATGGACATTTCAATTATAATTTTAAGATATTGGAATAAGAAGAATATACATGCCTAAAGACGAACTTTAAACCCTTAAAAACCACCCTTAGAGTTAAAATATTGCCAAAAGATTTCTTATTGCGCCTCTAAAGGGCCAACTGAATATACCTACCAAATTTGAACGTTTTGGGTCCGGTAGATTTTTTGTTTTGCGAGTGAGTGAGTGAGTGCGTGAGTGCCATTTCGCTTTTATATAATATAGATGAAGATAATATGAATCTTATTGAATTTTTAAGGAACATAATTCTCTCAAAATACGCCTTTTTTTCCTCTTCCAAGATCATTGAATAGTACCTCTTCTTCTCCTTCACAATCTTCTTTATCTTGTCCTTAATTGTCATCATCATCATCATCATCTATTTCTTCCTCTTCTCCTCAATCTTTTTTCTTCCTGCTCCCTCCTCTTATTCATATCTTACTTGTTCTTCCTCTTGTCCCTCTTGCCCTTTTTCTCCTCCTTTTTCCACCTCTCCATCTCCTCTTCTACTTCTTCTCCTCCCTATTCCTCTTATTCACAAATATCCTTCTTCTTCTTGTTATCCACACCTCCTCCTCCTTCTTCTTCTTCTTCTTCTTCTTCTTCTTCTGGCTACCTATCCACATCTTCTCCTTTCCATCCACATCTCTTCTTCCACATTATTCTTTTACTTTTACTTCTTCTTCTTCTTCTACTTCTTCCTTTTCCTCTCATTCTTCTTCTTCGCCACCTCCCTCTTCCACTTATCTACATTTCCTTCTCTCTCATCATCATCATTACCAACTTCTTTATTTTCTCTCCCTTCTTCTTCTTCTTTTTTTATTCTTCCTCTCACTAGTTTTCTCCATCTCCCTCTTCCTCTTATCCACATCTTCTTCTCCCTCTTCTTCTTCAACGCCACCTCCTTCTATCTCTTCTCTCTATTCCTATTCTTATTATTCTTTCTTTTTCTTCTTATCACTCGTTTTCTCCATCTACCTCTCCCAGCTCTTCGTCTTCCTCTTCCTCACCTCCTCCTTATTCCTCTTATCCAAATCTCCTTTTCCCTCTTCTTCTTCATCACCTCCATCACTTCCTACTCTTTTCTCTTCTCTCTCTTCCTCTTCTTCTTCTTCTTCTTCTTCTACTTCTTCTCCTTCTTCTTCTTCTTCTTCTTCTTCTTCTTCTTCTTCTTCTTCTTCTTCTTCTTCTTCTTCTTCTTCTTCTTCTTCTTCTTCTCCTCCTCCTCCTCCTCCTTCTTCATCTCCCTCTTTCTCTTATCCACATCTCCTTCTTCTTTTTCCTCTCCTTCTCCAGCTTCTTCTGCTGCTGCGCCGATAGCGGTAAGCCTTGATCAGCTGATTCCATAGCGCCATGACTATGACACAGCGGCAGCTATGACCCACATTGTGAGCCGCCAATCTGTGTCAAGGAGACTCAAGGTTTCACAACCAATGCCCAATGCCGAGGCTCCACACTCTCGGCAAGCCGGGTCTGGGAATTACCTGTTCTCTCTCACCTCAGATTCACGTCTTTCAGGGGTGTTGCAGTGTAAGAGAAAGAATGCAACAGAGATTATGGCTGAGACAGAGAGTGAGACAGTTGAGTTCTGAGAGAGAGAGGGAAAGAGAGAGATTGAGTGTGGGAGTGGGAGAGTAAATGAGTGAGAAAGAGAGGGATAACTGAGAGAGACAGAACGAGAGAGATAGAGAGTGGGTGAGTGAGTGAATGAGTGAGCGAGAGTGAGTGAATGAGTGAGAGTGAGAGAGAGTGGGAGAGGGACTGAATGAGAGGGAAAGATCGATGCAGAGAGGGAGGAAGTGAGAGAAACAGTCAGAGGAAGAGAGAGAAGGGAAGGTTGTAAGAAGGATAGAATTTGAAGGAGAGGAATTAAGTGGAACAGAGAGGGAGGAAGAAGAAGAAGAAGAAACGTAGAAGAAGAAGAAGATGAAGAAGAAGAACAACAACAACAACAACAACAAAGGAGAAGAAGGAGAGAGGTAAAAAGATGAGAGGTAAATGGTGAAGAGGGAGAAAAAAAGGAAGTACAGAGAAATGGGTGGAGGAGAAGATAAAAGGAAAAATGGTAAGAAGAAGGATAACAAGAGATAGAAGGATAAGAAGAAGGAATAGGGAGCAAAAGAGTAGAGGAGAAGAAGAATGTATTCAATGATTGATTGATTGGCTGCCTTTATTTAAAACCTGGGAGGGTGAAGTTAGGGCGCAGTCGGCCCTCTCTTTTACACCTAACCCTTCTAATGAGAGAGATATAAGGAGAAAAAACAAAGGAGTGAGAGAGACAGAGTTTGAGAGTAAGTGTGAGAGAGTAAATGAGACTGAGGGAGAGTGAGATAAAGTATGAAATACAGGGAGACAGAGAGAGTGGGTGTTATAGTGCTAGAAAAACAGAGTAGGTGAAAGAAAGAGTGATGGGAGAGGAGAAAGAAGAAGGAGTGATTGATAAAGTGAGAAAGTATGATGGAGTATAGAAGAACAAGGGCAAGAGAAAGGGAGAGAGAGAGAGAAAAGGAGAGAGTGAAAGAGTGAGCAAGTTTGTGCAATACCGAATCAAATCTCATTAATGGTGCTGAGTAATGCTCAAAAGATGACTACTGACATATTTGGTTCTCAAGTCAGACGACTTAGCTCTGAGCATTACATGTTCTGCAATATATAGTGCATTAAACCAAATTATTTATAAGTTGTCATATTGTAATAAATTTGCAGACCAAATTACTAGTAGTTCAGTAGACCTCACGCAGTATTCTCATCCACAAGTACCTGATTGAAACTATAGACCTTATGGAAATACAGCAATAGACTGGCTTCTCCACACATCTGTGTAATCACTTGTCAACTGATTTATGATGAATAATTCTATAGTCTGATTTTTACTCTAATATTGGCGTATGAAGGAGGTTCCTTTTTCCTTTTATATTATCCTTGTAATGCAAAATTTCCAAAAACCTTGTATATACGTCGACGCGCAATTAAAAAAGGAACATACCTGTCAAATTTCATGAAAATCTATTACCGCGTTTCGCCGTAAATGCACAACATATAGACATTTAAACATTAAGAGATATGCCAAACCATCGACTTGAATCTTAGACCTCACTTCGCTCGGTCAATTAGAAAACCAAATAATACATTAGTATATTGCAGTATTATTTTGCAAAGGATGAGCTCTAGACTCTGTCGAGGTAATGGACCTACAATATTTAAGGTGGCATCTAAACACTTGATTTTAGCATCCAAACACTTTCACTACTAAATAAGGAAAGAAGATAAATCTAAGAAGAGGTGAATGCGAAGTCAAGGATGAGGAGGGGCGAAAGAAGGAGGAGGAGTGGTAAAAGAAGCACCTAGTTCTTCAGGAGGAGGAATTTCAAAAGAAGACGAAGAAGGAAATGAAGAAGAAGAAGAATATGATGAGAGTGAAAAGAAGGAAATTAGGGGAAAGAAGTAAAAGAGGATGAAGGAGATGAGAAGGAAAAGAAGAATATTAGGGGTGAGAAAAAGAAGAAGATGAAGGATAAGGAGAAGAAGAAGTAGAGGTAGGAGAAGAATAAGGAGAAGAATTAGAAGTCGAGGAGTAGGAAAGAAGAAGAAATATAAGATGCAGTAGAAATAGGAGGATACGAAGAGGAGTAGGAGATGAAGCAGAAGTGGGAGAAGAAGAAAAGAAGAAGATGAAGAAAAAAGAAGAAGTCGAGGAGTAGGAAAAGGAGAAGAAATATGAGGAAGACGACGACGACAAAAAAGGAATAGGGGAGAGGAGAAAAAGAAAAAGTTGTAGGGAGAAGATGAGAAGGGCAACGAAAATAGAAGATCACAGGCGGAGGAGAGAGATTGATTATATATGCCTTATTAGAGACGTAGATTGAGAAAAATAGAAAGAGAAGTAGGATGATAAGATAGAAAAGAAGATGAGAAGAAGATTGATAAGAATAGGAAAAGAAGTGGATGTGAAGAAGAAGAAGAAAAGTAAGAGAAGAAGAAAAATAAGAAAGTTTGACAAAATCTTGGAAGTGGGAGTTTGTGTAGGAGTACTGCCCTCTCACTCCAGCCTTGTCTTATCCAATCACTGCAATTAGCTATTACCAAACCAGGAATCAGACTCTCAGTGACATTAATTAGTAACGCGCACTATAATTATAGTGCTGCTCTTTTACACTGTATTAAACTGTAGCAACAACTAAATTCAAGGCAACTACCTATTATTATACTACTCAGACCAGACGCTGTTTCATTAGTTTCTGTCAATGAAACTTCGGCATTACGTTTTTTCCATTGAAAAGAGGAGCTTAAAACAATTATTTTTTATGGATAAGTTACTCCTTTCTATTCACAAAATTAGACATGGTTTGGTAGAGATTATCCTATCTTTTCTCCATGATAACTGCATTTGTTTAGTCGTAGTATTACACAAAGATACAGAATCTATATAAGTTAAATAAAAATATAAATCTGAATACCCTTTTTAAATTATTCCGTCACGACATGTTTCGGCTACTAATGCCATTATCAATAATTTATATTCAAAAGTAGCCCTAAAATATCTGGTGTGGTACACTCACACAACTTTCCTTGCTCATTGAACTGTAAGCCTCATTCTTGAACGAGAATAATTTAGGGGAATAACATAATGACGATATTGGCGGCAACATATTTGAAACTACGATCAGACTATCTCTATACTTATAAAAGGCTAAGCCCAGACAGACTGAAATCACACCACAGCCCAAACTAATGAGCCTAAAAACTTGAAATTTTGCACAATTGTTTATGGTAGCCTGAAAACATCCACTAAGAAAGGATTTTCAGAAATTTGCCCCCCTGAGGGAGCTGGGGCCCCCCCAAAATTTTGTACTTTTTAACCGCTCATTGCACAGCAAAGTCATGAGGAACTTTTTTGTTCAGCTACGAAAAAAAATTAGATCTATGCAGAAAAATTTCAATCAGGAGCACAGGGGGGTCCAGGAGAGGGCATTTTTCGAAAATTATGATGTAAAATCACACTACAGCTCAAACTAATTGTCCTACAGACTTGAAACTTTGCACAAATATTCTTCAAACATACTAGATGCACACTAAGAACGGATTTTGAGATATTTTGCCTCTAAGGGTTTCAAAGGATGAAAAAGGATCCTATTAAGTAAGGTTATGAACATGGTAAGGTGAGTGCCATATGGAAATGAGATAATTTATTTATTGACATGTGATATTCTAACATAGTTGTAATCATTGGAAATAACAAAATAATATGATAGAAATTCAAAAAAGAACATCTGTTCTATTATTGCTTTCTACCTGATTCCACTCAACCTCAATAATATTGTTCTGATAATTGATGAATATGTTTAATAATATTATTATTATTGATATAATAAAAGTATTGTTTTAATAATTAATTATTATCATTAATATAATAATAGTATTGTTTTGGTAATCAATAAATATTTTTGTTTCACAAACTCTGTATAATTATAATGGTGAATGTGAAACAGCTGCATCAAAGAAATTATCTCAAAAACATATGTTTAGGAAAACCATAGTTTTGAACTTCGTTTTCCTGATGCAATGTATAAGCCTACACGTGGCATGTAGGTATTATTAATTTCTCAGCTAGAACAGTTTTTTGAGACTGCTAAATAAACGTCTACAGTTTTATCAATGCTGTATCGGCAATATGAAAACGCATGCAGTTAATATGTCTTAAAATAAAGGTGTTGATATCTACATGATAATATTCTCTACCAATTTTATTTAATTAAAATTTCAAAATTATTGACTCACTGAACAGTCAGTCTAAAATTTTAATATTAAAATGAGGGGTGTATTTTGGCAAGCTGAACAAAAAAGTAAGGTCCTATATATGCACCTTTTTGATATTATTTCTTCAAATGAAAAATGAGTTTTGTGGGTTGTCAAAACTCCCCCTGAAAGAGAAATTTTATCCTATCTTTTAGTAAAATAACAATAAACATCTATCTTGCCAACAAGAATCGAACTCTTTGTGAATTTAGATATGACCTACACTTTAGATTTATATAATTCTATTAATAAATTCATGGAAATTGAAGAACTTTTTCCACTTAGTTGATGAAATTGATTATCAATAGAGAAAATGATTATAATTTTATCAATACAGAATTAGTTGAATGAATTATCTATGTACTGAGTTCTTGGTCAACAATAATTCAATATTGGTATTTATCCAATCATTATTTTTTTCAGAAGTTATTTCATTTCAATTAGAAAATATTTATAAGCTCCTATCAATTTATCAATCGTAACAATGAATTCTTCAAAACATGAATTTAATCAAATAAAAAATTGCCGATACTTCTGTATTCATGTTCGCATGTTTTCCACTTATGATGGATAGCAAAAATATTGTGGAGCGAACTGCACGGCGAATTGTAATCATATGTCTGTAAAATGTATTAATAAATAATTATTATTAGCCCCCCTATTAAATTTCTGTTCAGAAACCATCCCCAATATTCACACAACATATTCCCAAAGTTTCATGCCGTTATGTCAAGAAGTTTTCAAGTCTACAGGAACAAACAAACACACAAACAGACAATCATTTTTTTTATAAATAGATTTCCATTCGGCTCAAACAAAGCCACTCTAAATGAAGGTAGAATGATAAGGATTCAGTTCTGTTGTTTTAACATTTTTTCAAATCACTTTCAAAAAGTTCATGTAGTACCTACTATTGTGTTTGAGACACTTCTGGCGCTATCATAGTTTCACCACTATTCTGTTCCACAGTCCTATCTCTTGCAGTCGTTAACTATATCTATAATAATTATATAAAGTAAAGAGCTGGCTTATGCACGTACGGGATAGGAAAATTATGTTTGACGCTTTTTAGTAATTATCCGCCATCTTGAATTGAATTTTATTGAATTTCTTATTGTCGGGTCCTCATGGTATAAGGACCTTAAGTTTAAAATTTCAAGTCAATCGGTTAATTAGGAATGGAGTTATCGTGTTCACAGACATACACACATACACACACACACACATACATACACACAGACCAATACCCAAAAATCATGTTTTTGGACTCAGGGGACCTTGAAACGTATAGAAAACTAGAAATTGGGGTACCTTAGTTTTTTTTTTGAAAGCAATACTTTCCTTACCTATGGTAGTAGGGCAAGGAAAGTAAAAAAGACAATTAGATACAGAATCTATACTATTATAATAAAGAGAAGAACTGGCTTATACACGTACGGGATAAGAAAATTATGTTTGACTCGAAAATTATCATCACGTCTGAACTACTGGACTGATTAACTTGAAATTTCGCATATAGATTCTCAATTAGCCGGGGATGATTATAGGCCTATTTTCAATTCTTCAAGACTTCATTACGTCGAGTTTTCAGTTTGTCAAGTTTTAAAATAGACCCTTCAAGAGCACGGGTTTCTTGCTAGTCAAAAATAATAAAAGTCCCTTTTTTTAACATTCTCAAAAGTTTGAATTATCAATTCACAGAAGGAAGTGAATTGGAAGTTGCATTTGTTCAAATGTTAATTAATGAATAATTATTATTAAACGAAAATCTCAATTAAATGCTGCGGATCACCCCAAAACTTTTGCTACTGCAAATATTGACAACAGGGTAAACATTTTACTTTACTTTACTTGAGTTGGCTCTACAGTCCTTGGTGAACCTTGGCCTCCTCAAATCAATGCCTCCAATAGTCTCTTCTCTCTGATCTTTGCCGCCAGTTGTTGGATACGTCCAGCACACGCAGATCACATCACTTATCCATCTCGTTCTCGGTCTTCCTCTCTTTCTCGTCCCCATCATTCGTACATCTAGCAGTCTAAGTTGTGCCATTCCATCCTTCTTGCCTTAATAAATCTTATAATATTTCCTTCCCCTATAGCCTCATCGATTTCGCTGTTATGTCTGGTTCTCCAAACCCCTCCATCACATAGTGGTCCCCAGATCCTTCGATACATCTTTCTCTCGAATGACTTCAGTGCTCTTTCATCCCTGCTCAGCAGTGTCCATGTCTCTGCTCCATATGTCACAACCGGTCGGACTAACGTCTTGTACATTTTCACTTCAGTTGCTCTTGATAGTCTTGATACTATTCTACTCTTGAAAATCCTTTGATTTGCAAAATACGCTCGATCAACAGGGTAAACACTAAACAGCTAGATGGAAATTCGATGAGCGCTACTATACAAAAATATTTGTCAGTTCATCGAATTTCCATCTAGCTGTTTACCCTGTTGTCTATATTTGCAGTAGCAGAAGTGATTTACAACATTTAATTGGGATTTTCGTTTAATAATAACCATTATCAATTCCACGAGAACCAATCAGAAAAGAAGTCTCTTCAAAAAAGCTTTCTCTGAGTGGTTCTTTTGAAATTAATCACGATTACAATATTTAACCGGCTTTCATGTAACCGGGCCTAAAACAATGATGTACTCTATACAATTAATAATAATAATATTGATTTAGAAATATTTTATAATTCAATTGTGTAAGAGAATCAGGTCTCTTCAATCAACATGTAAATCCACCACATTATCATTCGGATTCACCTCGACTACTCCACAGAGAGACTAAAAAAATGGTGTACTGATTAAATAAAAATAATATAATAACAATTAATGATAATATTGATTTGAAAATATTAATTAACTTGTGTGAGAAAATCATGTCTCTTCAATTCGCATGGAAATCCACAATTCACCTTGACTACTCCACATAGAGACAAATTTCAAATTCATAATCAATGATGTATTCTGAACGAAAGTGGTGCAATGCTGATGGATAATCTCAGTTTGGCATAATGATAATCAAAGATCACCTACAGGTGCCGAGCTACAGACATGACGTCATCAGATGTTAACCACCGTTACGAGGTGCAACCGTTATCTTTCGCCTCAATTCCCTCTCCTCACTCCACACTCACTCACACCCTCTCTTTCTCTTCTTTTTACTCTTCTTCGCGTGGCGTCCACTTTCTACTGTCCCCCCACCCCTCTCATCACATTCCACGGCTTCCAGAAGATGGAGGACAAAATCAATTAGACTTTACTGTACACTGTTCAATACGCCTTTCGGTTTTATTCTCCTCTTTGTTAGATCTTCCTCTCCGGTCGTGTGTTGATGGGAATGATAATATTTGATATCCTTTTCAGAGAGTCGACAATAATTATTTGTTGAAAACACCATCAATTTATGTAGTTATACTACAATACTATATTATCGATATTCAAATTGCATTCAATCTTCATTCTGATTAAAAAATGTTCATACTTTGAAAAATTCGTTGAGTTCACTATACTGTCATTTATCTATATATAATTATATAAAAGCGAAATGGCACTCACTCACTGACTGACTCACTCACTCGCAGAACTAAAAATCTACCGGACTAAAAACGTTCAAATTTGGTAGGTATGTTCAGTTGGCCCTTTAGAGGTGCACTAAGAAATCTTTTGGCAATATTTCAACTCAAAGGTTGGTTTTTAAGGGTTCAAAGTTCGTCTTTTGGCATGTATATTCTTCTTATTCCAATCTCTTAATTATAATTGAAAAATGTCCATACCATATGTTAATATAGAACTATAATCTAGAGAGAGTACCTCTTCGAAACAGTTTTTAACTGGTAACTAAATTAAAAATTTTGTCAGGTTGGCATTAAGTTGAGTTGACTTTGTTAGGTTGGCACCAAGTTCAAGATTGAAATGCATTTATCCAGAACCTCCTAAATACCAATTTATCCAGTTAGCCTAAATTAGCGTTTTCTCAGCTTTTCTGCATTTCCTCACCTTTTACAATAATTGAAGGAAATATATTGAAAAAAATTCAGTACACAGGTTTAGCTGAGGTGGAAGAATTTTGTTCGCCAAAGATACGCCGATATAGTAACAGGTGTTTTTCGAGATCAAATTGACATATTAATACGTTCAAATTCGGTACAGAGGTTCCGCTGAGGTCTACATGCAGGCGAGCGAAGCGAGCCCGCTGATCTCATTTTTGGACGATCCAGTCGGGGGTCCAGGGGGCGGAGCCCCCCGGGCTAGATGGATATGGCGAGCGAAGCGAGCCTGACGGCTAGTTGTAAATAAGTGTACAAGCCAGAAGACATGAATAAAGAAATCTAGTCTAAAACCTCTAATCTTTCTCTGCTTGCTTATCTATACTATAATAAATGAAAGAACTGTCTTATAAACGTTTATTCATTTATTTATTTCATTGGCAATTACAGATCATAATTATGATAAATATAATATGATTGGGAGAAGACAACAGGCATAGCCCAAAACTGTCTTCTCCCAAATTTTAACAAATAAAAGTTTCAAAAAGAATAAGGTTAAGATTTCACTTTCACTTCAAAAAGTCCAATTTCCACTTCAAAACTAATGACAAAACTAAAAATTTTGAATTTTGATTTCAAAAACTGATTAAAAACAAAAATATTTCACTCAAAACTCTACAAATTTAGAAATTTTTGAGTCATTTTGCAAAATTTCATCACGCCTGAACTACTGGACTGATTAACTTCGAATTTTGCATAGATTCTTAAATTGCCGAGGATGGTTATAGGCCTATTTTCAATTCTACAAGATTCCATTTCGTCAAGTTTGGATGCCTGGAGAAATGTGGAGAAGTCCTTCCATAGATAAACATCTTCAATTACATAATTTTACTCAAAAGAAGCCTAGAAGCTAGGATTTCTTCACCCATACCCCTATCAATTATCTCTCCTCCATCTTCTTTTTCCTCCTATTTTTTTTCTATTTTCCGTCATCTCATTCCTCTTATTCATGTTAAATTAGTATTTTAAATAAAAATACATTTTTTCTACAACTGCGCCTAAAGAAAGAATTTACATACTCAATTCTCCTCGTAAAACAGCTTATTTCTGAGGAGAATCTACTTTTTCGCTCGCTAACCATCCGCGCATGCGCAGTAGATTTTATTTACGCTCGCTAATCGTTCGCGCATGCGCAGAAGAGTTTCTTTACGCTTGCTAATCAGCTGATGATAAGCAGCTTGCCAAAAGACAAACCACTCTCGGTCAGATCTTAACCAAAAAATTCGTTAATTGTTCCGATTCTTCAGCCATGATGGATATCAGTGTAGACGAATTATTATTAACTCCGCCAGATATAAGTGATTTAACAGGTTTGTGCAGTCGTAGAAAAAATTTTGTATGTAATTCGAGCGTAATGCTTCTTTATCGCTCTTGAAAAATTATCACGCTCCGCTTCGCGTCGCGTGATAACTGTTTTGCGCGAGCGATAAAGTCGCGCATTACGCTCTTAATACATAAATAGCTAGTTCAATCATATTTTTCATTCTATTGTCTGTCATCTTATTCCTTTTACTCATGTTGAATTAGTATCTTAAATAAAAATACAACATTCAATAGTAATCAATGTTAGGCTAGGCACACACCAGTTAGTCAAGATAAGACAATACATGATCAGACTCGTTCAGTCACAATACTCCACATAGTTGCTTGTGAAGACATGTCTAATTGCAAGGCTAATCAGTGTGTGTTCCGTCATAAGCAACTATGTGAAGTATTGTGACTAAACGTGTCTGATCATGTCTTGTCTTGTCTTGACTAACTGGTGTGTACCTAGCCATACTTAAATATTGCCTAGAACCAGAGTAGCCCAGTCAAATAGTCATTATAATGCGGCCCGAACAAACAAAAATTAAGGTAATTGATTTTATCGGTCCATTTGGGTATTAGTAAGAGTAATCTATGGTTTCCCACCAAAATTTCTGAAGGCATAACTTTTGGCAGCCTGAAAACCACGAGATTTTCGTACTTTTTTCAGTTTTTTCACGATAACTCCAGAACAAATTGTTCAATCAATATTCTTGCTCAATTCTTTTTTGAAGAGCATTAAATTCTCTACAATTTCTATCCCCTAAATGTTTTTTTATCTCCAATAGGAAGCGAGTTATAGCTCGTTGAAAATTGTTAATTTTCTTCAATTGCGAAAAAGTGCTAAATCCATGTTTTTTCCTTTTCACTTCTTATATTGTGATATGTGGTATTTTTTGATCGTAATTAGAGTATTACTATGTTGTCAATACAATCACTCATGATAGAGTTGTAATACTCTAATAACGATCAGAAAATACCACATATCACAATATAAGAAGTGAAAAGGAAAAAACATGGATTTAGCAATTTTTCGCTAAGTTGAAAAAAATAACAATTTTCAACGAGCTATAACTCGCTTCTTATTGGAGATAAAAAAACATTTAGGGGATAGAAATTGTAGAGAATTTAATGCTCTTCAAAAAAGAATTGAGCAAGAATATTGATTGAACAATTTGTTCTGGAGTTATCGTGAAAAAACTGAAAAAAGTACGAAAATCTCGTGGTTTTCAGGCTGCCAAAAGTTATGCCTTCAGAAATTTTGGTGGGAAACCATAGATTACTCTTACTAATATCCAAATGGATCGATTAAAACAATAAAATCAATTACCTTAATTATTGTTTGTTCCGATGTACTATTTGATTGGGCTAGAAACAAATAATATTGTACTTAAATATCTTTACTGTATGCCAGAACTGAACAGCAATTCTATTCTATTATGAGAGTTAAATCTGATTCTAGTGAAATAATGAACTCTATTTGTATCCAATTATATGAGAATAAACAACAGCATTATTCAACAGTTGTACTGAGACAAAACTGAAATAGATCAGCTTGAAATGAACGAATTACCCAACCAACAAGTTCCAAGCCCTGAGGCAGCAATCAAAATGGACGGCGTATACTGACCAGGATGTAATCCTCTGTTAAATGTCGCTAATCAATTTGTTCATGCTAACATTCCAATTTTTCTAAAATGGACCCTTGTGAGGGGGGGGGGAAGGAAACGTCTTCTTACTTTCACCTTGGTCAAACTTTCACGTGCTTCATCCTTGTATCATCTTCCTTCTGTTGGAAGGATAACTCTTCCTCTAACTTCTTTCTCTCTTCCTTTAAATTTAGTAATTTTTCATCCTCATATTGTTCATCCTCATTATTCTATACTAGTAGTTCTGCGAACAGCAGACCCCACGCAGCTTTCTCATCCACAAGTATATGATGTCAACTGTTCTAGTTGATTCAGTTGAATCACAATTCACAGTTGAATCATAATTTACTTTAAAAAACTGTTATTTGTG
Organism: Nilaparvata lugens; assembly: GCF_014356525.2. Classification (NCBI taxonomy): domain Eukaryota; kingdom Metazoa; phylum Arthropoda; class Insecta; order Hemiptera; family Delphacidae; genus Nilaparvata; species Nilaparvata lugens. The sequence continues at coordinate 24,920,717 of NC_052515.1, forward strand.
TTCTACTAGATCACTTATGTTGATGTATTATCTTATGTTTTCTTCTAAACTCACTTATGTTGATAAACTCAGTTCACGTTTGAATTTTTATCCCGTCAAAATTTAAAAATCTTAGTTTTCGTTGTTTTTGAGTGAAAATGGACTAAATCTTAGTAAAGTGAAGTCATAACCATATTTTGGACTTTTAAAATGTTATCTAAATTTGGGAGAGAAATAGTACAAGGAGTATCCTTAGTTTTTCTCCCCCAATCAGTGCTTCTTTGTGAAAAATATAAATAAACTAGCCGTCAGGCTCGCTTCGCTCGCCATATCCGTTTGGCCAGACGTTTAGTCTGGACCCCCGTCTGGATCGTCCGAGAATTATCATATGTTAGGACGATCCAGTCGGGGGTCCAGACTAAACGTCTGGCCAAACGGATATGGCGAGCGAAGCGAGCCTGACGGCTAGTAATATAATATTCCCAGGAATAGCTCTGATTGAAGTAGCAGTGCCCAATCAATTTTTCCGCGATAAATGCATTTCAATCTTCAACTTGGTGCCAACCTAACAAAGTCATCTCAACTTAATGCCAACCTGACAAAATTATTAATTTAGTTACCAGTTAACAACTGTTTCGAAGAGGTACTCTCTCTAGTTCTATATTAACATATGGTATGGACATTTTTCAATTATAATTAAGAGAATAAGAAGAATATACATGCTAAAAGACGAACTTTAAACCCTTAAAACCACCCTTGGAGTTAAAATATTACCAAAAGATTTCTTAGGGGTAACTGAACATACCTACCAAATTTGAACGTTTTTGGTCCGGTGGATTTATAGTTCTGCGAGTGAGTGAGTGAGTGAGTGAGTGAGTCAGTCAGTCAGTCAGTGAGTGAGTGCCATTTCGCTTTTATATATATATATATATATATAGACATAAATATGATGATTTATCCAGTTTCGGGATTATCTTTCCATCTGATAAAAACATTTCTCAACTATTTTAAAATTATTTTTTTCAATCAAGAATATTATAATTTCTTCGGCATTATTCAGTTCATTTAATAATTTTTTATTTTATTTTCAATTACCTATTAAATTTGTTTCCAAATGTAAGAATATTGATACCGATTGGCACGCATCATAAAAAAAATCTGGTCTGACGCACTCACACAACTTTCCTTGCCGTTATGAGAATTGATCACCTGACGCTAGTGTACTCGCGCATCTCAAGTCTACTTATAAACTAAGATCTGAATCAGCTGGTGACAGGACAATAACGCTGGAGACATACGAGGTCTGCTATCTCTTCATAGTGAATCATTTAATAGAATCAACAGTTACCAACAGTTTGTAATTGGATAATCACATTTTCTCGAATTTCGAGCTTATTTTCAATTTAGGTCAAAATGTTACTGAACATTAATTGTAGAGATTTTCATGCTCGATCTTTTCCACTCGAAATTTTCTGTTCATATTGTATCTGAAGCCTGATAATTGAGAATCTAAAATCAAACTTTGCATAGATGGGGCGGAGCTCCTGAAATTTTTACAGATATGGGACTTGTGGCAGTTGATAGAGCTTATCGATGACTATTCCAGGTATAAATTTAATCAAAATCGTTGGAGCCGTTTTCGAGGAAATCGCGAAAAACCCTGTTTTTGACAACATTTTCGCCATTTTAGCCGCCATCTTGAATCGCATTTGATCGAAATTGTTCGTGTCGGATCCTTATATTGTAAGGACCTTACGTTCCAAATTTCAAGTTATTCCGTTAATTGGGAGATGAGATATCGTGTACACAGACGCACATACACTCATACACACACACACACACACATACAGACCAATACCCAAAATCCACTTTTTTGGACTCAGGGGACCTTGAAAAGTATAGAAATTTAGAAATTAGGGTACCTTAATTTTTTTCGGAAAGCAATACTATCTTACCTATGGTAATAGGGCAAGGAAAGTAAAAATATTGAAACCCTACCCTATAGCAATAGACACGGTGAGACATCTGTGTAATGCATGCAATGAATAACTTATCACTTGTCAGCTGATTCATTATGAATAATTCTATAGTCTGATTGATCCTATCTTCAAAGTAGCTGATTATAGTGATATCAGAGTATGGAGGAATTCCTTTTCTTTTCAAATTATCCTTAAAATGCAAAATTTCAAAAAACCTTGTGTATAAATTGACGCGCAGTTGAAAAAGGAATATTCGTGCCAAATCTCATCGAATTCTACCAACGCGTTTGGCCGTAATCGTAGACAGACAAAAGCAAATCAAGTTGAAACATAGACCTCACTAAGTTCGGTCAACTAGCAGGAAACCCGTGTTCCGCAAGGGTCTATTTTAAAACTTGACAAACTGAAAACTTGACGTAATGAAATCTTGAAGAATTGAAATTAGGGCTATAACCATCCTCGGTGAATTGAGAATCTATATGCGGAATTTCAAGTTAATCAGTCGAGTAGTTCAGACGTGATGATGTGTCAAGCATAATTTTCCTATCTCGTACGTGTATAAGCCAGTTCTTTCATTTATTATAGTAGCGAGTTAAGAGCTCAACTCGTATCTTATCGATAGCTTATCAGCGCGACCACGACACCGTTATTTAATGCGTAATGATAAATTTCTGATGTTTTATCTGAATTGAATAATTATGTCAAATTGATATTTCCAACAAATACAATAGAATAATGACATATCAATAATAATATTAACATGGAACAATATGAGGATATGAACATTTTTTTTTTACTTCTTAAGATGAGTGTAATTCACTATTTTACATGCACCTATAAATCATAGGAGAGAGTGTAAAACTTTACATAATTTCTCCTATAAAAAAGTTTTTAAAGCTTTCTATAGTTCGCAAAATGATATTCACTTGAAAACCAAAAGACGTTATTTAACACCATCCATAACTCTTTGAAAGAATTATCTTCATATATTTCCTCGAACTTTCCGTCAGACTAAAATCGTTAAAACACTATAAAAATGTCGTTAAGTATTCCATCGATTTCACGGTTCCCTAGCATTTGACATTTTGATGACAAGTTTTATGGCTTGAAAAGCTGAGTCGCATGGTGTTTCACTTTATCTTAATAACCATTAATTGCTAATCTTAGTTTACTTCAGGAATACAAACTACGAAATTTATATTGACAATATCAACTTCTTATTCTTTGAATTACAAAATATCCTTTCTGAATCAATTTAACGATGATATAAAATTGTAATGTAACTTCATAAATCGGCGGTGTTTCAATAAATAATTGTAGATTCTTTAAGAAGGATATAAAATAATATCCTTTCCCATCAACACACGACCAGGATGATGAGAGATGATTAGACCTACGTTTACTTAATTACTTTTTGTTACTATTCACACGACCGGGAAGTGATTTTGGATCACAAAGCCTCCCAGTTGGTGGAGCTTACGTCAAGCAGTCACCCTTCCAACAGCAGTACCGTAAACATGTGTCTCTTATCCAATCTGAGAGATCGGATCATATTATCCTAAACGATCGATAAACTACTTCCCCATTATTTATAATATTATTAGTATTATAAATATTCGTAACAAATTAATGTTTACTTTCTTGTTCAGGGTGACAACATACTTTAGTTAAACCTTGATATACCCCTAGGCTTTTGGTTTCAAGTTTTGAAGTTTTTTTCCAGTTTAATTGAGTATTCAAGTTAATCACATTAGTTTATTTTCCGTTCAGTTCATTTTTCGGACGGCATATACCATACAATTACAAATCATAAATAAAAATATAAATCTCAGTACCCTTATAAATTATATTGTCACAACATGTTTCGGACATTAAATTTGTTGTGACAAAATAATTTAAAAGGGTACTGAGATTTATATTTTTATTTATATTGAAATTAGCCCTAAAGAAAAAGACAATTACAACTCAACTTTTTGGTGAGGCCTTCTCTTATTTCATATGTTGAAACATGTTGTGAATAAAAGTTTTTAAAAAATGGTACTCAGATTTTTAATTCCCAGATAATATTATAACTTACTATTTTTCATAATGACCAAGACAACAGGATTCCAGTTTTACACTACACACCGGTAGTGAACAGAGCAGTAGTGAAAGTGAAAGCAGTGCGCATGCGCAGATCTCAATAGAAGGCCATCGCCATAATAATGCACTGTACATAGTGTACAAGCTAACTTGTAATGTCGCCATTAAATCTGACCAAGATGATGATCTTGATAGAAAATACAAAGAATGATTTCTGGTTCCATCAAGACCAAGATGAAGATCATGATAGAAATAATGATTTCTGATACCATCAAATCTAGTACAAATGATGTTACACTTAATTATAAAAATGCACTTTAAATTGAGTTATAAAATCGCTTCCCGGTGGTTCGGAATCCACCTAAAACTGTAGATCCATTCACCCTACATCATCATCATCCGCCTCATTACCCACGCACAAGCCTAGAGCTCATGTGGGCATCACTCTCAGCAAAAAAAGTTATGTAATCAGACTAAATTTGTAGAAATTTTTATTCTATTCTCTCTGTAATAAGTCAATTTTATACGTTTACAAAATGTAAAATATCAGATAAGTAACTAGAATTTTATTGCAGGGATGTACGACTAATTTTAACTAAATTGAACGATTTTTTCTTTTTTTTCAAGAGAAAGATCCTCGGGACTAAGAAAAAGGACTCCAGTCATGGAGTATAAGAAAAGTCAAGGTCAAAACACGATAAATATTCATCAACAATTTCAAACAATTTTAATTAGTTTCGGAACCCACTCATATATAACACACTGTGTATATAAAGGAGCGTACAGATTTACGCGCCGCAAACATGAGCAATTCACTTTTAATCAGCTGATGCCAAGCTTTTTATATCTGTATGTTACAGTTTCTCTAAAAATACAGATATAGTCAGCTGAATAAAAGTGAATTGCTCATGTTCGCGGCGCGTATATCTGTACGCACCTTAATACACACATCACTCTCAACAAAACATAGAAAATTCTCTAAAAAGTAAATTATTTCTGGAAACAATTTCCTATTTGATGAAAAAACAGCCTTCAAAACCATATAATTTGAGATAACTTTGTTAGGTTTTTTATTAATAATTAATTCAGTTATAATTTTCACCATACAGTGATCAGTTTTTATTATTAATTTCCTATTAATTGAACGATTGTAAATACCGTAAAGATAAATTAAGTTTGATTAAATTGGCCATGGCCTTGCCAAGAACCTTAGCAAAGACTGTATGACTGTACTTGCTCCCAGCAAGGTGAAGTACTTTCAACAGTGGCAGAAAACCTTGATCTGGATTTTCATTCAAATTATTTTAATAATTTATGAATTGAACGTATCATAATTCGTGATTCTCATTGATAGTGTTGGTAATAAGTAGTATAAAATGATTTGTATGCTTACAAGTTTCAGTGAAATGATTCAATGATTTTATAAACCTATAAGCTAACTAAAGGTTAGTATAACCTATAACCTAACTATAGCTTAGTATATAGCTAACAATACTAATCAAATAATTTGAATAGTACATGATTGAAAGTTCATAATTCCTGATTCTTATAGTGAGAGATTGTAATCGTATAAAAAATGTTTTGTATATTTTCAAGTTTCAGTTGAATCATTCAATGGGAAAACACTACTCGTCTTGAGAGTCTCATAGTCCAGTATGCCAGGCTTAACCAAAATTAAAGTTGATCTCAGTTAAAGTATCTAAGAATTACTGAATTGTGGCAGTAATACCATAGAGAAACGATAGCGAAAACGGCTCTAACGATTTTCACGAAATTTGGAACATAGTAGGTTTATGATATAAAAATTCGATTGCACTAGGTCTCACCCTGGGAAAACTCGCTGAAAGACATGGAAAGGATAATTCATCCTTGGAAAAACAGATGATAATTTCGTCTTCTGTCGATAACAGAAGATGCGTGTGCCTGTGTGGGAGATCAGCTGTGTAATCAATCAGCTTACCGTATCTCGCGAGAAATCTAGAAATATGAATAGACTGGATCAAAATAATCTGATTTGTTGACATGACAAATGGTATATCATAGTATCCAAAGTTAATAATTATTTTACAGTTTTAAGTGATTAGTGAGTGTTATTTTGTTATTCAATTTGGTTTGTAAACAATCTAAATTAGACCTTTTCTGTTTTTAAATATTTGGACTGAAAATTGAACCTGAGTTCAAGTGTATGGAACATATACATAACCTAATTTTTGGACCATTTATAGTGTATAGTGTATAATTTGAGGAAGAAACTTTGGGCTGTGCCTGTTAGTCCTTCCCCAATCATTTTGAAGAATTGTGTTCTATTTATCAATAAATAAATAACGAGCGAAGCTCGGTGCCCCGATATTCAATAATGTTATACGATGAATGATTGTGTAATAATGTTTATTTGAATAATGAATGAATGTTTAATAATGAATGAATTTTTTTCAGACTCCTCAAAGACCACCCAAACATTGTTTTTTTAAATCAAGAATCAAGTAACTCACCTTTACTTATAATGAGCACCCTATAAGAGACGGTTTTATAGAGACTGTTTTTCCAGCCAACTAAAAATTAATCTTGAAACCAACACAACATCGAAATTGTGCTATTAAAAATAACCCAATACCACAACAATGAATTTTAAAAATGGTGAATTTTAAATAAGAGACGGTTTTATAGACTGTTTCACCAGCCAACTAAAAATTAACCTTGAAACCAACACAACATCGAAATTGTGTTAATGAAATTAACCCAACACCAAAACAATTAATTTGAAAAATGGTGTTATTATAAAATAACCCAAAACCACCACCACAGCCGAATTTTCAAAATGACGTCACTCACCTAGATAGGGCACCCTTGAGGAGGGGGTTGGTGGCATTTGTAGAGTAGTAATCACCCAGCATCCTGATCTAAGTGCGGTAACTGTAGATTTCCAAAACCCCCTTTTCAGGGTTCTTTCTGAGAGTCCCTGCTTCCCTATTGGCTATCACCGTCAATGGTTAACCGACATCCAAAATGGCATACATTTTCAAAAAATTTCACTCAAATCGTCCAAAAATTGGGCAAAAATACAAAAATACTGCTCCCGGTCTCAACCTAACTAACTACAACCCACATGAGTGTCCTTTCTTTCCTAATTAAATTAAAAAATGTATGCTATTTATAATAAAATCAACAGTAAATATAATATATGTGAAACAAACAGGATGAGAAACACAAACAGTCAATATTTTCTCCAACAATAATAGAAACTTTTAAAATCCGATAGGAAATCACAGATGAATAACTTGAGAGCGTCTAAAAGTAATATTGCAGAATGTTTCAATTTTTATAAAGGATCTTTGTTACCGTGCTATAAACTTCTTTTTACATATAAATTATTGAGCATAAAAAATGGAAACTAGTTAGTAGACTATAGTTCATAAGAGAGCATAAGTTAACATTGGGGTTGATCAATTTTTGAAATTATCGTTCTTTTTCTTGATGAATTTCCAGCAATTTGCACCGAAATTAGGCGGGGCAAGGGGGCGGAGCATTTGTGCTAAGGGTTACCATTGACGGTCTGCACACTGATTGCTAATTATATCCAAGGTTGGTGTCGAGAGTAAATATCTAGAAAGAAAACAGAGAAAACAAAAATAAACTAAAGGAAAAAAGGTGAAATCATAAAATAAAATATAATGAAAAATAACTGAAAATCAAATTGACAAAAAAAGTTAAAATGAGAAAGTAACTGAGAACATTCGAGATGAAATTAAAAAAAAATTGAAAATAAAATCATTAACAAAATACGACACAAATTTAATATACATGAAAAACTCATAAAATTGCAAAAGAACATCCAACAGGGATCACCAACAGGAATAGCAGGGGATACTAAATTATTGCCCAATTGTATACAACAAAGTATTGTTATAATTACACCAATTTTGAGAAAAGTATTTCAAATACAATAAACGATCGAATACAATGTAGTAGAGGATTTAGTTAAACTTCAACAGTCTTGAAGAATTCTTTCAGTCTTTGAAATCTCGTTAAATTAATAAATAATAATAAATAAATATAATTTTATAGCCATTCAACTGATTATAGTTACAGAAAAAACGGCATATTCTAAGTTCAAGATAACACACAACAAATTAGAATTCAAATTCAATATCAAACACACATACATCTATAAATGGATATAAAGTGAAGTTACTTAATAATGGGTTGAAAAATGACCCTGTCTAAATTTATATAATTAGGCTATAAAAAGGTAACTGGAAATTAGGTAATAAGGTAAATGATTTTCTGAGACATTTTTTTCATCTAATAGATTAACTTGATAGTAATCCGGTAATTTTTCTGAAGATATACAGGTAGCCTTTACGGTAGAAAATTCCTGTATATTGTAGAATAATCAACGCCTAAAGGGCCCCATACACTAGGGAACTTGGATCGGCGAACTTGGTTCTTGCAAACCAAGTTCCGCAGAGTAAGTGGAAAATTGGCGAACCGCGAACCAAAATTGTGACGAACTTGGTCTTCAATCTGGATTAAAAACTTTGTTCGGTTCGTCAGCCAGGACGATATATTCTATCTATATATATTCAATATATTTTCTTCCCACAGCAGCTGCAAACTTTGAAACACTCATCTCTAGACCCCGAAAGACACTGAAGTAACGAACAGTTTTTTCGCTCTCCCCACTACAGTGAGTGGGACAAATCCTACACTAACTTAGTTCCCTGAACCAAGTTGGCCGATCCAAGTTCCCTAGTGTATGGGGCCCTTAAATCAACAGGCAATTTTAGGATTTTCCCGTATGCTCCCATATTGTTGAAAAATCGAAATTATGTATAAATTGGAAACAATAGTCAATTCTGCATAATTCAATTAAAATTGGAGAAGTAAAAATATTGAGTGCGCATGGTGCATGGTCGTACTTGGACCACTTTTTACAGGAAGACTTGTATATTGTAGTCAAAAAAGTCTATTCAACAGAAAATACAAGGGGAATATTGATATACACGTAGATATCTGGAAACTGAATAGTTGTTAAGCTATTTAGTTAAGGCTTCTAATGTGAATAGCTTGAGGAGTGATAGGTTAGTTCAACTTCCAACTAACTTGATTTTTAGAATTGATATAAACTGTTGTTAATTGGTGAATAAATTTGATGTGATTTGAAAAAAATCTGGAAACTAGATAGTTATTGGACTGTTTAGTTTGGGTTAGGTTGTGTAGGTTATGGCATAGACTAATATCATTGGTTTGAATCTGTGTAGTATATTACTGAAGTATACAAAACTAAGAGATATTATTTGTGATATTTGGAAACGAAATATCTAAATAGATATTAGCTACTCTGGAAAGACAGGTAACTTGTCATACTGTGAAATGTCAAGATTGTTGAGGAACGTCAGAAAAGGAGAGATAATCCAAGAAGTGGGAAAATCACACAACAGCCATCCAGCACATAAGAGGCCTCAAGTCTTCCGCATTCCTCTCTCATAGTAGACAGAGAGAGAATGAGAGTGAGAGAGAGAGAGAGAAAGAGAGAGAACTGACTACAAGAATAAGATAGAGAAGGCTGATGGTATTTAGTGGGTCCTCTACAGAATATACGTATAGAAATATAATGAGAGAGGGAAAGAGAGAGAACTGACTACAAGAATAAGAGAGAGAAGGCTGATGGTATTTAGTAGGCCCTCTACAGAATATACGTATAGTAATATAATAGTTTTTACTCTGAGAATATTATAGCTTTTGAGTTGGAGTGAGAAGAAAGATACAGTAATTAGTCAAGAATAGAGAGAAGCAGTTGGAGTGAGAGAGAAAAGTCGGAGAGAGGGAGAGCGAAAAAGTAGTCTGAGAAAAGAATGGTAATAGATTACCATTAGTGCATTTGGTGAGAGGAAAGAAAATGAGAAAAGTGCAGTGTGGTTTCAGTGTATGAGAGAGAGAGAAGGAGTTAGAGTTTGAGAGTTAGAGAAAGAGAGAGAGAGCGAGTGATGAAGGTAGTGGAGAAGGAGGAGGTGGAGAAGTAAGATCAGGAGAAGGAGAGGTGACAGAGAGAGGGAATATTTGAGTGACACCAGTAAGGTAAGGTAGCCAAGGATCGACCTTCCGACGTCTGATGACCTACTTATCTGTGTGAGAGAAAGAGAGGGGACAGTGTGAGAGAGAAAAGTGAGAGGAAGATAAGTAGACAAGAGAGGGAAGAAAAGGATTGGAAAATGAGACTTCAGTCATGTTAATAGTCAGGAATTGTAATGATATTTCAGTAAACTATATCAAGGAATAATCAGTTTTTGACTACAGTTTAATAATAAGTAGTTTTTGACTAGAGAATAATCAGTTTTTTACAGTATTTGACTACTTCTCAGTAGGTAACTTTGACTGTACTGGGTGTACCCAATCAGAATTCAAGGGAAAGAGCATGAGGGGGGAGGGGCAAAAAGGGTTTCCAGTAAGAGATAGTATATTCCAACAATATGAAGCATTTTTATTGTAGATAATCATTAAATAGAATGATATTAATTTAATCATCCCGGTTGGATAGAATAGTCTAATTATTTACTGGTTTTAATAAATTAATGAATGAAAAAGATTTGATAATGTGAAACCCACTAATTTATCTATTGAAAATACATTGGGCCTACATGAAACATGAAAATAATACAACTTGAATAATTGACCGAGCGAAGTGAGGTCTAAGATTCAAGTCGACGTTTTGACATTTCTCTTAATGTTCAACTGAATGTTTAAATGTTTATATGTTGCGCATTTACGGCGAAACGCGGTAATAGATTTTCATGAAATTTGACAGCTATGTTCCTTTTTCAATTGCGAATAGAAATTTAGAAATTGGGGTACCTTAATTTTTTTCGAAAAGCAATACTTTCCTTACCTATGGGCAAGGAAAGTAAAAATCAGACTATAGAATTATTCATCATAAATCAGCTGACAAGTGATTGATTACACAGATGTGTGGAGAAGCCAGTCTATTGCTGTATTTCCATAAGGTCTAAAGTTTCAATCAGGTATTTGTGGATGAGAATACTGCGTGAGGTCTACTGTTCACAGAACTACTAGTTTGAGGTAATAGCCTTGATTGTTAACCTATCATCAATCTCTAGTTAACTGAAAACTTGAACATTGAGCAGTAGAATGTACAGTGTGGGTGAAGCCCTACGATTGGCCATTAGCAGTTGACCAATGACCGTTGAGCTCTACTGTCATTAGCTGAGACTAGACTAGAGTTGGGCGAGTCTAATCTCGGCCAATGACAGTAGAGATCAACGTTCATTGGTCAACTGCTAATAGCCAATCGTAGGGCTTCACCCACACTATATTATATTCTGCTGCTCAATTTTCAACCTTTCAGTACTAGAGTTTCATAATATATAAATATTAATAACTGAAACAGGTGCATTATCTCAAATTGTGTCGATAAATTGATAATTTCAAATTGTTTTCATCAAATATGTATATTACCACAACATCTCCTTCACAACAACACAGAAAACTAAAAATATTAATTTATTCAAATTGAGTAATCAAATATGAATAATCAGAAGCTGTGCATAATTTTGTTTTGAAATATTTATTTCAAAACCATCCTATGTGGCCTACCTGGCTAAATAATGTTATAATTTATAATTATTATTAAACAAAAATCCCAATTAAATGGTGTAAATCACCCCGAAGACTTCTGCTACTGCAAATATTGACAACAGGGTGAACAGCTAGATGGAAATTCGATGAGCGCTACTATACAGAAATTATTTGTCAATTTCCATCTAGGTGTTTACACTGTTGTCAAAATTTTCAGTAGCAGAAGTCTTCGGGGTGATTTACACCATTTAATTGGGATTTTCGTTCAATAATAATAGTTCATTAATTTAGCAATTGAACAAATGCAACTTCAAATTTATTTCCATCTGTAAATAATTTTGTTATCTCTACTGAATTCGGATCACCATAATATGCTGTGCCAATAATACTGTTATCAAAGAGATAAATTTAACATTTATCTCAACTAGAAAACTAGATGGCAACTAAATGCATTCATTAGAGGAGTTCAAAAATTGTTTACAAATGATGTGTACAGTGGAGTCTCCTAGCCTAATGCACGCTGTAATTAGTGTAAATAAAAGAAGACAATCAGTATTGTTGTTATCAGTTATCAATATAGTCAAGGTTAACAGCATTTCGTAAACAAAAATTAGAAACTACTTCTGTTCAGTTCGAATGTCATCTCAACGAAATAAGTGTGCTGTAAGTTGCATCAGTGTTCTCTCCAATTATCTATCTCTTTCTCTCTATCTCACTCCTCTCTGTCACTCTCTCACACTCTCTCAAACTCTTTCTCTCATTCAGTTTAGCTTCTCTTCACCGCTCCAATCATACTCTCTCTTTCTCTCTCTCTCTCTCTCTCTCTCTCTCTCTCTCTCTCTCTCTCTCTCTCTCTCTCTCTATCTATCTCTCACAGTATCTCTATCTCTCTCACACACACTGTCTCTCACTCAGTTTATCATCTCTTTACCGCTCCAATCATACACTCTCTCGCTCTCTCCCATATTGTATAGCATATTATGTCTCTCACTCATAAGGGAAAGCTACAGCTTATTGCAAATAAGTGATAAAATCATAGAATGCTGTTTCAAATGACGCATGTATAATGATTACTTCTTTGAAATCAATGATACTGGAACTTAATTTCTTTATAATCTTTATTATTTCAATCTTACATTAATCTTGTCCTACAACGTTTTTCTTCATCTCGTTCTTCTTCTTTCTTCTTCCTCCTCCTCCTTCTTCTTCTTCTTCTTCTTCGCCTTCACTTCCGCCTTCACTTCCGCCTCCTCCTCCTCCTCCTCCTCCTCCTACTCCTCCTCCTCCTCTTTCTTCTTCGCCTTCTTCTTCTTCTCCGCCTTTTTTCCCTTCTTCTTCTTCTTCTTCTTCTCCGCCTTCCTCTTCTTCTTCTTCTTCTTCTTCTTCTTCTTCTTCTTCTCCTCTGTGTTCATCATCTTCATCTTTCTGTGTTCCTAATCTACTCTGTGTACTTCATCTTCTCCCATCTTTTCTCTTGTTCTTCTGACGTCTTCTTCTCATTTTCCCCCACAATCTTCTTATTACCTTAATCCTTTGTCTTGTCATTTATTCATTTTGTCAATCTCCTACCTACCTCCTGCTCATTTTCAATGTGATTAACCTTCCAATATCAGAAACTGATTAACCATCCTCTCTATTCATTGAATGAGGAGGAGATTGTAAACTTTGCCAGTCTCTTTGATTGGTCAATTGATAGTGTTTAATTAATCGACAGGAAGAAAAATGGAGTTCAATTGAATCTGCTATTCCATCTTCTTCTCCCCATACTAAAACACCTTTTCCTCTTTCCTCTATCATCCTATTCTCGAAATCTCTGCAATACAAAGTCTTTATAAAAATGAAAAACATAACCCAAGTATCATGTTTTCCCCATCATTTACAGTTCATGCAATACTTTTTCACTTATTTCCATTTTCCTTATACATTATAGACTGCTGAATATTTCCTTGATCTCCGTGTCATTCTCTCCATTTCTCTCTTTTCGTAGAAAATACAACATTTATCTCTTTATCCTCTCTCAGTTCCCTTATCATTTTCTACACTTTTCTCCTCCATTTCATCTCTTTTTCTCCTTTTTTGGTAGAGAGTTAGTGGGGAGGATATTTTTAATATTCTTTCCGAAGAATGGACATTGATATGTCCAAAGCTCCGCCAATTTATGTAGATGCATAACAATATAATTATTATCTATAGTTATTATATTACAAATTGCTTTTTCATATCATATACAGTTCAATAATTATTTTCTTAGTCTATATTATGTAAATTCATCTATAATTTTGCTGTATTGTAAGCTATTGTATGTAAGTGTATAAGCCAGTATATATTGTAATCTACATAAATAAAGTACTCAATCAATCAATCAATCAATCTCTATTTCTTTTCAACATCTCCTCTTTATTGCAGCTTTTCATATTCTCCCAAGTTTTCTTCTACTACTTTTTCTTCGTTTTTTTCTTCTCCTTCTTCTTCTTCTTCTTAAATGTGTTATCTTCTATTCAAACATTTCAGAAAGATAGAAGTGATCCATGGACACATTATCAGGGCTGCACTCGGCAAATAAAATACGCTACCCCAGCTCTCTATTATATAGAGAGTTCAAAGTACTTAAAATTAGACAAATTTTTGTAAAGAATTTAATTTTGTATCTGAATAAAAATAGAAATCTGTTCGCAGCTCATGTAAAAAGTATAGTTTTCGTTCGCCTACCATTTTTCCTGTACCACGAACGGACCTAACTGTTTGTAGGAGGCAATTTGATCATATATGCCATAAATTAATCAATTGTATACCGGAAAATTTTCTCATGAACAAGATCTCAAAGTCAACTTTGCAAGTAATAGAGGATTGGATAAAATTGCAGGGTGAATTCAATAATATCTTGTAGTAATTGAAATCTTCTGTTCCTATATATACTTTTCAATTTTTCTTTTCTTTCTCTTTCTCCTTACTTTCTTCTTTCGCTTTCATCCTTCTTTCTCTTCCCTTCTTCTTCTTCTTCTCCTCCTCCGCCTTCTTCTTCTTCTTCTTCCCCTCCTTCTCCTTCTTCTCCTACTCCGCCTTCTTCTTCTTAGTCTTCATCTTCTTCTTCTTAGTCTTCTTCTTCTTCTCCGCCTTATTCTTCTCCTCCGCCTTCTTCTTCTTCTTCACCGCCTTCTTCTTCTTCTTCTTCTTCTTCTTCTTCTTCTTCTTCTTCTTCTACTCCACCTTCTTCTTCTTCTCCACCTTCTTCTTCTTCTTCTTCTTCTTTCTTCTTCTTCTTCTTCTTCTTCTTCTTCTCTCACTCTCTAACATTTTTGTGAACATAAGTGTTTCAAGTGTTTTTAACTTTTCAAGTGTTTTACATTTTCCCTTACAAGCTCTATCAGTTTAGTACTATTACTATGTACCTATGCCAGCGCACAAACCTAGGTTTTGTTGGCTTTGTCAAATAGATAACAAGTTATTTTTTAATTAAAGAGTTTATGTGTTATTGGAATCTTATGTATTTCTTGCTTGTCTATTATTTTTATGATTCATAGTCTTCATTGTATTGTTTTCAATTTGACAATAGTTATTTGTGCAATTAGTGCGCAAAGTGACAGTTTGCTGCACCGAAAGAAACGTTTACACGAATGGTTTCTTGAGTGCAGCAGAGGAACTTTGCGCATGTATTTCACATTAAATTTTTCCTACAGTTACCATTGAATATGAAAAGTGGGAAATTATGGGTAAAATTCCCTGAAATGCATCAAATGTTTTTCTGTGTAATTTTATTATTAATAAAAACCTTAATTTATTTAAAATTGAATAATGATGTAGTAGTAAATGAATGAAAGCGGCTGTCACTCATGTGGTGGATGTCAACTGCTGTCATCCACTGCCTTCATATTATTATAACGTGCATCACAGTCACTGTTACCAACTTCATTTTTTTATTTTGCTGTACTGGTGCTCCATATAACCTACTAACTATTTTGCGTTGCCATGTTGCAAATCTGGAGTGCAGAAAAAAATTTTTTCCTACAGATACCTTGAAAAGTGACCATTTCTGCACTGATTACAGGCCGCAAAGAATCACTTTTCCGCACTAGTGCACAAAGTGAGTACTTTGCGTACTCCAGATTTGCAGCATGACAACGCAAAATAGTTAGTAGGTTATATGGAGCACCAGTGCAGCAAAATCAAAATTAAGTTGGTAACACTCATAGTAAGGCCCACGTTATAATGGCAGTGGAGAACAGCGTTGCCTTGCCATTATAAGCCTTGATTATAGTCATTTCAATGCTTACATAAGATAAACCCCCTTCAAGCAGTCACATAAATTTTCAATTGAATTACTAATCATTATAATTCAATTATTATTATTCAATTTGACAATAAATTAAGGTTTTTATTAATAATAAAATTACACAGAAAAACATTTGATGGACTTCAGTGAATTTTACCCATAATTACCCACTTTTCATATTCGATGGTAACTGTAGGAAAAATTTAATGAGAAATACGTGCGCAAAGTTCATTTGCTGCACTCAAGAAACCATCATTCCGCACTCGCCTACGGCTCGTGCGTAAACGTTTCTTTCGGTGCAGCAAACTATCACTTTGCGCACTAGTTGCACAAATAACTATTCCCGCACTAGAGCGGAAAAGTGATTCTTTGCGTTCTGTAATCAGTGCAGGAATGGCCACTTTTCAAGGTAACTGTAGGAAAAATAAATTTGAATTTTGAATTTGAATAATCCCTCTCAATAATTCATCAATCTACACATTACTCGGTTCCAAACATCCATTATCTATACTATTTGCTTAGAAATCGTTCAGTTGAAGCAAACAGAGCCATGTTGGGAAGAAGCATAATAGCTGTCTTATTTTACAGGCCGCATATTATCATGACAGTATTTGCACAGCTGGTCTCAAAACTTGATTACAGTCTTGAAGAAGGCAGTCATTACACTCTCTTCAATCAAACATGATTCTTTCGAATCTGAAATCCTGTATGAGTTAAGACGTTAAGCCCCGTCCGTACACACACATATATTTTTGTTCGTACGATATTTTTCCGTCCTTATGAATTCTATCAGATTAAACGGAACTTGACAAACACATCTGATTGAAATCATCTGTTTAATCTAAATAAAATTTATAAGGACGGCATAATACCGTTCGAACAAAAATCGATGTGTGTGTGCGAGGCTTAAGACGTTAGTATCAAAATCAACTTTCAGTATGGTTCCAATATTGATTTATGTGAATAATTGACGTTAAGAAAACTTCTAGTTGTGAAAAACTTTTTAATGGATAAAAATACCTCATAGAGAAGAACATAAATTAATACGTGATTTCGAGAATAGAATAGAATAGAATAGAATATTCATTTTATTCAACAATAATACAGAAAATTTCCATACAGTTGAATAACGTCAGGAAGATTTACAGTCAAAAACTTTATAAAAGATACTCCACACGGCAAGTTATTATGTAAATTATACATTAAAATTACATTGGCATACATAAATAACATTGAAACACACTACATTCCATTTAAAAATTCGTCAATACTATAGTAACTCTTATCAACTAAGAACCTATAAAAGTCTGTTTTAAAGGTATGCGTCCTAGGATTTAAATGAGTTGGCAGCCTATTCAATAATTTCACACCAATATAACTGGGCTTCTTCTTATAAAGAGAAAGTCTATGATATTGAACAGTTTGAACACTGATATTATTTCTATGCCTGGTATTATGATGGTGTACATCTGAATTTGCTGTGAAGCTATTTATATTTTTTACCACTAACATAATCACTTTATAAATGAAAATACAAGGAACTGTGAGAACTGAAAGATTTCTGAATGCATCTCAGCAAGTGTGGTTAAAGCCTAAACCTGCTAAGTATCTTATTGCCCTTTTCTGCAAGATAAATATTTTATTCATGTTCTGCAAAGTTGTGGATCCCCAAAGTTCAATGCCATAAGAAATGTGTGAATAAATCAATGCAAAATATAGGACTCTTCCCGTGTCTAGGGGTACATAGCGTATGATGTTTCGCAGGACAAATAAATTAGTACTTATATGGCTGGCAAGTTTTTCAATATGAGCATCCCAAGAAAGGCTTCTGTCAATTACCAGACCTAGAAGATTTGTTTCTATGACATTTTCTACCTTTGAGTCTCCAATATTAAAGACCGGTTCAAAGAAATAATTTTTAAAACCAAATTGCATATATTTACTCTTATTTGGATTGACTGACAAAAACGACTCGTTATAATATTGAACAATGAGGTTTGTAAGAGTTTTGGCATTTATTTCAAGTTCATTGAGGCTCTTATCATTAAACATCAGGGTTGTATCGTCGGCATACAGAGTAACATTAACACCTACTGGGACAGATGATTGCAGATCATTGGTGTACAACACAAAAAGCAAAGCAAAGAACACATCACACATCAGTTCGGGAGTTTTGAAACTAGCTAGATCGTTGTCATCAATCATCAAATAAGTCTTTTATATTCAACAGTGTTGAAAATGTGACTGAAAAAGCTACAAATTTGCAAAATAGAAGAAGAATTGTCAATACAGTATTTATCAGTATTTTTTCAGAAATCCTTTGTCTCCAACTGCCACTATAACGTGGACCTCACTATGTTATTCGTTTTTGTTTTGTAAATTCATTTTTCTCTCAATAAACCCAGTTCTTCTGCATCTATTACTACTCTATATTGGATAGTTTGTCTGTATGATTCATGGTTTATGACAATTCGCCTCATGGTCTATTTAAAATTAAACAAAATACTAAAAAATTGTCAAAAACCACATATTTTATTGATATTTAGAAAATTGGCAATATGAGAGATTGACAATGGTGTAACAACCGAAACCGATCTTTCTAAATTTCAATAAAATCAGTGGTTTTTGACAATTTCTTAGTTTTTTTATCTAATACTAGCAGGTAACCCGTGCTTCAATGGTCCGTTTTGAAACTTGACTGAGTTGAATGTTGAAGAGTTTGAAGTAGACATAGAACCATCCTCAGTTAATAAAGAAACTATATGCAAAATTTTAAGTTGATTTCAGTCCAGTAGTTTAGACGTGTTGATGCGTCAAACATAATTTTCCTATCCTGTACGTGTATAAGCCAGTTCTTTCCTTAATTATAGTATAGATATGTTCTTCAACTTGGTACTAACATAATAAAGTGACATAACTCAAATCTTGTTCAGCAACCTTACTCAACTTAATGCCAACCTGACAAAATAGGAATGGCTATTAATTTAGTTACCAATTTTAACTAAAATCTGTATCGAAGAGTTAGATTATAGTTCTATACTAGCCGTCAGGCTCGCTTCGCTCGCCATATCCGTCTAGCCAGGGGGCGGAGCCCCCTGGACTCCCGACTGGATCGTCCAAGAATGAGATCAGCAGGCTCGCTTCGCTCGCCTGCATTTTTTATTTGGGCATTTTTATCATATGTTAGGACAATCCAGTCGGGGGTCCAGACTAAACGAATTATGGCAAGCGAAGCGAGCCTGACGGCTAGTAATATAATCTTCCCAGGATTGAAGTAGCAGTACCCAATCAATTTTTCCGCGATAAATGCATTTAAATCTTCAACTTGGTGCCAACCTAACAAAGTCAACTCAACTTAATGCCAACCTGACAAAATTATTAATTTAGTTGCCTGTTAACAACTGTTTCGAAGAGGTACTCTATCTAGATTATAGTTCTATAGTAACATATGATATGAAAATTTCAATTATAATTAAGAGATTGGGAGAAGAAGAATATACATGCTAAAAGACGAACTTTAAACCCTTAAAAACAACCCTTGGAGTTAAAATATTGCCAAAAGATTTCTTAGTGCGCATCTAAAGGGCCAACTGAACATACCTACCAAATTTGAACGTTTTCGGTCCGGTAGATTTTTAGTTATGCGAGTGAGTGAGTGAGTGAGTGAGTCAGTCAGTGAGTGAGTGCCATTTCGCTTTTATATATAGATTAACATATGGTATGTATTCATGTTCCAACATTAATTAAATTCCAACATTAATTCTGAAAAATTTAAAATCGGCCTTCGAGGTGCACGAGATTTGATATTTTTAGAGTCTGTGTGCATAATTTGAAGATCTAAATCCTTCCCGTTTTTCCGGTATGCAATCCACAAGTTGACATGTTTTGATGCGAGCAAACACAACCCTACTCTCTCTTATTATATAGATCCTCAATATCAACTACACGATAAGCTTCATGGTTTATATATTCTTGTCCCTGGAATTTGTGATGGTATGTGGTGGAATTGGTCGCATTGAAATGGTGTAATGCGATTGGTCGCCACGGATGCAGCATATTACTTTGTCTTCTAAATTGACTTTCATTCTTGAGTGAACTGGCTGGAGGTCGTTTCGTCACTTCTTGCTAACTTTCTCTTCGGCTCAACACTGAACATCAACATCAACACCAACTCAGACAGTTCTCTCCAATAAACTGATATTTATTTCACTGAATATTGTGAACTTGTAATACTAAGAACTAATGAAATATCTAAAATTATTTCACTGAATATTGTGAACTTGTAATACTAAGAACTAATGAAATATCTAAAATTATTTCCCTGAATATTGTGAACTTGTAATACTAAGAACTAATGAAATATCTAAAATTATTTCACTGAATATTGTGAACTTGTAATACTAAGAACTAATGAAATATCTAAAATTATTTCACTGAATATTGTGAACTTGTAATACTAAGAACTAATGAAATATCTAAAATTATTTCATTGAATATTGTGAACTTGTAAAACTATGAACTAATGAAATATCTAAAATTATTCTAGGAAGTTCGTATGAGATGTTGACATTATACAAAACAACAATTTCTCTTGAATACACTACTGTGTATTGCACTAGATATTGTAATTGACCGAGCGAGGTAAGGTCTAAGATTCAAGTCTACGGTTTTGCATTTCTTTTTATGTTTTTATGTTTGTATGTTCCTTTTTGAATTAGGCGTCGACGTATCTACAGGATTTTGGAAATTTTGCATTTCAAGGAAAATATAATAGGAAAAAGAAGCCTCCTTCATACGCCAATATTAGAGTAAAAATCAGACTATAGAATTATTCATCATAAATCAGCTGTCGAGTGGATTATAAATTGACCTTAAATAGATATAGACCCACAATGCCTTCCCAATGATAGCTCTCACTTGAAATTGAAGGCCGCCATTGGGGTATTTTAGCACGATAGTAAGATAAGTTAGTGAACTTTTTTCACTCTACCTTTAACCACGAAAAATGTGAAGCAGAAAATGAAGAATAAAAATAAATTAATGAGAAGAAAAGAAAAAGAAAACCAGATCATGGTTTCTTGTTAAAACTAATTATTCATGTTGAACATCTACAACACACCAAAATGTGGATGAAATTAACAACAGTTCAATCAAATATTACATAGAAACATTTCCTCTACATTAATAAAGCTTTACGATCCTCGTTAATGAGTGGAATTATTGAGAAAGTATAAAAAGGAAAGAAAGAATGATACCTCAGATAGCAATCCCATTTTTTATTAAAAAAACCTTGGAAATATATATAACCTTTCTACAACCGATTAGATTCGATAATTTATTCATATAGATTACTAGTCTGACTTGAATACTAGATAATTACAATCATGAACAAGATCGTAAAATATTCAATTTATTATACAGCGCAGCAAAAAATAAATAAAAAAAAGAATTAAGAGTGTCTTTCATTGATCAAAATGCTTCCGATAACATGAAGTAGTTACTCCTGTACTCTCTACTCAGGAAAAGTACTGAAGGTCCTCTCTGTCATACAACCCTGAGAGAGATCATAAACGTACGTCTCTTTCTAATGAGAAAGAGAGAAAGTGAGAGAGGGGAGAGAGAGACAAAGATAGATAGATAGATATAGAAAGAGAATGTAAACGAGAGAGAAAGAGCCACACAGATAGAGAGAATTGAATTGAATTGAATCGCCGCCTTTATTTATTTATTGAGAGAGAGAGAGAGAGAGAGAGAGAGAGAGAGAGAGAGAGAGAGAGAGAGAGAGAGAGAGAGAGAGAGAGAGAGAGAGGAGAGTGAGAGAAAGAAAGACACATATAGATAGAGAGAGAGAAAGAGGGATAGAGGAAGAGACACAGTGATAGAGAGAAAGAGTGATAGAGATAGAAAGCGTGATAGAGAGAGAAAGAAACACAGAGATGGAGAGAATTGAATCGCTGCCTTTATTTAGAGAGATTGATTAATTGATTTTATGCCTTTATTAAGGCGGAGTTAGGACTGTTGGTCCTCTCTGCCACACAACCCTTGAAGAGAGTGTGTGTGTGTGTGTGTGTGAGAATAAGAATAAAAAGAATGACTGCCTTTATTTTATACCTGGGAGGGCGAAGTTAGGGCGCAGTCGGCCCACTCTTACACTTGACCCTCCAATACAATACTAAATTATAATTTAACAAGCAATACTCAGTAAAATAAAATAAAACAAAACTATATTTTAAATGAAAAAAGTAAAAAAAAAAATTATAATGATAATAAGTGGAATAGTGAGAGAGAGAGAAAGAGACACATAGATAGAAAGATAGATAGAGAAAAGAGAGAGAAAGAGGGATAGAGAGACACAGTGATAGAGAGAGTAAGAGTGATAGAGAAAAAAGGGATAGTGATAGGGAGTATAAGAGAAGGAAAGAGAGAGAGAGAGAGAGATTGATTGATTGATTACTTTATTTATGTAGATTACAATATATACTGGCTTATACACTTATATAGAATAGCTTACAATACAGCAAAATTATAGATGAAATTACATAATATAGACTAAGAAAATAATTATTGAACTGTATATGATATGAAAAAGCAATTTGTAATATAATAACTATAGATAATAATTAAATTGTTATGCATCTACAAAAATTGGCGGAGCTTTGGACATATCAATGTCCATTCTTCGGAAAGAATATTAAAAATATCCTCCCCACTAACTCTCTACCCTCAAATCTCACCCACAAACTCTCTACCAAATCCCACTAACTCTCTACCACTATCTCTCTCTAGAGAGAGATAGATAGAGAGAGAGAGAGAGTGAGAGAGAGAGAGAGAGAACGTGAGAGAGAGAGAGAGAAAAGTCGAGGAGACACAGAGATTGAGAAAGAGACACAGTGATAGAGAAAGAGTGATAGAGAGAGGAAAAGACACAGAGATAGAGATAGAGAAAGAGTGAGAGAGAGAGATAGGGAGAATAAGAGAAGGAAAGAAAAAAAAGTGAGAGCTTGGAGAGTGAGAGAGAGGAGATAGAGTGGAGTAATAAAACCGGCACCCTTTTTTTTCATTTACCCATATGAAACCGGATAAAGAAATTAACCCACCGAATATATATCTCAGTACGATTGAGTAGGCGTTGGCTGGTTAATCCTAGTCCACAAGTATCCGCATGAACCTACTAAGCAGCATGATTTACACTTAACATTACTTTATAGTGCAGTACCCACACAGCGGTCTACAAAATGCAACTTAGACCTGAGGGCACTTACAAATCGAAGCAAGGCCAGGACTTACTGAACTTAATAGAACTTGGCCTAGTCTACTACAGATAACCGAATGACGTAACTGATATCCAATAATATATATTGTGTCTCAGCTAAAACATTAAAGTCGGGAATATAATAGCTTACATGACAATTATTATAATTTTTAAACACCAATGACGCAAGTTAACTTTTTATTTCGAGTGTTTCAACTGTCTTCAAACTACCAGGAAGTATATTATTATATAATTGATGTTGATTTGAATTTGATGACGGTGTCTTTTATACGCACACTGTTTATATGAGTCGTTGAAAATACACAAAATTAATAATACAACTATCTATATTGTAACGGTTATTAGCATAAAACCTTCCTGTAACAGGACCTCTCATTTAATAAATATTGATTCAGGGTGTCCGTGTCAAGAAGGTGTTATTTATTTATCTTTTATTTATGTATCTATTTTTGTGTTTATGTATTGTAAATTAAGTGTGTAATTGAAGAATTTTGAAGTAACATATAACCTCTAGCTACATTTAGAGATCCTGTAACAGGATCTCTCATTTAATAAATATTGTTTCAGGGTGTCCGTGTCAAGAAGGTTTTATATATTTATTTATGTTTTTGTTTATGAATTGTAAATTGAGTGTGTAATTGAAGAATTTTGAAGTGACACATAACCTCTAGCTACATTTAGACTGTTGTATAAATTAGAATTGGAACCGTTTGGGCGTAACTGTGGCCTGTGGTACTTTTCTGTAAGTTGTATAATTCTGAATGATTGAATAAATAAATAAATTATACACTTTATGAGTAGAATACTAAACCTGGGTTTTACCATAGAGAGAAGAATACTATAAAAAAAGGTAATATATAATCTCTGGTTTTACCCATACAGCGCTAACTAATCTCCGGTTCAAATTTTCTGTTCTGTTATGATAGTTATCCAAATTGAATGGAACTACTCTTGGTATTGTCTGTACCACAAATTTACCAACACATTTTGAGATACTAGTTTCGGTTGTAATACCATTATCAATCTCTAGTAAACTGAAACCTTAAACATTGAGTGGTCGAATTTATAGTATGGGTGAAGCCCAACGATTGGCCATTAGCTGTTGACCAATGAAGGTTGAACCAGAGATGACAAAAATAATCTTTAATAATAATAATAATCTTTAATAATAATAATATTTCCTTACTTTATGGTTGAGCTCTGCTGCCATTGGTTGAGACTAGACGCGCCCAAGTCTAGGCTAGTCTCGGCCAATGGCAATAGAGCTCAGCCTTCATTGGTCAACAGCTAATGGCCAATCGTAGAGCTTCATCCATACTATACTCTGCTGTTCAATGTTTAAGCTTTCAGTTTACCTGAGATTGATAATGGTGTAAAAACAAAATTAGTATCAATAATTGGTTCAAGAAATTAGTAGTTTGGACAATAAATTAGTAGTTTGGACTATAAATTAGTAGTTTGGACAATAAATTAGTAGTTTGGACAATAAATTAGTAGTTTGGACAATAAATTAGTAGTTTGGACAATAAATTAGTAGTTTGGACAATACAATAATTGGATAACCATTCTTTGGACAACAATTTCTGCGTTTTCATGCAATATAGATATCTAAACATTCAGTTTACTGAAGATTGATAATGATTTTATCTCCTACAGTTTTTGAAATTTGGGAGAAGAGCAGTTTTGGGCTAGGCCTGTTGCTCTCGCCCAGTCATATATTTTTTATGATTTGTAATAAATTTGTATTGATGAATGAATGAATGAATAATCTTCACAACAACATTACTCTCTGGCTACTTATTGAATTTATTTATATGCTTTTATGAATTAGTCCAGTCAAATGGTCATTTCTCAAAAAGCAGCCACTTTTCACGAAAAAATTTCTCGTCGGTTTCATAATATGTATTTTGGGGTGCTGAATTCCCTAGAATCCTCAAATTTTGGGATTTTTCATTTTAATTTCGAGAACTTTGGATTTTAAACCAAATTATGGACTCAATTATGAATGAATTTATGTGCTTTTGGACAGTTATGGATTATGCTTGTTGGCTCCTTGCCAATAATAATTATTGTAAATATTTGTAGTTAATCTATAGTACAACTACTGTTACAGTACTATTAAACAGTGATTGTGCATCACAACCACTGATACTAATAAACATTAGTGTCCTTGTACTACAGTATTATTCAATTTCCACTAGTATTCAATTTTATTTTTAATATTCTATCTTTTTTTATACTCTTACTATGTATAATGAATAATTGTAATTTTTTGTTATGGAAGCAATTTTTGTATCTATTGATTTATTTATGTAATATTGTATTTTTATTTTTTCAATACAGCTTTTATTAAGACTAGCTGTGAGTTTTGTAACGATATTTAGTTTTACAAATTTCTGATTGAGTGGACTGTAATTTTAATCGATTTAATATTCAATATATTCTGACAGAAAAGTACTAATGAATCCATTCATGATGCAATGAAAAACTCTATTATTAAAACTTACCCCGGCTGATGATCTATGCTGTAAGTCAGAGTGATTTTTATCTATAGGTAGATTAAATTCAAACGGCGTCAACAATATTATCAGAAATAAGATCCACTCAACGTAAATTATTTGAAAATAGAAAACCCACGTCTTCCCAGATAAAAGAAACGCCATACCTGTCCAAACTTCAGCTGTTATCGAATTCGTATCATTTTCAGATACGGTAATCAGCATTGCATGTTGTCCAACTCGTGTGAGAAGAGACTTTGACCGATAATGTGGTTGAGGAATGTCGTTTCTAACTGCATAATGAGCGGTTACTATCTATAGCCGATATGATGTCTCATTTTTCAGCTATCTCTTACATATTCAACAATATTATCAAAGTGGTTCGATTCTGTCCTAGAAAAAATTAACGAAGTAGCGCTAGTTTTAATAATGGACGGTTATTATCGAAATTTCTTGTATCTCTTTCTTTACTTGCAGATGAACAAATGAACTTGATAATAATATACTTATGAACTTATAATAATGAGCATGAACGTTTTACAGTAGAAACATAACCTATTATTTGGACATTTTATTAATTTATCAAAATTTGGGAATGGAATAGATTTGTGCCAAGCCTGTTGTTCCTTCCTAATCATATTAATATGATTTGTGATTCTGTCCACAAAAAAATAAATAAATGAATAAATAATGTACTTATGATGATTTCTTACTTACTTTCTAAATTAGTATGTTGCATAGAATATTATTACCATAGTGAGGTCCACGTTATAATGGCAGTGTTTGATTAGCAATGGTATTACCATCCTTGCCTATCAGTCAAAAAGCAGATGGCACTGTCTCTTTGTCGCTTTGCTCTGTTGCCAGATCGTCTTTTAACAATGTAGAATTAATAATTAATTGACAAAATATTTCATCTTAATTCTTGTTTATATGTTTGTATTTCACCGGATCTCGAAAACGGCTCTAACGATTCTCACGAAATTCAGAACATAGTAGGTTTATAATAAAAAATTCGATTGCACAAGGTCTCATCCCTGGGAAAACTCGCTGAAGGACATTAAAAGGATTTATTCATCCTTGGAAAAACAGCTGATAATTTCGTCGTCTGTTGATGTTGGAAGTGAGTGAGCGAGTGCATGTGTGTGGGACTGAAACAAAATTATGACTCAGCTGTTGAACTTTTGTAATCATTCAATCAGGTACTTAGTGCTGGTTGTACAAAAGCCGGTTGAATTTCAATCCTGATTAATTCCAGTAGAACCAATCAGATAAGCTATCTTTTTGAAATGGTCTTCTCTGATTTGGTTCACTTGAAATTAATCAGGATTAAAATTTAACATGCTTTTGTGAGAGAAATTTTTGCATTCCTCTAGGAATTAATCTCAATCCACTGCGATTAGATAGAACCTTTCTCTATGAACTATAAATATATTATAATTTCTTCTTTCGTAATACATTTTATATGATTTTGTACTCCAGAGCGGAGCTCGGTGCCCCAATATTGCAAATTATAAAGAACATTATTTTTTCATCAAGTTTTTATAACTTTCATAATATTTGGACGATTTGAGACAAAATTAGGAAATAGAAGAAATTTGGGCGATAGCCTGTTTTTCCCTTCCCGACTATTGTATTTTTGCTCTATCCAATAAATAAATAAAATAAAAAGAAGAAAGTAATTACATAAATATCATTTTCCAGCCTACCATATAATTTATCATTAATATTAATCAAATAAGTTCCATTCCATAAAATTCCTCACAAAAAACTCTATGAAAAGCTCTCCTAACAAATCATCACAAATTCAAAGTTAATCATTTTTATTCATTCATTCATACAATTAGTACATTATCAAAATGATAGGGAGAGGAAAATAAGGTAACCTTGTGCTATTTCTAAGATAATCAGTTACTAATGGATAAGATTGAGCCGCGGGTAACAAATACCAGGAAGAAGAGAAAGATGCAAGTTATGGAAGAGGGAGTGAGAGAGGGGGTGAGAGAAGGCGTTGAGGAGAAAGAAAAAGTGAGTGAGCAGAAGTAGGGATTTGGTTGTATAACGGTACTTGAGAACCGTTCTCCTTCTCACCTCTGCTCAAACCAGTAGGTTGGTTGGTCTTGCTTGTTACCTAGTGCATTATACCTATAGATTTCCTCACTGTCCTCATTGCTGATATAGGTATTACATGCGTCCTATATCTAAAACATACAGAGGACTATAATATAGCTGGAGGAGATATTCAATGTTGATTTATTTTCAAATACACATATCATCAAATCAATGATTGGGAGAGACAAGGTTATCGCATCAAGCTTTTCATACTGGAAATTTATAATCCACTCAAGTTTGACCTATTTTCAGTGTAAAAATTATATATATTAATTAGTTGATTTATTTTCAAATAAACTAAAGAAAGAGGAGGAGGAAGAAGTGGTGAAGGACGAGGAGGAGGAGGATGAGGAGGAGGAGTAGGAAGAGGCAGAGAGGAGTTGAAAGCTGGTGATCAAATACCAAAAGAATTGGCAGGTGGAAATGCTCAGTAGTGTACTCCTAATGTGGAGAATCAGACATAAAATGTAATAATATTGATGATAACAGGTTCATGTATTATCTACGTTCTGAAACACTGGTTGATCACTGATTAGTGATAGTGGAGCAGGCCTCAAGCGGCCATCCTAACAATAGAAGAACCGAAACCACGTCGCTTATTCTGAAGGATCTAGTGTGATTCTAAAGGAATCAAGCTAATCAAGAGCGCTCAAGGGTTCTGCACTTTTCGAAATATTGCAAAAAAACTTTCAGACTTGGTATCAAAACATTTTTATCCCATCCCTAGATGACTTTTTCAAGAATATTATTGCCATTATCGTAAGTTAGGGGAATTATTAAACTCACTCTTTAAAATTTAGGGAAATTTAAAATAATCCCTATCATCCCTATTTCCATGTTAGATATTATCCCTAGTTTAAATATTTCCCTATTAAACTCATTCTTTACAATTTAGGGCAAATTTAAAATAATCCCTATCATCCCTATTTCCCTGTCAGATATTAATCCCTACATCCCATCAAATCATGAATCGTGTGACATTGATGGAAATAACTTTAAATAACTCTAAAAGTAAGCCTACAGTATCTATATAATGACTAGCTCACGTACAAATGGTGATTAAAAACAAAAACAAAACATTAGTTCGCTCTCACTTCCATAACTTGCACGCTATTTCCAGAAACAAAAACATATTAAAAATAAACTCAGTTTTGTTTACAAATTGATAATGAAGGTCGAATAGTTTTCTAATTACTATATTTATTTAACATTGAGAGAAACTGTAATCAGAGGTGAAGGTTTCGCTTATTGGTATACAAGTTGCTCATTCTTTTGTCAGCCTACAATCAATTGTAATTTACAATATTACAGCTGATCATTAATCAAAAACTGATTGAAAATGAAACAATCTAATACTGATTACAATCATAATAAGAGAATCATTGAAAATGAACGATAATCCCTAAATTGTCAATCATTTTTTCAAACCAGGATCAGCAATCAGGCATTGGTTAAGCATCAATCACGATCATTCGATCAATCACTAATCAACAATCATCAGTAGACCAATAATAATTATGATAGAGTTACCAGTTACCAATCACTGATGAAAGAACAATCATTGATCAAACGCAGATCAACAATCGATCAAACTCTAGTTACCAATTATTGAACAAAGAACAATCATTGATCAACAACGATAAAATGAAGATCAAACGCAGATCAATAACAAATTATCAAAATCTAGTTACCAATCAAAGATTGTTCTTTGATCAACACCGATTAAATGAAGATCAACAATTGATGAACCTCTAGTTACCAATTACTGATCAAAGAGCAATCATTGATCAACAACGATTAAATGAAGATTAACTCTAGTCATAAATTACTGATCAAAGAACATTCATTGATCAACAACGATTAAATGAATATCGAACGCAGATCAACAACAATAACAAGTAACAAGAGATCAACAACAATAACAAGTAACTCTAGTTACTAGTTGATCACTGATCAAAAATGATCGATGATCGGGGATCAAACTATGACCGATACAAATCAAAGACGTGCCATTTTCTCCGAGGTGATTTCCCAGCGACATGAAAATGCGAATTTTCCGGCCTACAGTATTAGCGGCCAGTGCCAGACAGAAAGTGATACAAAGTAACGCAATCATAGCTTACTGCGCATGCGTATTAGCAATCTAGAACACAACAACTATCATTTCGCAACGCGCTTTGCCAACCGACTATCAACAACCACAATATTGGTCGGCTCAGACTGACTTTCAGAACGATAAACAATCTTCTACCTTTTAAGCCTACTGTTACACTTATGCCTTACTATAAATATTATTCCTGAAGTCATTAAAAGAATATTGTTGAATTGGTTACTTTTCAAGGGTGTTCATGTGGATCTTATCATAGAGAAAGCATAGGCTAGTATGCTTTTCTATCCTTCATGCATATCAATCTGAAAATCGTCAATTAATGCTAGATTATTCCAAGCCATATCAATTTTAATACAGGATCAGTACAAATATGTATAAAAATTAGATTAATCTCGATTGGAGCAAACCTGCAATTAACAGTGTTAATGTGTTTTAATCCCCAATGATCTGAATTCGATTTTGGTATCAGTGGATACTATCTAAAAGCTGGAAAAGTTATGAAAAACATCATTGTGTTCTTTCTGAGATAGCAATATTATAGAATTTGTGATTATGAAAGACACTTTTCATGTTAAACTTGTGACTATGATAGACCCTTTTCATATTAGACTTGTTTCTCATAGTGAGTGGTTTTGGAACCCTATTGTCCTGGAAGTTGTATTAAATAAGAGGAAAATACAGCCTTAAAAGAAAATACAGTCAACATTCAAGAATTTTCCTTTTGAACTTGACCTTGTCTTCCTCTTCAATTTTTCTATCTTTGTTTTTTGTCTTTATAATTTTAGTATTTTATAAATCTAAATCTAATGACTATTAAATAGTCTAAATAGACTAAATTCTAGTCTTTATAATTTCATGTTTTCTGGTTTCCAAAAAGTATATTCTTTATTCTTCCTCATATTGTCCATTTGCTTATGTTAGATACAAGGTCTCTCCTCATTGGTTGTTGTCTGACGGTTATCATCACAACATTTGGAACACTTAGCCATGCCTTGTCTCGGCCAATGGCAGTAGAGCTCAGTTTCTATTGGTCGACAGCTAATGGCCAATCGTAGGGCTTCACCCCCACCGTATGTTCTGCTGCGATTCAGGCTTTCAAATTACTATATACATAATGATGCAACAATCGCCACTAGTACCTTAAATTGAATTAAAAATCAGCGATTATGATCGACGTCGACCTAACTACCAAGTCGTTTTCATTCGAGAAGCTTAATTTATAACTGATAGAAAAGATACAGTAATTATATATAAAACTATAAGTAAATCAAAATAAGAACACAATTTTTATACCAGAGAACTAATACAACTTTTATATAAGCAGGAACTAACATAATATAATATGTTGTTTTATATGTAATATTTTCTATCCAGTTTCTTAACCATAAAAATCTGGTGTGGCGCAATCACACAACTTTCCTTGCCGTGATGAAAATTGATCAACTGACGCTAGTGTTCACGCGCATTTCAAGTCTACTATTCTAAGATCTGAGTCAGCTGTTGACAGGACGATAGCGCTGCAGACATACGAAGTCTGCTATCTCTTCATAGTGAGTGATTTAATAGAGTCAACAGTTGCCAACAGTATGCAATTGAATAATCTTATTTTCTCGTATTTCGAGCTTACTTTCAATTTTAGATGAAAATGTTACTGAACATTAATTGTAGAGATTTTTATACTCAATCTTTTCCATTTGAAATTTTTGGTTTGAATTGTATCTGAAGCCTGATAATTGGGAATCTAAAATCAAACTTTGCATAGATGGGGCGGTGCTCCTGAAATATTTACAGATATGGGACTTGTGGCAGTTGATAGAGCTTATCAATAACTTTTTTAGGTATGCATTTGTT
This sequence comes from Nilaparvata lugens, assembly GCF_014356525.2. Taxonomy (NCBI): domain Eukaryota; kingdom Metazoa; phylum Arthropoda; class Insecta; order Hemiptera; family Delphacidae; genus Nilaparvata; species Nilaparvata lugens. Next base: position 24,952,464 of record NC_052515.1, read on the forward strand.
CAAAATCGTTGGAGCCGTTTTTGAGAAAATCGCGAAAACCCCTGTTTTTGACAACATTTTCGCCATTTTAGCCACCATCTTGGATTGCATTTGATCGAAATTGTTAGTGTCGGATCCTTTTAGTGTAAGGACCTTAAGTTCCAAATTTTAAGTCATTCCGTTGAAGGGGAGATGAGATACCGTGCACACAGACGCACATACACACACACACACACACACACACATACATACATACAGACCAATACCCAAAAACAACTTTCTTGGACTCTGGGGACCTTGAAACGTATAGAAATTTAGAAATTGGGGTACCTTAATTTTTTTCGGAAAGCAATACTTTCCTTGCCTATGGTAATAGGGCAAGGGAAGTAAAAATTCAAAATTTTTAGTTAAATAATAAATGAATAAATGGAAAAATATGTTACGCAACAACAAAAAGAGTCGACATAAGAGAGAGAGAAGACAATAAATTTTAAAGTTATAACAAAACCATTACACTACTCACAAACAATATTTATTGAAAAATTGGTGTTTTGATCAATAAAGTTTGATATAAATGTTGATGGTGGCGAAACTAAAGTTGACACTAATATAAGGGAGGTAACTAGTTTTATTTTAACAACCGGAGAACCGATCAATGTTTTTGAATAATTTATTTCGGAATAACTTGGCGGCTCAAAAGCCCTGAAACTGTAATTATTCCAAGGGAAAATGGAAGGGGAGGAATAAGGCATGAAAAGAATATGAAGGGGAAGAGGGAGGAGAAGTAGGAGAAGAGGAAGGAGAAGTACGAGGGGGTAGCATGAAAAATAGTTTGTTTTGGCCCTTTGACTTGGCCACTATCGAAATAGACTGATCGATAAGACGACTACAGGCAACAGTTGGCTTGTTTTTGGTCAGATCAATTATTTTCAACAAAAAATATTATTCGGTAGGCTACTGACTTTTCCAAGAGAAGATGATTTCTGATCAAAAATGGTGGTTAGGATTCCACCTAGAGTATGGTCGGTGTGAAAGGACAGCGACTGTTTCCTCATCTTCTACTTCTAATCCTATCAATTCGTCCTACTCGTCAACCACTTCTTCTTCTTCCTCCTCCTTTCCTTTCTTTTCTACCTATTGACCTGTTCTTCTTCTCCTTTCTTTCTAGTTCTCTCCAAGTTTTTCTTGGATTTCAAATTTATTATTTTGCTATGCTATTTATGCTATTTCTTATTTTCAAATAGTCTTTCTTATTTTCCTTCCAATTATCTGATTTCTCCGTTATTTTCTAATCTTTTTCCTCGGCTACTTTTACTTCATTTTCACTTCTTTGTTCTTCTTTCTCATTTACTTCAATCTATCTTATTTTTCATCTACTTCTAATTCTATCAATCTTGTATCTTCTTCTCTCTCCAATATCTCTCTCATCTTCTTCTTCTACTTCTAATCCTATCAATCTTGTATCTTCTCTCTCTCATAGATCTCTCATCTTCTTTTTCTACTTCTAATCCTATCAATCTGTATTGTTTACTCTATCCAATAAATACATCTTGTAGGTTATCTTCTTCTCTCTCCAATATCTCTCTCATCTTCTTCTTCTACTTCTAATCCTATCAATCTTGTATCTTCTTCTCTCTCTCATAGATCTCTCATCTTCTTTTTCTACTTCTAATCCTATCAATCTGTATTGTTTACTCTATCAAATAAATACATCTTGTAGGTTATTTTCTTCTCTCTCCAATATCTCTCTCTCATCTTCTACTTCTAATCCTATCAATCTTGTATCTTCTCTCTCCAATATCTCTCTCATCTTCTACTTCTACTTCTAATCCTATCAATCTTGTATTTTCTTCTCTCTCCAATAATCTTTTCTCTTTATCATCTTCCAATCTTCTTCCTCTTTTACTTCTACTTCATTTTCCCTTCTATGTTCTTCCTACTCATCTTCATCTACTTCAATCACCTTCTAATCAACGTTTTTCTTCTCCTTCACCCTATTTCTTAAAAACAGTTCAATCCAATTCATCAACAACTAGGCCTACTGAGATTATCTGGTAGATATTGTTATCATACTAAGAGCTGAAGGCTGAAGCCTGTTTATTTTCATTTCCAATCACTCTAAGATTATGTGTTCATCTCATTGATAATAAATAGATAACATTATACGTACAATAAAATAATAACAATAAATGATGGTGGTTGTTATTGTAATAAATATCGAAATACTCCAATCACAAGGTGCAGAACACAAGAAACGCGTGAGAAGTTGTTTCAAATCTGACAGACTACAACTCAGCACACATTCTAATCTAAGGCTGGTCACACACCGATTAGTCAAGACAAGACTAGTCACGTTCAGTCACAATACTTCAAATTGTTGCTTATGAAGCAACTCACACTTATTAGTCATTGCAATTAGACATGACTCCATAAGCAGCTATGTGAAGTATTGTGACTAAACGTGACTAGTCTTGTTTTGACTAATCGGTGTGTGACCAGCCTAAGGCTAGGCACACACCAGTTAGTCAAGACAAGACAAGACATAATCAAACATGTTTAATCACAATACTTCACATAGTTGCTTATTTATTTATTTATTCTTACAAAGATCTAGGAGTGCAACGGCATAACAGCACAAACGCACTCATGAATGCAGGAAATACATCATTAAAAACTATTACAAAGAAAAAATATATATAAATACTAGAAAAGTAACAAAAGAGAATGATTAAAATGGTACATTTGAAAAACAAGAAAAAAGTATTATAGCTACTTGGAGAAATAATAGATTAATATTAATGTTAATGGTAATTGATAAAACTAAATTTTGATTATTCAATAAGATTAATTATAACCACAAAATATAACCTACGTATTACATATGAAGACATATGAAGACATGTCTAATTGCAATGACTAATCAGTGTGAGTTGCGTCATAAGCAACTGTGTGAAGTATTGTGACTAAACGTGTCTGATCATGTCTTGTCTTGACTAGCTGGTGTGCGCCTAGCGTTAGCCTTAGGCTAGTCAAGACATGATCAGACACGTTTAGTCACAATACTTCACACAGTTGCTTATGAAGATTATGTCTAATTGCAATAACTAATCTGTGTGAGTTGCGTCATAAGCAACTATGTGAAGTATTGTGACTAAACGTGACTGATCGTGTCTTGTCTTGTCTTGACTAACTGGTATGTGCCTAGCCTAAGGCTAGTGTCTTGTCTTGTCTAGCTGGTGTGCGCCTAGCCTTAGGCTAGGCACATACCAGTTAGTCAAGACAAGACACGATCAGACACGTTTAGTCACAATACTTCACATAGTTGCTTATGAAGACTTGTCTGATTGCAATGACTAATCAGTGTGTGAGTTGCGTCTTAAGCAACTGTGTGAAGTATTGTGACTAAACGTGACTGATCATGTCTTGTCTTGTCTTGACTAGCTGGTGTGCGCCTAGCCTTAGAGACAGTGGAAACAAATTACAATGAAAACGATGCCAACTTATGCCAAATCACACACACATTGAATGATATAGGAACGAACCATTTTCGAGGTGTTGAATAGGTCTGACAATAGGGCTCCACATATCCAAATCTGTTGAATTCTCTGTGCATGCCACTTGGAAGTTGGGAATATCCACAGCAAGTTTTCAACGCACTTCCCACACTTCACACATTAAATTTTCATCTGCTACACCACAAACATAAAATAAAATTGTAAAAATATTCAAAGTGGAGCAACATGACCTACTTTTTGGGATTACTTCTATCAAAATTCGGAAAGGGAACACTTTTGGGCTCTAGTAAGGTCCACGTTATAATGGCAGTGAAGAAAGATAGGAGAAAAACGTTGCCGATCCTCTGTCTTGTCAATGCCTCCTATAGACGGTAGTAGATACAGGTTTATTGATGAAATATTAACTGTTCATTCTCGTTTAAAATGATCAATTATCTATATAATAAGAGAGAGTAGGGTTGTGTTTGTTTGCATCAAAACATGTCAACTTGTTGATTGCATACCGGAAAAACGGGAATGATTTAGATCAGGGGTCTCCAACCTTTCTTATCCAAGGGCCACATTGTTAATTCTTGGGAGGCTTAGAGGGCCAATAACAAGGATGTACGTGGAATTTGGACGACGGGGGATTTGGGGGGTGTAAAATTATTATATTTCCATTAAAATAATATGAGGAGTTTTAAGTACGTTTAATTAAAATACAAGAAGAAACAAACCAATTCATTTCATTTTAATACAAAGTCCAATTTATTGAGTGTAAAAAGGTCATAAGAAAACTTGACAACATACGAATTTACAAAAAGTTATCAAGCTAAAAGAGAATACTTATTTTTGATGAGAAGATTGCATTTGTTTTCCACTTAAAATGTCCGCCCATTTAGGACCAAACTTTGTGGCTCCAATCATTAAAATTGATTACAAATGTTCATCTGACAAAGAAGCTCTGTAATTGGATTCAACAAACATCATTTTTGAAAATGTCTGCTCACACTTTTAGGTAGATCCAAAAAGCTGCTTGTTTACAGCTAATTTTACACTAATTAAGAAATTTATTTATTTATTTACATACAAAATAATAGAAATTACATACAAATGGAGTGGCTAGTGAGAGAAGAGTACTGAACTCACATTTGTTGTCAAAAATGTGAATAAATAATATTTTTAAAAATCTGTTGTTATAACTCTCGGCGGGCCGGACAAAATCCATCCGCGGGCCGTAGGTTGGAGAGCCCTGATTTAAATCTTCGAATTTTGCACATGGATTCTAAAAATAACAATCTCGTGCACCTCGAAGCCCAAATTTCAATTTTGCTTCTAGATTTTTCAGAATTAATGTTGAAATTTAATTCATGGGACATGAATACATACATATGTTAATATAGAACTCTAATCTAGAGCAAGGTACCTAGAATACGTATTCTAGGTACATTGATCTAGAGAGACTACCTCTTCGAAACAGATAGTTAAAATTGGTAGTAACTAAATTATTAGCCAGTCCAATTTTATCAGGTTGACATCAAGTTGAGGAAGGTTGCTGAACAAGATTTGAGTTATGTGACTTTATTATGTTAGTATCAAGTTGAAGAATTTATCTATACTATAATAAAGGAAAGAACTGGCTTATACACGTACGGGATATGAAAATTATGTTTGACGCATCATCACGTTTAAACTACTGTACTGAAATCAACTTTAAATTTTGCATATAGTTTCTTAATTATTAACTGAGGATGGTTCTATGCCTACTTCAAACTCTACAATATTCCACTCAGTCAAGTTTTCAAAATGGACCCTTGCGGAGCACGGGTTACCTGCTAGTATTTCATAGAGCAATAAATTCAATAATTTCAAGATGAATATAATTTATAATCAAGATTAAATATTTTGTTAATTAATTATTAATTCTACATTGTTAAAATACGATCTGGCAACAGAGCAAAGCTCTGTAGACGGTAGCAGATACGGGTTTATTGATGTAATATTAATTGTTCATTCTCGTTTAGAATGATCAATTTATTATATTTAATCATAATCATCATCATCATCTTCACTTCAGGGATTAGGTTTATTAATTAACCTGTTCCGGTACCCATCTCTTTCTTGGCCTCCCTACATCTCTCTTTCCACTTTCCAGTAGGCCTATAGTTTTGAACTTCAAGGGGCATTCCTCCAGGTGCATTCTATCCAAATGATAGAATATCATATATTTCATAAAGCAATGAATTCAATAATTTCATGATGAATTTTCATAATCAAGATAAAATATTTTGCTTATTAATTATCAATCCTACATTTTTAAAAGACGATCTGGCAACAGAGCAAAGGGAGAAAGAGATAGTGCTATCCGCTTTGTTATATCAATAATTCAAGAAAATCGCAATAAATTCAATAATTTCATGATGAATTTTCATAATCAAGATAAAATATTTTGTTAATTATCAATTCTACATTGTTATAAGACGATCTGGCAACAGAGCAAAGCGAGAATGAGATAGCGCTATCCGCTTTGTTGAATGAAAGACAAGGATAGCAATACCATTGCTAATCAAACACTGCCATTATAACGTGGACCTCACTATAGGCCTGTTGGTCCTTTTCTGATCAACTATTTTATTTGTGTATTATGAAATGTAAATTAATAAATAAATGAATAATTGATTAAATGGATGGAGACAGTCTCCCAATATTTTAGAACTTTTTTCCGCGCTAAGTTAGAAGAGGGAGGAAATAGTGAGATCAACTGAGAGTTGTTACAAATGTGGGTTAACTTTGAATGGTGGTCGTAGGGGTTTTGATTTGAATGGTTGAACTTTTAAAATGTTCAATGGAGATTGCTCAAGGAATAGAAGATTCAAACTTGAGTTACTAACTGCAGTGGGTATGTTCTAATTGATCTATAAAATATAAGGGTTTGTGCACACAGAGAGCGGACATGCGATCAGAGTTCAGCGGTCTTGGAAGGATATAAAATGAGGATATCCTTATCTATACCCTCCCAAGACCGCTCTGACCGTTGACCGCTCTGTGCGCGCACAAACCCTTATATTTTATAGATCAATTAGAACTCAATTAGAACATACACCCTTAAGTAAAAAGAGAAAAATGTGGTATATTCTTTGGTGGACCTATTTCAATGAGAGTATTTATTGGCCGAGCGAAGTGAGGTCTAAGATTCACGTCGACGGTTTGGCATTTCTCCTTAATGTTTAAATAATGTTTGAATGTTTAAATGTTTATATGTTGCGCATTTACGGCGAAAGGCGGTAATAGATTTTCATGAAATTTGACAGGTATGTTCATTTTTTAATTGCGCGTCGACGTATATACAAAATTTTTGGAAATTTGCATTTCAAGGATAATATGAAAGGAAAAAGGAGCCTCCTTCATACGCCAATATTAGAGTAAGAATCAGATTATAGAATTATTCATCATAAATCAGCTGACAAGTGATTACACAGATGTGTGGAAAAGCCAGTCTATTGCTGTATTTCCATAAGGTCTATAGTTTACATATTACATTATATGTTTTTTTTCTTTGGGGCTACTCCTAAATATAAATAATTAAATCTGGTGTGGCGCACTCACACAACTTTCCTTGCCGTTATGAAAATTGATGACCTGACGCTAGTGTTCCCGCGCATCTCAAGTCTACTATTCAAAGATTCGAGCCAGCTGGTGACAGGGTAATAACGCTGGAGACACACGAGGTCTGCTATCTCTTCATAGTGAATCATTTAATAGAATCAACAGTTGCCAACAGTTTGCAATTGGATAATCACATTCTCTCGAATTTCGAGCTTATTTTTAATTTTAGGTGAAAATGTTACTGAACATTAATTGTAGAGATTCTCATGCTCAATCTATTCCACTTGAAATTTTTTGTTTAAATTGTATCTGAAGCCTGATAATTGAGAATCTGAAATCAAACTTTGCATAGCCATGGGGCGGAGCTCCTGAAATTTTTACAGATATAGGACTTGTGGCAGTTGATAGAGCTTATCAATGACTATTCTAGGTATAAATTTAAACAAAATCGTTAGAGCCGTTTTCGAGAAAATCGCGGAAAACCATGTTTTTGACAACATTTTCTCCATTTTAGCCGCCATCTTGAATTGCATTTGATCGAAATTGTTCGTGTCGGATCCTTATAGTGTAAGGACCTTACGTTCCAAATTTCAAGTCATTCCGTTAATTGGGAGATTAGATATCGTGTACACAGACGCACATACACTCATACACACACACACACACACACACACACACACACATACAGACCAATACACAAAAACCACGTTTTTGGGCTCAGGAGGCCTTGAAACGTATAGAAATTTAGAAATTGGGGTACCTTAATTAATTTTTTTCCGGAAAGCAATACTTTCCTTACCTATGGTAATAGGGCAAGGAAAGTAAAAATCAGACTATAGAATTATTCATCATAAATCAGCTGACAAGTGATTAGACAAATGTGTGGAGAAGCCAGTCTATTGCTGTATTTCCATAAGGTCTATAGTTTCAATCAGGTTATTGTGGATGAGAATACTGCGTGAGGTCTACTGTTCACAGAACTACTAGTATGTATTACAGAATAGGTTTTTTTCTTTGGGGCTACTCTTAAATATAAATAAAAATTAGAAATCTGAGTACCCTTTAAAATTGTTCAATCACGACATGTTTCAGTTATATAGTGACATTATGAAGTCTTAATTTGACAATTTTAAAATGATACTTAGATTTCAAATTTTTATTTATATTTAAGAGTAGTCCTAAAGGAAAAAATACTTATACTATAATACATATTATAAATACTCTCATTAAAATAGGTTCACCAAAATATATCAATGTTTTCTTTTTATGTTTATGGTGGAAAGTTTTAGAAACAGATTTTTAGAAAATTCATTAAAAATACATGATAACGTCAATTAAGCATTTCTGTATCTCGTCTTTCAATTGAGATTCAATAAATTGTTCAATTTATTTAATGGAGAACAAATGAAAATCGTTATTATTAATTCGCTTCAAACTTTATGATAACGGTTTGGTAATTAAGATTGATGACATCTTATTTGTTTGTCTTAATTTGACGCAATCTCTATTGAATTATTACTGTGAAGCCTGTATTTCCGGTTCACAAAACAAATGTATGGCTGACAAGTGTAAATTTTATCATGGTTGACGTTTTTGGGCATTGAAGATTGATATCATTTCCAATGCATAGTCTCATTATTAAATATCAAATCCACTTGTTAGGTCTATTTAAAACCAGAAACTTCAAGAACCTTTTACTTATAATTGAATATTGAAAAAACTGCGAATGAAACTAGTCATGACTAGAACAGGGTAGAGTGATCCACTCTACCCAAATTATAACACTTTTGAGATTGGGTTACGCGACTGTAACAATTGATTTAAATGTAAATGAAAATTCTTCAAGATTCTTGAGTTAGAATGTTACAATGACTTGAAATCTGACATCAAAGTTATTAACAAAATGTTTATTTCTCCGTCCTTATAGATTCTATTACATTGGACGAAACTTGACAATCACATAATGTTCATCATGTGTATGATAAGTTATGTTCAATCTAATATAATCTGTAAGGACGGAGAAACATTTTGTTAATAATTTTGGTGTAAACGCACCTTTACAAAAGCTAGAACACCTAATAAGAATGATTCTAGCAATAATCATCAATGAAATGATTGACATCATGACTGGAAAACTATGAATTAGTTATAGATTAATGTTTAGTATGTAATGATCTATAAAATCTATTTATTAATGAATGAGATTAAGTTAGAGGCTGATTACACAATCGTATAAATTCTCATATTATTTGACCAAATTTAATCAAAGATTGATTCCCTATTAGATCCTAATACAGTAATATGACATATTAAGCCGCGTCTACACCAGAATTATCAAATGAGTTTTCAACAGAATCCTGCAATTTGATGCCAATTACTTGAAAAGCACAACATTTAACTTGTTTCCTACAAAAAAACTAACACATTTTTTTTAAGAAAAACTATTTATGGAAAACATTTTGTTGAAAACTTTATACAAGGCAGCTCTACATCATCAAAGATAAAATTGATCAAAGGTTTGAACAATATGTTGTGAATTGAATTGAAAAGAATTGAAGGAGTCAATATTTTGTTAATACTAAATTCGTCTCTCATTGAGGGTAAACACAAACGGATGATATATGACCATGTATTGAGGCCATTAAGCTGGGTTTACTTCAAAGTTATTAACAAAATGTTAATAACTTAATCCTTATAGATTCTATTAGATTGGACGGAACTTGACTAACATAACTTGTTCATCATGTGTATGATAAGTTATGGTGAATTTAATAGAATCTATAAGGACGGAGAAATAAACATTCTGTTAATAACTTAGGTGTAAAAGCAGCTTTAGTGTTATCAGTATCTATTGCAATCGACATAATTTCAACAAAAAACTGATTAATACTTAGATATTTGAAAACTATGAATGAAATCATTGAAATAATGAATGAAAATAGAAATAAAATGAATGAAAACTGTACCAATTCATGTGTAATCCGTTTGTGAAAGTTGCTTTGGCAGCCGTATCAAACAGCTGTCTTAATATCACGTACACACACAAAAACACACTTTCCAACTTACTGAAACAGTGACCTACTCAAACTTAAACACTACACCAACTTGCTAACGGTTTTTCACTGTTCCCGGAAAACTTTAGCAACGGGAAAACTGCGCGAAAAGCGTGGAAAACCTGTTTTTCCTCAGATACGTCACGCGATCCTATCAATTTCACTACACATGCACACACAGGCCATACAACACTGCGCCAAGCGTGCCACTTTGCTCTAAACTACTTACTAAACATAGGAAGCTCACCAAGATACAGAAGAAACAGGTTCGTATCATTGTTTGTTCACTGATAATATAGAGGTTTGAATCATTGTCAACAAGCCCTGATATTGACTGCTAACTGTAAGCATAAGATAATTCGGAAGCTTCTTCTTCCTTTTAGGATTGGGCATACAGTACACGCATGTTCCGGATTCAAAGGTTATAATGACACATAGCACATAACCTGCATCTCTTCTCTCCATTCATAAAATAATAATGAATACGTTTGTTTATCCCCTCATCATCACCTGGTCTCAAAATACTTCTAGAAAGTTGTCTTTGTAAATAAATAATAATTTATACACTTACCATCTTTTCAAAAGTCTGTCAATATCGACTTCTACCATAAGGTCAACATTTCATGAGCATTTTGAATTCTATTATCTGGGATCTATTCAACATGATTTTCCAGTTCAATCTCTATTCATTTCAAGCTGAGCAGTATGCAGCTAATGATGATATGTCCAACTCATTTCTAATGTCATCATTACAGAATCTATCAAACTTTTTCGAAGAAAACTCATCTCACTTTATAGTAGATTGATTTTGTACTTTTCTAACATTTTTTTATGTTTATGAGCCTGTGATAGTAGTTAAATTTGACAATAGAATAGCATAGAGTTTACCTCCAATTAGGAAATTATTGATGCGAAAAGTTAAACAATTATTGATTTCATCATGATCATCCTTCCCAATACCCACGCACAAGACTGGAGCTTTTGTGGGCATCATCCTCAGAAAAAATATTGATTCAGGGTAGATACGGTGGAGGAGGAACGAAACTTGGCTATTATAAGGTGCTGTGGAGGAGAGAGGAGACTAAGAGATGAGCAACTTTTGATTGAGAGAATGCATAGTACAAGAAGAGGAAAAGGTAGTATACTTTTCAGTGCGAATTTTCCAATTTCTCAATGAAACCTTCACAAGCCATCAAATGTACCTAATGGTTATTTTTACAAATTTATTAGATGTTTTCAGTTTTCATAGTTCAAGATGTTTATTAGCAACGTATTTTCATATATGTATTAGTTTTTTGATATGTTTATTAGATGTATTAAAATTTTAAAATGCTCATTAGCTAGAAGATGTTTATTACATATTGTTTTATGTTTATTAACTGTATTTAGAGATGTGAATAATATTCTGCTCCAAGATGTTTATTTGAACAAGATACAACTAGGAAGTGACAGAGACAGTGCGCAGTCTGTTGTTGAATACATTTTCTATTCAGGGGTAACTTGCTTATTGGATAAGTGGAAACCAAAAGAGTGCGGTTCTATACCATATAAAAGACAGTTCTCACGGTTTTACTCTTGTTAAATTATTCACTTGGATTCATAAATAAACAAATATTATGAAAATCGTGAGAATTTGATGGAAAAAATAATTCGAAATCAAATACTATTGATTGAAACAGTATTTCAATACGCTTGAATCGGTTTCAATATTTTATTTGAAAAGTAATTTGAACGATAATGATATTGAATATTAATGAAGGCCTAACTCATAATTTCTTTGATCAATCTCAATAATAGAAAATTTCCCGATGACAATTTTCAATACTGATCGAATTCTAGAATTTAAAATTCTAATTCATATAAAATTCAATCTGTTGTATTCTATACTTTGATAGTTTTATCAAGACTGCATAAATGAAAATAATAAAACATGATATGATCATGAGAAAGGCCAAACATGGATAAATTAATAAAGTAAATTCGTATGGCTTTTGTTGGTGGGGAGTCCCTTGCGGGAAGGTCCCACCGCCTGAATATATAATTTGAGCCGTCAATGGGCCTTACGACTGTCATACTTCAGCCGGGACCGACAGCTTAACGTGCCCATCCGATAACACGGGAGTGATCTGGTTAAAAAACTTTTGGTATTGAGAGGGTTTGAACCCGGGATCTCTATGCTGCTACGCAAGCACTCTATCCACTAGACCACGGATCACTCCGTGGATAAATAAATTAATGTATTGAATATATAGAAACAGATAGTCCCATTAAGATAAGTCAGATCTGTACAGATAACAGTACTCAATTCTGATTGATGTCTGCGATCCGTTTTCAATCTTCAAAAATATTATGATAGAAGATACCTAAACCACAAAGAAAAGGTAACATAAGAACATATCACATGGTATAGAGCGTTTATGTTCAAAATTTCAATGTCAACTCAAGCCGATAATCCCAGTAGTTATTTTTCATGGAGCTATGTGATGCTGGTAGTCTCTCATACTATGCCATTCTTAGACCCGGTTGCACAAAAGACGGTTAAATTTTAACCGTGATTAATTTCACGAGAACCAATCAGAGAAGGCTTTTTTTTGAAAAGACGGCTTCTCTGATTAGTTCTCATGGAATCAATCACGATTAAAATTCAAACGACTTTTGTGCAACCGGCAATTAAACTCTCACCCGACGAAAACAGTAATAATAGACAGTAGTCGACAGTAATCGGCTTGACTTAAAAAAATCGGCTTAAAATTTGTAACATAAACGTTGTAAACAACGATAAACATGGGAAATCTTCTTGTGCTATCTTTTCTCTATGCCTAAACCTACGTAGTTTGACCAACAATACATTATCCTGTTGTATTGATCTAGCAATTTTTGTATATCTGGTTATTTTTATTTTATATCTGGTTATTTACGCTCAACGGATCTCGAAAACGGCTCTAATGATTTTCACGAAATTTGGAACACAGTAGGTTTATGATATAAAAATTCGATTGCACTAGGTCTCATCGTTGGGAAATACTTCTTATTTGTTTTATTAAACTTTTTTCTCAATATTTTTATTGATGTTTGTCGAACTTATCCTATTATATTGAGCTAGCAATTTTTGTATATCTGGTTATTTTTATTTTATATCTGGTTATTTTTATTTTATATCTGGTTATTTATGTTCAACGGATCTCGAAAACGGCTCTAATGATTTTCACGAAATTTGGAACACAGTAGATTTATGATATAAAAATTCGATTGCACTAGGTCTCATCCTTGGGAAAACTCGCTGAACGACATTAAAAGGATAATTCATCCTTGGCTGAAACAGCTGAGACTTTCGTCGTCTGTGGATAGTAAAAAGTGAGCGAGCGATTCTGTGGAAAATCAAAATATCGCATCCCCGAAATTCATAAGATGACGTATAGCCAGCTGTGAAATTTATAACACGATCATTTTAGAGAATTGTGTTCTGTTTATCAATAAATAAAAATAACGAGCGAAGCTCGGTGCCCCAATATTTTTATTGATAAACAGAAAACACAATTCTCTTAAATAATCATGTTTATATTTTATATCTGGTTATTTACGCTCAACGGATCTCGAAAACGGCTCTAATGATTTTCACGAAATTTGGAACACAGTAGGTTTATGATATAAAAATTCGATTGCACTAGGTCTCATCGTTGGGAAATACTTCTTATTTGTTTTATTAAACTTTTTTCTCAATATTTTTATTGATGTTTGTCGAACTTATCCTATTATATTGAGCGAGCAATTTCTGTCTATCTGTTTATATTTTTATACCTGGTTATCTGGTTATTTATGTTCAACGGATCTCGAAAACGGCTCTAACGATTTTCACGAAATTTGGAACACAGTAGGTTTATGATATAAAAATTCGATTACACTAGGTCTCATCCTTGGGAAAACTCGCTGAACGACATTAAAAGGATAATATATTCATCCTTGGCTGAAACAGCTGAGACTTTCGTCGTCTGTGGATAGTAAAAAGTGAGCGAGCGATTCTGTGGAAAATCAAAATATCGCATCCCCGAAATTCATAAGCTGACGTATAGCCAGCTGTGAAATTTATAAACACGATCATTTTAGAGAATTGTGTTCTGTTTATCAATAAATAAAAATAACGAGCGAAGCTCGGTGCCCCGATATTTTATTGATAAACAGAAAACACAATTCTCTTAAATAATCATGTTTATATTTTACAGCTGGCTATACGTCAGCTTATGAATTTCGGGGATGCGATATTTTGATTTTCCACAGAATCACTCGCTCACCTTTTACTATCCACAGACGACGAAAGTCTCAGCTGTTTCAGCCAAGGATGAATTATCCTTTTAATGTCATTCAGCGAGTTTTCCCAAGGATGAGACCTAGTGCAATCGAATTTTTATATCATAAACCTACTATGTTCCAAATTTCGTGAAAATCGTTAGAGCCGTTTTCGAGATCCGTTGAACATAAATAACCAGCCATAAAAATATAAAAATAACCAGATATAAAAATATAAACAGATATACAAAAATTGCTCGCTCAATATAATAGGATAATGTATTGTTGGTTAAACTAGGTTTAGGCATAGAGAAAAGATAGCACAAGAAGACATCCCATGTCATAGGTCGTTTATCTTCCAAATTTTAAGCTGATTCTTGTTATTCTCAATATAATAGGATTAGGATAGGATATTTACAATAAAAATATTGAGAAAAAAAGGTTAATAAAACAAATAAGAAGAACGAAACATCTATAATTCGTTGAGAAAACAAATAAAAAGTCATTAACAACAATAGTAACAAAGATAGAGCCATAAGGCTCTTGAGGAATCAACCATCAAATCTCACTTTCGACTCAGTGACTCGGAACCAATAACGATTCAATTGCAATTATTGCTCAACAGTTTGATACAATGTTTGATACAGAACAAAGCCGGACGACACAAGTGAGCGCTCTACCTGTAACCGATTAGTTTCTTATCCTGTTCTACTGAGTTGCAATGCCCCTCCAATGTCCAAATACCTTTCAGTAGAAAACTATCAACTTCTAATCCCTGTTCAGGAGGAGGACTTGAGAACTCTTCTTTCTTTGATAAGTGGCGCTCTCACTTGAACAAGTTCAGGTGACAACAAACCACTCTTCAACTTCTACCAAAAGTGGCTTGTAATGTTACAATCTTAAGTTGCGTTTACACTAAAGTTATTAACAAAATGTTAATAACTTAATCCTTATAGATTTTATCAGATTGAACGGAAATTGACAAACAGATAATGTTCATCATGTGTATGATAAATTATGTTCAATCTAATAGTATCTATAAAGACTAGTAGTTCTGTGAAAAGTAGACCTCACGCAGAATTCTCATCCACAAGTACCTGATTGAAACTATAGACCTTATGGAAATACAGCAATAGACTGGTTTCTCCACACATCTGTGTAATCACTTGTCAGCTGATTTATGATGAATAATTCTATAGTCTCATTTGTACTCTAATATTGGCGTATGGAGGAGGCTCCTTTTTCCTTTTATATTATACTTGAAATGCAAAATTTCCAAAAATCTTGTATATACGTCGACGCGCAATTAAAAAAAGGAACATACCTGTCAAATTTCATGAAAATCTATTACCGCGTTTCGCCGTAAATGCGCAACATATAAACATATAAGCATTTAAACATAAAGAGAAATGCCAAACCGTCGACTTGAATCTTCGACCTCACTTCGCTCGGTCAATTATCCTTGAAATGCAAAATTTCCAAAAACCTTGTATATACGTCGACGCGCAATTAAAAAAGGAACATACCTGACAAATTTCATGAAAATCTATTACCGCGTTTCGCCGTAAATGCGCAACATAATATAAACATATGAAAAATGTTAAACATTTGAACATTCAAACATTTAAACATTAAGAGAAATGCCAAACCGTCGACTTGAATCTTAGACCTCACTTCGCTCGGTCAATTAACATTTTGTTAATAACTTTGGTGTAAACGCAGCTTTATGAGTTGGTTAATGTTTAAATATCTCATATATGAACATCCCAATATCATCAACTGACCGCCAAGCTAAACTAAATCACAATGAATTAAAAATGAAGAAGATGAGGTGATAATTTTATCGAGTGTTTATGTAAAAATGAATAGTAAAGCCGCGTTCACACCAAAGTTATTAACTAAATGTTAATTGCTAGATTGTATTAGATTGAACGGAACTTGACAAACAAATAATTATATGATCATCATGAGTATGATAAGTTATGTTCAATCTATTAGAATCTATAAGGATTAAGTTATCAACATTTTCTTAATAACATTGGTTTGAACGCAGCTTTAGTTGAAAAATGAACTTGATACGAAAACATCTCAAAAGAGTCTTATTGCAGGTTCTAAAAAGCTAAATTCATGGACAAAATATGAAGGATATGAATGTCGAAAATAGACAGGATACCGTACTACTCTTCAGCTTCTATCACAGAGAAATTGGAATGAAACTAATTACTATTAGTATTTAGACTATCTAAAAAAATTACCTTCCACTTATTGCGAGTTCTTGGAAGAGAGGGGCTCCTATTACCTCAACTTCGTCCACATCACATGAGTGTAAATAAAAAGGCATTCATCTATCTATGTAACTATCTGTCTGCTTTTATCAAAACATAGCTCAGAAACACTTGAATAATATACAGAATATGACCTGTTATACTGTTAAACTGAAAAATCATGTTTTTGGACTAAGGGGACCTTGAAACGTATAGAAAACTTGAAATTAGGGTACCTTTTCGCAAGTATTATGTGCTCGATGTAATAGATAACAGATCAATACAACAAAACATACAGATAGATAGTAGAAAAGTAAAAAACTAAATTCGTATGGCTTTTGTTGGTGGGGGGGGGAGTCCCTTGCGGGAAGGACCCACCGCCTGAATATATAATTTAAGCCGTCAATGGGCCTTACGACTGTCGTACTTCAGCCGGGAGATAAATAAATAGATACAGATAAATATAACAAAACAGATACATAGATAATAGATAAATAAATAGATAACTGACCGTTTTAGAGACGAAGAGGACATTTGAGGAAGCACTGCTCTGGAGCCAATCTGATCACAGCTGAGTTGAACGCGACTGGCAAGACCAAGGGGAAGGTCCATTTACGCTCGATTTCTGAAAATTGAAATTGAAATTTTAAGATTCATTTTCAAAAAATAATTAGTTTACATTAAAACTAGTGCAAAGGTTAAAACGTTGATAAAAGGGACATGATAGATTTCCGTATTGAATAGTCTATATAAATGAAAGTTTACATTAATTTACGCTCGATTTCTGAAAATTTAAATTTAAATTTCAAGATTCATTTTCAAAAAATAATTAGTTTACATTAAAACTAGTGCAAAGGTTAAAACGTTGATAAAAGGGACATGATAGATTTCCGTATTGAATAGTCTATATAAATGAAAGTTTACATCAATTTACGCTCGATTTCTGAAAATTGAAATTGAAAGTTTCATTCTCAAAAATTATTAGTTTACATTAAACTTAGTGGACAGGTTAGCCTTAATGAAAGGGACATGATTAGATTTCCGTATTGAATAGTCTATATGAATGAAAATATACTCGTACATTCTAATTTTGTAAAGTTCTGTGGCTGATAAAGTAGTTGTTTGCATATCGGAAAACCTATAAGAGAAAACCACAGAGTTTTGCGTTTGTTTCACCTTCATTGTTAAAGTGATAAGATATCAGTTGAGTTGAAAAGTTATATTTTTATAATTATAACTTAGTAGGTATGTAATTATAACTTGGAAAAAGAAATGAAGCATCATACGACATTTATCAACATTGTACAATCACATATTCCACTACATCTTGAAACTTCTTCAATTTTCAAAAACAAGCAAATCAACACACATCATTAATTTACAATCCCATATCTTCAATCATATCTTTACAATCCATATCTTCAATCTTCTTCAATATTCAAAAAGAAAACAATCCACACACAAAATACCACCATTTTGCAATCCTATATTGCAAAACATCTTCAAATTATTTTAATCTTAAAAAACAAATACATCAACACACAACATTTACAATATTAACTTTTCTAAATTCTAAATTCCTAGTTTGTGGATATTTTTGACTCAAAATTGAACAAAAATTGTAAAGTTTATACATAACCTATTTTCGGACAATTTCTATCTAAATTTGGGAAAGGAACAGTTTTGGGCTTTAAGCCTGTTGTTCCTCCCCCAATCATTCATAGTTGAGAATTATATTGTATCTATCAATGTATAAATAAATAAATAGTACTACACAATATCTTCAATCTTCTTCAAAATTCAAAAAGAAATAAATCCACACACAAAATACCACCATTCTGCGATCCTATACTGCAAAACACCTTCTAACTATTTCAATCTTCAAAAACAAATACATCAACACGACATTTAGGTATCAGCCTAGTACAATAACATACTACACAACATCTTCAAGAAGAAATAAACCAACACAAAACATCTATTAATAAAAATTAAAAAGAATTACAGTTTTGGGCTACACCTGTTGCCTTCTCCCAATCATATTATTGTATAGGCCTACTAAAATAATTTGTGATTGTCAATAAAAATGGAGTAAATGAATGAGAAAAGTAAATGGATGAACATAGAAAGCACCCTTATACAACTCCAAACATCTTCAAACTCAAATAAGTACAACAAATAATCATAAATAACCAACAAGCAGCCAGTGAAAGAGTTCTAATTAAAATGGCTCCATAGTAGGAACATTAAACATAGAAGAATAAATAAATCAACACACAACATATTACCTTCATACAACACCATACTCCACATATTTAAACTAAAATAAGTACAACAAATAATCATAAATAACCAACAAGCAGCCAGTGAAAGAGTTCTGATTAAAATGGCTCCATAGTAGGAACATTAAACATAGAAGAATAAATAAATCAACACACTACATTATCACATTTATACAACACCATACTCCACAACATCTTTAAACTAAAATAAGTACAACAAATAATCATAAATAACCAACAAGCAGCCAGTGAAAGAGTTCTAATTAAAATGGCTCCATAGTAGGAACATTAAACATAGAAGAATAAATAAATCAACACACAACATATTACCTTCATACAACACCATACTCCACATCTTTAAACTCAAATAAATACAACAAATAATCATAAGTCACCAACAAGCAGCCGGCGAAAGAGTTCTAATTAGAATGGCTCCACAGTAGAAACATTAAACATAGAAAATAAATTATTCAACACACAACATAATCACCTTTATACAACCCCCATACTCCAAACATCTTCAAACCCAAATAAGTACAACAAGTAGCCGGCGATAGAGTTCTAATTAAAATGGCTCCACAGGAGAAACAGAAGACGAGTCATGCAGTCAACCTGTTAACACCTCTTGTGACCTACTTGAGTGATTCGTGATTGGGGTTGGGGGAGTGTTGCTGAGGAGGAAGGGTTGTTAGTATAAAATGGGATGAACCGAGTGGATCGAGATTAAGGGAGAAAGGGATGCAGCAGTCATAGCAATAGCGCTGGAAGTATTGAATGAGTCCTGTGCTAAATGTGTGACCCTCTCACTTCCACGCAGAAACAACCCCCTTGGTTTTTCTGGCGTGACGGTAGGGGGGGAAAGCAACCCCCTTGGTTTTTCGGGAAGGTTTTAAGGGGTTGGGGGAACAACCCCTTAGAGAAATGTCAGGGGGTAGGGGGAACTGAAGTTACCAATACACAAACTGTGGGGTCAACAAGTGTGATTTGGGGGGGGGGGTGTGCAGCCCCCCTCCTACTACGCCTCTGTTTCTGTTTCTGAACCTCGATGTTTTGCTTCTAGAAAGCGCATCAATTGGGAAGAGTCTTAGTTCGTCAAGTTTTCAATCCATAAAGTACCGATTTTAACAGAGGGTCTCAGTTCCTCATCATATCAGTTCGCCACGAACAGTTCGAACAATTCACGAACAGTACGTCACGAATGATTCGAGTTCATCACGTGTCTATTTTAAGAATCTCGTGAAAAACTGAAACAAGTGAAAAGTCGAGCTGTTCAGCTCGTCGTATCTCACAGCATCACAACATAACCTATATAACCAACATATAAGGTTATAAATATAAATAAAAATCTGGTGTGGTACACCCAAACAACTTTCCTTGCTCATTGAACTGTAAACCTCATTCTTAAACGAGAATAATTTAGGGGAATAACATAATGACGATTGGCGGCAACATATTTGAAACTACGATCAGACTACTGTATATGTGTACTATAATAATTGTTTTCAGAGTAATTTTTTCTTTGTGTAAATTGTGAAATTCGATGATTCTTTAAAAGTCGTCAAAACAGCTGTTCTACAGATGAAATATCTCGACTATGTGTTCTTTTTATAAACTGCTCTACCTAACTACCTCATGCACGAGAGGGAGTTTACAAAGTCCATTTCTCAAGGATGGGGTGGACTCCATTAGTTTCCCAGAAAAAAGACTCATGCCAGTTGATAGAGCTGATAAATAAGTATAGAGGCCTAGAGGGTATGAATTTGAAATAAATCGGTCAAGTCATTTTTGAGAAAATCGTGAAAAACATGGTTTTTTAGTAACTAACCGCCATTTTTCTCAAGAATATTACGGAGCTCCTTCAATTTTCCCAGAAATGAGACTCATGTCAGTTGATAGGGCTTATAAATAGCTATCCATGCTATAAATTTGAAGAAAATCGTTAGAGAAAAACATGGTTTTTTAGTAATTATCCGCCATTTTTCTCAAGAATATTACGGAGCTCCTGCAATTTTTTCAGAAATGAGACTCATGTCAGTTGATAGAGCTTATAAATAGCTATCCATGCTATAAATTTGAAGAAAATCGTTAGAGAAAAACATGGTTTTTTGTAATTATCCGCCATTTTTCTCAAGAATATTATGTAGCTCCTGCAATTTTCCCAGAAATGAGACTCACGTCAGTTGATAGGGCTTATAAATAGCTGTCCATGGTATGAATTTGAAGGAAATCGTTAGAGCCGTTTTTGAGAAACTCGTGAAAAACATGGTTTTTTAGTAATTATCCAACATTTTTTCCGCCATCTTGAATTTAATTTTATTGAATTTCTTATTGTCGGGTCCTCATGGTATAAGGACCTTAAGTTCAAAATTTCAAGTCAATCGGTTAATTAGGAATGGAGTTATCGTGTTCACAGACATACACCCACACACAGACCAACACCCAAAAATCATGTTTTTGGACTCAGGGGACCTTGAAACGTAATTGGGGTACCTTAATTTTTTTTGGAAAGCAATACTTTCCTTACCTATGGTAGTAGGGCAAGGAAAGTAAAAATCTCAGTACCCTTTTTTTGAATTATTTTATCACACACATGTTTCAACATTGATGCCATTTTCAAGTGATATGAAGTCCATACTTCATATCACTTGAAAATGGCATACTTCATAGTTCATACTTCATATCACTTGAAAATGGCATACTTCATAGTTCATACTTCATATCACTTGAAAATGGCATACTTCATAGTTCATACTTCATATCACTTGAAAATGGCATACTTCATAGTTCATACTTCATATCACTTGAAAATGGCATACTTCATAGTTCATACTTCATATCACTTGAAAATGGCATACTTCATAGTTCATACTTCATATCACTTGAAAATGGCATACTTCATAGTTCATACTTCATATCACTTGAAAATGGCATACTTCATAGTTCATACTTCATATCACTTGAAAATGGCATACTTCATAGTTCATACTTCATATCACTTGAAAATGGCATCAATGTTGAAACATGTGTTGTGATAAAATAATTCAAAAAAAGGGTACTGAGATTTTTATTTTTATTTATATTTATATTGCATGTAGCCCTATACAGAAAAGATACCTAAAATGTTATGTTTAATTATGTTTCAAAAGTAAAAGGGTAGGTTGGGAGGTTAGGTTTTTACTTTCAAATGACAATATGCTGGTATTATTCGAAATATATTATAAATATCACTCGAATGTGTGACACTGTATCTGATACTGTACTACACTGGACTTTCTGAAAGCAACAGGAACTTGACGAACTCAAAATTTGACGTACTGAAGCTTCCTCCCCGGGCTGATTGTTGACCAACTGAAATCTTGATGAAGTGAACGTCACCCACCAATTGGGCTGTTTTCGATGAAGATCTCTACTTATATTGATGAAAAGCAAAAATAATGGACCAGAAGTAATATTGTACTGTAGTGATTCACCTTATAAAGTTAGTGGAAGTGATAGGAAATCATTGTTGCCAATTTTCATTTTCAACCGCCTACTTTAATAGAATACACATCTCTAGATAGATTACAGGCTGTGCATATTCACTGTACCTTGTATTTTTATTTTTAAAACGTTATTATATGTGATTAAGAATATGGGCAGTTTAACGACCAATGCACAGGTACATTCACACTTGACAAGAAACAGGAACAACTTTATCGCTCAGCCTCACAGGCTAACTCTTTTTGAGAAAAAAAACTAGCTACATAGGGACAAAATTTCTAAACAAGTCGCCTAGTAATATAGATTTTAAGAGCATGACTCAATTGTATAGTTGTGATTCATAATGACTGTACTGTATTGAACAAATAGAACATATTATTATTATTATTATTATTATTATTATTATTATTATTACAGGAAGACAGCAGAAAAACAGAAACAGCAGAAAAAGTCTTGGGTAAGGTTAGAAATAAAATCTTGGTACAAAATCAGAGACAGTATTAGCTTTTATCTCTACATTCTACATCAGCAAATCTCAACCAAATTGCATAGTGCAGATTGGATCTCATTGGTTTCAAAGATTAGGGAATATAGCTTCAATGACTTGAAGAAAACAATCAACACACTTGTAAAAAAACTACAGTCCCTAGAGAACAAATCAAACAGAGGTAAGAGCTCATCAACAGGTAGGACAACAATCAACAAATTTGCTCCAAGAGTGGTGAACCTATCAACAAAACACTTTTCAACAGAAGAAACTGAGCTTCTGGGAAAAGGAAATAAATTCAACATTCGAAAAGGAACAGCATTACTAAAGTGCGAGATAAATTACTTTTAACATGAAGAGGAGAAACCCATTTCTCCCACCACAGTTTGTAGCATAGACACAGACGGACATCCTGCGCACAATTGGATGCGCCGTGTCATTTTGCTTCATGTTCTTGTGATGAAAACATCTCTGTAACATACACAAACCAATATACCTGCTATTGCCAGCAATAGATGGAGGGAAGTGTTGCCGCGTCGCGTTAAAAGTTCTCTCACTCAAACACAAAAGAAGGAGAATGCTGCTAGGTAGTGGGAGTGATTAGTGGAGGATAGAGCATCGGACCTCTCCGTCTTCGAGAAAGAGCCGTGTTAAAAGTAATTTATCTCGCACTTTAGTACTCAACTATTGACTACTCATCTCGATAAAAATACAGAAATCAGTAAAGACAGACTTTTAAGCAACAAGTGTGCTGATATTTTAGTAAGAAACCTGAACTCCAAAAAGACTATCCCAAAAA
This sequence comes from Nilaparvata lugens, assembly GCF_014356525.2. Classification (NCBI taxonomy): domain Eukaryota; kingdom Metazoa; phylum Arthropoda; class Insecta; order Hemiptera; family Delphacidae; genus Nilaparvata; species Nilaparvata lugens. The sequence goes on from NC_052515.1 coordinate 24,976,192, forward strand.
AGGAACTGAATGTACTCAAAACATTAAAATACAAAGTAAAAAACAATGACCTAATAGTAACTAAATCAAACAAAGGAAATTCCACAGTCATCCTCAACAAACAGGATCACACAGACAAAGTTGAAAACTTTTCAAACAAATTCAAACCAATTCATAAAGATCCAACAGATAAATTCAATCAGGAAGTGAAAAAATCTATAACCAATACTAAGACATTATTTACTTCATGGGAAAATAGAAGAGCTTAAGATGTGGTAGGTATCACCATAGAGAAACAATAGCTTAAGTAGATATCCCATGGTATAGAGAATTTTTGTCGCAACTTTTACTGTTATCTCAAGCCGATTACTGTCGATTATTGTCAATTTTTACTGTTTTGTTGGGGTGATAGTGTATGAATGGCACAATTTGAGAGACTACCAGCGTCACACAGCTGCATAGGAAAGAACTATGTGAACTATCTGCTTGGGATAACAGTAAAACTTGCGACATAAACGCCCTATACCATGGGATATCTATGCTATCGTTTCTCTATGGTATCACCATAGATTAGAAAAAGTGGACATAATGGACCAGATTTTTTTATTGTACTGTAGTGAGATTAACTTTAAAAAGTCACTGAAATTGAGGAATCCATTGTTGCTTATTTTCCTTTTCCACTGCCTTCTATAGTGGATAAAAAACACCTTATTTTTCAGGTATTAAACAACCAACCCAGAAAAAAAAAGTGGAAATAGGTCCAGATTTTATATAGTACTATAGTGAGATTCACTTTAAAAAGTCACTGGAATTGAGGAATCCATTGTTGCTTATTTTCCTTTTCCACTGCCTTCTATAGTGGATAAAAAACACCTTATCTTCCAGGTATTAAACAACCAACCCAGAAAAAAAAGTGGAAATAGGTCCAGATTTTATATAGTACTATAGTGAGATTAACTTTAAAAAGTCACTGAAATTGAGGAATCCATTGTTGCTTATTTTCCTTTTCCACCGCCTTTTAAAGTGGATAGAAAACAACACCTTGTTTTTCAGAATATTGATCAACATCCCACAAAGAAATAATAATCGAACGTTGAAGACAAAGAGAATTGCATCATGAATCAGGAAACACCCTATAAACTGAAGATAAGGCGGAAGGACGTTGACCCAAAATGCATCAACGTTCTTGTGTTGTTCTCGCAAAGTTCATTCGCCGCAGTTGCATCCCCCTGTTGCAATCACCCCCACCCTTCAATCAACCCCCACCCTACTAAAAAACACCCCGTCAGACCCCACCACCACATCACATCGCCCGCCAGCCATTTGTCCCAAAAGGATGTGACACATAATATGAATGTGATGTATTTTATAAGAACGACAAGCATTGTTCCATTCACTGGATATAACCATAATATTCCCAGCCATATACGGCTAGGCTATACATTAAGCTATATACTATATACGAGACAATCGATGATGTTTATGACACTATTCAGAATTGCAATAAGTTACCTTCCAAATATACGAATAATAGTGAATTTCGAACTAGAGATTTGAAGCTTCTACTGTACAATTTTTATAACTACTCTATAACCCGGTTTCAAGGACAATTATTAAATCTAATTAACCATGAATTTTTAGGTTTAATGGTATATTAGATTTTATACGTTTTTCAAGAAGGTATTTCCAAACCTCCGGGAAGTGATATTGACGGTCGTAACTGAAGGATGAAGGTGAGAGATGAATGGAACTATAGTTTGTGTAAAATAAGTTGAGACTTGGTCCTCCCTCCATCCGAAGAAATTACAGGGTTGCCAAATCGTGTAAAATTGCAACTTTATAAAATTTCCAATCCAGTCAGAATTAGATGTAGAATATCATCCCCGATATCCTAGCAGTACTAAAAAAGCTTCAGGATTGAAGGATTAAAAGGAAATTTAACTTTCATGATAAAATTGGAAACATCGCGAAGATTTTTTTTCTATTGAATATCACTTCTCTCAGAATCATGGGGCGTCGTAATGCGTAATAATTTCATATAAAATTAACGGGGAGAATGTGCCCTTTCCATTGGTGTCTGGATCATTTCTATCCGATTTATAGTTATTTTTTAATTGATTATGTTCGTCAATGTCGAGACATTTCGAGCTGAAAACATGAAATTTTCGACATGCTAGAAACTTTTTTGTTTCAAAAGATAATTAGGTGGTGAAAGCGAGAAAGTTTCTCACAAATAATTGAAATTATTTTTCCAATTGTCAAACGTACTCGGAAGAGCGTATTTTGGCCTCTCAGGAGTTTCAAAGTCAAGGATAGCGCCCCATGATTCTGAGAGAAGTGATATTCAAAAGAAAAAAATTTCCGCGATGTTTCCAATTTTATCATAAAAGTTAAATTTCCTTTTAATCCTTCAATCCTGAAGCTTTTTTAGTACTACTAGGATATTGGGGATGATAATATTCTACATCCAATTCCGACGTTGAATTGGAAATTTGAGAAAGTTGCAATTTTACACGATTTGGAAACCTTGTAATTTCTTCGGATGGAGGTCCAAGTCTCAACTTATTTTACACAAACTATACAGTTTTAAGTGGGATTCGAACAACTAGGTAGTTATTTTGAAGCTGAAGATGAGATACGAATGGAACTAAAGTTCTAAGAAGAGAGCTATAGAACTAAGATGAAAACTAAAGTAGTTCTTAGGTGACAACTCTTTTTCAAGTAAGATTTTGAAGCTCATAACTGACTCAAGTATTAGCAGAGCTACCCTCAGGAGTAAGATATACCTACTTCTAACGGGAGAACAGGAAGCACATTGTTTATCTAATCTTTGCGATTAGAAACCGTTCTTTCTGTGAGAACAAACACATACCCATATATTTTTAATTGAAAAAAACTGCAATAGAAAACAACTATTTCTTTAAGGATGACGTTTTGAAAATTAAATCAAATTACAGTTATTCTTCTTCTTCATCTTTAGGAAGAATCCTTTTGATCTCTAGCATTACGTATGCTCTACTGCTCTAGGGAGGATAGGATGTAACTTTATCTGAGTTAATCCCTATTACACATGACAGGGAAAACACTAGTTAATCACGTTAATATAGTTAATCACTAGTGATTAACCTAATCATATTGAATAGGTAAATAAATGGAAAACAAATACATTGAAAATCTGAAAAATTTGGAGATGAATAATTGAAAAACATTCCACGAAATCAATAAACAAGTTTCAGCTCATTTGTAAATTACAGTAATCTAATGATTTCCAATACAGTGGCTTCCCTCTAGGGTGGGAAGGATGTAACTTTATCTGAGTTAATCCCTATCACAAATGACAGGGAAAACACTATAGTAAACGTTAATACAGTTAAAACTGAAGAATTTGGAAATGAATAATTGAAAAACATTCCATGAAATCAATAAACAGGTTTCAGTTCATTTGTAAATTACAGTAATCTACTTATTTCCAATACAGTGGCTTTGTCATAAAACTTTATCAAACAATATCAAGCAATAAAATAATTGCAAATAAACGCAACAATGATTCAGATAAAGCCGTTCTAAAGCTGCCTGCACAAAGGCACTTGAAAAAAATCGCTTGACCCCTGTCATTACAGAAATCACTTACGTCACTTTCAAAGATATGACAAGAAAGAAATACCTCAGAAAAGTTCTCGGTTCGAACTCGAGAATAAATTGAAAGCAAAAAATTAACCAGCAGACAACAGTAACTTGATAAACTGGTTTACAATCAATTTAGTTCAAGTTGAAATGATAACATTGAATCAAGTCGCCCATTTTCTTCAATTCTGATCAAATATATTTAGCAGAAGTGAGATTATTTTTGAGTTGGAATACAGAATAATTCATGCATTCATCTATTGATCTAATTACACATAATTCATTAAAATGATCTGGGGATGGAGAAGATGGACAGAAATAAATTAATATCGAATTATTATTGTAGGCTAATTAGATAATTTTAATGTATCAATATATGTAAATAAGTAATGTATATTTATTGTAGCATACCGATGGTTCAAATCATGAACCTACCTAGAACTGCAGGGTCGTTCATATTAAATTATTATTTATTTATTTATTTATAGTCTACATTGATAGATACAGTATAATTCTCAACTATGAATGATTGGGGGAGGGAACAACAGGCTTGAAGCCAAAAACTGTTCCTTTCCAAAATTTGGATAGAAATTGACAAAAAATAGGATATATTTATCACTTCATAGGCTTTGTTTGACGATGACATTAGAAGGGGTGTCTGTGACACAATTTTTGACTTTGCAGCTTGATTTGGACTATTTAGTAGGTGAACATAGCAAAAGTGTACATCTTTATACCCTGTGTTGAAGGTTTGGTACCGCTGAGTTGACACTTGTTGCAGCAATGAAAATTTCACCCCCTACATTGAAGCTGCTTAACAATGGAAGGAGAACTTGGAATTGTGGAATAATACATCATTTCAAAGAGAAATCAATGCTCGACAAACCTACGATAAGCATAAGTTTTTATGGTGCATTGTTGGAGTTATAAGCCCTGAAAGAGGAAAACATTGGATAAAAACCTGTTATTTTAACAATTACACACCTTCAAGAGCGAATATCTCCTGAACTGTTGGGAATATCACAAAATTCTACTGAACAAAAAGTGTAGACAATTTATCAAGCTTCATTTTTGAATAGTTAGCTATGACGGTTGCACGCATTGTTCTTAAGATATGAGCGTGGAAGCAAAACGCTGAAAAATTCAACTTTTAAACCACCCTCATCCCCTTAGCACATAAGTCAGAAATGGAGACTTTTGATATGTTCTCCTTCTAATTAGTCTCAACAAAGCTGCAAAGTCAAAAATTGTTTAAAACATTCCCTCCAAATTCCTTTGTCAAATTGGTCTATTGTTGAAAAAATGGAGATTTCACACTCAACACTAAAGCTGCTGCAAAAGGAGTAGGGACATTCGTAAAGGTGTGAAATTATACATCAAATTGAAGAGAATTCAATGCTCTATAAGCTCATAATCAACATGGATTATTCCCATCAATTTTTAAATAGCAATAGAGAGCAAAAATAGAAAAAAATTGGTGGCAAACGTGATTTTTTTTTCAAAAATGTCACACCTTCAAGAGCGGATATCTCGAAAACTATAGGAGATAAAAAAAGTTGTAGAATGAATATTGTAGGAAAATTTGTAAGCTTTAATTTGTTATATGATAGTCAAGACCTTAGGACACATAATTTTTGAGTTTTATGCCAGAAACCAAAAAAGGTACCTTATTCAAACCACCCCCACCCCCTTAACACAGAGGGTAGGGTGGGGACTTTTGATATGTTCACCTCCTTACTACCCTAAACAGAACTGCAGGGTCAAAAATAGTCTTCCCAACTTTTCCCTCTATACCCTTTTTTGAGCATTCATTGCCTGGACTATTCCGGGAACGGAAGGCTTTCAATTCGTCGAGATCTCAGTTCGTCGAGATCTCAGTTCGTCGAGATCTCAGTTCGTCAAGATCTCAGTTCATCAAGTACCTATTTTGACCATCTCTAGAGGGTACTGAGACAAGTGGCTAGTTGAGCTGTTTAGTTCGTCAAGTCTCACTGCATCAAGTTTTCGTTACAGGCTGATACACAGTCAGCTACACCTTTGCACATCAGTTAGGGATCAATGATACTGGGTAAAGGAGAAGTTAGTTAAAGGTTGAATATGCACTTTTCCTTATAGGGCTACTCCAATGATAGAATGGAATAAATCTTTGAATAAAACAATTCTCAAATTGTTATCTAATTCTATGAAGTTAAAAGTCAAAGATTAGAATAGGGGTCAGGTTTTTAATTTCAAATGACAATTATGCTGTTATTGTTTTATAATACTTTCATCAGATTTTTTGCTGAGGGTGATGCCCAGATGAGCTCTAGGCTTGTGCGTGGGTAATGAATCGGATGATAAGAATAGATGAATGGACCTACAGTTTCAGGTGAGTTATTATATCTGCATGTTACTACTATATGTACAAATAATTCAGATATAATAAGCTAACATAAATTTTCTTATGGTTGTATATAACAATAGTTTAAGTTGATGAAGAGTGAAATACGCGTGTTCGTGGCGCATAAGTCTGTACGCACCCATACATTCAGCCACCAGTCTCGGCAACCAGTGGGTCGCCAAGTGTCCGAGCATGGGGGGGGGGATTAGTTGATCAGTTCTTATTGCGCTCATTACACTATGAACACTTTTACACTATGTAAACTATTTACACTGTAATTACGCTCATTTACTACTAGGGTCCCCAGATCCAGCCACCAGATTTTGGCAGCCGGCTGGTGTCTCACTGGTGTCTATACTTCCGCCAATGGTTGCTATCTGGCGACCTACTAATACGGGCCTTAAGGTCTTTAAAGGTGAATTATTTAGTAGAAAAATCCGTTGTCAACAATCATGTCAATTCGTTAATTATAATAAAATAAACAGCAACCCTACCATATATAATAAAAATTATGTCTCATATTATTTAATATTAACAAAAATAGCCTATATCTAATTCAATTTTAATAACTTTTGCGTAATTGAAGGAAATGTTGAAAAATTAGGCTATATAAGTTGATGAAAATAGAGGAAGTCAAATAAAAATGCACTATTATTGATTTAGGCCTATACATAAAATTTAGAAAGAAGCAAAATTAAAATTAGATAGTTTAAGTCTAATAGGCCTATCTGTGATAAATATTTGTCAATTATTTAAATAAATCTATGAAATTACGTTAATTCTGTTTGAATTTTGGAAAATTAACTACCTACTGTAGGTTATCTAATTTATTATCGCACTATAATGTAGGTTAATCAAGTTAGACTGTAGGGTAATTTAAGTTTATCAAATAAACACAAGAATGTAGATATTATAGTCACACTTGGAAAAATTACCGGTTATCATAATTGGGTAGTTGAAAATGAAAAAATTCTATTTAAGTATTTTAGGCATTTTATATTCTGGTTACATGACTTCTTAGTTACCGTACAGTTATCACTAACATTATCTTCAATTTTATCACTTGCTAATCCACTCATCTGAACCTAAACATCTTGAACTTGAATAAAACATACTTGATTTTTTTATAAAACTCTAAAATACTTTAGGGTAGTCTACATCTTCTTATCATGTTTTTTAAATAATCAATAATATGACAATAAAATACCAAATATAGACTTGATGAAGCATAACAATAATTTTCTATCTCTTGGTAAAAACAAGCTTACCATAAAAATTATTACACTTTGATACACTTTTCAGTTATCAAAGCTTTGAATAAAATCAACTTATTCTGCATGACATTTTCAATAACTATTCTGGAGGTTAGAAAACATGTTGAAATGTTGAAACAGGTAGCATGGGGTTTGAAACAGAATGTAAACAAGTAACAAATCCGCAAATTCAAACCATTTTACAAATACGTTGCCCAGAATATCAATATTAATGTCATGGCGATTTTAATAGAATTACACAGAAAATAACCGACAATTTTAAAATAATTAGTGGTACTTACAGTGTAGGTAACCAAAACAGCTGTTCAGGATACAGGACCTTTAGATATCATTTAGAGCCACCGAAACCGTATTTAAATTGAAGAAAACTTTAATATTATTCAATATAAACATTTTTACACAATATAGAGTCAATGTCAATTCATAAAATTACCCAAATCACAACCATTCACAAATTGAGGCTATCTAATCTACTCACATTTAAACCTTTTAGTATTAATTAAAACTGTTACTGACAGGAATTTCATGACTTAAACTCAACTTCAAATTATTTTTTCTAACACCTAAACTATTTACATCTTCAAAAACCATTCAACCCTAAGCTTAATTCGTTAAATTAAAACTGATTAAAAAGTGACATGTTACAGACTACACAAATAAACGCCATTTTGACGTTTCAATTTGCTGAAGAGTTTCTCGTCTGCTGGATTTTATCATTCAATTTTATTGACTTAATACTCAGGTAAACTCTATCTTAAAATATGTATAAAATTCTCAAACATCCTATTGGAACGGTAAATTGATTTATCTCTCAACGAATCATTTAAAATAACGATTATAGATGACTTTATTTCAACTCAAAATCATGCTGTCGCTAGATGAATGACTTGTCTAGGATAGCTTGATGGCGCGAATTTTTAAAACTTGAAGACGGAATTTGGTGATCTCTTGTCTATTTAATTTACAAACAATATAACAGTTCGTTGAATAATATAATCGAAAAGTGAATAATATTATTGAAAAAGGAAAACATCGATATACCCTTTTAATATTTTATACATTGTTTAAATAAAATTCTTAACCCTTAATTGAATAAAGAATAGTATTATATTGTCTGTAGATGATAATGAAACTAGGAGAAGATAGAATATTTTTATTACCGGTATAATAGAAATAGGCTATAGACCGAAATTGTTCTTTATGTTAATATTAATAAGGACTATTTAGTATAAATACTCTTTGTTATAATAATTCAGACTGAATTACGTACGGTACTGCTTAACAACCCTATGAAAATAAACACTCTTGTGGTTTTGCATTTTTATAAAATGGCTATTTTTATCAATCACTTTTCAAATTATTGATTTATTGCCTTGAACAATATCACAATTGAAAACTTGTCAAACTGTTCTCTAGACAAAGATTATGAGAGGAATGAGGAATACTGTTATGCAGAAGAAATTATTAAAATAGATTTTACTTCCATTTCATGATGTAGGAAAAAACTCTCATGAAAGTTTGGAAGCAAACATGGAAAAACTATTTTCAATAGAATAAATAATAATTGGTGCTCTAAACTAATAGAGTAGAATAACTATAATAACGCTGAGAGTTAATTAGAGTTGTTATCAAATGAGCTCTTAATTGTGTTAAAATACGGTTCTGTCATACTCTATGTAGAAATAAAGTCTTAACTTACTATAGTGAGGTCCACGTTATAGTGGCAGTGGATAAAGATAGGAGAATAGCGATGCCGATTCTCTGCATTAATTATATTTCTACACTGTCAAAAACATAATTGGCATCGTTGTGGACCTAGAAAAGGATAGTACCACCGGCTTTGTCGAATGATAGACAAGGATAGCAAAACCAAAGTTGAACAAATACTGTCATTATAACGTGGACCTCACTATAGTCATACGACACGAGTGATAGGCTATTCATAAAATATTATAAATATGTTATTTAATAATAGTATATGGCAAGCCATTATAATTATACAGTACCCGTATGTTAATATGTTAAACAAATTTGAATGAGTAGGTAGTTATGTGAGTGAAAAAGGTGTCAAGGAGTGTGTTTATGAATTACATTTCCAACTGACTGTCAAGTGTCAATCATAAAATATTGGGGAAAATGTCTTTGAATCTAAAATAAAGCAACCTGCACACAGAGACTATCACTAGCTATTGCGGGAACGCGGAATTGGAATTGTCGGTACCTTCTGCCCTGCGAGCAGCTTGTTAAATATACTATACCGGTGTCGTAATTTTGGCCAAGCCGGTCCAATATATGATTCTAATTGCATATTAATGGATAAGGATAGCTTGGTTGTATGTACAACCAACTAGATTATGATATTGGTTCATATGAACAAGCAATACCATTGAGAAATAATATAATATATATCAAGTAGTACTCTTTTATTAAACTTGTAGCGTGAATATTGATGTTGTGGAAATTTTCCATAATTGAAGAGACTTGACAAATACTTTTTTGACAACATTTCGAGTCTCTTCAATTATTGTGTTGTGATAAAATAAAAGGGTACGGTACCTAATATATTAAAGTATTGTTTATCAATAGTTTTATTAGCCCTAGAAATAAAAGTAAATACTCCAGTAGGCTTACTGTTGATGGTGAGATATTGTGATATTTATCCATAATGAGAACTCTGGGATTTTAATTACTGGGATTAAAATGTTTGTTATTTTATAATAAATAATTGATATTTTTTGACAAAATCCCAGTGTTTACATTAAAGTAAATACAGTACTATTGAGATATCTACACGTTTTCACGGTGACAGGTTCTAAAAAGTATAGACTTTGCACAGTGCAATTCTGGAACGTTCATCGTTAAATGAGTGAATTTGTGGTTGTGCTTACAAAATATTATTGTATTACTAAGATGTCATTGTAAATTTGGTAACGTCATGTCCTGAAAGTTTCATGTTGATCAATTTAGCCGCTTTTCAGTATTGTGAGGTGACAAAGGAAATAACAAAGTACCTTTTTTCTGTGGTGAGGTCCATGTTATAATGGCAGTGGAGAAAGATAGGACAGCGTTGTCGATTCTTTGCCTTGTTACTGTCTTTTATAAAATATAGCTGATACCGGTATATATGATGAAGTACTACTAACTGTTTATTCTTGATCAATTATATGTTATAAAAATATATTTATTATGATTTAATAGACAATTTATGATTTAATATTTTGTTAATTATACTTCTATTTTTTGAAATCAATCTGGCAGCATTGCAGAGGTAGAAAAGGATAGCGCTATCTGCTTTGTCGAATGACAGACAAGGATAGCAAAACCAATGTTAATCAAATACTTCCATTATAACGTGGACCTCACTGTAGTAATAATAATATCTCGTTACTTATTGAATGTCCTCCTATAGTGAGGTCCACGTTATAATGACAGTATTTGATTAACTTTGATACTACTATTCTTGTCTATAATACGACAAAGCAGGTAGTTTTATCCTTTTCTAGCTACGCAACGATGCCAAATCTGTTTTTGACGATGTAGAAATATAATTAAGGCAGAGAAGAGGCACAGCTGTTCTTCTATCTCTATCCACTGCCATTATAACGTGGACCTCACTATAGCTCTAAAGTAATGTGACCAATTTCCTTATAATCAATTATTTAATTAATACGGAAAATATAATACAATCACAAACAGAAATTTGTGCCTTTTTTACTTTCCTTGCCCTATTACCATAGATAAGGAGAGTATTGCTTTCCGAAAAAATTAAGGAACCCAATTTCCAAATTTCTATACGTTTCAAGGTCCCCTGAGTCCAAAAAAGTGGTTTTTGGGTATTGGTCTGTATGTGTGTGTGTGTGTGTGTGTGTATGTGCGTTTGTGTACACGATATCTCATCTCTCAATTAACGGAATGACTTGAAATTTGGAACTTAAGGTCCTTCCCCTATAAGGATCCGACACGAACAATTTCGAACAAATCCAATTCAAGATGGCGGCTAAAATGACAAGAATGTTGTCAAAACAGGGTTTTTCGCGATTTTCTCGAAAACGGCTTCAACGATTTTGATCAAATTTATACCTAAAATAGTCATTGATAAGCTCTATCAACTGCCACAAGTCCCATATCTGTAAAAATTTCAGGAGCTCCGCCCCATCTATGCAAAGTTTGATTTTAGATTCTCAATTATGAGGCTTCAGATACAATTTAAACAAAAAAAAAAAAAAAAAAAATTGAGTGGAAAAGATTGAGCATAAGAATCTCCACAATTAATGATCAGTAACATTTTCACCTAAAATTAAAAATAAACTCGAAATTTGAGAAAATGTGTTTATCCAATTGCAAACTGTTGATTCTATTAAATGATTCACTATGAAGAGATAGCAGACCTCGTGTGTCTCCAGCGTTATTGCCCTGTCACCAGCTGGCTGAAATCTTTGAATAGTAGACTTGAGATGCGCGGGAACACTAGCGTCAGCTGATCAATTTTCATAACGGCAAGGAAAGTTGTGTGAGTGCGCCACACCATATTTTTAGTGGATTGACTTGAACATGAAGAGATTATGCAAGTAATAGAGATTGATCCCGAACTTTATTCCCCCATGTATGAAGGTGTCTATCCATATATTTTTTTATATTACAACTCTCTAATGTAGGCTACATTGTATTATACTACCTAAGGTATATAGGTCCTGCCTATACCATACTACAGAATCAGGATTCACTTGGGAAGTTCTCACTGAAATAAACTAGTTGAAAATATACCAGTATTACTGTAATATGGACCACATATTAGCAATGAAATTATCTCAACTGCTAAATAATAAGGTTTTAAAAATTTCCATCTATAAATTCAAAGGAAATTTAAATTGTTGAGGTATTACGGCTTTGAATACGTGTCAAAAGTTAAGGTGCGTTCAGATATACGCGCCTCCAACACGCTCCGCAATCGTTCCGATCATGAACGATACGGGAGATGTTAGCTTTTCTCGCGTTCCACTCTTGCTCACCGGTCGATCATCAATCGATCTGCTCGAGTGACGTTCGATTGCGGACTTGACTTAGTTCCTTTGGCTCCTTGAGGAGCATAGGACATCCGAAAATGTTCTCCACCCATCTCTATTGGCTGTGAGCCTCTTAACCTCTCTCTGCCCAAGTCTTTCCCTGTTGCCTGTACTCTGCCTCGACCGTTCTTCTCCATGTCATGAGTGGGCGTCCTTGTCTGCGTGATCCCTGGGGGTTCCAGCTCAATGCAGCCTTCTCAATCGCACTTTTTTCTCAATGTGTGCCCAATCCATCTCCATTTTCTCCTTTTCAGTTCCTCTTGGATTGGACATTGATTTGCTAACTGCCAAAGATTCTCATTGGTGATTACCTCTGGCCAGTAGATGCACATGATGCGGCGTATGCGATTTATGAAGGTCTGCAGCTGCCCTACAATTCGCCCAGTGATCTTCCATGTTTCACATCCGTATAAAAGCACTGATTTCACGTTGGTATTGAAAATCCGAATTTTTGTTGCCCTAGATATGTTTCTGTTTTTCCATACCTTGTTCAATTGGATGAAGGCACCATTCGCTTTTCTAATTCGGCTTCCAACATCTTCATCAGTGCCTCCAGTCTTGGTCACTGCACTCCCCAAATACACAAAGGAGTCTACAGTCTGGATGTGAGTACCACCCACTTCAAACTGCCTATCTGTTGCTGCATTTTATCTCATTTCCTTTGTCTTTTTCGTATTAATACAGACACCTGCTTCTGCAGCTTCTTTTTCTAGCCTAAGCAGTTTCTCTTCCATGTCTCTGGAACGCTGGGCTAATAAGGCAAATATCGTCGGCAAAGTCCAGGTCTTCCAGCCTCTGTCTTAAACCCCACTGCAGCCCTCTCCTTCTCCCTGCCTGTACATTCCTCATGACCCGATCCAATACCAGCAGGAACAGGTTCGATTGCGGAGCAGAGCGAAAGTCTGTACGCACCTTTAGAATGACACTAAGCCCCTCAGGTTTTACGCCCACAAAGTTTAATTACGTTTCAATCCAATTAAAATTCCATAGATATTTAAATTTCAAATGAATTTTAATTTGTATAGAAGGAATTTGTGCAGCTGTATAGAATGACTTACAGCGGAGAAACGTATCAGCATTTGATTGGACATTAAATAAGTGGTAGGCTAATCTTTCAATACTGAAAACCTGAAAGCAGTTTCATATTATTTACTATATAAGTAGTAAGAGACTTCAGAAAAATAAATCAAAGCTCTACAAATGAAATGGTTAGTGCTTATTAAGCCGTGTCCACACTGAACAAATGTTCGACATACATGTTTGTTAAGGAGCTCAGTGACAAACATTTTAAAAAGTTTGGACAATCATTGTTTGTCAAACATAAAATTACTGTTTTTCCAAACATTTTCAGTGTTGACAGCTGTAAAACATAAAGCCATTCTCCTTACTTACAAATATTTTGTTTGGTGACGCGACCACACTGGCCACGGGCAAACATTGTTTGTCAAACATAATAAAATTTGCCCAAATTGTTTCAACAAACATGTTTGTCAAACATTTGTTCAGTGTGGACACGGCTTTAGTAACAATAATTTTTGTTCCTTACATTTTTCACAAATTATTATAACTCAATTGAAATTCTGAGTGGGGAAATTGACGCCAACTATTTCTTATTTTACAGTGTACTTTATTGATCTGTTGCTGAAACAATAATGCTAATACAATTAAGAAAAACAGTTAAATCATCGTTATCTAGTATAAAATATTAGAAGTTTAAAAAAGTAAATACAAACTATAATACGAAAATGATTATATTTTACAGGACCAATGGGTGTGCCACTCTATAATTTCTTAGAGAGCTAGTTGTGATTATTAATATGGTATCAAACAACTGCCAAAAAGTTGATTTAATTATATCAATAAGAAGCAGTAAGGTACTATATGCTTTCAATAGAAACATTCTGGGGAAATTATGATTGTACATGTTGTGAAGATATTAGTATCAATCAACCAACACTGCTAGATTTTTTTAGGACTTGGAAACTAACTTTGTAGAAGTTTGAATAAAATAATGAGATTATTGTGTTGGTATAGAACTGAGGCAATAAAGCTGATATGTAGGAGTCACAAATTCAACAGATTTTAGTGACAAATAGCATTATTTGAAATAAAAATGGATTTAAAATTCAATGATTGGTGACAATACAACTCTAATAATCCGAACGTGATGCTCCAAAAAATTAATTTTTGAAAATTGAAAAAGATCTTTATGAATTTATTGAACAGAATTAGTACGGTACTTAATAGTTGGTACATGCAGCAAGTACAAACTGTTGATAATTTATCAATTTGTAATGTTCAATGAAGATCGATATAAACAATGTTAATTTGGTTGATAATATTAAAATAATGGTACTAATTAGTTCGGATTATTAGAATCCTACTGTATTAAGAGAGCAATATCTGTGATTTATTGAAATTTGTAAGTGTTATCAGTGCTGAGAATTGAAATATTGATTATAACAGTTCATGAGAACAATATTAGAGCATATTACAATAACTTAAAAAGGATAAAAGCACATAAATTTCACCATGATAAAATTTCAAACATAAAACCAACTTGAGGACTTTAAATCCTCTACTACAATGATTTTTGAAACTTATAATATAAATGTATGTTTCATGCATGATAAAGAATATTTGAGAATCTAACATGAAATGATTGCACTTATAAAATCCATTCACATATTAGATTCCAATAGTCAATATTTCAGTTTTTAGTTGTAAAAGAGTTTCAATAAAAAACTTGTAGTCCGTTGATTAGGATAAAAAAATGTTTACAACACGCAATAATGTATACTTAGATTCAATACAATTTACAACGAATTAAAATTTATTTGTGGTTATTTGGAAGAGAGAATAGAATAATTTAAAACAAATATTCTACGTGAAGCTTAAAGAAAATAAGCGTTTACTTTTAGATCTACGAAATACTTCAAACTAGATCGAATTCAACACACCATAGTATTTATACCTAATTTCTTGAGTACCTAATTATTGTAAAAATATATTTTTGACCATTACCTGTAGAAAATCAAGTGTATTCTGCCAATATTCTAGCTTCAAACGAATCGAATAATTTATTTTTCAAACAGTGTGATAATTGTTTGATAAAATAATTTCATTTCTGGAAAACACTTCCAACTGTCAGCAGAGAAAAACTTTTCATGTTTTTTTGTCCCAATTCAGAGGTTACAATTACACAATTCTCATTCTTTGGAAGATTGGAGTTCAGCTATCTTTTTTTGTTTACCATCATATCAACATTACTGTAGATATAAAATTATGAAAATTTATTTACAGTGATTCTGAAAGGCTAATAATCAAAAGCCAGTCAAAATTCAAATAACAAACTCAAAAGTTTTTCAGTTTTATTTTTTACTTCAAATTGTATTACAATCTTACTACTTGATCATAGCCAATACCAATTCTATTCATTTGATCAGCAGTCACATTTTGAAAAACGGTAAAGTTCTGTTTCACAAGTTGGTCAAAATCAATAACAAAATAAACTTAACACAAAAAATAAACTATTTTGCAGTCCTGATCTTTCACACCATTACATTTGAGCAGGGGGTTTACCATTGATTTGTTTTAAAATGCAATCAAACTATAACAAAGTTGAAAAATTGAAACATCCCAAAAAATGTGTCTACCCTCTGTAGCAAAACTACATCCATTCTATCATCTATGCAAATTCAGATTTCTAAAAAAGAAGCAGTAATAAATCTTCATAGATGATGCACTCCAACCACTTTGGTATCTTGTCCTATCTTTATTTCAATTGTTCAATGCAACTCTATCTTAAGCCCTATCTTCAAACTAAATTCACCTCAAAATCATCAATCTAATTTAAAAATTCCAATAAATTCATATTTCATTCAACTTTAATTCTGTAAGAGTTCTATTTATATTTTAGGAGGTTGCCAATACATTTTACCTCACAGAAATAGAAAAACGATTTATTACAAGAAATGTAAATCATCAACAGAGAATAAAAAATTCAAGCCTTTGCCCCAAACTACAAACTTCCACTCTCTTACTAATCAGGCACATCTTTATAACAATATCAATTTGAAATTTCAAAATACTTCGAATTTTTCGGGTGAAAGCAACCCCTGAAGGTTTCCTCAATGATAAAAATCTCACACATTTAATATAATAATAATAATTCATGACATATTTCCCTGCTACTTGATAAGGTAATTATCCTATATTGCAACAGCTCAAATCCATTCAAACATCATTTATATATAACATAATATTATTTGTATTTAATCAATGATTCTCTTAAAACATTCATTATTCAATCTACTAGACCTTGTACTTTTAGCCTTAGAGATGAAGGCCAGAGTCAGTCACAAGTTAGCTTCACACTTGAAGACAACCAATTAAAAACAAGTTTGAAACCCATTCAACCACATCATTTCTATAAATAACATCATATTTATAATGTATTGATGGTTCTCTTAAAACATTTGCCATGACCTTGTAGATTTAAGGCCACCAACCAAAAATAGATTTTAATTAATCAATGATAATCTTAAAACATTCATAAACCATTCTATAAGACATTGTAGTTGGTCATACAGGTCATAGTTTGAAACCTTTTCACCAACAGTAGTTATCAGGCCCCACTTTGGGCACCAATTGAGTCCAGGTCCCACATTGGGTGCCAATTCTTAGAACCGAGCTCGGATGTAGACAGCAGAGGCATCATGTGAGCCATAGCCAAGCCGCTTGGCATGCTTGAACACCTCGTTGGCGGTTGCAGTCAGTGGCAGGGGTTGTTCCAGCTGGTCACCAAGCGACAATGACAGCTTCAGGTCCTTCTGCATGTGCTGCAGTGGCAGGTGAGTGTTGAACTCTCCCTCAATGATCGCCTTGCACTTGTCGATGATTGTGGGACATGCGATTGAGGTCAGCTCCATCACTTCCAGGACATCTCTCTGTTGCAGTCCAGCCCTGTCAGCCAGTGCCATGCCCTCGGCCAATCCAGCCAGTGTCACCCCGGCCATTAGCTGCAGTACCAAGTTCATTTTGCTTGCATTTCCAACCTCACCTGCAAACATCAATACATGAAGCTATTAGTATTACAGAAACTAACACTTCTACAAACTTTTTTATTCTCTAATCCTCATTGTTTGATGGAGATGAATCTGAAAAATTTTCAGTTAGAGATAGATGAGAAACACTTTCTACTGTGATTTAGTTCATAATTCATCCATTCAAACATTTGAGTACTGTACAGCTCCCTCTCCAGTACATCAACTGTCCAAATCTGGGTTATATGTCAACTATATTTGTGAAGCATAGTCTAAATCTGGAATAATGTTTGGTTGAATTGGAAAAGGTGCAGTTCAAGGCAAAAGCCTTTTGGTCTGCCAAACAAAAAAATATTGAATGAATAACTTTATATTTTTAATGCTCATTAAATGAGTTTTCTGAAATATTCACAGTTCCTAGTAAGTTCTGAGCATAAAATACATTTTAATTCTTGAATTTATCAGTTTATTTTTTAATTTAGAAAATGAGAATTTTTAAATTTGCTTATTGAGAATAGCATTTATAATGTACAACCTGAGCTCTGGAAACTTACAATTTTGCAGGTTACACATGTTGATTGTTGTAATAATTAAAGAAGATAGAATTAAATCCATGAACTTTTCCATTTTTATGAACTGTTGTCCGGTTTCCAATTTAAGAATATTTACCACAAGGTTATGCTACCACTGCATTAATATCATGAACTACAAACCTTAACCCAAACCTTAAATGGCTGAATTCATCTTATTTTTCTTCATAGTCTACAAAAGATTTGTCAATGGTGCAGGGTTGGAAATGGATAGAGCTATCTGCATTGTCCAATGATAGACAAGGATATCAAACCTTTGTTATATCAGTTGCTGACTTTATAACGTGAATGTCACTATTATAGCTTACCTAGTGAGAAAAGTGGTACTTTGCTGTACCAAACGTTTATGCATAATTGCCTAAATATATTCATGTAAAATTTGAAATTGAAGGTTATAAGTTCTTCTGTTATTGTTACAAGTTACATAGTTTGCTATAGAGCTAATTTTCGGCACTAGTGCAGGAAAACTGTATTTAATGTTCTGTAATCAGGGCAGGAATGCCACTTTTCTAAGTAACTCAAGAGAAATAACGATTACAGTAATCAGATGGAAATGAAGGACAGATTGAAATTGTTCAAATGCTATTGAATATATAATAATTATTATTATTAAACGAAAATCCAAATTAAATTATCAACTATCCCGAAGACTATTGTTACAACCTATAGTCATTCTTTTGAATAGTGGCTCTCATCAATATGAGAGCTAGTCATTTCGCTTTTCCTTGTAGCTGTTGACCCTGACTGTTGTTAGTAGCAGACGTCTTTGGAGTAGTTGACAAAATTCAATTTTGATTTCAATTTGATAATTATTATTATTCCACAATTCGAGAAGTGTTGTGTTGACTGACCAAGGTAGAATGAATTGTTGCCCATGGCCTCGAAGCAGGACTGGCAGTCGTCAAAGAGAGAGCGATCACCGGCAGCCAATATCACCAGAGTCCCCTCCTCCGCCTGTGTCTTGCTGCCCTGCACCTGCGCCTCCAAGTACCGCCCTCCTTTGCCCATTATCGCCTAAAACCACACACACACACACACACAATTGTTTACAATCTAATTTACCAAATATATACAAAATACAGCGAGACTCTTACTAGAATCCTTACTGCTATTTGCTTAATGGATTACATAGTCTTCAAACATATGTTAGACGCTACACCATTGCTCTCTCATTCCATCTTTGAATGGAGTTGTGTTCACTTGTTTTATTTATTTATTCCATATTGTATAATAATAATAATAATTGTACTTCTGAAATGGCACAACAGGGTACTTTTGTGTTGCATTGATAAAAGCTGAAACTTTTCACTATATCACATTATGAACAATATTAGATAGTAATATATCAGCTTGTATTATGAATTAAATATGTAAGTATCATACTTCAGTCCAGTCAATGAACGGTTATAGTTTGGAACATTTAATCTGATAGTTTGTGACATCAATAGTTTGTAACATAAAATTAAGTGACTGTCTCGTTCGTATGATTAAATTATGGACAATAGTGTAGAACTTCAACCAAAGCTGTTAAGCTACCGAAGTTCTTTTTCCGTCATGATACTGTTCTACATATAATATTTTTGTATTATAATAATAATTGTAAAACATGTCAGTGTTCTGAATAAATTAAAAAATTGAAACAGTTATAATTTTCTCTCAATAGAAAGAAGACAATTTTTGTCCCTGCAGTTCTGTTTGGGGTAGTAAAAAAGTAAACATACCAAGAGTCCCCAACCCTACCCCCTGTGCTGATTGGGTTGGGGCGGGGGGTAGTTCAAAAACACCATTTTATAGTTTCTCGCTTATATCTCGAAAATTATGCGTCTTACAGACAAGACGTTCCTGTACAAAATTGAAGCTTAAAAATTTCCTACATTTTTTTCCATATCTCTGAAAGTTTTCAAGATATCCGCTCTAGAAGGTGTGTCATTTCTAGTAAATGTTGTAAGCTTTAAATCTGTACAGAACCGTCATGTCCATAAGACACATAGTTTTCGAGATACTATATGAGAAACTAAAAAATGGTACTTTTGAACCACCACCCTCTTAGCACAAGGGGTAGGGGTCGGACTCTTGGTATGTTTACCTCCTTACTACCCTAAAAAGGACTGCGGGGTAAAAAATTGTCTTCCAAAATTCAGAGAAAAGTATAACTGTTTCAAATTAAATGTTACAAACTACAACCGTAGGGGTGGGAACTTTTGGTATATTCAACTCCTTAGTAGTCTGAACAGAACTGTGAGGTCGAAAATTGTCTTACAAACCTTTCACTCTATACCCTTTTTTGAGCATTCATTGTCTGGACTACTTCAGAATATCAGTATCAGCATAACAATAAAACAAACTTTTCAAAAAAAATTAAAACAATTCTTCCACTATAGAAGAACACTGGTCAAGTGAATGTCACTATAATAGAACTGTGATATTTCATTGGATATTTTATCTTTCAATTGTTATTAATGAATGAAATAATACTGGAAATATTGTTGATGGTTTCTGACCTCAGCAATATCCTGTGAGGTTTCTGCGTCGATGCCAGTCATTTCGACGTATCCCTTCGATGGGCCAGCTTCCGGCAGGACTCCACAGTTACCAAATACCATCTGCAAAGGATAATATTATTTCATTAGAATCATTGAATATTCATTACATATTTGAATTTTCATTGAATATTTATTACAATAAGATGAAAATTATGGGTCAGTAAGTTGTTGTATATAAAACAATAGCATGGTAGCCTATCTTGAATTTGATTTTTTGTCAATCAAACCTCTTACAAGCTCAAAAATAATATCACACTAGCATCCAATTCTGCACTATAGTGAGATCCACGTTAAAATGGCAATGGAGGGAGATGGGAAAACAACGTTGCCGAACCTCCATCTTGTCAATGCCTTCTATAGACTGTAGCTGATACAGGTTAATTGATGTAATATCAACTGTTAATTCTAGTTTAAAATAATCAATTATATTTTATTAAGCAAGAAATTCTATTTTTCAATAATTTCATAATGAAGAAATATTCTCTTAATTCTACCTACATTAAGACGACTACATTAACTACCTATCTTGAATTTGATTTTTTTGTCAATCAAACCTCTTACAAGCTCAAAAATAATATCACACTAGCATCCAATTCAGTACTATAGTGAGGTCCACGTTAAAATGGCAATGGAGGGAGATAGGAAAACAATGTTTACGAACCTTCATCTTGTCAATGCCTTCTATAAACTGTAGCTGATACATGTCAATTGATGTAATATTAACTGTTTCTAGTTTAAAATAATCAATTTATTTTATTAAGCAAGAAATTATATTTTTCAATAATTTCATAATGAAGAAATATTTTCTCAATTCTACCTACATTGTTAAAAGACGATCTGGCAACAGAGAAAAGCGATAAAGATAGCGCAATCCGCTTTGTTGAATGATAGACAAGGATAGCAATACCATTGCTAATCAAACACCGCCATTATAATGTGGACCTCACTATAGTATTCACTCCATAATTTAATAACAATAGAATTCACTCCATAATTTAAAAACACTACCTTGAAAAATATTATTTTACAGTTATTATTAGCACAAACTAGTACCCTAGTAAATTCTCACTAAAAAATTTACATCGCCTTGCTAATCAAGATTGTGCACACTTCTTTAAAGAAATCTGAAAAATAACTTGGTTGAAGGTTAAACAACCTAAAGGGTGCAATTTTCAATATGAATGTACTGTAAATACTTAGGTCTACTTTCAAGGTATTGTCAATAAATACATCAAAGGAAAACCATTGTTTTTCCGATGAAGTTATAAAATATGATAATCAGATAGCGTTATACTAGGAATAGCTGACTAAATACCACGATAGCTCATCATGATTCGGGTTGGACTCATAATATACTCTTCCTTATTATCCAATCGATACAATAATTATTATCCAGTAATATCTTCAATCCATTTATTCAATAATGTTAATACATGATTATTTATTTATATAAGAATGTACAAAATCACTATTTTATAATAGGTCAGTTACTTGCAAATACACTTACAGCTTCAAACCAACCTTACATGTTAAGTATCAAATTACTCCTTGTATTTTATTTATTGTAAAAAAAGACAGATACAAAACAGTAATATAATAAACAATATTTTTAATACTAATATTTTTAATTTTTAGTATACTATTGAAGAGTCTTGAATTGCGTCTTTTTTTACGTCAGTGCTGTTATAAAAGTGACTCAGATTGCTATTACAGTACTGCATTAAGCTGAATTACCACACTTCAGTATCAGAATCTGTCACCGGCTCAGTAGTAAAAATTATATTCCCATGTGTTCTAATGGGACTATTCACACTCAGCCCGGCCGATCGAGTATGAATAGTTCCATTAGAACTAATGGGAATAATATTTGCACCGATCAGTATCCGAATCCGTGACCGGCTCAGTGGTGAAAATGATATTTCCATGTGTTCTAATGGGACTATTCACACTCAGCCCGGCCGATCGGGTATGAATAGTTCCATTAGAACACATGGGAATAATAAACCAGACACGGACTGATATTGTAATAATTGATACTGATATTGTAATAATTGATACTGATATTGTAATAATTGATACTGATATTGTAATAATTAATACTTATATTTTAATAATTGGCATGTCTAAATAGTGGAAGTTCATTCATCTTCAACAAACTTTATTAAGATAAAAATTCGTCTGAGTCACTGTCGATGTTGTAGAACCGTTCCATAATGAAAATGTGCCCTGTGTGGTCACGAAACCATGGTCCTGTACCAAATAAAACTGTAGAATTTGACAATATATGTGTGTTTTTATGTATTTATTAAAATGCTTACATCTTTGGCAGCCTGAGGATCCGCTACACAAGAGAATGTGATGTCTGACATCTGAACCACATCTGAGGGTGTGAGTCCCTCCTCCGCTCCAACTTTTACAAAGTCCTTGCACTGCAACAAAATAATAAACAAATATATCAATTTTTCAGAAATTATTTATTTATTATTGGCAAAAACAATACAGAGATCGGAAAATAAAAAAAAGGTTATTGCCCAAAACTTCTTCAATTTCCTAATTAAGTTTCATATTGTCCAAATATTATACATAGGTTATGTCCATTTCAATTTCTACTCCAAATCACAATCTGAAAATAAATAAATTGTTTGTTAATGTATGATACTTTCAAGCATTGTCAATTTTTTGCAGGAATTATTGTTAGAGTAACTTTAAAACTTTAACACTTTCAAACATAGCCTAAGAATCACTTTAAAAATAAAACAATCAAATAAAGAATGAGACTCTATGATAAATTGTAATATGTTGAATTCAGTCAACTTGATAGAACTTTAAGGAAATTAACAGCATGCATGAGAAAATAATATTATATTATTATTATTATTATGGAGGCTAGTTCGCCTCTATGGTGCACATTGGGTAACGCTAAATGGTCTAGCAAATGATGGCTGTCAGACAAACTTATGTTCTCCTGACCGAAAACTACACATTATCTCAGAGAAATTGAAAAAATAGTGTACTATATGTAGACATTTGAGACTCATGAGCTTTATATGTGTTGTGTATCTGACATACGCTAAATAAATAATAATTATATTATAATCAGTTCATACTGCAAAACTTGTAAAACAATGGTTGTTTTTATGAGATGCAAGTAATAATATGAAATTCAGAGATTTACATAATGCAAAAATTGTGAATGTACATAATACTGTATTATATTATTCTGAGTGAATCATTTAAATGAATAAAATGAGGATTAAATTGATTGTCAAATGGTAAGTCAACAATTAAAAAAAAATGTGATTGACAAATCAAAATTTAGTGATTTTTTTCTACATAAAAATAAAATAAGTGGAATAAATTAATTTATTATCAATGTACTGTCCTGAGAAATGATGATTGTAGAATGGGAATTTTACTACAAGGAAACTCATAAATACAGTACTTGAGAATTTCTGAGTTCCGTTTCAAGATACAGATTAGGCAGAAACTATTACAGTATTTCCCAATCAATTACACTTCCTAGCAATAAATTAATCAATCTATTTCACTGTCTAAAAAATTCAGTTGAAAAATGGGAAAATAATGAAAATGAGTGAAAAATGAAAGTTCGTAATATTTCATATTTTAATAGGAAGGAGACAAAAATTAATGCATTTTAAATTGAAAGCCATCTTCAACATGGAAATAAGTTTCTTGAACATGAAAACATTAAAAATCTTAAACTTAAACGGAATAAATAATAGGTTAACCAGACTATTGAATGATTGATAAAGTATTTAATATAACCTGGACAAAAAATATCAAGGATACAATCAAAATATTGTGATTTAATACTGTTTATCATATTTGAGGACATTTCATATCATAGAATACTTTTTATATTATATACAAATATAATGTAAACTTCAATTTCTGTTTGTAGAGAACCATATAATTATTCAAGATAGGAAGAAGAGTGAATTATATCCATAAAAAGTAAAGTAGCCTACATTGAAGTGCCGGAATGTTTGGATAAAGAATGATATGATAAGATTCCCATCATGAAAATAATTTGAAAGAGAAGGACAAAATAATGTTTAACAAGAAAAAAGGAGAAAATGTAATTGTGAAGGAGAAAGTCATCTGAAGATCTGAAACTAGATTGACAATTATCCACAATAATATGAAAAGGTGGCTGGATACTATTCAGGTTTAGTTTTGTGTCAAAATCAATTTCTGATGCCTTTGGAATCTAACATACAGTGTAGTAATTTCTATCACACCCCATGAGCAGAAGAGAATAAAAACTCGTTTTCAATTTCAAAAATTGATTGTTACCGTACCTAATTATTCATCTGCTGATCTCTTACATTATTTTGAATTTTATTGTCAATTTTTCCCTGATGATGCTATTTATCCTAGATAATTTATTCTGTTTGTTATAGTCTTTATTGTGTAGATGTAACAAATTGTGTTCTATGATTATAAATTTTTCCTTCTAGTCTACTCTGTTTTTATTTTTGTAATTTATATATTAATTAGTGATGTTCGTGTGCAACTTTTTGTATATTGCATGGCCCGCCCTTATGACAAATAAAGTTTTCTATTCTATTTTGAATTTTAGAAGCAATCGTTTGGGATTTTCAGATCAAGTTTAAATGAATGGATACTATCCTAGAGAAAAATAGCGTTAGTAGATAGCCCATGGTATAGGGTGTTTATGTCGCAGCTTTTACTGTTTTGGCCGGGTGAGAATGTATGAACGGAACAATATGAGAGACTACAAGCGTCACACTGCTTCACGGGATAGAACTATGTGAGCTATGGGCTTGAGGTAACAGTGAAAGTTGCGACATAAACGCCCTATACCATGGTATATCTACTTACGCTATTGTTTCTCTATGATACTATCCTCTATCTTGGACAATACCAGTTTGCTGGCTAGAATACTAACTTTCTCCACACACGGACCAATAGTATATGTGGGGAAATATTTATTTCCTGAAAATATAGATTGAGCTGTAATGTGAATGTTTTATTCATGTATTTTTGTTGATGAAAATAAATTGAATTAAATAATTAATATTACATTTTGAATGCAGCTATGGATGATTATTACAAGACTTCCTGATTAACTTAGCAGTTGTAAAGCAAATAAAAAACACATTCGTATATTCTACAGGCTCTGCCAAATGACATCAACCGTATAATGATATTTTCACAAACTCTAAATTATACTTGTCAAGAATATTGAGAAAAAATACATTGAAACGACGATGTGGAACCTGATAGATATGATACACAAGTCAGTGAAAATCAAACACACCACCTTACGTATCTTCGGGAGCATCCTCACTACCAGGCCCAAAATTTAGTTCCAATTTGATCGCATAGATGTCGCGACAGTCCCTATCACCAAAACTGGTGACGACTCAACTACAAGGAAGGTCGACAGAATCATTCTTGAAAACAAATCGAAATTATTTTTCCAAAAGCATTTCCGGTTGGTTAGGATCTTAGGAACCCACCTAAACGTTAAACTGTTATGCTTCTCTCATAGTCATTATCATTATCATACCATTACACATTCATAAGCCTGGACATTATGTTAACATTATCCTCAGTAAGAAATTATCATCGAAAAACATGTTTTCATAGTCCACCATGTTTTTCATAGCATCTTACACAATTTTATAACACATTCCATGTCATGTTTCGGAACCCATATAATATCATAGAATGTGGTCCACCATATTTTCCTGTCTCAAACTGCGAAGTTCAACTAACCATTGAACTAATGAATTATGAAAACACAATATATTCGTCTTTTCTACTGGTAGTATTTTTGAAGATAACATAATATTGTGTTATTATTTCACCATGAAAAATTCGGCAACATCTCTGAATACAGTGTTCAACTTATCTGTTTCGTTTCCTATTGTTTTGTATTGATCTAATATTAATATTGAATAAATAATTAATGGAAGGAGTATAATGGCATCAAAAGCCATACGACTACTGCATATCCAATATTTACCATCAGCTATTTACAAGAGTTCAATGAAACCGAGCGCACTTGGAAATCAATGGCGGATGAAAATATAACACGGAATCGATCCTATTTATAATTAGAATCTACAACGTGAACCAAGTTCAACTTTGGCACAAGGTTGTTAAAGAAAATAGAACTGAAAATCGTATTTTGAGGGTCTGAAATCTTGAGGTTCAAAAGTGGTTGAATAAAAAATTACTGAAAGTTATGGTTGAAACTAGTCATTGTAATATTTTAAGGTTTTTAATAATGATGGGTACTACAAGTTTTAATATTGTTTTTATTAATATTACTGAATAGTTATTACTAATATTCAAAGTGAAACAACATAATCTACATTTAGACATTGGCTTAATACATCTATCAAAATCCGGAGAGGAACAGTTTTGGGCTAGACCTGTTGGTTATTTTCTAATCATGTATTTGATTTAAGTATTATAAAGTTTAAATAAATAATTCTTTATGTGAACTGATGTACTAGACATAAACATTAGGCCTACATAGCCTACTATTTACTATAATTACATTTTCATGCTAACTCAGGTAAGATTTTAGGTGAACGGAACTGTTATTCTTGTCAAACTTTCATAATATATGAAAAATGAAGATTTTTTTATATTTATTGTGCAAAATACTACAATCATAATATAATTATGACATTGGAAGAAAAAATAGGCTGAGCCTGTACTATTTCTCTCCAAAAATTTTGATAAAAGTATATGTATTCAGGGTTCTGCGATTATTTTATGAAAAAAGTGGAAATTCGGGTATAGATAACTTGATTCATAATACTAGACGAGCAGTTTCATTTTTTTTTAGATCTCAAAAAGTTAGTACAATGATTTTCAAAAATTCTTTTAGTTACTTGGGTACACAATATTTTAATAGTTTGCCAATGGATATCAGGAAATGTAATAATAAGAATAAATTTTTAAAGAAAAATAAAGCATGGCTATGGATGCAAACGGATGTTGATGTTCTAAGAATTAACCCGGTTTGAAGTTTTTTGTTTTACTGTTTATTTAGAGTTGATTAGAAATTCATGAATCCAGTTGTTCTTCAGTTTGGGTATTGTTTTTGTTTGCTGCTTTGTTTTTTTGTTAATTGTATGTTTGTATATCATTGTGCTGTATAGAGATCTACTCATGTATGTTGTCTTGATATATTTGATTTTTTGCTTCTTGCTGGTTATCTTGGCTTGTTAGGAATAATGACTAAAGTTTACAGGATGCTACAGACGTCGTGCGCTAAAATGTCTGTAAAGTGATGATGAACTGAACTCCAAAAAAAATTAATCTATGTCTTAACAATTTAGTAATTACAATTAAATACATTACTAACAATGACACCACACAACTTGTCAAAGTGGTCATATAATTTCCAAAACTTAAAATGAATGTCAAGTGAAATTTATTATGGAAATAAAATTATTTATTTATTTATGTTGTCCAAAGTTTGAGATTAATTTGATACATTGAAATCTATCTTCAAGGATAGATGTCTTGTACTTCTCATCTCATCTCTCCTTTTCCTTCTATTTCCTTCTTTGTCGGATTAATTTCAAATTAATTAATGGAATAAACGAAATTAGGAAATTAAAACTCCTTCTTCCTATTTACACTCTTGAGAACCGGATCACACTTGTACCACTAGCTTGTTGTAAAAAATACTACCTATGGATAAATAGTATTATCATTAATTAACGCAGTACATAATTAATAGATTTACTACTCAAGTCTACTAAATCAAAATCAATTCATTTTAACGTAGAATAATAAGCGAAGAGATGGATTGAGCTATAACTGTAGCATAGCTTATGCTCTTTTTTTTTCTATGGCGGAGCATAACCGAAATTTTGAATGTAATGAATGATGTGTGTGTGTGTGTGTGTGTGTGTGTGTGTGTGTGTGTGTGTGTGTGTGTGTGTGTGTGTGTGTGTGTGTGTGTGTGTGTGTGTGTGTGTGTGTGTGTGTGTGTGTGTGTGTGTGTGTGTGTGATGAATTAAGATAAATAAATTTAATTAAGATAAGTATTTTCATTTGAGTTCATAGATAAGCATTTTTAGTTGAGTTCTGAATGTATTTCACTCCTGTTTGCAGACAAGATTTTTCTTAAGCAAACAGTATTGTATTCAATGATCTGTAATATCATTTGTATAATGGAATTTGTCATGTAAGCGATATCATTGAATAAAAGTTGATTTGATTTGATATGAATAGGAAAAGAAGCAAATTTGGGCAGAAGCCAGTTGTGCTTCTCTAGAAATCTCACTGTAAATACGTGTAATTAAATGAGAAATTAAGTAATGAAACTAAAGAAATGTATACGAATTAATCACAGATTATCAAATTGAGAATATCAATTATTCGTTATTGTATAAACAACAGCATGTAAATACAGTATTCTTTCACCCACACTTGCTCAAATAAAATAAAATAACTCAACAATCTGTGTTATTAGGTAATATGGGGGATCGAGCTTTGCTCTGGAGTACAAAAGCATAACAAATTTATTACGAAAGAAGAAATTATAATAACATTCATACAGAAATGCTCTATCTAATCACAGTAAATTGAGATTAATTCCCAGAGGAAAGCAAAAATTTTCCTCACGAAGGCCCAGTTGCACAAAAGCCGGTTAAATTTTAATCCTGATTAACTTCAAGTGAACCAAATCAGAGAAGACCATTTAAAAAAGATGAATCTATTGGAATTAATCAGGATTGAAAATAGCCCGGCTTTTTTGCAACCGGCACTAAGTACCTGATTGAATGATTACAAAAGTTCAACAGCTGAGTCCTAATTTTGACACAGTCCCACACACATGAACTCGCTCACTCACTTCCATCACCAACAGACGACGAAATAATTATTATCATCTGTTTTTCCAAGGATGGATAATAAATATCCTTTTAATGTCTTTCAGCGAGTTTCCCCAGGGATGAGACCTAGTGCAATCGAATCTTTATAATTATTATAAACCTACCATGTTCTGAGTTTCTTGAGAATCGTTAGAGCCGTTTTCGAGATCCGGTGAAATTCAAACATCTAAACATATAAACAGAAGTTGCTCGTTTAAAGTATAGGATACTAGCGCGATATAGAATCCACGTTATAATTAATGACACTGGATAAAGATAGGAGAGCAGCGTTGCCGTTTGTCTGCCTTGATTTAACTAGTAGTTCTGTGAACAGTAGACCTCACGCAGTATTCTCATCCACAAGTACCTGATGTCAACTGTTTAACAAAATCAGTTCACGTTTGAATTTGTATTCCATAATTTATTAATATTAATGTTAATTTGAACAATGAATATATTTCTATTCCAGAATCTATACAATATTCATCCAGTTCCGTGATAATCTTTCCATCTAATGAAAATTAATTTTTTTCAATCAAAAATATTATAATTTCTTCAGCATTATTAAGTTCATAATTTGTTTATTTTTCATCACCTGTTAAATTAGTTTTTCGAATGTGAGAATATTGATACTGATGGACACGCATAATAATACCATGACTGCAAAACAAAATATTGAAACCAAAGACCTTAAAGCTGCGAATAGACCAAATTTATTAACAAAATGTTAATAGCTCAATCCTTAGATTAAATTAGATTGAACATAACTTATCATACACATGATGAACATGTGTGTTTGTCAACTTGCGTTAAATCTAATAGAATCTATAAGGATTAAGTTATTAACATTATGTTAATAACTTTGGTGTAAACCCAGCTTAAAGATGCATACCTCTTCAAGGTCTTAGATTGAAACTATAGACCTTATACAAATACAGTCATAGACTCGCTTCTCCACACATCTGTGTAATCACTTGTCAGCTGATTTATGATGAATAATTCTATAGTCACTTTGAACAATTAATTACGACATAGCAGTCAGGTATTTATATAAATAAAAGCTATTAGCTTCTAAAGCAGTTCGTAATGGAATCAAACATTGAAGAATTCTATAGTCTGATTTTTACTCTAATATTGGCGTATGAAGGAGGCTCCTTTTTCCTTTTATATTATCCTTGAAATGCAAAATTTCCAAAAACCTTGTATATACGTCGACGCGCAATTTAAAAGGAACATACCTGTCAAATTTCATGAAAATCTATTACCGCGTTTCGCCGTAAATGCGCAACATATAAACATTTAAACATTAAGAGAAATGCCAAACCGTCGACTTGAATCTTCGACCTCACTTCGTTCGGTCAATTATATTTTTACATTGTTAAAAACGGATTTGGCAACGTTGTGGAGCTAGAAAACGATAGTGCTATGTGTTTTGTGGAATAATAGACAAGGATAGCAACACCAAAGTTAATAAAATACAACCATTACAACGTGGACCTCACTATAGTTGTTTAATTTTACCTAGTTTAGCCATAGTTGTTCAAATCCCAAAAATAACTCAACAACCTGTGTTATTATGTACCAGCGCAATACAGAATCTATCCTAATAAGAAATAAGCCTCAATCATCCATGAGCCCAGGTCTGAAAATTGGCGGGAGACACAAAAAACCAGGCAGCCAAGGCCGGTGAGAAATTCAAGCTCATGCCAACCGAATGCTGCTGCTGCTGCTGCTGCTGCGACAAACAAGGAAAGGATCATAGAAAAGAAAGGACGGAAGAGAGAGATAAAGAAAGAGAAATCAATGGCCAGACTACAGTGAATCGATAGCGCCATTTTATTAGGTGACAGTACACACTGTTACAATGTCACTCTCACTAATTCTCTCTCTGTTACAAAGTGCTCTCGCTCTGCTCGAATGCCATCAAAAGATTCTCATCATAATTAAACTTTTTATCTCTTTCTTTCTTTGAACTTTCTTCTTTCCACTTGTTTCTCGTGATAGAGCTCTTTTCCACCTCTCTTGTTTGTTGTTTATATCTTCATGAACACTTTTCAATTTTGTCTACCTTTATTTCCTAACATTTATTTCCTTCTATGATGTTTAAATTTGACATCTTATTGTATTGATATTATCTTTATAAAATAAAATTATAGTACCCTTTGAAAATAATAAAATAAAAATACAGTACATTATTATTATTTTATTATTTTCAAAGAGTACTATCATTCTATTTTATAATAATTATTATTAAACGAAAATCCAAATTAAATGCTGTAATAATTCATCCCGAAGACTTATGTTACTGCAAATATTGACAACAGGGTAAACAGCTAGATGGAAATTCGATGAGCGCTACTATTCAAAAATTATTTGTCAGCCCGGGAATCGAACCCAGTACCTGCTAATTGCGGGTCAGGAATGCTTACCCTTATAAATACAAGAAAGTAGCCCAGAATTCCATACATTTTAAGGTAATACAGTATAATCTTATTGAATTAGCGACATCTTATTCATTTACCACATGATGGAGAAATTACACAACATATTTCTGTTTTGGTGTAAATTTTTCTTCAACTTAATTTCCCTTCTCCTCTGTTTCTTTTTTAGCTCTTCTCCTTCCTCATCCACATCTACGTACCCCCCTTCTTCATCTTGTTGTCACTCTTCCTCTTCAACGTTTGTCGTATGCACTTATTTTGTCTTATTTCTTCTTCTCAAAATTTTCCCAATCCTCTTCCTTGCTGTTGCTCTCTTTCTGAGACTTGTCTACTCGTTCAATCATTTCTCCTTCTTAAAAAATTATTGATAAAATAATTGTAAGTTCTTCTCTCCTCATCCTGTGTCGTTCACCGTATAACTTCCGTTTTATACTTTTCTCCTATTTCTTCTACACTCATAATTCTCACCATCTACCACTTCTTCCTCCTTCTTTTATTCCAACTTTCCTTCTCCTTCTCCTCCTCCTCATCATCATCAATTTCCTCTTCCTGGAACTACTACCTAGGCATACAATGCCAACAAAGAATTTGATTGAGTTCACCCCCATCACACTTTACAAGGCACTAAATGGAATTCATACGTTTCTATTGATCTCTTGATGATTGAAGTTTTCTATACATTTCCACGTGTCAAGAATGATAATAGCACCAATTTCCGAAGGTTGCAAGAGTTCAATAGACATAACATTATTGTGAGCGCTTGATTGAATAAATTGGAAGGTTCTTCACATAAAAGTATTGTAAGAACTTGATTTGATAAATTGGTTGGTTCTTCAGCACCAGCAAATAGAAAAAATATTCATTTATTCATTGATAAAGTAAACAATACAATAGTCGGAAATATTGATGCGAAATATTCATCTATTAGGTCAACAACGTTACAATATTGGAAAGAATAACAGACACTACTTAAAAACTCCCTCTTAAATTCAGATTATTAATAATTAATTGTTCCAAGTAGTCAAAAGATCTTATAGGAGCATTACACTCCTTCCGAAAATATAGCACAATTTGTTATAGAATCTTTCAAATCTTCTGCGATTGGTCAGCTTAATATAAAAAAAATACTGACTTTGTACTGGATATTATATCCTATTTTTCTATTTTATATGGTAATATCTAAAGTATTAAGCCAACCTTGAAAATTCTTAAATCATTATTCCTGAACCGAACATCAAGTGACAAAGCAGTGTGTGATTTCAACCTGATTTAAACTTGACCTTTGGACAACATAAACATTCTTTCAAAATGTCTGGAGAGAAATAGTCCAGGCTCAGCCTAGTTTTTCCTCCAATGTCATAACTATAATTATTATGATTATAGGCTAGTGTTTTGAAAATCGTTAGAGCCGCTTTCGAGATCCGTTGAACATAAATAACCAGATATAAAAATCTGGTGTGGCGCACTCACACAACTTTCCTTGCCGTTATGAAAATTTATCACCTGACGCTAGTGTCCCCGCGCATCTCAAGTCTACTATTCAAAGATCCAAGCCAGCTGAGGTGACAGGACAATAAGGCTGGAGACACACGAAGTTTGCTATCTCTTCATAGTTAATGATTTAATAGAATCAACAGTTGCCAACACTTTGCAATTGAAATAATAAAATTTATTCGAATTTTGAGCTTATTTCCAATTTTAGGTGAAAATGTTACTGAACATTAATTGAAGAGATTTCCATGCTCATTCTTTTCCACTTGGATTTTTTTGTTTAAATTGTATCTAAAGCCTGATAATTGAGAATCTAAAATCAAACTTTGCATAGATGGGGCGGAGCTCCTGAAATTTTTACAGATATGGGACTTGTAGCAGATGATAGAGCTTATCGATGACTATTTTAGGTATGAATTTGATCAAAATCGTTGGAGCCGTTTTCGAGAAAATTGCAAAAACCCTGTTTTTGACAACATTTTCGCCATTTTATCCGCCATCTTGAATTGCATCAGATCGAAATTGTTCTTGTCGGATTCTTATATTGTAAGGACCTTAAGTTCCAAATTTCAAGTCATTCCGTTAATTGGGAGATGAGATATCGTGTACACAGACGCACATACACTCATACACACACACACACACACACACATACAGACCAATACCCAAAAACCACTTTTTTGGACTCAGGGGACCTTGAAATGTATAGAAATTTGGAAATTGGGGTACCTTAATTTTTTTTGGAAAGCAATACAGTACTTCTATCCTTACCTAAATAATAATAGGGCAATAGGAAAGTAAAAATTTAAAAAAGTAAAATTACTATATTATGATTATAGTGTTTTGTACAACGAATGAATAAATATTGTAACATATTTAAATCTGGGTAGATAAAAAGCCCCAACAGAAATAGTAATAGGTCTAAAAATAAAGTAATTGGCTAATATCGCCAAGCAGATAATAAACAAGATTAGATAGCATCAGCTTGTTCTGGCTAAATGGTACAAGAACTTAAAAAGGATTTGAAGGAAGTTTACTACTCATAAATAGATTATTTGTAAAATATTTGAAGATTGAGGTTATGTAGATGTATTCACAGATCCGTGACCTAGAGATCGATCAAACCGAAGAACGTAGAATCTGACCAAAACCCCTTGGCAGAGCTTTATTGCATTCGGATGGTGTGCGATGGGAAAAAACACCCGTCCACGTGGCTAATTATTAGGTAGCATGGAATTAATATTAATATATAGAATATTAACTAGCATGCAAAGAGCATAAATAAAAAACCAAATAAAAATAATTTAATGTATTCAGGAAATAAGAGTTACCAGGCGCATGAATACCTAATAAAATTTGCATGCACCAATAGTAAAACGGCAGTTAATGGGCGGCAACTGTAGGCCAATTCAAAAATATTTATATATATTTATATAAGTGTAGTAGATTTTGTGTAAAAATTTGTGCAATCTATGTTATCAATATGGCTCGAATGCAAAGAAATTATTAATCATATAATCTAAGCAATATTTTGGCATTTTTTGTAAGATCTATTTGAATTTAATGGCGGAGGATTGAGATATTTAAATTTTATGCTAATTTGAAAGTCGGAAAGAGGATCTGTAAAACTTGAGAAGGAAGAACCAGCACTCGCCAGCCAGATGCCACCATAAGAGGACCCCAAATATTTTAGAGCGTAGTACCTTACTAATGATTTTGTAAAAAGTTAAAGTTAAAGTAAATTATTAAATTTCTTAAAAGACTTCGTGATGCTATTGTGAAGCAGAAGTCATTTTTCATTTTAATTAAATTTATAACCCCTTGGAGGAGACGATTCCGGCTACCATATTCCCGGACCACATGGAGTTGGATCGACATCGGCGGCTTACAAGAAGATTTTCGACACGTGAGTGATTAAATTTGAATTTAGTGATGGGCGCCCTAGTGCTTCGAATTAATCTGATGATCAAAGCTAGCTCGCCGAAAGGGTTATTATAAATTGAGAAATTAATAAGAGTAATACTTGCGCAAGTAAAATTAGTATTAAAGGTATTTAATTGAAAGAAAAATATATAGATCAATATTTTTAGAAATTTCTATTTAATCAAAGAAGTACGAAATCTAGGCTATTAAAACATATGCATATAATATTTAATTTTTTGCAATACAATTTGCGATAATTTATCATAGTTCTAATTCACTAGATGAATGGCTCTACCTATTCCGTCAGGTGCCGAATCTTGCACCCTGAGATAAAAATATATATTCGATACAAATAAATCTACTAAATACTAGAGATTTTAATATATATATATTTGGATTATTAGTGGCTAATTTATCAAGCTGATCTTGGAGCACATATTTTTGATTGAATTATCCAAGTCGACAAGTATTAGCAAGTACATGTCGCAGCTACATGCAAAAGAATGCATATGATTTCAAGATAAAGGCACATGGTAATGATTCGTGCCATAAATCTAGAATATAAAGTTAGCCTGTGATATTTTTATTGATTTCAAATATTGTTCTATTTTTATATTATATTTTTTATCGCTCTATATATATATTTTTGCCTCGATTGATCTTTGCATTATTTGTGTAATATATGTGTGAAATTTTCATGGTGTGCAATTTATTTTATATTCCTCATCTCTATAGTATAAGTATATATATATATATATTTATTATTTATTGAATTACAAGAGTTATTGAAGAAGCCCATATCTAGGCCTATCAAGATTTTTTAAGACTGAATACTATTAGAAAACCACGACCTAATTGTATTAAATCTCATGCTTTACCGACTGATGCCAAGCAGGAGGCTAATCGTTATTATAATATAAAGAATAACGTGACAGAAAGACATGTCGTACCAACGTGGGACTGATGATGAGAGCCAAGCTCATTGAATAATTATTTGAAATTAAGTCAATAACCATATTGAAAATTATAGATAACTTATACGAGTTTTGAGGAAAACTGGCGAAGGGAAATTTGTATTACTTTTTGGGGAATCAATAGCTTTAAATAAAGAGAAATTATATGTTTTAAAGAAAATTTTTATTATTGTTATTGTAAAAAAGAAAATATATTTTATAGAGAGAGCTATTATATTTTATAGGCCTAAACTGCTAGTCAGAAATCAATGAATAGTATTATTATATTATAAGAGCTTAAGTAATAAATAGGTTACCTGGCTTGTAATGTCCATAGGCCTATCCTCATTTGTGTCCTTATTAATGCCTTGTTGGCCAAAACTTTCACTTTTTTAACAAACACTTGACACTTAATCCATTTTTAAAATATGAGTCTCTTTTCGTCCACGCAAAGTAAGGTAGCAGACACACTGCAGACGGCGATAGTAGCGGAGATCGACGCTGAGGGGGGCGCGATGGAGTCCAACGCCCAGATATCTTCAATCACCGCCAAGAATCCTGTGAACAGTAATAAACCGTTAAATGTCTCCCAAGAAGCAATAAGGAGGGTTATAGTAGAGGGGATGATCAAGTCATTTTCTAATAGTTTAGAAAAACAATGACCACAGTAATGAAGAACTTAAAGGCGGAAATGAAGGAAATGCGGGAATCACTGAAGGATACATCGGTAAGAATGGGTAAGGAGACTGCGGAAAGAATAGATAACCTACCAGCACAAAACACTTCACAAATTCATGAAATAGCTACAAACAGGAACAATAGTCAACTTATTTCCATAAATAAACAACAGAATAGTAAATCTACACAAATAGCTCACCTAAATTCTGATATAAATCAAAACAAAGTACAACTTAATTCATTGGAGACAGCCGTTGGAGAACAGCAATTATTTTCATCTGAATTAAATGCCGAAGTAGTAGATAATGAAACAGAAGCTTCTAGTCATTGGAAACAGGCCCAAGAGAAGTTGGTACAACTTGAAAGTCAAATACATCAATTTCCGCACGAGAATATAGAGCCTATTCCCATAGCAACGTTTGATTCACTACACAGTTTCAATGAATTAGGCCGTTTTGACAATACAGACCGCTATCTCCAACCTAAAGAATTTATAGATCAGATAAAACTAGTTCAATCATTAACACCCACATCTTGGAATTTTTGGCGTCTTCGTTTGACTAGTTTATTGATTGGCGAACCCCTGATGTTCTTTCGGAGTAGAGTCCATGAATTTACATCATTGGATGAGTTTGTAGCTGTCTTCCTGGAACAGTATTGGAGCAGAAGTAAACAGTTGGACGTGCTAGCGGACATCATATCATGCGATTTCAACCCTAACTTAGACGGTGCATGTACCACTTTCGTCACTGCCCTACAGTTTAAAAATTCTCAATTGAGCGAGCCCATTAACGAATCGGCATTAGCAAGTATTATTTTAAAGAAGCTACCGTATCAAGTTAGAATGGCACTCGCCACACAACCCATTACTGATTGCAAACAGCTGATAAATCATTTATATGGCATACAGTCTGTGATGGCAATGTCAAACCACCGTTCAGACCAAAGATA
Organism: Nilaparvata lugens; assembly: GCF_014356525.2. Lineage (NCBI taxonomy): Eukaryota > Metazoa > Arthropoda > Insecta > Hemiptera > Delphacidae > Nilaparvata > Nilaparvata lugens. The sequence goes on from NC_052515.1 coordinate 25,014,018, forward strand.
CACACGGAATCAACACAACTCAAAAAGTAATCAGTATACCAGCCAAAACTATGAACCAGTATCATATGATCACTCTCGATCTACTCCTCAATTTAAACGCCGCTATAATCATAATCAAAATAACAGCTGGAATAATAGAAGTTTTCAGAATCGTCAAACAAACCATTATCCACAGCAAACCTATGAAAGAAAGTATTATTATGGCCGTGATCGATTTAACACAAATAATGATAACACTCAGAATAATTACGACAAAAATTACAAACCGCCACCTCATCAAATTAGTACAACTTATACATTAGCGCATGCAACAGGAATAAATCAACAAAAAACATGGAACCCAGCACCCAACGACCCGCCACCAGATATACAGAAAACTACATCTAAACAATTATGTCTACATGATAACCCCGATACAACCCACACAAGCTCAGAAAAAATAGATAGAGAAAATAAAGATACTACAGCCTCATATACCACCTTTGTGAACGGTTTACCGAAAATATTAGAAAAACAGATGTTAATACAAGATAAATCACCATCAAAAACCGCCGCCAACAATGCACTTAAAACGCCCTGTAAGCATCAATCCCTACTAAGCATCCTGTTTCCCGCCGAAGACCCATCACCGCCGGAGAACACCAACAGCCACCAGGATCATGCTATAATCAAGGAGTTGGTGGATACAGAACAAATTAAAAGTGTAACAGATCCATGTACTGAACCTACAACCGCCTATCAAGACACCGCCACCATACTACCTGTTTTGACCGCCACCATGTATCCGCATACCATACCCGCGCATCATTTGACCCCACAGCAGACCAAGGACCCGGACCAAGAGGACGACACCAGAGAGGACGGCATGCAGGAGAAAAGAGGCATGCATCATAAGGCCCGGAGACGGAGGCGCCCGAGGACACCCGACCGGCATCAGGACGAGGAGGACGGCATTCGGGAGAACATGCATCGCAAGGCCCGGAGGCGAAGGAAACGGAGGAACCGCGCGCGCCGATGGAGGCCGCATGCACGCTTCAAGAGGCCAAGGAGGATTCCGGACCGGCACCAAGGAGGACAGGAAGAGATTGCCGACGTCATGCATCCGCGGCACATTCGCTTCAAGAGGGCAAATCAGCGATGTGACCGGCAAAATGGATTGAATGAATGGATTAAAACTGGAGCTACTAAAAGGTTTATTACGGATTCATGCATGGGCAACAAGGAAATGGAAGATGGACTAATGAAGAATGGAAAGTGCTTAATAAGAGTGAAAGGAGTAAGGAATAATGTCAATAAAATGGAAGTACCGGGCTATTATATGTGGAAAGATTATATTATTAAAGAGCTAATTAGTGTTTTGATTTATTGTATTGTGTGGATTACCATGTCGATGATAATATTGAAAAGTGATGCTATAATTAAGACCATGTTATTGTTGAAAAAATTTATTAGTGTTGATTGGAAGTGTTATATTATTGAATTGTTTATTATGATGATAAAGCCTAATAATGAATTTAAGTGGGTAGTATTGAAAGAAAATAAATGGAAGACTTTGGATCAATTAAAAGAAACAATTATTAAAGGAACAAGGAGTTATTTGAAGAAAGAGTACACCAGATACAAGGGCTTTAAATTTATGAAGGATAGATTAATAATAGGACAGCCTCAACAATCAACAGCAGATAACCGAACGGCCTACAGCAGTATAGCCTAGCTACAAGCAAAAAGCCAAGATACGGGCAAACCACAACAATTCTACATGAAATATCATCGAATTTCAAATAAATATGATAAGAAGTCAAAGGAAAACAACACTATCAAGCCAATTACTAACCTTCCTTAATAAATTTAATATTGGTATAGGACCTCGTGGCAACAATCCAATGTTTTAATTCCTTCCAGCCGTTAGAAGCCTGCAATAAGGAAAAGAACAATTTTTAAATATGTAATTAAATTATATACATCAGATAAAAAAGGACACAAGCGGGGATAATAAAATTAAAATTTGTTAATTACCTTTTTAAGAGAAAAAATTGAGCAGTTAGGTTAGTTATGAAAGTCGATAGCAAATTCTGATGTAACATGTAGCACTCTGAATTGTAGAACAGCGACCAGCTGACCAAAGCCACCCAAATCAAATGAATGTAATGTCTGTTGAACATATGTTTATAAAAAGAAGTACTGTACCCAAAGAGTTATTTATTATTGTTATTTATTATATTTATTAATGTCGATATATTTATTTATATGTTTTTTATATTTATTACTTTTAATTATGCCACGTTTGTTACCTGAAAAGACTTAAAGTGAATACCAGTTACCAAAACCAAAGAGCCATTAGCAAAAGAAAGTATTGTACCTGATGTATAGAAAATTATTTATATTAAGACCTAAGAAATACTATAAGATATAAGCCCAGAAGTTTATGAATCGAAATTATTGTCTAAAAGGAATCATTTATGAGAATTATGAAATGTGTGTAGTTAAGTTGGCGGCCCTGCAAGCGGCGAATTCAAAAATTATTGTGTTGTAAATGGTGTCAGGAGGAGTACGTTTAGAAGTTTATATTTATGATATTTTATGTGTGTTGAGGAGGAGAATTTGTTATTGTATTTGATAAAGGTATAAAGGAGATGCAGCAAATATGTCTGCGATCTGTGATAGAAGTAGGAGAGTATAATTTATAAATAAAGTATAGTGTATATCAATGTATTGAAGGGTGGGTTTTCATTAAAAACATTGTGATTCTCAAATATTTTGAATTCAAACCCAGGGGCGCGTGTAACATATTTAAATCTGGGTAGATAAAAAGCCCCAACAGAAATAGTAATAGGTCTAAAAATAAAGTAATTGGCTAATATCGCCAAGCAGATAATAAACAAGATTAGATAGCATCAGCTTGTTCTGGCTAAATGGTACAAGAACTTAAAAAGGATTTGAAGGAAGTTTACTACTCATAAATAGATTATTTGTAAAATATTTGAAGATTGAGGTTATGTAGATGTATTCACAGATCCGTGACCTAGAGATCGATCAAACCGAAGAACGTAGAATCTGACCAAAACCCCTTGGCAGAGCTTTATTGCATTCGGATGGTGTGCGATGGGAAAAAACACCCGTCCACGTGGCTAATTATTAGGTAGCATGGAATTAATATTAATATATAGAATATTAACTAGCATGCAAAGAGCATAAATAAAAAACCAAATAAAAATAATTTAATGTATTCAGGAAATAAGAGTTACCAGGCGCATGAATACCTAATAAAAATTTGCATGCACCAATAGTAAAACGGCAGTTAATGGGCGGCAACTGTAGGCCAATTCAAAAATATTTATATATATTTATATAAGTGTAGTAGATTTTGTGTAAAAATTTGTGCAATCTATGTTATCAATATGGCTCGAATGCAAAGAAATTATTAATCATATAATCTAAGCAATATTTTGGCATTTTTTGTAAGATCTATTTGAATTTAATGGCGGAGGATTGAGATATTTAAATTTTATGCTAATTTGAAAGTCGGAAAGAGGATCTGTAAAACTTGAGAAGGAAGAACCAGCACTCGCCAGCCAGATGCCACCATAAGAGGACCCCAAATATTTTAGAGCGTAGTACCTTACTAATGATTTTGTAAAAAGTTAAAGTTAAAGTAAATTATTAAATTTCTTAAAAGACTTCGTGATGCTATTGTGAAGCAGAAGTCATTTTTCATTTTAATTAAATTTATAACCCCTTGGAGGAGACGATTCCGGCTACCATATTCCCGGACCACATGGAGTTGGATCGACATCGGCGGCTTACAAGAAGATTTTCGACACGTGAGTGATTAAATTTGAATTTAGTGATGGGCGCCCTAGTGCTTCGAATTAATCTGATGATCAAAGCTAGCTCGCCGAAAGGGTTATTATAAATTGAGAAATTAATAAGAGTAATACTTGCGCAAGTAAAATTTAGTATTAAAGGTATTTAATTGAAAGAAAAATATATAGATCAATATTTTAGAAATTTCTATTTAATCAAAGAAGTACGAAATCTAGGCTATTAAAACATATGCATATAATATTTAATTTTTTGCAATACAATTTGCGATAATTTATCATAGTTCTAATTCACTAGATGAATGGCTCTACCTATTCCGTCAGGTGCCGAATCTTGCACCCTGAGATAAAAATATATATTCGATACAAATAAATCTACTAAATACTAGAGATTTTAATATATATATATATTTGGATTATTAGTGGCTAATTTATCAAGCTGATCTTGGAGCACATATTTTTGATTGAATTATCCAAGTCGACAAGTATTAGCAAGTACATGTCGCAGCTACATGCAAAAGAATGCATATGATTTCAAGATAAAGGCACATGGTAATGATTCGTGCCATAAATCTAGAATATAAAGTTAGCCTGTGATATTTTTATTGATTTCAATTATTGTTCTATTTTTATATTATATTTTTTATCGCTCTATATATATATTTTTTGCCTCGATTGATCTTTGCATTATTTGTGTAATATATGTGTGAAATTTTCATGGTGTGCAATTTATTTTATATTCCTCATCTCTATAGTATAAGTATATATATATATATATTATTATTTATTGAATTACAAGAGTTATTGAAGAAGCCCATATCTAGGCCTATCAAGATTTTTTAAGACTGAATACTATTAGAAAACCACGACCTAATTGTATTAAATCTCATGCTTTACCGACTGATGCCAAGCAGGAGGCTAATCGTTATTATAATATAAAGAATAACGTGACAATATATAAATAAATAATCTTATTTCGATGACATAATCGCTTTGTTGGTCAGCATAACATAATTTCAGTTAACTTATTCACTTTTAAAATGATTTACCGATGGTTTGGAACTCACCTAAAATTTAATATACCTTTTCTAATACATCTTCACATCTAATACTTTACACCTATCCTAAAATTTAATATACCTTTTCTAATACATCTTCACATCTAATACTTTACACCTATTACACCTCAATACACATTTCAATATCATCCCTCTTAAGATCGTGTCACTATCAGAAATAAAAACCGATTAAACGATTGTAATCCGGAAAACATGACCACAAAATCTTTGTAGACTATCATCATTACAAGAGAAAAACACCGGAAATAAATTCTATCTCAAATGACTGGTTTCACAATCGGTCGAAAAAGACCACATTTCTCCAGAAAATCCATAACCCTTGGTGCATTTATGACATTTTTATACGGCTGGCTTCAGTTCAAGGACAAACGGATCATATTTTTCCTGCCAACTGCAACCTAAGGGTCACCCAAGCTACTTTCATCCCATCTCCTTCCTTTATCCTTCGTCCTTCTTCACCCTTTCATCCTTCCACACGATCCACATGCATTTTCACAAACCCTTACACACGATCCACCTGATTTCCCGGATATCCTTCCTTTTTCCACAGTTTTCCTTTTTTCTCTCTCACACTTTCCAACCTGTGGATCAACACTCGTACTATACTAAACCGCCCCTCTAAATGCAAGAAGGGTTGTCAGCTATCAAGCTTCCCCACTCCGAGGGAAATTGAGAACGGAGGAAAAATTGGCACGTTTCCCACGGCCTCCTGAATTTGGCACCTCTACAGATTTCATCCTATCAACCTTAGAGGAAACCAATCTTGCGGCAGAGATCTATTCCAATTCCTGCCGCCATTATTTTGAGGTGAAAGTCAATTCTAAATCATACAATACACAATTTAAAAAACGCCTTAGCTTGATTAGAAAACTAGTAAATCAGAACAGTAGACCTCACGCAGTATTCTCAAACACAAGTACCTGATTGAAACTATAAACATCTTATGGAAATACAGCAATAGACTGGCTTCTCCACACATCTGTGTAATCACTTGTCAGCAGATTTATGATTGATAATTCTGTAGTCTGATTTTCACTCTTATATTGGCGTATGACGGAGGCTCCTTTTTCCTTTTATATTATCCTTGAAGTGCAAAATTTCCAAAAACCTTGTATATACGTCAACGCGCAATTAAAATAGGAACATACCTGTCAAATTTCATGAAAATCTATTACCTCGTTTCGCCGTAAATGCGCAACATATAAACATTTAAACATAAAGAGAAATGCCAAACCGTTGATTTGAATCTTAGACCTCACTTCGCTCGGTCAATTATTGTCCAATAATGAGTAAATATTCTAGGATATTATTCTATAAATCAATAACTTTTACTAGTTTCACACATTCACATTTTACATTTTCTTGATCTATACATTGAGCTCTTCTCGTGAAAACTAACTTGTTTATTTACTTAATTAACGATATTGCTTTTTGAATTAATCACATGATTACTTTCATATGATGATAACATCATACGTCAAAATAGAATTACCATCGCTACAATCTCATATCCTATAATATGAATGAGTAAGTGAGATTTTTATTTTTTTTGCTGAGGGTGATGCTCACATGAGCTCTAGGCTTCTGCGTGGGTGATGAGGCGGATGATAATGAGAGATGAATGGACCTACAGTTTTAGGTGGGTTCCAAACACCATAATATTGATAATTCTCCACCTAATTATTGGTGAAATTGGGATTTTTAGTTGTCAAGTTCAACCTCTGTAATGAGACTCATAACAACTGTCAGCATTATTTGTAGGGGGAAGCAATGATGATATTTATATGCTATGCTGACAGTTTTAAGTGACTTTCACCAAGCTTTATACCACCTATATACTTCTACCGTTCGTGAGTTATTAATGGGAAGGATATTATTTTATATTCTTCTCAGAGAGTCGACAATTATTTATTTTTATTTATTTATTCATAATTTTTACAGAGTAACACTGATTGGGAGAGAAAAACTAAGGATATTCCTTGTAATATTTCTCTCCCAAATTTAGATAACATTTAAAAATTCCGAAATAGGGTTATGGTTTCACTTCTAAAATTTAGTGCATTCTTACTAAAAAACAACGAAAACTAAGAATTTTAAATTTTGACGGTTGATAACAGAATAAAAAAACAAAAATTTGTTGAAACACCGCCGAGTTATGTAGTTATATCACAATATTATAATCATCGTTATTCTAATTGCATTCAATCTTTATTCTCATCAATTAAATTTTCATACTTTGTAAAATTCGTTGAATAATTGGCAATACTGTTAATAGTTATAGTAAACTAGCAGGTAACATGTGCTCCGCAAGGGCCTAATTTAAAACTTGACATTCTGAAAACTTGACGTAATTGAATCTTGAAGAATTGAAAAAAGGCCTATAACCATCCTCGGAGAATTAAGAATCTATATGCAAAATTTCAAGTTAATCAGTCCAGTAGTTCAGACGTAATGATGCGTCATACGTGAATTTCCTATCCCGTACTTGTATAATAAGCCAGTTCTATCCTTTATTATAGTATAGATTAGCGTATAAGCCAGTATATATTGTAACATACATGAATAAAGAACTCTAATCTAGTTCTTATAAGAAACATGTTGTGATAAAATAATTCAAAAAAGGGTACTGAGATTTTTAGTATTATTTCTATTTATAAACTCTAATCTAATTCGTAATTTTTTCTTTTGCAGATTTAATATAATAAGATTCTCAGCCTCTACATCTACACCTACAAGTTAACTTGTAGAAATGAACAATGCATAACTAATTGACACTGACGATTAATTAATCGAACAATAACACTGTGCATTAGTTTACAAGAGTGATCAAATGCAGCAGCTTCAAAAAGTTACAAGTTCATAAACACACAATGCATAATTAATTTACACTCATGATTAATCATTCTGGAAGCAAGTTATAACCTATGCACCAACCAAGTGATCAATAATATTGTGTCAGGAGGAGAAAATATCGAAAGTCCCCATCCCTACCCCATGTGCTGAAGGGATGAGGGTGGTTTAAATGTTGGTTACAGTTTCAAAGGAATATACAGAATCATAACCAATTCAACCCGTGTTTCTTCAATTTCGTCCAACAAACGATACATACGATTATTTTATAGACAGGATTATCAATTCTTAAACACTTCCAACAAACGATTATTCTATAGACAGGATTATCAATAGTTAAACAATGAGTTAAAACCAATTTAACCAGCGTTTCTGATCAGAGATTAAATACACGATTATCAATAGTTAAACCGGGAGTTAAAATCAATTCAACCAGTGTTTCAGAAACGACTTTACAGACACGATTATCATCAATAGATAAACAATTCTCCACTCTAACCCTCTCTCACTGATCGCGACATCTGATTAAACATGAATTAGACCTAATTAATATCGTCCAACAAACGATACAAAGCAAAATCAAGTGCATCAGATTTGCCCTGATCAAAGCTGTAGTGAAATTCACTTTTTGCTGTCAGCGTTGGTTAAATGTAAAGCATTGATGTTACTAATAAAGATTGCTGTCATTTTAGATAGAATCTCAGGATATACGTTTCAAAGTGAGATTCACTTTAAACTGTCAGCATTGTTTAAATGTAAAGCATTGTTATTATCTATAGAGATTTACTGACAATTGAAATAGAATCTCAGTACATACATTTCAAAGTGAGATTCACTTAAACTGTCAGCATTGGTTAAATGTAAATCATTGTTATTATCTATAGAGATTTACTGACAGTTGAAATAGAATCTCAGTATTATACATTTCAAAGTGAGATCTACTTTAAGCTGTCAGCGTTGATTAAATGTAAAGCATTGATATAATCTATTGCGATTACTGACAGTTAAAAGAGAGTCAAAGTACACCTTTCTGTTCAGAATGGCCTGAGGCTTGCAATTAAATTGGAAATTGGCTTCTTTGTATTGACGTCATATCGGGGGCTTTCTGCTATCTGCTACCGACTACCGATATCTGATTGCACGGCTGTACAAACTGCATGTGACGTAGAATGTATGCGTGGATAAAATGCTTTGAGACTCTGTGTGATGGAGGGATTGTAGGGAGTGTAGTGGAGGGATTCTCTTTATGGAGAGTTCTGTTCCTGTCACTAAAGAGAGATGAACGTTATCAAGTCAGTGGAAAGATAGGACGACATAGTTGCCAAGTATCTTTTTACACCGCCTTCTATAGTAGATAGCTGTGACTCAAGTCATATCTGACACAATATTAATTCAAATTTAAATTAACTTCATTTCCAGAAAGTACATTCTACAATATATTCTCCTGAAAACTACTCCCCTAATATGGAACAAGTCCGTGTTTAGAGGAGAAGTCAGTACAACGATAGGCACAATACAAGAAAGAAAAGTTGACTTTCTACTGCTGTAGTTTACAAGCATAAGATATTCAAACATATTCACATACAATAATACTAACACAAAAACAATATTGAAAGAAATATAATCTGAAATTCTTAGCCAATAATAATAGAAATAGATTTAATAAACAAAAACTGATTGCTTTTTTTGTCATAGTTCTGGAAACATTACCGATGTACTCAATGCACTCATTTACACATTTAAAAACAATAATTTCTACAATATATTATTAATATGAATAGAAGAATAACAATCATTTCTTATAACATATCATTCTTATAAGAATGATATATTATATATCATATCATTTCTTATAAGAATATCATTTCTTATAACAGATGAGTCTATACTCTTGTATCTTTTCTGTTTAGGGCTACTTGTAATATAAATAGAAATACAAATCTCAGTACCCTTCCTTGAATTATTATATCACAACATGTTTTCGGACATTCATGCCACGCTGTGATAAAATAATTTAAAAAAGGGTACTGAGATTTTTATTTCTATTTATGAGTCTATATCTATTTAGGATCAATTAATACTAAACTTCATTCAAAAGCAATGCCAATTTCTGAGTTAGTATCAGAAGAAAAAAAGGAGTTTTTCAAGCTCTAACTTGAAGCATTTCTGATTGATTCTTTCTCTTAATTCTGACGGTAATTCATTGAATAATCTTGGGGCAAATTGAAAAATATTGATTCTTGTTAAAAAATGATTAACTATATTAAATTCACAAGGAAATTAATATATTTTCATGATTTAATAATACACTTTTATTATATTGAGATTTGATATTTTTTAAATTCATTTAATTTATTCATAGCGTACAAAAAATTTGGCTACAGTGCAGAATTGGGAAAAGATAATTATGCTTCCACATTTGAAAATAATAATTTCTACAATATAAAATTATTAACATGAATAGAAGAATAACAATCATTTCTCATAACAGATGAGTCTATACTTATTTAGGATCAATTAATACTAAACTGCATTCAAAAGCAATGCTTTTCTCTCTTCATGCTTTGTCTAATAACAGACAAGGATAGCAAAACAATGTTAATCGAGTGCTGACTTTATAACTTGAATTACACATTAGAAACTTCAAGTAAACTTCTATCCAGAGCCAAAATTTTGGTGAATAAGAAAACAGTCCCTAGTCCTATGATTCATACAAGATTTTTCATCCTTCTACATTTACAAAATTATTTATCTGTGATACATACAAGATTTTCCCCCTCCTACATTTATAACAATACATTTTTCTGTGATTCTCAAATAACAAGAAAACTTAAAACGTAGAGTGTGTTTTTTTCATTTATACGATAAGTAAATTATTAAAGTGATAGGGAGAGGAAAAATAAGGCAACCTTGTGCTATTCCTTTTCCAAATTTAGATAACACATAGTCCGAAATAGGTAAAGTCTCGCAGTTCTTCAATTCACAAAATTTTCAGTCCTCAAGTATTTTCACAAAGTAAAAGTATATTTTGTAATATTGTGTCTAAATTGTCTTTTCCTCCTTCTACATTATTTTTTAACAATACATTTTTCAACAATTCCGTAGTAGACAGGGATGAATGATTCGATTCAATTCATCAAAACTCAAATAATAAATTCGAGTCCACAGAAGTTCACCAAATGATGTGAAATCCGCCTCATAAATCCTGTTATCTAGCTCCCAATTAACAACCTAGCTCGTTAGAAGTCGGGGCTTGTAACAAAGATGCTCAGCGCAAATTTTACATAACTCACACACGCGAGCGTGCCAGCATATTTATCACGAGCTATCAGCTGGGATTGCGTGCTGCTTGCCATAAGGAAGAGAAGTGAAATGTAGATGTGACTGAGAGGAAGGGAGAGGAGAAATGAAGAAGAAAATGATGAGGCAGAAAGAGGGGAAATGAAGATGAAGAGGAAAATGATGAGAAAGGAAGAGGGAAGAAAAAGAGCAAATGAAGAAAAAAATGATTGGGGAGGAAGAGGAGAAAATGGAAAAGAAAATTATGAGACAGGAAGAGGGGAAAATGAGAAGGAGAGAAGATGAAGAGTGAAATGATAAGAAAGGAAGAGGGGACGATTAAGACTATGAAATAGGAGAGAAAATGAAGAGGATGGAAAAGGAGAAAATAAATAGGACAAATTATGAGGAGAAAATGAACAGGAAGGAAGAAGAGAGAATGAAGAGGAAAATGATGATGAAGGAGGAGAGAATGTAGAGGAAGATGAAAATGAAGAGGCAGGTGGAAGAGGAAATGGAGAGGAGAAGATGAAGCGAGTGGAATGAAGTTCAACATAAAGTGGAGAGAAGGCCAGTAAATGAAGAGAGAAAAAAGAAAGAGGAGAAAAAGTGGAGAAATGAACGTGAAATACGTGAAGCAGAAAAATAATAAAAAGTAGACGAAGGAGGAGAGCATAGAAAATAAAAAAGTAAAAGAAAGGAAAAATCTGAAAGAACAGTAACAGAGAAGATATAGATAAAAGGAAAAAGGAACAAGAAAGAAAATAAAATTAAGAGGAAAATGATGAGAAAGAGAAGAAAATGGAGAGATTAGATTAGATTTCTTTATTCATGTATGTTACAATATTTACTGGCTTATACACTAATTTACATTAAATGACGATAATGCTAGTTATTCACAAATTTCACAAAGTATAAATAATTAATCAATGAGAATAGATTGAATCAATGAGAGAGAGAGAAGAGAAAGGAAAAGAAAAGAACAGTGTAGAAGTAGATGGCTGAGAAGTGGAGAGGAAGAAGGGAAGTATTGAGGAAGAGTAGAAGGAAAGGAGAAAAATGGGAAGAAGGAAATGAGATGAAGTAGAAGAAGAATAAGATAAAAAGAGAAGAATTTGAAAAAGAGAAAGGGAGAAGTAAAAGAAATCCAGATGGGAAGAGGAGTAGAAAATGAAAAGGAGAAGGTAGTGAAGTAGAACAAGAAGAATGAGGAATAAAAGAAAAACATAATAAGAGGAAAAGACAGCAGAAGGAGGATAAAAGTAGAAGATGTGGAAGAGAAAATGTAGAGGAGCATAGGAGGAAAAGAAAGAAGTATCGTATTAGAAAATAAAAGCTTGAAGGAAACCCTTCAAGAATAGTAGGTGAATGAATAAGGAAAACCACGATGAAAATCAAGAACAAGTAGAAGGAAAAGAAGAGTTGTGGAAGCGCACACAACGGAACGGGCTTTGCCATGCGTTTAATCCGAGCACTCAAGTTGTGATCTGCACAGCTTGGCAACACCGCCTACAGGTAAAAAGGTAAGACGAGTCATGAAAAAAGAGAATTAATAAAAAGTGTAGCAGGCACAAGGCACCAGGCACCCGGCATCCACTTCCTGCAACCCACGTCCTGTAGTTATATCCCGTTCTATCTCGAGGATTTTGACCTTTTTTGACAATGGAGCCGAAAAAAGAAATACTTGGATGTATGATATGTGAGTAGTGCAGGAATTTTATATCAGTAGGAGAATGTCAGACCAAGCCAGGAGTCGAACATAAGAACTGAGATTTAAATTCAATCCACATTCCTTATAAATATATCAATGCTTCCTTATAACTAATGCCAACAGTTAAAAGTTACTCTTGATTCACGACAAATAAGGTAATTGTATTTTATTTATATTTAATTTTAATTTTATTTATATCTAATTTTATTTTATTTATATTTAATTCAACGTTGTGAATAATTTTGTTTTCATATGGCACCTGCTGACCTTCTTTCGAAAATGAAGCCGACCCAAGAATGGTTTAGCAGGACCCAAAAATGTAAAAATGTATTTCCAATAAAATTGATTGATTGAGTTAACTTCACGTTTGGAGCTCAAACTTGCGTTTGGAGCTCTTGTGCATCATATAAATTGCCTTTTAGTACAGTGTTACTAGAGTTATCATGAGATTTAAGAGGTCTATAAGAATGAGGACCTCAAACTTGGTGATTTTAGTGGAATTTTGAATGAGAAAACATCTTAGAGCTGAAAAAAAGAATCAATAAAAATTGATAAAGTGACGAAGCGGTGAGTGATTATATAACCTGATAACACTTTGGACAACAACAACATTTTATCAACATTTTTGGAGAGAAATAGTTCAGACTCATCTTAGTTTTTTCCAAGGTCATAATTATCTAGCAGATAACCCTTGCTCCGCAAGGGTCTATTTTAGAACTTGACAAACTGTAAACTTGAGGTAATGAAATCTTGAAGAATTGAAAATAGGCATATAACCATCCTCGATTAATTAAGAATCTATATGCAAAAGTTAATCAGTCCAGTAGCTTTGACGTGATGATGCGTCAAACATAATTTTCCTATCCCTTACGTGTATAAGCCAGTTCTTTACTTTATTATAGTGTTTTGTACAATAAATAAATAGAATAAGTAAATTGACAATAAGCGTCCCTTCGAATAATTCAAATTTGGGTTGGAAAGGCTTGCTTGTCAACAGATTTCGTTACAATGTAGGGAATGTCCATGTCAAATGTGTACTACAAACGACTTTATGTCCAACATTTAAAACGAGAAGTAACGTGCTGTCGGTACTCCCGTCGGAAGGGTGACCGTTTGAGGTTCACCTCTCATCATCAAAAGATCAAACCTCTTTCACTGAGGATCATAATAATCTGGACTTAATCGTCAGCAAGAATAAATCACCTTACAAAATTAGAAATTCCTGAATCACGCAGAAAACGCTGTCAATTCGAATAAATTGCCATCTTGCAATGATACTTAATCATCGTCTCTGTAACAAATAAAACACTGTACCTAACAACTTCATTAGACCACTTTTAAGACAGTTCGGTAGTTTGGAGCCCATGTAACACTTTATATCTATACATCTCCCAGCTTTTTTTTCAACCCAACATCAACCCATTCTTCACATTACCCACGCACAATTCTAGGGCTCATGAAGGTATCATCCTCGAGAAAAAAATCAGTTCCAATATGTACTTCGCTTATTCTCTGAAAAATCTTCGAGTCTTTCTACTCTTCTTCTCAACAAGCAATTCCACAAGAACAAAAATAATCGATCATAAAAATGAGAACCATCAAAACCTAAAAGGCATTAATTAGGGCCAAGCCACAAGAGGCGTTTTTCAGTCGGCACGACAGGACAAGAATCTCTCAGATTGGCTGATTGGGTTGGCGTACCGAGTGAGCTTCCCATCGTACCGACTGAAAAAAACCCTCATGTGGTTTGACTCTTATTCTCTCATTAATTTGTTAATATTTAAATCTGTAACCTTTCTCTCCAAAAATCATTCCATAAAATGACAGAAATAAATCAATCATTTTTTTCTCATTTGTTTTCCTCTTGATTATTATTCGACCTCTACCTCTCTAACGCTGGGTGTACACCAGTCTGAGAATAAGGCTTCTTTGGCTTTGTTTGTTATCATTTGTTCTGATGTCTTATGGAATGGTTGTTAGACTCGGCGCACACCAGTTAGTCAACACAAGACAAGACACGTTTAGTCACAATACTTCACATAGCTGCTTGTGACGCAACTCACACTGATTAGTCATTGCAATTAGACATGATTGTCTTCATAAGAAACTATGTGAAGTATTGTGACTAAACGTGACTAGTCTTGTCTTGACTGTATGCCCAGCCTTAGGCTAGGCACACACCAGTTAGTCAAGACAAGACATGATCAGACACGTTTAGTCACAATACTTCACATAGTTGCTTATGAAGACATGTCTAATTGCAATGACTAATCAGTGTGAGTTGCGACATAAGCAACTATGTGAAGTATTGTGACTAAACGTGTCTGATCATGTCTTGTCTTGACTAACTGGTGTGTGCCTAGCCTAACAACCATTCCATAAGACTTCAGAACAAAAAATGAGAACAAACAAAGCCAAAGAAGAATATTCTCAGACTTGTTATTCTTTAATCTTGGACCCTTTTCCTCAACAACCACTCTTCAGAAACAATCGATCACAAACAAAACCAAAAGTGGCATCAACAAAACAGCCGTTACCCCACATACGGTGACACTCGCCTCAGACTGTCAGCATTCCTAATGGCATAACATCACCACTTCCCATTCGACCAATACTGACATTTCAAAGTGGAACGCACTGTATAGGGGGGCCGGCCCTTGACAGAGAGAATCCAAGAGCAGGTCGCGCCGAAAACACCCGAAGTTGCATCGATCCCATCTCCGGAAATAGCCGAAGTCACATCGATTGAGAGAGGGGTGGGAAAAGGGTTGGTAAGGGGTCACCAGTGTAGTATAGTAGTAAACGATCATCCCCCAAAACTTATACATGCCGATACTGAAGCCAAGTCTCAACAGAACTGAAACTATCTATTTCGCTCTCTCTCTCAGAGAACTGGCCCTTTTTTATTTCACACTCACTCTCTCACAGAGAACTAGACCCTTCTTCATTTCTCTCTCAGTATATTAGCAATACTGTCATTTAATGTAAATTAGTTTATAAGCCAGTAAATATTGTAACACATAAATAAAGAACTCTAATATAATCTCACGCTATCACTCTCTCTCTCACACGCACTCTAAGAGGTCGGAGTTCATCTTTCTCCTATAGGGCACACTTTTATCTCATTCATTCTCTCTCACTCCCTCTGAAAGATCGGAGTTCATCTCTCTCCAATAGAGGGCACACGTTAACACACTTTTAATTCCATTCTCTCTCTCACTCCCTCTGAGAGATCGGAGTTCATCTCTCTCTCTACCCAATCAGTTTCTTCATCAGATCCTCAGCTACTTCATCAAACACACCCCTCGTTCTCACTAGCTCACTTCATCTCTGTTACTCCACTGACCTTTTTATGAAGTCTCTCACTCTTCATCAACTTTTTGCTACTCTCTCACACTCATTTATTTCATACTAATCACTTACCTTTCTTATTCACTGTAATGATAAGGGCCCGGCCATACAGAGAGCGATCTCCGTTCCTACGGTTTTCTATGTTTCTATATCTGTTTCTAAGATATGCAATCTAGATATAGATTATAGAAGCTCATGGATTATAGATATGGATTATGGAACCCATAGGATCGCAGATCTCTCTGTGTGGTCAGGCCCTAATATAATCATTCTATCATTAAATTATTATGAAATCACTTACCGTGAATCACTTATTATTCGTGAATAATTGTGAATGATCATCATATTAATCTCATTATCATACTACACTAATCTCTAATGATCATGGAGTAATTATTCAATGTTTAATTAAATTGATTGGTTTTATTAATTCGAGATATTTATTCTGTTTCGTCCAATCAAGTTGAGGGTCCGTCCATTCAATAATCATTCATTCATCTCATAATTTATTAATATTGCTCATTTCTCTTCCTCTTCATTTTCTTTTTCACCATATTCATCTCATAATTTATTAAATACTCCTCATCTTCTCTTTCCTTTTTTTGTCTACATTCAATTTTCAACTCACAAGGTTCAGTTCTAGAAACATTTTGAATAAACCTGCCATATATATGGAGAAAAGTAAAGATTTGGAGGAGGAACACAGGTTTCAAAATCAAATGACAGAGAGAAAACCTAGATTCCCAATTCCTTCACTCTTTACACAAAAGCCAATGTATAATTATTCTATAATGTTGTATTTATAATCCATTTCTTGGTAGACATTTGATCAAATCAAATGACTTATTCCCTCCACTTAATCAACTACTCTCTCTTATTTCCTATATCACTCTTTTAGTTTCAAATATTCAAGATAATGATATAGCCTAATCTCGAATACAGTTTTCCAGGTATGGGCGCCTCAAATTGCATATTCAATCCCATACTACATTAAACTTTGATCTTAGCCAACATCCAACTACTGAAAAAGTTCTCATTATACCGGGTGATTCAAAATACAACTTTGAAAATTCTTATAAATCTTATTAAACAAGGTACAGAGCTGGTTTTGGTGTTGTTTTAAAGGTTACCTTGAATGGTGTTGTTATAAAGGAAAACTCTTCAAGTTTTTTTACCTTAAACTAAAGATGTTCTATGTGACTTCCGTTGGTTATCCTGCAGACTCTCTCGATAGTCGATCGATAGTCGATTTCTTCCCAGACTCGCACTAGCATTTCAGGGGTAACTTGCTCAACAGCAGCGCAAATCCTTGCTCTAAGTTCAGGTAGAGTGGCTGGCAAAGGAGGTACATACACCATATCTTTTATGAAACCCAACAAGAAAAAATCCAGCGGTGTTAGGTCTGGGGAACGACGGGCCATGCAATTGGCGCATTACGGCCAATCCACTTATTCCTGGGAAGAAATCGACTATCGATGGCATGTCTGCAGGATAACCAACGGAAGTCACATAGAACATCTTTAGTTTAAGGTAAAGAAACTTGAAGAGTTTTCCTTTATAACAACACCAAAACCAGCTCTGTACCTTGTTTAATAAGATTTATATGAATTTTCAAAGTTGTATTTTGAATCACCCGGTATAATATATTCTGCATATTTCTTTATAGAAAACTGTATCTAATTAAAGTGCTTATAATAAGTATAAGCATATTATTTATTGATTGATACAATAAGTACATCATCAAAATGATAGGGGGAGAAAAAATAAGGTAACCTTGTGCTATTCCTCTCCCAAATTTAGATAAGGTTACATAGTCCGAAATAGTTCAAGTTTTGTAGTATGCTTTCATTCATAAGTATTCATTTATAGATTCAATAATATACACAATGATTGAATATATATTAAAAATTATACTGTAAATGTGGAATCAAATATGGACATCTCATGAAGGGGTTAACCATAACAAAGATTAAAGCTGGATCAGTATCAGGTTAGATGTACGGTACAGTGAAAATATAATTCCCATGAGTTGTAACGGGTCTATTCATACTAGCTCAATCGGGCTGAGAGGGAATAATCCCATTAGAATACTCTGGGGGAGAATATTTGCACTGTACCGGACACTGATACTGATAAGTGGAAATCTACCTACTGGTAGAAGTTCAGTTTATTTTTTCTTTAGGGCTACTTTTGAATATAAATAAAACTAGAAATCTAAGTAAATCCAAGTTTTTTAAAATTGTTTAGTTACAACATATTTCGGAAATATAATGCCATTATCAAGTGTTAATGGCATTATATAGCCGAAACATGTTATGACTAAACACTTACTGTGGGGTTATTTTGAAGGAAGAGTTCATAGAACAGTCCACACACACACACACACTAGATGATATGAAGATGAACATAACATAAATAAAAAATCTGGTGTGGCGCACTCACACAACTTTCCTTGCCGTTATGAAAATTGATCAACTGACGATAGTGTTCACGCGCATCTCAAGTCTACTATTCAAAGATCTGAGCCAGCTTCATAGTGAATGATTTATTAGAATCAAAAGTTGCCAACAGTTTGCAATTGAATAATCACATTTTCTCGAATTTCAAGCTTATTTTCAATTTTAGGTGAAAATGCTATTGAACATCAATTATTGTAGAGATTTTAATCTTTTCCACTTGATTTTTTTGTTTAAATTGTATCTGAAGCCTGATAATTAAGAATCTAAAATCAAACTTTGCATAGATGGGGCGGAGGTCCTGAAATTTTTACAGATATGGGACTTGTGGCAGTTCATAGGGCTTATCAATGACTATTCTAGGTATAAATCTGATAAAACTCGTTAGAGCCGTTTTCGAGAAAATCGCGAAAACCCCTGTTTTTGACAACATCTTCGCCATTTTAGTCGCCATCTTGAATTGCATTTGATCGAATATATATTGTTCGTGTCGGATCCTTATATTGTAAGGACCTTAAGTTCCACATTTCAAGTCATTCTGTTGATTGGAAGATGAGATATCGTGTACACAGACACACATACACACACACACACACACAGACCAATACCCAAATACCACTTTTTTGAACTCAAGGGACCTTGAAACGAATAGAAATTTGGAAATTGGGGTACCTTAAATTTTTTTCCTTACCTATGGTAATAGAGCAAGGAAAGTAAAAAGGGAACTTGGATTTTTATTTTTATTTATAATTTCAGTACGTGTCCACAGGTAGGCTACAATTCATACGTGGAAATCTGCCTACACGCAGAAGCTTAGCCAGCATCATATTGCAATCTACGTGAATGGAGCAATCCAATCTTAACCACCTACTGGGTCTCTCCACCTTATTTCCTTAACTTTTTCCTCAGCCGTCACTAACCCAATATTCCACCTACTCTCTTTGTCACGTCCCAACAATGCCTCAATCCCTTCTGCCAACAGCAGAGCCCAACAATGTCAACAACATCACATCCACTGCTTACGACAACCTGAAACTTTTTGTTCGCCCACCTGACAACCGCCCCCTCTAATTCTCTCCCCCCCTTTATAAACCCTCTACCTCCCGCTCCCATTAATTCACCCCCCTGTTACACCCCTTCTACCGCCCGCCCCCTTTACACCCCTCTACTCCACCCCCGCCAACACATCACCTACAACCCTTTGGGCCGCCCACAAGGTTTTATCATAATCTGTTTCAGGCAGCAGAGAGCTTTCAAGGGTCGTGATGGAATGTGATACATCTCACGCAAAAAAGTTGAGAATTCAATTTCGGAAATTGAGAGTAAATTTCTTGCTACTCTTGCTACAGTGTGGTCCACGTTATAATGGCAGTATTTGATTACATTGGTGTTAATATTTTTGTCTATTTTTTTTATTCAAATTTTTCTCACATTACATTTATGATAGGTTTTACAAATTGAAGTAATCATTATCATCTTAATATCTATCACAAGGTGCGTACAGACTTTCGCTCTGCTCCGCAATCGAACTTCACTCGAGCAGATCGATTGATGATCGACCGGGGAGCAAGAGTGGAACGCGAGAAGAGCTAACATCTCCCGTAACGTTCATGATCGGAGCGATTGCGGAGCGTGTTGGAGGCGCGTATATTTGTACGCACCTCTACATGTAATAATAATAATAGTAATAATACTGAGTGTGGAGCCCACATAAGCTCTTAGGCTTGTGTGTGGGTAATGCGTGAGAGGGATGATGATGAGAGATGACGACTACTTTTTAGGTAGTCGGGACCGACGGCCTAAAGGATCTCCTCCGAAAGACGGAGAGTTCATTCGACAAAGCAGATAGCGATCTCCTTTTCTAGCTTCGCAATGTTGTCAGATCGTTTTTCAACAATGTAGAAATATTAATAATATATAATGTACAAAATATTTTATCTCAACTATGTGAACTAATTATTAAATAATAATTGAAAAATATATTTTCTCGACGAATGAAATATAATTGATTATAATAATAATACTGAGGGTGAAGCCCACATAAGCTCTTAGGCTTGTGCGAGAGGGATGATGATGAGTGAGAGGGATGATGATGAGAGATGGCGACCAATTTTTAGGTAGTCGGGACCGACGGCTTATCGTCTCTTCCGAAAGACGGAGAGTTCATTCGACAAAGCAGATAGCGATCTCCTTTTCTAGCCTCGGAATGTTGTCAAATCGTTTTTTAAACAAGAATGAATATTTCCACGGAATAGGGAATACACGAATGACGCAACATCACGTCTGAGCTAATTAACTTCAAATTTTGCATATAGATTCTTAATTTACCAAGGAGAGTTATAGACCTATTTTAATTTCTCCAGGATTTAAGTGGGGCAAGTTTTCGTTTGTGAAGTTTTTAATCAGACCCTTGCAGAGCACGGGTTACCTGCTTATTTAAATCTCAATATTTTCAACTGAAGTACATGCGAAAAACGGATATTATGGATATTCACTGAGTATTTCTAGATGGAAATTTGCCACCTCAAGAAACTGTTTGAAAACATGAGAAAAAAATCTGGCAAGCGGATCCAGGTAACAGAAGGTTAAATATAATTTCCAACGGCTTGCCATCAACCGATGATATTTCATTTTTCTATTTGGTCAGATGACTACATTACAATGTGCTGATTGAAGACATAGACGCTGATTTCTTACCTCACGCTACAAAGGATATGCTGAGACATTGTAAAAAAAGTAAAAAAAAGAAACTGCTGATAAACTTGTCAATAGCTGCGTAATCATTCATTGGAATTTTGAGACTCATTTACTAAATTTTGAAATATATTACCTATGCCGTAATACTTTTTTTGCAATTGATGAATCATGGTCAATTTTACGTAAAGACAAACCTACAAACTTTCAAAATTTCAGCCTAGTACTACATAATTTTCTGGTGTTTTCAAATGATAGTCCTTCATGAATTAGGATTTTGGCATAAACTTCAGGATTATATGAAAAATATAGCTTTCTATTGAAAAACTTGTGGAATTTGTAATTTTGTGGCAGATTGCAAATAAAAAGCAATAGAAATTTGTTGAAGGTTACTCACGTACAGAAGATTCTACAAATATGAAGCTCTAGCTCACCTGAAACAAAAATGTATTCATTGGAAAAACAATAAAGATATATTTTTATTATTTATTTAGCGTATGGCAGATACACAACACATATAAAGCTCATGGTTCTCAAATGTCTACATATACACTAGTTTTTTCAATTTCTTCAAGATGTTGTGTAGTTTTTGGTCAGGAGAACATAAGTTTGTCTGATCGCCATCATTTGCTAGTCCATTTAGCGTTACCCAATGTGCACCATGGAGGCGAACTAGAAGAATCATTACAAAATATGTTTACTGTAAACATAATCATAAAGTAAAAATGCATTACATTAGATAGTAAAAAGTTTATTTAATATTATAAAGTAGATAGTTTAAGATCCCTATTTGTCTCTGACATAATTTGGTAGAGAGTTAGTGGGAAGGATATTTTGAATATTCTTTCCGAAGAATGGACATTGATATGTTCATAGCTCCGCCAATTTATGTAGATCCATAACAATATTATCTATATTTATTCCAAATTGCTTTTATCCATATCATATACAGTTTAATAATTATTTTCTCAGTCTATATTATGTGAATTCATCTATAATTTTGCTATATTGTAAGCTATTGTATATAAGTGTATAAGTCAGTATAATTACAATGTAATCTACATAAAGTACTCAATCAATCAAACATAACATACTGAGAAATGATAGGAACAGGATAATAATAAATTGTTCTTTCGAATAGAGAGCATAGAACTGAAAATTATATTTTCTGAACATCCTAAAACTAATAACACTAAAAATTTATATTCTATTCTCTCGGCTTTCAAGAGGAAATTAGGGAAGAAATGCAATAAACGTTTAATTCTTTGAATCTACAACTCTATATGGAAATGAATGATGATCATTTAAAAATACTGTATCTTAAAAATGTATCATCGATTATGATTTCATCTGCAGACTTTTTATTGAATTTGTGGAATAATTATTTGATTTGTAGCTTTTTAAAGACTAATCATTTCATCATTTTAAATACTGATCTGAAGGCTTGATCAGGCTTCAAAATAATAGAGCAGAAAAAAATCAGGTTTATAAATTTCAAGAATATCCGGTTAGCTAAGAAACGCGATCCTTCTCAACTACTAATCAAGTTTATAAACGTCACCATCTACGTAACAATACTATAGTACCAGTTTTGGTTCTCATCAAGTCTCAAATACAGGGATTGAAAGTAGAAATTTAATAAAATATATCAATAGTAAATCAATATAAATTAGTTAATACATAAAATAAAATAAAATTACTGCCTTTATTAATTTCTACTAGAGAGCAACGTTCGGGCGCAGTCGGCCCTCTCTTACATTTAACTCTCAAAGGAATACATCGAAGGAAACTGATAAAACGTTCAAGGAGGTCATTGACTAGATATCTTGATATGAAAAATATTTCCATTTTATTCTCAAATCATAGAAAACCAAAGAATAGTTAAGAATTGAAATCCAGTCTATTAAAACTATTTGAACATGAAAAATCCATGACTACCTAGTATCTTCTTTTCAAATGGTAAACTATTTTAAATGGCACAAAATAGTTACGAGTGTTGTCAATCGAGAATGCAGCTTTGCAGTTTTTAGACCGAAAATAAATTTGGAACACTTCCAAGGCACACAACACTATTGTCTCCATATAATGAAAGCTTACAAATACTTGGTCAATATTCTTCAGCTTGGAAATAATAGAGTTTCCATCTAGCTGTTTACCCTGTTGTCAATATTTGCAGTAGCAGAAGTCTTCGGGGTGAATTACAGCATTTAATTGGGATGTTCGTTTGATAATAATAATTGGAAATAATAGTTTCAGGTAAAAGTTTTAAATTATATTCAATCGATGATGATACGTGATATGATTGAATTCGTTTCCCTACAGTTTTCCATGCACTGAGTACAAGTGTGAGCTTGAATACACATGTTGAAACACTTAAAAACAGATTATTGTAATTTCTCAGGGAGTTGCATATTGAAACAAGGATATAATAAATCAGAGCCGAGTTTTGGCACAACGCCTAGTAAAAAGGGCTTCCGCTGTTCTTGTGTGATACCGCCCTATCTTAACAATAGCTCATTTGAACCGAGCAGTGACCTATGACCTTACAATGAAAGGAAAACCTAACACGCTTCTGAACTACTAAACAGCTAAAGGTCAAAATTTGGGCTTAATGGCATCCGAAATCTTTCTTTGAATTTTATAGGTGATTAGATAGTTCAGATTATGAGTTTATCAGGTAGGGTTTTTTGAATATTTAGATAATATTAACTAAAGAAAGATAAAATGATTAATCTGTTTTAAATTATTGGAACAAATATTTAAGCTCAGAGGAAGCATGAAATATTGGTACAGCCATGGGTTCGATTCACGTTCTACTCGACATTATTTTAACCTATTGACCTAAGATGAAAGGCAGACGGAGGAATTATTTCAAAGTGTCTGAAAGACAATAGTATTTTCAGAAGATATTCTATTTTTTCAATTTCCATAGTACTTCACAAGACGACCATATGTCATAGCCACCTCTAATACAAGGCCCGGCCTACGATATTGCAACGTCGCAGCGTAGGCCTAGAATCTAATACATGATTGCTGAAAAAGATCAGCTGGTATTTTTAAAATCTTTTTCACCAATCATGTATTAGATTCTAGGCCTACACTGCGACGTTGCAATATTGTAGGCCGGTGCCTTGTATTAGAGGTGGCTATGCCAATATCCGTTAGAATAACTAAAATCAATAAGTAGTCTAGCTGTAATCTATCTCTAAAAAAATGTTAAATGATATCTTCAGACTTGGTTTTGCTTGACAATCTTCACAACTCTTGTATTTGGAATACGATACATCGGGAAATGAACTTCTATAGACTTGTTTTATTACAACCTTGTAAAGTACCATAGAAATCAATCAAACAAACAAATGTTTTGAAAATGAGTTGAATTGCGTTTTCAAACAACAATGATAACCTCTCTGAACTCTTAAATACTGTACATTGATGACTTTTGGATTTCTGTAATAATTATATTGTGAAGGGACCCAATTAGTCACGTGTGTCAAATGGATAAAAAGCTAGCAGATCAAAGATCAGTTCAAGCTATAAAATGCTACAATAAACCTTTCTATTTATTATTGTTAATCCAATCCATAAAAATAGAATAGATCATTGTTCGTTTCTCAGAGAAGTTCTTTGGCAATGTAATGAATGGTGAAGTTAATTAAGGAAAAATATCCTCTGATTTCAATCAAGAATGTACTGGAATAATAGCTGATGATGTGTGAGCACACATGAAAGTATGCTCCTCAGAAATAATAATTTTTATTAAAATAAAGTGGATTTTTTGACAAAATTTCAAGTCTCTTCTATTATTTCATGTACTGGAATAAAAAACCTCAATTTCTATTAAACGCTTTACAGGCAATTGAACCATTTCAAATAGCTACATTATTCTTACAGAGATTATCTCATAGCAGCTATGAAAATATATAATTTATCAACACAAATGAAGAATTAATATTGGTTTCCCAGAGAAATATAATTGCAACGACACCAAATTCCACCCCCTTCCTTCATCTTCTTAACTACAGTTTTCTAGGTTTCATGAATTAATCTTTTTTAATTCATTTGAGATCCTTGAGACTCTTTAAATGTGCTATTCTTTGAACAGGTTATGAATTCCCTTATTTTTTACACAACCCCTTATAAGGTTACGTATTAGTCTACGCTTTCCATAACTCAAAATTTCCCAATTTTCTCTTATTTCTCTCAATTCCTCATCTTCTACCAGAGGTAAAAAACGATAATTATATCTCCTCTCTACATCTACCTACACTTCATATATTGATCACATCATCGCCATATCTTGAACATCGTCTTTTCATCCTCTTCCTACTATATTCCATTATCAATAGCACCTAGTTCCTTCATTATCCTTTTCAACGTTTCTTCCCTCAAATGCACTTTTAACATTTTCCCTTATCTCGCAATTTCCACATCTTTTATCTACAGTATTTATTCTCTTAACTGATATCCCCTTCTCCCTATTTGTTACTGTTTTCTGATTATCAATTTTTCCCTCTCCTCCCACTCAATTTCTCTCTTCTCCTCTTTTCTATTATCTGATTTCCCTTTTCTCCTCTTCTGATACTGTTCTTGAATTATAAATTTTCCTCTTCTACGTCTGAATCTCCCTCTCCCCTTTTGCTACTGTTTTCCAATCATCAATTTTTCCTCTCCTTCCTCTGAATCACTGCCATATCTCCCTATTTTAAAAACCGTTAGAGTCTGTTTGAAAACCCAACACAATCACCCATTCTCTAACCAGCCTTTGATCGAATAAAACACCAACAAAATCTCCCAAAACAAAACAGATCCGTCAACAACAAACTCAATTTCCAAACAGGAAGAGTATCTTTAGAGCAAGAATCGTGATAAACTGACGAAAAAAAATAAACGAATTCAAAATAGCCGCACTATACAGAATGGTCTCTGACAACAGTTTAGTGGTGATAACACAGAAAAGAGTTCAGATTGCGATGGGCAAACGACGATAAAAAGAGAGAGAACAGATCCTAGAGAGAGAAGGAATCGGTGGAGAGAGGAGTAACCGAATACGGATTTTGTAAATAAGTTAGAAAGTGACGGAGGATAAAGAAAAAGAGAACTCAGTGTACGAATACAGTCAATAAGTAAGACAGTGAAGGAGAATAAGAAAGAGTGAGAGAGAGTTAAACCGGGCATGATACTGGCAAGAACGGTGGCTGCCATCTTGGTTTTCAACAGCTGTTGCTGTACTACGCATGCGCAGTACTGGCAACCTTTGTGTAGCCTGGCTTGGAATCTCAGAAAACAGCTCAGTTCAGTCCAGTCTAGTAGGTAGTTCCGTTGTATACTATACGTGGCATAGCTTCACTCGTGTGCATACGAGAAAATCATGTAGGTTAGTTTTATTGTGTTCGTAATCATGTCGTGAATATCTACGAAAATAGAAAATTGTGTGCTTAAAAGTGAATATTTTCATGTAAATCGCGAATTGTAAAGTGATTGTGAGCTAGCTAGTGGGGTCGGGAGTGTTTTTATTCTTTGTTTACAGAGTACCACGAGCTAGAAGACATCAATGATCAACTACAAACAAAATAAATAAAGTCTCAATAAAATATGCTTTAAAACCCTTACACCCTCTGGAACGAAATTCAAACAGGTTAGTTTTCCAAAATATTATTGCAGCATTCTTCGGGAGCCTACTAAACAAAAATACGAATGGCTGTATAGTAATTCAAAAAAATTGAAACACCATATTGAAATTACAACTCATTATCCAAGAAACATTCCAAGGAGTATCACATCTTCATCAAGGTTTATATAAAACTATGAAATATTTGAAGAATCGAGTTAGGTTGGGTTGGTTTGGTGAATCAAAGTAACATCCTAGGTACACAAAATATAAATGTTTTGGGTTTTACTTTTTTGCTGGTTTTTTCTCATGAAAAAGTTTTATCTTTTTAAATGATTTCAGGTTTCATTAGTCTATCATCTGAAGGGGTATCAAAAACGAAAATAACTTACACCATTATGATGAGAAATCATAAAACCCTATTAATTTTCCAACAAAAATTATTTTTATCTTGATAGGATAACACATTAGAAAGTAATGTCAGTTGATAGTAAATATCATTTTATAAGGTTGTCTTTTAGAAGGGTAGATGTGGTTTTTGAAACTCTTCAAAAACAATCTCCTATTTTATGATAGGGAATCAACCAATAACCTTAACCAATATTGATTAGGGAAAAGAACAACAATTTTTATAGAATGTTGATTCAGCAGTAATATAGAGCTCTCAATCCATGTCACAATTTAATATAATTCGTTCAATACTGTATACACTTATTAGAGCATTATGAAGCAATACAGACAGGGGCCTAATAGGATTAGCCTACCAGCAGTGTTTCTAACCTCAATTCATTGAGCAGCTTTGAGAGACGCTTCCAAGCATTACGAAGCTTTATTTTGTAACTAAATTTCATAATGGGATGGGCAGTCAATTTTACAATAATTATAGTATTGCTTACATAAGGTTTACCTCATTCATTGAGTATAAATCCCATTATTCCATTAACTAGAGAATTATTTTCAATCAATTCATTCCTGTATCAGAGATCAGTGTGCGATTAATAAATAAATTGATTCACTCTTTGAAGGTTGGTAAAACGATCATTGGGTCTATTATATGATTTATTGAAAGATGATCTTTAATCTAGAAATTTACTGAAAAGCATTAATATCCAATGTGATCCATCAATAAACGGCTTTATTTTGCTGGAAAATCATAATGTGAAAGCAACAACACACATTTATAGTGAGGTCCACGTTATAATGACAGTGTTTGATTGGCAATGGTATTGCTATCCTTGTCTATCACTCAGCAAAGCGTATAGCACTATCTCTTTCTCGCTTTGCTCTGTTGCCAGATCGTCTTTCAACAATGTAGAATTAATAATTCATTAACAAAATATTTCATCTTAATTATAAAAATATTGAAAAATATAATTTCTCATTTAATAAAATATGATTGATTATTTTAAATGAGAATAAACAGTTAATATTACATCAATAAACCTGTATCATCTATCGTCTATAGAAGGCATTGACAAGACGAGGATCGGCAACGTTGATCTCCTATCTTTCTCCACTGCCAGTATAACGTGGACCTCACTATAGGCTAACTAGATCAAAAACAATGTAAAAATTCACAGTGAGCTACAATCCACAATGAATTTAATAAGCTGCCATGAGATTAATGATACAAACAGGGAATTTCCTCCATAATTTTTTTTATTACTTTGACAAATATTTCTTTTTTTCAAGTTTCATAGTTTAATCTTATGTCGAGAAAAAGACCGAATTGTTGACATAACATTGTATAGTGAGGTCCACGTTATAATGGCAGTGTTTGATTTGCAATGGTGTTGCTATCCTTGTCTATCATTCAACAAAGCAGATGCCGCTATCTCTTTCACGTTTTGCGATGTTGCCACATCGTTTATCAAAAATGTAGAAATGCAACTAATTTACAAAATATTAAATCTCTATTATGAAAATTTATTGTTATATCTCTAAAAAATATATTTTCTTGACAAGTAAAATATGATTAACTATTTTCAACAATAATGAACAGTTAAATTTATCAGATATACCAGTATCAGCTGTTTGGGTGGCAAGGCTGAGATTTGGCAACCCTTTTCTCCTATCTTCCTACACTGTCATTATAACGTGGACCTCACTATAGTGGTTTTCAACAGTTTATTTTATTGTCATAATCAAACTAAGAAATTTGAAAGATGCCTTATCTTTCTGATCTTCAAGATAAAACCTTTGTGGTGGTTGTAGTTCAATTTAGACGAAATAGCAACATAAAAGCTCTTCTGTTTCCATTTGCAGGTTACTCAAAACAATTTCAACTGACACCAGGAGTTGAGAGACAAAAATTAGAATGTTAAGATGAAATTTGGTGATAATGCCAATTTACATTTCCATGTCCAAATTCTGTTGCAACTGGCATTAGCGTCAACATTTGTCTCCGGTGAGACCGCATCATCAGCTCAGGCACAATCGATTGGAGATGGAACAAAACTGCATGACAGCTCTCATGGCCCGTCTGCTGCCAGAGCAAAATGCCCACAAAAGTGCATCTGCAAAGCCAATGACATCACCACAGAGCAATGGCACATCCAATGCCACGACCAGATGCTGGCCGATCTCAAGGTACCATCAGGCACCACATACTTGCAGCTCCACAATGTCACCACAGCTCAACTGCAAGATCTATCCAGCATTGGCTCACAAAGTCTCTTAGAATTCAAGCTGAGTGCCAGTGGCCTGGAAGAGCTGCATCCCAATACATTTAGAAGTTCATCCGTCTTGGAGAGATTAGACTTAGGAGAGAATAGACTGAGCGAGATACCACAAGATGTATTTGAGCCACTGGTACACCTCAAGTTTCTCAACATCAGCAGTAACCGACTACTGCATGTAACTGATGACTTACTCAAGAGCTTAACATCCCTAACCGAGTTGGATATTTCCCACAACAATCTGCATACTTCCCAGCCAGATGTATTCAGACACCTCAGGTCACTGAAAACACTCGACCTATCCCACAACCAAATATCGTCAATTGTTGACTCATTTTCCAATGAGAACCTAGAAAGCCTAGCTCTGAGTCACAACAAACTACGTGACATTCACACACATGCCTTTGCTGAGCTTCGCAATTTGCGATCACTGGACCTTTCCCATAACTCACTAGAAATCATCTCAAAAGATTTATTTAGAAGCACCCATCTTTTGAAACATCTAGATCTATCTAACAACAAGATAAAACAAATATCAGGGAACATGTTTTCTTCACTTAAACAACTTACTTACCTCAATGTGGCCAATAATAGGATTGAAACCCTGGATGACAGTTTATTCTCAGCTAACACAGAATTGGAAAAATTGATATTGGATAACAACAATATTGATAGTTTGAGTCGTGAGAAAATGGTTGGTTTGTACAGTCTCAAGGTGCTAAGTGCTAAGAACAACAAGAGAATTCGAGATTTCCACAAACCTTTGTCAACAAACATCCATTATCTAGATTTGTCAGGGAATGCTATGATCAGACCACCAGCATTCTTGAAGGAGTTGAAAGCATTGAAAAGCTTGAGACTAGCAGACAACTCGTGGCTTTGTGACTGTCAAATGCAATGGTTTGCTGCATGGTTTGAGGAACACAGAAGTGTAGTGGATGAGAGCCAGTCCTGTGATAGGTTGCTCGATCTGGAGTGTTCCCCACCAATGTCAATGCGCAACAGCAGTTTGCAGTACATTGAGATGAAGATGAACACAACACTGGACTGTCAGATCGTTGGGTATCCGCCACCATCCATCACATGGGTGACACCAATGGGCATAGTCTTCCACCACTTCCCACCCAAAGACGTCAGCCTGGATGATGGCACCAGTCCGGTGTTCTCGAACCATCCACCGGTGCACAACCAGGAGATGGTGGCTGAGCCTTCTGACGAGAACAGCCGGATCCGAGTTCTGGACAATGGCATGCTGTTCATCCGACAAGTGGTCCGCACGGATGCCGGCTTCTACACGTGCTTTGCCTCCAATGCCCTCGCCAACCTCACCACCCAGGTCATAGTTCGCTTCGACCCAGACACGTTCTACAACTTCAAACTGACCAGCATCATAATTGGCGCGTCATGTGCAGCTGGATTCCTGCTGGCCACATTCATTGCACATCTCATCATCTTCATTTGCAAAAAGTGAGTACAATCCAACAAACTTTGCATGATACTAACACGAGACACTGCAATGTTATGTACATTTCAGCCCAGTTTCTAGAACACTTATTAAATCTAGTAAACCATTAGATCTATAGGTTTCAGAATCCATTTGATTTAATTATTTAATAAGTGCCTTAGAAATTCTAAAGCACATATTAAATCTAATGAATATTTGAATCTGTAGGTTTAATGGTCCATTAGATTTAATAAGTGTCTTAGAAATTCTAGAACACATATTAAATTTAACGAATGATTGAAT
This sequence comes from Nilaparvata lugens, assembly GCF_014356525.2. NCBI lineage: Eukaryota > Metazoa > Arthropoda > Insecta > Hemiptera > Delphacidae > Nilaparvata > Nilaparvata lugens. The sequence goes on from NC_052515.1 coordinate 25,045,295, forward strand.
CTGTAGGTTTAATGGTCCATTAGATTTTATAAGTGTCTTAGAAATTCTAAAATACATATTAAATCTAATGAATAATTGAATCTGTAGGTTTAATGGTCCATTAGATTTAATACGTGCCCTTATGTGTTATTTTCACACTTTATAGATATCATTGAAGTGCACATGATGGTATTCCAATAATTAATGAGATGCCAGTATTGAAATCTGAGTACTGTAACAATTGCAAATGTTTTATCCTGAGATGAAACCTAAGTTCAATCGTAGAATGGAAAATTAAAATATAAAATAATTTTAGATGCATTAACTGCTTGATGTTGAATGAATTACTATAGTTACAAATTGCACTGGGTAAAGAAATACATTAGCTTTAGCATTATCTGCATTCATTAATAATACAAAACTGAAATTTTAATCAATTCCAATTAGTAAATAATATTAATTAGAGAACGCAATTTAAAATGAAAAATATGAAATATCTTAATGCTGATAATGTAGACTACTATCAACTAGACTAGAATTTAATCAAATTGGGTCACAAATTATCCTTTCCATCACATTATTCTCAATTCATAACTATATAGCTCAGTAGTTTTGCTCCCGCTTAGTTCCCGTTTCATTGCTAAAATTTATAGCCATTCAATTTCTATCGCCATAATAATTTCATCACATTTTGTTTGTTCACATGCAGCTGCTTCTCATTTTCACTGAACAATAACTGAATCTTTTGATGTGATTATAAATTATCAGGGTTCGTATCTGTTTGGAGGATGCTACTTTGTCTACATGATATCTGCAATCTTTTCAGAAATAGTATTAAATATTAGAATTCAATAGACATTTACTATGATTTATTATTCTAGATATGGCTCTTAGGAGACTTCTTCATCTCATGGGATTTTTTTATTGTCATTATAATTATATGATATATTCATTATTGATTTATTTATTATACTTATTCATACATTGATACATATAATATCATTCTCAACTATGAATGATTTGGGAAGGAACAACAGGCTCAAAGCCCAAAACTGTTCCTTTCACAAATTTGGATAGAAATTGTCCAATAATACGTTATGTTTACTCTTCCTGATTTTCTTCCAATTTTGAGTCCAAAATATTTATAAACAAGGAATTTAGAACTTATGGGATATATGATTCATTCTGAAATTCTTTAGAATAGAAAAGAGAAGTCTTAAGTAAAAGAGTTTTTAGAAAAGTTTTGAATTTCTACATGTGGCTTGACGAGTTGCCTTTTTCTTTTGATGGGGTATTTTTCATTTTCAATAGTAATTTATCCTGAAATTCAACAGTCATTTAGAAAAGTTTTGAATTTATTTTTGTAGATGTGGCTGGACGTGTTGTTGTGTGAATGACGAGGACGAGATACCGCGAATGAAACAGATTTACCAAGTGGTAGATTCTCTCGAGCAGTACAAGACTCAACAACTGGAAAAACTGCGGGAGAACTACACAATGCAGGTGAATATGCAAGTTGAGGTCGAAATACCACCTACAACAACTAATGAAAGTCAACAAAATTGTCAAGACAAGTAATAATAGAAAAATATATACCCAATAAAAGTGAACAAATAGGTTGGGAAAATACCAATAGGAAAATATAATATTAACCCTAAGAATATGAACAAAATTGTTGAAAAAATACAAATAAAAAATATAATTAACCCTTAGAATTTATGAACAAATTGTTAGAAAAATATATAAATCTATTAAGCCTGTTAGTGTACAGGGAAAATCGTTGCTAATTATATAAATGTATTGCCAAATTAAAATTACCACATGTTAGATTGTTTTTTGTTTTTCCAAGATTTTTTGAACCTTTTATTAAAATAACGAGAAAAAATAAGTGAAAGGTAATGATGAAGAGAAGATGATGCTAAAATGCAAAGACGTTCATAAAAATTATCGATGTCAACTTGAAATTGAATTTAAATTTTCCAAGATATTTCAAACTTTATAAAATGGTTTTAAATATTTAGTTCTTGGATAAAACGTGACTGTGTTCCAAAGGGTTGCAAAAATTTTATTTTCATAATACAGTTATGGTGTACCAAGTGAAACATCCACAGGCTTAGCATGGTTTCTTTCAATTTTCAATATCAGGCACTAATATCTTGAAACTATGTAGGTATATTTAATGAATGTTCCTGCATTATTACCAATGCTTGTACGCATGTAAAGAAAAAACCAGATGCCTGAATTAAATTATCAGTTCATAATAGTTGATTAATTGTTGCTTCAAATACACATGAAATTAGATGTATTCACACTTCAACGATGAATACATACATTTTATCGATTCAAATCAAGTTAAGGATGTTTCTTTGTTGATTTAAAAACTGGCTATTGTACAATAATAAATCAAGAATAGTGCTTTATTTTGGAACTCAAATCTCAAGCCAAATAACATGAATATTGGATCATAATTTGAACGTTTTTTAGGGCAAAATTTAAAGTAATCAATTGAAATCTATAATTTACTCATAATCAAGATGAGAATTACAAATTGACAAAAAAATATTTATTGTTATCTGGAAACAATAATTGGGCCTACTTTTTTGATAGCTATAAAATAATTAACCCTTCTCTTCATTAGGTTTTCACATTAGTTTTAGAAGGTATTTTTTATGTTTCAATGTATTTTAGGTGCACAAGATAAAGGAGAACTGCGCGGAACAAGTGGACTGGCTAAGGGACTCCTACCAGGGGCAAGTAAGAAATTTGCGCGGCATAAGAGATTACGGAACGTCGCATCTGGGCTCTTTGAGGGACCAGTATATGGACCAGGTATACGATTGCATCTTCTTATTATATTCGACATTTTATCGCTATACTAACTCAGTGCCACGTTTCTAATAGTTTCAATCTTAGTATATAATAAGGAATGCAATTGAAGTTTGGTTTAAATTGTTATATTTACACACACACACACACACACACATGATAAATGCAACAATGATTTAAAAAAAAATCAATTTTTCAAAGGTTAAATTCGAGTTGTTGAATTCATCAAAGTTGATTTTTTTTTTTTTTTAGAAATTGTTGAATTTATCAAGTTTTGAATAATTGGTTAGTTGTTTTTGATAGAGGGTAAGTTACATTCATTCAGTTTTAGATTGGTTGGTAGTTTTTGATGAAGAGTGAGTTGTAGAGAGACACAAAAGTCTATCAGAATAAAAGTCAGTCAAGAAATGGAAAAAGCTTGAAGCATGCCGCATGAAATACTTACTACAACTACATGAAAAAGAAAGAAATAAAATTGGAATGTTTACTAAGCCTCAACGTTCACCCTTTCTTCCAATAGTTATAGATGTTTTAATTAAATTCTCAATTATGGTCATACTGTATTTGAATTATTCTAGTATGATAATAGGCTAATACTTTTATTTATAAAAAATAATTATTTACCTTAAAGTAACCTTTGAAATTAATAAAATAATAGATTAAGAATACAAATTATAACTATAATTAAATTTATAAATAATTTTATTATAATATATTATAAAATAATTATACAAGTTATAATTTGTATTCTTAATCTATTATTTTATTAATTTCAAAGTGTACTATAAATCTATTTCATAAATAAAATAAAGTAGCCCTGAATTTATACATTTTAAGGTAATACTTATATTTGAAGTCAATTGAGTAAATGATATGAAAAACTGACACATGAGAAATAAATACTGATCATAAATTTGAATTTTGAGATCATTGTGGTCGATATCACAGAATTATAACTTTAACAAATCTCAAGGAACATGCTGAAAAACAAAGAATAAAGCATTGTTGATTTTTATACCATCAGCCAAGAGATATTTAATAAAACTTGGAATTCATTGTACTGCAGAGATAAACTGTCTACTCAAGACGTCATGATACATATAAATGTGTTCTTTCTATATAAGAAGTGTTCTTTCTATACTAAAAGGTGGTTCAAGTATTATTACATAGCATTTATTACTGATATAATTTTCAATGAAATAGCCTGTATTACTGAATTACTATACTGGGCTGATATAAATCATGATGAAATTAGAGGTCAATTGATTTTCCGTCTTGAACTCCACTACCCATGCATAATCACACATATGCACAATACTCAGTTAAATGAGAGAATCATCGTTGAAAGGAAAAAATTATAAGATTCGAGGTTATCACAACCATCTATTTATTTTATCTTGAGAGAAACTATCTCTTTATTCTAAAAAGTAAATTGTTGTGACAATTTTGAATCTTTATGATTATTAATGACAGTGAATTCACAATGGGAATTCCCAATCAACCAGAGAACGGACACAATATGAAACCACATAAATTCCATGATTATCTATCAATAACGAGGAAGTAGGTTAATTTTTGTATAATAAATTACACTCTTATCACTTCATAGCAAACAAGAGTATGCAACTATGTACTGAATCTTAATTCATTATATAGGCTAGTAAATATTCGATTAAACAGAGTTGAGAACCCTTTCATCATTTCATAGCAAACAAAAATATGTAGCCATGAATTGAAATGAAACTCAATTCATTATAATAATTTCTATGTTCATATATCAATAACAAGGATGTAGGTTGATTTTTAAATTACACTCTTATCACTTCATAGCAAACAAGAATATGCAACTATGAAGAGAATTTTAATTTAATATTCAGGGTAGTAAATACTCGATTTGAGTTGAGAAACCTTTTATCAGCAAACAAAAATCTGCAGCCATGAATTGAAACTTGATTCATTATGTAGTAAATTCTCGACTAAACAAAGTTGAGAATGATTTTCGACAGTGGTATGAAGACAAGCGATATAAAATTGACCACCATCATTCTATTACCCTGCATATTAACTTAAGTAAGGTCATCCTTCAATTGGACTATCCGATTGTTTTGGCTCCATCAAATGACATCCAACTCAACACAAACTGAATTGGTCAGTCAGTTGTTGAGTCAACTCAATAGAGCTACAAACTCTTTTTGTAGGCTGTTAATAATGTAATGAAACGGCCCAATTTTCCTGAATTATATGCAACTCTAAAATGTAAATTTACGTTGTGAAAGTATGACAATGAATACTGCAAATTTATTCAGTCATTAATTTATTAAGAGTCACAAATTAAACCATGATTATTATGATAATAGTTTTGAGCCATGCTTGTTGTTCTTTCCCGATCATATTTATATGAGTTGTAATTGTATCCACAGAAAATAAATAAAAATAAGAAGAGGGTAACAGACTGAGCCAAAAACTGTATCTCACCCAAATTTCAAACAATAAAAATTTCCAAAATAATAAGTTATTGACAAATAATAAATTATGCTGTTAACTGGAACAAAATGCAAGTCATTTATTGGAATATGATGAGACATTAATTGTTTTATTGATAATTTGTGAATAATATTGATATTCCTGAAATAGGCCTACTAGTTCAAAACACAATAAAAATTATTATTTTTTAACTAAGAATAAGAGGATCCAATTAATTCAAGTCATTTATTGGAATATGATGAGACATTAATTGTTTTATTGATAATTTGTGAATAATATATTGATATTCCTGATATTAGGCCTACTAGTTCAAAAGACAATAAAAATGTGTTTTTTCTCTATATATATTTGACTCTTTCTAATACCGATTGAACACATCTGAGGATAGACTGGGTTGGATCAAAAATGCACTTTCACTTTCAACTACTCAGATCCTAGAAGTAAAAGTACAATCTACAAGTTAATATTGATTCAATTGCTGATTAACCAGTTTCAAAGACAAACCACATTTATTTATTAAAAACAATAAAATGTGGAAGCAACAGATCAATAATCCATTTTGCTCCCATCACATTAATCGTTTGAAAATACAAGGAAAATTTGAAGTACAACTAGACAAATTAATTAACATTGAGGGCATTCTAAATTTGATATCTTTCTAATACTGATTAGACAAAACACAATGAGGGCAAATATGATATCTCTCTAATACTGATTAGATAGTTGTGGGTTAGATGTTTGACTTTGAACATCTTTCTAATACTGATTAGACAGTTGTGGGTTAGATGTTTGACTTTGGACTACTTTCAGATGCGGCGGGTGCGTGACTACTCGAACGGACAGCTGTCATGGGTACGCGAGAACTACGTGTTCCAGCGGAGCCGCATCAGAAAGTTCAGCTCACACCAGGTGCTCTGGTTCCGGGAGTCCTACAAGTACCAGCAGCAGACACTCAACAAAATACTCGAAAACTTGCCCAGCCTCTACTTTGAGAACTGTCGGTCGGGGTCATGTGGACAATCAGTGCAGTCAAATCTTGATCAGAAAGGGGTGGAGGTAGAGGAGGAAGATGATGTGGAGAAGATAGATGATTATATCAAGTCAAAAATTAGTAATTTGACAAGACCATCAAGGTTGGACGAGGTGCTGGATGAACAGAGTGTGTATTTCACACCTTCTGACCAGTCCATGAGCCCACAAAGTCCATGCAGTTTCCCGAGGGGAATGAGTGATGAGGAAAATGAGACGTCCACAACTGAACCACTTCGGGCGCCATTTTTCTTCACAATGCACGACAAAGCGGCACCAGGAGTGTCAGGATTGATGACCATGCATTCGATACCGATGATCGATGATGACGTCACTCCCTGCCCAGTGTTCCAGGGCACATCACGTGACATCCACCCCTCCACCAGCCTCCCCGCCATGAGGATCAGCCACGTTCCTAACGACTACAGTTCCTCAGACGATGACGAGATATCCAGATACACTGGATACCAACCACTACACCGTGATACCGTCAAAGCCAGACTACAACAAAATGGTGAATCATCTTCGAAAATGATAAAAATACCATCCAGGTCGCCGTCATCCTCTGACTCTCCACAACACGAAACAGCTTTGTAGTAGTGCCAATTAGATCTAAGCCAATTACTCTATCCTAGGAATCAATTAAATTATTATTACGATAAAATGTATGAAGCAAATCAATTGAGATTTTCTTCACTACCATCTGTGATAGTGAAAAATGGTTAGTTGTGATTCATGTGTCTTCAACTTAAAAAACTAATACTAACTAACGAATGAATGATTATTTGAGGTATTCTGTTAACTTTAGAATGTTTCATTTATACCACTTTAGAAGAATAATGTACAAACTGTGGTTAACTGGCGGTTACAAAAATTAATTTCAAACAGAGGTTAATTGATTACTTAATTAATAAATAATAACTCATCAATTTGATAAACTATTCATTATTTTAAGAATGCTTCGTTTGGATTCACTTAATAAAATTGAATTTACTGTCAAGAAACTATTAATAAGTTGAATTACATAAACTGTAAACAATACAATTTTCACAGTAAGCTAACCAAATGAAAATATCTGTATTTTTTGTATATTTTTTTAAATAAAAGATTATACTAATAAAACCGTATCTGCAATTTCCAAGATAATAAAAATATTGAAATAAAATCGAGTTTAAAGAATGCATATCTATTTGAAGTGGAAAATAACTTAGTAAGCTTGTAAACAATTTGAGAACAATTTTTCACATAGAATCAAAAAGCAGAACAACAGTATCAAGTTTTTTGATATGCAAGCTAATTTGAATCAATAATATTATCTAATCTATTATTGGTCTGTTCTAGATTACAGCAAAAATTGACAAAGCCCCCAAGTACCTACTAATAACTCTAGATTTATAATGTATGTCTTACATGTTTTACATTGCATTAAAATAATCTAATTTCTACTCTCTTTTCATCAGTAAACAAATAGTAACAATATAATAATTTATCGGTGTGTAACCTACAACATAAATGGAAAACTTCAAAATAGATGTACTGTATTTACATACTGGAGAATATTAACCTGTACGACTTTATTCTACTGGAATGGTGCATGAGTTTTAAATCGAATTTAATAGGATAATCGCGACCTTATGAATGTCATAGTTGATGGGAGTTATTTTTTTATTTAGTCAATTAAAATTTGTGTTTTTCTGTTTTCTACTGTAATAAATCTGATATTTTTTATTAGGAATGTGTATTTGTAATAAATATTTGGAAAATTTGTGGTAGTATTATTTATGACTCATTATCCATTCATCAGTAATCAATTAGCAAAATCGGTTAAGGCACACTCACACAACTTTCTTTTCCATAATATTCCAATTTATATTAATATTCCAATTTATATTAATATTCCCAATCATTCATTTGATGAAGTGATTTATATATTTAATCATTAAAAATTACACAACTTACAGAAAAGTTACCACAGGCTCACGCCCAAAACGGTTCCAATTCTAATTTGTACAACAGTGATTGAGTAAATGAAATGAAATGGAACATTAAGCAAGATCATATTGTTTATTTCCCTAATCGTTGAATTATTAATTGACCCCATTGATTAACTCTCTCTCAAACTTAATCTTACAAAATCAAACTTGAACCAAACTTATCAGTCATAATAAATTCAAAACCATGATTTAAATCTCATTCAACTTAAGCAAAAAAGATTGAACTTGAGCCAAGGTTATTGAACAAGAAATCATAAATGACATTATTTATAAATAGCTTTCAAACAGCTTTGTTTTCATTATATTGGGAGAGAGAATGATCAACTTTACTAAAATTATAATAAACTGATATCAATATTAGTCCTAAGGATAGCTTCAATAAATTGAAGAGTGAAACATGACTTTCCATTCGATCAATGAATGAATGAATTGAGAAAACTGTGACAGTCTATGGCTTATCGATTCTTCACTGACAATAGAAGCAGATTCTTCCCGCGTATCAGTATCAGGTTCAAAGCAAATATTATTCCCATTTGCTCTAATGGGACTATTCACACACAGCCCGAACAAGCGAGTATGAATAGTATCATTAGAACTCATGGGAATAGTATTTTCACTGAACCGGACACGGACTCTGATACTGATAGGTGGAAATCCAGTTTAAACCTAGTCTACACTTCCAAAAAATAGTTTGCAATGCTCGTGTCGAATACTTTTGCATGAATATGTGGAATTCAAAATTAGACTAAAAGGTTTGCACCAAGTGTTCAATAATTAAACTGCTATTTAGATTTTAATCAATAAATATGATAACGCTATTACAATTCCGACAAAACAAGACGACGACAATAATATTAAATCAATTTTTATGTTCTTGAAATGTTCTCTTTGAATTTCGTTTATGATAGTTTATGACAACTAGAATTTAGCAAACTAAATAGAATTTAGTTTTAATTCACTTGAATAGAATTTCAACTGAATACATGAATCAACTTTGAAAATCTTCAGAATACAAACTAGTTTTTATTGCAAAAATTATTCTAAAGAGAAAATCTGTTCAACCAATATTCCCAAGTACATAAACCAATTTATATAATTCAACATATCTTGAAGTAATGGAAGTATACAAAATGTCAATGCCAAAGTGGAGTGTCACTCAAAAGAGATTATTTTCATATTCCAAGCGGGTAATATCAAACAACTCAAGTAGATGATGTAGTGCCAAGTGTCTGCGAATGATGTGGAGAGAGAGTAAGAGAGAAAGTAAGAGAAGATGAGTGAGAAAGACACATTGTCACTTTCAACAATGATCCAGCCTTCCTCATAAAAATGAATAATAAGAGGCATCTGCTTAATTTTGAGCCATCTTTTCCGGATTCAGTTTGGATATTTCAATTATCTGTTACTTCATAGTTTTGTCGAATTTGTTTCTTACAAACAAAATTTCAGAATGATGTGAAGGTTAGTGAAATTAATTTAAAAACTTGTTATAAAACTCACAGAAGATTACATAAATTCATTTGAATCTTGAGATTACACATTATTTTCCGAAATATTTTGAATTCACTTTCACTTGCCTCAATTTTGCTTACTTGTATTTCAAATATTTAGTGTCGGTTGCACAAAAGCCGGTTATATTTTAATCGTAATTAATTTCACGAGAACCAATCAGAGACGCCTTCTCTGATTGGTTCTCGTGAAATTAATTACGATTAAAATTAAACCGACACTAAATATTTGAAATACAAGTAAGCGAAATTGAGGCATGTGAAAGTGAATTTAAAATATTTCGGAAAATAATGTGTAATCTCGAGAGAAAAATGAATGTATTTTTCATGAGTTTTCTGTGAGTTTCTATAAACTTCTGTGAGTTTTATGAACAAGGTTTTGAATTTCACTAAAGTTCACAGCGCAAGACATCATTTTGAAATGATAATTTTTAATTGACAAGATTAGAATCAATTTAGTTTTACATTCATTTTTTTTGTTTAGTTTACTAAACCGTAAAAATGGATGTAGTTTCAACTCGGAACTTTTCCAATATTGTGAACTTCATTATTCAATATTACATTTTTTCCAGACTTCCTTACAAAGCTCAATATTGTAACTGTTCCAAAACTTGATTTTCACATTCAAGCTGAGAAGATCGTCATATTGGATCAGTTAAAGCTGGTTTGTTCCAATCAATTTTAATCTGTGATAAGAACTATAAGCAACTTATGCTTGATTAGGTATGAATAGATGATTAAGGTAGTTGATACCGGTAAGTACAACACCATATATTAATTAGTTCTTCAACATGACAAACATTTCTAACATTGGAATCAAGTCAGAACACATTTCCAATAGGCACTATAATAACAACAACTGGAGTACAATCTTTTAATCAAAAGAATCACAACCAGCAGTTTTTTATAAATCGGCGGAGAAATGAAGAATTGATAAGAATTATTATTAGGAGAGACCGAGAGAGATAGCTTATATACTCTTAATAAAACAAGTTGAGACTTTGGCAAAAACTCCTTGTTGCCAAATTGTGCGAAATTGCCACCTTTTCATGCAAGCTCATGTAAGACGGAATATATTCAATGGGACAACTCTGCATCGACAGTGTTGCCAAATTGAATATATAGACTCATATAGGATTGCATGAAAAGGTAGCAGTTTTGCACAACTTGGCAACGTGGATATTTTGTCCAAGTCTCAACTTGTTTTAGTCAGAGTATAGTGATTTTCCATGATTTTCCATGGACGAATGAATAATCAAAACGTTTTCAATAAAATAGAATACATAAATAAAAATATAAATCTCAGTACTCTTTTAAATTATTTTGTCACAAGTTTCAGACATTAATGCCATTTTCAAGTGATTCACTCACTGAAGTTGAATTATTTCAAGTGATTCACTTGAAAATGGCATCAATGTCCAAAACAGGCTGTGACAAAATAATTTAAAAGGGTACTGAGATTGATTTATATTAAGTGACCATAAAGATAAAAGACAACATAGAATACACTATGCAATGTAACTGCAGTGACAAAGATATCTTAAAAAGGTATCTTTATTATTCTATGATTTTACTATAATATCTTGTGAAGCAGATCTTGTAAAGTCATTCTAGCAACCAGTTATAAAAAATCAAATATTGACCAAAAATGTACGGTCAGATATATTATTCCATTCAAATTATATTCCAACAAAATATCACTCGAATGCTATTCAAGGTAATATACTGAATCTAGAATTGGAGGGACTTTGAAAAGGAATGCAATAACGTAACTGAGGAAGCAGTAAATACAGTGAACTCTACGGTTGAAAGAGAGCCGAGAGAGAGAGAGAGAGAGAGAGAGAATGATGCAGCAAAGTCAATAATAGCGATAGAAGTTTGTTCACACTGTCAAGGTCTTTCACATCTATTTCAATCTCAGCCAACTCTGACAAATAAATAAGTCGAACTCTGCGTCAGAAAAAGCATGAGAAAGGAAAAAACTCATAAATTTTAAAAGTAGCAACTGTATAAGGAATTAAAATAAGTGTGTCTCGCTTCACAACTAATTTGGAACAGAATTTCTCAAAAATATGCATGTTTTGAATATCATTGTATTTTTTGAATAACAAATCTATCTATTCTACAAAAATGGCTCATTGCAAAGTTAAAACGAATATTTGAAAAGAAATATCAAAACACAATTAATCGCGACATACTCATAAAATAAATTAAATTTCATACATGAAATATCGCAAACGTTTTTGATGATATGAGCTAAACATTCTGTCTTTGATGCAGAGAAGGAATTTATAAGAGGAAGATGTAAGTGATAGTTGATTATAATGAAGATGAAAAAGATGATGCTGATGATGATGATGAAGACAAAGAAGAAGAAGAGAAGAAGAAGAAGAAGAAGAAGAAGAAGAAGAAGAAGAAGAAGAAGAAGAAGGAGAAAAAGAATAAGCAAATTGAATTTCTAACACAAAAGTTGACAGCTTGAAAAATACATCATTTTTCCTCTGAAGGAAGACTGGATCAATACCTTACAGCATTCTACCTTAATAACAATGATACTTTCCTCTCTACCTTTTTTACATCTAGCATTTCCTTAATTATCCTTCACTCTACAACTTGACATCTCTTTAAAACGATTCAAACATTGTTCTTTATTGAAATGAAACATTTTTCAGAAAGTCAATTATTCGTTCTGACATTTTCTGTATTCATCTCCCTCGAAAAATATGTTACCAATAAAACACAGATATGTAGTCAAATATTACGAAATTATTTGTGAACAAATATCACTACATCTCACCAAACACTGTGTCAGAAGTCAAATATGTAACAGTTTAATAAACGTCCCAGTTTCTAGGGAAAACTAGTCTCAAAAACTGATGGACAAGAATTTCTCAGGAATTTATTCCATTTTGATAACTTGTTACCATACAAATGAAAAAAAAATCAGAAGTGCCACCAGTAAAATGTTCCCAAAATGGCTTTGCACAGCCTTAATAGAAATCAATCCAGACATCCAGAAACCAGATATTATAAGGGGAACATAAGTTAGCGAAAGCCCTCATTGTAAGTTTCCGAAATCACAACTTGTTCATTAATTAATGTAATGAATGGACCTAAAGTTTCAGGTAGTTTGCGAAACATCTCCAAGTGATTATGAAGTTATTTGCTGGTAATAAGAGGAGCTACACTGAAGCGGTCCCCCTCCTACGCGATCCTTAATTATCTAATACTAGCAGGTAACCCGTGCTCCGCAAGGGTCTATTTTAAAACTTGACCGAGTGGAATCTTGAAGAGTTTAAAATAAGCCTATAACCATCCTCGGTTAATTAAGCATCTATATTCAAAATTTCAATAGAATAGAATAAACGTTTATTGAATAAATAAACTACCTTAAGCGAACCTCAAAGAGGCTGCTTGAACTTTTTTTTACTCAACAATTTAATCAGTCCAATAGTTTAGACGAGATGATGCATCAAACATAACTTTCCTATCCCGTACGTGTATAAGCCAGTTCTTTCCTTTATTATAATATAGATAAGTTTTTCAACTTGGTGCTAACCTAATTAAGTGACAGAACTCAAATCTTGTTAAGAAACCTTCCTCAACTTAATGCCAACCTGACAAAATTGGACTGGTTATTAATTTAGTTGCCAATTTTAACCATGTGTTTCGAAGAGGTATTCTCTCTAGATTATAGTTCTATATACAGTATTAACATATATGGTATGTATTCATGTCTCATGAATGAAATTTGAACGTTAATTCTGAAAAATCTAGAAGTAAAATTCAAATTTGGGCTTCGAGGTGCACGAGATTGATATTTTTAGAATCTATGTGCAAAATTTGGAGATCTAAATCATTCCCTTTTTCCGGTATGCAATCCACAAGTTGACATTTTAGATGCGAACAAACAAACTTAAGCTGGGTTTACACCAAAGTTATTAAAAAATGTTAATAACTTAATCCTTATAGATTCTATTAGATTGAACGGAACTTGACAAACACACATGTCCATTATGTGTATGATAAGTTATGTTCAATCTAATAGAATCTATAAGGATAAAGTTATCAACATTTTGTTAATAACTTTGGTGTAAACGCAGCTGAACACAACCCTACTCTCTCTTATTATTTAGATGAATGATCAATGTTCTAAAATACGGCAACACTTCATAATATAAAATACAACATTTGTATTATAAGGTGACAAACACTTCTTATTTCTCTAACTGTTAGCCGACTATTAAATTGATGCCTCAATTTATGTATTTGATAGAATTTCTGTAAGTTTATTTCAACCAAAAATACACCATGACCCTTATGCGCAATGGCATTTCACTTAAAAAATCCTACAGTCAGATTCAAGTTATAAGGCCGGCACCTGATATACATTGATTTGCTATCCTTGGTTGTCATGGACAAAGCAGATAGCTCTATCCTTTCTAACTCCGCATCGTTGCTAATTCGTTTATGGCCCACGAATTAATATAATAAACTACCAGAATATTTATTTTTAATTATGGAAATTTATTATTAAATCATTAGGAAATAAATTTTCTTGATGAATATTATAGTATATTTGAAATATAATTAATAAAAAATAATTCCATATTACCCTTTTGTTTTCAAAACTTTCTATATAAAACACAACTTTGAAAAAGGGTATTATGGAATTATTTTTTATTAATTAACAAATCAAGTACCTTGGCCCTATTGAAGTACGTTATTTGAGATATAATTTATCATTAACAAGAACCAACAATTAGTGAATATTATATAAGATAAGCAGGGATGACTTGAATCACAGCTATCTACTATAGAAGGCGGTGAAACAAGAGAACTGGCAACTTTGCCGTCCTATCATTTGCACTGAAACTCACTGTAATTATGCAACACCGGGGCATTCAACTGGAGATAGCTGTCATATATGAGGACAAGTAGAAGGTACAGATTTATGCAGTATGTTTCTATCTTGAGAAAAACATATTCAATCATATAAAAATATTTGTCATTAATTCGAGCTCATAGATAACTTGAATGAATATATTACATGGTTGATTCTTATTCTACCAGTTTTCTAGAGCCTATAATATAGCTTTATCTACATTCTTAAAAGAACAAATGCCTCTCTTTTTCTATAATGTGAATTAATGTGAAATTGTATTTGTTGCCAACCACATATACCTCATAAGAGAGACTTTTGTTCTTTTCTAGAGCCTAATTTATCCCTAATTTCGAACATTTTTTTTTGGAAAATAGAGTGAAATATAACAGTAATACGACAACAACCAAAATTTTGTCCTAAATTATTAGCCTAATTTATCCATCATTTCGATTTTTTTTGGAAATTAGAGTAAAATGTAACAACAATACGACAAAGCAATTACGATCATTATTTTGTATTGATTATTTCAATCTACAAATAAAACACCCGAAACAACGGATGAGTGCTTGAAATACATTAGAAGTTCCATCAATAAATTCCAGTAAATAAGGTAACGGTACCAAAGTTTTTTGTTCATTTAAATTAAATTTTAAGCTCAAAGCACTATGACCATGACCGTTCAATATCGAGAACGCTTTAAAAATCTGGATAAAACATTAATTAGCATCTCAATTATTCATCAGTATGCAAAGCTACTGATTGAAGTTCAATGAAGCTTAAAATTTCCCATCCCAAGTACCGCTTTTTGTTACAAAATCGAACTATTGGACGACAGAATTTCGAAGTGGTCGAATAATTGAATATCTGCTTTTATCAGACATGTGACAGCATTGATTAAACCAGCGATAATCTCTCTGTTGACAAAGCTGAGCGCGAGCAGTTCTGTCCATATCATCTTAAAGATAGAGCTGCTCACTGATAGTGATACACAATGATTCCTTTTGTATTTTATGTTTTTCAATAGAAATATATTTCTAGATTTAGTCTAGTTTCATAAATTTCAAGTAAGCGAAAATTTAATCACTTTGAGAAACATGCCTGATCTATGAATGACGTTTATCTAATCTTGTTTCAACTTGATTAGCAAATAAGAATTAGACAGTTTACCGTGGCAACTATATACACACACAATTATGTAGATGGGAAGCCCCACAATGAAGCGAATATTGATTCAGATTACAATATTGGCATTTCATATTCCTACAAGATCCAAACATAATCTTCCATAATACAATACATCAAAGCCTGTAGTAAGATTATAAGGGTTGTTTGATTGAAATACATTTCTAAATTTAGTTTAGTTTTATGAAGTATAATAAGCGAGAATATAATCACTTTGAGAAAGTTACCTGACTATGAAATTTAATATATTTGTATTATCAGTATTATATCATCTTAAAACTCAATATTTATACCTAATCTCAGTGAACAAATGTGCTACAGTTAGCAGGAGGGACAAATGATAATGAAAACCAGTTCAAAAGATAAACTAGATGTATAAAAACAATAACTTCAAGGGAATTTATTCAATTTGAATAAAATGAAAAGTAATGGGACATCGGGAATAATGCAATAAAGAATGGTCAGTTATTTTAAGAAACTGTTTATAAGCGGCATTAAAAACTTCAAGGCCCGGTTGCACAAAGCGGGTTAAATTTTAACGGTAATTAATTCCACGAGAACCAATCAAAGAAGGTGTTTTTGAAAAGACGAATTAATCACGGTTAAAATTTAACCGGCTTTTCTGCAACCGGCATTCTCATTCTTCTCAGTCTTCTTATTCTTTCTGCTATTTGAATGGGATATTGGCAAGTGAACTATGAACGATTTTTCGAGACAAAGACAGGGAAACACAAGTGATTAAGAGAATGACAACATAAAATAGAAAATAAGATGCAGGTAATAATAGATAAAAGGCAGTAAATCATCAACTAGAGCCAGTAAATGAATACGGTATTAATTTCCGTCAGAATAATGACTGCTTGTCACAATATCAAGTGAAACACAATGTCTGTTTCCTTGGTAGTTGAAGATAGATCGTCAAATTCTCATTATCACAAGTTACCCCAGAAGAGATAAGTTATCCTAAAAAAAACTTCCCAGATAAGAAAATAGGGAATCAACACATGTTATCTGGGAAGTCTAGTTATCTGGATAAATTAAGTTGTCTAGTTACCTACGAATAGTCGTCAAAGGTTATTGTAATGCTCAGCGGTGTCTTTGAAACATCTTAAAATCTTAACATTATTTGAGAATATTGGAACAGTCTATTGTTATTATTAATTGCCAGAATGTGATGAATTGTCAGGATGTGATAAATTGTCAAAATGTTATTATAATGGCCAGCGGTATCTTGAAGCAGTTATCCTTGAATTTTACATACTAGTAGTTCTGTGAACAGTAGACCTCACGCAGTATTTTCATATACAAGTACCTGATTGAAACTATAGACCTTATGGAAATACAGCAATAGAAAATGGAAATACAGGCTTCTCCACACATCTGTGAAATCACTTGTCAGCTGATTTATGATGAATAATTCTATAGTCTGATTTTTACTCTAATATTGGCGTATGAAGGAGGCTCCTTTTCCCTTTTATATTATCCTTGAAATGCAAAATTTCTAGAAACCTTGTATATACGTCGACGCGCAATTAAAAAAGGAGCATACCTATCAAATTGCATGAAAATCTATTACCGCGTTTCGCCGTAAATGCGCAACATATAAACATTCAAATATTAAGAGAAATGCCAAACCGTAAACTTGAATCTTAGACCTCACTTCGCTCGGTCAATCAATATTCAAGAGACTTGGAACAGTCTATCGCTATTGTTATTGCCTTATCTTATCTTAAACCAGTTATCCTAGGATCTTACATCTCAAGATTCAAGTACCTCGGAAACATATCGTGGAGCATCTTATCTTATCTTGGACGATTGCATCTTGAAATCCTACATCTCAAGATACATGGAACATCCTATCTCATCTTGGAACAGTTCATCGTCAAATCTTACAACTGAAGATTCAAGTATCTCGGAATCTTATCTTGGAACCCCCTACAAACAGATTGACAGTATTGTAGCACTTAGGCTAGGCGCACACCAGTTAGTCAGACAAGACAAGACATGATCAGACACGTTTAGTCAAAATACTTCACATAGCTGCTTATGACGCAACTCACACTGATTAGCCATTGCAATTAGACATGTCTTCATAAGCAACTATGTGAAGTATTGTGACTAAACGTGTCTGATCATGTCTTGTCTTGTCTTGACTAACTGGTGTGCGCCCAGCCTAACTCTAGCGCTACCGCTAACCCCTAACCCATAAGGCACCCTAACCTTTCCCTAACTTGACCTTGAACCAACTTTATTTCGGATGATACCCACAACCGCTTTTAGCTTGTGCGTTGGTGAATTGATGAGGTGATCAAACGCCCATACCATCGGCGGGATTCGAACCCACGAACTAGGCGGTGCTAGCAGATCGAAGCTTGTAACGGTACCAGTAATAGACCCACCCGGCAGGCCAACTTCTCCCTAATCAAATGATTCGAAACGACAAGTTAATCGTCGGTCCCGGCTGCCTAAAAAGCAGTCGTTAGGTCATGTCAGAGGCCCAGAAATTGACCAGTCGCGACCTGAAAACTCTGACGCCAGACCTGAGCCAGCCAGGTTACTAGATATTATTATTACTGATCAAATTCAAATTTCATTTATTGTCCAAGACACATGATAATAAAATATTGTATAGTCACTGTCAATATAATCCCAACTGTGTAGATAAGTGAGCATCAGACTAAAAGCATAAAACTTGACGCTGAGCTAAATGGCTCGACTTCCCATTTCAAATTGGAAGTTAAGCCATTCAGTTCGTTTGAATCAGAAGCTAGTCTATTCACTTTATCTATTTAATATTTTAAAACTTTTTTGTTGAAAAATATTAAATAGATAAAGTGAATAGACAAAACTTCAGATTCAAACGAACTGCATGGCTTAACTTTCCATTTGAAATTTGTCTATTCACTTTATCTATTTAATATTAAAAAAAAACCACATACAGATCGGGGGAGAAAAACTAAGTATACCTTGTACTATTGCATTAATTTGTTTCAGTATCTAAAAAAACGATTAATATAGGTACTTGATGAACTTAGATCTTGACGAACTGAGATCCTGCCGTCATTTTATAGCTTGAAAATTGATGAAAATAGAGTCTCCAACCTTATTAGGAGTCCTGTTCCAGTCATTAGAATAGCGAATACTTATCTCAACACATTTTGATTGGTCAGAATGGGCACTTGATGAACTGAGATCTTGACAAACTGAGACCCTGCCGTCAATCTCTAGCTTGAAAATTGATGAAAATAGACTATCTCCTATCTTATTAGGAGTCCTGTTCATGTAATTACAAAAGCGAATAAATTATCTCAACACTATCTTTTTCCTGATATGAAATTGTTAGAAATAGGTGGTGTGTGTGCCCTACCTTAACAGGAGTCCGGTTCCACACTATCACCGAGTGTGAAATTGTTAAAAATAGGTATAGTGGGGTCCACGTTATAATGGCAGTGTTTGATTAGCAATGGTATTGCTATCCTTGTCTATTCAACAAAGCGGATATCGCTATCTCTCTCTTGCTTTGCTCTGTTGCCAGGTCGGCTTTTAACAAAGTAGAATTAATAATTAACAAATTAACATCTTAATCATGAAATTATTGAAAAATATAATTTCTTGTTTGATAAAATAAATTTGATTATTTTAAACGAGAATTACCAATTAATATTACACTAATAAACCTGTATCAGGCATTGACAAGACAGTGAGGATCGGCAACGTTGTTTTCCTATCTTTCTCCACTGCCATTATAACGTGGATCTCACTATAATATGCCCTACCTTATATTCAGGAGTTCGGTTCCACACGATCACTGAGTGTGAAATTGTTAAAAATAGGTAGCGTGTGTGCCCTACCTTATCTGGAGTCCGGTTCCACACGATCACCGAGTGTCCCGAGTTGAGCAGATTCTTGACGATGCCCGATCCCATGATGCCGAGCCCAAGGAAGCCGAACCTCAGCGCCGAAGGTTTGATGTTCTTCTCTTTCAGGGTTTCCGACACGTTCTCAAGGTCAAGTGGAGGAGTCACCTGCCGAATTACATACATGTAGTACCACCAAACATTAAATAAATAAATAAATGTTCATTTCCCAAAAAACGAAAACTACTACATTACAGAAAAAGGGAGATAGTTTAAAATTTCGTACAAGGTGTATATTCTCAAGGTCAAGTGATGGAGTAACCTGCAAAATCGCATACACTTAGTTCCACCAAACATAAAATAAATAAATACATTTTTATTTCCCGAAAAAACTGAAACTACCTACTACATCAATATTACAGAAACAATTAGATGGTTTACAATTACATACAAAGTCAAGGTAATATTCTCAAGGTCAAGTGGTGGAGTAACCTGCGAAATCACATACATTTAGTACCACGAAACATTAAATAAATATATAAATGTTTATTTCCCCACAAAAGAACTAAAACTACTACATCAATATTACAGAAACAATTAGATAGTTTAAAATTGCATACAAGGTACATATTCTCAAGGTCAAGTAGTGGAGTAACCTGCAAAATCGCATACATTTAGTACCACAAAACATTAAATAAATAAATGTTTATTTCCCAAAAAAACTGAAACTACTACATCAATTACAGAAAAAATGAGATAGTTTACAATTACATACAAGGTATATTCTCAAGGTCAAGTAGAGGTTCACCTGCCGAATCAAATTAACTTATTAATTGCAATATCAAATTAATTACAATATGGCACTACCGGCAAAGAACAACTTGAATGTACCCCAAAGTACCACATTATCTAAATATGGAAATTACTGAGATATTGCAATTATTCAATTGCTAATTCGAATTTCCATCTAGCTGTTTACCCTGTTGTCAATATTTGCAGTAGCAGAAGTCTTCGGGGTGATTTACAGTATTTAATTTGGATTTTCGTTTAAAAATAATTGAGTACTTCAAAAACATTATTTACACACGAAACATTACAAGGTATATTCTCAAGGTCCAGTGGTGGGTTACATGTAAAATCAGACACATTTAGTGAAACAAAAACGTTATTGCGAACTTAGCAAAACTAATGACGACTGTGACCGTTATATTGGACTATTCACAAGTACATGTTGTCACTATGATTGTTTTACTTCATTAAAACTAGGGTATTGAAACTAAAATGTATTAAGTGAAATACGCACAAGTATATGCAGCAAAATCTTACAGTATTAGTACAGCCAAAGTCATCTCTAGAGTGATTCACTTCAGATTGTCAGCAATGGTTAGTTAATACAGAAGCATAAATATAATTAAGGAATGCTGACAATTTCAAGTGAGTCTCACTATATTTGGTTGACCGTCCTCAGTAGAATGCCAAAGATGCATAACTAAAGTGATACTCATGTTTTAAAAATTATAGGAAGTCGATGTTGTCACGTTTTCCAATCCACTGCCTTCCTTATTAGAATGTTGTGATTCAAGTCTTCACGGTTCATTTGATCTCATATTAGAATTGCAGATTTTTGTTAATAGTGATCAATTTTATCTCAAATAATATATTATATTAATCATGAAATTATATCTTTTCATGACTTAAAAATTTTCATAATTGGGATTAAATAAATTGGCAATTCTTTATATTTTTTAATAGCCTACAAAAGATTTGTCAACGGTACGGAGTTGAAAAAGGATAGAGATACATTACCGTATCTACTCTATCTAATGACACACAAGGACAACAAACCTAAGTTTATTAAATAATAATTATTTAACGAAAAACCAAATTAAATGCTGTAAATTACCCCGTAGACTTCTGCCTCTGAAAATACTGACAACAGGGTAAACAGCTAGATGGAAATTCGATGAGCGCTACTATTCAAAAATTATTTGTCAATATTTGCAGTAGCAGAAATCTTCGGGGTAATTTACAGAATTTAATTTGGTTTTTCGTTTAATAATTATTATTTATTCATTAGCATTTGGATAAATGCAATATCCCAGTAATTTGATCAAGTTTATTAGGTGCTGACTTATAACGTGAATTTCAGTATAAAATAATGGTCTATCCTTGCTAGAGCCTAGAATCCAGATAGAGAAAGCGACAGGCGTTTGATCTTCCTCTTGGACGGGTGACCACTTTTTGGCTGCATTAATCACATTAGAGTAATTTCATTATAAAGAGTAAATTCCTTATAAATCACTTCCTTGAATAAAATATAAAATGAATAGATATAAACCACATAATGCTTTGAAGGAGTATTAACCAAGTAACACCATGATATTCTAAAAGCTAGAAACATCATGAATATCCTTGAAAACACTATAAATCTGATCGATGTTTAATAAAAATTTCCTATCTGTTTACCCATAATTTTGTTTCAAACAATCGTTATCATACTGGATGAATCAAAATCACCAGACATTTTCAAGATATTAAGTAACTTAATAACTATTTGCAGTACCATATTATAAATATATTCAATATAATATGAAGGTTTCCAGATGGTGATGAACCAGAATGATTCCACTAGAAAGCTGTTGATTTCATGAAAGCAAAGTTCCTTATCAAAAACTTACATCTGGTCATTCTTGAGAAAGTAATAAACGAATGCTGAAATCAGAAGATAAAAATTGACATATGGCGATTGAACTGTCGGATCCCGATATTTTTCTTGACAAATTGAACGAATTACTCTCGTAGTGAAAGCATAAAATCTGGATCCAAAAGCTAATTCACCGTATGTGAGTTTTTTACCTCATGATTATTTATATCCCTGTAACACTTTCCTCGAAACAGAAATAGCTGTACATAATAAAAACTCATTCACAAAATATAACACATTCTTCAGAAAATCCAGGATGGCTAATCAAGGTAAAAATGTCAACTTTTGAAATTGTCAAAATTGAAATTTGAATAATGAATTTGGCGTAGTCTATTCAGAGGTTACAAAATACGATAGCTATCTTAATTTGTTGAATAGAATAGTACCGTATATTACATGAGGCGGCAGGAAAGAACTGATTCATAGAGCAAGCATGACGTTAATAGTTATTTGTGCAACTAAAGCGCAAAGTGACAGTTTGCTGCACCAAAAGAAACGTTTACGCCCGAGCCGTAGGCGAGGGCGGAATGGTTTCTTGAGTGCAGCAAACAAACTTTGCGCACGTATTTCACATTAAATTTTTCCTACAGTTACCATTGAATATGAAAAGTGGGTAAAATTCCCTGAAATCCATCAATGTTTTTCTGTGTAATTTTATTATTAATAAAAACCTTAATTTATTTAAAATTGAATAATAATAATTGAATTATAATTATTAGTAATTCAATTGAAAATTTATGTGACTGCTTGAAGGGGGTTTATGTTATGTAAGCATTGAAATGACTATAATCAATGCACATAATGGCAAGGCGACGCTTTTCTCTACTGCCATTATAACGTGGACCTCACTATGAGTGCAGTTACAAACTTAATTTTGATTTTGCTACACTGGTGCTCCATTAACCTACTAACTATTTTGCGTAGTCATGCTGCAAATCTGTAGTACGCAAAGTACTCACTTTGCGCACTAGTGCGGAAAAGTGATTCTTTGCGGCCTGCAATCAGTGCACAAATGGTCACTTTTCAAGGTATCTGTAGGAAAAATCAATTTTATGTACCCTATCCACAGCTGCACAAAACAATACCGCGGTGTTCATAGAGCACCAGGCTCTCAATTTTTTTCACTATGAACTTGACTTCACGTGACGCAAATCGAGATCTGCTCTTTTTACTTACAATTGTTCATGGGACAGCATCTTTCTAACCTAGAACATACCCGGAATTCCATGTTTGGGGCAGAAAGTAAATTATTATTTGTTGCACTGTCAGAAAAGTTCACGCACGAGTCGCAGGCGAGTGCGTAAATATTTCTCGAGTATAACAAAGAAACTTTGCACAAATGTTACAGATCACAATACAAGGCTAAACGGAAAGTAAATTCATTGCGGCACTATTTATTTATTTATTCATACATTGATACATACAATAACATTCTCAACTATGAATGAACTATGAATGATTGGGAAAGGAACAACAGGCTTAAAGCCCAAAACTGTTCCTTTCCCAAATTTAGATAGAAATTGATCAAAAATAGGTTAATGTTTATCACTTCATAGGCTAAGTTTTGACCAATTTTGAGTACAAAATACAGTATATATAAACTAGGAGTTTAGATAAGTTGACAACCAAATTGAATAAATTATTTCACTTGATCATCACTGATAACTGGAAAATACTTCACTCAAATGGGCTACTTTTTAATAAATTTATAAAAATCTTGTAGTACCCTTTATTTTTTAAACTTTAAATTTATTTTATTTTTTTTTAAATTATTATTTTTTTTCAACTTTAAAATAGTTAAACTTATTTTAAAGTTTTTCAAAAAATAAAGGACACTACAAGATTTTTATGTTGTTTTTATTAATCTGGAAAATACTGTATTAATAATATTATTGATTTTTTTTAAACTTGAAAGAAACTCAGTTACTTTTAAAATAACAGCTGTAAAATTAGAAAAGATTACGCACGAGCGTGCAGACGAGTGTGCAAATGTTTTCGAGTACCACAAACAAACTTTACACATTACATTACAAGGTTAGCAAGGTACTTATTGGTCGCATAATGTTCAAAGGTACGAGACACAGGCGAGTGCGCAATAGTTTCACAAGTACAACAAACACATTTTACACATAATATTATGAGGTTAGCAAGGTGGGTGGGTACTCACAGGTCGCATAATGTTCGACGGCCGTTCAAGGAGATTGGAGGCGCGCGGACCCTTGCGGAAGGAAGACATGTGGCTGGAGGTAGAAGGGGTGGTGGAAGTGAGCCGGTGTGAGGGCGTTGAGAGGGACGGCGAGTCGTCGCCGTTGGCCTCCTCGTAGGCGGATGACTTGTCGCCGTCTCCCTCGGCCGACGACGAAGAGCGCTTCGTGCGTTTCCGTTTGGCGGCTGTCGGCTGGGGCGACGATTCACGTTTCGACGCCGGCGATTTGCTATCCCATTTCTGCGACAGGTCCTGTCACCACACAAAACCGTTCAAGATCAGTACAACATTCAAAATTTATTCTGTACGTCAATCAAAATTTGTTCTGATTTTTTCGACAATCTTCATTCATTTTTAAAAAAAAAAAAATAGTTTCTAATAATAGTAGTTTCTTCCATATCGACGTATGAATCTCGAGATTTCTGCTCAAACTACTGTTTGAAAGGCCAATTCTTTTAGATACATTTGTTAAAAGTGGACTCACAATTTTTGCACATTTTTCCCTACTTTCTTCTCCAAACCTTCCCTTTTATTCTCCCTTCATTCCTTACTTTTATACCCTCTACCTGCCTATTACATGGGAAACCATAGTTGGCTAGCTATTTTTCCTCCTTTCTTTCTTTTCAGCACACCCCACCATGAAGCCTGTTTTTTTATTTTATTAGAAATTTATTTTTAATTGTGATTTTTGGTGTTTTGATTTTTTATGTATATGTATTGTATTGTGTTTATTTGAATAAAATCATTAATTGATTGAAATAATAAACAAAACAAAAAAATTAAATACACATACATTCAACATCAAAACATTCAGTTTGAAGCGTTTCGCTGTGATGAAAATAATGTATGCCGACATGTGTGTTCACATATGTTCATCATGCTTGCCCTGCCTTTAGTAGCCGCCCTAACTAACAAGTGATTTACTCATTAAGAAACTAGTTTCCTCTGATACACCTCTACAGTCAAACGCACAAAAATATGCAGTCCGATTAGAGTAAATGCAACGTTGCCAAATAAGAGTTGATCAACGTTGTCCACAGCTAATTATAAATGAGAATTAATTATCTTTTTTTCTTTAGGGCTACTTTGAATATAAATAAAGATTGAAATCTAAGTACCCTTTTTAAATTATTTTGTCACGACTTGTATCGGCTATATAATGCCATTTTTTAGCTTTATCATGTATTATTATATTATTTTATCATGGCATTATATAGCCGAAGCATGTCGTGACTAAATAATTTAAAAAGGGTACTTGGAGAATTAATTAATATTTTTAAAATACACATGACGAATTAGCAACGTCTATGGGTGCGGTTGGGGGGAAGGGGAGAGACTCAGCTCTTCCAATTTCCATCGGACTATTTTCGTGCGGTTGACTATAGTGAAGTCCGTTTACTTGAGATTGCTAAAGCTGAATTCTCACAAACAGTATCAGTATCATCTCACCTATTGAAAAAGTAGTTTCAGTTGTTAAACTTTTAGTAAACTCTTAATTTCTAATTTAAAAATTAAACTTTTAATTTAGGTTTATTAAGGGCCGTTTGCACAGTCAAAGCTTAAACTGAATTTAATCAGCTAATGGCTTAAACTGAAAATGAAACAAATTATAACAAACGAGACTTGATAAGGATTTAATCCAGTTCGAAATGAAATTTAGTTTAAACTGTCACTGTGCAAACGGCACTTAGTGACTCAACAACCGGAACTATTTTTTTTCAATTGTAGCCTATTATTCATTTTAATTTGGATTAATAATGAAGTGACAACCAAAGCTAATATTCCAATTTATCAATAAATAAATGGTTGTGACAATTTCAAGTCAAAATATGAACATCAAGCACAATGGTACCTTCACTGGTATTACTACATAGAATCATCCACAGAAAATCACATTTCTAATTGATCGAATATAAATTTGTGAAAAAAACTGATCAAAGTTTAAATCTGTTCTGAGAAAATATTAACTGCTGCTTCTGATC
The DNA here is from genome assembly GCF_014356525.2 of Nilaparvata lugens. NCBI lineage: Eukaryota > Metazoa > Arthropoda > Insecta > Hemiptera > Delphacidae > Nilaparvata > Nilaparvata lugens. The sequence goes on from NC_052515.1 coordinate 25,071,931, forward strand.
AATCACTGTTATTTTTTCACATCAATCACGAAACCCCGTAAATAAGTCAACAGAAACAATGTAAATTAAATTAATTTTAGAAAAGACTAACATTCAACGATTTATATGACTGGTTTGATAAAAAAAAAAAATAGCTCAAAATCAACACATTGAGTTATTGACGATCAGTACCCTGAGGGCCGTTTGCACAGTGCCAGTTTAAACTAAATTTCATCTTAAACTGGATTAAATCTATATAAAGTATCATTTGTTATAATGTGATTCATTTTGAGTTTAAGCCAACAGCTGATTGAATTCAGTTTAAGCTTTCACTGTGCAAACGGCCCTAAGATAACAAAATTTTGTACATGAAACAGTAGGGCCTGCCCAGAGATAAATTGTCAGATTATTATTCATGAAAATCATTCAAGGCCATTTCTACTATAAGTTAACATGGAATGTTTGCTTTTAGAATAGAAACACATTAAGCTCAGGAAAGTTTTTTCGCCCGCATATTTTGTTGGAAGAGAAATATTAATAATTAATTAAAATTATAACCAACCGTGACATGACGATGTTGAGAAAGAAACAAAATCCAATTTCTATTAATAAATAGAAAAAAATCATTAAAAAATATATAATCGGTTTAATTAAGGAAATTTTTTTAATCAATTAATATAAAATTAAATTAAATAATAATTATTATTAATAAGAATTAAAATTATTTATTTAATATAAATTGATAATTTTGAGAAAGAAACAAATCCAATTTCTATTAATGAATAGAAAAAAATAATTAAAAATATATAATCGGTTTAATTAAGGAAATTTTTTTAATCAATAATATAAAATTAAATTAAATAATAATTATTATTAATAAGAATTAAAATTATTTATTTAATATAAATTGATAATTTTGAGAAAGAAACAAATCCAATTTCTATTATGAAACTTGAAAAGTTCAACATTATCAATTTGATAATCAAACTTCTAACAATTCTAAAGCCGCGTTTACACCGAAGTTATTAAAAAAATGTTTATTTTTCCGTCTTCATAGATTCTATTTGATTGAACGGAACTTGACAAACACATATATAATATGTTCATCATGTGTATGATAAGTTATGTTCAATCAAATAGAATCTATAAGGACGGGAAATATAAACATTTTGTTAATACTTTGATTTAAACGCAGCTGAACTTTTATGTTTTCAAATGTCTGGACTGAAGATTGGACTTATTGAGATTGGACTTTAATTGAAATTCAAAAGTGTATGGAACATAACCTACTTGGAAGATTTTAAAAGTTGCAACTCGAGAAAAAAATGAGGAAAGTTGAAGAAGTCCAAATACAGTACAGTCTTGACAATCCGGATTTGAAGGGCACGCATTGAAAGGAAAAGGCATAACAAATACAAGTTATGTCTACCTTTCATGTTCCAAGCTAGTAAACTTATACTGTCACAGTAAATACGGTATATTGATGTAATTATTCAACATAAAATTATTTATTCATTTTCTTGTAACACTGTCGTTAATTGGTGAATAAATTTGATTTGATTTGAATTGATACAGTACTGTTTTACGGTATATTCATAAAGTACAGTTCTATTTAAAAAAAGTGATGCATGGTAACCTATCAATAAGTTCAAATATTTCTGTACTTTGAATTTGATTTATTGAATATTTTTATTATCTAGTGAGGGATTTCAACGACATTTGAATACAAATACAGTACAATTTTAATATTTTTAGGGCCTTCCTTACAAGCCGGATGTCCCGATAACTGATACAGTTAAATACTATGAATTTACTACTATTTATATACTATGATGGAAGATAAAATCTGATTAATTCATATCCGTTATGATGGAACAGTATTGAGCCTTTCGCACTATTCATTCTTGTTGAAACAATAAGTTGTTATTCAACTAACTATATAAAAATAAAATCAATCATATGTCAAAAGGTTTCAAACTGAAGATTTTTCTAATCTGTTAATACAAAAAAATCATAATTTGTAAATACTTTGAAAATGCAGTAAGATGAAGAAGGAATTAGCCAATTGTAATATATTTATCCAAGCGAAGACACACTTTTTTGTATGGTCTTAGTTGAATGGTTAAGACGCTCGCTTTGTAAACCAAGGAGAAAAAATAAAACATACTTAAAAAATAACTATTTATTATTTTATCTACCAATGTTATTACATTCGTGTCATTTGCATTTTAAATAAATAAATAAATAAATTGCTAACTACCGTAACATAATATTAGCCTACATCATGATATGAACCCATGATTTACAGAATTAAATTAATATAAGACTATACTTTTATCAAATAAACCAGTAAAAAACAAGACCAGACGATGAAATAAATAAAGCGAATGAAATAAACTAACATTAATTTTATTCTACATGATAATATGAACCCATGATTTACAGAGTAACATTAATATAAAACTATACTTTTATCAAATAAACTAGTAAAAAACAAGACCAGAAGATGAAATAAATAAAGTGAATGAAATAAACTAACATTAATTATTCTACATGATAATATGAACCCATGATTTACAGAATTAAATTAATATAAAACTATACTTTTATCAAATAAACCAGAAAAAACAAGACCAGAAGATGAAATAATAAAGAGAATGAAATAAACTAAAATTAATTATTCTACATGATAATATGAACTCATGATTTACAGAATTAAATTAGTATAAAACTATACTTTTATCATATAAACCAGTAAAAAACAAGACCAGAAGATGAAATAAATAGTGAATGAAATAAACTAACATTAATAATATGAACCCATGATTTACAGAATTAAATTAATATAAAATTATACTTTTATCATATAAACCAGAAAAAAACAAGACCAGAAGATAATACTAATTTTTGGGATTAATTCAATCTAATTTGAAAAAGTTAAGACACTAAGGCCCGGTTGCACAAAAGCCGGTTAAATTTTAACCGTGATTAATTTCACGAGAACCAATCAGAGAAGGCCTTTTTGAAGGCCCATCTCTGATTGGTTCTTGAGGAAATAATCACAATTAAAATTTAACCGGATTTGTTCAACCGGCACTAAATATTAATGTTAATTATTGTTAATGTTGTTATTTGTTAATTGTTAACTATTAATGTTGACTGTTAATTGATTTTATTAAAAATACAACGAGACAAAAAACTACTGTCTCCAATAATAAATGAATGAAGATGCTTGGAATAATAGAACGTTTCTAGTTATATCGTATGCAACATACCAGAAAGGAAGATAAGGAATGAGAATTGGAGGTTACCTTTCTGAAAGCAGTGGTAAAAGACGGCAATGGTTGAAGGATAGGATTTGAAGGTAAGCTGAAATATTCTTGCATATCAAAAGTGGGACGCACAGCGTATTGTGGATAATTCACATAAGCTCGCATACGTTCTGAGAAATCTTCAAATTTATCTTCACGTCGATTCAAGCAATCCTCACAAAATGGCTTGAAAATAAAATAAGATTGTACAAAAAATGAATATTAGTGGATAAAAAGTATTTTGACACCAAAACTGTTGATAAAATTGGGAAATAAATCACAAAAATATTTCATGTTACTAAATAAATGGAATTAATATAGCTCCTAAACATAGAATAATAAATTAAAATGTGTATTTGGTTTGAGGATTTGAATGAGAAATTGGAATACGGTATACTGTAATGGAACAATAATTTTTCAAGTCATTGATTGAGCTACCATGACTAGGGGTGGGATAGAAAAACTTTTCATAATTTCATGTTTCTAATCAAAAAAGGAAATTCCCCAGATTCTTAAGGAGTTTTTGCAGAATTCAGAATACCTAAGAATAATCCAACTCCCAAATTCTGATTCAACAATTCAGTAATGAGTTTGAATAACTGTAATGATTGATTAATTATTCATTTATTTAAGATTCTTCGGAAATTTTTGCAGAATTCAGAATACCTAAGAATAATCCAACTCCCAAATTCTGATTCAACAATTCAGTAATGAATTTGTAACTGTAATGATTAATTAATTATTCAATTAGTTAGTTTACGTTCTTTACCTACGGTACTGGTGCAAGGAAAATGAAAATTTGTTTGATAAAAATGAGAACATTTGAAAAATAATAAGAAATTATAGGATATGGTTGAAATAATTCAATATTTAGAGAAAAATCATTGAAGCCAAAGGATATTGAAGAGCAAAAGCCAATTGGGACTGCAAATTATAAAATATATTACCAGTAATACCGTGGAATTTGTAAAATAGCAAGAATATACATTTTGTGTCAAATAAACATTGAACAAAAGAGCTTTAAATTGTAACAACCACTTGTTCATTAAATAACAATAATCTAGTTACGGTTGTCTCAATATTATTTACTCGTTAAATTAGTTCACAGGAATAGTTGTGATAGTATTAAGCATTCTGAATCAATATGGATAACCTCAATATAATCACTACTATACAAGGAAAAATCTAAAAAACATTTACATGATAGCTACAGTTAAAGCTGTATTGTACTAATAAATGAGCTAAGCCTAAAGAACTTTTATTTATGATGAGAAGAATGCTTGTTCAATTTATTTGTAAAATTTAGTTGAGTTTGAATTGAATTGGAGGTATTATTTTCATTTTTGTAATGTTGAAAAAAGTGCAAATAAAGTTCTGTTCTATTCTATATTCTACTAATAAATGATGCCACATCTCGAACACTCACTATAATAATTTATTTGCACTCGTGTTTTACATCAACTTTAGTCGTCTCTGAGACTTGGAAACAAAGAAGTATTCATGAACGAAACAATTCTTGAGCTTGTCTTAGCCAAGCACGCTCTGGTTGCTTAGCAACCAATACAAATTAAAACCGTTAGACCAGCCACTAGAATCGTTCTGATTGGTCCAAAAAACCGTGCTCAGATTATGAACTTATAAACAATTTTACAGTATGATTCAGAGAGTATTTCAAGGAATTTTTCAGTTAGAATACTCTATAAGATGGTACTAAGTTCAAAACATTCACACATCAAACAGTTTAATCTTTAAATATAGTTTTGGAAATAAGATAAAATACTAACAATATCATGAAAGTTTTCTTGGCTATTGAAAAATATTAATCTATTTATTCAATAATACACTAAACACAATTTGTGAAAATGGTTGGGGAAGGACATAACCTATATATTCATAAAATCAATTTTTCGACCCTAGATTCCATGTTATTTCAAGCGTTAGAACGAATGAAACGAAAAATATATTCATAGAATCATTTTTTCGACCCTAAATTAAAAGTTATTTCAAGCGTTAGAACGATTGCAACGAAAATCTATTCATAGAATCAATTTTTCGACCCTAAATTCAAAGTTATTTCAAGCGTTAGAATGAATGAAACGAAAAATATATTCATAAAAACAATTTTTCGACCCTAGATTCCATGTTATTTCAAGCGTTAGAACGAATGAAACGATAAATATATTCATAGAATCATTTTTTCGACCCTAAATTAAAAGTTATTTCAAGCGTTAGAACGATTGCAACGAAAATCTATTCATAGAATCAATTTTTCGACCCTAAATTCAACGTTATTTCAAGCGTTAGAACGTTTTCAACAAAAATATATTCATAGAATCAATTTTTTGACCCTATATTCAAAGTTATTTCAAGCGTTAGAACGAATACAAGCAAGCGTTACACCGATGCTAAAAAACAGATTTCATGTAAGTAATAGGTTGAAATATAAGTTTAAATCCTAAAACTTTCACCAAAATTTGGAAAAATCTATAAAAACTGACCTTCTTTGGCTTTGGTTTCGTCTTATTTTTGTCGGCAGATTCCACCAATCTGTTGAACACATCATCTGGGTCTTCCTGAACGCTCTGAAATAAAACCGACATCATTATTTCAAACGATAATAACAAAACTTTACAACCGTCTCTAGTCTTCACCTCATCACACATACAAATATCCAATGCTATTGTTCAATAAGCTTGCATTCACTTCCAACAAATCCCTCAAATGAATCTGCTGTATAATCATCTTTCTTTACTACTAACTTCAAACAGTCAGCATTCTCACTTCACATTCAACCAATACTGACAACCCAAACTGAATCTCACAATGCTTGTTGACGCGCCCGCTGAAGACAGCACATTTGAGAGCGAGTTGAGAGTTTTCAGTTTACTCGAAATTGTGCTGGATTCAGCGGTGCTAGGATAGCTTGCCAAGCGACATGCATTAGTTGATCTTTCAGTCAACAGAAATCTGTGCTTACAGCTATGGTACAGCTCCGTTATAGTCGGCCATTTTGATTATTATATATGAAACTTGTTAAATTCACGCTTGGAGAAACACTGGTTGCAGAAAAATATATCAAATTATGAATTTGAAATTTTAATAGAAAGTGTTACCTACGTATATACCAGTTAAAGTTAATTGTATATTGGATTTTAATAATAATGTTAATAATTTTTATCAAATTATTAACTTTGGAATCATAATAGAAAGTATTATGTTCACCAGTTAAGGTTCAAGTTTTTCAAATTTTCATATTACAATAATTATTGTCACATTATTATTGTCAAATATTGGAGAATATTGTGTATTCCATGTGAATCTCATTCTATAACTCACCTGCTTTATGAAAATACAAGCTATTACAGTGGAACCTCGATAGAGTACACCGCGTTATAGTATATTTTTCTGCATACCCTAGAAATTTCAATAAAGCTATCAAACTCAATAAATATAGTGCACGCAGATTCAGTACAGACCTGGTAATACTACATTTTTTGAGCAGTCACTTGAAATGTATTATATCGAGGTTCCCCTGTGGTTATAAAATCACATCTTACATTATTTGTTAGGTTTTCATGATTAGTCAAGTTCTATTCTATGTTATTTCTTAGTTTAGATAGGCCTAGGAAGATAGGAAGATAGGCCTATTGTGTTTTTGTTAGACTTGTCTATTAAAAAAAAAAATTGTAATGTATGAATTTTTTGGCAAATAAATTTCAAATTTGTATCTACTTCAGTTTTTAAAAATTCATTTTTCTTTAAACTAGATAGTGTAAAGTGTTTTACTGATGTAACTATACATTTACAATATCGTAAATAATTATAGGATGCTTACAAAATTTTCATTTACATTTTGAATATTATCATTTCAAAATGAAAAATATTACTACAAAATAAAAGAGGCTTCCCAACCTTGAGTACATCCTTATGTACTGAGTGTGCACACAGTGAGAGTTTAAGCGTTTCAAGTTCCAGCGGTCTTAAGAGGAAATAGATATATGGATATCCATATCCTCCATATACCGCTTTGACCGCTGACCGCTCTCTGTATGTACACACCCCTCTGTCCTAGTGATGATTCAAATAAAAAAATATTCATTCATAATTCAATACGGCGAGGTAGAACTAATCTTGGGTCTCCCCACCATTGAAAGCCATACGCTACTAATAATAATATTCAAACAAAAGAAGGGAATGGTTTTTTCTTCAAAAATTTCGAGATTGTTCTTCAAAGCCTCATCTTTACTGAATTTTAATTAAAATTGTTGGGGGTAATGATTGAGCTCCGTCAAATCGCTCAGATTGGATAAACGAGTTTCTCTCAGTTCTCTTTTTGGAGGGTGGCCGCTTGAAGCCAGTTACACTAAGTGAAAATATTGAGCAATTTAAAACTATATTTTGTAAGGCTAATTCTCATCTCCTTTCCTCCATTATTTACAAACCGTACCAACCAGATACTCTCAAATGCATCATCCACAACAAAATAAAATGCACGAGTAAAAATAACAGAATATTTTTGGATCTAACTGAGAACTGATGCCGCACTATTCACTGTATTATTCTTGACCACAGAGGTCTCGAAATCATGCGGGCATCACCCTCAGTAAATAGTTGATTTTTCTTACTCGCTTACTACTAGAAATACGGTATTCCCGTTCAAAGCAAGATTGCACTACCAGTTAAGATCTTCAAAGGTATAGTGAGGTCCACGTTATAATGGCAGTTGAGAAAGAAAGTGAACAACGTTGCCGATCATCTGCCTTGTCAATGCCTTCTATAGACGGTAGCAGATACAGGTTCATTGATGTAATATTAACTGTTTATTCTTGTTTAAAATAATCAATTATATTTTATTAAGCAAGAAATTATATTTTTCATTAATTTCATAATGAATCTTCATAATTATTAACATGAAATATTTTGTTGATTAATTATTAATTCTACATTCCTAAAAGACGATCTGGCAACAGAGTAAAGCGAGAAAGAGATAGCACTATCCCCTTTGTTGAATGAAAGACAAGGATAGCAATACCATTACTAATCAAACACTGCCATTATAACGTGGACCTCACTATAGTATGGTACTCCTATTCTAAGGCTAGGCGCACATTAATTAGTCAAAACAAGACTAGTCACTAGTCACGTTTAGTCACAATACTTCACATAGCTGCTTGTGACGCAACTCACACTGATTAGTCACTGCAATTAGACATGTCTTCATAAGCAACTATGTGAAGTTTTGTGACTAAACGTGACTAGTCTTGTCTTGACTAACCGGTGTACGCCCAGCCTAAGTAAGATTGCACTGACAGATTTCAAAAGTATTGTGACTAAACGTGACTAGTCTTGTCTTGACTAACCGGAGTACGCCCAGCCTACGTAAGATTGCACTGACAGACTTCAAAATAGTTCGGAGCACACCCTACCGAAAAATGTTGACCCATGCATCTCCCATCATCATCATCATCATCATCAAAAATGTCCCATATTAATAACACATAACCATATCTATCTTTTATATATAATATATTATTTCCTTCCAGGCCGGGAAAAATATATTTCTCAGGCCACTCCCGTGTTTCGGATGGATACGTTCAAGGAAGTTCTATAGGGAGCTTCCTCCATCTAGGGTCTCTGAAGCCTGATGTTTTTGCAAAGCCGTGAATATCACCCCGCGAACCATACCTTGCCTATGCCGTTTCAAAGCAACGGGACGCGTATTGTACACTATTGGAATGAAGCCGGACGAGTCCGGTAAATTGAAGACTCGATCCATGTTCAACAACCCAATGTCCGCCACCTAGTCAGAGTCGAGTTGGAACGTGAGTGGGGATGCTGGACTAACTCGTGGACAACCAATCGGAGTGGAAGATACGACTTCACCAATATGGTGGAAGATACGACTCTTGGTTTTACTACGGTCCAACATAGTTAGACAAGAAATCAGATAGTGAATGGCCCGCTTAACGCTTCAGACGTACAATTCACACCACAAGAGAAGTCCGCAAACGTAGCGTAGCCTTTGACTCTTCTTAGTCGTTCAATTATAATCAATAAGACCACAAATATATTACAAGTGGTTTGTGGCTTAGACCAGTTATAGAATAGACACGCTGGGAAGTCTAGTCTCTGAAGCCAACATCTACTGCCATATCGCCAAATCGTGACGTCATCATCGGATAGAAAACTTTCAAAGTGTGTCTATTTCAGAAGGATGTAAATTATTATTCATTAAAATGGTAAACTCCCGCTGGAATAGACACAATCTGCTATGGAAAACAATGTAAACAGACTCTACAGAAAAGTTTTCTATCCGATGCTGACGTCACGATTTGGCGATATGGCAGTAGATGTTGGCTTCATCGACTTTCAGTATGAATATACAATGGGCCGTGTCTATTCTATAACTGGTCTAAGGTTTGTGGAGTCAGCGTTAGGAATCAACTATAAAGGTGCGTACAGACTTTCGCTCTGCTCCGCAACCGAACGTCACTCCAACAGAGCGATTGATGATCGACCGGGGAGCAACAGTGGTTCGACCGGGGAACGCGAGAAGATCTAACATCTTCCGTAACGTTCATGATGGGTGCGTGGGCGGAGCGACTATGGTTCGATGGAGGAACGAGGGCGGTACGAGGGCGGAGCGTGCTCGGTGCGGGTTGGAAGCGCGTATATGTGTACGCAGCTTAAGACTTAACCTATCTCGGGCTACGTGTAACCTTATCCAAATTTGAGAGAGGAATAGTACAAGGTTACCTTATTTTTTCTCTCCCTATCATTTTTGATGATGTACTTATTGTATGAATCAATCAATAAACTGAGATCCGTGTAAAGGCAAATTCCCACATATCAGTATCAGTGTCCGCGTCCGGTTCAGTGAAAATATTATCCCATGAGTTCTAATGGGACTGTTCATACTCGCTCGACCAGCCCGGGTTTGAATACTCCCATTAGAACGTATGGAAATTATATCTTAAATAAACCGGAAACCTACTCTGATACTGATAAGTGAGAATCCGCCTTCAATCAATATGAAACAATGGTGACCAAACGGTTAAAAAGCAACGTTATGTTGCTGACGGCGGTGTAAATGATCTTCAACAATATATAACCTATTTTCTAAGAATATAATAAAATAGTTTATTTTAAAGAGCAGTTTTGGCTAAGCTCGTTATCTTGTACCGATAATGAAGCCCCGAGCTATAATGAGGTCCATGTTATAATGGCAGTGGAGAAATATAGGAGAACAACGTTGCCGTTCCTCACTGTCTAGTCACTGCCTTCTTGACGGCAACTGATACAGGTTTATTAATGTAATATTAATTTCGCATCCTCGTTTAAACTTTATTACTATTTTATTTACTATTATTAATCATTTACAATGCAAATGACACTAATGTAATAACATTGGTAGATAAAATAATAAGGGAGTCCTTGTGCTATTTTTCTTCCAAATTTATATGTGACAAAGTCCAAGATAAGGTTAGAATTTCACGTGTACAATTTCGAAAAATTGTTAGTCAATATAGAATGATCAATTATATTTTATTAAGCGAGAAATTATTTTCTTCAATAATTTCATAATGAATTTTCATAATTAAAATGAAATATTTTGTGAATGAATTATTAATTCTACATTGTTAAAAGACGATCTGGCAAAAGAGAAAAGCGAGAGAGAGATAGCGCTATCCGATTTGTTGAATGAAAAACAAGGATAGCAATAGCATTGCTAATCAAACACTGCCATTATAACGTGGACCTCAATATAGAACAATCTTACTTAATGAATAATATCGGGGACCGAGCTACGTTCTGGAGTACAAAATTATAAAAAAATTATTACGAAAGAAGAAATTATAATAACATTCATACAGAAATGTTCTATCTTATCACAGAAAATTGAGATTAATTCCCAGAGGAATGCAAATATTTCCCTCACAAAGGCCCAGTTGCACAAAAGCCGGTTAAATTTTAATCCTGATTAACTTCACGTGAACCAAATCAGAGATGACCATTTCTAAAATATGGATCTACTGGAATTAATCGGGATTGAAAATAGCCCGGCTTTTTTGCAACCGGCTGATCATTTAATCAGTACCTGATTGAATGATTACAAAAGTTCAACAGCTGAGGCATAATTTTGACACAGTCCCACACACATGAACTCGCTCACTCACTTCCATCACCAACAGACGACGAAATAATTATTATCAGCTATTTTTTCAAGGATGAATAATAATCATCCTTTTTATGCCCTTCAGCGAGTTTTCCCAGGGATGAGACCTAGTGCAATCGAATCTTTATATTATAAACCTACTATGTTCTGAATTTCGTGAGAATCGTTAGAGCCGTTTTTGAGATCCGGTGAAATACAAAAATATAAACAGAAGTTGCTCGTTTAATAGTATAGGATTTTGACGTGTTGTATAGAGTCTTTGACTGCCAATAATTGCACCACTGATTCAATAAATAAATAAATTTGGAAAACTCACCTCTCCCTTGTTTTTAATGAATTCTTCGATAGCTTCAACTGCCTCGCGGAAGACACCTGATTTGTTCCCTTTGACGAGCGTTTCCTTGTAATCTGTATAAGGCTTCAGGTTGTTTTCTTCAATCCAGGCGCTGATGAAGATAATAAAAAACATTCAATTATTTAATAAAAATTCAAACACACTATTGTTTACTATATTAACCTAATTATAATTTAACGCCTGTGTTTCCACTGATTGAAAAAGTCTAATCAGAACTCTGATGAAGGGAAGAATATAAGAAGTTACATAATAAAGAACGTTCAATTATTAATAAAAATACAAAATTATCAGTAAACACATTATTGTTTACTATATTAACCTAATTCTAATTTAAGGACTGTTTTATTATTTGTTACTCCCACCGCTTGAAAAAGTGTAATCAGTAAAAAATAAAAGCTCCAAGTGATTATAGTTGAGCCCAATATAAGCTACACGTGATCAATAACACAATAACCATATGTTAACTAATGGGAAGTTAAATTTGGTTATATAGAGAGGCAGGACATACAAGAGGATCTCTCTGCCAACAAGTCATAGGCCCGGTTGCACAAAAGCCGGTTAAATCTTAACCGTGATTAATTCCACGAGAACCAATCAGAGAAGGCATTTTTGAAGAGACGGCTTCTCTGATTGGTTCTCGTGGAATTAATCACTGTTAAAATTTTACCGGCTGTTGTGCAACCGGCACCAAGTGATTAAAGTTAAGCCCAATATAAGCTACAAGTGATCAATAACCCAATAACCATAAGTTCACTAATGGGAAGTTAAATTTGGTTATATAGAGAGGCAGGACATCCAAGAGGATCTCTCTGCCAACAAGTCATAAACTTACAACTAATAATGTTTTTACAATAGATGCTATACATCTAGACTTTACAGATTCATGCCAAAACCATGACAATGCAATGCATAGCAGCAATCCCATTCATTCCAGCCATTCCATGTGAATGGAATGACAGATTCATGTCGATGTAAAAGTTTAAAGTCTAGAGATATACATTGCAGCATTGAATTGATTGTAAACATAAGGCTGAAGCAGTCTTAGCATCAATCTCCCAAAACTAATTTAGATCAATCTAATTTAAATGTGGTTTAATCTAGCATTACTGTACTGTGAAAAATATGAATAAATGAATGAATTTATTTAGCTATTGCTTCATACAGTGTATGATTACAAAGCTTTTGAAAATGTTCCACAAAAATGAGCAGAAACAGTTTTTCACACAAAAAAGCTAATATAGAGTTCCATATTATTCTTTCTACTCATCATAAAAAAGACAAAGGTATCATTGTTGGCATGTCAACAGTCCATAATGATATTATTCTGATAGCACAAAGAATCTTAGTCTCAGCATTTGATACATCATGAAACTGAAGACGTCGTTCATTTCCGGACCATCACTAAAAATATCCATGATATAGTCTGGAAGCTGAATGTTTACGTCAATTCTTATTAAAGCATTCTCATTAATGATTTGGGTTTTGAGACCATTTATACAGGTCAAAATTATTCATAAAATTCGATCAAATGAAAAGTGTTTAAACTACCATCTCACAACCCGATTGGCAAACAAGTCTTTAAATCCCACTAGCCGGTTATAAAGAGTGCATGTTAAGTGAATGGACAACTAACTATCAATTTGACCATCTCTCATTTGATGGAGTCGATTGAAAATTTCAATAGTAACAGCTAATACCACTGGCTGTAAAATTCTCAAATTGTAAAAGAAGTTTCCGCCAATTTTTCCGCCCAAACCTCTTCGATATTTCCCTTGGTAAACCATTCTAGCACTTGAATGAAGCTAATATAGTTACTAAAAATAATACAATCTCTTTGCAGTTTGTTTTGAACGATTATAGACGGATTCCCACATATATGAAGCAGAGTCCGTAAACGATACAGTGGAAATATAATTCCCAAAAGTTATAATGAGACTATTCCCACTCAGTATGGATAGTCTCATTAGAAATTATGGGAATAATATTCCCACTGTACCGGTCAGGTTTACTGATACCTGTTTTAGGGAGACCTTTTCATGGGAGATGAGTGATTAGAATATTTGTTTGTGTAGTAGAGAAGTTGATATTGTGATAACCTAATTATTTCTATTAAATAAAAATACTAATAATAATAATATATGATTTAACATCGAACAATTTCCATTTATTCATAACCATAATTTTTCTATTTAACTTTTTGTGTAGTTGAGAAGTTGATATTGTGGTAATTATTCATATTGAATGAAAAAGACTAAGAAGTTGTCAAAAAACCACAGATTTATTGATAGTTAGAAAGACCGGTTTCGGTTGTTACACCATTGTCAATTTCTGATAAATGTTTGTCATTATATTTATATTTGTCATGATGCATATCTGTCTATCAGAGATTGACAATGGTGTAACAACCGAAACCGGTCTTTCTAACTATCGATAGATCTGTGGTTTTTTTTGACAATGTCATAGTCTGATGAGAATATCTTGTTCATGATGAAACTTCAATCATAAACCTTAAAAAAATGACGAATAGAGCTATGAAAAACGATTACTTACTAGTTTTTGCTGCCAAAGAAGAAAATACAGTGAGATACTGATTTTTTACCACCTTTGGGATTTTTGAGGTCTTTGGGTGGGTTAGATACCTGAAATAAATAGCAAATGGAAACATCAGTTTTTCCACACATGTTTATCACGGTAGCAAATTATAGAAAAACAAGAAACATAGTTTTCAGTTATGTACTATAAATTATTTTTCTATTACAACCATATAATTTTGAAATTGTTTCTTTTTACAATCAACAATTTATTTCAACCGTATTCACAAATCCCTTTTACTCTAGAAACGGAAAAATACCAGGGGAAGAAATCGTAATAAAAAAATGAATAAGAAATGTCTTGTTTAATACACTATATGAAAAAGGTTAATTTTGAATAGTAAAGGATAGAACTAGACTACTCAACTAGACTATTTGAAAATGTTTTGCATCAAACTAACTTTCTATTAATAACGGTTTAAACAATATAATCTATTCTGATTTTAAATGTAAATTTTAAAAGATTAACAAGGCTTGGAAACAACATTTCAGCCAAAAATTCAAATAAAACGGATTTGATCATTTTTAAATTAGCCTAAATGAATATTAAAAAATAGTTTAGGATTTTAAAATTAAATCTGATTAGGTAAATAGTTTAGGATTTTCAAATTAAATCTGATTAAATATTTGGTTATCAAGGTAAACATAATGATAGGTCAAGACTATCTGCGTTAACCGGTTGTGTAAATAATGTCTGGTATGATGGGATATTATGCGATCAAAAATAGCATATTTTGAGAACTACCTGCTTTTGTAATTTTTACGTGAATTCAGGAATTTACGGTTGCTAACCGAATAATTCAAGCGTGCTAATTGACAACAATAGTATTCTTCACCTCTCTGAATTAGATACTGTAGTTGATTACAGGATAGTCGGGCCCCAGGCTAACTCAAGCCTTAAGAATACTTAATTTTGTTGCTACTAAACATAAATGGCAGTAAGAAAACCTAACTGCTAAATTTATTTTCAAGGTGATAAAATAAATTCTTTACTTATTTAGTTTTTTTTTAATATCAAGATTGAAATTATAAATAAGTTACTGAACAGTTTTCTTACAAATTCATAAAACGTTCCTACTCATAACATTATTACCTTTTAAGTTTTAAATTATTCATAAAGGACAATATTTCAAGTTTGACAATCTATCCATTAGTCAAAAAACATCAATTTATTTATTATCACGCAAGGAAAACATTGTTCATGACTTAGAGATTGCGGAACACAACAATATTATATAAAATAGAAAGTCAACCTACATTTTCATGTTTCCAGAATAAACAATACTATAACATTATTAAAGAATAATTTATATATATCAAAGTAAAGTATTAGACAATTACATTTTCTTGGTCTCTACATTTTAAAAACTGATAAATCAAGTCAATATATTTTTAAATTCAGTAATTTTCAAGATGATTATAAGAAATAGAACAATAATTAAAAGTTGAAACCTGAATTACATTGTTACCGGTATCTAAGATAAAATAATTTTTCAAAAATTATGTTGAAAATTTATAATTAAAAGTAAAAATAAATATTAACAAATTGTTAAGTATTATTTATGGTGATACGTTAATACGGATTCCTATACTGAGTTTAGGACTTTTTCGGGTCAAGACTTGTTGTTGGAGAATTTAGGTTAATTATTTGAGGTTATGTTTTCAGAATAATATTACAATACATTATTATTTAATGCTAAACCTATTATTAATAATATTATTGGGGAGTAAAATAACCGTGCCGAAGAAGCACAAAATGTGGTAAAACTTTCTAATAACGGATGAAATTGATTTCAACTACTCACCCGGCCAGGCCATGGAGGGAACCCTTTCATTTTTGCCCTGTAAGAAAATAACAAACAAACAATTAATTCAAATGGTTTTTATTTATATATATCACTTAATAAATGATAGAACATTATAAATTCAAACTTTAAATGCAAATTAACTTACCAAACGAAATCGCCGATTTTGAAAGCTTCGGCCATAGTGACAGCTTGGATAGATGAACCTCAACTGAAATACAAAATGCTGGACAACGTTCTTTTGTTTTGCTTCACCAGCAACAATGCTCAACTTCCGCACTTTGAACACAAAAATTATTTTTTGTTTCTCAAAATCCGCACAAAATATTGATTCTAAAATAATTAAAACAATTTATCGGTGAGAAAATAAAGTAAATATGAGATATTTAAGTGAATTGACATATCATTAACTTGTCTCTCTAGTGAGTAAAGTAGTAATGGTTCCCGCTCAGAAACAGAATCGAATTCAAAAATTATCATAATATCAAGGAACTTTATAAGAAAAAATGATATTATAGATGAAAAATATTACTTTTGAGAATTATATTTTAATAAATATTCAAAGTTTCATGTGATCGAGTGGTTTTTCAACTCTAATTATTTCAATTTAGATTACTTAAATTGCAGAAAATCATGATTCGAAACATTATTTACGTTTTTCAAGATTAGAATATCAATTTTTTCCAAAAAAATCATGAGATTGTTCAAAAAATGTCAATATAATATTTAAAAACCCTAATTTTGGCCATCCTGTTAGTCATCTAATCATATGATCTTTGTTGACATTTGTGATTGAGGTTAGCGTTTTATAGGTTATAGAGGTTATAATTTGAAAGTTTTATTAATTTTGACTTACATGTTCTAGATAACTTTCATTTTATTGAATTCATAACTATGTGTTGTATTTCATAAAATATCTCAGAGATTGTTATATAAATAAAAGTAATACATCGTCTTGAATCAAAAGGATTTTATTAAATACAGAACTATGAAAAACTGTTCTGAGGAGGATTTTAAGGTGTTGAGTGATTGTGCATCGCCGTTTGCTTTAGTTTATGATCCATTGAAAGCGGGAAGTATTGACAGAACTGACACTGAACCCCACGACAGAGCCATCTCTCGAGCTTTGTATTCAGATTACAAGCCAAACAAAAAACTTTCCAGTGTACCAGAAAACACATTGTTTGTTGCCAGATTACATAAGAAGACTACAGAAGAAACTCTCATGAAAGAGTTTTCAGAATATGGACCGATAAAAAGCTGTCACCTTGTTAGAAATCTAGTGACCGGTGCTTCCAAGTGCTACGCGTTTGTGGAATTTGTGAGTAAAAAGGATGCATCTTTGGCGTACAGAAGAGCAAACTCTAGTAACATTGACGGCATGGAAATTCTTGTGGACTTTGAATGTGAAAGACTTCTGCCAGGGTGGATTCCACGCAGGTTAGGTGGAGGGTTTGGTGGTAAGAAGGAGTCTGGTCAGTTGAGGTTTGGAGGACGTGCAAGACCATTCAAGAAACCCATCAACATGCTTTTTGAAAAAGATGCTAATAAGTCATTCGGTAGAAGCAGGCACGATAGGTCACATAAACGTTCAAGAGATCATTCAGAAGAGAGAAGTTACCATCGTACCAGGCGATGAATGTGTGATCTACAATTGAATATGAACTGATAATTTGCTTGTTTCCATTAAATTAATATACCTTACACTCCTAAATCTTTATATTGAGCTTCATTATTTATTTGTACTTGAAGATTGAACTATTGAGCTACTTAGAAAATTTTGTAGGAAACGTTCTTTAATTGTTACCTATAAGCTTATTACCACAGAATACAAAAAGTCCTATTCCGCTGGCCTTCTGTGCTTATTACTTAATCAACTCTACTTTCTATACCTCTGTACGGTTGTGCGACAGAGAGGACCTAGAGTCCTAACTCCGCTTTTATATAATGAAGACAATTCTATTCTCTCTATCCCTCTACCTGTATGTAGCTTCTACTCTCTTGCCAAGTGTGTACAAATACAACAAAAAGACGACAATCGCGAGAGTATAAATGACTACTATGCCACCGCTCGCTTTCACTCCGCCCGTAAAGATGTATACAGCGAGCCAGTTAGCAAGCGACATGGCGAGAGTGTGGCGCTTGCATAAGATTAGGCCACTATAGTGAGGTCCACGTTATAATGGCAGTGGAGAAAGATAAGAGAAAAACGTTGCTGATCCTCTGTCTTGTCAATGTGTTCTATAAACGGTAGCTGATTCAGGTTATTGATGTACTATTAACTGTTCATTCTCGTTTAAAATAATAAATTATATTTTATTAAGCAATAAATTATATTTTTTAATAATTTCATAATAGAAATTCGACTGAGTCACTGTCAATGTTGTAGAACCGTTCCATAATGAAATAGAAACACACATATGTTGTAAAATTCTACACAATTTTATTTGGTACAGGACCATGATTTCGTGACCACACACGTCACATTCTCAAACAGTCAGCTTGTCCTGTACCAAATAAAACTGTGTAGAATTTTACAACATATTATGTGCGTTTTTATTTCATTAATTTCATAATAAACTTACATAATTAAGATGGAGTATTTTGTAAATTAATTATTAATTCTACATTGTTAAAAGACGATCTGGCAAGAGAGCAACGCAAGAAAGAGATAGCGCTATCCGCTTTGTTATGAAAGACAAGGATAGCAATAAATCATTGATAATCAAACACTCCCATTATAATGAGAGTGAGACATCACTATAGTGAGACATAAAGTGTCCGAAGGAGTCGAGGGATATTACGTATTTTTGCGCTTAATACCGGGGGCGCCAGCTGGAAGACCAAATTGTGATGCCTAGTTGGGGTGTCTCTCTCGGGTCGCCTGCTGGGACACCATTCCTGGTGCCCTGCTGTCCGAGCTTGCTTCACACACGGTAACCACTGTGGTGGCTCTCTGGCGACTCAGCCTGGTAGCTTACTGTACATAATCTATGCCATCCAGTTATCAATTCAAATAAAAATATAAATCTGAGTACCCTTTTAAATTATCTCGTCACGACATGTTTCGGCTACTAATGCCATTTTCAAGAAAACCTTTTTTTGACTTGATAGCATTAGTAGCCGAAACATGTCCTGGCGAAATAATTTAAAAGGGTACTCAAATTTATATTTCTATTTATATTCAAAAGTACAAAAGTACTAAGAGAAAAAAAGACAGCGATCAATTTGTCTGAATAGAGATTTTTCATGGAAGTGACACTTTCTTAAAACTTATATTGAATATGAGTTTACAAATATAATTGTCTATAGGCTAGGACTTCACATACATAAAATTACAGGAATTGAGACATCTAGAACAACTGGTTTGATAACAATAAAAATGTTATATATTTTCAACAATACTTGTAACAAAACTATTTTCTAACATATACCTTCAACAATGATTCATACCGAAATAAATATACATTTTATAATCTAACAATAAGGTATCCTATAAAAATTACATGGACGACAGAGAATCAGAGATTAAAAAAATAAAACTGATCATGAAAACGTGAAAAATTGGAAGCAACAAGAGTGTTACTTTTACAAAATGAGAAATCTGTAAAAATAAATTTAAGATAAATAACAGAATAGCATCATGTTATTTGTATAACAACAGAATAAAGCTGCGTTTACAACAAAATGTTAATAACTTAATTCTAGATTCTATTAGATTGAACGGAACTTGACAAACACATATGTTCAACATGTGTATGATAAGTTATGTTCAATCTTATAGAATCAATAAGGATTAAGATATTAACATTTTGTTAGTAACTTTGGTGTGAACGCAGCTTAACGTAACATCATGTCATCTATTCGAATTATGTAATCACTGACAGTCATATTCTAACGCTTAGTCCACACTTTATCCTTTATTGATTCATACAACAAGTACATCATTAAAAATGATAGGGAGAGGAAAATAAGGTAACCTTGTGCTATTCCTCTCCCAAATTTAACTAAGGTTACACAATATCATAGTCCGAAATAGGTTAAGTTTTGTAGTTGTTCACTTCACTCTCGCCAAGGCGCTGACCAAGCACCAAGCTGGTAAGCTTGGCCAAGTTGGTCTTGCTATCCACACTGCAATGTGAACATTTGTGGATGCTCGGCTGGCCACTCGCCTTCGCTCGACAAAAATCGGAGCGATGGCAAGTGAAGGCGAGCTCTGGCTAAGCAACCATCCACATTCTCGCGCTCGCCGTCATTTGTACGCACTTGGCGAGAGTGTGGATGAGGCATATGGGAGTGTATTTACTTGAATGCATTGTTATCTAGTAATGAATACAGTATCTATTAATGGGTAATACCATAGCCACCTCTAATACAAGGCCCCGGCCTACGATATTGCAACGACGCAGTGTAGGCCTAGAATCTAATTGACCGAGCGAAGTGAGGTCTAAGATTCAAGTCGACGGTTTGGAATTTCTCTTAATGTTTAAATGATTATATGTTGCGCATTTACGTAGAAACGCGGTAATAGGTTTTCATGAAATTTGATGTTCCTTTTTTAATTGCGCGTTGACGTATATACAAGGTTTTTGGAAATGTTGCATTTCAAGGAAAAATGAGCCTCCTTCATACGCCAATATTAGAGTAAAAATCAGACTATAGAATTATTCATTATAAATCAGCTGACAAGTGATTACACAGATGTGTGGAGAAGCCAGTCTATTGCTGTATTTCCATAATATGGAAATGACCATTATGAAGATTTGTATTAGAATCTAATACATGATTGGTAAAAAAGATCAGCTGGTATTTTTTCAAATCTTTTTCACCAATCATGTACTAGTAGTTCTGTGAACAGTAGACCTCACGCAGTATTCTCATCCACAAGTACCTGATTGAAACTATAGACCTTATAATATAAGGTCCTACTAGTACATGATTGGTGAAATAGATTTGAAAAAATACCAGCTGATCTTTTTTACCAATCATGTATTAGATTCTAGGCCTACGCTGGGACCTTGCAATATCGTAGGTCGGGGCCTTGTATTAGAGGTGGCTATGGTAATACCTATGGACCTTTTTTTAATTTTATTAAGCTAGAGTTCTATATCTCACAAGTGTTTTCATAAATCATGATAAATTTGTATTCTAGATTACATTCATTACAGAATATACTCGTAATACTATGGATACATATAGACATCAATATATTTATTATAGTATGATTCCATTATAGCATATTATATTATAGCACATGAGTAAGAAGGCAATATTTCAGTACAGTTCTTATATAAATTGGTCTGTATTGGATTCAGTGATCAAATGTTTCAACATAGAGAAAATATGGCATAAGATAGAAGATAACATCTTTTCTATATGGTTTCATTGAATCAAATACTTTGAAGAGTACAATAAGCTACATTATTCTTGGCAAGATGTGAATCCCTTACTTCTAAATAATAAAAGTTATTTATAATAAACAAATTAACAAAAAAATAATTCAATAGAATCAGAACATAATGAGGTTCATTTTAATGATCATTGCGATAAAGGCGTAAAAATGTAAGTTTAAAGTATAAATTATCACACTAAAAACAACCATTTGCTACTATTAAACCCCTCAAATAGAATAACTTATTACATTAATTCCTACATAAAACAATAATCGATTTATCTTGATAAATTTTAAATATTGTACAGTATATATAAAATAGTATTATAGTACCCTTTAAAATTAATAAAATATTTAAAAAAAAAACAAGAATACAAATTGTAATGCAACTACTAGTTGTAGATTTATTTTTATAAACTGACGATGGTGTGATCACCGAAACTAGTAGTTACATTACAATTTGTATTGTTTTTTAATATTTTATTAATTTTAAAGGGTACTATAATTATTCTATTTTATAAATACAAGAAAGTAGCCCTGAATTCATACATTAAAAAAATATTGTACAGTATAATTCAACAAAAATAAACAATTAATTTTTTATATATTCAATCAACAATCCTTTAATAAACCACTCACATAACTTCTAAAACAGGAACGTATCTAATAAAATCGTTATAAAAATATTTAATTCTTTATAATGGTAATCTACATAAATCTCTTGAACTTCAACTAGGAACCTAGCAAACTCACTTTATATTTAAAATAGTAAGAAAATATTTTAGAGGCATTTTTGAGGCCATTAATAAGATGCACTATTTTGCAATGTAAGCTTGTGATAGTTATTCGATAAGGCTGTAAGAGTATGTTATTTTTATAGTCATATTTGATGCGTGTAATGATATAAAAGTTTTGTAAAAGGAAAATTTTAAACTTCAACAGACCTTTAGGCTATATTTTGATTTTCATTTATTGGTATTTTCCAATTTAAAGATTTACACTAACTGGACCTAGTTGAAAAGTTGTGCTAGAGGTAAACAAACAATTATTAATAACTTCCATCACCAAACTTTTACACAATATTTAAAATAACTTGAGTTCTTTTATCAAAGAAATACAGCTTAAAACGTCTAAAAATAAATAAAATAAATTAACAAATTATCAAATAACAAGTCTTTCAAAAACCCTGGTAAAAATAATCTAGTAAAGTAAGTTATTTTTCAAATCTGTAATGTTATCTATTTTTTTAAAGAATTATTAATCACAATTTTCAAATCAATTGGGCGTTGTCTACCTTATAAAAATAATTCGAATACCATCGTTTGAAATATTTTTAAACATTGCTCATTCTGATAATACCTTCTTGCTTCTTGCGTACCTTCTAACTATAACTTCCCTCAATAAAATTTGTAATTATTGATTTCATAATTACACAAATAAGCTATATTGTGATAATGTTTCACTTGTGGTACAGTGTCGAGTGTTTTGGTCAGTTTTATGTGTTGCTTTTTTGTGTGAATGTATTCGGTTGGTTCAGTTGTCACTTGGTACTTTTATTGTATTTTTATTTCCGCCAGTGTAATGATTATTTTACTTATTGTATTGTTTGTATTCTGACTTTTGCCTATTACTGCATTGTATATGTTTATTAAAAGATATAAAGAATAAAACATATCTTATCTTATCTTAATTGAATGATAAAGACGTTGATATTGTCAATACCACTATATATGTTCAAAATTTAAAAAAATGTCTTTTTTGAAAAAAAACTTTTTTCTTTCAATTATGGAGAAATACCAAAACATCTCATACCATAGAATCAAATTGAAATTTGAAATGCTTCCGGTTGTCTTTTAAACAAGGGGTTCAGAATGAATTTGTTAACCACTCAACGAAATATATGAAAGCTCTACAAATAGATGTTGGAAATTCCATAATATCATTGAAATCAAGTAGTCTGACGTATGATTTGTTCTTTTTTATATTCTTATACAAGTCTACCATCAAAAATGATCCTCGATAAGTACTGGGAACTTTATATTTACAAGAAAATGTACATTGAATGCTGAATTAAAAACTTTTATAATTATAGCATATTGGTTGATGGAAATTTGGAGAATAAAGGAAAATTTAAAATAATATAAGGTATAAGGTATATATGTAAAAAGCGTTTTTAAAATCAAAATTTCAGTAGCTGCTCAATTATAATATATATTATATCCTATTATATTGAGGGGGCAATTTTTGTATTTTTATATATTTATATCTGGTTATTTATGTTCAACGGATCTCGAAAACGGCTCTTACGATTTTCACGGAATTTGGAAAATAGTAGGTTTATGATATAAAAATTCGATTGCACTAGGTCTCATCCTTGGGAAAACTCGCTGAACGACATTAAAAGGATAATTCATCCTTGGCTGAAACAGCTGTGGAAAGTAAAAAAGTGAGTGAGCGAGTAAGTATGTGAAAAATCAAAATATCGCATCCCCGAAATTAATAAGATGACATAGCCTATAGCCAGCTGTGAAATATGAACACGATCATTTTAGAGAACCTAAAATCTGTTTATCAATAAATAAAAATAACGAGCGAAGCTCGGTGCCCCGATATTTTTTTTTATCAGAGATTGACAATGGTGTAATAACCGAAACCGGTTTTTCTAACTTCCAATAAATCTGTGGTTTTTGACAATTTCTCAATCTGTTTATTCAATAATTATAATATTGAGTTACCAAATATCAGTATCAGTGAACGTCTCCGGTACACTGAGATAATATAATTCCCTTGAGTTGTAATACGACTTTTCACACTCAGCCAGGTAGAGCGAGTGTGAATAGTCCCATTAAAACTTATGGGAATAATATTCTCACTGTACCGGACAAGTACACTGTTATTGGTATGTAAGAATCCGCCATAACGGTACTTAAACGTCATATTTTTCAAGAGGCTCAATGTTTGTGAACAAGCATTTGAGTCTATAAAACATAGGCTATTCATTCATTCCAAACAACTATACATTCATAGAACATCTCCCAACAAAACATAGTATCTTTGATACATTCTGATAAATATTATAATATTCAACACTATGATAAACACTATTGGGAGATTCACTTATAACTGTCATCAAAATATAACATCAATGCTAACAGCACTTCTCATATAATATGTTTTATTTATTTTAATTTCAATAATACACTTACAATCACTAATTTTCATTTCTTATGTACTTTCAATGCAATTTGTTATATCCTCAAATGACGAAGGAGTGAGTCAATTTTGTTGTCCAACGAACTTGACCTGTAGAAAGGTTCGAAGAATACGTTTTCAAAAGTTGAAGCTGATCAATTCTCTCTAAAGTTATTGTAGAACATACAATAAGTCCGATCTCACTAGGTGTCAAATCTGCAAAACCGTAGAAACCAATCCGAAAAAACAAAAAAAACAAACAGACGGACAACGACTCTGGCCTTCAGTAAATCAAAAGTGAGAACTCGCTAACGCTCGTTCAATCATATCGAGAGTGCATTGGGCGAGCGAGACAGCAGCTTACTGGAGATCAGTGACGTCATGGCTCGCTTCACGACAGACTTGATCGTATCAGCGGCGTTCGGACTACACTTCAACTCGTTCATCGAGAAAGAATCCAACTTCCAACTGATGGGATGACGTGTCCTTGACTCATCTCAGACGTCAGTTATCACAAAAGCGATAACAGTCTTTTTCCCCCGGCTGTTTCACTTCTCAAGGGTAACCGTCCACTGGAATCGTATTCAACCGATCCGTTCGGCCGCTGGATCGGACGAATCTGCCGGCCGAATATGGTCGTCCATTGGAACCGTTTACGTCAGTCTAGTACAGAAGTTGGCTGGTTGCCAATTATTGAATTAACTACTATCATAGCCACCAAAATTTTTCATAAACAATGATTATATTGAGATTTTGAAAATTGAATAAACAAATATCCACTTATTCATTAAAATAATTTTACCTTCAGATCCTAATTGTTCAGCAATCTTTGTCCACAGATTCCTATGAACATTACGACGATGATATATTTTGTCTTGCATATCCCTCAATGGAAAATGCTCTTGAAGCAAACTTATCAACTATTCATTGTCCATAGTTACAACTTTATAAAACAGAACAACTTCAAAAAACAAAAACAAACAAGACTGTGAAACAATTTTAGGTTAGGAACACTTTGTTGTCTCAGCTCGACTAATTAGTTTGGCCGGGTAGAGCCGGAAAATCCCATTCAATTCGGATCGGAAAATTGATCGGCCGGAGTCGGCAGTGCACGGCCGTATGAACCTGTTGCAATGGACGAGCATCTATTCCTTTCTTTGTTGGGGGATCATTCGGTCGCGTTCGGCAGTTTTCGGCCGATGCTAGTTTGGACGAAAACGGTTATAGTGGACGGCCCACCTAAGACTTCGCACGTTTCCTGAGGAGATAGCCACGTTCTTCCAGACAATAATCCACGACACCATTGGAAATCGGGAGAAAACTGCGTACAACGCAATGATTTCATACAGCTACTGATGCAACTGGGAAATAAGAGCCCTCACTATGATGAAACAGAGACAGAAAGTGTTGTAGCTGATCAAGCTTTTATATTCTTCATGGCTGGATATGAAACATCCTCTACAACGCTGAGCTTTTGCCTGTATGAGTTGGCTAAAAATCTGGACGTTCAGGAAAAAGGTTGGAACAAAATTAAAAAAGTTCTGAACAAGCATGGGAAGCTCAGCATTGATGGATTAAATGCATTGATGGATTAGGAATATTAGGAAATGATTAGGAAGTACCCGCCCGTATCTGTATTGACAAGAGTTTGCATTAAACCCTACACGATACTGGGACTGGAACGAAAATATCATGTCTATATTTTGAATAAACTCCTCTGGTCGTGTTGTATCCTCGACCAGATAAATTATTATTATTATTATCAATTATTGATATTCATGAATTAGTATTTAAATATAAATTATTAATAGATCCTGGTACACCTGTGGTCATTCCAGTATACTCTTTCCACCATGATCATAAATACTTTCCAGAACCTGAAACCTTTGATCCAGAAAGGTTTCCCAAGGAGAACCAGGAGAAATCTACCAATTACATGTGCCTACCATTTGAAGATGGCCCAAGAGTTTGTCATAGGGTTGAGATTTGGCATGCTGGAGATGGAATTGGGTCTCTCTGATTTTCTACTAAGATACAAAGTGAGCCGAAATGCCCAGTCAACTCAGAAAATCGAATTTGATCCAGGTTCTTTCATAACAGCTCCCAGGCATGAACTCAAAGTTCTCGAAGAAAGAAGAAAAGAGGATCATATTTTACTATAGAAGCAAAACTGAGCCACAAACAGTCTGCCTTTAAATGTTATCACAATGGAACTTTTTTTATCATCTGACACAGTAACTTCTACAAGCTTTTTTGACAAATGAGAATACTTGGAGAGGGTAATTTTAGTTTTGTTTTGACGCTAACATTCAAGCTTTTTGGACAGATAAGATTTTTTGATATCAGACACAGTAATCTATTCAAACTTTTTTGAGAAATGAGAATATTTGAAGAGGGCAAGTAATTTTAATCTAATTTTGACGCGAACATTCGTTCTAGTCAATTTTATAATGTATAACATAACATACAATTTTAACAAAAACGACTAAAAAATATGGATGGAAGTAGTAGGCCTACGTATAGTGTTAAATCCTTTGCAATCGGATAACTTATTGAATACAGTTATTTATGTACATTCAATTCCACCATGATTTTTTCAATTTTCAACCACTGAATTCTCTTAGTTTCTCGTTCAATTAGCTTTCTATACTGTGCAAAGTCAAAACAAAATATACCCTTTTCTGGTTAGAACAGCAGATTCATTGTACTATCTCGTCGTAATCCACCAATCTCTATTTTTGTTTATTAGAGTTTCATGAGGTAGGTAACATTATGTTCATTAATAGTTATGCAGCTTTTGAATTTTGTAGCATGGTTTTTTGATTTTTAACCACTGAATTCTCTTAGTTTCTCGTTCAATTAGCTTTCTATACTGTGCAAAGTCAAAACAAAATATTCCCTTTTCTGGTTAGAACAGTAGTGGCTTCTTTGAACTGTCTTGTCGTAATCCACCTCTCTATCTCTTTTTTGTTTATTAGAGTTTTATGAGGTAGGTAACATTGTGTTTATTAATAGTTATGTAGCCTACTTATTATAAATAAAAATATAAATCTCAGTACCCTTTTAAATTATTTTATCACACAACATGTTTCGCACATTAATGTCATTTTCAATAGCCCTAAAGAAAAAAGACAATAAAATGGCCTAATTATTATTTATCCATTTTCTCTTGCAAGGTATATTGTAGTGGATGAAATTCATACCGCATGAGGTTCTTTATAATCTTGAGATAATTATTTTACTTTTTGCTTTGTTAAACTTAATTGCAATTCAAACTTTGGACAACATAAACTTTTTATCAAAATTTTTGGGGAGAAATAGTACAGGCTCAGCCAATTTTTTCCTCCAATGTCATAATTATATTATGATTGTAGTATTTTGCACGATAAAAAATGAAAATAATAGATAAATAGGTTCTTGTGTAGACTAATATTGTATAATTTATATTAAATTAAAATCAGCTTGGAAATATAAATATATGTTAAAAAGGTTACTATGATTCTCAATTTTTATGTAAATATTGATGTTTTCTATTCAACCAATACTGACAGTCTGCAGTGAATCTCGCAATGGAATAAAACTAAGATTTACATTTAAAGGCATTAAAACTAAGATTTAGATGGTCCCGGTTTGTCTAACGGCGGTTTCTGGTCGCCGTTCATCTGGTGCTGCGGAGGCATTGAGTTGTAATTTTGCTGCTGCATCAATGAGTTGTGATTTTGCTGCTGCATCAATGAGTTGTGATTTTGTTGCGGCATTGAGTTGTGATTTCTGAGTTCGGCGCGGAAGTCTTCAACGAAAGCCTTTCCGGCGTCTTTGGCCGTCTTCTTGGCGAGGTTTTTCGGCGTGAAAATCCTGAAGTTCTGCGACGCGGCGTACGCGTTGCCTATTGAGTGTAGCGTGTGACCTGTCACTTGGCCCATTGGTTGACCATATCTACAAACAACGTTTATTCATTTAATTTATCATGATTATTCATTCTTGATTTATTTGGCAACTTGATACTGTATCTGATGTTGTCATTCCATTGAGACTTGCTTCTGTTAACAGTTTATCAGAGGTTGTTGATGGCATTTATCATGCCATTTACTAATGAAAGGTTCTCATGGCATTTGATCATGGTTGAAATTTAACAGGCGTTCGCACTTGAATGAAAAGATTAAAACTTCACACAACTTGTTAACACGGTTATTTTGTTCAAGTCTCAAGTAGGCCTATTCAGAGTCTATATGAATAAGAAAGCAGCTAACTTGTGCTCCACAATATGTATAGTATATTACAATATACTATGTATTGTATATATACAATATGTATATTATTAGTAACACTGTTGCCTAGCTAGAATGCTTTATCACTGTTCCAAACTTTAGAATAGACTGTGCTTATCATTTTAAACCGAATTAATTATAAAACCGTATCTGGATTAATTGGAATTCAGTTAGCTTACTTGTGCTCACAATATGAACAGTATTGTCTGTGAGACTGTTGCCTAGTATGCTTACGCTGGCCACTAACAGTAGAACATGCATGATACAAAGTCGTCATACAATGGGTCATGTGAATAAAGATGAACATTTGTTTATACTTCTAAAATATGGAGCATTTGCTTCATTTTCTATGATTAACGTGAGCAAAACCTTTTGCTCATGCTCATCAAAAAAATAGTTTGAGCATTTGCTCAAAAGTAAAAGCTTATACTCAAAATTGTATGAATAAACTAGAGCATTTGCTCAACTTTTGAAGCAAATGCTTCAAAAAAGGTGAGTCTAGTCTAGAGCAGTTTTTCACCTTTTGCTCATAGTAAAATGGCTCAACTAATTAGTATGAGGAAGAGGAAACTATACCAGATACGATCACAACCAATAGTTGAGAACTATAAAACTCTTTTTAGATTCGACCATGATTATATATCACCATTATTCCTACAGAAGAATAAATACAAACGATAGCTATCTGATATGAAAATAGCCATCACAAAATAGGAAATAAGCATTTAAGAAGATGAGAGTTTAGACGATTATAAGAAGGCTATTGATATTATAAGATTATGCTGAAGGTTATTATAGAGATGACATTTTATCACGCTATTACTTCAAAATTCTAAAATCATAAATAGAAAACAGAGCAGACGACGCAAACACAAGCGGTGTCTCCTACTTGCATATTTAGCGCTTACGTGAGCTATAAAAACAAAGTAAGGCCCCAAAGGCGAATCAGCTGATGGAAAATCTTTAAAATACTTGAGCATTTGCTCCATAGTTCAGAAGCATAAGGTAAGAGTGTAAGGTAATAGTACTTTACGTAACAAGTCCGGTAACGATAATTTACCGCATAAGTATGATTGTTTCTGCCCGAAACGTAGTTGAGGGCAGAATTATCATACGAATGCGGTAAATACGTTACCGTACAAGTTACGTAAAATATTTTTTTCCTACAGTTACGTTGAAAAGTGGCCATTCCTGCACTGATTACAGAACGCACAGAATCACTTTTCTGCTCTAGTGCGGGAAAAAATTTTCTGCACTCCAGATTTGCTACATGGCAACGCAAAATAGTTGGTGGGTTATATGGAGGGTTAGTGCAAGAAAAAAAAATTAAGTTGGTAACAATGACTGTGGTTAGATTTAGATAAGAATCATTTCAATGGCTACCCTACATTTATGATAAAATCCCAATCTAGAAATCGAAAACAAGAATAATGTTCATCTAAATCATAATTACATAATCATCATTTACAAATTCTCATCATTTAATAATAAATAATAGTTCTTTTCTATTGATAATTATTATTTCAACTGCAAGAAATGAGAAAAGTAGCAAATATACATTATAAAATTCGAATTTTGAGGTTAAATGATTACCGTTTGATATTCATGTAAATAAAAATAATAAAAAACATAACAATACTACAATAAATTAATATTCTCTGTTGTCTATGTTATTTTTATACATATTTTTCAGTTTACTTTGAGCATTTTTTTCGCTAATTTGAGCAAAATTCTAAACTCAACTAACCTAAAACTCAATTCATAAATATAAAACAGAGCAGACGACGCAAACACAAGCGGTGTCTCCTACTTGCATATTTAGCGCTTACGTGAGCTATAAAAACAAAGTAAGGCCACAAAGGCGAATCAGCTGATGGAAAATCTTTAAAATACTTGAGCATTTGCTCCATAGTTCAGAAGCATAAGGTAAGAGTGTAAGGTAATAGTACTTTACGTAACAAGTCCGGTAACGATAATTTACCGCATAAGTATGATTGTTTCTGCCCGAAACGTAGTTGAGGGCAGAATTATCATACGAATGCGGTAAATACGTTACCGTACAAGTTACGTAAAATATTTTTTTCCTACAGTTACGTTGAAAAGTGGCCATTCCTGCACTGATTACAGAACGCACAGAATCACTTTTCTGCTCTAGTGCGGGAAAAAATTTTCTGCACTCCAGATTTGCTACATGGCAACGCAAAATAGTTGGTGGGTTATATGGAGGGTTAGTGCAAGAAAAAAAAATTAAGTTGGTAACAATGACTGTGGTTAGATTTAGATAAGAATCATTTCAATGGCTACCCTACATTTATGATAAAATCCCAATCTAGAAATCGAAAACAAGAATAATGTTCATCTAAATCATAATTACATAATCATCATTTACAAATTCTCATCATTTAATAATAAATAATAGTTCTTTTCTATTGATAATTATTATTTCAACTGCAAGAAATGAGAAAAGTAGCAAATATACATTATAAAATTCGAATTTTGAGGTTAAATGATTACCGTTTGATATTCATGTAAATAAAAATAATAAAAAACATAACAATACTACAATAAATTAATATTCTCTGTTGTCTATGTTATTTTTATACATATTTTTCAGTTTACTTTGAGCATTTTTTTCGCTAATTTGAGCAAAAGTCTAAATTTCTGAATCCTTTTTCAGTAGCTGGATGAAACAAACTTAGGTACGATTCTTCCCGCTAGGTCGTGCGCTTGTTGGTTCAGCCATCTTGTTGGCGTGCATTTTGAATGCAAATTTTTTGTTCTATCTGTATTTTTTCTGATTCTTGAATGAATAAAAATGAGAACTTTGGCTGAGAATTTTCAAC
Source organism: Nilaparvata lugens (assembly GCF_014356525.2). Taxonomy (NCBI): domain Eukaryota; kingdom Metazoa; phylum Arthropoda; class Insecta; order Hemiptera; family Delphacidae; genus Nilaparvata; species Nilaparvata lugens. Next base: position 25,103,843 of record NC_052515.1, read on the forward strand.
TTCAATTGGATTATTAATTTTTAAATGAATTATAAGGTTGTTATTAATAACAGCATCACACACACAAACATTTGATGGATTTCAGCCATCATTTTACTCATAATCATTTAATCAACCACTTCTCATATTCAATGATAACTGTAGGAAAAGTTTAATGTGAAATACGTGAGCAAAGCTCCTCTGCTGCACTCAAGAAGCTATTCCGTTTCGTTCGGTGCAGCAAACTGTCACTTTGCGCACTAGTTGCACAAATAACTACTGTCATACTTATCTGAGAAAGAATAATATTGCTGAGAAACAGAAACCATTACCTGCTGCTACTCGAGCTACTGAATTCTATAAACATGGCCTAGCCCACAGCGCCTAGTTCATAACAGACAGACCCTTCGAGCTCAAATAAAATAATAAAGGCCAAAATTATAAGATTTCAGAAGAGTTCTTATAACTTGAAACTCCTTAAATGAGTTCTTTAATTATTTGAGTTAGTATATTAATTACTTAGATGATATTTAGGACTCAGTAGAGTCCTAACATACTCGACTGTAAAGAGAACTTATGATCTCTTTACAGTATAGTATGCTATAATGAAAATCACATGTTTTCTTTTTCTGAAAACAGCTGTTTACAGGCTTGATTTGATGCATGGAAAACAGCTGCAATTGAGTAAGTGAAAAAGCTTATTCATATAAAAATGTGCAAATGCTTATGCTTCTACCTGATGCTCATGAACAAAACCTTATGCTCCATGCTCTTGCTCATGAGCATATGCTTTGGTTTTATTCATATGGCCCATTGTTATGTCATCACAGCGAAACGCTACAAGCATAATTTTTGAGGTTACCTTTATATCTCCGAATTGATGTTTATTTTTTCTTCGCTGCTCTATTTTGTGGTTGAATATAATTTGTAATTTTCCAGTGGTTTATGTATTTTCTTTGTTTGCTTATTTAATGTTGGAAATCTCTCGCTGATGACAAACATGAATGATGACACAACAATGTAAGTCGACTGTGTATGTGCATGCATGTTCTACGGTGAGTGGTCAACCTTAGAAGACACTCGCTGGTAATGAACAAGTGTATGTGCATGTTCTACCATTGGTGGCCAGCCTTACTCTTTGTTCCAAACTTTAGAATGGAACTGTCTTTATCATTTCAACCCTGATTATTACATTTTCAATTATTAAACCGTATCTGGATAAATTAGAAAGCAGTTTGCTTACTTGTGCTCAACAATATGCACAGTATTGTTGGTGAGGCTGTTGCCTAGTATGCTGCCAGCTTGCTCGAGACCCGTGTATACGGTGCTGAATCCTTCGACCGCCCCCGCAGCCAAGGTCATCGCCCCCTCGACGCGGGCGGCAGCCGTGGCCTCGTCCACCCCTGCCACCCCCGCCAGTCGGGTGCCGCCTTTCTGAATATGCGGGGCCAGGTAGCGACCCAGGGCCATGGTGGCTGAGCCTACTTTGTTGGCTAGAAGACAGAAAACAACATTGAAATTAGGATGAAGGCCCGAAACTCATTTGAAAATAACATTGACATTAGAACGAAGGTTCAAAACTCATTTGAACATAGACATTTTGTCATACACAAAAGAAAACAATACAAATTTATAATATTAATATAAAAAAACAGGCTTCATGGTGAGGTGTGCTGAAAAGACAGAAAGGAGGAAAAATACCTGGCCAACTATGGTTTCCCATGTAATAGGCTTGTAGAGGGTGATAAAGTAAGGAATTAAGAGTGAAGACGAGCGAAAAAGAGATGAATGGGAGAGGAAGATAGGAAAGAATCTGGTGTGGCGCACTCACACAACTTTCCTTGCCGCTATGAAAATTGATCACCTGACGCTTGTGTTCACGCGCATCTCAAGTCTACTATTCAATGATCTGAGCCAGCTGGTGACAGGACTATAACGCTGGAGACACACGAGGTCTGCTATCTCTTCATAGTGAATGAATTAATAGAATCAACAGTTGCAATTGAATAATCACATTTTCTTGAATTTCGAGCTTATTTTAAATTTTAGGTGAAAATGTTAAGAAACATTAATTGTAGAGATTTCATGCTCAATCCTTTCCACTTTGTTTGAATTGTATCTGAAGACTAATAATTGGGAATCTAAAATAAAACTTTGCATAAATGGGGCGAAGCTCCTGAAATTTTTACAGATATGGGACTTGTGGCAGTTGATAGAGATTATCAATGACTATTTTAGGTATAAATTTAATCAAAATCGTTGAAGCCATTTTCGAGAAAATCGCGAAAAACCCTGTTTCTGACAACATTTCCGCTATTTTAGCCGCCATCTTGAATTGCATTTGATCGCAATTGTTCGTGTCGGATCCTTATAGTGTAAGGACCTTAAGTTCCAAATTTCAAGTCATTCCATTAATTGGGAGATGAGATATCGTGTACACAGGCGCACATACACTCACACACACATACAGACCAATACCCAAAAACCACTTTTTTGACTCAGTGGACCTTGAAACGTATAGAAATTTAGAAATTGGGGTACCTAAATTTTTTTCGGAAAGCAACCAAAACAACTACTTTCTACTTTCCTTGCCTATTATTATTATTATTATAATTTTATGGCCCTTCATTGGACCACTGTAGTCAGTATCTTCCACCTTTACTCCGTCCTCTCTCAGCCCAATATTTCTTCATTCGTTCAGAAATTAATTTCCTTTCCTCGTCCGAAATCACTCTTCCCACTCTGTGTCTGACTTTGATCTGCAGTTTGGTCTGTTTGTCCTTCAGGATTCTGATGTTGTCCGACTTGTTCTTCAAATCTTCGAATGTTATATTCAACTCTCTCATATCCTCCTTGAGTTCGTCAATCCATTTTATATTTGTTTTACTTTTCCACAACTTTTCAATAATTCTTCTGCTTAGTCTGTCCCCTATTAATAGTAATAGGGCAAGGAAAGTAAAAAGAAGTAAGAAGAGAAAAAAATAAAAAAGATAGGCAAAATTTGTAAGCAAGTCCACTTCTAACAGATATAGCTAAAGAATGGCATTCCATTCAATAGTCTGAGCAGAAATCTTGAGCCTCATAAGTCGATATGGAAGAATTACAATACAATACCTATTACATATAATTACAGAATTACAATACTTTTGTATTAAAAACGATATCAAAATCACAACACAATCAAATTAAATGATATAAAATTTCGGGTGTGTACAAACAGAGAGCGGTCACACAAACACCATTCTCAAATTGGCTAATAATTTCCACTCAAACTCATTTATCACAATTATTCACACGGTGGAGTATAATGAACTGATGATACATCTTTTCCATGATGTTCTGGAAACTCCTACTAGAAATATTTTCCAATAGAGAGTATATTAATTAAGTACCTCACACAAATTTAAAGCTATTTGAAGATCTAGTATCTTTATTTCTCAAATAAGATCGTTTATTTATTTATTTATTAGGTTAGCAAAAACAATACAATGATCGGAAAAGAAAAAACAGGATATTGGCCAAAACTTCTTCAATTTCCTAATTTGCCTAGTTTCAAATTATCCTATATTTATAGGTCAACTACTGAAGCAGTTGCTACTACGGTGCGTTTATCATAATTAAAGTAATCTATATTATTATAATAGAGAAAAGAAATGGCTTGTACACGTACGGGATAGGAAATTCACGCATCATCTCGTCTGAACTACTGGACTGATTGACTTGAGAGCTGAGCCAACAATATTAATTAATTGATATCATGATAATTTCAACTGTTAAGTAAATTCTGCAAGTAAATTTAACAGTGCAATAGACTGATAAGTAAATTTAACTGTTAAGTAAAAATAAAGTTCACTGATATATGTATAATTATATTTGAATTTACATGTTTTGTATAATAGTACCTTGTCAAGCAGCCTCTTTGAGGTTCGCTTAAGGTGGCTTATTTATTCAATAAACGTTTTTTCTATTCTATTGAAATTTGGATATAGATTATTTATTTAGCGAGGATGGTTATGGGTCTATTTTAAATTCCTCAAGATTTCATTACATCATGCTTCCTGTTTGTTATGATTTGCTAACTTTGCTTGAGAGTGGTCATAGATAAAAAAGTGTATTCAACGGTTTTATTTTCTATCATCTCATTCTTCTTATATCTATAATATATCCTCTTTTTTTAAGATAAGATAATCTTTTTATTCAACACAGAACACTTTATAATAGACAGTTGAATAACGTCAGGTCTTATTTTCATATTGTGGAAACTGATTTGCACCTAAGGGTCGTTTAAAACTTAATTTCTAGGTAAAGGAACGGACTCACCGGTACTATGAGTATGACTACAGATATTACCTCAGCCGGTAGAGCATTATTTTTTGTTCATCAACACACACACACACACACACACACACACACACACACACAAACATAATACTTACAATGTCGCAGTTCAGTTTGTTTTAGAATATTTCAGGCGCGTTCAAATTTTCAACAAGCACGATACCGTCCGCACACTACTGACTTACAACAAAAGAGTGGACTAGACTAGAGTGTAAATCTGAGTCTACTGGGAGAGATTACCGTATCGTTGCAAAGATAAGGCCGATAACCCTTCCCCAAAGTTGATAGAGGGAGGGAGTGAGATTAAATCATCTCAATGAAACAAAATTAAATCATTGAGTTGGGCCAAATTCAGAGAAGTACCTCCCCGAGAGAGGATTACAAATTATTAATATCATAATACAAAGATTTATCACATTTATAACAAAATAAAATAATCCGTTTTTGAACTATTTTCAACGTCACTACAGTCTAATTTTTGAATATTAGTTATTAAAACTAGTACTCACTGTGGAGCGCTTTCGGATTATTTAAATTCATTTCTAACACTCATTTTCGGATTTAAATAATCTAGTTTTAATAACTAATATACAAAAATTAGACTATAGTGTCGTTGAAAATAGTTCAAAAACTGATTATTACTTGCAGTTCGTCATGGATAGTGAAATGGATGAACAAAATAAAATTGAAGAAAAAATAATTTGATAATAGGCTGGTAAGTGAACCTTACCTTATCGATAGTCATAGTTGCTCACTATCTTTATCAATTCAAGCTCTGCCAGCCCGCTTATGAAATGTTTTGTCACAATATCTACACTAAATACAGAGTTTAACATTTTTTATTCGAATGGGATCACCAATGAAACCTACTGTCACATTATGAAAGTAGTTCTATAGTTATATAAACATAAGACAATTGATTTAAGAACTGTAGAGTAAGCACTTTCTACTAGTATTTAAACCTCTTAAAATTTCTCGTGTAATTCCGTAACCAATAGTCATGCTGCCATTACTGTATATATGTTTTATTAAATAAATCACAAATTGGATTCATCAAAAGAAATAGTTTAACTCTATTCGTGAATATTTTAATTTTAAATGGAGAATATAAAAAAATTACCATTTAAAATATTCACCAATAGAGTTAAACGATTTCTGTTGATGAATCCAATTTATGGAATAGAAGAGTTCTATGACGTAGTTGACAATATGCTTGATTAGCAACTATGTATTCTTATGAGTGAAATAGTATTAGTAAATAGTAGAGTGAAATATTGTAATGAAAATAAGTATATTTTCATGTTTATAATTTATTGTAATGACTTCTTGCTTGTAATTATGATTCAATCTATCATTGACATTTGTAATGCAATTGATGTTCTCAATTAGCTGCTGCAATAAAATATATTGACTTGAAATCATTTTAAAAAGTGAGTTGCGCGGTCGTTTATCTTATCTTATGACAAGATATGTTCTTGTGAAAGGAATATTAAGCTGTTTCCATAATTTTCACTAACCTGTATAGTTGGAATTAATTATGTATTATTTTAAAAAATAAGAATACATTTTAGTGAAAAGAAGCAGTGACTGACCGACATAACCGGTGACCACAACCGCCGTCCCCGTCACATTCCTGGCCACCTCGGCACCCTTGGCGAGGCCAGGCGACACCTGGCGGGGCGTGGGGTCGGGGGTGATCTTCTCCAGCAGCCGGGGAGTGCTACTGTTGATGTACTCGCTTGCCTTCTCCGCTCCCCGTACCAGTCCTGAAGATATGTACTGCGCACCTGACGAAATATACGAGCCAAGTCTTGACTCTGGTACATAACACACATTTTGTTATAGGTACATGTTATTCCATGGAGATTGCATAAAAATAATGGAGGGAGAAAACAAGAAGAACAAAGATTTAATAAAACAACTATAGTGAGGTCCACGTTATAATGGCAGTGTTTGATTAGCAATGGTATTGCTATCCTTCTCTATCATTCAACAAAGCGGATAGCGCTATCTCTTTCTCGCTTGCGAAAGCAAAGCGACTCTGTAGCCAGACCGCCTTTTAACAATGTAGAATTAATAATAATTAACGAAATATTTCATCTTAATTATGAAAATTCATTATGAAACTATTGAAAAATATAATTTCTCGCTTAATCTATATATATAAAAATGAATGTCTGTGTGTTAGTTTGTTTATTTGTTCCCTATAGACTCGAAAACTACTTGACAGAACGGCATGAAACTTTGGGAATATGTTGTGTGAATATTGGGGATGGTTTCTGACCAGAAATTTTAATAGGGGGGCTAATAATAATATTATATATTAATCCATTTTACAGACCTATGTTTTCGAAATTGTCGGCCGAGCGGCTAACGTAGAACGGGAAGATCATCATGGTTCAAAATCATGTTGTGATAATATGATTTAGCATCTAAACTTACCAGCTGTAATAAACACGTCACTCTGTGATAAAATTGTCTACTAGTATTAAAACGATAGTTTTCAGCACATAGGAAGTGCGTATTGAGATGTAAATAAAAATATTGATTGTCAGATAAATTTTATGATTCACCAAATAAAGTCAAGTGTGACATGACAAGAGATACATTGACTTTTTGGTGGTACGAAGTTCGCCGGGTAAGCTAATAAAGTATACAGTAGAAGCTCTCTTAACCGACCTCGGATCAACCGTCTGTCGGATTAACCGACCGTTTCCAGGAATATACAAACTTCCGCTGCTGCTGCGATAACGATCCAAAAATAACTTTCATGTTTCAACAGGTCGAACATATGATTCCGTAGCAAGTCAAAATTCAGTCAGTTGCTCTCAATATCATGTGCGGGCAGTTTCTAGTGTGGTAACTGTGTTTGCAAACTTTGATATTTAACAGTTTTTGATACCGTAATTGTTTTTTAATTGTTTATGTAATTGACTTTGTTAGTGTAAAGAACAGTAGTGTAAAATGAGTGGTGTTAAACGTAAGAGACTGGTTGTGACGATGGAACAAAAACTAAAAGCAATAGAACGGCTTGATAAAGGGGAATCTGTTAAAAGCATTAGCGATGAACTCGGTGTCGGTGTTACAACGGTCAAGGACTGGAAGCGTAATAAAAAATCCATTCAGGACTACTGCACCCAAATTGAATCCGAGAAAATCTTAATCTCTCGTTGCACTTTAAAGAAACCTACAAACGAGATTGTTGACGATGCATTATGGTTGTGGTTTACTCAAGAGCGGCGGAAAGGTACACCGATTAGTGGGCCAATTTTGAAGGAAATGGCGATGGCGTTACACGCTAAAATTGAAAACTGCGGGACTTTCACGGCGAGTGACGGTTGGCTAGCACGATGGAAGAAACGTCATGGTACCCATTTTCTGAGTATATGCGGTGAAAAACTGTCAGCCGACCCAGGTGCATCTGCAGGAACAGTTTTTAAAAGCTTTTTTTAACGTGTTTGAATGATTTTAACACCTATTACGACTATTTACAATATTATTCGGTTTAACCGACCTTTTTCGTTATCCGACCACGGTCCGGTCCCGTAGGGGTCGGTTAAGAGAGCTTCTATTGTAATTGATTATTTTAAACAAGAATGAACAGTAAATATTGCATCAATGAACCTATATCAGCTACCGTATATAGAAGGCTTTGACAAGACAGAGGGTCGGTAACATTGTTCTCTTATCTTTATCCAATGCCATTATAACGTGGACCTCACTATGGTGGTAACGTGTCAATAACAATAATGTTTTGTGTTGAGTGCCAGAGTCAAGCTAGCTAAACACACACATCGATTTTTGACGTACGATATTTTGCCGTCCTTATGAATTCTATCAGATTGATCGGAACTTGACTAACATCAGCTGTTTAATCTAATATCCTATCATATTAAGCGAGCAATTTCTAAATATTTGTATATTTCTATATCTGGTTATTTATGTTCAACGGATCTACAAAACGGCTCTAACGATTATCACGAGATTTGGAACATAGCAGGTTTATGATATAAAAATTCGATTGCACTAGGTCTCATCCCTGGGAAAACTCGCTGAAGAACATGAAAAGGATAATAATTATTTATCCTTGGGGAAACAGCTGATAATTTCGTCGTCTGTCGATAACAGAAGATGCGTGTGTGTGAGAGAGATATAGAATTATTTCCAGCTGTAAAATCTAGAGATTTTAATCGACTTGATCAAAATAATATGACATGGTATATCATTCTAAATTAGAGTATATCATAATTTTCAAAGTTAATCATTATTTCACTGTTTTAAGTGATTAGTGAGTGCTAATTTTTATTCAATTTGGTTTATAAACAATCTAAATTGGTACTTTTCTGTTTGGATTGGAAATTGGACCTGAATTCAAGTGTATGGAACATAACCTACTTTTTTGACTAATTATAGTGTATAAATCAAAATTCGGAGAAGAAACAGTTTTGGGCTTTGCATATTAGTCCTTCCCCAATCATTTTAAAGAATTGTGTTTTGTTTATCAATAAATAAAGAACGAGCGAAGCTCGGTACCCCGATATTAATTTATAAGGACGGCAAAAAATGGTACGTCCAAGAGTCGATGTGTGTGTAACTAGCTTGACTCTGGCACAGAACAAATATCATATATTGTTATTGACACGTCACAAATAATGTGATAAAATTAAAATAATTAGGGGGTGGACATAAATTTAATGAAAACAATAGTGAAAAATTCAGGAAATTCATGACCGACTGACTTAAGATTGCGCACCTGAGGAAATCAAAGAGCCAAGTCTTAACTCTGGTACAAAACAATCATCATATTGTTATTGGCACGTCACACATTTAATTCAATGCAAATCATATGTAAACTATTTGAATGTGAAACTACTCAAAACAACTAATTTATTAAAACAATTCAAGATACTAGTATCGGTTGTCACACCATTATCAATCTTAATACCACATCCACACGTTGGTCCAAAGCGTACAAGTGTGTATAGCAGGTTCAATGCGACCAAGCTTACTAGCTGGGCTAGCTTACTGGGCCAATATTACTAATAAACATTATTATTAGATACATAATTATGGTAAATAATGAACTTAACATGCATACATTGCGTTAAAATTTATATGCATTCAACAGAAACATTCTCATGCCAAAGTTGAAAAATCAATAGTTATCTTTGATTAATTTAGATCTCAAATCCTTGAAAATTATGCCTGCAGTAAATTCAGCCCTAATTTCGCAAGCTATGCTCCTTATTTACTTTAAAAATAACAGTAGCCTATTGCAGAACAAATCAAAATGTTTAATATGAAATTCAATAGATGAAGTAGCAATTTTGATAGTTGACATGTTGGGTTATTATTTCAATCAAATATATTATTATCTGTCTTGAATGTTTCATAGCGATATCTATAGTGAAAATCAAGGATTCAGAATTGGCGAATTCACAAGCTTTTCATCAAGCAATAATTTTAAAAATATGCATCACACATGCTATTGTGTAATAAATAGAACCAGAATTCATTCTAAGGCGGGATGCACACCAGAGAAACGCGTTTCGTGAAAAAAGTTTCAGGAAACGTGAAACGGAAGTTGCTCGCAATCGACTGATGAGATTAAGCAGGGAACGTTTCTTTTGTATGCATGCGCGAGTGAAACGGATTGCATGAAACAAGTTTCATGAAAGAGGGCTTCACGAAATGCGTTTCTCTGGTGTGCATCCCGCCTTAATCTCCAGAATTCTCCAAGGTAGATGGAATCTAAGAGAAAAGATAAAAATAACTATATTTCTATCTTATGCTATCTTTTCTCTACAATGGAATACATTCTATTAGTCTATCTACCTTGAAATTCTCTTCTAGTTTCAAATAGCATAACTCGATAAACTGCCTTAGTCGATACACTTTGAATAAGAAAAATCCAAATGCCTAATCTTTCTTTATTGCGTTCTAGTGTTTCCAACATATTTCACAACTAAATGTGGGATAATTAGAAAAGGAATTTATTCTAACTGGGTAGAATTCTCCAAGGTAGATGGAATCTTAGAGAAAATATAGCTTACGATAGAATAAACTATTTTCCATATTATATGCTATATGAAAGATAACATAACTATAATTCTATCTCTTTTCTGTATAGGGCTACTTGTAATAGAAATATAAAGAAAATAAAAATCTCAGTACATGTTTATCTCAGTAAATATTTTATCACTACATGTTTCGGACATTTATGCCATTTTCAAGTGATAGATCACTTGTACATGTTTATCTCAGTAAATATTTTATCACTACATGTTTCGGACATTTATGCCATTTTCAAGTGATAGATCACTTGTACATGTTTATCTCAGTAAATATTTTATCACTACATGTTTCGGACATTTATGCCATTTTCAAGTGATAGATCACTTGTACATGTTTATCTCAGTAAAATTTTATCACTACATGTTTCGGACATTTATGCCATTTTCAAGTGATAGATCACTTGTACATGTTTATCTCAGTAAATATTTTATCACTACATGTTTCGGACATTTATGCCATTTTCAAGTGATAGATCACTTGTACATGTTTATCTCAGTAAATATTTTATCACTACATGTTTCGGACATTTATGCCATTTTCAAGTGATAGATCACTTGTACATGTTTATCTCAGTAAATATTTTATCACTACATGTTTCGGACATTTATGCCATTTTCAAGTGATAGATCACTTGTACATGTTTATCTCAGTAAATATTTTATCACTACATGTTTCGGACATTTATGCCATTTTCAAGTGATAGATCACTTGTACATGTTTATCTCAGTAAATATTTTATCACTACATGTTTCGGACATTTATGCCATTTTCAAGTGATAGATCACTTGTACATGTTTATCTCAGTAAATATTTTATCACTACATGTTTCGGACATTTATGCCATTTTCAAGTGATAGATCACTTGAAAATGGCATAAATGTCTGAAACATGTAGTGATAAAATATTTCAAAAAAAGGGTACTGAGATTTTTATTTTCTTTATATCTATAATTCTATCTTATTTCAATATCTCTATGAGGGAATACATCCTATAAATATTCTATCTACCTTGAAATTCTCTTTTAGTTTCAAATAGCGAAAGTCGATAACTGCATTAGTCGATACACTAAAAAACCCCAAACGCCTATTCTTCAGAATGCACTCTAGTTTTTCCAACACTAGTAAAATCTACAACTAAATATTTGCTTGAAATTCAAGAATTAGTTGAAACATTATTATTAGATACATAATTATGGTAAATAATGAACTTAACATGCATACATTGCGTTAAAATTTATATGCATTCAACAGAAACATTCTCATGCCAAAGTTGAAAAATCAATAGTTATCTTTGATTAATTTAGATCTCAAATCCTTGAAAATTATGCCTGCAGTAAATTCAGCCTAATTTCGCAAGCTATGCTCCTTATTTACTTTAAAAATAACAGTAGCCTATTGCAGAACAAATCAAAATGTTTAATATGAAATTCAATAGATGAAGTAGCAATTTTGATAGTTGACATGTTGGGTTATTATTTCAATCAAATATATTATTATCTGTCTTGAATGTTTCATAGCGATATCTATAGTGAAAATCAAGGATTCAGAATTGGCGAATTCACAAGCTTTTAATCAAGCAATCATTTTAAAGAATTGTGTTTTGTTCATCAATAAATAAAGAACGAGCGAAGCTCGGTACCCCGATATTAATTTATAAGGACGGCAAAAAATGGTACGTCCAAGAATCGATGTGTGTGTAACTAGCTTGACTCTGGCACAGAACAAATATCATATTGTTATTGACACGTCACAAATAATGTGATAAAATTAAAATAATTAGGGGGTAGACATAAATTTAATGAAAACAATAGTGAAAAATTCAGGAAATTCATGACCGACTGACTTAAGATTGCGCACCTGAGGAAATCAAAGAGCCAAGTCTTAACTCTGGTACAAAACATTCATCATATTGTTATTGGCACGTCACACATTTAATTCAATGCAAATCATATGTAAACTATTTGAATGTGAAACTACTCAAAACAACTAATTTATTAAAACAATTCAAGATACTAGTATCGGTTGTCACACCATTATCAATCTTAATACCACATCCACACGTTGGTCCAAAGCGTACAAGTGTGTATAGCAGTTCAACGCGACCAAGCTTACTAGCTGGGCTAGCTTACTGGGCCAATATTACTAATAAACATTATTATTAGATACATAATTATGGTAAATAATGAACTTAACATGCATACATTGCGTTAAAATTTATATGCATTCAACAGAAACATTCTCATGCCAAAGTTGAAAAATCAATAGTTATCTTTGATTAATTTAGATCTCAAATCCTTGAAAATTATGCCTGCAGTAAATTCAGCCCTAATTTCGCAAGCCATGCTCCTTATTTGCTTTAAAAATAACAGTATTGCAGAACAAATCAAAATGAAATTCAATAGATGAAGTAGCAATTTTGATAGTTAGTTGGCATGTTGGGTTATTATTTCAATCAAATATATTATCTGTCTTGAATGTTTCATAGCGATATCTATAGTGAAAATCAAGGATTCAGAATTGGTGAATTCACAAGCTTTTCATCAAGCAATAATTTTAAAAATATGCATCACACATGCTATTGTGTAATAAATAGAACCAGAATTCATTCTAAGGCGGGATGCACACCGGAGAAACGCGTTTCGTGAAAAAAGTTTCAGGAAACGTGAAACGAAAGTTGCTTGCAATCGACTGATAAGATTAAGCAGGGAACGTTTCTTTTGTATGCATGCGCGAGTGAAACGGATTGCATGAAACAAGTTTCATGAAAGAGGGCTTCACGAAATGCGTTTCTCCGGTGTGCATCCCGCCTAACTGGGCAGAGTTCTCCAAGGTAGATGGAATCTAAGAGAAAAGATAAAAAAAACTATATTTCTATCTTATGCTATCTTTTCTCTACAATGGAATACATTCTATAAATAATAGCCTATCTACCTTGAAATTCTCTTCTAGTTTCAAATAGCATAACTCGATAAACTGCCACAGTCGATACACTTTGAATAAGAAAAATCCAAATGCCTAATCTTTCCATATTGCGCTCTAGTGTTTGCAACATATTTCACAACTAAATGTGGGATAATTAGAAAAGGAATTTATTCTAACTGGGTAGAATTCTCCAAGGTAGATGGATCTTAGAGAAAAAAGCATACGATAGAATAAACTAAGTTTATATTCCATATTATATGCTATATGAAAGATAACATAACTATAATTCTATCTTATTTCAATATTTCTCTTTGATGAGATACATTATAAATGAATATTTCATCTACCTTGAAATTCTCTTTTAGTTTCAAATAGCGAAAGTCGATAACTGCATTAGTCGATACACTAAAAAACCCCAAACGCCTATTCTTCAGAGTGCACTCTAGTGTTTCCAACACTAGTAAAATCTACAACTAAATATTTGCTTGAAATTCAAGAATTAGTTGAAACCAACCCAGTTAGAATTGAACGATTACAGAACAACTCACATGCGACCATGCAATCACCACAAAAGAAGAAAGAACAAAGTTTAAAGTGGAAAGAAGAAAAATAGAGAAATGAATAATAGAAAAAGTGAGGAAAACAATATAAGAAGGTCGAAGAGATCTTGCTTTTGAGTAGAAGATTATCGATATAAATCGAAGATTCATCATTCAACACACATCACAAAAGAGAAGCATAGAGATAAAAAGAATGAAGAGAAGAAAAAGAAAGTGATTGAGAGTGTAGCTTTATTACCATTTGATACAGTATTCGGAAAATCCACCACAAGAAAAATATACAGATTTAGGACAGCTTCCACCACCGTTGAAAGAGTTTTTCTTCGCCAAATAACGCACAATATGCGAAAAATACACAAAAAAATCACAAGAAAATTAATAAAACAATATTGGAACTTGAAGTACCCTTTTTTATCTAATAATTAATTTATTATTTAATAAAAGTACTTCAAGTTTCAATATTGTTTTATTAATTTGTAAAAGTAGCCCATTCAAGTGAAGTGTTTTTATCACAAGAAAAATATACAAATTCAGGACAGCTTCCACCACCGTTGCAAAAGTTTTCTTCACCAAGTTCCGCTGAAAATATGTAGCGATTTACAACATTCTAGCAGAGCTTATATTCAACAATAAGTGGTACAAAGATAATCCAAACCATTTTTACAAGAACCAATACAGTAGCAAATCTGAATTATTATGAGGTAGAATTAAATAAAAGAATAACTTGACAAAAAATGTTCCATATTAAACGTTTTTGAAACTCTTTGGCCCAGTTGCACAAAAACCTGTAAAAATGTAATCATAATTTTGCAAATGTCATGTGAACCAATCAGAGAAGGCTTTTCCGCGAAGAAGTCTTCTCTGATTGGTTCTCCTGACCTGTGATCATGATTAAAATTTAACAGGCTTTTGGGCAACTGGGGCTTTAAATGTTGATGGAGTGAGCCAATTTCATCGGCGAACGAATTTTTGTCAGATTTACATCAAACTTTCAGCATTCCTTATGCATTCAACAAATGCTGACAGTTTGAAGTGAATCTCACTATTAATATTTATAAATACTCCAAGAATATTGGTACAAAATAGTAAAATTTTTGATTGGCGTTGCTCTTCTTGAAATATTCTTTCAATGGTTATCGTCAAACAGACAAACACCAAACAGATGACAAATGTCATGAAGGAAGAACTTAACAAGAGTTTTTTTACGGATTTAACGTTTTTAAGAGCCGGTTTCGAGTTCGGGATTTAGTTAAGTTCTAGACTTTAAACAGCTGGAGTCAAAAAATTGGCTTTCCGAAACAGGGCGTAGTCGTAGTCCTTGTCATAGTCACGTTTAAATTTAATTTCGAAAAACTAGAAAATTGAACACAAAACAAAGAGAAAATAGTGTAGAATTCCAACTATTTTGAATTATTTAGGAATGTTTGATTTCTTTAAGGAAAAACGTTTCCAATTATAGAAATGAGAAGATAAACATTTACTTTGCAGCAACGATTTACTGCGTTTACGCCCCGTTTTGGAAAGCCAATTTTCTGACTCCAGCTGTTTGAAAGTCTAGAACTTACCTAAATCCCAAGCTTGGAAACCGGCCCTAAGTGCTGTTTGCACAGTTTCAGTTTGAACTATATTTCATTTTAAACTGGATTAAATCCAATCTAGTTCGTTATAATGTGGTTCATTTCGAGTTTAAGCCACCATCTGATTAAATTCAGTTCAAGCTTTGACTGTGCAAACGGCCCTAAGACAAATTTCGATTGTTACCGTATTTGCTTACAAACACCAAACATGATTTGAGTTACACTAAAGCTGCGTTTACACCCAAAACAAAATGTTAATAACTTAATACTAATAGATTCTATTAGATTGAACATGACTTATCATACACATGATGAACATATGTGTTTGTCAAGGTCCGTTCAATCTAATAGAATCTATAAGGACGGAAAATAAACATTTTGTTAATAACTTGATCCTTATAGATTCTATTAGATTGAACATAACTTATCATATACATGATAAACATATGTGTTTGTCAAGTTCCGTTTAATCTAATAGAATCTATAAGGACGGAAAATAAACATTTTGTTAATAACTTGATCCTTATATATTCTATTAGATTGAACATAACTTATCATATACATGATGAACATATGTGTTTGTCAAGTTCCGTTCAATCTAATAGAATCTATAAGGATTAAGTTATTAATAAAATGTTTATTTTTCCGTCCTTATAGAGTCTATTAGATTGAACGGAACTTGACAAACATAACTTGTTCATCATGTGTATGATAAGTTATGTTCAATCTTATAGAATCTAAAAGGACGGAGAAATGAACATTTTGTTAATAACTTTTTGTGTAGTTGAGGAGTTGATATTGTGGTAATTATTATTATTATTATTATTATTCATCATTTACAATCAACTTAAGGACAAAGAAACAGACTACAGTCCAAAACTTCTTTTCATCCCAATTTCATAAAATAAATTGTCCAAATAAAGGTTATGTGCGATTAATGTTATTGATATTGTCAAAAAAACACAGATTTATTGATACTTGGGATACCGGTTTCGGTCTCTGAACTTATCAGAGTTTATCAGACTTATCTGAGTTTATCAGAGATTGACAATGGTGTAATAACCGAAACCGGTCTTTCTAAGTATCAATAAATCTGTGGTTTTCTGACAATTTCTTAGTCTTTTTCATTCAATTTTGTTAATAACTTTGGTGTAAACGCAGCTGAACTCACTACATTGGCTCAGAAACTTTAACGAATTACAATTTATCCACAATTCAGACCAACTACTGCATTGATCACATTATCTTTGCACCACTTATGTGAACCTTAAGCAAATTATTCATCATCAATGGACAATAGACACCTAAAGATTTATCATCAAAATTCATCACACCTGGAGCTCTGTATTTGGAGGCCAGCACAAACCGCTTTCCCCTCCTCTTCCCCTGTCCACCGCTGCTGCTGCTGCTCTTACTGTTGCTCCTCTTGTACTCCTCCTTTCTCCTCCTCTTCTCCTCTTTGTACTCCTCCTTTCTCCGTCTCTTCTCCTCTTTCGGATCCAGTGCTACCTCCTCTGCTTCTTCCACGGTATCCTCAGAGTCACTGCTTCCTTCAGTGCTACTACTTTCGTCACTATCTTCCTCTTCCTCCTCCTCCTTCTCTCCCTTCTCCTTCTTCTCTACCTCCTTCTCCTTCTTCTCCATCTCCTTCTCCACCCTCTTCTCCACCAACAACTTCTGCGGTTTCTCTTCCTCAGCAACAACCATTTCAGAAGGTTTCACTCCCAACACAGTCCTGTAGTTCCCAAAAACTGGAACACCATACAGATGTTTACTATGCCTACTCTTCGGAAGCAGATCGTATCCATGATGTTTCTTCCCCCTGTGTCTACGATGGGAGTCCTTGGAGGATGACGTCACTGATTCTCCGTCATCAACAGCATCCTCATCATCGTGATGTCGCCGATGATGTCTTCGATGCCTGCGATGAGACTTTTTCTCGGCATCTTCGGGGTCTCGGTGTGATCTCTTCTTGTGACGATGCTTATCTAGATTAAAAAGCGTTAATAAAATCAACAAAAAGTAACTAAAAACGTGTTATGGACAACGAAATAATACACAGGCTTGGATTGTTATATAATGTTTTAATGGTGTAAGCATGTGACCAACCTCCGATAAGTGAAATATTGTGATTTGGTGGTATACACAGACTGTTGCAACATAGGAAATTCGTTATTAAAGGGACTAAAGTTCTAGATAAAACTGAATAATACAAAGGCTTCAATCGTTAGATACTGTTTAATAATGTAAGCATGTGTCCAACCTCTGATGAGTGAAATATTGTGAAAAAATTTGGTGACACACTAAGACTGTTCCAACATAGGAAATTCGTTATTAAAGTGACTTAAGTTCTAGATAAAACGAAATAATACAACTTCAATCGTTAGATACTGTTTAATAATGTAAGTATGTGTCCAACCTCTGATGAGTAAAATATTGCGATTTGGTGGCATACACAGACTGTTGCAACATAGGAAATTCGTTATTAAAGTGACCAAAGTTCTAGATAAAACGGAATAATACAAAGGCTTGATTGTTAGATACAGTTTTAATGATGTAAGCATGTTACCAACCTCTGATGAGTGAAATATTGTGATAAAATTTGGTGGCATATAAAGACTGTTGCAGCATAGGATATTCCTTATTAAAGTGACCAAAGTTCTAGATAAAACGAAATAATACAAAGGCTTGAATCGTTAGATACTGTTTAATAATGTAAGCATGTGTCCAACCTCGGATGTGTGAAATATTGTAATCGAATTCGATGGAATATACAGACTGTTGCAACATAGGAAATTCGTTATTAAAGTGACTTAAGTTCTAGATAAAACGAAATAATACAAAGGCTTCAATCGTTAGATACTGTTTTATAATGAAAGCATGTGTCCAACCTCGGATGTGTGAAATATTGTAATCAAATTTGGTGGCATATAAAGACTGTTGCAGCATAGGAAATTCGTTATTAAAGTGACTGAAACTCTAGATAAAACGAAATAATACAAAGACTTCAATCGTTAGATACTGTTTAATAATGTAAGCATGTGTCCAATATTGGATGTGTGAAATATTGTATTCAAATTTGGTGGCATATACAGACTGTAACTTGGGAAGTTCCTTATGAAGGAGTTTATCTACCGTATTCATTTATTTTATTTATTGGATAAAGAAAATAGATAACATATTCAGGAAAGAAAAACAGGTTGGTTATTGCCAAAAACTTCTTCTAACAAAGTTTGACGTCAGATATCTTTATTTTGTAGATTTGACATTAGACACTGGTGGGCATTCTGAGTGATCAGACTCCAAGAAATTGGAGGAAATCGGGAACTCGATACTCTTAGTAATCTGATTACTCTTAGAAATCGTAGAATAGGACATTACAAATGTTGTATAATGTTTGACTATTATTCAAGTTTTGACAACTATTCAACAATTCAATATTCAAGTTTTTTGGAGCATTAAAGTGAATTTCAATTTGATTTAAACGGTGGAATAAGTACATTTGAAAGAATGCTAATTTTCCCGGAGAAAAAATGAGAAAAAGCGGTTTGAAATTTGAAGAATAGAATTTTTTCAAGTTAAAGCCCTAATAAAAAACTACAAAATATCTAACAAGAAATAAAATTACATTTATCTTGTTTGAAATGTTTTTCTCTTTCCAACAATACCCTTGAAATTGAAATTTGACCAGTAGTTTTCGAGTTATTGAGTATTTAATGACCAGAAGTGGGCATAAGTCCTAACTCCGCCTAATAAAGAATTTTTTCATTTTCATTTTCATATTCTGAAAATATCAAAAAGTCTATATATCTCGAAAACTAAGGTCGATAGGAAAAAAGTTTACTGAGCATTTTTTGTCAGAAATGTCGAGTAGAATCTATGGTCAACGGCTGTTACAACCTTGGTGGGACACCCTATATATACATACGGTTTCTAATTGTGTGAAAGAGTTATAATACATTTTTAGAGAAAAGACCGGAAGAGTGTTAATATGTTCTGTGGAACTTTGGATAGCCATTTATAAGACAAAATTATTGTTAGACAATTTTAGACACTCAAGTCAATATTATAAACAATACAGTAGTATTGCTTTGCAATTAAAAATGATAAGAGGATTGATGTAGTGAATAATTTTACTAATTAATATAAACTTTTACAATGAAACTGGAAGTTTTGAGATAATTGTAACGGTTTTGCGGTTCATGAGAGGTTGGCTACATCTGGATCTAAAGCATGTTTAAATTGTTAATAAACAAGCAATAAAACACAGAACAAAAAATACACAAAATTAGAGACAATCACAGAACTAGGACAACACAAAAATCCAACAATACAAGCACAAAATTACAAAACAATACATTCGGAAACATAAGACAGGACAAAACACATTCTAACAACATAACAACAAAGTCTTTCAAATCCATGTTGCTTGGATTAGTTTCAAATCCCAAAACGAGCTTTAATATCACAAATTAATATACTCACTCAACATAATTACGTTGACATAATAGCATAGTTGTCTATTTGACTTGATTTGCTTGATAGTATTTCAACACACTCTAATTGCATGATGTAATGCCTGCGGCCTGTGCACATCATAAACCTATTTTCTTTTTATTTTTGTTCTTCTTATTTTTTTTCATTTTCTTCAAATTTCAAAACATTTCCTGATTATTCTTCTTCAATCACTTCCCTTCTTTGATTCTTTTGTTTCTTTCCAAATTTAGAACTATATAAAATATATTTCACATCATCCGGGACTCTTTAAATATAATTTATTAAACTTGAATTTTAAAAAACACATTTGAAGTAAAAATACACTTACTTTTGTAGTGACGATCGTTTCGACTTGTTGGTCATCATCAGACGGTCGAAACGATCGTCACTACAAAAGTAAGTGTATTTTCACTTCAAAAGTGTTTTTTAAAATTCAAGTTTAATTTTAACAGTGAAAAAGTATGGATACACAACATTATAATTTATTGTTTGATAATCACAATGAAATGAACTACTACTTATTATACAGAAAATTGATTCATATACGTTGAAAAATCTAAATCATTTGTAATTATTGATACTTTATTTGAACCAGGACCTCTGATATACCTCCTCCAGGACCTTGTATATAGGAGGTCCTATTCTAACTATCCAATGCCAATCAAATTGGCATTAGTTCCTTTTAATGTGAAAACATGTTTTTTTAAATAATCATTAAATTATTTGATTAATTACAATACTCAGGGTTGTCACCCATTTCAAAATAAAAAATCATGAGTAATTCCCGATTTTCCAGAGTAAAATTTCAAATTTTCCAGGTAGAGTATCCGCAGTATTTGAGGAACAAGATACATTCGTAAAGAATTTATTTTGGAAATTTTCAGTTTGATCTTCCATGAAGAATTATAGCAAATAGCATATTTAATTTCAAAATATATTGATAATTTTTGACATGACAAGAATATCGATTTTTTAGATTTTTTATGTTAGGTAGTTCAAAAACATTGCCAATTATTATTGCTAGCCATCAAGTATATATTTTTTTTTATTTGAGTTTATTGCTGCTATACACTTCTTTACTAAATTGATTGAAATATATGAAAAATTCATGAGTAATTGGAAAAATTCATGAGGAATTCACGGTATTTTTACCGGTTAGTAAAATCATGAGAAATTCAAGGTTCTCCCGTTTTTCCCGGTAGGTGGCCACCCTGAATACTCCTACAGTATAACGTGGGAGAAGATAATAACTTTTCATCATCCATGTGAATGGTGCAATAATTATATAAGAAGTAATTTTACAAAAAGTAGAGGGTGATTGCAAAGTGAAATTGAATGTTTTGTGTTTGAACAGTGCCCTGTAATGAAAAATCAGTTGCAAAATTGACTTTCTCAGTGACATTTCACAAGAGCGAGGTATCATTCAAATGGATCTGTGCAAAAAAAAAATAATTACAGAATTTATTTAACTAAAACGATTTTTTCAGAATAAAAAAAATTAATTTCACTAGAGGGAGGTATCATACAAATGGATCTGTGCAAAAAAGCAATAATTACAGAATTTATTCAACTAAAACGATTTTTTCAGAATAAAAAAATCAATCTCACAAGAGGGAGGTATAATTTAAATGGATCTGTGCAAATGGGCAAAAATTACAGAAATTATTCAACTAAAACGATTTTTTCAGAATAAAAAAAATGAATTAATAATAGCTATTAATAGCTATTAATCACGAGGGAGGTATCATTCAAATGGATCTGTGCAAAAAAGCAATAATTACAGAATTTATTCAACTAAAACGAATTTTCCAGAATAAAAAAATCAATGAATAGCTAGCTAGCTATTAATACATTCATTTTTATAATGATCCACTTGAACAGGTTTTTTAGTCTGTCCAATGAATAAATTTTTAATCTGAACAATAAAGAGTATTTTGAAGCCTATATTAGGCCTGTATTGAATAGTAATGTCTAATGAAATATTTGAAACTGATGATAGGTTTTACAAACAACTTGTAAAAATTTGGGAGAAGACAGTTTTGGGCTATGCCTGTTGTCTACTCCCAATCATATTATATATTAAAACTATGAATTGTGATTGTCAATGAAATAAATAAATAAATAGGTTACAAATCAATACGAAAATAGAAAAATATTCAGAGCTCGAATTTGAATATCAAACTACTACGTACTTCTACAAACACACAATCTACACACTAACTTCTACTCACTAATATGGAATACCAAACATTCAACACGTAATACATCCACATAAAATCATTCTATCTACAAAGTTTAAGAGCGGTAATCTGAATAAAATAGCTGAGAAATCTGTAGGTGTACTCACTCATCATCAACGTGATTCTCATTAGAGAATCATTCTTAAAAATGAATAATCATTCTTGAAAATTAAAAAAATCGTCATTTAAAAAAATTTAGATAAAAAATATTCTTGGAAATTTAGAAAAAGTATTCATTCTAGAAAATTTAGGGAAATAATGCCTGAGACCTAAGTTTGATTGAGGCAATCATAGTTTACCTGACACAATAGACAGTGAAACAACCGCCGAGTTGGTCTCATTGAGAATTCAGAGAAGAATGAATAATCATCCTTAAAAATCAAGATAAGAGTATTCATTCTAGTAAACTTGGGGAAATAATACCTGAAACCTAAATTTGATTGAGGTAATCATAGTTTACCTGACACAATAGACAGTGAAACAGCCGCCGACTTGGTATCATTGAGAATTCAGAGAAGTATGAATAACCATTCTTGAAAATTTAGAAAAAGTATTCATTCACATAATACCTGGAACCTGGATTTGATTAATTTGTGGCTATAGTTTACCTGACACAATAGACCTGGAGACAGCCGCCGATCTGGTCTCATCGCGCTTAACGCGGTGACGGGGCGGGGCGATCGGCTCCGTGGTCACAATGCAGTGCAAAATGTCCTCCAACAGATTGTACACCGATTTGTCAGCATCCGGTGGTAGCATAATCCCCACGGCTGATCCTGTAATTCACAAAATATTCAATTAGATTTCAGGTACTTCAGTTTTTTATTTTATAGAAACCATAAAGATATGAAGGATATGTGAACGAAACTATTAAATTGTCGTGTTAGTCGACTAGCATCTTGATGCTATAGTGAGGTCCAGGTTATGGCAGTTATTGGCAGTGGAGAAAGATAGGAGAACAACTTTGTTGATCCTCAGTCTTGTCAATGCCTTCTATAGATGGTATCTGATACAGGTTTATTGATGAAATATTAACTGTTCATTCTTGTTTAAAATAATCAAATATATTTTATTGAGCAATAAATTATATTTTCAATAATTTAACAATGAATTTTCATAATAATAAGATGAATTATTTTGTAAATTTATTATTAATTCTACAATGTTAAAAGACGATCTGGCAACAGAGCAAAGCGAGAAAGAGATAGCGCTATCCGCTTCGTTGAATGATAGACAAGGATAGCAATATCATTGCTAAAGAAACACTATAACCATTATAACGTGGCCATTATAACACTATAACCATATAAAGAACCATTATAACGTGGACCTCACTATAGCATAGTTACTATAGTAAGGTCCACGTTATAATGACAGTGGATAAAGATAGAAAAATAGCGATGCCGATTCTCTGAATTAATTAATTATATTTCTACACTGTCAAAAACATAATTGGCATCGTTGTGGACCTAGAAATAGATAGTACCACCGGCTTTGTCGAATGATAGACAAGGATATCAAAACCAAAGTTGATCAAATACTGTCATTATAACGTGGACCTCACTATAATAAAAGTCTCTCTGTTTGGTTGCCATGCACAACAAGCTCTGGCAACGCTGATTACTATAATGAGATTCACACTATAAAGTTGGTAGAAATGATAGGAAGACAAAGTTGCCAACATTTATTTTTCTACCCGCCATCTATAGTAGATAGCTGTGATTCAAGTGAACCCGGTAAATCTGGCCTGATAGATATTGATTCTAATTAATTATGATCAATTCTATCTCAAATATATTTATAAGTATAATATAATATATTATGTATAATTGAGAATTTTCTGGTAGTTCATTACATTTCTTCATAACCTACAAATAATTTGGTGTGTGGAGGTATTAAAATATAGAGCTATCTGCTTTGTCTGATAACAGACAAGTATAGCAAACCAATGTTAAACAGATGATAACTTTATAACCTGATTCTCACGATGGATTGTTGCAGCAGTCAGTTGATTTGATTGCATTTTATACAATGCATTCCGAACTATTTCTTCTAAGGTAACGGTTTTCAACTTTGAATGATCCAACAGTAATATCGTATTTACACGTTATTCGACTAATGGACGATCTAGTTTAATGGAGCCAACAGCATTTCAAGAAATATTCAATGGAAATAACTTGAAATCAAACAGTAATGCAATAATAAGTTTATTCATGGTATGCTACCAAATTTCAAGAAATATTCATTGGAAATAACTTAAAATCAAACAGTAATGCAATAATAAGTTTATTCATTTTATGCTACCAAAAAGTATTTGTTATGCGAGCTACACCAAGTTTACAATATGAATTGGACTGTCTAGACTCTAGTTGACTAGAACCGCAATGGAGAATATAACCAAGATAATCAGTTTACGGCCTGGTTTCTATAACACTGATTTAATCTTATAGACTATTAGATTTATATTAAATTTATAGGGTTAATTGTACATTAGATTTAATAATTTAATGAGTGCCCAAGAAACCGGGCCTAAAGGTCCAAAAGTGATAAAGTGTGATTGATTGATTGAGTACTTTATTTATGTAGATTACAATATATACTGGCTTATACACTTATATACAATAGCTTACAATACAGCAAAATTATAGATGAATTTACATAATATAGACTAAGAAAATAATTATTGAACTGTATATGATATGAAAAAGTAATTTGTAATAAAATAAATATAGATAATTATATTGTTATGCATCTACATAAATTGGCGGAGCTTTGGACATATCAATGTCCATTCTTTGGAAAGAGTATTAAAAATATCCTCCCCACTAACTCTCTACCAAAGTCTGTGAAAGATGGTACTAGATATACTAGTTCACAAGAAATACAATACCGTAATGTGAATACATTTATAAGATGAATAAAGCTGGATTCGCTCACAACAGTGACAGTGAACAGTGAAAATATTATTCCCATAAGTTCTAGGGCCGGTTTCCAAGCTCGGGATTCAGATAAGTTCTAGAATTTAAACAGCTGCAGTCAGAAAATTGGCTTTCCGAAACGTGGCGTAGCACTATCTCCTTAAAAAAAGCCATAGTGCATTCTGCTGACGTCAGCACAGGTAGGGCTCCTACACCAATAAAAACACTAGCTGATATAAATCAACTGAAATCAACAAATTGCTATTGGTGTAGGAACCCTACCTGTGCTGACGTCACCAGAATGCACTATGGCCTTGTTTATTAAGCTGATATAAATCAACTGAAATCAACAAATTGTTATTGGTGTAGGAGCCCTACCTGTGCTGACGTCACCAGAATGCACTATGGATTTATTTACGGAGGTAGTGGGCGTAGTTATAGTCAAAGTCACGTTTAAATTGAAATTCGAAAAACTAGAAAATTGAACACAAAATAAAATAAGGAGAAAATTACTGTATAAAGTTTCAGCTATTTTAAATTATTTAAGAATGTTTCATTTCGTCAAGGAAAAACGTTTCCACTTATAGAAATGAGAGAATAAAGATTAATTTACTGCAACTAGTTACTGCGACCACGCCCCGTTTTGGAAAGCCAATTTTCTGACTCCAGTTGTTTAAAGTTGTAGAACTTACCTAAATCCCGAGCTCGAAAACCGGCCCCTAATGTAATTATTCCCACTCAGAGCGGCGAAGCGAGTATGAAACGTCCCATTAGAACTAATGAGAATAATATTCTCACTGTACTAGACTGATACTGATATGTGGGAATCCAGCTAAAGGAATACAGTTATTTTTATGTAAACACGTGTAGAACACTATAAGACAGGTGCCAATTGAAAAACACCAGCTAGTGATTTTATATAAACAACATTAGACTGTGAGGTCCGGTTGCACAAAAGCCGGTTGAATTTTAATCGTAATTAACTTTACAAGAACCAGAGAAGGCGTTTTTGATAAGATGGAAAAGAAAAAAAAAGAAAGAAAGAAATATTTATTGCCAAAATCATTAAACAAACTTTACAAATGTGAAAATATCAAAATTTTCATATACAATACATTGCAAAAACTTAAAATTAAAATATTTTCAATTTAAAAATCGATTATAATATTATCATTGGCGTTACCAGCAAAACTAAGTAGTTTGAGCGATGGCAACGAGTAATCAGTCGGCTATAATTAGTGGCTTGAGATTCAGTCGAAAATAGAAAAAATATAATAAAGAAAAAAGAAACATATGGAATGTATGAAAAACTAGAAAAAAAATAAAATTTCAATCCGAAAAGACGAAGTACTAAGAGTGAAATACTAAGAGAGCAGAAAAACTAGAATGAATTCATAATAATTTAAAAACTCAAAAGAAAAAGAGATGATTCATGTAATTATTAATCTACAATTCACTGTACATATGTAATCCATTTAGTAACATAATGTAATTCATTTGTAGCATATATGCAATTCCTTTTGTAAGCAAAGAGAGAATTAGAAAAACAATACAATACAGTACACATGACACAAAAAATAAAACTTAAACTCAGAGAGAGAAAATTAATCTGGGAGTATAGCACTACTAATAATAAATTCAGAGGAACTGAGGAAGACAGTATATGTACATCAAATTAAAATATTTTAGGTATGATATCTTCTGTCTTTATCCAGCTTTCAATTTTTAATTTAAGTGCTTTTGTAGGTTTTCCTGCAATGAAATGTTCTGGCATAAAATTAATAAGCTTTCTAATTGGTTCTGGTGGAATTAATCACGGTTAAAATTTTAACCGGCTTTTTTGCAACTGGCACTAAAAAAAATAATCTGATAGAGTACATTGTAATCCTTTAATCCTTTATAGTAATATACAATACTATAGATTAGCCATATTACAACAGAAATATAGTATGATAGGCCGGTAATGATGATGTAATGTAAGTGTATACTACAGGACTGGTGCCAGTTGAAAAACACATGAATAAAGAAATATAATTTAAACTCACTCTCCTTGAAGAGAAAAGGAGATCTTTGTATTGTCATGCTGGTGTTGTAAGAATTCCCGTATGGAGACACTGTCAATTTTCATCAACAATCAAGTAATTAATAGATAATCATAAACATAAATGAATAAGTTAGTAGTATTTACTTATCCATAAATATTATTATTAATTATTGCATTATTGGATCAATTGATCCAAATACTTAAGCCTATTTACAGTGAGAGATCAATAAATACAAATCGTAAATAAGTTAAATCAGACTCATTCGTATTTTTCAAACATTTTTTCCTAAATTTCTCATATAAAGTGAAAACTTGCAATTTTCGTGAGTCATGTGCTACTGCTGAAAAGAATTCAAATTAAGCTATCATTCTAAATGATTAACATCAACGCTTTTTGATGGCTTTTTGACTAACATCAAAGCCAGTATAAGCGACTTGTTGAGAAGTGACCAAGAAGAGTGTCAACGCATGCTTCTCTCTGTATACAGGTAGGGAATGTGGAACTTGGTAATCTTGTCTGTGGTCCTTCGGAATCCAAGTCCCATAGTGCTTATATTTTTGTTGTAGCCAGTGAAGTTTACTGTTATAATATTAAATGTTTTTGATTGGATCGTCCATCGTCATCACCATCATTCATTTTAGGTTTTGGAGAATTAGTATTTAATTGCATCGCTATAGTGTATCTACCTTTTAGTTTTACTAACTTTTTAGTCATTAATTATAACTGGTTGTTTCTGCAGCCAATTATTTGTTTTCTTTCTATATTATCAACATTTATTCATATCATATTTGCAATCTGTCTTTTTCTCAAATTTAGTTTAATATAATATTAATTTTCATAATTTAGTTTTATCGATTTTAAATTCAGCGAATTACGCCAGGCCCTCACAAACACAGGCTTAAGCCTACATGTGAGTCTCTCACAACGTAAGGGTGTATATAAATGTACTGTAACTGTACTGTATTATTTGTAAATTGTAAGAATAAATTGATTTGATTTAATTTTTAATAAAAAACATGCTGTCAGGCTGTCAGTATAAAAACGAATGCCGACAGTTGAAAGTTATTTTCTTTTATACCTACAATAATTATTATTGAAACCTTCATCATAGCGAGAATATCATCCACTATTAATCACAACCTCATCGTCAAATCAGACAGATCTAAAAATCTATTTAGTTTAGTCAAAATATAACTATATAATGCTAGAAACTATAATCATCAGTTTAGAAACCAAACCAGACTAATGCCCGGTTGCAGAGTCGTTACATAAAATCAAACATAGCTATGTGAGACATAGTTTAAAATCACTGACATAAATGGTTAGTCGTTGCACAGTCGTTTGCGGAAGCCCATTTAGCTATATCTCGAATTAGCATCACACATAAGTCACACTGCAGCTCTATTCACTTTTTTCCGTACATGCTTCTATCCAACCAATGTCTTGGCATCGGGCAAAGTTTCAATCGACTTTACTGTGAACAGACCTAAAATACCTCACATAAAATTGAATATCGGGGACCGAGCTTCGCTCTGAAGTACAAAAGCATAAAAAATTAATTACGAAAGAAGAAATTATAATAACATTCATAACATTCATACAGAAATGTTCTATCTAATCACAGTAAATTGAGATTAATTCCCAGAGGAATGCAAAAATTTCCCTCACAAAGGTCCAGTTGCACAAAAGCCGGTTAAATTTTAATCCTGATCAACTTCACGTGAACCAAAATCAGAGAAGACCATTTCAAAAAGATGGATCTACTGGATTTAATCAGGATTGAAAATAACCCGGCTTTTTTCAACCGGCACTAAGTACCTGATTGAATTATTACAAAAGTTCAACAGCTGAGTCATAATTTTGACACAGTCCCACACACATGAACTCGCTCACTCATTTCCATCACCAACAGACGACGAAATAATTATTATCAGCTGTTTATCCAAGAATGAATAATAATTATCCTTTTAATGTCCTTCAGCGAGTTTTCCCTGGGATGAGACCTAGTGCAATCGAATATTTATATCATAAACCTACTATGTTCTGAATTTCGTGAGAATCATTAGAGCCGTTTTCGAGATCCGGTGAAATACAAACATATAAACATCTAAACATCCACACATCTAAACATCCAAACATCTAAACATATAAACAGAAGTTGCTCGTTTAATAGTATAGGATAAACAATATGGCGACTCTTGGCTTTTGGCGAGATTTCTCACCATATTTAGCGATTCGGAGGTTATAAACAACTTAAAAAACATAGGGAGAGAAAAAATAATTTACTTATATACAGATGGTTTTTCGTAAACATCTTTCAAAAAAACTTTAAAATGCATTTGGTGGGAGTAGATATTGGATTTAACAGCACGACTTAGGGCCCATAACTTAACTGACCGTTTTTAGCTATTGGAGACATAAATAAGCTCTTTTTGACGACTCTGCAACGAAATCATGTGTCTAATTGGGCGTTTTTAGTTTTATGGGAGCTATAGTTTACTTTGACATCTGTGCAACGAAAAGTGGAGTTATGGCTTCATAAATAAGTTAAACGCCTGATTTTAACTTTATGTGACGACTCTGCAACCGGGCATAAGTCTGGTTTCTAAAGTGTCCTAGAAACCATACCTAAGAGTGGACCATTGAATGTGAAAAGAATAAATGATTGAGCTTACCATCTTCACCATGCACATCAGGGAGTATGAAGGCGCCGTACTCAGACCTGAAGCAGGGTGAGACGTTGGGGACGAGAGGGTAAAACCAGTCACCAACCTGCAGGTAGAATAATGGCTCTTTGCCCGTGCCATCTGAAACAATATCAGTTCAAAATCATTTATTACATAATAATATAGTACATTTTTTAGAAAAGTTTTCAACATAAAATAACAGATAAAAACACAAGACTATAGTGAGGTCCACATTATAATGGCAGTGGACGATTGACAATACTGTTGCTGTCCTTTTCTATCATACAACAAAACAGATAGCACTATCTCTCTCTCGCTTTGCAATGTTGTCTATTTGCCAGAATATTTTATATTTACTTGTGACAGTGACTGTACAAAACTGAACAAACCATATTCTCAGCCGCCATTTTTTTTCTTCATTCTATCAAAATACTTGAGTACACAAGTCGTATAATTGATTTAAAATGTATTTTTGAAACAATGAAATCATTTTTAAACATTACCTTATGAGAAACACAAATTAAAATACCTGAAATGACATTTTAAAAGTTGATAACTAACCATCCTAGACTTCATCCATGCTTAAGTTAGCCTACCCGTATAGGTTAGACCTACTCGTACCGGTATAAATAATATTGAAAAGTTATTTCAGAATTAATCCATTGAAATTACTTATTTTTAAATTGGATTTCTATTATTTTTAAAGGAAATTGGAATAGAATACCTACCAAATAACTCAATTTCTGTTGTTTTGAAATTCAGATTGTTGTATCACCGCTTTTTAAACTAGCCGCCAATTCAGGTTTGTATAAAAATAAAAATCTGATCTCAGTCATGAAAGCAAATTTTTGAATCAAATTATAAAAAAATATATTTCCTTGATTAATTTGACATTAAATTAATTATTTTATCAAGGAAATGATAATTATTATTAGATTAAATTTAATGGGATGAATTGAGTAACAGCTGTGTACAGTCAGTGGCAAAATGGAGAGGCTTGGCAACGTTTTTCTCCTATCTTTCTTCACTGCCATTATAACGTGGACCTCAATATACCAGTTTCGATGTTTCACATCATCTTCAGGTTTTGAAAATAAAATTCAAATAAAACCTGACTGATCAGAACCAGTAAGTTAGAACCAGATAAAACTATTATACAGAGAAAACTATTCTTATACTATTGTATTAAAAAAATGTTTTATTCTATGGTTAGAACAAAGAACTAATATGAAAAAGAATATATTTAGAAACAAACATATTTTTCGAGTTTCTTTTATTTCTTGAAAGTGGTTTCCATCATTCAGAGAAATTATTGTTACCAATTATAATGTAATTCTGTATGAATGTATTAGTACACTTGGAAAACTACTTCACTTAAACACACTTAACTTACTACTACACTATACTCTGTCCAAACAGGCATGAGCTCTAAAGGATTAGGCCGACCCTCCTACTACTCACACACACAAGCGCAGTCTCCTTTTGTGTGTGTGAGTGAAGGGACGGTCTGCCTACCTGTATACTACGTAGTATACATAGTATATCAATGGCGCAGGTAGGCCGGGCGTGTGTACCTGCGCGGGAGAGCGAGGATCGGTCTTAATCTTTCAGGGCTCATGGCAGTTTGGACAGGCTATAAACTTTAAACACTTTTCTCCTCTTGATGTTGTTCCTATTCCTATCATTAAAAATAATGATTTTATACATTTTCATGTCCTCTGGATGTTGTTTCTATACTACTAATCTAAAATAAAATATTGTTAATCATTCCAAAAGAATGATTATTACTAATATAAGTTTGTGATAACAGTGAATGCGTATAGCTCACAAGTTAGTGCAAGCTTGGTTATGCTTGACCAATCGTGCAGATGAGAAACAAAATCTGGAAGAGCAATAGGAACACTCTCACTGAACGCGTGCAATTGCTGGTTGCGTTTAGTGTGAGCAGCTACATGCAAGTCACAACGCGTTCCAATGGCACTTTTCAAATTTTGTTTTTCGGCTCATGCATGATTCAACTTTTAGAACGTCTTTTTTCCAAGGTAGCCCTGATCACATGAGCAGGAAAATATTGAACTCTCTCCCACCTGTTTTATCTGAGATTGACTCAGAAGTTTTGTTGAATAATAAGTTGAAGGACTGACTGGCTGATCGAAAAATCCTTTTACAGTGTAATGAATTTTGAATTGAGAGGTTTTTAAAATGATGTGATTCTTGTTAACTTGTCATCGTATTGAGTTATTTCTTGTCATTTCTATATCATATTTTTACAATGTAAATGTGACTATGTATTTGACTTGTGTCAATATTGTACTATTGTACAATGCATGACATCAATAAAATTGAAATTGATTTGTACTTATACACATATACGCATTCAATGTGATCACACCCTTATTGAACTACATGTTTCTTTAGAAGAAATTAATAGTCAACCTACTAAGAGAAATATTGCTTTTTGCAGAGAGATCTGTGTCAATATCAATTTTTCAGATGCTGGCTTTCTGATTCAGAGGCCCGGGTTCAAATCCCGGCCCGGGCAAGATATTTATCTCGGGCCACTCCCGTGTTTCGGATGGACACGTTAAGCCGTCGGTCCCGGCTGCCTAAAAAGCAGTCGTCAGGTCATGTCAGAGGCCCTGAAATTGATCAGTTGCGACCTGAAAACTCTGACACCAGACCTGAGCCAGCCAGGTCACTCCATATTATTATTATATTATATCAATTTTTATGAACTGAGCGTTTCTTTAAAAAGTTTTGTAAAGGGCTTGTTCACACTAGAGCATCTAAGTTGTAGAACAGCAAGTAGAATACTACAAAAAATTACACTCCAGGCACACTAGAGCAACTTAGTTGCAAGCAATTTTCGAAGAATAGCTGTAGCTAAAGGGCGTTCATTCCTTCTAAACACAAAAACTCCTTTGTCCTGTCCTCAGTATTTAATGGTTCACTGCTTCAATCACTGCTATAAATCACTGCTATAGCAGTAGTTCACTACAATCCGATATAAAGCTTAAATTTCGTCGTAGGAGAGAAAATTAAATTTATTGAGATTCAGAATGAAAAGCAGAATGTGATAGCATGTAAAAAAATTGAATTTTTTGTTCTGAAAATTTGTATTGGAGAAGATTTACCCTATTATTGTTCTACGGTCTCAAACTTCGTTCATATGTGTTATTGTCAACTAAGAGTGGAAGCGTGATATTCATGCTTCACTGCACTCACCCTAAAAAAAGAAAAGTTGCAGGTGCACTGTGCTCAGTAGATAGGAAACGCTTGTGTTCTATTCCTCACAGAAAAAGTTGCTTACAAGAAAGTTGCTAGTGTGAACACACTCTTAGGCAGAACAGTTACAGATGCAGTGTGCTCAGTAGATAGGAAACGCTTGTGTTCAATTCCTCACAGAAAAAGTTGCTCTCAAGAAAGTTGCTAGGTGAACAGGCTCTAAACTTACCTTCCAACTGCAATATCCTCAACACACTAGGCTCAGACGACGATGAAACTACACCCTCATTGGAGATGAAGTACAACCTGACGTTGTCATGCGTGTAGATGACCTGAGCCGACTGCATATCAGTCTCCACCTTGAGGTTGTTGAGAGCCTCTCCCAACTGCTGGTAGGTCATGAAAGAGGCTGGCTGACCTCCTCCCTAGGGAGCGAGAGAGGAAGAGGCACCTGCTCCCGAGGGAGGGAGAGAGGTAGCACCAGCTGTCGAGGGGAAGGAGGGACCTCCTCCTCCCACTCCTCCTCCATTGACGTAGGGGGGAAATAGGACAGGAGTGGTGGGGGGAACGTGAGGAAGAGAGGGAGAGAGAGACATGGCTTCGTCGTAGCTGGGAGGGGGGAGAAGGTTGGGGTCCGGGGGTTGGCGGACCTGGATGTCCGCTATGCGGCCTAGCAGTTCTTTCCTGTAAAATATTTGAAATTTATTTGCCGAAAAATTCATACATTACAAAAATTTGAAATAGACAAGTCTAACAAAAACACAATATTTTAAACTAAGAAATAACATAGAATAGAACTTGACTAATCATGAAAACCTAAGATAAAAGTAGAATTTTTTAGGCGCCACCAGCAAAAGAAAAAACATCTTGCCCGCTGGTGGGAAACTAATGGGAAACCAATATGATATAACGATTGAATACAGAATGTAATTGAGTTCAATAATTACCAAAATTAATCATGAAAATAAAAATATTCAAAGTACTTTTTAAAAATTCATTTATTTAGAAAAAATGCACCTACTTTGATTTTCAAGTTTTCACATAAATACTCAGTAGCCCTCACTAAAATAGTTAATGAATGATGATCATAATTTTTATTGAGCTGGATTTCTACATATATTATCTATATCAGAGGCCGTGTCCTCTTCAGTAAAAATGTTTTTCTCTTGAGTTCTAATGAGACTAGAAATTTGGAGCATAAATGACCTATACCATGGTATATCGTCTTTTGCTATCTTTTTTCTATGATAAAACTCACGTGATGAATATTTGCTGTGAACTGGTCGCGAACACTATTACTGATATGTGCCAATCCATAAAAACACTTCACTAATATGGGCAACTTTTGTACAAATTAATAAAAACAATGTAACAACTTGTAGTACCCTTTATTATTAAAAACTTTAAAATATTTCAACGACTAGTTTCGACCCTAACTTAGGCCATTTTCAAGTTGAACTACTTAGTTCAACTAATCGTTGAAATATTTTAAAGTTTTTAGTAATAAAGGGTACTACAAGGTTTTTATATTGTTTTTATTAATTTGTGGGAATCCAGCTATATTTTTACATCAACCTTACCTAATAATACAATATATTTATGGAAAAACTTCTTAAAAATTAATGGTAGCAGATGTAGCCATCATATAGCGCTAATTTACATCTAGATTACACCCAAACAAATGTTCATTTACATAATCTCAGAAGAAAATTGAAGAAAAATCTAATCTCTGGCTTGCTTTCTATAGATACAAGTGAAGAATGGAAGTATTCCCAGAACTGAAAAAGTAGGACTTGGGATTTTATTATTCATTACTATTGTAGAAATTTGCATGCATATATTTATATTAAAAACTAAGTAGTTCATATGAGTCAAAACATAGTGGAGCGGCGAAGGTAGAGTTTAGCAGAGAAGGTAGCTGAGAGTGGCATCTCAAGTTATTTTCTAAATAAAATCTCATTAATAAGAATGAGATTTGATCATTCAACTACTATTGCAGATATTTTTGTGCGTAAGTTTTAATATTAAAAGCTAGTTGGTTCATTTGGATCTAAACATAGTGGAGAGGTGAAGGTGAGTGTAGCAGAGAAGGCAGCTGAGAGTGGCATCTCATGTTATTTTCTAAATATTATTTCAATAATAAGAATCATTCATAGTTTCCATTGTCATAAGACTAATAAATTTGTCAAAGCATTTTAACAACAACATTAAAAATCAAATGCTGGTCAGATCCGTTGAACAGATTCTCGAATTCCATTCATTTATTTAATTTTCATTTAACAATTATTATTATATAATTATCAAATTTCACTTGTTCATTAAATGCTGATCAGATCCGTTGACCAGATTCTCGAATTCCATTCATTTATTAAATTTCATTTAAAAATTATTATTATATAATTATCAAATTTCACTTGTTCATTAAATACTTTCTGTGTACTAGTGAAGTATGGACTATCTTGAACAAAGATGAAAAAGTATTAAGGTCATTTGATGCGATTCATAAAAGCTAGAAGGATTGAATGGCTTGGACACTTAGCCAGAATGAGTGATGAAAGGGTGCCGTCAAGACTCCTGGAAGAAATAATGATTGGAACGAGAAAGAGAGGTCGACCACGGACAAGATGGCTGAACGACGCGATTGGAGACCTCCGTGTGCTGGGCGTGGCAAACTGGCGACGGAGTGCACAGGATATAGAGACGAATGGAGGCGCTATGTTGAGGAGGCCAAAGTCCACCCAGGACTGTAGAGCCGGATAAATTAAGTAAGTAGTACTGAAGTTGATATTGTGGTAATTATTCATATTAAAATCTATGGTTTTGACAATTTTTTCTTGTCTTTTTATTTGATATTCA
Organism: Nilaparvata lugens; assembly: GCF_014356525.2. Classification (NCBI taxonomy): domain Eukaryota; kingdom Metazoa; phylum Arthropoda; class Insecta; order Hemiptera; family Delphacidae; genus Nilaparvata; species Nilaparvata lugens. The sequence goes on from NC_052515.1 coordinate 25,139,761, forward strand.
TAGAATATTTCAACAACAAGCGAAAAATCTTTCTCAGCAAGCTCAAACACACATTAGTATTTACTTTGTCTTTCTCATCTTCTGAAGCATGACACATCCTTTCTCCCATGTTAGGTCTGGATTGCTTGGGCATTCCACCCTCAGTTCAAGCGCCAAGTCTATCAATCCAAGGCCTTCTTCATATTTCTGTAGAGCCTGAAAAATAACAACGAACACGGTTTAATAGAATCAGAAACAGAAGCACAACAAACAAACTTGATAAAAACCTTCGCCAAAATCAAGAAGATATCTTTTGAATACATATGTAAAGAACTAGCCGTCAGGCTTGCTTCGCTCGCCATATCCGTCTAGCAAGGGGGGTCCGCCCCCTGGACCCCCGACTGGATCGTCCAGAAATGAAATCAGCGGGCTCGCTTCGCTCGCCTGCATTTTTCATTTGAGCATGCTTCATTCCATGAGAAAGTCAAAGTACTGAGAAAACGCAGAAAAGCTGAGAAAAACGTTGGAAAAACGGTGATTTTGGGCGTATCTTTGATGAAATATTAAAGTCACCTCATCACAAAATTTTTAGACCCTAGCTAAACCTCTGTACCAAATTTGAACATTTTCTGTCTATTACTTGATGAAAGAACTGAGAAAACGCAAAAAAAACGCTGGAAAACGCTAATTTTGGGCGTATCTTTGACGTTATTGCAAATTCCTTTTAACACAACATTATTACACCCTAGCTGAGCTTCTGTACTAAATTTGAACATTTTTTGTTCATTTGTTTTCGATAAAGCTGAGAAAACGCTAAAAAAAGGCTGGAAAAGAGATTTTGGGCGTATCTTTGGAAAATTTACCAAATCCGTTCTTAGTGCGCCTCTAACATACCTACCAAATTTGAACGTTTTTGGTCCGGTATATTTTTAGTTCTGTGAGTGAGTGAGTCAGTCAGTGAGTGCCATTTCGCTTTTATATATATATTCGACTGAGTACTGTACCAAATAAAACTGTAGAATTTGACAATATATGTGTGGTTTTATTTCATTGCATATAAAGAATTTGTTTTGGTGTTGATCATCATAAATATAAGACTAGATACCTAATCAAAATTGGATCCGATTAGATTAATTGATTCATCTAAATTCAATAGAAAAACAGTCCTGTTCAGCTTAAAATGTTTATTCTGAACTAGTAATTGTAGACTACACGTGAAAAACTAACCTCATCTTAAACGGTGTCATCACCTAAAAGTGGTAGAAAAATAGCACTAGGACTGCCTTATTCAATACACCAATATCATTACATCAGTGTCGTTTGTATCGTAAATGAAAAAAAAATAAATTGAAGAAGAAGATATAAATAAAAACGTGAATGTTTGTTACACATCTCAGGTCTGATGATAGGTTCTCAATAGATAAATTTCAGGGCCTCTAAAGTTCTTATACAGCCGGAACCGACAGCAAAACGTGTCCAAATTTGAAAGTATAAAATCAAATCTATTTATTCCCACAATTTACAAGTCATACAGTACAGTTGCATTACATTTATATATACCCTTACGTTTTGAGAGACTCACATGTAGGCTTAATTAAGCCTGTGTTTGTGTTATTTTATTAATAAATTATTCTATCAAGCATTAGTCGAGAAAAAACTATGGAGCAATGCAATAGGATTCAATTTATTCATCTATTTATTATTTTCACAAGACAGCACTGACCGGGAAAGAAAAACTAAGGATACACCTTGTACTATTTCTCTCCCAAATTTAGATAACATTTTAAAAGTCTGATATAGGGTTATGATTTCGCCAAAATGAAATATGAATATTTTCTGAAAACGTATATATTTAGGGCTACTTAATTTCTTATTTGTGTTTTTCAATTTATTATTTTGTATTAAAAACATCTCAAAAAGGGTACTATGGTGTTATTTTACAAAAATATGAAAAATTAATCGTTTTTCCAATGACGAGAGTTCATTATTTCAATTCATGATTCAACATCTTGTGTCCAATTGAATCACAATTTGAACAATTAGCCTCAATTAGACGAGTTGAAATGTTGTCATGTCGGTATTTCATTCAATAAGCTTAATAAATTTTGAGCACTTACAAAATAACAGAAGAAAATATAAGTCATAAGCAAAATCGAAAAAAGCAAAGGCTGAAACTATAAAATTCAACAGTGTATTCAACTTTCTAGTTGGAAACAGTTTATTACTCTCAATAACCAAGTAATTTTGTCAGAACGCCAAATCTATTTTGGCATGATAGTACTGAATGATTCAGTAATCTTACGAAATCCAAGTTATCATCAGAGAATACATTTTAGGAGATTAATTGATAGAGCTCAGACAACAGAGTGGTTGTTGTGTAAATTAGAGCTGCTTTGAAAAGGTCTGTTACACTCTTGTTCTAATAGAAGAAATTAATGTAGAAATCATTTCAAAACATGTGTGTGGGATGATAAAGGTAAACTCTCTAGAATTAAATGAGATTTGAAATAGTGGAATTATTTTTGACATAGGTTGGTTAATAAGCTGTGATGAAGTGAAGACGAACATTGGAGCTTTGACAATACGTACCAATTTATTTTGTCATAGTTGACTTATTTGAAAAAAATAACTAAAACCTGTGTAACCCACGGCTCAATGAAACCTTTTTGTCTTTAAGAATTATTTTATTCCTTTAAGGCACAATACAACATGCTATCGAAAGTGTCAAATATAATACAAACAATAAGAATCTTCCAGTAGTATTTATTTATTTAATTCATATCACTTGAAAATGGCATAAATGACCGAAACATGTTGTGATAAAATATTTTTAAAAAAGGGTACTGAGATTTTTATTTTATTTATATTTACAAACAATAATATTGTTATATTATAACTTAAAGCACAGATACATAGGTATGACAAAAAATAAAAATTTACAATAGCAATTCAAATATACATTTAAAAATATTCTTTCACTGGCAGTTGGAAGAGATCTGACATGGAGTATATAGTATTATTTAGAAGAAGGGCTTCTAGGTTACGTTTGAACCTTGGAAGGGGAAGGTTCCTGGCTGAAGATGGCAGGAGATTGAAAAATCTCAAAAGAATAATGACTAGGATTATCTTTTTTAATATTGTGTAGGGTACAAAACTTTTAGTCTTGTACCTTGTATGATGTCCTCTCTAAAAGTGTCCGATCAATGGTTATCTCAACATCCATCAAGAGTATTAAGGCCATCATGCCATAAACGGTCATTACTTTCTGAGTTATAAACAATGGTCTACAATGATCAAGGTAGGCTGCACCAGAAATAATTATTGTCTTCTTTTGTAATAAAAAACTTTATGAAGGTCTGTGGCACAACCCCAGGAGGCTAAGGCTAAACCACAGGAAAAAACACTACACTCTGGAAGAAGGCAAAATAGCATAGTTTCAAGTAATTTAGGTGGCAAGTACTTTGGGAGATTATTGGGAATTTGACAATAAGTATCTCTTTATTATTTCATAGTTGAATTAATTTTTAAAAATACAAAAAAAAAACTGTGTAACCCAAGGTACAACGAAACTTTCTTTGCCTTTAATTCAGGTACCAAGTACTTAAGAAAATCATTGGAACTCTGACAATGAGTATCTCTTTATTATTTCATAATGTTAATATTCCATTATAAAGGCGCAAAGTAACTTTCTCTCGGGTAACATTGATTCAGGTAGCAACTTATTTATTCTTACAATAAGTAAATGAATAGGGAGAGGAAAAATAAGGTAGAATTTTCAACTTAAATTGAAGTAGAAAAGTACATTAGAAAAGTGGATAGCAGGTAACAGGTGGAGTACAATCGAGTGATAGTGAAAAAAAAACAGTTGTAATGAAATAGACAAAGACTTACTTGATCTTTTTTATCCTCCTCCTCTAGCTTAATGGCTGCATCTATCACAGTGTAAGCCTTATCGTGAAATGTTTTCAGGTTAGCATAAACCTCCTTCCATTTTTCCTCAGGTAATCCAGCTGCCATTTTTTACTGAAACATAAAAAAGGTTTATTACTTGATTGAAACATGCTTTTTATCATAGTCTTAATATTTTTAACATTCAATTTATTTTATTGAACAATTAATTTGATGTATTCAACAAATATTTACAAGTTTTTTATGACTAAAACTTGATTGTCTAGTTTAATTATATATTTCATAATGATGTTGTTCCCATATTCTCCCTGAAAAGTTGAAATATTCCACAGAGAATTTCGCACCTTAACTTGGCTACTTCTAAAATTGATTATAATCAATAGCAAAGTTGACGTGCAAAATTCTCTGTGAAATATTTCAACTTTTCAGGGAGAATACGCGAACAACATCATGCTGGAAGTAAAATCAATCTCCCTTGAAAATAATTCAAATCTTTATATGCCAATGATTTGTAGAGAGCATGTTGATACATTTTTTGTTGAAGACAGAAATTGATGTTTTATTTTATTCTATCAATCACAAGGCCTACAAAAATATGCAAATTTGAACAAGAATAATAAGATGATATAGAATAGAATTTGAAGCAAATAATCAAAATAGATAGAGTCAGTAGCCTACTAATAATCAAAATAGATAGAGTCAGTAGCCTACTTAAAAAACTCTGGCTAATAAATATATAGCTACAATACCAACAAACATTTTAAAATTTGGTAGGACAATTTCTGAGAGGAACAGTTAATCTGGTTATTCTAATAAAGCAGAGTTATTTCACTTAGAAAACGTTCAAATTCAATTGAATATTATGAAACATATCATAATGAAGCTGATATTGAATTTATCAATTAGCATTGTTGTCAATCGTTAAATGATTGACTGGTTCCGCCCATGACAAGAATTAATTGTTTTTTTTTTTTTTGGCATTACACAAGAATAAAATTAAACATATTCAACTGTCTATCTGTTATTCAATTATGTGATAACTTGTTCTATTTTCCAAGGATGACAAATATACTTTGCTATCAATAATTTATGGGTTAATTTTATAGAAGAATGTAAGCTTAGAGAAACTATTGTTTCTTGAGTTTCTAGCAAATGATAACTCTATGGAGGTTTGAATAGAAATGCATTCAAACTTTAATGTATCAGAATACATGAATAGCAAAGCGAAACTGTACGTAAAACATTCAAATCTATGATTTTTTAATAATTAATGATCGACAATTGAATTGAATTTTCATGAATCTTTTTCCACGTGCGTGATAGATTCAATTAATTTTGATTTCTTCGGAGTTCAAAGACCGTTAGAAAGGGAATACTTGGAGGACGACTTCCTGAAAGAGTAGACAGGAAGAGGATGTGAGAATATAGAAAATCTGAGAGGAATAGAAAATGAGGAAGACACTAGGAGAAACTATGAGAGAAAAGCTCTGAAAGAAAAATGATTTAGAAGACACATGAAAACCCTGTGACAACTTGAAACTAAGAAAGATTCATGGTAGACTAAGAGGAAGATGAGAACCAAAAACAGACAAACTTACTAAAAACCCAATTAGAATTCCAAATTATTACACTAATCTGCAGATCTCACTAATAATCAGCAGAAATTCTAGCCCGGCGTTATTATCTTATCAAGGTCATTATTAATGGAACCATGTCAATAAGTGATTGAAACCAAGGTTGAAATGTGATTGAACCATGAGAAAATTCATGAAAAATTATGATAGTGAATATTTGTCGACCGCAATATTGTAATAATGATCAAATATCAATGCGGAACTAGTTATCATCTATCTTGGAAATTTATAGAATAGGAAGTGAGGAAATTATATTATTACAGTGAGACATATCAAGCAGAATAACCAAGGGCATGTTTTTAAATTTTCTTAGTTTTGATAACATAGGAAACTCAGGACCTAATCAAGAAAATAATAAATATATTATAATATATTATTATTTATCAAGAAAATGATTAGGATTTGAAGTAATTGACCGGTTCTTCTAACTTCAAGTAATTAATTGATATTTCGCTTTCGTTGCAAATATATTTCTTTTAATGAACAGCTATTCAATTATACACGATCATAATATTTAACTTGAACATGATTTTATTTAATCCTGAAACATCCTTAATATTTAAGGAAACATTGAGCAGCTACACAATTTCAGGTAAATTACTAATAGTGTAAAAAAGCTAAATTTTTAAATCCATAAATATAAAATACATCACGACGCGTTTTAAGGGATTGGGCCTCATTTTCAGCTGATACTGATAGAGATGATTTACTGATTCTGTAACAATAACTGATACTGAATACGCTTAAGATAGGGTGTCTTGAAACGCGTTCAGACTCAAAATTCAAGTCAAAAATTTTACTGTAGATTATTAGTAGATAAAAATGAATCCTATTCTAATTGCATTACTTCTGGAAAAATAATTTACAATATTATAGATTCAGACAAAGTGGGTAGTACATTTTTTTTCAACGGTACTTCAAACCAGAGCTTTTCACCAGTATTATCACCAAATTTATGGTTTGGAGTACACCCTGATATGTGTAGCTTTATAAAGCTTCAAAATTGTTGCTCACCTATATATTATGCCCTAATCACTAAACTTCCCTCAAGCTAACTAGTAGTTCTGTGAACAGTAGACCTCACGCAGTATACTCATCCACAAGTACCTGATTAAAACTATAATAGACCTTAATATGGAAATACAGCAATAGACTGGCTTCTCCACACATCTGTGTAATCACTTGTCAGCTGATTTATGATGAATAATTCTATAGTCTGATTTTTACTCTAATATTGGCTCCTTTTTCCTTTTATATTATCCTTGAAATGCAAAATTTCCAAAAACCTTGTATATACGTCGACGCGCAATTAAAAAAGGAACATACATGTCAAATTTCATGAAAATTGAAAATCTATTACCGCGTTTCGCCGTAAATGCGCTACATATAAACATTCAAACATTTAAACATTAAGAGAAATGCCAAACCGTCGACTTGAATCTTAGACCTCACTTCGCTCGGTCTACTAACTAACTAAGCTTCTATCACTAACTCAAGTATTTCACTGATAACCGTATAACGTCAGTAACAATTTAAGTTAGGATGAGTAGATTGGAAGAGATATTATTAATAATTTGAATAGTATATTTGAAAATGTTGAATAAATGTTGTTTAAAGATATTCTTGTACATAATATCATAGATGAAGGATAAGTAAGGATTATTCTTGTCTCTGATAATATACAATGTGATATTTTGTATTAGTCTATGTGATATAGATTTGAACGCAATTTACCTTACACAGTATTATCCAACAAACACTAACCACAGGTACCTTTTATACAGGTGATATCCTACGACGAATTACACACTAAACAATTGCGAAATAGTTGATTAAAACCAAAACAATGTTCAAAACGAAGCTTTCCCAAGACACACTGGACTGTGAACACTGGAAGTCACGCTCAGAATACATACAGCAAGAAACACGGAAAGTCGAATAACAGGTTGATGACTATCCTTTTACGTCACAGACTGGCCCTCACTGAACTACTGACGTTTCAAACTGGTTTCCAGAGACCAATTTAAACAGTGCATCAAATATGATGATCATTTTTTGTTCGTTTTATCTAAAGGTAGAATGAATCAGAGCCGCATTGACCTTGGTGTGGTTACGGAGGAGTTTATTTTTAATCCAAACTTTGGACCTGAGTGTGCGGGTTGAAACAAAGTGATAGAACAACAACTTATATCATAAGAGACGGTTTCTAATATCCTATCTTTACTCAATTTAGAGAAATTTTTTATACTATTCATATCTATAAATTCAAAAAATATTGACAATGTACTCGATCACGAAGGCAACTAGAGAGTGAAGGAACCCAACCAAACTAATCCCCTTGATGATCGGGCCTACATCATAATATTTTTTTTTGAAAAATGTTTCCCTTGCAAATTCGGTACTCCTGGTGCCCCCCAGTCTTTGGCAACGGTAAAGGTGCCTACAGGGGGTGCTGTGGAAGGATGGGATCCCCAAAAAAGTTTGGGGAGGGAGCAAAATTGATGCAAACTTTTGAACATTAAAGCTGATTTTTTTGTGGATGGGAGGGAAACATGGGAGATGCTGGTGAATTTAGAAGAATGGGCACCGCTGTACAAAGTGATTAGGTTTCTAAGTAACTTGAGAACAATATTTCTTACTTCCGATGTATAAATGTTTACTTATTACTTAATCAAATGTGACAGCTTAATAATAAAAAGGTTGAATTGAGTGAAAATGAAAAATGAATTTGATTTTAAAAAATATAGATTTAATAAATGAATGCAACGAAATGTTTAAAAGAAACATTTTATTTTAATTGGATTATTTATCAGTCTAACCCTTCACTCTCAATGTTTTGTTGATCAGTTTTACTAAGCAGAGAATAATACATTTTATCAAAATCATAATTTACTACAATGAAAAGTCTAGGCATGTCAGTTCAAAGATCAATACTATCAGTTCCAATTCACTACCTAATTCAAGTTCCTTGAAACAGAAACCTAAAAAATCTATTGGAAATTACAAAATTACAAATCAAATTGAAATATATTTCTTTAAATTCGTACAGTAAACTAGAAGCTTGGAACTAACAGACAACATACTTAGATTTTGACTTGACAACATAGATTTTTCTGTAGATAAAAAGCTAATTTTTAAAAGCCTTTATCAAGTTAGTTAGTTAATTACCTGACAGACAATTTTTACGGTGACACTGGTGACAGTTGTAACATAAATAATTGTGCAATCGACACAAAGTGACTAAGCAAATTAACAACGGACAAAAATTACTAAAACATGAAACAAAACATTTTGTAACACGTCTTCATCTAATGGATAATAGCAGAGATAACAAATAACCAGTCCACTACTACGCAAATCACAATTTTTGTTTATAGTAGTGAACATGAATGACTTCCGTACAAAACTAACAGTCTAGCAGCAACTACTTCAAAAGAAAACAATCATTTCAAGGCTATAAAATAATTATCATATTTTGAAAAGGGAACTGCCATACGAGTTTGTAAAAGTAGGATGATTATCATTTTAAACGCAACAGATTAAATTTAGGTTAGGATGAAAAGCAAATTGATTTCTAAAGTGAAATAAAGTTACGCAATATCTTCATGATTTACCTTTTCAAGTTTCATTTGAAGAAAAACTCACAAGAATCTACAAAAATAGTTCATCAGACATTTTTACAGAGTACAGATTCCTAGATTTCATAACCTGTCGAAACTTTGGTCTCAAAATCTCAAAACAAACTACAGTTTTCAAACGAATCAGCTGATATATTTATAGGTTATGTTCTAAGAGCAGACAGCTTTCGGATTTGTTGTGCCTATTTTATAGGTTAGTTTCAGTAGAACAACGTGCTCATCTGCTTATTTACTGTATTTGAAGAGTAATTTATAAATTATCATCGTTTTAAAATGCCACAGGGAAAACTAAAAGTAAAAACTAACGTTCCAACTGCCTCAAAGAAGAAAAACAAAAGCAAAGGTCCTTCAATATCTCGTAAAAGTGAGTACTGTACCATCACTTGTACCAAGCTAGAGTAACTAGTTGTTATAATTGTATTTTTTTCTAGCTTCCTAGTCACTTTGAGAAAAAAGTTAAATAATATTGATCATCAACCAATCAATACATCTACCTGCTTACTTGATACTTGAGTTCTTCATTGGTTACTAGAAAAGCCAGATAGACTGTGTCTATGTTCTTTGGGTACCTCCCCTTAGCCTATGTAGCCTATAGTCCACACGTTTGTCCTGTATCTGGCCCAGCCTGGTAAGCTTGGTCGCGGTGTATTCCACACTGCAATGTGACCAGTGCCCTATCAAGGCCAGCGCTAGCCAGCGACATGATATCCATGGTAGAAGTTGAAAATATTTACTAAAATAAAGACAAAACTATAAAAAATAATACAAATTCAACGCAATAATAATTAGGCCCATTGCAACTCAATTACTCAGAAAAACAGCAGAGCAACTAACGACCAAACAAGGAACAGCATGCATATGTTTGACATAGTCCTTAATTCCTCCTTCTACATCCATGACCAGGGAACTGGATAGATGGCGTCGAATGGTAAGATGACAGGTCAAACTATATTGTCCTTGTGAGCATTAAAATACTCATTGACTGAGTAGAATGGGTTCCTCTTCAGCCAGATCTCAACTCGGTTTCTAAAAGCAACACCCTGCAGGTTCTTCACACCAACAGGCAGGTCATTGTATAGGCGCAGTGCAAATATTGGGAAGGAGTCTTTTCTCTTGTTGGTTCTGCAGCGCGGTATGTCAATGTCAAGTCTCCTCCTTGTAGCGTGCACATGACGATCAGCCCTCAGCACATGACTGCCCTCGGTGTCCTTAACATGAAGCAGACTCAACAGTATGTACTGGTTTAAGACCGTAAGGATGCCCAGGTCAATGAAGATAGGCCTACAGTGCTCACGATGCCCTGCTGAGGTGATCACTCGAAGTGCTTTCTTCTGGAGCATCAGCACACTCTTGCAGCCCGCTGCATGCCCCCACAGCAGGAGTCCATACAGCAGATGGGAATGGAAAAGGGCAAAGTATACCATCACCATATCTTTCCTGCTGAGAAGGGCTCTGAGTCTACGCAGCAAGTAGATTACTCGTGCCAGCCTGGTGCAAACTCCATCAATATGGCCTGCCCATGTCAATTTTGAGTCAATGACAAATCCCAGGAGTTTCACCACTGATTTATGGGCAGAGTCAGCAAGGCTGCGAAGTCCACAAACCAGTTGCTGAGTCTTCCCCTTATTCAAGCAGAGTCTGTTTCTCTCAAACCACTGCTTGGCATCATCAAAAACTCGCTGAGCCTGCAAGCCAGCTTGTTCAACCGTCCGCCCCCTAGAGTAAATTGTGGTGTCATCCGCAAACATCAGCACCGGTCCAAGAAGCCCAAGATCATTGATCATGACCAGGAAGAGTAGTGGGCCCATCACCGATCCCTGTGGCACACCATGATCCACCTGTGAGAGAGCACCTCCAATGGATATGATCTGCTTCCTTCCAGTCAAGTAGGATCTGAGGGTCACAAGCACCTCACCACCCAGTCCATACCCAGCAAGCTTCTCAAGAAGAATTCCATGAGGCACGCAATCAAATGCCTTACTCAGATCAGCAAGGACCAGGTGAACAAGATCTCTCTCCTCAAAGGCTTTAACAATAAAATCAATCATCTCTGAGACAGCTGTAAACGTAGACCTTCCACTTCTAAAGCCATGCTGTGCGTCAGAAAAAAGATTATTTCTCTCAAAGTGGAACACAAGTTGCTCCTTCATTAGGACCTCAAACACCTTACCCAATACAGGAATGATTGATATAGGTCTATAGTTGTTCATAGACTCAGGGTCACCCTTTTTGAAGACCGGAATCGTGCGGGATAACTTCAGGACATCAGGAAAACAGCCATGTTGCATACAGACATTGAGCACATGAGACAGGGGAAGAGCAATCCCATCCGCAACACACTTCAGCACACCAACTGTAACTCCATGGACGTCAGGACTGTGGGAGTTCTTGAAGCCGCGAATAACACGAACAACATCCGCAGGTCTGACCTCCTTCCACCGTTCTAACTTCACTCGGTTGTTATTGTAACCAGGAGCATTGTATCTCACATCATTCATGGAAGCAACTATCTTTTCCACCTCACCAATAAAAAAGCTGTTGAATTCATCCGGTGTAGCTTTACATTTAGGTCTCGAACAATCTCATTTAGTGTATTGACCCATCTATTCAAAAGCAGAACTGGAGGATAAGTCTTTATTTTCTAATCCACTGCCAGACCAGACAGAGGTTGATGCCGTATCCACATGTTGGCCTAATGTATACAAATGACAACCAGTGGCAGAGTGGGTGGTTTCTCCAGCGCTGGCCTTCATTGGCTTTTGCTGAGTTGGCCTTCGCTTGGCAAAAATTGGAGCGATAGCCAATGAAGACTAGCGCTGGAGAAACCACCCATCCGCACTTTGCAACTGGTTGTCATTTGTATACATTAGGCCAACATGTGGATGCCGCATTAACCTCTAGTCTGGCAGTGGATTCATTGGAAAATAAAGGCTTATCCTCCACTTCTGCATGTGAAAAGATGGGTCAATACATTCAACTAATCAAACGTATTTAGTCTCTTAATGAATTGACCTTGATTTTATGAAATTCAATCACCCAGCCAAAATTAAGCTGGGTTTACACCAAAGTTATTAACAAAATGTTAATAACTCAATCCTTATAGATTTTAATAGGTTGAACGGAACTTGACAAAAACATATGTTCATCATGTGTATGATAAGATATGTTTAATCTAATAGCATCTATAAGGATTAAGCTATTAACATTTTGTTATTAACTTTGGTGTAAACGCAGCTTCACTGTGTTCTGTAATTTAGAACCACGCTATTTCTTCTTGGAAAAAGGTTTTCTTGAACCTTTTCTCAAAGCCCTGTTCTTTTACTTATATGTCACATCTTTCAACTCTGGTGTTTATCACATTAGATCTTTCACTCGGCTACAGCAGAATTTGAATAGGCTACCTATAATTTAATTATCAAATAACTTGCTATAACATTAAGAATGTCTGAATCTTGAAAAATTACTTATAAACAGCATCCTTGAAGACTTATGGGCTGTAACCTCTTTGCCTCTTCTAATGACGTTACAGGCGAGAGATTTGATGTGATAAACAAAAAAATTAAAATTGACTCAATTTTATTCATGATCTATTCTGGGGTCCTTAGTCATAAGTCATCAATCTACATCTCCTTGAATATCAGATGAATACTAATATAAATAGATATAGTAACTGCAATGAGTACGACTTGATATGCAATAGATAAAGCATGGCCAACTGAAAATTGTCCAATTTAACAATTTCTAGAACGTTCTAGTAAGTTCTTGAAGTTGTTCTAATAAACCATCCTTAGTTGTTAGTGTATAATGCTTCACTGGAGTTCACTGGAGTGTGGGCATCTACATTCTTGATTCTGAATAGTTGTCTTCATTGTGTCATGAAACCATTCAAAGTGACATAGACCAAAGAAAATAAAATGAAAATTAGTCCCTTGTTCAAAGCTTTAATTCAGATTCAATGAGAAGGAACTTATAAGACTGTACTGTTTTAATATAATTTAGGGTCCAACAATTGTGCAACCTAAATCTCAAAAGGGTTATAATATGGATGCGAGACTTTTGATCGAGCTATATATTTAAACATGACTTCTTATATACTATAGGAGGTTCTAAGTGCCGGCTGCTCAAAATCCTGTTAAATTTTAACCGTGAAATTCCACGAGAACCAATCAAAGAAGCCTTCTTTTCAAAATAGCTTTCTCTGATTGGTTCTCGTGAATTGAATCAAGTTTAAAATTGAACAGGCTTTTGTGCAACCGGGCTTCAAACTCGTTCTTAATAAATGGTTCTGATAATTGAGTAATAACCACCTGGTATATTATTCTATAACAAGTTACCGCTCATGCTGAAAAGAATTGAAAATACCCAGACATTTAAAACCCAATTGAAAAAGTATTTAATTGATGCAGCTTTTTATAGCTTACAAGGTTCCTTCCAGATTGAACTAACTTCAAAGAATTAAAATATGACGAGTAATTAGAATAGGGCTGTATTATCGACTTATCTGTTCACTTGACTATTCCGTAAGGATTGGTGATTTAAATACACTTTGACTGTTCTGTACTGTATGGAAATGAGTATTCATAAGAATGACATGTCTTATACTCACTCCTGGAGTCTCCAAGACGAAATCTTGAAAAAAATATAAAAAACTCTATGCCATTCTTATCAAGAATGATAAACCTTTGAATTCTCAATTAAACTTCCAAACTTTTTTTAAATCAAAATTTATGTGTCTTGAACAAGATTAATATTTATCTATCCTTTTCAAGCATTTTTCCAGGGTTATTCAATTTTTAATCCATTGTAATGAATCATAGTGACCAATCTATAATTTCCATCTACAATAATTCCCCTTGTTATTTCACAGATCACCCCATCGCACCGAAAAAGAATAAAATAACGGAGATACAAAAACTGAAATCGACCATCTCGAAGAATGTGAACCGATCACTGGAAGAGGAAATCAGGAAAGTGGCACATGATGATCTGAAGCCAGTATTATCTAAAAAGAAAAACCAAGCTGCCCAGAGTACTAAATGATCAACTGTTTGGTTTCACTTTGATTTGTTGTAGAATTTTATGGTTTGTAAATAAATTTTATTCTTCAATATTCTGCTTCCCAATTTCTTGTCACGTTACCCTAAAGGCTATTGAAACCTTGATTCATAATCATGATGAATTATCAATTAAATGGATTACTTATGAATAATAAATTACTTGGAATTTATTTCCAAAAATTTTAAAAATCAACCTGTGTTTTGAATGGCAGCTGCGTTTACACCAAAGTTATTAACAGAATGTTTATTTTTCCGCCCTTATAGATTCTATTAGATTGAACGGAACTTTACGAACACATAAGTTCATCACGTGTATGATAAATTATTTTCAATCTAATAGAATAAAATAATCTATCAATCTAATTAAGGACTAAAATAATTTATCATACACATGATGAACTATGTGTTCGTAAACGTAAAGTTCCCTTCAATCCAATAGAATCTATAAGGACGGATAAATAAACATTCTGTTAATAACTTAATCCTTATAGATTCTATTAGTTTGAACGGAACTTGACAAACACATATGTTCATCATGTATATGATAAGTTATGTTCAATCTAATAGAATCTATAATGATTAATTTATTAACAATGTTAATAACTATGGTGTGGACGCAACTTTAGTCTTGAAATTGTAGCAACCAATCATTCATTAAAATAAATATCTTGTTATAATTTATTGAAAAAATGCATCTCTCGTTGTGAAACTTATACAGTATAGTTACTTTGATAATTCATTGTTTGTGTCAACTTCAGGTGTTCTTGCCCAATATAGATGTCCACAAGTCTACCATAATATCAAATCAAATCAAGATTTATTCAATGACAGGATAAATATTTACTATCATACACAAGAAAAATAATAAATAAATCATTGAATACAGTACTTTTTCCGGAGAAAATCTTGTTTGCAAACAGGAGTGAGATTAATCATGTAATGTATTCTCAATAAATAAATAATCCAGAATCACTCTCAACTGAGATACTTGACTCGATTAAGTTTAATCACCTTCACTAATGTTCATAGTTAACTCATGTTGGTACCCTTGGAGTTGAGCAATTCATCAACCGTTTATCAAGTAAGATTCCTTCAGTAATTATTCTGTACTTCTTCCAAGAGAGAGGATCGACTGAGAAATATTTATGTTTATATTGATGGAAAGATAATGATGTGAAGGTATCTATGAAACGATGAAGATGGATGGATTAGTAGTTGAACAATTTTCCAGTTCACTTTAAATTCAATTTAATGCAGTAGGGTACTTGTAGGGGAAGGTCGAGGATTTTCCAAGCTACAGAGACTTCAAGATCAAGATAGTCTTTCTAAAATTGACAATCTATCATGTTATTAGACTAACTAAAAAATATTTCATGAAATACCCCCGATCATTCTGTTGCATATCCATACTTTCTCACTAATGAAATAATACTTGAAATTTAAAAACACTTATGGAGTGAAAATGCACTTACATTGGTAGTGACGATCGTTTCGACCTGTTGTTGGTCATCATCAGACTGTAGGAACTTTTACTCTAATGTCAAGTAATGAAGTAATGTTACTGTAATGAAGGTCATCATCCCTTACCACACATAACCTTGACATTAGAGTAAGTTTCTACAGTCTGATGATGACCCAAACCAGGTCAAGACGATCGTCACTACTAATAGTGAGTGCATTTTCACTTCATAAGTGTTCTTAAATTTCAAGTTTTACCCCTGATCTTTCGTCCACCATAATGTTATGTAGAATACGAGATATTTTATTAGATAATATAGAGGTAGATAAGTTGACATTATCTTTATTTTAAGACCGTGAAATATATTTTTATAAAATATGTTAATAGTCTAAGAAATAAGGCTGAATAATATTCATTGAAATGGCTTTTTGAAAAGGAAATGTATTACACGTTATAAAATTGTGAAACTATAGTACTCACTAGAATACCAAGTTATGATTTCAAAGAAAAAGGTTAATCTTCATCCTTCCAGTTCTTTGAATTTTGGCCTTTCTCTTGGATGAGCATGCGAGATGAAATATATATATTTCATATCCTTCTTACTCCTATAATAATTATAGGAGTAATCATCATAGAAGTAATTATTTGATCATCAAATTGAGCTGATACTTCTTTAAAATACTTGTCAGATTCCTTGTATTTCGTAGAAGCATTGATATTACATACTTGAAGTTCTAAGCAAATGGAAATAATTTGGAGATATTTTCAATCATGGGCGCAGATACTGGCATTTTAATTGTATATTCTCAATTGAAACCTGTAATTATTTCACTTTCTGAAATACAATCTGAACCACAATTCACAATCTGAACCACAACTATTATAGCTTTCACTCATGTCTACGTGTGTAGCCTAATGTACTTTGAACACACCTAATTTGGTACAGTATCCATATAAATTTATTTAGGCCACACTCACTACTTCAAGTGATTTTTATGCAATGCCCATACTTTTGCTGGATTATTCATTTATCTATTCATTCAATCACAAGTATTATAATCATTATAAATAATTACTGAGAGAGAAATAATTAAAACCTGTAACTATTTTTCTCTCGAATTTAAATGTGGATAATAACTCTTATATCATATTCTCTCATGTGTACTTAGGTAGCCTACTGCACTTTGAACACAATATTAGGTGCAGCATTTACATATTTACACTTACTAGCTCAAGTGATTTTCATACATGCAATACCCAATATATTTCAGCTGGATTATTAAGCAATTATTGAGAGAGGAAGAATTAAAACCTGTTATTAATTTGATTGTTTGGTATGAGATTTTTTTGGTATTTCTCCATAATTGAAAGAATAAGACTTTGATATTGTCAATACCACTTTAATTTATTCGAGAATTAATTCATATTACAGAACTAGGTTTCATGGTAGTACCTACCACATTTTCAGCTCTTCTCTTTTCCCATGAAGTAAATAATGTCTTACTATTGGTTATAGATTTTTCACTTCCTGATTGAATTTATCTGTTGGATCTTTATGAATTGGTTTGAAAAGTTTTCAACTTTGTCTGTGTAATCCTGTTTGTTGAGGATGACTGTGGAATTTCCTTTGTCTGATTTAGTTACTATTAGGTCATTGTTTTGTACTTTGTATTTTAATGTTTTGAGTACATTCAGTTCCTTTTGTGGGGTAGTCTTTTTGGAGTTCAGGCTAGTCTTTAACCTGACTCTTTTGGAGTCCAAATAATAATTTATGTCCAATAATAGTCTAACATAGTCTAATACACTCCAATAATAGTCTTTTGGATTTTTTTTTGAGTCCAAAAGACTCCAAAAGGATAGTCTTTTAGGAGTTCAATATCAGCACACTTGTTGCTTAAAAGTCTGTCTTTACTGATTTCTGTATTTTTATCGAGATGAGCAGCCAATAGTTGAGTACTAGTAATGCTGTTGCTTTTCGGATGTTAAATTTCTTTCCTTTTCCCAGAAGTTCAGTTTCTTCTGTTGAAAAGTTTTTTGTTGATAGGTTCACCACTCTTGGAGCAAAATTTGTTGATTGTTGGCCTACCTGTTGATGAGCTCTTACCTCTGTTTGATTTGTTCTCCAGGGACTGTGGTTTTTTACAAGTGTGTTGGTTTTTTTCTTCAAGTTATTGAAGCAATATAACCTAATCTTTGAATCCAATGAGATCCAATCTGCACTATGCAATTTGGTTGAGATTTGTTGATGTAGAATGTAGAGATAAAAGCTAATAGGTACCGTCTCTGATTTTGCACCAAGATTTTACTTCTAACCTTACCCAAACCTTTTCTGCTGTTTTCACTGCTTTACCTGCTGATGTTGATTGAAGATGCTGAAGATGTGGTAGGTATTACCATGAAACCTGGTTCTGTAATATGAATTTAAATATCGGGCACCGAGCTTCGCTCGTTATTTTTTATTTATTGATAAACAGAAAACAATTCTCTAAAATGATAGAGTGTTTATATTTCACAGCTGACTATATGTCATCTTATGAATTTCGGGGATGAGATGTTTTGATTTTTCACATACTCACTTGCTCACTCACTTTTTTACTATCCACAGCTGTTTTAGCCAAGGATGAATTATTCTTTTAATGTCGTTCAGCGAGTTTTCCCAAGGATGAGACCTAGCGCAATCGAATTTTTATATCATAAACCTAGTATGTTCCAAATTTCGTGAAAATCGTTAAAGCCGTTTTCGAGATCCGTTGAACATGAAAATAATATAAAAATAACCAGATATAAAAATACAGAAATTGCTCGCTTAATATAATAGGATTCTCGAATAAATTAAAGTGGTATTGACAATATCAACGTCTTATTCTTTCAATAAAACCTGTTACTCTTGAATGTTTGTTTCCATTACGAACTGCTTGTTAATAAACAACAATCAGAGTGTTGAGGAAGGGCCTAGTGTCCGAAAGCGCTCCACAAATGTGAGTAGAAGCTAATAGCTTTTATTTACAAATATTCGGCTGCTATGTCATAATTTAATTGTTCATAAGTGACTATATTATACTCTCAAACTTAAATGTTGATAGTGGATTTCAACTTTTATAGTATAGTCCCTCATCTCTACAATTGAAGCTAATAAGTTGTGAATAGAAGCTGATAGCTTTTATTTACAAATATTTGACTTCTATGTCGTAATTTAATTGTTCAAAAGTGACCATTTTACTCTCAAATTTAAATGTAGATAGTGGATTTCAACTTTTAAAGCATAGTCCCTCATCTCTACAATTGAAGCTAATAAGTTGTGAATAGAAGCTAATACTTTTATCGACCGAGCGAAGTGAGGTCTAAGATTCAAGTCGACGGTTTGGCATTTCTCTTAATGTTTAAATGTTTATATGTTTATATATTTATATGTTGCGCATTTACGGCGAAACGCGGTAATAGATTTTCATGAAATTTGTCAGGTATGTTCCTTTTTAAATTGCGCGTCGACGTATATACAAGGTTTTTGGAAATTTTGCATTTCAAGGATAATATAAAAGGAAAAAAGAGCCTCCTTCATACGCCAATATAGAGTAAAAATCAGACTATAGAATTATTCATCATAAATCAGCTGACAAGTGATTACACAGATGTGTGGAGAAGCCAGTCTATTACTGTATTTGTATAAGGTCTATGGTTTCAATCAGGTACTTGTGGATGAGAATACTGCGTGAGGTCTACTGTTCACAGAACTACTAGTTTACAAATATTTGACTCTCTATTCTACTCTCAAATTCAATGCAGATAGTGGATTTCAACTCTTATAGCATATTCCCCCATGTCTCTACGTTGATAGCCTACTTTGAATACCTACACCTAATTAGGCACATAGTACCTACATAGATACAGTACATAGCACACATTTTCTAAATAGGCACCCTCACTAGCTCTAGAGTGAAACGTGCAACACTATTAGTGGAATTTGCGACACTATTCACTCCTCTTGCATTCCAGCAATGAAGTGTTTTACATGGCCTTCTCTTTGCAAAGAGTTGTCATTATTTTGCCGGGGGTTGCGTTGCAGCATGGCTCAATGCTCTCAATGAGAGCTTGCATCTCACACTCTCTCTCTCTCTTACACATATTCTCCACATCTCTCCATCTCTCTCTCAGTATTTGTGCGGGCAAAACGCGAGATTCAGTGAATAAATAAAACGTCGTCGCCGCTAATTGCATAGCGCAGCGTTTGCTTATACCTCTCTTCCCCACCCTCAGGTACCCCCCTGGTACCCCTTCCCCCTTGTACCCCCCACACCCCCCCCCCGCAGCAGCACAGCGCTCACATGAACCAAACAAGCGTCCTAATCCTAATTAATGGGCAGGAAGATTAGTTCATTCCCTAATCCAACCTGTGTGCGCCAACCTAACCTCACACTCTTGTATTTTAGATAGACTACTCATGTGTGTGTACATGTGATGTATGATGAGTGGATGGTTGGATTTTTTGTTTAAGCGAGATCTAATTAGAATATTTTTTCTAACATCCTAAGGACTCCAGTTATAGACTACCTGTAAGGCAAGTCAGGTCAATAATTTTATATAATCATCAACACTGAGCTTACATAATTCAACACTTGAATAGTGATACCACTAAACAAAGCCATAGTGCATGACAGGTGGTTGATGGTAACATCAGCACAGGTAGGGCTCCTACACCAATTAAAACACTAGCTGATATAGATCAGCTGATATCAACAAATTCTCATTGGAGTATGAGCTCTACCTGTGCTGACGTTACCATCAACCACCTGTCATGCACTATGTCTTTGTTTACGGAGGTAGTCGTCCTACACCAATAAAAACACTAGCTGATATAGATCAGCTGAAATCAACAAACATTTTATTAGTGTAGAAGCCCTACCTGTGCTGACGTCACCAGAATGCACTATGGCTTTGTTTACGGAGGTAGTGGTGATACTTGATAGTTGATACAGTAGGTATGCCTACCTGTGCTGACGTCACCAGAATGCACTATGGCCTGAATTGTTTACGGAGGTAGTGCCAATCCACACGAATCGTTTTTTCAGACGAGTCGGCAGGGCAGGAGCCTCTCTGATTGTCTGATTCGGTTGGCGTTTGGGAATCAGCTGATAATCAGTAAATTGGAGAGCTGAATGCCCCTGCCAAATCGTCTGAAAACACCTTCGTGTGGCTTGGCACTACCTCCGTAAACAATTCAGGCCATAGTGCATTCTGGTGACGTCAGCACAGGTAGGGCTCATACACCAATAAACATTTGTTGATTTCAGCTGATCTATATCAGCTAGTGTTTTTATTGGTGTAGGAGCCCTACCTGTGCTGATGTTACCATCAACCAAAATGCACTATGGCTTTGTTTACGCAGGTAGTGGGCTTGGTCAAAAAATAAAATACTCACACTGTACATACCTAGTTAGTTATAAAACCAAATCGTCTAAAAACACCTGAAAAACAATTCATGTGGCTTGGCCATAAAAATAAAATACACTGTACATAAACCGCTTTTACACTAGAGTTCCAGAGTTGTCAACTGAGTTTTCAACAAATTGCGGCAATTTGTTGTCAATTTCTTGATAAGCACAGCAACAATATGTTGATAACTTGTGGAAATCGTTATTTTCAACAAAATACTGAGAAAGCTGCCAACAAAATGTTATTACCCCTCTATACAAGTCCACGCTGACTACACTCTCTGGTGGACAAAAAATTGACAACTTTTGTTACTCTAGATTTGAGAACAGCAACTTGTTTCTGCTGTTGAAAACTATTCCATAAAAGTTTTCCATAAAAATGTAATTTATATTCATGTTTTTAAACTGTATTTTGGATGAAAATCAATTTTGAATCATGAACAATATTTTGTTGAAAACTTTTGTCTGAATGCAGCTCATGCCATTATTTTGTTGGAAGTTCCTTAACGCAGGAAAGCAGTGTACTTCGAGCACCAATTCATATTTGATAAACAGGTTAATATACTTTGTAAGTAGAAATTACACTTTATTGGTACTTGGACAATTTTTCGGTCATTATTTCAAATTATTTTAAATATAATTCTTTTATAATTAAATTTTTGGTACAAACATAACGAAACAGTATCACAATAAGTATGGTTTAAGTTTCATTTAAAAAGTATGCTAACCAGTCTAGCATATTCTACAGTAGAAATAAGGAATGGATTCACAGCATCTCAATGTATATTTAGTGATAAGTACTCTCACCCTTGATTGTATCAGGAATAATAGAAAATTAATCATCATCATCATCATCATCATCATCATCAACCATCATGGACTAGGCTTGTAAAGCCTGTTCCAGATTCCACCGCTTCCTCGGTCTTCCGACGTCCCTTTTCCCATCCAACTGCAACTTCCAAGCTTGTAGTGGAAGACGAGTTGGTGGCATACGACGCAGGTGAATAGAAAATTACTAAGACAAAATTTAATCATTGGTATGATCTGGAATATCAGCCATTTGAAAGGAGCCATTCGCGGTTTACTCAGAAAGAGATTGGTTGATTTTAGAGGCACTGGGGTTCGGAACATGCCTAACCCGTGAAAAAAAAGAAGAAGAAATTAGTATGTTTATTGACAATTTAGAAAATTACTATAAAAATTTGTTCATAGAAAATTACAATGACAATTTAATAGCCTATCAATACACATAAATAGTTATAGGTATTCTATCGTGCCAGTTAGGCCAAGCGCACACAGAGCAACTATTCTGCAACTAGAGTCGGCAACCAGTTGCATATGCAACTAGTTTGTAACTGAAACAAAACTTCTGTCCGCACACGTCAACGGGTCAGTTGTGAATCAGTTGCGTCTAATGTGCAATAGTGGAGTATTTTGTAGGCCTAGTTCGCTGTGTTTTGAGGCATCGCCTTGACCATTTGTGCTTATCATGTCATCAGACTCAGACGAAGAGGATGTCATTAACTACTATCTTTACCGAAGGCGGCGAAGAACACAAAGAGAGCATTGGGTCCACCCTTATTTAAGAAATAATGTGAACTCTAGGCTATTTGTAGCAGCTAGAGAGTTGTCTCAGTCAGATAGGAAGTTTAAATCTTTTTACCGAATGACAAAAGATACGTTTTTGGAACTAACAAGACTGGTTGGCCCTTCCTTGGAGAAGATGGACACACACCTGAGGGAATGTATTCCAGCACAGGAAAGATTAATGATCACTCTGAGGTAAGTTTAATAAGTCAACTTTATTGTTATTTTAAATATACATAAGACATATCCACATAAGAAATGACCATTGAGTACTTTTATTGAGTATTTACATGTTTGAGCTATTAAGACCTTGTGAAAAAGCGTTATAAAAATCTGCAGTTTGGACATCAGACGACAGACATGTGAGTCAAGTCTATTTGTGAATCTCTTGAGTCGGACATCGTCGGTGAGGTGAGGATGGTGAGGCCTGATGAGGACCGTGGATTCTGTATGATTCAATTGGTTGTGTTATGGTTGCTTAGGCGAATTTAGTAAAAAAAACGACAAAAAGTGAAAAATGGATATTAATTTGCACTCATCATTGCTACAAAATATTGCTTACATAAATAAAACATCAAATCTGATATTTCATGTCTCAAGGTAATGCAATTTTAATCTGAAAATACCTAATGAAAAAAACATCTAAAGAAAAAAATAGGCTAGTATATTTGACAGGCGTTAAGCTCTCCAGAATAAACTTCAATTTGAGTACAACGTATCCTTTATTAATGCGATTGCTTTCATTTATTTGACAGCCTTTCTTGTGCTGCTTATTCCCCCAATAAATTCACAGGTGGTGTCAAAAACACAGTAAACTTGCAGTAATAACTCTGAGTTCAGTGCCCGAGTGGAGAAATAATTAATCAATTTCATCTGCCCCTTCACTTGCTCCCTCGTTTCAAATCTCTCTCTGGGAACCCTTTCATAATCTGCCTTCTCTTCTCTCTCCCATTCCTTCTTGTAACCATCTCAAGATTATCTTTTCCGGACAGAACTGCTCGAACAAGTAAAGTGAACTCCTCATTCATCCGGTATCCTTTGTTCTCTGTATTTCCTCATTTTAATTTCCTAATCTTCTTCCTCATTCATCTTGTATCCTTCATTGTTCTCCACCTTTTCTTATTTTCATTTCATAAACTTGTTTCCTATTCTATTTTCTTATTTCTCTACATTATATAATATTATTCCTCTCATAGTTTATTTCCTCAATATCATACCCCTATTTCCTCATATTTTCTTCGCTCTATTACCCATAGCCTTAAAACCTTGATGATGAATTACCTGATATTTTTATTTTTCATCTTCCTGTTTCTAATTTCTTTGCCAGCTTCTCCTCAGTTCTTACTTCCTCTCCATTTTTATTATTCTTGACCAGTTTGTCTTCCTCCTACTTCTCTCTTCCTATTTTTATACCTACCTGATTCCTGATTCTTTTCCTGTATTCATTCCATTTTTTCTATTATTCTGTTACTCTTCCTTTTTCACTATTTTTCTTCTTTTATCAATGCTATTCTCATCTCATCTTCTTATTCTCATTGCTCACCTGTCCACCTCCATTTTACTTCTATCTTATTTTCCATTCTCCTCTTTTAAACTTTTAATCTCACACTTCACTTTATCGCTATCTCTCCTTATTTTTTCTCATTTTTCTCACAAATTCTTTTCACCTTCATACACATCTTGTTCTTCTTCTCGTTCTTGTTCTTCTTCTTTATCTATTTCTTTTTATTGTTCTTCTTCTTTATCTAGTTCGTTTTATTGTTCTTAATCTTCTCATTCTTCTTGTTCTTATTAAATCTGTGGTTTTTTGAAAATGGCTTAGTCTTTTTATCTAATATGAATAATTACCACAATATCAACTTCTCAACTACACAAAAAGTGTTCTTCTTCTTCTTCTTCTTCTTCTTCTTCTTCTTCTTCTCATTCTACTTCTTCATCTTCATCATTGTTATCACCTCTCCTTATCCATCTCCTTCTCCCTCTAATCCTTCTCCTCCTCCTCCTCCTCCTCCTACTCCTCCTTCTCCTTCTCCTTCTCCTACTCCTCATCCTACTCCTCCTCCTCCTCCTCCTCCTTCGCTTGCTCCTCCTCGTCCTCTTCCTCCTCCTCCTTCTCCACCTTCTCCTTCTCCTTCGCTGGTCTCTAACTCCCGAATTAGAGACCTAACTCTGGTCTCTTTCTCCTTCTTCCTCTCCCAACAGCAACTCACTAACTGACAGTCCAATAAGCCAGCATTCAATTGCTGTCTTCTCATCGCATTATCAATCAGTCCTCTCTCTCTCTCTCTTCCACTGCTTCTTATCATATTGTCTTTGTTCTTGTGCTGCTGTTTCTATCCTGCTACTTATTAACAGCATCAACACTCAGTACAGCAATTTGTCAGATTCAATCCAGCAGGCAGTAAGCTTCACTCTCAATGAACCCAATTGCGAGTTCTGTTGGAACGCTTTGACAGAGAATTTCTGTAATTGTAGGCTACAGTATAACCAGAGACAAATAATACCTACAGGTAACGGTATCTTTATTCTATGGTAAAACGCTGTGAAGTCCTCTCCATGGTGTATATTTTGATATTTCTTATCTATATAAATAAAAATCGAGCCTCAAATTTTGACATTTAATAACTTTTTACTTTCCTTGCCCATAGGTAAGGAATGTATTGCTTTCCGAAAAAAATAAGGTACCATAATTTCTAAATTTCCATTCGTTTCAAGGTCCCCTGAGTCCAAAAAGTGGTATTTGGGTATTGGTGTGTGTGTGTGTGTGTGTGTGTGTGTGTGTGTGTGTGTGGTGTGTGTGTGTGTGTGTGTGTGTGTGTGTTGTGTGTGTGTGTGTGTGTATGTGCGTCTGTGTACACGATATCTCATCTCCCAATTAACGGAATAACTTGAAATTCGGAACTTAAGGTCCTCACACTACAAGGTCCGACACGAACAATTTCGATCAAATGCAATACAAGATGGCGGTTGAAATGGCGAAAATGTTGTCAAAAACAGGGTTCTCCGCGATTTTCTCGAAAACGGCTCCAACGATTTTGATCAAATTTATACCTAAAATAGTCATTGATAAGCTCTATCAACTGCCACAAGTCTCATATCTGTAAAAATTCCAGGAGCTCCGCCCCATCTATGCAAAGTTGATTTTAGATTCTCAAGTATCAGTCTTCAGATACAATTTAAACAAAAAATTCTAAGTGGAAAAGATTAAGCATGAAAATCTCTACAATTAATGTTCAGTAACGTTTTCACTTAAAATTGAAAATAAGCTCGGAATTCGAGAAAATTTGATTATTCAATTGCAAACGGTTGGCACTGTTGATTCTATTGAATCATTCACTATGAAGAGTTAGCAGACCTCGTGTGTCTCCAGCGTTATTGTTCTATTACCATATGGCTCAGATCTTGGAATAGTAGACTTGAGATGCGCGTGCACGCTAGCGTCAGATGATAAATTTTCATAACGGCAAGGAAAGTTGTGTGAGTGCGCCACACCAGATTTTTTTATGTGTGAACCGAATTTGATGATTTTTCAGTTGTGTTCGTTATGTTCAGGACCAGGTTTATGGTCTATCAAATTCACAATCCGACTTCAGGACTCTTTACTACGGTCCTTCAAATTTCACATGTAATCCTTATGGGAGAAGATTTTTGAGCTGGCCACACACAGAAATAAAAATCAGCTGTTATAATCATTGCGTCATACAACAGCCGTCGGTAGATAGTATTGATAGTAGACGAGAGTGTGTGCTGCTCCATAACCGCCCATGTATTTTATTCTAAACTCCCCGACTAAAAAAACAAAATGACTGTTCTGTGTGTAACCATCCAGCAGTGCGGCCTCAGGTTGAAGACTTGCATGCTCTAAAGACATTGCTTTGTTTGGAATAGTTGTGCTGTCTTCTGTGTTCAGAATAAATTATTGATTTTTAGTAAATTATTTATTTCGCAGCTGGAAAATTATCTATATAAATAAAATGCCACATTGTTTTGTTGAAGAGTAAGTTGAAGGTCTGACTGGCTGATCGAAAAATCCTTTTACAGTGTAATGGAGCTTTTTGAATTGAGAGGTTTTTAAAATGATGTGATTCTTGTCATCTTGTTTTAATTGAGCTATTTTTTGTCATTTTAAAACATTCATATTTTCGACCCAATGTACTAATGTAAATGTATGTGACTATGTATCTGACTTGTGTCAATATTTTATTATTGTACAATGCATGACATTAATAAAAGTGAAATTGACAATGAAATAGATATTGAAGTTTGTATAACATGACAATCACTTGAAATTGTCACAAAAAATGGTTTTTCAGTGAAGCATGGAAAATAAAATTATCTATTATCTTCAACTCTATAGAGATTAGAAATTTCCAACTCTATAAGATTAATAGAAATGGAATGGAATGAGTACTTTTTTTGAGAAATCACCTTTTACCTCTTTTTACAAAGCAATAAACATCAATTATTAATTTGAATCCATTTAAATTAATTTTAAGTGGTTCTAAAAATTATTGTTTTGTTAAAAGAAGTAAAGGTGATCTCCAGAAAAAGGGTAATTATTCCATTTAATTTCTATTAAATTGAAGTAGCCCTTTGTATTCTATAAGATTTTATCTTTTCGTGATTTTCGACCGATACACGTTTGAAATATGTCTACTTGTAAGAAATGTAATATGAAATTACAAATGTATTTCTACTACACTAGCTTCAATATTAAATATAGTGATGATATTGACAAATTCTGTGTGATTTAATTCTATTCTAAGTAGTTTTAGTCGAAATCTTTGACCAAAAACCCAAGTTTTGTCATGCGATTTTCTTAAATTATTCAATAACTTTTGTTGTTTTTTTACGGATGATGCATCAATCGTGTATTTTCTATTCTGTACATTAAGCCAATACCTTCTCCTCTATAATATTATAACACAATAATCTATGTATGTTCAATAATGATACAATGATACAATAATGATCAAGTCTTCATAATCTTCAAATGGTAGTCATCCATACTATAATAAAGGAAAGTGCTTATACACATACGGAATAGGAAAATTATTGACCGAGACAAGTGATGTCTAAGATTCAAGTCGACGGTTTGGCATCTCTCTTAATGTTTAAATGTTTATATGTTGCGCATTTACGGCGAAACGCGGTAATAGATTTTCATGAAATTGGACAGGTATGTTCCTTTTTTAATTGCGCGTCGACTTATATACAAGGTTTTTGGAAATTTTGCATTTCAAGGATAATATAAATGGAAAAAGGAGCCTCCTTCATACGCCAATATTAGAGTGAAAATCAGACTATAGAATTATTCATCATACTAGCCGTCAGGCTCGCTTCGCTCGCCATATCCGTCTAGCCAGGGGGCTCCGCCCCCTGGACCCCCGATTGGATCGTCCAAGAATGAAATCAGCAGGCTCGCTTCGCTCGCCTGCATTTTCATTTGAGCATTTTTATCATATGTTAGGACAATCCAGTCGGGGGTCCAGACTAAACGTATATCGCGAGCGAAGTGATCCTGACGGCTAGTAATGTAATATTCCCAGGATTGAAGTAGCAGTGCCCAATCAATTCTTCCGTGATAAATGCATTTAAATCTTCAACTTGATGCCAACCTAACAAAGTCAACTCAACTTAATGCCAACCTGACAAAATTATTAATTTAGTTGCCAGTTAACAACTGTTTCGAAGAGGTACTCTATCTAGATTATAGTTCTATAGTAACATATGATATTTATGGAAATTTCAATTATAATTAAGAGATTGGGAGAAGAAGAATATACATGCTAAAAGACAAACTTTAAACCCTTAAAAACAACCCTTAGAGTTTAAATATTGCCAAAAGATTTCTTAGTGCGCCTCTAAAGGGCCAACTGAACATACCTACCAAATTTGAACGTTTTTGGTCCGGTAGATTTTTAGTTCTGCGAGTGAGTGAGTGAGTCAGTCAGTCAGTCAGTGAGTGAGTGCCATTTCGCTTTTATATATATATATATATAGATATCAGCTGACAAGTGATTACACAGATGTGTGGAGAAGCCAGTCTATTGCTGTATTTCCATGAGGTCTATAGTTTCAATCAGGTACTTGTGGATGAGAATACTGCGTGAGGTCTACTGTTCACAGAACTACTAGTGTTTGACTCATCATCACGTCTGAACTACTGGACTGATAAACTTGAAATTCCGCATATAGATTTTTAATATTAACCGAGGATGGTTATAGGCCTATTTTCAATTCTTCAAGTTTTCAGTTTGTCAAGTTTTAAAATGGACCCTTGCGGAGCACGGGTTACCTGCTAATGATATTATAGATAATAATCTATGATCAAAAAATATTATACTCTTAGAAAAATTGTCATTCATCACAAAATAAGATAAGGAGAAGTAATGCTACAATCGGAATCTCCATCCAAACATGGCAATGACTTTTGGAAAAAGCAGAAAATTGGGAAACTCATACTCTGGGTGTGAAATAATTCATAAGCCAAATAAGGAAAGGAAATGAATCGGGGATGGTCCAGGACCACTGCAGTGCGGTATAATTGTATTAAAAAGGGGAATTAAAAGGCTAGAGATTGCGTCGAGGTCTAGGAAGTGAGAGGGAGTAAGTGAAAAGGAAGGAAATGGAGGAAGATGAGGGTGGAGAAGAAATCAGAAAGCCGATGGTGGGAAGACAGAGTGAGAGAGAGAGAGAGAGAGTGATAGAGAGGAAGAGGGAGGGAGTGAGAGAGTGTGAGAGTGCGGAAGAACGAGGCCATAGAATTGCTGACTTCATTTGTCCCCTGAGAATGAAATTGGGCTTGTAACTAACTGGTCCTGGTTTATTCTAGAAAACTTTCAGCGAAAATTCTGATCATGAAAAATGCATCCTGCTCTAACAAGCCTGGCGCTTTTTAAATTGATGTATTTGTCGGGTAATAGGGGAATCGATTACCAGAAAATAAACTTTTGAATGAATTAATTAGAAAGAGTGAGAGGCAAGTAGGAGTTAGTTCAAAAATTGTAAGAAATTAAGACTTATTTCAATCAAATACTGTAATAAAAATGTCAGTAGCTTCATAATAAGTTGACTAACCAATGATTTGTTTCCTCCTCCAATGCATTTTTTGACCGAGAGAAATGATTTTTTATTTTTTATTCATTTTTTTTATTTCTTCCTTAATAACTGAGTAGTCCTATAATTATTAAATAATTCGACATACGTTGATTGAAAAAAGGTTTAATGAAACTCGAATGTGCTTCAGTCTCCAAGTAGACAAATTGTTTGATTGTTCAAGGAACAAATTGTTTTCTACATTCGAAATCAATGACTGCAAAAATATGAATGAGAAGTAATACAATTAGTTTGAAATGAATAGTGATTCCCCAAACTCAATAAAAACGTCCTTCCGGAGATTATATTCCTTTCCAGCTCCCATACTGAATGGAATGAAATGCGAAGCACTTTCAAATCGAAACCTCTAAATGCATCTATTCTCAATGTACTTATCAAACCTCCCAACTCTCTGAAGGGAGTCCAGAAGTTCCCCTGATAGATTACAAATTAAAAAAATCGCTTAACCTATAACAGGGTGACTGAATACTAAATTCATATAAATGTTCTTTACTGGAAGCTGGAAGCTCCTATATCATTCACTACTTATACTATAATGTTATATGATTTTATCGAAGAGACGGGAAGTCAAATAGATAACTGGAGGCGAACTGTTGAGGAAGCCGAGTTCCACAAAGGGCTGTAGCACTTCTGAAGTAGGTAAAAGGGTACTCGATAAATAAGCAAAAGATTTAGGGCCGGTTTCCGAGCTCGGGATTTAGCTAAGTCCTAGACTTTAAACAGCTGGAGTCAGAAAATTGGTTTTCCAAAACGGGGCGTAGTCGCAGTCATTGTCATAGTCACGTTTGAATTAAATTTCGAAAAACTAGAAAATTGAACACAAAATAAAAGAAAGAGAAAATAGTGTAAAGTTTCAGCTATTTTGAATTATTTAGGAATGTCTAATTTCGTCAAGGAAAAACGTTTCCAATTATAGAAATGAGAAAATAAAAACTACGACCACTGTTATAAAAGCTGCGACTACGCCCCGTTTTGGAAAACCAATTTCCTTACTCCAGCTGTTTAAAGTCTAGGACTTAGCTAAATCCCGAGCTCGGAAACCGGCCCTTAGTACTTTTTTGTAAGGGTGAAAACATAATGATGCGGCGAAGGTAGCTTCAAGCTTGAGACTGTTGATAATAATGCATGTACAGTATTAAAATTAAGGCTAATATATTTATTAATTATTATTTTAATTATTTATTGATTTATTTATCTATTAATTAATTAATGTATTATTTATTTATAAATTCAGTCATGTGCAATTATTACACTTATGTGAATAGGCACAACAGGCTTATGTCCAAAACTGTCCTTTCTCAAATTTATACTACAGTCCAAATCTAAATCCAGGTTGAACTACTAGCATTTATTAAAATAACGATTTACACTTCGAAAAAGAAAGAAATGTTCAATCAGAAATAGATATTATGAATAACTAGATCTCACAGAGTTAGAAACAATTATCCCAAAAATTTGAATTTCCAATAAAACTGGAAAATTGGGGCGATATGTTTTGACCCATTTAAATATATGCATTCTATTCAACACTCTCAAGCTTCAAGGCTGTTCAAAGGCTAAGAATAAACTTCTAGCTTTTATCTGGAATAAACATGCTATCATAATTGAAAAGTTTTCTCAGGAACACATTTTTTTTTTGATCATTACTTTTCGAGATATGAGCGTCTAAAGAAAAACTTTTTGGTCTAGAACATTTCAAATTCGATAAGAGATGAATCTATGACATTCAGAGGATAATTCTTCATGGTACTGTTGATCGAATAAAACAAACATTTTCTGAAAATATCAATTTTTGAGATTGAATAAAAAAGTCTAAGAAATTGTCAAAAACCACTTAGAAGGACCGGTTTATACTTATCAAAGACTGATAAACTAGGAGTTTATCAGAGGTTGACAAAGGTGTAATAACCGAAACCGGTCTTTCTAAGTATCAATAATCTGTGGTCTTTGACAATTTCTTAGTCTTTTTCATTCAATATGAATAGTTACCACAATATCAACTTCTCAACTACACAAAAAGTGAAAATTTGCGATAGTTATTTAATTTACTAAAAATGACCAAATACAATTTTTAGTTGAGTTATTTTTGGTAAATTGGTGAAAATATCACCAGTAGAAAGTTTATTTTTAGCCTTTGCACAGCCTTAAGCTACCTTCGCCGCTCCACTATGTTTTCATCCCAAGGGTCTTCCACTCCTATAGTGAGGTCCACGTTATAATGACAGTATTTGATCAACTTTGGTTTTGCTATCCTTGTCTATCATTTGACAAAGCCGGTGGTACTATCCTTTTCTAGGTCCACAACGATGCCAATTATGTTTTTGACAGTGTAAAAATATAATTAATTACTGTAGATCATCGGCATCGCTATTCTTCTATCTTTATCCACTGCCATTATAACGTGGACCTCACTATAGCTACGCTACGCTGAAATACGTCTCCGGAAGACCATAGATTTAACCAAGCTGGTTTAGTTAGTCTATGGAAAGAGTAGCCGCTCTATATCCTAATATTGGAAGCTACGCTACGCTGATGAGAACGGGACAGATCTCTTAGTGAGGTCCACGTTATAATGACAGTGTTTGATTGGCAATGGTATTGCTATCCTAGTCTATCATTCAACAAAGCGGATAGCGCTATATCTTTCTCACTTTGCTCTGTTGCCAGATCGTTTTTAACAAAGTAGAATTGATAATTAATTAACAAAATATGTATTTCCAATTATGAAATTATTGAAAAATATTATTTCTTGCTTAATAAAATATAATTGATTATTTTAAACGAGAATGAACAGTTAATATTACATCAATATACCTGTATCAGCTACCGTCTATAGAAGGCATTGACGAGACAGAGGTTCGGCAACGTAGTTCTCCTATCTTTCTCAACTGCCATTATAAGGTGGACTTCATTATAGCTTGGATCTAACATTGGGAGATAGGACGTACTTCAGCGTAGCATGATGTGGAGAGTCCTTGAGTGTTATAATATGATTGAAAGGATATTAACTCGTATAATTGAAAGCCCTCACCCTTCAAAAATAGATTGATAAAAATTAATGAATGATTTTCCAGTCGAATAGGCTTCCAAGAGGTGTTACTCATTTTATTTTGTACACGTTTCCAGCCATCTGTGCATTTCCAGTGATAATTGAATGCTAACAACCGCCAGAGGCTAGTCGGGTAGTCATTTACAGAGTCATTTACTGGTCGGCTGGTCATTTAGTGTCACAAATTGAAATGTGAAGTCGTTGAAATGATCGAGACAAGCCAACCCCATCAGATACGATCGGCCATGTTTGCTTGAAGTGGTGGGCCACGGGTGCTAACCAGTTGGGGGATGTTCCTATTTCTATTAATTGCAAGGATGAATGTGGGTTGAACGAAAATAGGGTGAGTGGAGAAAGATGGATAAAGAGGGAGAAAAATATTGTGAGGAACGGTAATAGGAAAAGGGAGAGGGGAAAAAGATGTTAATATAGGTAGGGTGATGATAGGGAAGAGAAAAATGAGGAGGTGAAGGGGAAGAAGAAAAGAAAGAGGACGAGGAAAAAATTAAAGTGGGAGAGTAAGAAGAGGAGGAGGGGAGAAGAACGACCAGAAGGGGATAAGAAAAGGGAGAAGTGGAGGAGAACGATGAGGAGGGGATGAGAAGGATGAGGAGGGGGAAGAGAAAGTGGAGAAATATGACGTTGAGAAAAAGGATGTGGAGAAGGAGGAGTAGGAGAAGGAAGTGGCGCAAAAGGAAGAAGAAGGAAGAGTATATGTAACTCCTCACTAGTGAGGAGTTAAATAGTGAGAGGGAATGCAATTAGGTGAAGAAGAAGAGTAGAAGAATAGAGGAATATAAGAAAGAGGATGATGATAGGAAGAGAAGGAGGAATAAATAATGGAGAAGAAGAAGGAGCAGGCAGGTGGAGGAGGAGGAGGAGTAGGACGAGGAGGGAGCAAAAGAGAATTAGAGAGGAAGAGGTGAACAAAGAGTAAAGAAAGGAAGAGCGAAAATAGAATGAGGATATAAACATAAATGAAAGAGAATAAAAACGGAAAGCGTGGAGATAAAAATGTTCAAGTTTCATTCGATTTCTCTGTAAATTCTGAATCAAATAATAAAGGCATTAGAATAAAATATGATAATTGGCACCAATGCATATAAAATAGTAGGTGTGATTATAATGAATGTTGGTCGTATAACGCTAGCGGTTAGCATGATATCTAAATTGCTCAGATATCAGTTATAAGTGTTTGAAATTTTGACCCTTGAGGTGAAATGAGGTGCATCTAACCGGTGATTCTCATACAACATAATCTCATGAACTTATGTCATTGTGCGAAATATCAATGTGAGGACAATGTAGTTGGTGATGATGGTTGAAGCTGAAAATTAGGTGTTTTTCACAATACAAGGAGCATTGTTGTCAGATGTACCTGGAAATCTATATGAGATCAAGCGCTCTACCTGATCTCAGATTGTGGAGCACAAAAATACGCCCAGAAGAATTTTGAATTATACATCTAAATTGTAACAATCGGAAGATATTGTTGATCAAAAACTAAAATTCATCAAAATTGATTTTTTCTTCAAATTTCACTCATTTTTGAAAAATCATAACCCAGTACTTATTGGAGATAGAGAGTTCCGATGAGAACAGATTATCTCATTTCATTCAGAATTTTATAATCTAAAAAAAGGTGAGAGCAAACTTTTCTGTCCGATTAAGAGATTTGGCAGAAATAGCTGGCAACTGGAAAATGAGCCGAAAATACGAGGTATTTGGGCCACACTGTATCTAGCACAAGGAAATTTTGCATGAAGAATTTGGCTCTGGACTTCTCTAATGTACCCAAATGATATATTGAAAAATCAAAACTACAATATAAATTGCAAGCACACCCACTTTTTATGTATATTGACTGGACTATAAGTCCCATACTCTAGGTTTGTTTCTTGAGAGGATAACCGGTTTTATGCATATTTCTGGAAAACAATCAATAGTCCCTACTTAAAAACACTAAACAGTCTGTTGTATATCCATACTTTTTCACTGTTAAAATTAAACTTGAATTTTAAATAACCCTTTTGAAGTGAAAATACACTTACTTTTGTAGTGACGATCGTTTTGACCTGTTGTTGGTCATCATCAGACCACAGGTATCAGGCCACCATTGTAGGTCTGATGATGACCAACAACAGGTCGAAACGATCGTCACTACAAAAGTAAGAGTATTTTCACTTCAAAAGGGTTTTTTTTTTTAAAATTCAAGTTTACTAAACAGTCACTAAAACGGAGTCGAGATTGAGATTACCTTGAAAATATCCATGAATCACCCCTGTATTTCTATCGCTCAAAGCTACAAAACAGCAAGTCGATCAAACAGTAAGAGGGAAATTTCGCTTTTCTCAAAGAGTAATTCTTCGCTTTCCTAAATACAACTCTTGCGAGAAGAATTGAATACAATTATTATTTGGCCTTTCACGTCCTATCCAGAACACCATTGATACGATTCTGATTCTGACAGCGCTATAGTGAGGTCCACATTATAATGGCAGTGTACGATTGACAATACTGTTGCTGTCCTTTTCTATCATACAACAAAACAGATAGCACTATCTCTCTTTCGCTTTGCAATGTTGTCTATTTGCCAGAATATTTTATATTTACTTTTGACAGTGACTGTACAAAACTGAACAAACCATATTCTCAGCCGCCATTTTTTTCCTTAATTCTATCAAAATACTTGAGTACACAAGTCGTATAATTGATTTAAAATGTATTTTTGAAACAATGAAATAATTTTTGAACATTACCTTATGAGAAACACAATTAAAAATACCTGAAATGACATTTTAAAAGTTGATAACTAACCATCCTAGACTTCATCCATGCTTAAGTTAGCCTACCCGTATAGGTTAGACCTACTCGTACCGGTATAAATAATATTGAAAAGTTATTTCCGAATTAATCCTTTGAAATTATATTTTTAAATAGGATTTCTATTTTTCTATTATTTTTAAAGGAAATTGGAATAGAATACCTACAAATAACTCAATTTCTGTTGTTTTGAAATTCAGATTGTTGTATCACAGCTTTTTAAATTAACCGCCATTTCAGGCTTGTATAAAAATAAGAATCTGATCTCAGTCATGATAGCAAATTTTTGAATCAAATTATGAGAAAATATATTTTTTTGATCAATTTGACATTAAATTGATTACTTTATCAAGGAAATGATAATTATTATTAGATTCAAAGGGATGAATTGAGTAACACTATGTACAGTCAGTGGCAAAATGGAGAGACTTGGCAACGTTTTTCTCCTATCTTTCTTCACTGCCATTATAACGTGGACCTCATTATACCCGCTATCATCCAAGGTCTTGACCGTGGAAATGAAGTTGGTTGTTTTCAAGTTCAATTTCGTGGAGAGCTTCGACAGCCTCCCTTCACATGTGTGGGCGTGTTCATGCGTGTGTGTGTGTGTGTGTGAGTGCGTGTGTCATCTATTTTCCGGAGGCTTCCATTCAGTATTGTAGCAATTTAACCCTCCACCCTTCACTTTCCGCCCACTACCCTCTACTCTACCTTCCATCCCCCACGCACATCAAGACCAAAAGATCTAACCTTGGAAGTGCAATGAAAAGCTTGTTTTCAAGTTCAATTTAGAAGCTCGACTCGTATTGAACAGTTGTTGGTGTGTGCAAGAGAGAGTGTGAGAGAGATAGATAGATAGATGGAGTGAGAGAGAGATAGATAGATGGAGTGAGAGAAAGAGAAAGTGATTGAGAGAGAGTGAGAGAAAGAAAGAGAAAGTGATTGAGAGAGAGTGAGAGAAAGAAAGAGAGAGTGATTGAGAGAGAGTGAGAGAAAGGAAGAGAGAGAGAGTGTGTGATTGAGAGAGTGAGAGAAAGAAAGAGAAAGACAGAGAGAGAGTGATTGAGAGAGAATGAGAGAAAAGAAAGAGAGAGAGAAAGAGAGAAAGACAGAGAGAGAGAAAGAGAGAGTGATTGAGAGAGAGTTAGAGAAAGAAAGAGAGACAGAGAGAAAGAGAGAGTGATTGAGAGAGAGTGAGAGAAAGAAAGAGAGAGAGAGTGTTAGAGAGAGAGAGAGAGTGAGAGGAAGAGAGAGTAATTGAGAGAGTGTAAGAGAAAGAAAGAGAGAGAGAGAAAGAGAGAGTGATTGAGAGAGAGTGTGAGAAAGAAAGAGAGAGAGAGTGAGATAAAGAAAGAGAGAGAGTGAGAGAGAGAGTGAGAGAAAGAGTGTGAGAGAGTGTGAGAGAAGGAGCGAGAGAGAGAGAGAAAGACAGAGAGAGATAGAGGAAGAGTGAGAGTGAGAGATTAGATTTAGATTAGATTGCTTTATTTATGTATGATACAATATTTACTGGCTTATACACTAATTTACATTAAATGACGTTAATGCTCATTATTCAACAAATTTTACAAAGTATAAACAATATATTATTAATCAATGAGAATAAAGATTGAATGCAATTAGAATAACGATAATATAATAATGTGATGTAACTTCATAAATCGGCAATAAGTCTTCATAAATGTTT
Source organism: Nilaparvata lugens (assembly GCF_014356525.2). Taxonomy (NCBI): domain Eukaryota; kingdom Metazoa; phylum Arthropoda; class Insecta; order Hemiptera; family Delphacidae; genus Nilaparvata; species Nilaparvata lugens. The sequence continues at coordinate 25,177,131 of NC_052515.1, forward strand.
CAACAAATAATTGTCGATTCTCTAAGAATGATATAAAATATCCTCTCCATTAATACACGACCGGGAGAGAGAGAGTGAGAGAGAGTGAAAAAGAGTGAGAGAGAATGAGAGACAGAAAGAGAGAAGGATAGAGAAAGAGAAAGAGTGAGCGAGAGAGAGAAAGTGATTGATTGATTGATTATATTCCTTTATTAGGGCGGAATTAGGACTCCTGGACCTCTCTGCCACACAACCCTTTACAAAAGAAGAGAAAATTTACATAAGAATACAAAAATAATATATCACATATTATTATGTAATAAGATTAATAGAAATAAATAAAATTTCAAATCCAAATTGGCTACAATATTACATAATAATAAAAGAGAATCTAACACTTAATTTTTAATACATTTGGAAGACAATATTTAGAATTTCACTAGATAAATCCTATAGGAAAACCTATCAGGAATGAAGATCTAATCGAGTTGCCATTCACTCACACATGCGAAGAAAGAGAGAGAAAAATAGAGAGAATGAGAGAGTGAGAGAGAGAGAGAGAGTATAAGAGAGTGTGAGAGAGTGAGAGAGTGTGAGCGCGAGAGATGGTGTTTGAAAGGGTGTGAGAGAGATGGAAAGTGTTGCACTAGACAAAGGACTTGTGGATCATCCCTATTGCTAGGCTGTACTCTGTACTCCCCTTCCATTGGTTTGTCTGATCGATTTGGTGACTCATCACATCACAAATAGTGCTCAATGTTCACGTTCCACAGGCTCCACACACGACACATCTGTTGTCAGTTGCCACAACTCCAATTCTCTCTCATTCACTTACTCTCTTTCTCTCTCTCGCTCGTTCCTTCTCACTCTCTCTTTCATCACCTTTTCATCCGACCACACCTTAAGCTTTTCTTCCTCGTGATACTTTCCAACTATTTTCCTCTTCCAAGATCTCATCCTAATCTCTAAACCACTGTTTCTAATATTCCTTAATTCTGTAACTTCTAAATAATTTTATTATATTAAATAATGTTTTTTGGTCATCACCTGTATAATTGGTTTTAACACAAAATTATTCAATTCTTATCATTGTATTATTTATAAGAAGCATTACTATAATATTTATTATATAGGTATATATTTTTTTCCATTTTTCAGTATTGCTATAGGCTACTTCGTACTGTTTGCTTTATGAACTCACAGCTAGCGCACAATTTTAACTTTGCTGGCTGTGCCAAATCATTTAGATCTATTATAATTTACATTTTTATTATGCATTTTGTATGTATCATTCATGTTTTGTAACTATGTAATTTTGGCGAAATAAACATTCTTATATTCTTATTCTTATTTTCCTCTTTTTCTTGTTCATCTATCCCTTCTTTCGTGTTTGCCTGTATTCACATCTGAATGTTTTTCTTTTTCTTCCTCATGTTCATGTTCCACAGGCTTCACACACTTCACATCTGTTGTCATTTGCCACAACTCTGATTCTCTCTCTCTCTCTCATCCTCTGTCTTTCTCTCTTGCTCATTCTCTCTCACTCTTCCTCTCATCTTCTTTTTGTTCGACTACACCTTCAGCTTCTCTTCATCATGATACTTTCCAACTATTTTCCTCTTCCAAGATCTCATCCTAATCTCTAAACCACTGTTTCTTATATTCCTTAATTCTGTAACTTCTAAAATAATTTTTCTCTTTTTCTTGTTCATCTATCCCTTCTTTCGTGTTTGCCTGTATCCACATCTGAATGTTTTTCTTTTTCTTCCTCATGTTCATGTTCTGGAGGCTACTGTTGTCAGTTGCCACTGCTCTAATTCTCTCTCACTCAACACTCACTCTCTCACTCTCACTCTCATCCTTTCTCTTTCTGCCTCTCATCTTACCTTTGTCCGACCATCACACCTTCATCTTTTCTTTATCATTATACTTTCCAACTATCTTCCTCTTCCAAACATTCATCCTATTTCTTCTAAACTACTGTTACTAATATTCCTTGATTTTTTAAGTTCTAAATGATTTCATTCTTCTTCTTGTTCATCTATTTCTTTCTTTCGTGTTTGCCTGTATTCACAACTGAATGTTTTTCTTTTTCTTCCCCATTTTCATGTTGTAAAGGCTACACATCTCTTGTCAGCTGCCACAACTCTAATTCTCTGTCATTCACTTACTCTCCTTCTCTCTCTCGCTCGTTCCTTCTCACTCTCCCTTTTTATCTCCCCTTTGTTCGACCACATCTTCAGCTTTTCTTCATCTTACTTCTATGAAAATTCGGGAAGGGGACTGTTTTGGGGTAGGTCTGTTGGTCCTTTTCCAATCATATATTTGATTTGTGCATTGGTTGATGTAAATGAATAAAATAATAAATAAGTAAATGATACTTTTCCACTCTCTTCCTCTTTCTCATCCTATTTATTCAAAACTACTGTTTCTAATATTCCCCTCTGTTTCTCTAATTCTCAGTCACTCAACACTCACTCTCTTTCTCTCTTGCTCATTCTCTCTCACTATCCCATTTATCTTCTCTTTATCCGACCACATCTTTAGCTTTCCAACTATTTCCCTCTTCCAAGTTCTCATCCTATTTCTTCAAAATCAATGTTTCTAATATTCCTTGATTCTTTAACTTGTAAATAATTTCCTTCTTCTTCTTGTTCATCTATTTCTTCCTTTCGTGTTTGCCTGTATTCCCATCAGAATGTTTTTTTTTCTTCCTCATGTTCATGTTCTGGAGGCTACACATCTGTTGTCAGTTGCCACAACTCTAATTCTCTCTCTCTCTCTCTCTCTCTCTCTCTCTCTCTTTCTTCCCAAAGAATGGACATTGATATGTCCAAAGCTCCGCCAATTTATGTAGATGCATAACAATATGATTATTATCTATAGTTATTATATTACAAATTGCTTTTTCATATCATATACAGTTCAATAGTTATTTTCTTAGTCTATATTATGTAAATTCATCTATAACTTTGCTGTATTGTAAGCTATTGTATATAAATGTATAAGCCAGTATATATTGTAATCTACATAAATAAAGTACCTAATCAATCAATCAATCTCATCCTCTGTCTTTCTCTCTTCAATTCAATTCAATTCAATTTCAATTTATTGGAAAAAAAATACATTGTAGTGAATGTAGTTAATCAGTGTGGATGCGACAGGCACACTGCCCACAACCGCACTCCACACAAAATAATAAAGAATAATAAGAAAACAAAAACAACTTATACAGAAATTAAACAAACTTCAGAATTACATGCTAATCTTAAAATAAAATACTAATTATTTATATCATTAAATGCTATTCGTATTGTACAATATAAATAATTTTAATTAAATAAGAAAATAAGTTTAATTGAAATAAGAATAGAGAGAATAAGTTCAATATAAATGAAAAAAAAGTCGACCATTTAAACTAAACAAAATTAAAAAGAAAAAAATAAAACAGAGAAGAAGTAAGGTAAAGACATATATTTATAGATAGATAGCAGAAGAAGAGAGGAGAGAGAGTGCTTGAAGTTAAACATTGACAAAAGAACTAATATTCAAGTATTATAGAGCATGATTTAATAAAGGCATTCAAAGACGGATTGAAGAGATCGATATCACGAGATACTGTGTTGAAGAGTCTCATGGATCGATTGATGGGTGAGTTATAATCCTGCAACGTTCGAGATCTTGGTATAAAAACGAAAAATACCTCCCACGAGAAACAGTCGGCACATAGAAGCCCAATCTTTCCAGGTGAAAAGGATGCTGCGTAAGACCATTAACTACTTTATATAAATGTAAGATGGCTTGGAGATTACGTCTGGATTTCAATGTTGGAATTTTGAACATGATTCTGAGTTGTGATGTGGGATATGCAAAATAGGGATAGTGGCCAAACTTTTTAAAATACAGGTAGCGAAGGAATTTATTTTGAACTTTTTCAAGAGAATCAGAATATTCAGCATGATAAGGATCCCAAATAATTGAGGCATATTCCAATCTACTCCTTACCAACGACTTGTACAGATATATTATAGTATCTAAATTACTGAAGTGTTTGCAAGTTCTAATAACAAAGCCCAACAGTCGATTAGAAACATTTAAAATGTGTTCAATATGAGAGATGAATCTGAAATCATTTTGAAAATAGACTCCTAAATCCTTACACGATATTCTGATTGGAAGAGCAGAACCATTCATCATGTAAGAGAAATTGAAAGGAAGATTCTGTCTTGAAAATGTCATTATGTGTGATTTATTAACATTAATTTTTAAACCATTCACAGAGCTCCATGTTGTAATCTCATTTTAATATTCTAATCTCATATTAGTAATCTCTTGCTCATTCTCTCTCACTCTCCCTCTCATCTTCTTTTTGTTCGACCACACCTTCAGTTTTTCTTCTTCGTGATACTTTTCTACACTTTCCTCTTTCAATTTCTCATCCTATTTTTTCTAAACTGATGTTTCTATGATTATCACTCAAACTTCCTATTTTCAAGCTCTCATATTATTTTCTAAACTAGTATAGGTACTGTTTCTAATTCCTTCATTTCAGCAACTTGTCAATTCCCTTCTTATTGTTTTCTTTATTGAACCTTCTCTTGTTCTTGTTTTGAATTTCTCTCTTATTGTTCTTGTTATAATCTCTGTTCCTTCTCTTATTCTTGTTTGAATTTCTCTTTTTTGATCTTGTTCTTATCATTTTTCTAAGTTATCCTCTTATTGTTCTTGTACTTGTTCCCTTTTCTTGTTTTTGTTCTGATTCTTGGTCCTTTTCAGGCTCTTCTTATAATTTTTCTTCTTCTTCTTCTCCTCCTTCTTCTCCTCCTTCTTCTTCTTCTTCCTCTTCTCCTTCTTCTTCTTCTTCTTCTTCTTCTTCTTCTTCTTCTTCTTCTTCTTCTTCTTCTTCTTCTTCTTCTTCTTCTTCTTATCTTGTTCTTCTCCTACTTCTTCTGCCTCTTCACCATCCTGTTCAAACTACAGCTTCCAGACTAGTTTTATTCAATTTTTCAGATATTTTTCCATGTGAATCCAGCATAAGTTTGTCAAAAACTAGTCCCAGAACAATTCAGCATCGGTGTATTTCACCAGAGGAACTGAATTCCAGGCGAAAACTTTCATTCTGTATAGCTCGCTAATGAAGCGTTTATGGATATATGTTTATAAGAATTTTTTTCCTTATTTTTACCTCTACTATCACGTATTAAATTATTTTACCATAATTAAGAATCACTCTGTATATTGTAATCTACATAAATAAAGTACTCAATCAATCAATCAAAAATCCTCTCTCATCCTATTTTCCCTACTCTCTCTCACACACACTCCCTCTCGCCCTCTCTTAATCCATAACCCATCTCTCTCCAAATCCGCCCGCCTCCTCAAACTCTCTCTCTCTGTCACAGCACTTCCCCTCTCTCCCAATCTCTCTCTCTCTTAACCAATCTCTCCAAATCCTCTCACTCTCTCACACATACTCTCTCTCTTTCTCTTTGTCCTCTCTCAACCAATAATTTCTCTCCAAATCCTTTATCCTCCTCTCACTCTCTCACTCCCTCACTTTCTGTTTTACTTACTCTCTCAAACACACACTCTCTCTTTCTATCTCACCCTCGCTGAACCCATCGCATTCCACAACTTCTCTCACCTCCTCTCACTCACTCTCTCGCACCCTCTATACGTTCCTCACTCTCTCTTTCTCCACCACTCTCTCAACCCATCACTCCCTCTCTATCTCGTAAACACAGTACAAAAACAACCCTGTTTACAATGCAATACAGGCCGGGACTTGTAACCAGTAGCCTACATTGCAATTGTATAAAACAGCAAGTAAGTGAAGTGTGAACAGGGCGCTACAAATGCATGTTGTTCATTTCTATTATTCCTTCGCACTATATAATATATATATATGTGTATCTACTGCGATATATATATGTGCGACAATTACTATTTGGCCATTGAGGCAGGCCGCCTGTTATCTGTAGAGAGTTTGTGGGAAGGATACTTCGAATATTCTTTCTGAAGAATGGACATTGATATATTGTCCAAAGCTCCGCCAATTTATGTAGATGCATAACAATATTATCTATTTTATCTATAGTTATTCAAATTGCTTTTTTTCAAATCATATACAGCTCAATAATTATTTTCTTAATTTATATTTTGTAAATTCATCTATAATTTTGCTGTATTGTCAGCAAGTGTATAAGCCAGTAATATATATTGTAATCAACATTAATAAAGTACTCAATCAATCAATCAATCTGTCAGCATTGGTAGCATGGGTAGTATTGATGTTTTTCATTAGAATTTCTGACGATTTTAAGTGAATCTCACAATAGAAACATTGTGGCCGCCTGAAAATAAACTGGCAGCATTATTTGCATGGGAAGCATTGACGTTTTTCATTAGGATTTCTGACAGTTTAAAGTGAAACTCACAATAGAAACACTGTGACCTTTTGCAGATGAACTGTCAGCATTGTTTGAATCAGAAACATTGTTGTAACTCATTATAAATACTGACAAATTAAAGTGAATCCAATAATGGAGACATCATGGTCTCAATTGTCAGCATTAGTTGCATGGGACGCATTTATGTTATTTGTATAAGGAGAGCTGACAGATAGAAGTGGAACAGAGCCGGCTTCTAATTGAGGACACAAAAATAGTGATCGTTTGGCGGTTGATTGTGTTGTGAAGGTTTGGTTTTGATTGGATCATGCACTTGGGTTGAATGACTGACTGTTTTCTCTGTTTTATTCACCAACCTACTACTGCAGCAATAATTAACAGTACTTGTGTAATGTAATCATGTTCATAATTTCATAGCGTACAAGCACTCCAATTGTCATAGCTCCAGTGAGTATAAAATGTAATACTATACATTCTATTGTAAATAAAGGCCTATTAGTACAGGCTCTCCAGAATGCGGATTGGGGTTCGGTAGAAAACTGTTTTGAAATAAATAATTGTTCTAGTAAAATTTCATCAAATTATAAAATAATCAGTAGATTCCAGTATGAATACTAAGACGATGAGGTCAAGAAGAAAAAAATTAAAGCCATGGATAAATTTAGACCTGATTGATGCTATTAGACAAAGAGATAAATTGAGTAGGAAATTGAAGAGGCAACCATATAATAACGCTCTGAAAAATCATTATCTCACGCTTAGAAAAAATCTTACCGTTAATTTGTAAAGAACTAAACTTGAATATAAATAAACTAATGGAATTTAGAGATGATCCTAGGCGGTTCTGGGGAGTGATAGGAGAGTTGGCAAGAAAAAATATTAATAAGGATTCTTTTGTTATTAGTAAATTTCTACCAGGTATCCAGTCTGTTACAACAGCAATTTACAAGAATGTAGCTGATGAATTCAATGTTTTTTTTACATCAGTCGGCCAAATTCTGGCTGATGCTATAGATTCTGGAGAGCCTCTTTTAGTCGATGATAGTCAACATTTGAATCGAAATCACTTTGAGTTTCAAGCTGTAACTGAAGCTGAAATTATGCATTCCATAGGTAGTCTCAGAGGTGGGTCAGCTTCAGGGTATGTTAATATCTCTGCTAAGTTCCTGAAAGATAATATTGCAATTCTGATCAAGCCACTAACTCATTTAATTAATCTTAGTTTACAGTCTGGTGTGTTCCCTGAGTTCCTAAAGATGACCAATGTTTCTTCAAATCTGGTGACCCTACCGACAAAAACAATTACCGTCCCATATCATTGCTAAGCGTTTTTTCAAAAATTCTAGAAAAAATAGTGAAAGAACAGCTCATTTTCTATCTTAATAGGAATAGAATTCTATGTGACTGTCAGTATGGCTTCAGAAAAGATAAAAATATACCTGATGCTCTATTTGACATTTGCAAAGCCATAAATGAAGGAATGAATGAAAATCGACGAATGATGCTTCTATTCCTTGACCTAAAAAAAAGCCTTCGATTCGGTTGATAGGAACAAATTATTGAATAAATTAAACCTTATTGGAATTCGAGGTACAGCGTTGGCATGGTTCAAAAGTTATCTGTCAAATCGCCTTCAGTTTGTTTCCTTGATGGATGTCAGGGGTGAAGATGTGGCGGTTGACTTTGGGGTGACTCAGGGAAGCACTTTGGGCCCAATCCTCTTTTTAATCTATATAAATAATATATCAAAGATTACATGGGAGGTTATTTTAGTTTGCAGATGATGCATTGATATTTTTGAAAGGGCCAAGCTGGGTTAAGGAAAATGCTCAAAATGACCTTTTTCACATAAACACATGGCTTGATCAGAATACATTGACAATGAACACCACGAAAACGAAATTTATGCCAATATCATTGAGACCAACGACCGATTAAAATTTATCAAGTTTGAAAGTTCACTGCTGTGGGGATTTTCTCAGTGTTACATGTGGGTGTTCTTGTATTGAAATGGTCACTTCCTACTAGTATTTGGGCGTTTTTTTCGACCATAGAATGAGGTGGTCTGCTCACATTGAATACATAAAAAAAGACTTAGAAAATATATAAATGCATTTAGAATGATGAGCGATGTACTGGATAAGAGAGAGATTAGAATGGCATACTTTGCATATGTCCAGTCCCTTTTGGAGTTTGGTATAGTTGCATGGGGTGGTGCTTGCAAGACGGTACTTCAGCCACTCTTTATTGTCCAGAAAGCCATTCTGAAAGTTGCTCTAAAAAAATCCTCGTTTCTCAACTAACATTCTCTTTGAGGAGAGTGAGGTCCTGACTGTAAGACAGCTCTTCATTAAAACATTTTAATACATTTATTTTCCAACATGAATATTCTTGGACCCATTACACATATGCATCAAACGCGGTATGCTGTTAACACTGGTATTATAGCTATACCCCTCCAGAGATCCCTCACACAAATTCCTTCTATATTTCACATGTTCTGTACCTTAACTTGGCTCGTCACTTCCCACACCACATAGTATTTCAGGACATCTCAAAATCCTTATTTAAATTGAAATTGAAGAAATTTTTAATACAGCTGGGAGTGGACAATTCAGAAAACATCATCACAACCTACCTACCTACCTACCTACCTACCTACCTACCTACCTACCTACCTACCTTGATCGATAAATTCGCTGGTGGTGACAACCTGACTACTGTTCTTGAAATCTGTATGCACCATTACAATAATTAACCTTTTTATTATTTTTTTGAGCTATCCAATAATCCTCTGTACGTAATAATAATATTAAATAGGATTCTGAATGCAGCAAAATTAGTGTTTCCTTTCTCTCTAACAAACTTATAATATGCAACTCTGGTTTGCGCACAGGCATTTTTTGCCCATGCGGACCATTTTCTAAAGATTTATTTGGCTTACTGTATTCATGAGGTTGTTTTTATTCTTTGTTGTTGTTTTATATTGATAATGAGTTTATAAGATTATTACTTTGTATGTAAAGTGCATTTTTTTGAAATAAATATCTTTTGTCTGTCTGTCTGTCTGTATGTCTGTCTGTCTGTCTACTTAATATACCATTCTAATGTAATATACTTACATTCTATACTCACTGCATAGTACATGCAAAAATGCTTGCATACAGATACACATCAAAATTTAAAAAAATACATCGTATAAATAATTGAGGACTGAACATTTTGTGAAGTGAACAACTACAAGACTTAACCTATTTCGGACTATGTGTAACCTTATCTAAATTTGGGAGAGGAATAGGACAAGGTTACCTTATTTTTTCCCTCCCTATAATTTCGATGATGTACTTAATGTATGAATCAATAAAGAATAAAAAGAGACACAGATTCAAACCTTTTGAAATGTTGTCGTCTGTTATACAGAATACAAGGTTCTATTAGTATATTGAATCACTAGTACCGGTGCTCTCTTATGTTCTTTGATGTCACGACCGTGATTGGCCAAAGGGAAATAATGGGGTACAAGTGATTCTATAGAAATAAAATTATCAACTTGCATTGTAGAAAAAAATGAAAGATTGCAAGGAATTTTCCACGGTCAATTTTGAAAGTTATGAACCTAACAGACTCCATTCGTCTCCATATTCTTTGAGAAGCTTCTTCAGATTTTTTGTGGTAGAATTTTGATATGTATTTCGTGACGTGGAAGATCGTATATTATGCAGATATTGTATACAGTGTTTGCAGTTTTATGATATGAAATCGTGTGAGAAATGGATTGATTATGTTAATACGATTATCCAAATGAAATGATAAAAGTGGATTTGGTGTGATAGCATGACATTGGAGGAGCAGACATAAGTCTGAATATAAACTGGATAAAAAAATGTAATTTTCATTTTTCAAGGGTTATATTATTATAACTATCGTATTTTAATATAACTCTAAAGTGAAAAACACTCACATGGTTTGGTGTGGCGACGACCGTTTCGTGCTGGTGTTGCACATTCTCAAGCCAAACAGAAACTAAAGTATTCAAGGTTATGAGGGTGAGTATTTGGTCAGAGTGGAGGTGGAGGGGAGTTTTGGTGGTTGATGGAGGTGGATTTAAATTAGTTTGTCGAACAGGGTGTGGGAAGAAAAGTTGATTTGATCATTGAGAATATTGTTTGGCTGTTGTTTGGTGTACTTGTATATTTCAAACTGTTCCTGTACATCTAATTTTCTGTTTTTGTGGGAATAGTGGAGTATTTAAAGGTTATTGGCTATGTCAGGGTGTGTGTGGTCAGTGGAGATAATGTGTTCTGCAAAGGTGGAATGGGAGGAAGGGTGGGTAATGGCTCTTGTGTGCTCTTTGAATCTTATGTTGAAATTTCTGGCTGTTTTTCCTATGTAGAATTTACTGCAATCTGTACAATTTAGTTTATAAACTGCTGGTCTATTGTGTTGTTGCTGAGAGGTGTTGTGTGGGGACAAGAACTTCTTGAGTGAATTTGTGGTACTGTATGCAATCTTAGTTATTTTCTTTAGAACCTAACAGACTCCACTATAGGTTATATTACACCAGGTGTAATATACACCTTATAGTACACCAGGTTATATTATTCCCTATCAAAATGTCATTGAAAATTTAAGAATAGGAGAGTTGATCCGGTACTTGAAGAAAAATACTGGTGATGGATAGTTTTAGAAAGTTTTTTTTTTACTTCATAGTTCTCCATTCAGTACACATCATGTACCGACGATATTTTGATTCCATAACTTTTTTCTAACCAGTTGACTGTTTGATTTCCAATCCACCAGTCCATTATTCAAACTTTGTCACTTCGTCTGTCGATAATAATCATATAAATATTAATGAAGTAGAAGTAGCGCCGATTTATTTATTGGAGAACTGCAAAAAACGTCACACATAAATCCTGTCAGCGCGATTGATCCCCGCATATCAATCAACCAGGGAACAATTCATAATCCCGAGCTTCGAACGCCGGCCAGGGATTACTCCCTGCCATGAATTGATTCACGAAAAATCCGTAATGAATTGGGAAGGGAAAGGACAATTGGAGTTTGGCATATAATAGGGAGTAGGGCAGCTGATGAAAGCCCTTCATCCCTTCATCCCTGCATCATGCATTCATCCCTTCTCTCAACAAGTCTTTCCCCCATCAATTCTTCCCTGACAATAAATTTGCAATAACCCTTGTCGCATACATATGCATATGAGGGGGTGTATTAAGTCCAGGATGCGTGAATTCTTTCTCATTGAGTGTTTGTGTGAGGTGGGTTGTGCCAAAATTACAACCCTTCCACTCTTAGTTACTCTAATAAAGTATAATTTCAACTCTCAATAACTCAATTGAAGCTATTGTATTCTTGTTTCTATACTTTTTTCATCATTCTTGATTCACAGTTACTGTGAATTTTCCAACCACGTCTCAATTACTCAATCGAAGCTATTGTATTCCTGTTTCTATACTTTTTCTATCATCCTTGCTCCCCTATCAGTTTCCCTATCACATCCCTATTCACCTTTATGTATCATTTACAACATGTGTATCATGATACATAGGCCTATGCATCATGTATACAAAATTTATCGTGCATAACATGTATCCTCATCATATTTAGCACAAAATCGAATTAATCGATAGATCAATCGAGTCAAAATGGAAATATGAGTTTAGCAAAAATTGGAAGTAGGAATTCATCATACAAATCATTCACTTTTTATACTCTTATTTTCGACTAGCAGGTAACCCGTACTCTGCAAGGGTCTAATTAAAAACTTGAAGAATTGAAGATAGGCCTATAACCATCCTCGGTGAATTAAGTATGTGTATACAAAATTTCAACTTAATCAGTCCAGTAGTTCAGACATTATGATACGTCATTCATGAATTTCCTTCCAGGCGATACATTCTTTATCAAAATACGCAGCTATTCATTTAATTTTTTTATTCCATCTATTGGTAATCACATATCATTACATTATACAATAATATGATTGGGAGAAGGCAACAGGTATAGCCTGGAACGGTCTTTCTCCAAACTTTGATAAATAGAAGATTCGACAAAAGAATGAGATTATGTTTATATAAGTTGAACTAATATCGACTAGCAGTCTATTTCAATGAATCGATAATATAATAAAGGAAAGAATTGGCTTGTCTGTACTACTGGTTTAGTTAACTCGAAGTTTTGCATATAGATTCGTAATTTACCGAGGATGGTTATAGGCCTATTTTAAATCCTTCAAGATTTCAGTACGTCAGCTTTTCAGTTTGTCAAGTTTTTCAGCAGAACTTTGCGGAGCACGGGTTACAGCTAGTATGTAATCGATCTACAGCCTTTTGCAAAAACTGTAAAAAAGATAATTGTATCCTGAATACGCGTTGGACGTTTTCGGAAGAGAAGTCTACATAAATTAACTTCCAATAACATGTTGCAACTAAGTATCACCATGGAACATGTGAAGCATACTAAAGTGTCACAATATTAATCACCCATCTATTGACAACGCTATTGATTCGTAGTCAGTTGACACAGTCGTCACGTGACGAGTGAACCAACCATTCAGGTGACATCACTTTGACAATGCATACATTTACATAACCGTTGCCATGCTCTCGACATGATGAATACATCGATATAGTTGTACTGTGTCCAGGGTGGCGAGGGGAGGGAGGGAGGAGAGAGAGAGTGAGAGAGAGAGAGAGAGAGACAGAGAGAGAGAGAGAGTGAGTGTGAGGATGAAATGACACTCAGTAATCATACTCACAATGTACGCTACAATTGTCGGTTGCATGCCTTAGGGGTTACGTTACAACAATTGTAACCTCTTATTGCAGTTTGAATGGAATGTGACTTGTATGCGAAATTGTAACTATTTTGCAGACAGCTGTTGTGATGCTGGGTTAAGGGTTGACCGCTTTTATAATGGTTTTCTATCAAGGTAATTAGAAAACAATATTCTAATCACAATTTTGATTTGAAAATAAATTTAAAAAGAAAAATGATATAGACTATAGAGTGTTTCGTACAATATGATCAAAATAATTATTATTAAACAATAATAACAATTATTTGGACAATTTGATATTAAATTGGGAAATTGAAGAAGTTTTGGGCAATAGCCTGTTTTTTCTTTTTCGATCTTTGTATTATTGTTTGTACTTACTTAATAAATAAATAAACCAACGAAACTCCAAAGTTAAATGTTGCAAACCACCCTGAAGACTTCTGCTACTGCAAATGTTGACAATAGACAACAGAATAGACAGTTCCCGGGCTGATCGATTTAAATTTTAAATTTTGTAAAATTGAATGTTACCTATCCTTGTTTTTTATCCAGTTTCTCAACCATAAAAAGTAAAAATTCTCAGTTTTTGTTGTTTTTTGAGTGAAAATGAACTAAATTTCAGTAAAGTTCAATCATAACCCTATTTTTGACTTTTGAAATGTTATGTAATGTATCACGTTATTCTTTATATTTTAAATAACGATTAGCCTCCTGCTTGGCTTCAGTCGGTAGAGCATGAAATAATTTGATATAATTATAAAAATTAGATCGTGGTTTTTTAATAGGATACAGTCTCATAAAAATCTTTATAGGCCCAGGTATGAGCTTCCACTATAATTCTGGTAATTCATTAAAAAATAAATATATATATATATATATATATATATATATGGTACTTATCCTTATAGTGTTGAGGAATTAAAATAAATTGCACACCATAAACAATTTGATACATATATTAACAAATATTGCAAAAGATAGATCAGGGCAAAAATATAAAGAGCGATAAAAATATATAATATAAAAATAGAACAATAATCGAAATCAGTAAACTATCACAGGCTAAATATTATTCTCTAAATTTATAGCACGAAACGTTACCATGTGCTTTTATCTTTTAATCATATGCATCCTTTGTATGTAGCTGCGATATAAGCTTGCTAATACTTGTCGACATGGACAATTCTATTACAAATAGGTTCCTTAAAATCAACTTGATAAATTGGCAACCAATAATCCAAATATATATATATTAAATTCTCTAGTATCTAATAGATTTCTTTGTAATGAATATATATTTTATCTCAGGGTGCTAGATTCGGCACCTGATGGAATAAGTAGAGCAATTCATCTAGTGAATCAGAGCTACAACAAACTATCGCAAATTATATTGCAAAAATTAAAGATCATATGAATATGCATTAATAGCCTAGACTTTATACTTCTTTTATTAGAATTTTCTGAAATGTACTGACTCATTATTCCTCTAATAAAATACCTTTAATACTATATTTACTTGCGCAAGTATTTTTTATTAAATTCTTAATTTATAAGAAAACCCTTTCGACGAGCTAGCTTTGATTATTAGGTAATTTCGAAGCACTGAGGGCGCCCATCACTAATTCAATATTTCTCACTCACGTGTCGAAATCTTCTTATGAGCCGCTGATGTCGATCCAACTCCTGGTGGTCCTGGACTATGGTAGCCGGAGTCTTCTCTTCCAAGGGGTTACAAAATTATTTAAAAATGAAAATGACTTCTGCTTTATAAGAGCATCACAAAGTCTTATAAGAAATTTAATAATTCAATCTAACTTTAGCTTTTTACAAGTTATAGCAAGGTATTACGCTCTATAATATTTAGGGACCTCTGATGGTGGCATTTGGCAGGCGAGTGTTGGTTCTCCTTTCTCAATTTTACAATTCTTACTTCCGACTTTCAAATTTACATAAAATTTGAATATCCTAGTCCTCTGCCATTTAAGGTTCAAATAGACCGTACTAAAATATTAAATTATTACTTATGTTGTATGTTTAATAATTTCTTTGCCTTCGGGCCATATCCATAACATAGACTATATAACAATTTTATATAAATCCCAATCATTTGTATAAATATATATAAATATTTTTGAATATGTTATCTCTTTGGCGATATTAGCCAGTTACTTTACTCAGACCTATTAATATATTTTCAGCTAGGGATTTTTATATCTACCCAAATTTCAATATGTTACAAATGTTACATTATCTAATGTGAATTTAGAAGAGAAATAGTACAAGTATCATTAGTTTTTCTCGCCCATTCAGTGCTTTCTTGAAAAATAATAAATAAATAAATGCAATTTATTTATTTAGCACAGAGTGCTCAGAAACTTCTTTGATAGAAGCGTTAAAGGCAATGAGTATTTTAATTTGAAAAACAATAATTTGAGAAATATATACGAAGCTTGTATACCTAAACCACTTCATGAAATTTTTTTCTTTTTTAGAGAATATGGATACCTTTTTTAGAATTCTCATGTAGACTTGTATACCATAATATTGTACAATATACTTCGAAGCTAAAATTGATAAATCATCGATTCTGTTATGTAACATGTATCACTTCATATGCGACTGTCGACCTCAGTGACTACATTTTAGCGCTATAGTTTTGTAATCAATTTTATATCACCATCTCAAACAGGTTTAGTACCTCGAGATGCAAATACTCAATTGGCATTGCATTTTACTTTGTAATAGTATTTCCTCATGATGTAAAATTTGTATTGTTTTCATTTCGTATTTCTAAGATGTTGTAATTTTATATTTCTGCCAATAAAAACATTTTCATTTTCAATTAATTTCCCACCTACAATGACGGCTAGTAATATAATATTCCCAGGAATAGCTCTGATTGAAGTAGCAGTACCCAATCAATTTTTCCGCGATAAATCAGGACCTCCTAAATAGGTATTTAGGAGGTACTGGATAAATTGGTATTTAGGAGGTCCTGGATAAATGCATTTCAATCTTCAACTTGGTGCCAACCTAACAAAGTCAACTCAACTTAATGCCAACCTGACAAAATTTTTAATTTAGTTACCAGAACAACTACTGTTCCGAAGAGGTACTCTCTCTAGATTATAGTTCTATATTAACATAATTATGGTATGGACATTTCAATTATAATTTTAAGATATTGGAATAAGAAGAATATACATGCTAAAAGACGAACTTTAAACCCTTAAAAACCACCCTTAGAGTTAAAATATCGCCAAAAGATTTCTTAGTGCGCCTCTAAAAGGTCAACTGAACATACCTACCAAATTTGAACGTTTTTGGTCCGGTAGATTTTTAGTTCTGCGAGTGAGTGAGTGAGTGAGTGAGTCAGTCAGTCAGTCAGTCAGTGAGTGAGTGCCATTTCGCTTTTATATATATAGATATTCAATTCAGATATTCCATGATTGTATTATAGAATAAGAATAGAGAAATTAGTAGTCTACCATTTATTTCTCTATGTTATTATGTAGAATCTGTGCGAGTTGCTGAATGAAAGAAACCAGATCTCTAATGATATACCGAACTTTACACTAACTAGGATCCATTCTTGAAAATGACTATAAATATTTGAAAATGGTTATTTTAAACAAGAATAGCCAGTTATAACCAAATCAGATATTTTTAATTAAGTTTGTAGCGTGAATGTTGATGTTGTGGAACTTTTCCATAATTGAATAGACTTAACTGTAACTTACAGCTGATGATGTGTGAGCACACATGAAAGCATGCTTCTGTAAAATATTAATTTTTATTTAATTAAAGTGGATTTTTGACAGCGTTTTAAGTCTATCCAAATCACATATACTGGTATTTGCTATTCGCTATAGAAGACAATGGTAAGGCAGAGAATCGGCAACGCTGTTTTCCAATCTCTCTCCACAGCCATTATAACGTGGACCTCACTAACGTTGCGTCACTATCAATAATAATATCGAGTGGCCTGGCCGGCTCAGGTCTGCTGTCAGAGTTAGCAGGTCACACCTGATATATGCCTCTGACATAACCTAACGCCTGTTAATAGGCAGCCGGGACCGTCGACTCAGCGTGTCCATCCAAAACTATAATACTACAAAGTAGTTCTAAACTATACCAAATATAGACTTCCCCTTTAATACCACTGCTGACCACAAACTTGCTCCCCAAATAATGTAGTACATGAATATATTACAGCATGTAACTACTAGTAGTTCTGTGAACAGTAGACCTCACGCAGTATTCTCATCCACAAGTACCTGATTGAAACTATAGACCTTATGGGAATACAGCAATAGACTGGCTCCTCCACACATCTGTGTAATCACTTGTCAGCTGATTTATGATGAATAATTCTAGTCTGATTTTTACTCTTATATTGGCGTATGAAGGAGGCTCCTTTTTCCTTTTATATTATCCTTGAAATGAAAAATTTCCAAAAACCTTGTATATACGTCGACGCGCAATTAAAAAAGGAACATACCTGTCAAATTTCATGAAAATCTATTATCGCGTTTCGCCGTAGATGCGCAACATATAAACATTTAAACATTAAGAGAAATGCCAAACCGTCGACTTGAATCTTAGACCTCACTTCGCTCGGTCAATTACAGCATGTAATTATTAATTCCAGAATAATTATTCATGCATGATGCACAGTAAAAATGAATTACATTGAATTACAGATCAGGTTTCATGAAGATTTCCTCTCATGCCTGGAAACTCTAGATTATTGAAGAATGAACAGTCAGTTATCCCAACCAAGGTAACAGTTGAAATTTGAAGACCATTAAGAATCCCAAAATTCCAGCAAGAAATTCCCAGCTTCCAAACCTTGAGCGTAGCACATTAATCTTGTTATGCCTTGATTTCCACAACCCATTCCAATCGCCCGCCATTCTTCGAAGCAAGACGGATCACTGGATCCCTTTTAAATGCTTCCGGAATTTCAGAAATGCCCAGTAACCAGATAGTATCGTGTTGGCTTCAATTTGTATCTGAATTACCATAGTGGGGTCCAAGTTATAATGGCAGTGTTTGATCAGCAATGGTATTGCTATCCTTGTCTATCATTCAACAAAGCGGATAGCGCTATCTCTTTCTCGCTTTGCTCTGTTGCCAGATCGTTTTTTCATTCATTCATATATTGTATAAAACACTATGATCATAATACAATAATGACATTGGAGGAAAAACTAGGCTGAGCCTGTATTATTTTTTTAACAATGTAGAATTAATAATTAATTAACAAAATATTCAATCTAAATCATGAAAATTTATTAATATCATTGAAGAATATTTTTACTGACAAATAAAACAAATTTGATCATTTTAAACAAAAATGAACACGAAGAGCCTGTTTCCGAGCTTGGTATTCAGCTAAGTTCTGAACTTTTACCGGTCTTAAACTCCGGAGTCAGAAAATTGGCTTTCCGTGTCGGGAACGAGCCGTGTACTTGACTAGAGTCTGGATTTTTCAGATCACGTTGAAATCTGGAGTTTATAATTTATATTTTTTTTCCGAGTGAAGGACTTATAAGTCCAGGACTTGGATTAGATTATTGTCTCTTTCCGAGTCAAGGATTTATCAAAAATCTTCAAGTCTAGAGCTTGAAACAGCGCGATTTTAATCCCTTCCTCAGAGTTGGATATTCTTCTTATTTTTTCTTCTTTTTCATCTTCTTCTTTTAAATAATAAGAAGGAGAACAATTGAGCATTAATTCAACTATTGTACTTGAGTTTGAAATTATTTTCTCTTCATTGTATATTCTAATGTACAAAATTGAATAATTCTGTATTAATTGAACAGTTTTAGATTTTTATGAACTATATTGAATATTTCTTCTTCTATAACAAAAAATCTAGCTCCTGCAGCTTGGAAACCCGTTTCTTATTCTCAGGACACAATTCATAACGATGATCAATTGTAAGAGAATAGATAGAACAATTGCAAAATTATTGAAATCCGATCAATATTGTACATCCCATTACACATTCAATAAAAGACTCAGGCTCAAGAGCTTGATAGACCACCAAAGCACACTATTTACAACGATATTGATAGTAGAAAAATCAATACACTGGAGCCGAAAGTCCTTTGACAAGAGCTGGTTTTTCATTGATGTTGTATTGAACAAGAAGGGAAACTGAACTATCGATTTTCGGCAACTGCAGAAGCACAAACACAAAGGAGGTCCAAAAATTTAGGGGAGAGACCGGACCAAGAGAGAAAGATCACAGGCAGAGAGAGAGAGCGTGTAAGAGAGAAGAGAGTGAGAAAGAAAAATAAAGAGGGAGTAAGAGAGAGGGAGAGAAAGAAAGAGTGCAAAGGAAAAACAGAAAAAAAAGTGAAAGAGACTTTTCCCCACTATGATTTTGTGGGGAAGCTTCAGATGTAATCATAATGTGGGGTAGTGAAAGTGGTATAGTGAGGTCCACGTTATAATGGCAGTGTTCGTTTAGCAATGGTATTGCTATCCTTGTCTATCATTCAACAAAGCGGATAGTGTTATCTCTTTCTGTTTTTTTTTGTGTTATGTCTTTCTTTTTTTTTGGCTTTGCTCTGTTGCCAAATCGTCGTTTAAACAATGTAGAATTAATAACAATTAATTACTCTGTTGCATATCCATACTTTTTCACTGTTAAGATTCAACTTGAATTTTAAAAAACACTTTTGAAGTGAATATGCACTTACTTTGGTAGTGACGGTCGGACAGTCTGATGATGACCAACAACAGGTCGAAACGATCGTCACTACCAATGTAAGTGCATTTTCACTCCAAAAGTGTTTTTAAAATTCAAGTTCAACAATTAATTAACAAAATATTTCATCTTAATTATGAAATCATTGAAAAATATAATTTACTGCCTAATAAAATATAATTTACTGCCTTATAAAATATAATTGATTATTTTAAATGAGAATGAAAACTTAATATTACATCAATAAACCTAAAATCACTTCGCTTATATTTATTTATTACATTGTTTACAAATACTTAACATGAGGAAAGGTACAACAGGTTCATGCTTGAAACTGTCTCATTTCTAATTTATACTATACTGTCCAAATCAAAATGTTGGTTATGTTACTTTCACTTTTCAAAATACAATTTACGCTCTTCAATACTCAGATAAACGAGCAAATTTTGAATCAAATAGATACTATTAGAGTCTGAAATTAAAAAATCTAGAACAGTAACTTGATAATTATTTGAAAAGTCTAAATTTTGAATGAAACTAGACATTTTTGAGCTAAAAACTTCACACTACAGAAAACTATATGGGCTACTTGATTCAATTAAAAACAATATGAAAAGCTTTTAGTACCCTTTTTATTGAAAACTTAAAAATATTTTGACGACTAGTTTTGACCATAGGTCCTTATAAAGTTAAAATGAACATACTAAAAGTTTTTTTTATTGTTTTATCAATAAACCTGTATCAGCGACCGTCTATAGAAGGCATTGACAAGACTGACGATCGGCAACGTTGCTCTCCCATCTTACTCCACTGCCTTTATAACGTGGACGTCACTATAATACTGTAATACTGTATTGGTATAAGGCAATGTACCTAAAATGTATTCTAGGTTCCTTGGTATAAGGTACTACCACTGCAGTTACTACAAAGTGTCTACTACATTGGTAGAATGGGAAGCATATATGTTATAAATACAAGAAATACTGACTGTTGGAGTGGCCGTAGTCGCGTGGATCAGATGCTGGCTTTATGATTCAGAGGCCTGGGTTCAAATCCCGGCCCGGGCAAGATATTTATCTCGGGCCACTCCCGTGTTTCGGATGGACACGTTAAGCCGTCGGTTCCGGCTGCCTAAAAAGCAGTCGTTAGGTCATGTCAGAGGCCCTGAAATTGATCAGTTGCGACCTGAAAACTCTGACACCAGATCTGAGCCAGCCAGGTCACACGATATTATTATTATTATTATACTGACAGTTGAACTTGAATCTTCAACCATATAGGAAATATAATCGTAATCATAGCGAGGGTAGTTCCATTTTTTAGTTCAGTGGAACTTTAGTGAGACTAGTGAAAAGACTCCTCTCACACACACACACTCTCTCTTTCTCTCTCTCTTCGCCTGTGATCATTCCCCCCTTTCAAAACCTCTCAACCCCCCCTCTCAAGCACTCCCCCCTTTCGGACTCAATACAGTTGGTCGCGTGCTATCCAGCTGTTCATTCATGGAAGGGTGGGGGATGTTTCTCTCTTATAAAATGGGATATTGGGTTATATCCTACACCCGCCTCGGCGATTTTAAGGGTGGTAAGTGCCTCATAAAGGGAGGGATGTTGGGAGCATTGTTCCTGTTGCTACCCTAGTATTAGAATGGGGTGACTGTGACGTTTCGGTCCCGGGTTCGATTCATGACAGAGGTTTGTTTTTAATTTGATTTTTAGTATTTTCACCAATGCAGTTTGTACTACTAAACCACTAACTTTACACTTTAAGGACTGATTTCCGAGCTCGGGATTCAGGTAAGTTCTAGACTTCAAACTGCTGGAATCAGAGAATTGGCTTTCCGGAATGGGGAACGTAGTCGCAGTCCACGTTTGAATTGAATTTATCTATTCAACGTTTATTTATTAAATGTATTTGAAGAGATCATGTTTTTCAGGAAGCAGTTCAATGTATTAGGGTTAAGGAGTCAGACTCACAACTATAATACCCGTTTTGGCCTAATTATTGAGAGACATAGATTGGATCTTTTTGAGAAAAAAACAAATTTCAAAGGAAGAAAAATTTCTATCAGTTTACCAGGCAATTCAAAATTAATTGAAGATATGAAAATATTTGGTAAGAATCTGAAGTTATATTTGGTGAGTCATTGATTTATTTTGAATTCCATTTGTCTACCAACTATAGGTATGTAATTTCAAACTGACGCTATTCATATATGTATTTGTACATGTCTGATAAATAAGGACTTTTCTATTCTATTTCGAAAAACTAGAAAATTGAACACAAAATAAAATGAAGAGAAAATAGTGTAAAGTTTTAATTATTTTGAATTATCTAGGAATGTTTCATTTCGTCAATGAAAAACGTTTCCAGTTATAGAAATAAGAAAATAAAGATTATCATAAAAACTGCGACTACGCCCCGTTTCTGAAAGCCAATTTTCTGACACCAGTTGTTCAAAGTCTAGAACTTAGCTAAATCCCGAGCTCGGAAACCGGCCATTAGACTCTAGTTTCCAAGTTATTCAATTGAGTTATACACTCTTACTCTATGAAAGATGAAAGTAAATTTCAAACAATAATTACCCAAGTATTCAATTGAGTTATTACTATTCAGTTGAGTCCAACTATTCAATTGCGTTATTCACTTTTACTCTTCGAATTATGAAATTGAACATTTCATCAGGACCTCCTATATTCAATTCAATTCAATTCAATTTATTAGAAACACACAAAACAAGACAAAACAAAATAGCGAAGAATTACAAATAAATAAAATACAATAAAATGTTACAATTATAAATACCATGCTCTTTGTGGTTGGATGTGTTGGAGAAGAGAAAAAAGAGAGGAAGATACCTAGCCAACTATGGTTTCCCATGTAATAGGCAGGCAAAGAAGAGAAGAGAGAAGTATTGAGGAAAAAAGGGAAGGGAGAAATGGGGGGAAGGAAGAAAACAGAGGAATAGGTACTCAAAATAAAGGTAAGCGAGTCCACTGAAAAATGAGAAAAACTAATGAAAAAACAATGCTGAAGCAGAAATCTCGAGTCATATATCTATAAATGGAAGAAGAAATTACTGTATGTTCAGTTTTTTATATCCAGTTTAATTTTTCCGCTGATCTTATTGTCCATGAGAAAGTGATTTGGAATGAGGTTTATTATTTTAGTACCTATGTAAATTACTACCGGACATGAGACTAGAAAAAAAATGGCCGCCATATGTGGTGGTCTTATAGGAATTCCTACTAAGAAAAAATCACTAATCAACTGTTAGATAGCGTCTAAGTTTATCGAAATCTCAGTTCGTCCAGTTCCCGTTTAAAATATCATTGCCAGCCACCATTTACGGCGGCCATTTTTTTCGTAGGCGCAGGTCCAGTGTATAGGAAGTCCTGATTTCATCCACATCACGTCCACAACGATACTGAGATAGAGGAAAGAAGAAGAATGACTCTTTTATTTGAAGAGTATGAGGAAAGATTGTTTTCATGAAGGAGAGTCATACGATAAGGCTAGACACACACACACACACACACACACACACACACACACACACACACACACACACACACACACACACACACACACACACACACACGTTTTTTTGCCGTCCTTATAAATTCTATTATAAATTTTCCTTATGAATTTTAGTACCAGACCATTCGATTTCGACTGTAACTTGATTTATGATAACAAAGAAATAGAAAAAGTTCAGCAACACAGGTATTTTTGGTTAATCTTTGACGAGAAAATGAGATGGAATTACCAAATTAATAAATTGCATAATAAGAAGACAATGTCAATCAGGAAACTTTATTACTTGCGAAACTTCTGTGATGAAAAAGTATTAGGAATGCTATACTATGCATTGGTACACTCGAATTTGCAATAAATTATGGCATAACATGCTGGGGTGGAACCTGTAAAACGTTGGTTACACCAATTAGAACTACGCAAAATCACCTTGTAAGAATAGTTCTGAAGAAGCCAAGGCATGAAAGCTCTTTTCCACTTTATAAAACAATTAATGTATTGCCGGTTCAATATCTTTTTGTATTCAGGGTTCTGTGATTATTCTATGAAAAAAGTGGAAATACGGGTACAGATAACTTGATTTATAATACTAGACGAGCAGTTTCAATTTTTTTCAGATCTCAAAAAGTTGGTACAATGATTTTCAAAAATTCTTTCAGTTACTTGGGTACACAATATTTTGATAGTTTGCCAATAGGTATCAGGAAATGTAATAATAAGAAAATTTTTTAATGAAAATTAAAGCATGTCCATGGGTCCCAAAAATGTTAGTAATTACAATTAAATACATTACTAACAATGACCACACAACTTGTCAAAGTGGTCATATCATTTCCAAAACTTAAAATGAATGTCAAGTGAAATTTACGATGGGAATAGAATAATTATTTATTTATTTCATTTATTATATCAAACAGATACCGTATAATAGAATTATACACAAAACACAATAATAATACACATAAAGATTTTTGTCAAGTTCGTTTTTAATCTCATTTCAAAAGGACAGCAAAAAATCGAACGTCCAAAAACGATGAGTGTGTAACTGGCTTAATTATCATTGTTGAAATACATTAATGTGATCCTGATAGCTATTGCTAATAGGTTAATCCGTGGTTTGCTTTGTGTATTGTTCCACCCTTGAATCCATCTGATAAATTTCTGATTCAGGAGATTGCAATTCGCAGTCCACAATGGGGGGAGCCTCAGAATGGGAAACCAAGTTGGCGGAATGGAGACTATTCTAATCATGTATTTATGGAGCGAAAGCCTTGCCAAAACCAAGAAGGGACTACTTGCACCAAAACACTGCTCTAGCTTTCTATCTAACGTTTATGCTTTTCCTGTAAGCTATATCATTAAAGTAGATGAAAATTGGAAATGGTACACACTTATTTATTCACAATTATCACAAGAACGTCAAAATTTGAGTTTCACTCAAATGACAGGTGATATGTCAGTATGATCTAATGAAATTAATCCTATAGCTATTCATAAATCTATATAAATATATAAAAGCGAAATGGTACTCACTCACTGACTGAACTCGCAGAACTAAAAATCTACCCGACCATCAAAAACGTTCAAATTTGGTAGGTATATTCAGTTGGCCCTTTGGAGGCGCACTAAGAACGGATTTGGAAAAATTTCCAAAGATACGCCCAAAATCTGAGTTTTTCCAGCGTTTTCTCGGCTCTATCGAGAACAAATGAACAGAAAATGTTAAAATTCAGTACAGAAGCTTAGCTAGGGTGTAATAATGTTGTGTTAGAAGAAATTTGCAATATCGTCAAAGATACGCCCAAAATTAGGGTTTTTTTGCTTTTTCTCAGACTTATCGAGAACAAATGAACAGAAATTGCTCAAATTTAGTACAGAAGCTAAGCTAGGGTGTAAAAATGTTGTGTTAGAAGGAACTTGGAATAACGCCAAAGATACGCCAAAAATCTGCGTTTTCCAGCGTTTTTTGCGCTTTCTCAGCTTTATCGAGAACAAATGAACAGAAGTTGTTCAAATTTAGTACAGAAGCTAAGCTAGGGTGTAATAATGTTGTGTTAGAAGAAATTTGGAATAACGCCAAAGATATGCTCAAAATCTGCGTTTTTCCAGCGTTTTTTGCGCTTTCTCAGCTTTATCGAGAACAAATGAACAGAAAACGTTCAAATTCACTACAGAAGCTCAGCTGGGGTGTAATTATGTTTTGTTAGAAGGAATCTGAAATTACGCCAAAGATACGCCAATAATGGAGTACAATAATTCTCATAATATCGTAACGAAGTTTTCCACCCTGCACTAAATAATTAAAATTAATCGGTGATTGAATCGAGCGAGGAAGTACTTTGACTTTTTGATGGAATGAAGCATGCTCAAATGAAAAATGCAGGCGAGCGAAGCGAGCCCGCTGATCTCATATTTGGACGAGCCAGTTGGGGGTCCAGGGGGCAGAGCCCCCTCGCTAGACGGATATGGCGAGCGAAGCGAACCTGACGGCTAGTGAATACATATATGATACATTCGAATACTGTATAATGTTTAATGTACCTCTAACAATACCAACTACTATCTATAGTTGCTAGTAATATTATAATTAGTGGCCGTTGTAATAGTAACTAACTATATCAGCTGGTAGAAAGCAAACCAACCGCTCTTAGATACTATCAGGACCTCCTAAATACCTGAATTAGTATTTAGGAGGTCCTGATACTATCTAGTCTACAGCCAGAGAGTATCTAAGCTCATGGGGTATAGATTAGTATGCTCCATTCTAGAACCTAATGTGAATTCATAGTACATACTAATATACTACTAACCAATATTAGTATCTGAGTACTACTCATATCAAATAAATCCGTCTTTAATTAATCAAACATGAAGCTTTGTGCATCTCTACAGCACAAAGTCAAAGCTTCTAATTTTGTAATAGAGCTTTTCCAACATGATTCAGATTTTCAGATAAATATGCACATGCATCAGAGGAGCATACTGATCTCAATTTTGAAATTGGCAATATATTTTCAACAGCATAGTTTACAGTATTCCAAGTACACATTTTATTGTTTATTACAGCGTTGATACAGTCTAAAAATGTTTTGTTACAGAGAATTTATTTCAAATTGAAAATGATATAAAGAGTGTTTTACAATTGAGTATTTTGATGAAGAAAATTAAAAAAAATTCAAAAGTTCATCTGATGGATGAGAATTCCATCCACCTTCCGTATGAGTGATAAGTGAAAATATTGCATAGAACCTCAGTGGTTATGATAATATCAAGTCATTTTAATTCAATATGGATATCTGCCACAAAATCACCTTTACAACAACACAGATGAGAAAGCTGAATGAAAATCTTGATGCTCTATTATAATATCCTTATTCTTTTTTCATTTTCTCAATGTATATCTCTAAAAATCTGGTGTGGCGCACTCACACAACTTCCCTTGCCGTTATGAAAATTGATCACCTGACGCTAGTGTTCCCGCGCATCTCAGGTCTACTTTTCTAAGATCTGAGCCAGCTGGTGACAGGACAATAATGCTGGAGACACACGAGTTCTGCTATCTCTTCATAGTGAATGATTTAATAGAATCAACAGTTGCCAACAGTTTGCAATTGAATAATCACATTTTCTCGAATTTCAAGCTTATTTTCAATTTTAGGTGACAATGTTACGAAACATTAATTGTAGAGATTATTATGCTCAATCCTTTCCACTTGAAATTTTTTGTTTAAATTGTATCTGAAGCCTGATAATTGGGAATCTAAAATCAAACTTTGCATAGATGGTGCAGTGCTCCTGAAATTCTCACAGATATGGGACTTGTGGAAGTTGATAGAGCTTATCGATGGTATGAATTTGATCAAAATCGTTGGAGCCGTTTCCGATAAAATCACGAAAAACCCTGTTTTCGCCATTCATTTTTCAACATTTTCGCCATTTTAGCCGCCATCTTGAATTGCATTTGATCGAAATTGTTGGTGTCGGATCCTTATAGTGTAAGGACCTTTAGTTCCAAATTTCAAGTCATTCCGTTAATTGGGAGATGAGATATCGTGTACACAGACGCACATACACTCATACACACACACACACACACACACACATACACACACACACACACACACACACACACACACACACACACACACACACACACACACACACACACACACACACACCACACACACCACACACACACCACACACACACACACACACACACACATACAGACCAATACCCAAAAACCACTTTTTTTGACTCAGGGGACCTTGAAACGTAAAGAAATTTAGAAATTCGGGTACCTTAATTTTTTTCGGAAAGCAATACTTTCCTTACCTATGGTAATAGGGCAAGGAAAGTAAAAATAAAATCTATGCATATTCAAAATGGATTAATCTCCAGTGTGAGAAAGACTGTTGAAGACTGATAATATAATAATATTATGAGCTGATTGTCTCTCTCCCAATCATCTCTATGATTTGAGAACAATCAGATTTTTTTAAAATCTTTTATTGCGGAAGATGCCCACATGAGCTTTTTCCTTGTGCGTGGCTGATGGGAAGTGCGTTGATGAATTAATTAGATGTTTAAACGTCCATGCCATTGTCGGGATTCGAACCCACGAACCAGGCGGTGCTAGAGGACTTAAGTTGTCCTTTCTCAACAACTAATCCATTCTTCTTTAAATTGTTTATTCTCCCCTTCTCCTTTCCTTTCTTTCTTTCATACTCTCTCGACAACTAATTTATTCTTCTTTATATTGCGTATTCTTCTTTGTACCTCTGTGCTCTCCCTGCTTCTCTCTTGAGGTCTCAATATCTCTGTCAATTGGTAGAGATAACCGTTTTGGTAGAGAGTTAGTGGGAAGGATATTATTTTTAATATTCTTTCCGGAGAATTGACATTGATATGTCCAAAGCTCCGCTAATTTATGTAGATGCATAACAATATAATTATCTATAGTTATCACAAATTGCTTTTTTCATATCATATACAGTTCAATAATTATTTTCTTAGTGTATACTATGTAAATTCATCTATAATTTTGCTGAATTGTAAGCTATTGTATATACGTGTATAAGCCAGTATATATTGTAATCTACATAAATAAAGTACTCAATCAATCAATCAATCAATCAAACAACTAATTCATTCTTCTCTATATTGCGTATTCTTCTCTGTACCTCTGTGCTCTCACTGTATCTCTCTTGACGTCTCAATATCTCTGTCAATCTGCTCATCTCATCGACCAACAAAGATATTAACTATGATTTTTCTACGCTTTCACTATCTACCTCCATCTCTCCCTTAATAATTGTATCTCTCTTCTTCACTTCCAATTCCATCTCTTCAGCTATCACTGTTTCTGTCTTGCAGTCTCTCACACATTCATTCATTCATTCATTTCGTTGACAATTACAAATCATAATTATAATAAATATAATATGATTGGGAGGAGACAACAGGCGTAGCCCAAAACTGTCTTCTCCCAAATTTTTACAAATAAATGTTTCGAAAAAGAATAAGGTTAAGATTACACTTTCACTTCAAAAAGTCCAATTTCCACTCCAAAACTAATGACTAAACTAAAAATCTTGAATTTTGATATTTAAAAACTGATTAAAAACAAAAATATTTCACTCAAATCTCTATAAATTGGAAATTTTTGAGTAATTTTGCAAAATTTTGAGCCAGAAAAGAAACACAACTTCACTATGACTATGATTACACAACAAAAAAAAATTCTCTCTCAATTTCTCTCTATCTCTCCCTCTCTCAAATCTCCCTAATTTAGGGTTGTGTGGCAGAGAGGACCAGGAGTCCTAACTCCGCCCTAATAAAGGCATATAATCAATCAATCAATCAATCTCATCGACCAAAGAAAATACGAATCATGATTTTCCCATGCATCTACAGCCATCTTTTTCTTTATAATTTTATCTCTCTTCTCCCCCATCTTTCCGTCACTTTCAGTGTCTTTCTCACTCTCTGTTCACCTCTTTCTGCCAGCGAGAAATGTTCCTTTCATCTGATGGGAGCCAATATCCGTTGCTACCCTGTGACACGTCTCATTCCACATCACCGACTAAAATACCAAACTAGCTTGCAATAGCTTGTAGCTGGTTATATCACATCCAGTAGCTTTTTTCTAATTATCACGTCACACCGCGCCTGTTGCTTAGTCTTTGAACACTGAGTTTGATGTTTCAACTCCATATACTGCTGTCTTGAATTATACCACTTGAGGGGGTCGGAATACAAGGGGTCCAAGTGACATTTTTTTGAGTTAGCTACAGTAATCGATAGCTGAAAGTGGTAAGAATCTAGTATACAAGAGGTATAAGCGTAAGTCCATGGCTTACTCCAAAGATCTTAAAGATGGATAGACTCACATGCAGCGCTAGTGTACTTGGAATTGAAATCCGCCATTGAGGGGGCAACCCATAAGATTATTACATACCAATGCCACCAATGCCTTTGTGATCTATAGTATTACAAATAAATAATATATAATATCTCGTGCTAAAATACCCCAATGGCGGCCTTCAATTTCAAGTAAGAGCTATCATTGGGAAGGCATAGGCATTGTGGGTCTATATCTCTTTAAGGTCTTTGGCTTACTCTATCTATAGTAGGCTGTGGTAAGTCTAATCAGTGCTGACATCTGGTGTAAAATTTTCAAACTCCATTTTCAAACAGCTGTTTATTCGATTAAACAAGGGGTCCAAGTGACTTGGTTCCCTTGTTTACAGGACAACGGTTGCTGGTATCAATCAAATTAAATTCAACCTTGATTAAGCCATGTCACCAAGCAAAAGATACCTCAAGAACCAATTAGCAAATCAGATAATATTGCAATAATAATCATTGTTCAATTGCTGGTAAATTTGATAGATTTATGTGAAGCTATAGTGAGGTCCACGTTAAAATGACAGTATTTGCTCAACTTTTGAATTGCTATCCTTGTCTATCATTCGACAAAGCCGGTGGTACTATCCTTTTCTAGGTCCACAACGATGCCATTTATGTTTTTGACAGTGTAGAAATATAATTAATTAATGCAGAGAATCGGCATCGCTATTCTCCTATCTTTATCCACTGTCATTATAACGTGGACCTCACTATAGACAATAGAGTTTTGTTTGGTAAACAAGGGGTACAAGTGATATTTCTTATCACTATCTAGCTGATAATTGAGAAAGACATGAAACTGTAAGTTTGATTAGGTAATAGTATACTGAATAGTTATAGGAATAGGTGAATATCATTTCTATATTCATTTCATGATTGAAGAATTAATTAATGTAAGTAAACTTTTGGCTCAATTTTCTCGAAACTAACAATATGTCACTTGAACCCCTTTTATTATAACCCCTTCACATAGGATATTGTCAAAACAACTATAGCCTGTGGGAATCTTAGTGTGTATCACATTGATTGCTTATATGTGCATGTCAGATTATGCATGAGCCGAAAAACAAAATCTGGAGAGTGCCATAGAAACACGTTGTGACTTCCATGTAGCTGCTCATACTAAACGTAACCAGCAAGTGTAGCGTTCAGTGTGTGTTACTATTCCGCTTTTTTTCCTTATTTGCATGCTTGATCATGCATAACCAAGCTTACACTTATACGCACCCAATGTGATCAAACTAGGGATGGGTATCGATACATCGATGTTTTAAGATCAAACATCAATGTTTTTAACATCGATGTACACTGGTCGATGTTTTTCACTTATTGATGGTTTTACCTAGACATCGGTCATCCGATGTTTTTCCCAACTAAAAAGTAAAAACAATTCTAATTTTTTAATTTGATTTAAGTTTTTTTTGTTTGAAGAGGATTATCTTGAGAGCTTATAGTAACAATATAGAGCAATAGTAACAGAATATAATCATTATCTTTGTCATATTTAGTGTAGTATTCTGTTTAGTGTTTTTCGTGAATATAGATCACTCTTGTGAAAGATCTCGCATAAGTTTTGACTTCCTGCTGATTGTTTTTTTTCAATCAGGCTCTCTGTATTTTTATGTGAGACTATTGGATACTCTTGAAGATTTACATTACTTCTACTTCTGTGGCCCGTGTCAAGGTTGGATACTTATTCAGAATTGAATAAGAGGTCGGATTCTTCGTTTCTTAGGAAGAAAGAGTTTTTTCTTATTACAATTATATATTTCCTCAACATGCGTTTAACACTAATCACTAGTTTATCTAGCTCTGGAAAAGAGGTCCTCCTATTGTAAGGAGAGCAGATATCCATTTAAAAAAACTTAATCCATTTTCATTTCCTGTGCTCTGCTAGAATACCTGTATTCTAGGTACCTTAGTATCATCCGTAAAAACGTAGGGCGATACAAAGATGTTAAAAAACATCGATGTTCAAAAACTTCGATGTTTACTATTCGATGTTCAAAAACATCGATGTTCACTATTCGATGTTTTGCACTTATCGATGTTAAGGTGGAAAAACATCGATGTTTTGTCTTTCGATACCCATCCCTAGATCAAACCCTTATTTTGCAGCATTGTTCTCATGGAGTACAGTGTTGTCAGATCTCACACAATCCAGAGAGCCTGTGACCTAATTGTGTGAGAGAAAGAACAGGAGGCCTTTTCAATAGAATCAGCATAAAAACGGCAACAGTGTGCTCCCATTGAAATAACATTGGTCATAAAGCCCCGAGCTGCAAACAGAGACTTGGACGGACTGTAGTTTTATGACTACTTTGGCTAGTATCTTGACATTTTTATAAAATTGTTAAATGTTTCCAGCAATAAGGATTTTGATTGAATTATTGAAAAAATTGGAGATACTAGTTTTGGTTGTTACACTATTATTAATTTCTAGTAAACTGAACGCTTAAACATCGAGCAGCATAATGTTTACAATTTTGTGTTTCTTGAATGGTTCCAAATTTTCTTAAATAACTCAATATTATTCGTTAAGAGTGGTAATTGAGTGGAATATCTCTAATTAATTTATTAATTCAAACCAGTGGCGGTTCTAGACATAAAAAACTGGGTAGGCAAAACTTATCATACTGTAGGTCTATTCATAGACCTAGGGTAGGGCTACTTAAGTAATTCATGTAAAAAAGACGTCAAAGCATATAGGTATTAAATGAAGATGTAATTATAAATATAAAAATTGTTTATTTAACATTTTTAGGTTTACATGAAACATTTAAAAAAATCTCATAAAAACTGGGTAGGCGGCCGCCTACCCAGCCTAGGCCTAGAACCGCCACTGATTCAAACCATCTAAATTCAAAATTTATAGTTTTGATGTTTATTTTGGACTAAAATTTCATAAAAATTGTACACGTGAAATTCTAACCTTATCTTGGACTTTGTCACTTATAAATTTGGAAGAAAAATAGCACAAGGACTACCTTATTATTACACTTTGAATGTTATTACATTAGTGTCATTTGCATTGTAAATAAATACATAAAAATAAATAAATAAATAATATATAATGTGAATATTGGCGAATTCCTACGATTGGCTAATAGCTGTTGGCCAATGGGGATGGGGGTTGAGCTCGACTGTCATTGGCTGAGACTAGACACGCCCAAGTATTACTAATATGGTCAAGAGAACTGATGAAAATTTACAAATGAAGTATAACATAATAGAGAATCTTATAGAAACTACTAGAGGAACTAAGTTGAAAACTAGAAGAATTCAAGTTGATAAGTCCAGTAGTTCAGTCGTAATGATGCATCATTCGTGAATTTCCTGTCCCATACATGTTTAAGCCAATTCCTAGCCTAATAAGCCAATTCTTACCTTCATCATAATATTATAGATCACTAGCCGTCAGGCTCGCTTCGCTCGCCATATCCGTCTAGCCAGGGGGCTCCGCCCCCTGGACCCCCGACTGGATCGTCCAAGAATGAGATGAGCATTTTTATTATAAGTTAGGACGATCCAGTCGGGGGTCCAGACTAACCGTCTGGCTAAACGGATATGGCGAGCGAAGCGAGCCTGACGGCTAGTAATATAATATTCCCAGGAATAGCTCTGATTGAAGTAGCAGTGGTCAATCAATTTTTCCGCGATGAATGCATTTCAATCTTCAATTTGGTGCCAACCTAACAAAGTCAACTCAACTTAATGCCAACCTGACAAAATTATTAATTCAGTTACCAGTTAACAACTGTTTCGAAGACGTACTCTCTCTAGATTATAGTTCTATATTAACATATGGTATGGACATTTTTCAATTATAAATAAGAGAATAAGAAGAATATACATGCTGAAAGACGAACTTTAAACCCTTAAAAACCACCCTTAGAGTTAAAATATTGCCGAAAGATTTCTTAGTGGGCCTCTAAAGGGCCAACTGAACATACCTACCAAATTTGATCGTTTTTGGTCCGGTAGATTTGTAGTTCTGCGAGTGAGTGAGTGAGTCAGTCAGTGAGTGAGTGCCATTTCGCTTTTATATATAATTATAGATTAGAACAATTTTAACCGTATGTTATCTCTCCCTATCATTATAATTCAACAGTCTTAAATCTCAATGGTAATAGCTATTGTAAAAATGAAAATTGAAGGAGCTAAACGTGAGTAGTAAACTTGTAAGAAGAGAAAACACTAGTTTACAGAACTACATAAATGATCGGCCGATCCGAATGACATGGAGGCAATTCAATGCAGACTCTTCTGTGATCGATGTCACATGTCACATGATGGATGTGACGTCATTAGCGTGACGCTGTGACGACGATATCAGTGTGGCTGTGACGCTAAGGACGTAAAGTATGATTGTCATTAGCACGTGTGATTTCATCTCACTGTTAGCTTACTCCGGTCTCAACCAATATTAGCCTCCATGTTTTGTTCTCGGCAGTGACACAAAGCCTTTGATTGATTCGTTCAGTCCTCGGATTAAGCCTCTTAATTTCATTACCAACAAGTTCCAATCACGTGTCACAAGAAGTTTTACTAATACATTTTACGTAAGTGATCATCCTTGTATATCTACTGAGATTTACGTTAATAAGTCAATTGAAAATAAAAACGAAAACAAGAACAATAACAAAAACGAAACGGTAGAACAATAACGAAAACAAGATGAGTTACAGCATAAAGCAAAGAGTATTTATTGGCTAGAAATAGAGCATACTTCAGTAACATGAAACTTTTGAAAAACAGGCTCATATGTAGAAATACGAAACTCGAAATATATGAAAGCCTTATTCGACCTGTTGTAACGTACGGCTGTGAATCATGGACGTTAAAAAGAAGACAAAAACCATCTAGGTGTTTTTGAAATGAAAATTCTGAAAAAGATTTATGGTCCACACACACACACACACACACTCACTCACACACACACACACACACACACACACAACACACACACACACACACACACACACACACACACACAACACACACACACACACACACACACACACACACACACAACACACACACCACACACACACACCACACACACACACACACACACACCACACACACACACACCACACACACCACACACACACACACACACACCACACACACCACACACACACACACACACACACCACACACACACACACACACACACACACACACACACACCACACACACACACACACA
Organism: Nilaparvata lugens; assembly: GCF_014356525.2. Taxonomy (NCBI): domain Eukaryota; kingdom Metazoa; phylum Arthropoda; class Insecta; order Hemiptera; family Delphacidae; genus Nilaparvata; species Nilaparvata lugens. The sequence continues at coordinate 25,212,196 of NC_052515.1, forward strand.
CACACACACACACACACACACACACCACACACACACACACACACACACACACACACACACACACACACACACACACACACACACACACACACACACACACACACACCACACACACACACACACACACACACACACACCACACACCCACACACACACACACACACACACACACACACACACACACACACAACACACACACACACACACACACACACACACACAACCACACACACACACACACAACACACACACACACACACACAACACACACACACACACACACACACACACATTCCCTAATTGATTCGGATGTTGATGATGCTGTGGATCTCTTTGTTAATATACTAATAACTGAAATAAAGAAAGTTACTTACATCAAAACTTTATCACACAAAATGAAACCTCTTAAACCCTGGATCACAACTGGTCTTATTACTTCCATAAGAAATCGTGACCGCATGCATCAATTACTAAAAAAACAACCTTTCAATATAATTCTCAAAACCCAATATATTAATTATAGAAACACTTTAAATAACATGATTAAGCAATGCAAGTATGATTACTACAATAACAAATTAAATCAGTGTAGAGGAAATTCTAAAAAAACACGGGAATGCATAAATGATTTATTGAATACCAAACGTAAAACAGGTATGCCTAACATAGATTCTGAAATTCTGAACCATCATTTTGCTCATATAGGACAATTGTATGCAGATAAATTGATAAATAATAGCCCTGTCAGTGACAGACACATACCCATATGACTCTACTGTTCCTTCATATAATTCCTTCTTTCTATCCAATACAGATGAAAATGAAATATTCCACACCCTAAATTCCTTAAAAGCTAGTTCTTCTCCCGGTATGGACACCCTAACTTCTACTTGTCTCAAAAAATTTCTCCATTTATCACTGAACCTTTGAAAAAAATAGTTAATAAATGCTTTCAAATTGGCTATTTTCCAAAACAATTCAAAGTAGCTAAAATCGTTCCAATTCATAAATCAGGTGATCCAACCAATCCTACCAATTACCGACCAATTAGTTTACTTAATAATCTAGCGAAAGTTGTAGAAAAATTATTAAAAAATAGATTAGTGAGTTATTTGGACAAATTCAAAATTATTAATGTCAATCAGTATGGTTTTCAAGCTGGAAATCAACAGAAGATGCTATATCTGAACTTTTGGAATTGGTAACCGATAACTTCAATAACAAAAATAAAACGCTATCAACTTTTCTAGACCTGGCCAAAGCCTTTGATACTATCTCTCAGTCCAGGCTCTTGAAAAAAATGGAACATCTAGGTATTAGGGGGTTGCCGCTAAGATTATTCCATTCCTACCTGTCTGATAGGTTTCAAATACTCACGATTAATAATAAAACTAGTATTAAGAAGCTCTCCGAGTATGGTCTTCCACAGGGAACAGTTCTGTCTCCTATACTGTTTCAAATTTACATAAATGATCTACTTAAATTAAAAATAAGAAATTGTAACATCATATCATTTGCAGATGACACCGCTTTGGTTTTCACAGATCGCACATGGGAGAACATGAAATCACAGCTGAGAATGGTTTGAGGGTGGTACATTCTTGGCTGAATGAACATCTTCTAACTCTAACACAGATAAAAGCGTCTTCAGTAATTTTTCCGGCCGCCTCAACTCCCCAGAGATCATCGCAGGATACCTCGACGATTTGCTCGCAATCCAGATTCCCTTGGTTTTTCCTCCGGTTCCCCGGGTTTTTCCTAGTTTTCCCCAGGGACTTGGAGGCTTCCAAGTTGATTGATTCTGCGACGAAAGGTGACGTTTTCTGGAGCATGTTTTACAATATGAGAGTCATAAAAGTGGAGACACTTGGTGGGGATACCACATCAGATCGAATCATAATAAATCAAATCTTGTCAAATCGAATGAGGACACTACTACACCTCAGCAGACTGTCCTAGAAATTGAAAATTCTGAGAGGATGAGAGCTAGAAATATCTTTTTAGCATTCTATGTCATATCAAGACACTGAAAAGGAAACTGAGATGGTATGAGGTAAAATAAGTTAGATTGAAAATTTATTGTAAAAAATGTACTCAACAAAAAAAAAAACGCAGTCACATAGATCTTCTTCCTTTCACGGTTAAGGCATCATTGCCTGTTCCGAACCTCTTCGTCTCTATAATCGGACCATCTTTATTTGGACGTCCTCTATCTCGTTTCCCAACTAGTTGGTACAATAAGGACCGCTTAGGAATCCGGTCTCCAATCATTCCTACTCCCATTTATTTTATCTTTTATTGCAAAATATTCATCTGAGCTCTGATATCTGTGTTTCTGAAACGGTCTACTCAACAGCATACATATGTTCTACGCAGAAACCTCATTTCAGTTGCTTGTAATCTACTCTCATCACGCTTGGATAGTACCCAAGTTTCACTACCATACAGTAGTGTAGGAGCCGCAATTGTTTTATAGAACTTTATTCTTATTTCTTTGCTTGCACTGTGAGTAATTGTATTAGTAAGGTAAAAACTTTCAAAATAAACTTGGAAAGTTGTATGAGTGACTAACGACTTTCTGAGTTTGTTCAGTTATTGAATACCGTCCTTGAATATCATTCAGAAAGATACTTTTTATTCATAGAAATCTCATTTGGCCCACAATATAATAATTTCTAATGTACCTAGAATACATTGTATTGTATTGATTATTTCAGTAGTACCTTGATTATTTCAGTAATTAAAATCAATATTATAACTTATAAGCTGCTAATATCTTGTTTCTTATTATGGAGAGATTTCACAACATCACCATCAATTCTACTAATCATATTAATTTTGTTTTACAAGATGACCATGGTTTCGGGGCTACACCTGCCCCATCCTCAGCCAAACTGAGCCTAGATGTGTGACAACATCTGTGTCTCATTTTTTCATTATGGAGAAATACCACAATATCTCTTCAAAAACAATCAATTTCTTAAAGTATCAATAATACTTCATGTTTCATCAAGAAATCATGCTTTATGCAGTTCAACAATCGATTTATTCAGTCGAAACATCACAAAATGACAATCATCTCCAAAAATGTGAGCTAGAAACGACAGTCTATTTGGCTCGTTTGACTCACAAGAAGCAAAGTTGAATTTACTTTTGACAGTATTAAAACATCAAAAAGATCCTACCAAATAATAAATTGTTGAAAAACGGTTTGGTAACGTTGCAGAGCTAGAAAAGGATAGATCTATCTTTTTCACTTTTTGTGTAGTTGAGAAGTTGATATTGTGGTAATTATTCATATTGAATGAAAAAGACTGAGAAATTGTCAAAAAACCACTGATTCATTGATAATTAGAAAGACCGGTTTATTGAAAGACACTGATTTATTGATAATTAGAAAGACCGGTTTCGGTTATTACCGGTCTTTCTAATTATCAATAAATCAGTGGTTTTTTGGCAATTTCTCAGTCTTTTTCATTCAATAGATCTATCTGCTTTGTTGAATGATAGACAAGGATAGCATCACCAATGTTTATCAAATACTGTCATTATAACGTGGAAAATGGAATCTCGTTTTTTATCCTCTTTGATCTTACTCAGCTTCTCTACTGGTGTTATCAAGAGATAACGCTTTATTCCGTTCTACAGTCAATATTCATCCAGTAAAATGACATCATTTGGTAGAGAGTTAGTGGGGAGGATATTTTTAATATTCTTTCCGAAGAATGGACATTGATATGTCCAAAGCTCCGCCAATTTATGTAGATGCATAACAATTGATTATTATCTATAGTTATTATATTACAAATTACTTTTTCATATCATATACAGTTCAATAATTATTTTCTTAGTCTATATTATGTAAATTCATCTATAATTTTGCTGTATTGTAAGCTATTGTATATAAGTGTATAAGCCAGTATATATTGTAATCTACATAAATAAAGTACTCAATCAATCAATCTGCAAAAATGTAAGCTAGAAACGACAGTCTATTTGGTTCAAATGGAAGCTGAATTTCCATTTGATAGAATTGCAACATCGAAAAGGTCTCACTCAGCTTCTTGACTGCGTGGAAAACAACTCATACATGAAACAGCGTGGTATGAGTTGAATTTCCAATCTAGTTTCCTCCACGCGTAAAGCCCTCCCATGGCGACAGAACGCTTGATTTTCTTGGCTTAGCAAGACAATAGACAATCTCAACCACTGCAGGGATTAACTACAGGATAGAGGTGCTCTTTTGTGTCCCGTATACATTACATACATGTATCACATACATTACATATGCATGTAATCATCTTACTTTGAAGAGTAGAGAGCTTTGCCGCGTGCGGAAGTGGGTACGTACTTTTAACCCGGGATTAGACACTTCAAGTATAGAAGATTCAGTTTAAACTATCAGCATTAGTAGTACGGGAAGCGATAATGTGAGGGATACTGGCAGTTTTAGAGTGAATCTAGACGATAGTGAGGTCCACGTTATAATGGCAGTGTTTGATTAGTGATGGTATTGCTATCCTTGTCTATCATTCAACAAAGCGGATAGCGCTATCTCTTTCTGCCTTTGCTCTGTTGCCAGATCGTCTTTTAGCAATGTAGAATTGACAATTTATTAACAAAATCTTGATTATAAAAATTCATTATGAAATTATTAATTTATTACTTTAAACAAGAATGAAAAGTTATAATATTACAATATCGGGACACCGAGCTTCGCTCGTTATTTATTTATAAACTATGTATAAACAGAACACAGTTCTTTAGAATGATTGGGGAAGGACTAAAGCTACGTTTACACCAAAGTTAATAACCTTATCCTTTTAGATTCTTTTAGATTGAACATATCTTATCACACGTGTTTGTCAA